>NC_072433.2:28640000-29890000 GCF_028878055.3 Symphalangus syndactylus
AGCAGGGATCCAGGCTTTTTAGGCCTTCTTGTTGTTATAACTCTAAGCAAGGTATAGAGCTTTGCACTTTAGCCTTGCCGACAGAACATAGGAGGAAGCACAGTTCACAGTTATTTCTGTGGTTGTTGTTCCTGCTTTGGGATTCATTGCATGTTGTAAAATGGGAGAGAGACTCCTGGTTGATTCACAAAGTAAGGTGATCAGGAGAAGGTTTGGCCAGAGGTGTGAAAAAATATATAAAAACTCAAGGCTTCTCTTAAGTGGGGTTCCTAACCTATATTTGTGTGTTTATGTCCATAGGAATAAAAAATACAGGAGAATGAACTGTAATTCCAAGATGATCTGATGTGACTTCCATCTTCTTCCCATGGGCAATTCTTGAGATGTGATTCTGTTTGTATTTTGGCTGTCTCGTTATGTTCCATCTGCGTGGATGGAAAGTTCCATCTGCTTGGATGGAAAGTTTAAGGACACAGCAGTGATAATGGAGGTAAGATGTCACTGGATGTCCAGCTAAGGGTGCACCAGGACAAATAAAAGGAAAAGAAGTTGAGCATAAGTTAAACTATTATACTATGTGCATAGACAGGGTGAATTAAGGATTGTTCAAGGAATAATAAAGAAGCAAAAATTTAGAGAAGAAAATTTCATGACATGGGCAGGCAGAAGTCTTCCTCTTTTCACTTCCAACCTTTTGGTGCACCATTTCTTGGTCAAAATCCCTAGAGAGACAGCATTATGTACTGGGGCGCCCAAAATTGTTTGGAACTTTAGCTCAGTCACATGCTATCTATATGACCTGAGGACAGATTATTAAATCTTTCTGTCCTCGATTCCCTTACACATTCATTCGTTCATGAAAGCAGGCTGACATGAATGTCATTAATTTGGCAGTGATCAAATGAAAAAGGGAAGTCACATTTTACACGTGGGGAAACTAAGGTACAAAGTGATGTTACAGGGGTTTTATAGCAGAATCTAGACTTGATCCCAAGTTTCTTGATATTTACCACAAGCGTTTTCCATAGGAGATGGCAAAGGAGGGCTTTATTCTGCTTCAGAGGGGAATGGGACTATGAACTTGATTTGGGTTCTGTGGAATCATATCAGTATATTTCCTTTGTCCTCAGATTTGTTTAGAGTTGTGAAGCTTCAAGGGTAACTTGGGCAAAAATATTTGAGTAATTTATCAACCCTCCACTTTGCTTATGCTGCTCAGTTCTGGCCTAAAGGAGTCAAACTAGGGGCCTCCCTCACCGATAAAGCCCATCAATCATTCAATCCACCCTGGTCCCCAACCCACAGAGAAGAGCTGGTAAAGATAAAGGGACATTTGCTATCGTTTAGGGAACAGCCAGCACATAAATATGGTCATTCGAGATGCATGTCTTTTAAGAAAGAAATTGTTTTGCAATAAAGAAAAGTAATGATTATCAGGGCAAGAACCATGAAATAGCAGATTGGAAATAAAATATGCTTTTATTAAGTTCCCATTTCTATGTGGCAGAAAGGGAAATAAATAACAGAATGCAGAGCTGGTAGCAGAGAAAATATTGCCAAGGGTGGAATCTAATGACTTGACTATGAAACAAAGACTCAGCTTTGGAGAGAGTTAAATATGTTGGTGAAATCAGAACAAATTTTCAAGTTCTCCACTGACCTGACATGCAATGCTTCTTTATTTCCTGACTTTTAAGCTCAAGATGGACCCTTTAAATTTTTGTATTCTAATCTCTCTCAATTTTATTCTAAGAAGTACTTAGTCATTACTAGGCTCAAATAAATCCTCTGATTCATTAGGATTCATTGAGATTTTATAAGATGGTGTTTTAAATAATACTCCAATTAACGTTCTTTGTACTCTATGTTTTTATTCTCTGGTAATCTCTCTTTTGTCTCACCTCTGTGTGTTTCCTTGAAGCTATCATAGTCAATTTCATAGAATGAACACATACATATACACACACACATGCGCACACATACACACACACACACACTTTTTCCTGGTAGGTTGTCTAGGCTGGATCCTGACTGCTTTTATTTTGTAGGTCACTGCAATGTCAAATTTATATAGATGTCTTTAGTAAATTGTGCTTTGTGCTAGGAAAAAAAAGTAGAAAATTGTTCATTTTTCTCTCTCCCATTCTGAAAAAAAGTCTAATTTTAGCATCTTGATAAATTTATAAATTTTTAAGGGTTTTTTTTCAAGTTTCAGGTAACAGTAAGTTAAAATCTTATTCACAGATGCTTCATTAATTTTGTTATAAATAAATGTAAATACATTTCTTGATACATTTGGATATATCCCATAAATATATATGTATAAATAATGAATTCTCAGCAAGCAATATAGCACATTATTGTGTAGAGCATATTATAATGACAAGTATATTTAGAGTATGTGTTTAATGCATAATTCAAATTATCAAAACTTGGTTGTATAAATCACAGCAGAGTTTAGAAATGAACTTTTTGGTTTTTTTGTTTGTTTATTTGTTTTTTGAGACAAAGTCTCACTCTGTTGCCCAGGCTGGAGTGCAGAGGCGTGCTCTTGGCTCACTGCAAGCTCCACCTCCCGGATTCATGCCGTTCTCTTGCTTCAGCCTCCAGAGTAGCTGGGACTACACGTACCCACCACCATGCCCGGCTAATTTTTTTGTATTTTTAGTAGAGACGGGATTTCACCATATTAATCAGGATGGTCTCGATCTCCTGACCTCATGATCTGCCAGCCTTGGCCTCCCAAAGTGCTGGGATTACAGGCATGAGCCACCACGCCTGGCCGAACTTTTCAAATTTATATATGTAAATTTCTAGCAAGAATTTTTCTATTTTTTTTTGTGAATGTGTGGGTTTGAATAATTATGTGATAGGCATCCACACATATTAATTGTTTCTAAGCATGACATAATTAATCTGTCCTAAATGTAGTATGAAGGTCTTTTTTTATTTAAATCACTTTAGCTGCTATGGTAAAAGTGCCACAGCTTAATGCTTATCTCGTAGATATTTCTACCTCTGGTTTCCTCTTAACTCAATGAGTAGTTCGAACACTGGATTGCCTGGGCCATGATTTTTGCTTTTGTGTGATTCAGATGGAAAGCTAAAGAACCTGGAATTTATGCTGAAGAATAAAAGAGCCAAAAATCAGCCTAAATGCCCATCAATGACAAACTGAATAAAGAAAATGTAGTAAATATACACCATGGAATATTATGCAATCATAAAAAAAGAACAAGACCATGTCTTTTGCCAGAACAAGGATGGAACTGGAAGCCATTATCCTTAGCAAACTAATGCAGCAAGAATAAAAGCAAATAGCACATGTTCTCACTTATAAGTGAGAGCTAAATTATGAGAACTCATGGATACAAGGAAATGAACAACAGACACTGGGGCCTACTTGAGGCTGAAGAGTGGGAGGAGGGAAAGGAGCAGAAAAAATAACTATTGAGTAATAGGCTTAATATCTGCTTAAGGAAATAATCTGTACAACAAACCCCTATGACATGAATTTACCTGTATAACAAACCTCCGCATGAACCCCTGAACCTAAACTAGAAGTTAAAAAAAAAAAAAAAAAAAAAAAAACAGGAGCCAGGAACATTCAAGCTGTCTTCCTCTCTCTAGGAGCTATAGCTTCAAATATTTATCCTGAGGGTGTCAAAATAAGGATCACGAGCAAGGAAGGGGGCTGACATTGACCGTAAGTAGATGGTATCAGCTCAGCCTAGTCACAGAAGGTTAAATTTGAACCTATGTGTGAGTACAACTAGCCCAACATCAGAAAGTATGTCTGACCAGCCCAAGTGCCCTAACATGAAGAAGACAGCCTTACAGGAGTTTCCTGCTACTAGAAGCATTTATGCAAAGATAAGAAAAACCACTTGATGCTGGGTACAGTGGCTCACACCTATAATCCAGCACTTTGGGAGACCAGAGCAGGCAGATCACTTGAGGCCAGGAGTTCGAGACCAGCCTGGCTAACATTTGAAACTCTGTCTCTACTAAAAATACAAAAATTAGATGAGAGTGGCAGCATGTGCTTGTAATCCCAGCTACTCAGGAGGCTGAGGCAGGAGAATCACTTGAACCCAGGAGGCAGAGGTTACAGTGAGCTGAGATTGCACCACTGTACTGGGTGACAGAGCGAGACTCCGTAAAACAAAACAAAACAAAACAAAACAAACAAACAAAAAAAAACACTTGACAGGAAGGAAGTTTCCTTTAGATGACCATGAAAGATTCCTTAAACTTGATCATTTTACTGTTCTTCCCCCAGGTCAAAGGATTTCTGGGGAGAACAATAACTCTTGTCAATACTGAAATAAGCAGGTCACATATTTTTGGTCCCATATGTTAATTTTATTATCTACAAAATTAATTTAGGGTCTAGCATCTCAAGGTCTTAGAATCTTGAAGCCAGGGGGTGCTTCTTGACATTTTCTGGTGAAGAGGTGTCAAGTCAACGGTCTACTGTTGAAGGACAGAGAGCAAAACAATTTAATTAAAATAACACCGTATGTTAGGTTGGGCCTAATGTTGTGGGTTGAATTGTATCCCCAGAAATTCACATGTTGAAGTCCTAACTCCCAGTACCTCAGAATGTGGCCTTATTTGGAAATAAGGTCATTGCACATATAACTGGTTAAGATGAAGTTATTAGGGTGGGCCCTAATCCACTATGACTGCTGTCCTTAGATAAATGCAAATCAAAACTACGAGATACCATCTCACACCAATCAGAATGTTTATTACTGAAAAGTCAAAAGTAACATGCTAGCGAGGTTGTAGAGCAAAGGGAATACTTATACACTATTAGTGAGAGTTTAAATTAGTTCAACCATTGTGGAAGACAGCATGGCAATTCCTCAAAGACTTAAAGAAAAAAGTACCATTCAACCCAGCAATCCCATTACTGGGTATATACCCAAAGGAATATAAATTGTTCTGTCATAAAAACACATGCACATGCATGTTCATTGCAGCACTATCCACAATAGCAATGACATGGAATCAACCTACATGCCCATCAGTGATAGACTGGATGAAGAAAACGTGGTACATATACACCATGGAATAACTATGCCACCATAAAAACAGAATGAGATCATGTCATTTGCAGTACATGGATGGAGCTGGAGGCCATTATTCTTAGAAAATTAACACAGGAACAGAAAACTAAATACTGCATGTTCTTACTTGTAAGGGAGAGCTAAATGATGAGAGCTGATGGACACATAGAGGAGAACCACACACATTGGGGCCTACTGGAGGGTGGAGGGTGGGAAGAGGGAGAGGATCAGGAAAAGTAACTAATGGGTACTAGGCTTAATCCCTGGGTGATGAAATAATCTGTACAACAAACCCCCATGACACAAGTTTACCTATGTAACAAACCTGAACATAGGTACCCTTGAACTTAAAATAAAAGTTAAAAAAAAATTGAGACACAGAGACAGAAATACAGGGAGAACACCACGAGAAAATGGAGTTGAGTTTCCATAAGCCAAGAAACTGCCAGAAACTAGGAGAGAGGCCTGAAGCAGGTTCTTCCCTAAGGCCTTTCACAAGGAGCATGGCCTGGCCAACATCTTGATCAGACTTCTCTGAAACTATGACACAATATATTCTCTTGTTCTAAGCCCCACAGTTAATGGTAATTCGACACATCGTTTTTGATAGTTTGTCTGCAAACTAACATAGGCCTCCAATGCAGGAGTCCTGACTCCTGGCCGTCGGTCTTGCATCCCATTAAAGAAGAGAATAGGGAAGCTTTTTATACTTAAGTGATAGTTCTCCATCATTCTAATATATAGAAATTAAATTTGGGGGACTGATAGCTATTCAAGAATTGTTACCATCATTGATAAAAGAAGAATTATTGTGCAGTATGCAGAGTACAAAAGCCCTCATAATCAGACCCCTCTTAGAATATGTCCAGTTCACATCAAAGTCTGAAGACTGATCAAGAAAGAGCACTTTCTTCTTATCTAAGAGTATTCCTTTTCCATATTTGAACATCTCTTTGAAAGTAATAGTGTAAATTATAACTCTTTCAAGGTACAAATAATGAAGCAAATCTTTACCTGTTTTCTTCTCCATATTACAGATATTGCCAGATTGTAGCATAGCACATCTACCTGTCTAGAATAATCCCTGGTCTGTTGGGTGAATAAATCTGGTGGCATCTGATACTTGGATCCCACTGGACTTTTGTTTATTTAGGTTTTGCTTGATTTGTAAAACACTTTGACACTTTTGTTACTTAAAGTCTTCCTCTTACCAATTCCAGAAAGTAGGCAAGGAGACTAGTAATATTTCTATGTTAAATAAAAATGGTCTCAATCATTTAAGATTAAAAGATTAAGTAAACTGCTTAAAATTACACACCAAGTGCCGGGCACAAGAGTTCATGCCTGTAACCCCAGCACTTTGGGAGGCCAACACCAGTGGATCATCTGAGGTCAGGAGTTTGCGACCAGCCTGGCTATCATGGTGAGACTCCATTTCTACTAAATATACAAAAAAATTAGCCAGGCGTGGTGGCATGCGCCTGTAATCTGAGCTACGCAGGAGGCTGAGGCAGGAGAATCGTTTGAATCCAGGAGGCAGAGGTTGCAGTGAGCCAAGATGGCACCATTGCACTCCAGCTTGGGCAACAAGAGCAAAACTCTGTCTCAAAAAAAAAAAAGAAAAAAATTTACACTCCAAGTTAATGACAGAATAGGGACCAGGATATTGGTATTTGGTGCCAAATGCTTTTCATCTAGTAGATGTCTGTGCAGGTTTTAATTCTCTTCTCTAATCCTTCAAGATGTCTGCTTTCTTTGATATGAGACTCTCAAATATCTATTACTCTTGCTTTGGAAGGGTTAAATATTTTGGCTTTATTGACTTCTTGTTTAACCAAGTGACTTGCATGGGGAATGAAATACGAGCTGAAAGGACACAAGCGCATTTCAGCAGAAACTTCATCATCGTGTAGTCCCAAGGTACATGGACCCTCAGGCATAAGCATGACAATATTCCCAACAGAAACTTCTCTCTCAGCTTGAGTTCTATCATAAAAATAGCATGATACAGGCCACATCCAACACATGAGAGTCATGTAAACGGGATGAAAATAATCCTTGGCCATCGCAAACTATTGAGATTTGGGGGCACTTTCTTAGCATAACGTCATGTAACCTACCTAATACAGCCTTCAAAGAAGTTACCTCCTCCATCCTGTCTCTGGAGGGAAGAAAAAGTTTTAATGTTATTTAAAAATCAATATAGTAAAAAATAGATATTTAATGTATTCTATTATGACTTTATGTAGGCATTTAATTTATGATGTGCTTTAATATATTAATACAAATAGATTATATGCTCGTGTGTGATAAAACTAAAATCTATTGAACATCTATTATGTTTGTAAGCACTTTATACTTCATTATCTCCAACTCTCACATCAACCTTGAGATGTGATGTGGTAGGTTATACAAATCCTGATGAATTCTTCTCTATCCTACACCATGCCTTGGCAATGGAAGATGGCAGGTCCTCCATATCATATAAGAGCTAGGAAATTCTTTTTTTAAAAAAAGTTTCCTTCTTTTAAAAATGTGAAAATTAAATTTCAATGAAGAGAGATGTATTTAAAATTATTTCTTTGGCCGGGCGCGGTGGCTCACGCTTGTAATCCCAGCACTTTGGGAGGCCGAGGCGGGTGGATCACGAGGTCAGGAGATCGAGACCACGGTGAAACCCCGTCTCTGCTAAAAATACAAAAAATTAGCCGGGCGTGGTGGCGGGCGCCTGTAGTCCCAGCTACTCAGAGAGGCTGAGGCAGGAGAATGGCGTGAACCCGGGAGGCGGAGCTTGCAGTGAGCCGAGATTGCGCCACTGCACTCCAGCCTGGGGGACAGAGCAAGACTCCGTCTCAAAAAATAAATAAATAAATAAATAAATAAATAAATAAAATTATTTCTTTAAGATTTGAGAGAGATCTAGTATCAGAATGCAGGTACTCTCTACCTCAGTGTTAGCATAATAGACTACTTCAGAAGAAATAATTTTTTAGGCAAGTAAGTGTTGGGTTTGTGTTATTGCCTGCTCATCTATAACACCATTTATCTGATGTTTCCCTGGGTCTACAATGTTGAATTTCTTCCACTTTGCACAAAAAATATTTTGAGCCAGTTTTATAACTGGTATCATCAGGGATTCAGCTGCAGGCGTATTTTATAATATGCAGACAAGAAGGGGTTCTATATCACAAGGAAAGTGTGGAGTGGGAAAGTTAGAATATTCGAGTGAATTCTCGGTTATAAGGGTTTCGAAGGTAAATATCTACTTGCGGACTTATTAGGGTGAAAACCAACCCTACCAGACCAGAGATCATAGGGAGAAGGTAAAATCTAGTGGAGTTCTTTCAGGGCCAAAAAGGGTCAGCACAGTACATTTTATTTTAAAGGTCTTTATCTGTGAATGTAGGCACAGAAGGAGCTGTTCTGGGTATTGACCTGGCCTGGCCATCCAGAGGTGGGAGAGATGTGTGACCTTCAGCTCTGCAGGGGAGAAGGGAATGCTGGAGGCTATGGATGTGTAGTGGCATCAATTAAGAGATCACTACAGAGGATGACCTCATGCTATGGAAATGCCCCAGGCCAGGCTGCTCAATCAGCCAAGAACTGAATGTGAGACTTAGCAACTAGAGAAAAGGCTGGAGGGAAGGAGGGGCATCTATCCTCACCTCTTACAGAGCGGAAAACAGTGTTTGTGAAAAATATAAGAGAACAGCAAAGACAGCCTGAAATCAACTACATGCATTGGACAACATATAAAACTGGTAACATTTTTTGGCATTGGTATAAAACTTACAATATTTGCATGAGAGTGAAAAGAAGACAACAAAGAAACCTGTAACAACTAGGCAAGAAAAAGGTAGAGGTTTAGGAGGAAAATATAAATGTCTTAGGTTTAAGAACAACATGGATAAGCACGTTTGTACATTGACGTACAGGTGACCAAGAATGCTTGTGAGGGTGCAGTTGGCCAGAGGCGTGGGAAAGGATTTCACAGTTAGGCCTATGCTCCCTTAATTATTACCACTTACCTCTGCACCCTGTGTTGCTAAAATCACAGTTCATTCTAAATAAGCCACTAGGGGAGATCTGTGATATGATACAATGAAGAAAAAGGCATTTGCAGGAATCCTTTCTGCCCCCTGTGGTTCCACACTCTAATGAAGCTCACCCACATTCCCCAAGTAGAATCCTAATGAGTGAGGCTTTTTGACTCTCTCTTTGAACATTTTAAAGCTTTTCTGAAGTGTTTGAAAATTCATTATACTTTATTTGACTTCCCTTTATTGTACAGAAATAAGGAGTCCCTGATGGAATACTGGAATCAACATGTTTCAGAAATTGCACCCAGCAAGTGGAGGAGCACCTGTACAAAAAAATGATGCTCCCTGGAAGTCAGTTAAGCATTTATGTACACATTTATGTTCACACATGTGCAAACGTGCATTCACACACTCACGTGTGTTTCACTCGTGACATGGTTACACATTTCCAGTTAAGCCAAGCCCATCACACCATAAAAATGAAGTCTACTCATCTTTAAAATCAAGTATGCGTGCAGCAAATTACATAGGGAAAAGAAAAAAAAACAAAAAAAAACAAAAAGAAAGCAATTCAGAAGGGCAACAGAACAGAAAGTTGTAGTTAATTATGATTTATAAACTTATTAACTTGCTAAGCATTGTAACGAACCAAAGAACAAATTTAATTTTAAATAACATTAAAGTAGCGGTGTTGCCTAGATGAAAACATGAGCCAAGGAAATGTATTTAAAGACTGAGAAATCACATTTTTTAGGAAATAGCCCAAATGTCACCTTTTAATTCAGCTTTATTCATTTAACATGAATGCAAGTAGAACTAATACAGAATAATAACAGCTCAACATTTCCTAGATAATTGTTATTTAGTGAAATACTGTGTGTATTTTTTCCTCCTTTGACACAAGTTGTATATTATTCGCAAAAACAAATTGCCATGTCAGTTTATAGTTTTGAACCCTAATGTTCTCTGTGCACCTACTCTGTGCAAATTATAGTCTAATAATTTACATATTATGTATGTACAATTAGGCAGAAGAAGGCATCATATTCTCTAACTTGAAAGCAAAAGAAATTAAAATTATATAGAAATGTTGGTATTTTGGAAATCATATGAAATAGGATGACAAAACTGTTATACTTAATTATATAATATATTTGAGTTGAATTATATATTTGAACTCGCCTGGTTTTGCTCAATAGCCTGTGAAACAAGAGAGATACTGTAGTAGGAAATAAGTCAACATGTATTTCATCAGCCACGTCCGGCTTGTCAGTGGTTTAGCACCCAGGTACTGATTTCGTTCCGACACCAATCTCTTCAATTTTAATATGGACTGATGATCAGAGACAAAAGAGAACAATGGTGTGCCTCTCTATAGGTAAAAGTTTTAAGGAACTAAAACATTCACAACCCCCACTCTTTTGTCAGTTATCAATAAGTTTCCACAGAGCACCTGGGTTTCAGGCTCATCTCATCTTTGTTTTCCTGAATTCCCCAGGCAGAGCTCATCTGTGCCTTTATCAAATCTCGCCCTTTTTTATATATAATAAAATTGTACATATACAGTAGACCCTTGAACAACACAAGGGTTGGGGCGCCGAGCCCCACACGGTTGAAAATCCATGTATAACTTTTGACTTTCCCAAAATGTAACTGCTAATAGCCTACATTGACTAGAAGCCTTACCAATAACATGAACAGTCAATTAACAAATATTTTGTATGTTATATATATTATATACCATATTCTTACAATAAAGCAAGCTAGAGAAAATAAAATGTTATTAAGAAAATCAGAAGGAAGATAAAATATACTTACTGTTCATTAAGTGGAAGTGAATGATCATGAACTTCATGCTCATTATGTTCACATTGAGAAGGCTGAGGAAGAGGAGGAGGAGGATTATGAGGAGATGATCTTGCTGTCTCAGAGGTGGTAGAGACAGAAGAAAATCCATGTCTAACTGGATTCTCACAGTTCAAACCCTATGTTGTTCAAGGGTCAAATGAGCACTTTAAATGTCTGCCACAGTGTAAAGTGTTTTCCAGAGATTATTTAATCTCTCTAAACAATCAATTGAGATAGTATTAAGTCTATCTCACTGATGAAGAAATAGAGGAGTAGATAATTTACCACTATTCTCTATACAAGCACAGTGGCTCAGGCCTGTACTCCCAGCACTTTGGGAGGCCAAGATGGGTGAATCACCTGAGGTTGGGAGTTCGAGACCAGCCTGGCCAACATGGTGAAACTCCATATCTACTAAAAAATACAAAAATTAGCTGGGTGTGGTGTGTGTGCCTGTAATCCTAGCTACTTGGGAGGCTGAGGTAGGAAAATCGCTTAAATACAGGAGGCGGAGGTTGCAGTGAAGCCAAGATCTCACCACTGCACTCCAGCGTGGATGACAGAGCAAAACTCTGTCAAAAAAAAAAAAAAAAGCCTTTCTAAATTCATTAGGCCTAGTGAGTGGATCTAGGCATGGATCTCAGGCTTTCTGACTCTGTTGGGTGTTGTTGTCAAGTCTCATGCTGAGTACCATGAAACCCATTTGGTGGGTGGTCAGATGGCTATTGTGTGGGTTGGTTGGGTTGTTGGTTGTTGGGTTTTCATTACTTTTCCAATAAATTGGAAGCCTCTTGAATGCAGGGATTACAATGTTTGTTTATTCCAGAAGCATTGATTGCCTACTACGTGCTAGCCTTTGTTCTGAGTAGTTGGACTATTGCAAGGAAAAAAATAGAAAAAAAAATACTGTGGTCTCTTGGAGCTTACTGTCTGGTAGAGGGAAAAAGACAAATACAGATTTACAAATAAATATATAATGTGCCTGGTGCTATTAAGTGCTGTGGGGAAAAATAACCCAGGAAGTGGAAAAGGAAGTCTTAAAGGTTAGGAGGCAGGGTAGCTATTTCATAAATGGTGGGTCAAGAAAGGCATCAAAATAAAGTGATACTAATCCCAGACAAAGGAGCAGTGATTGCCAAAGACACGAAGCATGAGTGTATGATGTCCCTTGTGAAAGGAACACCAACAAGAGCAGAGCTGCTGAAGCCAGGTGTGAGTGAGCACAGTTGTAGCAGGTGAGGTCAGAGAAGTAGCAGAACAAGGGGGTTTCCCATCAGATAGAGCCTGAAGGCTATTTTAAGACCTTTGGTTTATGAATACAATAGCTGGTATGGTTCCCATTCAGTAGATTTTTTATTTCATGTTTTTTTAAAAGAGGGCAGTGACTTTGACTTCTAACAGGTCATGCTTTGTCCTATTGATGTGGAATTATCATTAGGTAAATTATAGGGCTGGTGATGGATTCCTTAACTTCTGCAAAGCTGATTTAAAGTTTCATAAGTAAATTCGTAACAGTATAGAATATATTTCTTAATGACTTGATAAAACAATTTTCAACCCAGATCAATAAAATCCTTAAAAAGTGGTGACCCCAGACAAATCCTATAGTATAGGAACATCATCCTGGACTATACTCAGGACTACAATTTTTTAAATATAGCTTTATATGGGATAATTTAAGCTGTTGTATGAGAATCAAGCTTTACCTAATTAGCATTAGCTACTAGAGTACTCAGGAAAAAAGTGAATCTCAGAGACAGCGAGAGAGTGAGAAAGAGAGAGAGAACGGGGAGAAGAGAGAGACAAAAAGGAGGAGAAGGATGTAGATACAAAATCTAGCTGAGTCTACAGTTGGGATCAGGGAGAGATTCTGGGAAGGTTTTCCTTGATTTTAAAGAGACACAAAACAGAAATGTTCCCTTGGTTCAGCCTCCAAAGAGTGTCAGTGGCATCTGCCAGGCTGCCTTATTTGGACAAGCTATGATTTTAGGGTGGCAAAATGTGAAGCTGGTGAAACAGCCTGTTGGGATGGTGTTGAGCCATTGAATTAACCTGTCTTGAACTTGAAACAGCAGGATTACAATTTAAACCATTTTAGATGGGTTTTCCCTTTGTTGCAACTGAAAACTGGCTAGGTAATAAAAACTCATATAATTTAAGCTGCTGTATGAGGAAGATAAGTGATCCACCAAAAACTCAGTGAACCTCACTAGGAGTGGAGGAACAAAGATGACCAAGTTCCTTAATCTGGCTGCACTTTAATTTACTTATTTGTAAAATTGCACCACGAATAATGATTTTGTAATCTTGATATGGATATTGTTATTATTATTAACTTTGGGCTTTGGAAACAAAAAAATCAGCAAAGGGATTTCTATTGCATATGTGGAAAAGTTCAATGATGCCTCTGGCCAATAGAGTAGTTCCAATATAAGATTTGCTAAATGGAGGGTGAGCCCTCTCTTAAGAATATTAACACTTAATGTGGATGTCTAAAATTTAGATGAATTTTAAGTTTTTACTCTGATGGAGGCTAGGCTAGGCCATTGTGCTGTCATGGAAAGAACAGACTTTGGAATTTGGAATCCAGAGGGCTCTGTGATTTATTGGTATGCAACTTGGGAAGAGAATATAATTTCTCTTAATTCATTGAGAAAATAGAAGCTATATCAAAAGTTCCACTTGCATCCATCACCAAATACAGCAAAGTTTCTGCATTCATATCCACAAGCTGTGTCTTTTCCTCTCTTAGGATGAATGAACTCACACTGCTTCAAAGGCCCACTTCTGCAATGTGCCCCGGGCCCTCTCTCATCTAACCAAGGACATCTCTTTTGCTCTCTTCTCTCTTTCCTGCATTATCAAGTTTCCCCTGCTTACTTATTATTCCCATTATTATTCAAGGACATTGTAGGTGGGTGTGGCGGCTCATGCCTATCCCAAGTACTCAGTGAGACATGATGGCATCACTGCACTCCAGCCTGGGTGACACAGCAAGACTCTGTTTCAAAAGAAATTGCAATATTTCCTACCTCCTATCTTATCAAAAGCTCTCTCTTTATTCCATAACTTCTTTAAACTATTGCCCAATATCTCTGTTTCCCTTTTCAAGAAAATTCCTTGATATCTTCACTTCTCCCCTTTCTATTCTCTCTTGTACCAATTCCAATTAGCCTTTCAATCTGATCTCTCCACTGAAACTACTCTCCCAGTTACCTGTCTTACCAAATACAGTGGTCATTAATTAGTTCTAATTGCAGATATTATTATATCAGCGGCAATTGACATAAACTCCCTTCATCTTTATATACTTGGCTTGGGGGACAACACTCAGTTTTCTTCCTACTTCAATGGCCATCGCTTTTCATTTTCCTTTTCTGGTTCCTCCTCGTCCTGCCAGCTCAAAATAGTGACATGCCCAGGACTGACTCTTGGACCTTTTGTCAACTACATTTAATGCTTACGTTATTTCATTCAGCCCTCTGAATGTGGGACTCATATGTTTATCTGCTTATTTGACTAAACATCTCACAATTAATCCATCCCAAACCAAACTCTGGATTTCTTCCCATCCCACCCCTATGTCACTTTCTTCTGCATTCTTCTCTTAGTAAATGGCAACTTCATCATCAGTTTCTCAGTGCACAAATTTGGGAATCGTGATTGAGTTTTCTTTTCATATGGCCTCTCTATAAGCAAGTCCTTTCAGATTCATCTGTGAACTATTAAAAATCCAAACATCTCTTATTATTTTGCTGTTTTTTCCCAAGTCTAAGCTACTGATATTTCTCACTTGTTTCTGATTTGCTTACCCTGTGCCCAGTCTCTTTCCGCCAGCAGCCAGAATGGCCTTTGTAAGATAGACCATGCCACAACTTGGCTCAGAATCCTCCAGTAGTTTGTATCTCTTTCAGTAAAAAAGCCAGAGTCCTGGAAATTGTCTTCAAGTCTCACATGATTGTGCCACCACCAACCACCACTCCTCTGACCCCTTCTACCACTACCTTCCCCTTCCTCCTTTCATTCAAGCCACATGTGCTTCTGTTGTTCCTTGAAGCATGCAAACACCCAGGGCCTTTGCATCAGGTTCCTCTCCTCCTGAATGCTTGTCCCCACTAACCTGCCTTGCCAGCTCCCCTACTTCCTTCACGCCTCTGCTCAAATATCCTCTTTTCAGAGAAGCCTTCCTTGACCAACATATACAGAATAACTCCTCCTCTATGGCACTGTATTCCCTTATCCTATTTAGTTTTCTCCAAAGGAGTTTAAACCAAGTAACATGTGTATTTGTTTCTCATAGGTCCTCCCCCATCATATTATAAGCAGCACAAGAAAGTGGTTTGCTTGGTTTTATTCACTGCCACACTTAGAACTGCATCTACCATGTCATAGCCTTTCCATAAATATCTACTACATACTTAAATAAATAAACAATGAATGTAATAATCATCTATAGTTATACAGACTATAACCACCAATGCTACATATGGTAGATTTCATATTCATTTCTATTTCCTTATCTTTTTCTACATAAACAAATACATTGTTTGATTTTTCTGTTCATTTGTCCTACAGAGTGGAGACCTTATAATATATTTCATTTCATATTCTAATTGTTTAACTGAACACAAAAGCCAAACCATATTCACACATTATTTTGAACTATTCACAAATGAGTCTTTTAACAGTGGGGTAGCCTTTCTTCAAACAGATGAGTCAGACTTTCCTTACACATTTGCCCATTTTTTGAACAGTTAGTCTCTTTCCATTTTTAATTCACTCTTCTCATTAACAGCATGATAAGCATGCGTGCCAAATAATGCCTTACTATTTCAAATAATATTTGGAAGATAGGGTAAAACAATGGGGCTGAGGAGGGTGGTGAGTTCTCTGAGTGGGAGTTTTAAAATTGTTTATATATCTTCTAGAAAAATTAAACCCACTTGTATTGCAAACTGGGTTTCTTAGCCAGCTTTTGCCTTTGATATGTATGCATTGCCTTGGTAAACTCTTTTCTTGTATTATTCATGAACTTATTTTTATTAATTCTTCACTCCCAGCCATTTCTAGAAATACATGCTTTCGTCCTATTTGGGATGTTCCAGAAATAGTGATTAAAAAGAAAAGTTTTTACTGAAGGAGTTTTATAACCTATATATGATGGTCAGTGAGACTCACGTCCTCTTTAATGTGGAAAATGTGTGAAGTGGGGTAAACAACCTAGCCTTTCCAGCCCATTGTGCTTCAGAAGAACGTAACTGTTCTATCAATCTTTACATGCTGTGCTTGTTATCTACCTAATCAATTAACACGGACATCCATACCGGGTATCACCATTGAAAAAATGGGTTGCATAATAGGTGATTTAAGCCTCACTTTGTCCTCATGTGATTGTAAGAGTCACCATGTTGTCTTGGGAAGAACATGACCTTTGAGTTAGTTGAGCATTAATTTAAATACCAGCTTTAACATAATAACTCTATGACCTTAGGCAGGTTACAGAGGGTGATGGTTAATATTGAGTGTGAACTTGATTGGATTGAAGAACACAAAGTATTGCTCCTGGGGTGTGTCTGTGAGGGTGTTGCCAAAGGAGATTAACATTTGAGTCAGTGGACTGGGAGAAGCGGACCCACCCTAAGTCTGGGTGGGCACCATCTAATCAGCTGCCAGCATAAAAGCAGGCATGGAAAGAGCAGACTGGTTGAGTCTTCTGGCCTCCATCTTTCTCCCATGCTGAATGCTTCCTGCCCTCAAACATCAGATTCCAAGTTGTTCAGCTTTTGGACTCTTGGGCTTACAGTAGTGATTTGCCATGGGCTCTCCGGCCTTCAGCCGCAGACTGAAGGCTGCATTATCGGCTTCCTTACTTTCGAGGTTTGGGGACTCAGACTGGCTTCTTGGCTCCTCCGCTTGCAGATGGCCTATTGTGGGACTTCACCTTCTAATCATGAGTCAATTCTCCTAATAAACTCCCCTTGATTTATTCATCTGTCCTACTAGTTCTGTCCCTCTAGAGAACCCTGACTGATAACACTGCATCAGCTTGAACTTACATTGTTCATCCCTAAGAAAAATAGAAAGAAGAATAATGGATTTTATAGGGTTGTGGTCAAGACTGAGTGACAACTGACCAAGAACAGTATACAATATTCCTGGAAAATTGTGGCGATAGTAGCTCTCTTTCCCTTCTTCAACCACCTGTACATTAGAGTCCTCTTTGCTAACTATTCCAGTTCATTTTTATTATTGTTTCACAGAACCTCCCTGAAGAAAGATTATACAAATGTACCTTGTTGAACTCGAGGGGCCATTTCATTTGCCAATGAAATGTGGGCCAAGTGGTGTGTCACTTCTAAGCAGAAGCAGCCTGGTCCATCACACATCTTTGTAATCTTGGTCATGACAAGCAGAGGACAGGCACTCTATTAGCATGAGTCCCAAAGTGAAGATGACAGAACACACTGCTATAGCTGTGCAGCAGATGTGTAACATGAGAGAGCAATAACACTCAATTTGTTCAGTCACTAGAATTTGCAGGATGTTTATTATCACTGCTTAATCCAGCCTATCCTGATTGATATTCACTATCCACTCCTCTCCCACCACCAACAAAACAGTATCCGGTGTGTCCCAGTGAAAGAAAACATTAAAAAAAGTCTTCCCTAGAATTAATTATGGCCAAGTATCTTTGTGAGTTGTTAAAATTGTTCACGGATGCTATCTGCCCTTAAAGAGATCATATTTATTATTTCAGCATATGTTGACATATATTATCTCTGTTCCACTCACACAAGATATTCTGTGACCCAGAAACATGAAGGAGATGTCGCAAAGTGTCCTTCTGCGAAAAGGGTGTGGAGAGAAGAAAGAGTTTTCTCATTGTAACCACATCATATTCTACATATGTCCCAAAGTGATGGGCTTGCTGCAGCATCTGTTATTGTAGAAGGACAAAAAGCAATTCCACAAGCTATTTTAGTTTTCCTAATGGAAAAACTAGATGCTGCAGATGAAAGAGTTATTAGAAAAATAATCTCAGCTTTTCTATAAAAGCATCCAAAATGTGCTGCACGTCGTGGGCAGCCCGTCAGCACTGTGAAGCTGTACATTAACAGACAGGATTTCTAACCAAAATATATCTTACATTTAAAGATCTTTCCCCCAGAAAGTCTCCAAAGGAGAAGAAGAGCCAGAAAAGACACCTGAAGTTGAGTGAACATATTTCAGCCTCCTTTTCAATGCAGCCTGTTCCAAGGACAGGTAGAAGCCTGGAGACCAGAGTTCACCCAGGTTACTCCTCCAACCTGTGTTTTCTCCCCTTCCTTTCCTGGCCTTCTGCTTCTTTGGCACCCTTCTCCAATTCTGCTTTTGATGATGTGCATCTCTGTCCTTGACTCTTGCCATTTCTCCTTTTTCTCAAATTTTAATTTAAAAAATTAATGGTGATAAAATACACATAAGAGAACATTTACCATCTTAACCACTTTTAAGTGTATACATCAGTAGTATTTAGTATGTTCATATCGTTGTGAAAACTGAAACTCTATACCCTTTAAACAAGTCCCTCTTTCCCCTTCCTCCAGTCCCTGGCAACTACCATGCTTATTTGTCATTTCTATGAGTTTCATTATACTTGATACTTCATATAAGTGAAATCATACACTATTTGTCTTTTTAGTGACTAGCTTATTTCATTTTGCATAATGTCTTCAAGGTTCATCCATGTTGTAGCATGTGTCATAATTTCCTTCCTTTTTAAGGCTGAACAATATGCCATTGTGTGTATACACCACATTGTGTATATTCATTCATCTGTGGATAGACATTTGGGTTGCTCCCACCTTTTAACTATTGTGAATAGGGCTGCTATGAACATGGTTGTGCCATTTCCTCCCAATACTATGCTGATTTTGTGCAGAACTCAGCCCTAGATAAAATGAGTTTGCTCTTCCATCCCCAGTTACATTTGAACAGGGATCAAGTAGCAAATCTGGAACTGGAGGGAGGTGATGAGGTGCTCGCTCAGTCGTAACATTGAAGGGGCCCCAAAACACTCAGAAATCAAGGCAAGTGATATTTCAATGCACCATTTTATTTTAACATATCAAAACCTAATGCAAAAATTCATGATGAACAAAATATCAAGATTTTAAAATAAGGGAACAGTAACAGTATTGTTCAGAACCATATGGGAGCAAAAAAAAAATCAGCAATACTCATCTTGCCTTTATTTAAAATTTTCTATTTTGTTCATCATGGCATTTGGCATTTTTATTTTTAAAATAGTTTTATTTTCCTTATTTTAAAATATTGCATTAAAATATGATTTATCTTGTTTACTGAGCTTTTTGCTGCCTCCTTAAATAGTGCAACTCCTACAAGTGCTTCACTCTGCTCTCCTCAGTTCCAGTCCTGTCAAACAAATGAGAGTTTTGTGCTTATGGTGGCCATTGGCTTTATACAATCAGATCAGACCAAGACATTGTTTCTTTATTATTGTCTTTCTAAACCTAAGAAGCAAGGAGACTTCCATAGCTTAAGCTCTCTCATCAATTCTGCACATGATTTGCCAAATATATCATTCTTTGGAACACACTTTTTGTGAAAATAAGTTTTTCATGGCCAAATTAGTTTTGTAGGTAATCAGTAGAACGGAGTTAAACAGACATTACTTTAGGATGTCTAAAAACATATTCTGGATGTGCTAATGTATAGTGAGGTGCCAATATATGTTGTCAGTGTCTAAGATAGGTAGAGGCTGAAGTGTATTCATATTTGAGCAAGAAAGTATCTTTTCAAGGGCAATATACCTTAAATAATTATGCCAGACTAGCATTCCATGCAAGACATCCTGAGAAATGCCTAGACAGTGTTGGAAAAGAGATCTCAATAAACGTTCTTGGAGAAGATGCACACAGCTTGTGAAGAGGTAAATTAATAATAGGTGTGCTGACACAACCTAAAAAAATGGTGTCACAACAGAAAGTTGAAAATAGCTCACCTGCCACTCTGGGGGAAGAAAGTTTACATTTCACGATTTAACACACTCCTGTTGTTAGATAACACACAGCTTCATGTAGTATAGAGTAGGAGAGATGTGAGTTATTGTTCACCAATCTTTTAAAGCTTCTATGCTTTCATTGACAGAAAAATACCATTTTGCTAATTTCATTTTGACTTTCATAAAATCATCATTTAGAGTTGAAAGATACGGTCAAAACTGGCTTTACAAGAAGGTGGGGAAATGAACTGAAATTGATTGATTTGAAGGCATAGAAAAAGCCTTCTCTCTCAGCATATACTGGTGAAATCCATTACTCTGGGAGAGGTGAGGCAGAGGAGCTTCTTTTTATTAGTTACTGGCAGATCAGCAGTCTTAAAGACATCCCTTTGTGAAAAGTAGACAAAGTTTATTGGTTGCTCTCCATATGTAAGACCCTGTGGTAAGCACTTAATGTAGATTATCATTTTTAATACTTATGACAGTCCCATGAGGTAGAAGATGTAATTACTCCCATTTTGCTCAAGAGGAGATTAGTTCAGAGAGGTTAAGTCACTTACCAAACTCACATACCTAGTAAATGATGAAGCTTGGATCTAAGACCAAGCAATCTGACTCCATAGTCAACTCATAACCACTAGAGGCTAGAAGCTTAAAACATTTGCCTTCTAATGTACCAGTAGGTGTTATGGTGGCATCCAATTGACAGTAAATTCGGTGGAAATGCAAAGCATTCTGGCTAGGGCTAACTTACAGCATGTTAACTCAAGGGAATTAAAGAACAACCAACAGAAGGGGTAGCAGGACCATCAGATCCTCATCAATATAATAGTTTCATGCTTTTCATGGAAATATTACATCATGCTAGTCAAAGAGAAAACAAAGAAAAGCATTTCATGGTGATTTGGAGATGTCAGAGTGGTATTACTTTCTATAAAACCAGAAAATGTAAATCTATCTGTATCACAGGTGATCCACAAACATCCGAGAAGGAAAGAAACTTAGAGGTAAATGATTCAATGATTCTCAAAACCTGATTGTGGCACTCTTCTCCAAATACCTCTGTTCTCTTCCATATTTCTCAGCCCCTTTGAAGAGGCAGGCCCATGGGATGAATTCTGACCAATGGATTTGGCTAAGATTTAAGAGCCAGTGCACAATCCTTCAGCTAACTCTTCTCTCCACCTGCTGCAAGGACATAAACATTTCAATGGCACAAAGATAGAGCATCTTGAATTGTTACTGCAAAGAAGACACCTTTTCTGGAGAGTCACCCAATCAGTGGATTTGTGAATAAATAAATCTTGTGTTAAGGTTCTGATATCTTGTGGTTAATTTGTGACCATAGTACTATATAGCCTATTCTAATGAATATGTAGTGACTATCAGAATCACTAGGGAACATACAAACATAATTCATATTATAGGTCAAAACTTCAGTCTACTAGCTTAAAATTTTAAGCATGGAGAGGATATCTCTATTCTTACAAAGCTAAGATAGTCTAATAATTAGCAAATATGAAAAACACTCTTAGATGTCAGCTAGTTCCACTTAGACTTTCAGTCTGTTCCAAACTCTGCTTTTATACATATAAAAATCAAAAGAAAGCCAATAGATGTGGAAGCTAAGCCTTGGGAATCCTAATATAGCATGATGAGGATTGTGAATTTGACAATTAGCTGTGCTATTTATTACTGGGGTACGTTTGGGCAAATTATTTAACCCTTTTGAGTCCATTGTTGTGTATTAGGAAATTAGAGCTATAAATAGTGTCTACTTCTAGGTGATGGGACTGTTCTCTGTCTTGATTAGATATCAGATACACAAATGTATACATTTGCAGAAATTTAGGAAATTGTATAGATAGAATATGTGTGTCTCACTGAATATAATTTTAACTCAATAATGACTATAATAATAGCTAATAATAAAATACTACCTACTTTGCAAAGGTCTTGTAAGGATTGAATCAGTAACCACGGAAAACATTTGTATGATGTCTGACACAAAGAAAGCCCTTAGAAAATAGTAGCTATTATTATATTTATATTATGTACTAAGTATTATTTATTATATATAATTATCAGAATATCTTCCAACGTTACATATAAGTAAATCCATAGCAGATTTGGAAAGCTGGGAAGAGAACTCAAATTATTTTAGATTGTGAGTTGTATTTTCAAGATGTGTTTCTTTATGTTTGGAGTGCATAAATTCTCTTTAGTCAAACAACTTCAAAGAACAAATTTCATACTTACACTGAGTTTCTTATAGAATGTTGTGGATTCATACCCTAGCTTACCCATGATTCATAATTTTACAAAATGTTGCATGCTCTAACACACAGTATATACTTTGTTATGCTTTTGCTATAATTAATCAAGCAAAAAATGAGTATTATATTTCCTAATGACAACTTTGTGCCTGCAAAGAAAAACCTTGCCAAAATGTTAATATATCTATATGGTCGTCTGCATCACAATGCACAATACTTAATTCTAATTTCAAGCTTTAATTGCTATAGGCCATAGTAATAAAGAATTTTGCTTTTCTAAAAAAAAGACACTTTCAGTAGGTTTTCTCTGTAAGAAATGCAACATAGTGTAATGATATATGACACACAAAGCACAACTGAATAAAGAAAACAAAGCATTACAAATGTATTTAGAGAGAGACAGATTAAGTTGCTACAAATTTTGATTCACTGGAACCCAAGAAGAGGCACGCAACAATAATAGATTTTAAGAACAGGGCAAAAGCTTTTGTCATTAAAAAAAAATGCATGAAGTGTTCATATAGATTTTTCATCAAAAGGACCCCGGGAAATATTCAAGTGTTTATTGAGCTTCTATTTTGTCCCTTGTTTTGTGACTGAAATTCTAAGAATACAAACAATGAGAAAAGCAAGATTTTTTTTCTAGTAAATTTACACTTTGTGTTGGCTATGTTGTCTATAACTGGGGTTTTAATAAGTTGCTGCTCTCTTGACTCCAGAACTCAGAGCAACAACAATAAGAAGAAGCAGCTCTGAGATTAAACACCATAAGATAAAATAAAGTAAAACAAAATAAAATAAAATAAAATAAAACAAGTGATAAATTCATAAAATCATCTAAAAGAGATAAATGACTTCTTGGCAACAGCAAGATTTAGCTAGATCAATGCTGCTTGCATTAATATATTTGAGGAAAAGTGTGGCTATCAAAAGAGAGGAGCAGGTGATGAGAGAAACAGATTTACAAGTGTCCTAGCAAGGTATGGGGGAAAGGAGAGGCTAGACGTGCTCTATGGCCCTCTCTCCTGTGACAGGCCTAGACCTATTGTAGGAATAATACAGAGGTCATCAGGCTGAGAGCCTTGACCATCTGAATTACTGCTGAGCTCTCCTTCTTTGTTTGTGAGATTCCCCCAAAACTGCCATGCTCTTTCCATGCCATTCGCAACACACACACACACACACACACACACCCCTCATTGTTACCAACTTGATGATCTTGTTTAGTTTCTTATGAGTAGTCTGTATCACTCGGCTTTCCTGTAAGAAGATAGTAAACACATGTCGAGCTTCTACAACTTCCATACAGTTTATAATTTCTTTTTGTTTAATTATCTTAACAACCCCCTAAATTAGACATCAGTATCCCATAATCACATGGAACCCAAATATTCTCTTTTCTTTCAGCTGATAAGCTGCAGGAAAAGTACTTGGGTTCACCTATGGTAACTCAGATTCGTAACTCAGCCCTTTTTTAACATTCTATCACCCAAAATCAATCCAGTGTCACAAAAGAATTATCAAACATGATAAAATTACCGAAAGCATATGCCAGAAAAATAGAGATCTTATATTACCTCACAGAGATAGGTACCATTAGACATTCCCCTTTTCCACAGTTGCTTCCTGGCTTTAATGCCAGTGACGGCACGTGGAGTTGTGCACTGTAACAGCCTAATACAATTTAGCTCTACCTTGACTCTGACTTCCAATTTTTTTTTTTTTTTGAGATGGAGTCTCACTCTGTTACCCAGGCTGGAGTGCAGTGGTGCAATCTCTGCTCACTGCAAGCTCTGCCTCCCTGGTTCACGCCATTCTCCTGCCTCAGCCTCCCGAGTAGCTGGGACTACAGGTGCCCACCACCAGGCCCCGCTAATTTTTTGTATTTTTAGTAGAGATGGGGTTTCACCGTGTTAGCCAGGATGGTCTCGATCTCCTGACCTCGTGATCCACCCGCCTCAGCCTCCCAAAGTGCTGGGATTACAGGCGTGAGCCACCATGCCCGGCCCCAATTTTTCATCTTCTGGCCCAGCAAAGTACTCAGTCAAACAAAACATTCTCCCGGAGCTCTGGTTTCCTTGAGAAAGAGATCTGGGGGCCATCTTTTTCCACTGAAGTTTTTTCTTGATGGTCACCATCCATTCTGCATAGTATTTATTTCTTCCAAACACTCTCAGGGTTCCTCTTAGGAGGAATTCTATTGAGTGGTTGCCCTCATTGCCTTACAAGTAGGTGGAGCAGAAAGCTTCTGTTTTGTCCAGATTGTCTCCACAACTCAAATGTTAGGAAAATATAATTAATGCTTGAATCAATCATCATTTCTAGGACTCAGACAAGAGTGAATTCTTGGTCTTGCAAAGATGAAGATTAGATATTGGAATTCACTATGCTCTTCAAAGTTACGTTAGTCTGTAATAGGCCTGAAGAATCTTCAGTTGGCATTTCCCTAGATACCGCAACCCATGTGCGTTTCTGTCCACCTGCACAGGAAAGAAAAGCAGGCACAGAAAAACAAAAAATCCAATAGTATTGATAGCACATGATTCAGGATCTAATGTTGTGGTGCAGAGGATAGCTTCTATAGAAGCTTGAGAGGAAACCTCAGGAACCAGAGAATTGAGTAAAGGCTTCATAGTAGTGGTAGGTCTTAAAGAAAGAAAGATGGAGAACGTATGTCATGTAAAGAAAGCATCTTATATAAGAAAATCTAGGTGCATCTTATATAAAAAACTATGGTTTCCATACATTTTTATTTACTACTGAGGCTGGCATGTTTATGTAAATCATCTCATCCAACTTGGATTTTTAAATCCCTCTGGGGAAAGAGACTATCAAAATTGCTTAGAATTATTTGCTTTCAGATACATGTTTAATTTCATTATTCTTGATGTCCTGATGATATCCCAAAATCACCTCACCATTTTTGATTTTCCAATTCCTTTTCATGTTCTTCAACTTACCTTACCTAAGTCCCTCTTGATTTCTCCCTTTGAGAAGATGTGTATGAGCCATACATATAAATTGATCTGTTCTCATGCAGTTGTGAAGTAGTAGCTCTTCCTATGAAGGATGAAACGACCTCAGGAAGAATGAGATCAATAGAGAAAGAATCAAACAGTGAATCTGTCATCAATAATTGCAACCTATATAATCAGTAATGTATAGCTTGATATGTAAAAAATTAGAATATTTCAGTAACTGAGTCTCATATTTTCCCAAAATAAATCTGGCTTAAGCCTAGGATTATCTATTATATGTCCTCTCCTCTCCTCTCCTCTCCTCTCCTCTCCTCTCCTCTCCTCTCCTCTCCTCTCCTCTCTTCTCCTCTCCTCTCCTCTCCTCTCCTCGTCTTTTCCTACGGCTCTGTAAAACAGAAAGAGAACTGATTTTGTGGCCAGACACACACAGATCTGAGTGTTACTATCTGGCTAACCATGAATAGATGGCTTCACCTCCTAGAGCCTCAGTTCCCTGAAACTGCAAAAAGAGATAGATGACATCAGCCACTCAGAATTGCTGTGCAGGTTAAATGACATGGTATATGCAAAATGCAAACTATCTAGCAGAGGGAATATGTACCTAGTATACAGTAGCTGCCCTGCAAACATTATTTATCATATGAGCATTAATAGTAATTGTAGTAGCATTGGCAGTGATAGTCATAGTAGTTTTAACATTAGTAGAAATAAACTTTTTTTCCAAGGCATATGTCATTTTAACTAGACTTGTTACAATTTCCACTAAAATGTATATATAAAAGAGATCATGGTGGTCCTGTAATACCCTCTCTTACCCAAAGCAGAAGTATCCTGTGAAATATGATACTACCTGTTAAATGGACATATAGTCTGAGTTTCCATGCTGGAAGGGAGCCAAAGCTTCCTATTCCCAGGAGCACAACATCTAGCGGCATAGACTTTTCTTGCCAGAAATCCTTCCTTGGACTTAGCAACATTCTCCCTCCCTGAAGCTCCCATCCATTAGTCTCAGTTTTGCACCTCCTGGGTCAAGCAAAATGAATCTAATCGCTCTTGTTCATGACAGCTGTTTAGATATTTGAACAAAGGGTATTCTCTTCTGCAAACTGTCCATCCTCAAATTGTCTCATCATGTGGATCACATTCCAGGACCTTCAATGTCTTGAATGTCAATGTGACACCAGGACTAAAAACTCTCGCGTAGACCATGACAGGGCACAGAGAGCATAGAGCCACCTATGACCTGCACTGTGTGTTTATCAATGCAGCTAAATAAGTGTCCAATTTATTAGTGTTGAAAGTTATTAAGTATATGAATCAATAAAGTATCTAGATCCATGATGTATATTTGTGTTTATACATATAAGTTGTATATGTATATGTGTTTGTGTAGGTATTTCTTTATCTGTCTTTCCTCTGCAAGAAAAGATCCTTGTCAATAGTTTCGTTTTTTTTTTTTTTTTTCAGATGGAGTCTCTCTCTGTCACCCAGGCTGGAGTGCAGTGAGGCGATGCTGGCTCACTGCAACCTACCCCTCCCAGGTTTGAATGATTGTTCCACCTCAGCCTCCTGAGAAGCTGGGATTACAGGCACCCGCCTTCATGCCCAGCTAATTTTTGTATTTTTGTAGAGATGGGGGTTTCACCATGTTGGCCAGGCTGGTCTTGAATTCTTGACCTCAGGTGATCCACCCATCTCAGCCTCCCAAACTGCTGGTATTACAGGCGAGAGCCACCATGCCAGGCCAAGAGTTTCTATCCAACATGTATATTATGAGAATTAAATAAGTCTACATGTGAACTGCTTAGAATGATGCCTGTCCCGTGTAGGCAATAAATAAATGTTAGCAATTATTCTTATTTTATTCTTACATGCACTAACAGTCTATTTGCTAAGGGATGTGATAATATATTAGGGTTCTCTAGAGCGACAAGACTAATAGGGTGATGTATATATGAAAGGGAGTTTATTAAGGAGTATTGACTCACATGACCACAAGATGAAGTCCCACAAAAGGCCGTCTGCAAACTGAGGAGCCAGGAAGCAAGTCCGAGTCCCAAAACCTCAAAAGTAGGGAGGAAGCCGATAGTGCAGCCTTTAGTTTGTGGACAAAGGCCAAGAGCCCTGGGCAGATCACTGGTGTTAAGTCTAAGAGTCAAAAAGCTAAAGAGCTTGGAGTCTGATGTTCTAGGGCAAGAAGCATCCAGCATGGGAGAAAGATGGAGGTCAGAAGACTTAGCCAGTTTAGGCTTTCTGCATTCTTCTGCCTGCTTTTATTCTGACTGAACTGGCAGCTGATTAGATTGTGCCCACACAGATTGAGGGTGGGTCTGCCTTTCCCAGTCCATTGACTGAAATGCTCATCTTCTTTGGCAACACCCTCACAGACACACCCAGGATCAATATTTTGTATCTTTCAATTCAATCAACTTGATACTCAATATTAGCTATCACAGATAGGTTCTGCAGATTTAATGATGTATAAAATATGGCTTCCACCCTTAAAGAAATAAGAGGCTTTGAGAAAAAAAATTGAAGATGGGTCAAGTAGGCTCTCAGAATTGGGCACAGAGTGCACAGGACACAAAGCAAGGATATTAATTCCATACTGGTGATGAGGGGAAGGAGAAACAAGGAGTGCTAGGAAAATATGTCTGGGGGATAGGACACGTGAGCATGGAGTTTTTTTTTTTTTTAACTGTTGCCTATCTGTATTTATATTTCCATGTATGACTAAATACATACATATGAAGTTATATTAATAAATCCTTTACTACAAGTTACTATATGAATAATGTACAAAAGAAGTAAAATTAGATTTTTTTAAATTTTTATTTTTGTTATTATACTTTAAGTTCTGGGGTACACGTGTAGAACGTGAAGGTTTGTTACATAGGTATACATGTGCCATGGTGGTTTGCTGCACCCATCAACCTGTCATCTACATTAGGTATTTCACCTAAGAGCATGGCATTTTTGAAAAATAAACTGGAAATAGCCAGAACATGAAGGAGGAAGCTTGTTTTAAGCAGGGAGAAGAGTGTATGCGAAGATGGTGATGCTCCAGCATGTGGACATTTGGAGACAGGCAGTTTGATAGATTTTCATACAATTGGCTTCAGGAAATAGATAAATTATAAGACATTAAACATCTATTTTATGGGAAGTCATCATTTCATCAGATTGGATGCTTGTCAGTTTACATTTGGGAAACGCTAGAGCACACCGAAATGAGAAAGCTCCGTCTGGACACCTAAACTTCATAATGTCTAAGATGTGTGAACGTGGCCATACAGCTTCTCAGCTGGCATAGGAATTTCTCCACTTGTAAAATTGATGTAATGATACAGACCGTCACATGTGGGGAGGCACCTCCCTTCTAGTAACTGATCAGCATGCTGCTAATCCTACTGCTACTGATGTTTTCTATTTATGACAAAATATTTAAAGCAGATATTGGCCAAATACAATATTCAAGTATTCTAGAAACCACATTGTTAATAAAATAAAAATTAAAGGTGTTTATCATGAAAAATCAGTTACTGGGTGCTGGGCATGAGGATGAGGAATAGGGTTAGGAGTTAAGGGATGAGAGAACTGACTGCTATTTTCAGCTGCCTTTCTGCTTTGAAACCACATCTCCTTTTAAGTGATGGTCTGGCTAAATTTCTCTATTCTACCAGAATCTTCTGTAAATATGCAAACTTTTAGCTTAAAAAATAGTCTCACTTTATTTTATACATCTGCTACATCCAAAACAGTTTTATCTGATGATTGATTATTTTGTAGCACATCTTCCAATGTTTGCTTCTGTGACTCATCTGACTTAAAGAAATTAGACTGTCTGGGTGCATTTTCCCCCTTTCATTGATGTAAGCAAAGCTAGAGGAGCCGAGCCATTCAGACTGTAAATACACACGGTAAATTTTGCTTCTTTTGCTAAACACTTCTAGTCAATCAAGAATTGCTTATACTAAAGACTGAATGATGGCTGTGTATCCCAGAGTAGAGAACTAGTAATGCAATTTGAGCCACTTAATGGCTTCTTCTTTTACTCTATTTTTTCTTTACATTCTAAAATAATATCTCTTTTGAGGAGCTGGCATGACATATGGGATTTTTTTTTTCTTCTGTGCCTCTGTCTTCCTTACCTCTTCCAGCATTCTTCCTTTCAACATGCACTTTGGCAGTAAAGGCTAGCAGAAATTTATTGAATACCTGCTGTATGCCGTTTGCTTGAGACACATCAACAAAGTGTCTATAATGATTGGCCTCTAGATGTCTCTTGCAGAGACGGGGTGAGACAACAGCATAGGGAAGAATACGCTGAGGCAAGATAAAATTATAGACATGATTCTCTGGGAAGGGACAAGGGCAGGAGATATTTTTCTGAAATGTATGATCCCTTAGCTCAGCTTTGAGAGATGAAAGATAACAAGGGGTAGCAGGGAGAACACAGGGAGGAGGAGAAAATAATTCACTTAGTATATTTACTATTTTCTGGGCACTGTGAATTATCATCTTCCTAACCCACGACAATTATCTAAAGAAGGTACCGACACCGTGACCATTCTACAGATGTGGAAACTGGAGGCTCACAGAGGGAAATGAGTTGCTTACAGCAAGTAAGGGATATAAGCAGGACTTAAACTTGTGAAGCTCAATTTCTAAGCCCATGGTCTCTGCCATGGAATTCTGCTCCCTTCTCTGATAGGACCAGAAAGGAAAAGTTGGAGAAGAGCGATGGTGTAGACATTTTAGGTAGAAAAGAGAGCAGGTGATAATCCTGGGATGCGAAAGCAGCAATCAATCACTGACAAATGGCCCTGAGCGGCAACATGAGAGGACGGAGTTGACCTCTGCACTGAGCTCTGGGTAACCTGAGTGACCCTGTGTGTCTGCTGGTCATTATCACTGCCCTACGTCCTGCTTCACCTGTGTCTCAGGACAAGACTCCAATGGATACAGAATCAATATAAATGTAATCGTTGGACATAGTTTTGAAAAACTGTCCCTGCAGTGGTCATAATCAGTTATCACAGGCTTTTAGAGGGAAATCGGCACATAGAAGTGCTTTGGGCCAACTCCTCACTTTGGGCAAGAATAAATGGCTCAGAGAAAAATAAAGAGAAGCCCAAAGTCCAAGTCCAGAACCCAAGTTTCCTGACTCAAACATGAGTGCTTTCTCTTTCTAAGTCACTAAATATCAGGTGACACTGCCTCCCTGACCCTGGGAAATGTCTATGAGTGCAGGGAAGCAGAGCACCCAAGTGCCCCAAATGGTTTGATAAAGCTGCGGGTTTGGAAAGCTTACGCCTCTTACCCTCCTATACTCACACATCTAGTCAACCTCCAGATTTCTCCAAGTCAGTAACACGCACCTATAGCTGCCAGATTGCTTGGACAGTTACATGAGAATCATCCTTGACATCCTTCTCTCTCTCTTCACCACCACAACATAAAGTCCTGATTTCATTTCAAACCACACCCAGGACTTGTCCCCTTCTTTGCTGTCACTGCTTCCGCCCAGCTGTGGATTCTCTCTCCTAGTTAAGTGTAACAGTCTCGAGGAATCCATTTCAGCTGCCATCCGACCTCAGCCATAGTGCTCTTGGTCAACCAATGCGATCTGATCATTCCTGCTTAAAACAACAACAACGATAACAAGACAACAGCAATAACAACAACAAACTCTCATTCAATAACTGCCCATTGCATTTGGGATACAATTTGGGGTTCTTTTTGTGTTCTATGAACTTGGATTGTCTGTCTCTGAATACTTTCCCAAAACTTATTAAACATTAGCTCTACAGATTCCTTTTTAGGTTCTCAAGCTCTCCAAAGCCAATCTTGCCTCAAAGCCCTTACACAGCCCTATTCCTTGTATGTGAAATGTTGTATCACTTCACTTATCCTAATGCCTCTGCATACTTCTCTTTACCATCTCCACTACATAAATTAGAATCCCAGTTTTTTTTTCCCTTTTAAACTCTGAGCAGTAAAATGACATGTATTTATTAGCAAACTTTAAATATGAGGTTCAATTCTCTGAGCTTTCCCATTCTCACCTATAAAATAGGCATAATAGTGCTCTGTAGAATAGTTGTAAGGATTTCAGTGAAAGCCCTTAATAGGCATTCAATGAATAACTATTAAAAATATTATTCTTTAACTCTATCCATAACCCAGAACAATATTCTGTACAATGGGGAAGCAATCATGCATTAAGATCCAGAGCTAAAATGACTGTCAACCAGAACACAATGGCTTTTCTGGAATACCATTTCCAAGAGGAAAGCTCTTGAGCCACCTGTGTATAAAAATACATTGGGTTTGACTTACCTCATGTTGTAGAGAAACTGTCACAGTTCTTAGCTATGAAAGAGGTGAGTGAATAAGGAGAGGGAAACATATAAAACAACCAGATAAAGCACTGAAATACCAACAGCCTATGCTGGGCAAGTGGACTATCATAAGCTGGGGACATTGAAGAAGGAAAAATTTTAAAAATGGCTTCTCCACTGAGTAGGAATGATTTCTGCCTTCCTCTTCCCAGTACTGACAGTTAATGGACATGAAAATTGGAACACAGACCTGGAGGTTTCTTAAATCCTGTTGTCCAAATTGTAGACTATTTGCAAAGCAAGCCAGTATGAATCTTGAATACATTTCCAGTGGTTCTCCTGGAGAGCCAACACATGTAAATGCACCTATTCACAAGTTTATAAAAGAATGTAAATGTCCACATATAAGAACATTGAAATAGCCTTCTGTGAGGTATTTTAACAAGCCCATCTCTTAGTCCATACAGCAAGCTAACTGGAATGAGATCAGAAGCAGAATTGTCATTAGGCAAAGCTGAATACTTCATTTTTAGGAAATTCATATAGTCTAGAAAAGTTGTCCAAATACCACCATTTTGTAAATTGGATTGTATTTTTTAAAGCACTAAAGGAACGAGTTATTTTAACTAGCTTCCAAGTGAAATCTTTGGTAAACCGAAGAATTATTTTTGTATTGTGAATAATTGGCATCACTAAGTTCACTTTGTAAACAGGAACACTTGCATCATGTTTATATTCAAGCAGAGGATCCATCTGCTTTTGGTTTCGGCAGTCATTCATTCACTTAGCATTATTAATGCATTTATTCTTCATGTATTCAATCTATAAATATTTACTGAGTGCCCACCAAATGTCTGGTACTGTGTTAGATGCTTGAGATCCAGGAAGGTATGAGAGAGATCTTATGCTTTGCTCTCTTGAGGCTTGTATTCTACCCAGGTGAAGCAACCAAAAAATAAGTAAATAAAAATATACAATACAATTTCAAGTGTATGTGTTATGAACAAGAATAACACAGTTTACAGGGATAGGCTGAAGATGATCGGAAGGGGATTGGAGTGTCGAGTGGGTGTTTCCGTTCATGAGACACCCTGGGACATCCCCTTTAAACAGGCAAAATGAAGAAGCAAGCCATAGAAATGAACAGGGAAAGGGCATTCCAGACAATAGGAAGAGCAAGTGCAAAGGTCTTGAACCTGGAAACTTGTCTGAAAAGCAAGAAAGCTTGAGTGATCAAGGGGCAAAACTTACTTAAATTTTCTGATTTTTTATAAAAGATATTACTAGGGATACAGATGAAGAGATGCATAAGGCAAGGTATGGGAAATAGGGCACAGAGCTTCTATGTCCCTTCCAGGTGCCCCATGCTTCAGGAACCTCCACAAGTTCACCTATCTGGAAACTCCCCAAATTCTGTCCTCTTGGACCTTTTATTGAGACTTCATTGGATATGCATGATTGACAACCATATAGAGATCTGATTAGACAGAAAGGATATGATCTAAACCCAGTAAGGCCTGTCCAGATTCTTCTTGGCCTTTCTATGCGATATTCCTTTCTCCAGGATATGGGTTAGGACTCCCTCTGGTATGAGGGTCTTGTGACCCATAGTCAGATTAGAGTCCAGCCTTGGGCAGATGAAAGGAGACAGGGGAAGGTTAGAGGGAGAGATTCTGTTTTCTGAGGCCTGATTCTTAGGCCTAAAAAGCCCCAACATTATAACAAGGGCTATGCGAGTTACAAGCCAGAAACTGTGACTAAAAACCTATATATACTAAATATAGGTTTTACATAGTATATATAGGAGTATATAAGTATATATAGGTTTTTCGCCACAGTTCCTGGCATGCGTGTGTGTGTGTATGTGTGTGTGTATAAAATATAAATATACATATAAATATATATCTAATATATAAATCAATCAATATATATATATATATATATATATATATATATATATATATATATATATAAACAGTAACTATAGGCTATAACCTAGGGGACCTGAAGATCCAAGATGGCTCAGAATGAAGGTATGATGAAAACCTGCTTTTGCCTGTAAGAGACTGCATTAGATTGGAAGATCCCGTAGATAAGGGACAACTCATGTTGCACTTTCTAGGCTATGGAAAGGAGGTGTGCATAAGGCAGGTGCTCTCAGCACTATTAGGGACAGGGAAATCATAATGCTCAGAATCCAGAGATCTCTGGCTGACACAGAAAGAGGTGGTTTCCAAATTCATCCACGTGCTTATGTCTTCTTCCCTGTACCCTCCTTCTTCCTTTTTTACCTTCTCTGCTTCTATTTCCTTTCCTTCCCTCTCTGCCTTCCTTTTGAGACACAGGACTAGCCGGATTTCCTAGGCCGACTAAAAATCCCTAAGCCTAGCTCGAAGGTGACCACATTCACCTTTAAACATGGGGCTTGCAACTTAGCTCACACCTGACCAACCAGGTAGTAAAGAGAGCTCACTAAAATGCTAATTAGGCAAAAACAGGAGGTAAAGAAATAGCCAATCATCTATCGCCTGAGAGCACAGAGGGAGGGACAATGATCAGGATATAAACCCAGGCATTCTAGCCAGCAACTGCTACCCTCTTTGGGTCCCCTACCTTTGTATGGCAGCTCTGTTTTCACTCTGTTAAATCTCGCAAACTGCACTCTCTTCTGGTCCGTGTTTGTTATGGCTCGAGCTGAGCTTTCGCTTGCCATCCACCACTGCTATTTGCCGCCGTCACAGACCCGCCGCTGACTTCCATCCCTCTGGATCTGGCAGGGTGTCTGCTGTGCTCCTGATCCAGTGAGGCACCCATTGCCACTCCTGATCGGGCTAAAGGCTTGCCATTGTTCCAGCACGGCTAAGTGCCCAAGTTCATCCTAATCGAGCTGAACACTAATCACTGGGTTCCACGGTTCTCTTCAGTGACCCATGGCTTCTAATAGAGCTATATAACACTCACCACATGGCCCAAGATTCCATTCCTTGGAATCCCTAAGGCCAAGAACCCGAGGTCAGAGAACACGAGGCTTGCCACCATCTTGGAAGTGGCCCACCGCCATTTTGGAAGCAGCCTGCCACCATCTTGGGAGCTCTGGGAGAAAGGACCCCCCTGGTAATGCTTTCACCCTTTCACCTTCCACTCTTCAGTAAAATTCTGTGCACTTATCATGTGCCAGGCACTGTGCCTAGAGATCTGATGAATGTGCTCCTCCTCAGGTATAGAGGAAAACTCCTTTCTTTTTCCTTCATGCAGCTCCAATTAAATCCAGACTGGAATCTTTTGCATGAGCTTCTCCACTGAAAGTCAGTCTAGTGGGAATATATGGGAGTCAAACACCCATGGGATGGAATCCCAGCTTTACTACTCAACAGTTGAATTAGACTGGACAGTGAATATAATTTCCTCATCCTAATTCCTTCATCTGTAAAATAAGGACAATAATACATACTTTGAAGAAATGTTTTGAGGATTGTTAGTTTTATATATAAATGTTGCTGGAATATAAAACAGGCTGAATAAAAGCTAGTGATTATTACATTATTATTTCTGCTTGCTTTCTTCCAACTTGAACCTCTACATAGAGGAATGGCATAGTCACAATGATTTGGTATAAGGCTGAAATCGCCTTTTGATTCTCTGTCTCCTGTAAGGTTCTAAAGTACTGTATTCATGACTATTTGGGAAAACAAAAACGAAAACAAACCTCAAACACCTCAGACTACTTTTTTTCTCTGCTCTCATACCGCCACCAGAATAATCATCAACACGAAAAAGGATTTTGTGAACAAATGGAAGGGGAGGTTCTCCCCACCGCCAAGCAAGCAATCACTTTTGCAGTGGACACCAGCTGGGTGGGTGTCCTCCTCCTATCCACATCTGACACTCTCTCTCTCTCTCTCTCTCTTTTTTTTTTTTGAGACAGAATCTCACTCTATCACCCAGGCTGAAGTGCAGCAGCATGATTTTGGCTCACTGCAGCCTCTGCCTCCCGGGTTCAAGCGATTTTCCTGTCTCAGCCTTCTGAGTAGCTGGGACTACAGGTGCACACCACCACCTCTGGCTAATATTTGTATTTTTATGGGGTTTCACCATGTTGGCCAGGCTCGTCTCAAACTCCTTACCGCAGGTGACACACCTGCCTCAGCCTCCAAAAGTGGTGGAATTACAGGTGCGAGCCACTGCGCCTGGTGACATCTGATACTACCTGGAGATCACATCAGATCCCACAGGTTGTGAGCTTGCTCAGTGCCCAAGACTGCTCCTGCCCACCTTCAGACATTAGTTGCAAGTCCTGGCCTCCAGAACTTCTGACCAACTAGCTTTAATTTGGAGTTCCCATGACCCCTTCTTTGGGTTTGATTAATTTGCTGGAGCAGCTCACAGAATTCAATGCAAAACTTAGTTAAATTTTCTGATTTATTATAAAGGATATTACTAAGGATACAGATGAAGAGATGCATAAGGCGAGGTATAGGAAACAGGGCACAGAGCTTCTATGTCCCTTCCAGGTGTCCCACGCTTCAGGAACCTCCACAAGTTCACCTATCTGGAAACTCCCCAAATTCTGTCCTCTTGGACCTTTTATTGAGACTTCACTGGATACACATGATTGACAACCATATAGAGATGTGATTAGACAGAAGGGATATGATCTAAACCCAGTAAGGCCTGTCCAGTTTCTTCTTGGCCTTTCTATGCAGTATTCCTTTCTCCAGGGTATGGGTCAGGACTCCCTCTGGTATGAGGGTCTTATGACCCATAGTCAGATTAGAGTTCAGCCTTGGGCAGATGAAAGGAGACAGGGGAAGGTTAGGGGGAGAGACTGTGTTTTCTGAGGCCTGCTTCTTAGACATAAAATGCCCCAACATTATAACAAGGGCTATGCCAGTTATGAGCCAGAAACTGTGGCTAAAAACCTATGCATACTATATAGGTTTTATATATTATATAGGTCACCATATATAAAATAATATATATTCTATATAATTATATAAATAATATATATTATATATTATATTATATATAATATAATATATTGTATAATATGATATATTATATTATATAATATATTATATTATAATATATATAATATATAATATATATTATATTATAATATTATATATTATATTATATATTAATATATATAATATCTCTGAGATGTTCTGATTTCTTCAAATCAATACATAGTAATTGGACATATTTATAGGGTACAATGTGATGTCTCAATGCATGAAATGATGAGTAGGACTTAAAAAGCCCAGGATTTAAACTCTGGAAAAACCTTCTTCAGAGCTCATTTCAGGTAAGCTCTTATTTTCAGGTAGGGAAACTGAGGCTCAGAGAAAGGAAATGACTTTCCCAAGGTGACTCAATGAATTTGTGGCAGATCTAGGACATGAACTCAGAGCATCAGCCCCCAAGCCTGGCACATCTCATTCTACACGACCTCAGTCAAGCCTTATTTAGACAATTCAGAGTGTCAGAAATTTTGAACTGCCATACTATTCTTGGCCAGTTTTATAACCAGTTCCATTTAAGATAAGATTCATCTGTATAATTATTATAATTCACAATTGTAGCATGTCTCTTTTCTTGCTCAGGTCATTTAAAATGTGACAATCAGGCCTCATAATTAATAATAGTAATTAATAACTTTCATTTATGAAGCCTATGCTCCAAGCTTAGTGCTTTTGGCTCTAGGTATGTGAGCATGTTGAATCCCCACCACAATCTAGGCACAGATAGTAATGCCCATTGTATAGATTTGGAAAGCACATCTCAAGGAGATAAAGTCTTTAGACAAAGTCATGGCGTTAACGAGTGGCAGAGCCAGGAATCAGACAGATCAAAGGCCTGTGGTCCTCCCACCTTGCTCTACAGATCCAACTGTTGGAATAGCCTCCTGAAGTGTCTGATTCAGACATGGTATTCCCATTCCATCTTTCTTAACTTCCTCCTCTGCCTGGGGAAGGCATGGTTGGAGCCCACTGCAATGTGATGAAACTAACGCCCCGCTTGGATCTTGCATCACTCTTTACACCATTTACCAAAGGATACCTCTAGAGCAGGAAGCTTTGAGAAGACCTGGGGAGCCTGGAACTTCTAAGTCTAAACAAGGAACTGACTCAGCAGGGTCTGGCTATCTTCAGAGTCTGAGGAGAGGCGCATCAAAGGAATGACAGCCTGGTACCTTTGATGAGAGAACTGACAGGAAATTAACAGCCTCGTGCAGGCGAGGACAAAGACAAGAAAAGGCCCATTTGGGCCTCATATCTGTCTGGATTGGAACCCGCAGGAAGCAGAAGGAGCTGTTTAATCCTGGCTCCAGAGCAACCGTGAAGGCTGGCTTCCTCCCTTGAAGAAGAACAAGGTGAAGGAAAGGTGAGGCAAGTTAAGATAAACACCCAAACTTCTGGCTGGCTGGCTGAACTGAATCTTTCTATTCAAGCTGTCAGTGGGTTCTTTTCTTTTTTTTTTTCTATTCTTTTCCTTTTTTAAATCTAAACTGTAATCACACAATACTCCACCCAAGTGCTTGATAAGGATTTCTAAGACAGATCCTAACATAGTCATAAAAAAATCCCCTCTGAAATGTGCACTTTGTACTGTGTCTATGAGTAGGTGTGTTTAAAATGTCACGAACTGGAATGCCTAACTCTAGTTCCCAGGAATTAATCACTTAGAAGAGTGAAAGGGGGGAATTAACTTTCTTTAAAACTTATAAGGTTCTCCAAAGCCGCAGCCAAAATAGAACTTGCTGAATAGAAATATGGTTATCTTTCCATAAGAACTAAAAATCTTTTTTTAACATATTTTTCTCTGAAACTGCTTTGCCAAGTTTCCTCTTGTGGATTAGCTGCAGGTCACAGATATTCTGGGAATAAAGATATGAAAGGATTTTTTTTCTTTCTTGGTTACCATTCAATGATTTTAGTAAATTTATAGATTTGTGCAATCATCACAACTATCTAGTTTTAGAGCATTTTGATTGCCCAACAGAATTCCCTCAAGTTCTATTTGCAGTCAATTCCTGTTCAAATCCTTAGCCCTGGGCAACCACTGCTTTCTGTTTCTATAAATTTGGCTTTTCATTTCATATAAACGGCCATTTCATATAAATGAAAATCATACAATATGTTGTTTTTCATTTGGCTTCTAGCATATGTTTTTAAAATTCATTCGTGATGTAACAAACATCAGTATTTCTTCCCCTTTTATTGCTGAACAATATTCCATGGTATGGATACACCCTGTTTTTTTTATCTACTCACCAGTTGATGGGTATTTGTGTTGTTTCCAGATTTTGGCTATTATAAATAATGCTGCTATGAACATTCGGGTGTGTGTTTTTGTGTGAACATGTTTCCTATTCTCTTGAGTAGAATCCTAACTTGCTGGGTTGTGCAAAGGGTTATTGACTGCTGCTATACACTAGGTTCCATCTGATTCAGGTGTGTAGTGTCAGTGGAAACTTACCAAGCAGTTTTTAACTTACTTTTTAAAATCGGCTGATGCACCCATTACTAAAGGGATGGTCTACAAAAACAACTGCTGTGATTCGATAAATGCTGAACAGAGAGGAGAGGTCAAAGTCCAGCTAATGTCAGCTGACATGTGGCCAGGTTCATCTCTGGACACGCTTCCAAAAGGGAGTTTATGAAACTTGCTTCATGGATCAAGAGATGTCCTAATCATCACAGATCCCGGGCATCTTTGTATAATATATGTATGATCAGATTGATCGTGGCTTCACACTCCCTCTAGGACCACGTGGAAGGGTTGAGAAAATCCAGGCAAGAGTTTGTAGCCAAACAAGAGCAAAACTGAGGGAAAGCCTCAGTATCTCTGAGGGAAAGCCGGACCCCTTTTCCCTCCTCTCCTGTGTAAGTAACTTCATTTATAAACTGAAATGGCGCCACCAGAGCATCCTGTTATCATCACCATGCCTCATTAGAGTGGGGACTTTCGGCGGTAGCTTGGGAAGTACCGAAAGTTTTAGGGGTTACAGCAGAGGCCAAAAAGGCAGACAGAGGAAGCAGGGTACAGCTCTCAAAAGGTTCAGGGCCAGGGACCCACAGGAGGAGGCAGGAGTGGCAGGCACCACGATCTACTCACTGGCGCTCTACAGGAAAGCACTGGGCATCAATGGCCTCGCGCGTCCGTTGCGCAGAGCGTGGTGCGAGGTTGGGGGGTTACTGGGGACCCAGGGGGCTATCACCTTGGACACCTATGGTAGGGGGAAGGCTGAGTAGTAAGAGAACTGAGCAGCTGGAAACTTACAGCTCTTACCCCGCAGTGGAGGAATGAGGAGTTTAAAGGCCACGTCCACACAGAGGGTGACAGAGGCATCCTCTCCGCGCAGGACGCGGACTGGGGGCAGGCACGCAGCGCCACCCGGATCCTGGAGTCGTCAAGAAGAACGCGGGCGGGCGGGCCGAGGAGGGTAGATCCCGGGCAGCCTCGCCGGCACCCGCCCCCGCGGACGTCTACCCAAGCCGTGTGGAAACCCGGGCGGCTGCGGGCGCTCGGGACCCGCGGGCTGGTGACCAGGAGCTGGAGGGCAGGGTTCGGCCGCCCTTGCCTTAGCCCGGCACTGGGATTCCTTCCCCACGCGCTCAGGATCCCAAGCTTTCTCTTCCGTTTTCGGCCTCTTTTTCCGTTAACTCCTGGGCGCGTCTCCTCCCCTCTAGCCCTTTCAAACTGCTTGGCTGTGGCGCCCAGCTTTCCCTCCGCAGCCTCCTTCCCCGTCTTTTTCCCGGGTCCATCTCTTCTCCTTTCCCAGCCTCATCCCCGTCCCCCTAAGCGGTTCCTTTTTAGCCTTCACCAACTGGCGTCTCCACCTTCCTCCGCCTCCTCTCTTGCCTCCACCTCCCACCCTGCAAACTTGTTCAAGCCAGGGGTCCCCACACAGGCATGGTTGTTCCCTGCTGGGTGTGCAGGTCCTCACGCCGTTCCCGGTACCACGAGCGCCCCGCCCAGTCCTTGGCGTGATTCCTAAGCCCCGGCCCTGCCAGCCCTTTCTCCCGGCGACTCGGGGAGGGAGGGCAGGAAGCAGGCCCGGGGCTTCCTCATGGTAGCGAGTCCTCAGTGAGGGGTACAGCGGAGGAAGGAGCTAGGACTCCGGCGCTGCGCCCCATTAGGCCCTTCCTCCCGTAGAAGCGCACACTCCACCGGGCCCTGGCGGGTCTGTAGCGAGGGGGTGGCAACAAGTGACACTACCGGCGGGGGCCACTGATACCTGGCTGGAGTAGGGGCCAAGGCACCCTCCCAAAGGGTGGAGCTAGGCCGACCCCGGCGAAGCGCTCCCCGAGTACCCCTCTCCGAGGCGTTGCGTGGGGGGCACTGGAGGAGAGGAGATCTGAGAGAGAACGGAGACTGGACTCTTCCCAAGTCCTAAGTCTCCCTCCCCGCCCGACTTCACCACCACAGCCACCAGAAGAGTTTGCAAGGGATGGGAGATTGAGGGGGGTGGGGGCTGGGCAGGAGCCGCCAACGTTGAGGGATTTTTGGAAGGTGGGGTGGTGGAGTGAGAAAGAATAGAACGCGCTCCCGAATTTCCAATTGCTTCCCTCACTTGGACGATACCTTCCCCCGACCACCATCCCGGCCCGCCAGGCAAGAGCCCAGCCTGGCCAGCTGGAGCGGATTTAGGGGAAGGAGGAAAATGAGGGCTCCCAACCCCTCTCCAGCTTCCCTCAGCCGCCTTCCCTGATTGGCTGTGCGTCCCTGGAGCCCAACTTCAGTCGCTCCAGACTCCATCTGAGCCCTGAGGGAGTCGGAGCGCCGCGCCTCGGGGCGGGAAGGGTGGCCACGAATCCAGGGGTTGGCGTCTCTGGGCCCCTGGGGGAGGGGCGCGGACGGGGTCGGCCCCCGCAGCCTCTGCGAGGCCCATCTCGCTGCGTCTCGCAGCCTCGGCTTCTCTCAGCCCCCGCCCTTTCCTTCCCTCCCAGCGGCAGCCTCCCTCCTCCCGCCCCCCCCCCCCCCGCCCCGCACCCGCCTGCCCGCCCGCCCGCCCGCCACCTCCCCCCGGTTTCTCATTCCTGCCACTAGCGCGCTCGGCGGCTCATTCCGCGGCCGCCGCCAGCTGAGGGGAGCGTCGCGGGCCGAGGAGCAGATGCCGCGGGGGCCGCTCGCAGCCGCCGCTGACTTGTGAATGGGACCGAGACTGGGGCCGGGACTGACACCGCAGCGCTTGCCCTGCGCCAGGGACGGGCGGCTCGGAGGTTGCGCCCACCCGCAAGGGCCCCAGGTGAGGTGCGCCGCCAGTCCCTTCCTCTCTCCCGGTTGGGGCTTCTTGGAGTGGGGGGCAGGATTTTCTCAGGAAGAGAATGTCTTGGCGGGGCGGGGTGCTGGGGGGGACGGTGGTATCTGAGTCGAGAAGGCTTCACTAACGCAAAGCAAAAGGGAGGGAGAGATTTGTTTAAAAATCAGAAAGGGAGAAGGGAGCCAGCTGTGGGCGCGGGCAGCGCAGGGGACGGAGGCTCCAGATGTGCGCTCCACGACTCTCCCCGTCTCCGGCCTCCTCTGGGGTCTGCGCCGAGGCCGCAGCAGAGGGGGTTTGTACCTGGCTGGGGCAAGAGACTGCAGAGCAGAGCTCCGGACACGCCGACTGTCCCCGGTCATATCTCTGGGGAAAGTCGCCCACGGCGCGGTGCCTGACAGCCCTGCGCCGCTTCCCAAAAGCGGCGACATGACCGCGCTCTGCGGGGTTCTTACTCCATCCTCCCGGATCCCTGCCGAAAGCTCCCCGGGGCTTAGTCCCTCCAGTCGAGACTGCCGGGTAAGCCCGGGAAAACGGAAAGATCCCAGCTCCGGAAGGCGACTGCCCGCAGTTTAATAGCATGGGTTTCGGGCCGCCGACTGCGGTTCTGGGGCAGCAGGCTGCGGTGCGCTACAGCCCTCCAGCCCGAGTCTCTGCGGGAGCTCCGGCGCCCGTTTGTAAGCTCCCACCAGCTCAGGGGCAGGTCTATGAGCGGCCCAGACTCGGGCTCGCCTCTGGCTTGGGATTGGCGAAAGCTGCCAGGGTCAACGTTAACTTTGAGAACCAAACCTTCCCGAAACCTGCGCCGCTTCTCGGAGCGCGCCAAGCTTCTCCAGCTCCCGGCACACACGGCCTCCCTCCCGGCGCTCTGCCCCGGAACGCGAGCCGGGAGGTGGGAAGCACTGAGAAGCCGGCCAGACGAGGAGGGCGGCGAGGAGAGCTCCCTTCTCCCCCCTCCCCAATCCAGAGGAACTGTAGGAGGGCGCGCCTCACGCTGTGAAGCGGAGTCCCCAGACAAAGTGGGGTCGGGGGAGGCTTGCGGGTCCGGCTTCCTTGTCCGTTTTTTTGCTGAGGCCCTGCTTTCGCGCGGGCTCCCCGCGCCTGCCTCTCCCGGGTGAAAGGTTTTCTAGGTGCTAGAAGAAGCCCTGTTGCTTTTGCTGATAATGCAGTAGGAATTTCATGGGCCATCACACTGCTATTAAGAAATCGCATCTTTTAATTATTTAATACCATCCCTGCATGACGACGGGTCATCCCTAAGGGATGGGAGTGAGGGGTTGTTCTTGAAACCCGGCTGTATGAGGGTATAGATTTCACTAAAGTCTTCCCCTTCGTCTCCCCCTAAAGAAATCGTGCTAGGATCGCTCTGAAATCTTTTCTTATTTTCTTCTTCTAATCATGGCTATCGGTTTAATATGAGGCAGTAAGTTTTCGTTTTAATCACAGGGAAGCTACCATAATTCATCTGGCGAGAGGACGGATCAATTTCCTCATCACTTGGGCTTGCAGCAGACATCGATGGTTTTGCGGGGTGTCTGGGTTTCCTGGGGATGGGGATGCAGATGTGTTCTCAGGAGCGAGGATCCTTTAGCATCGCATCAGCACATTTGCCAGGCTGGGCTCTGAGCGCTAGAGCCTAATATGTTGGCAGAGAAGAAGAGAAGGGACTGACCTTTTCGTTAATCCTGAGGAATTGTTTTTCCTACAAACACGTAGGTGCAGACACCAGAGCAGAAATATTAAATGCCCAACCCTAGCTGCAGGGAGCCTGGTCTTCTTCCAATAGGACAAAGGAAAAAAAGTTACAAAACAAAGGGACAGAGTTGTGGCCAATACAGGAAGCACTCTGAGGCTCCAGCCACTGAAGTTCCTTAAATGTAATCTCTGATTCCAAGTTTTAGAGTTGGCCAGTGGGCTCTGGAATTCGAACCTCTGTGTGAAACTGAAATCCAGCCTAGTACAAAAGGAATGTGAGTGCTTTTCAGTAGAGACCAGGGAAAGGCATCTGAAAGGCCAGGAAACTTTGCTTGAGTAAGAATTATCTTTACATCTTACTTTTGAGACATTGTAAATTAAGACATTAAAATGTCTTGCAGGCATGCACTATTATTAATAAAAATTATTACTATCATTTTAGTTGTTACTTCAGAGTCTGCATAAACTGGGCATTTTATGACATTGTTTGAAAGAATAAACCACCCTCCTCACCCCTGGGACAGGGGGAATGAAGGCAGGCCTTGGAAGGATTGAGACTGGATAATCTGGCGAGGCCCAGACATGTAGATTTATTCAAATGGATGCTTATTGCTTCCTAGGAAAATAAGCTTTTAAAATAGTTCTCACTGAAGCAGTGGACCATCTTGATAGCACTTCAGAACTTTCATTACGTTCAGCATTCTTATCAGAACACCAGACAGTAAAATTACTAGAAACCTAAATTCTATTTTCAATTAAGATGCAATCTTTTGTTAATTTGAAAATTAAAATAATAGTTCTGGCACAATTTTTTTTTATGTCTTAGAACTCATGTTCCCTCTGTAGAGTGGTGGCTGTGGATGTGCATGTTTGATTGTTTATTTGTGGGAGGAGGAGCAGGAGACAGACTTGGAGAGCCACGCCATGATTTGGGGGAATACGGATCAATTTCATGCTCTTTTAATGCACTTGTCTTCATAATTCATGGTTTTTCTTCTCCTTTGAATAGAATTACATGGCTGCTTTGTAAAGATTCTGATTTGGGGACCCTCATATGGGAAACGCCATGACATTGACCTCGTGTTCTGATTTACAATGCCAGTACTGCGCTCCCAGGAGCATAGCGTGTCCTGGAACCTTGCCTGTGAATGCCTGTGACTTATGAAGTGGTAACTTATGAAGTTGGTAAACTTTGATCTCTTATATTCAAATCTGTTTTCGGAACCATCTAAACAAGATCTTCAAATCTGATTTTAGTCTTCCTTCATTCTCAATACATTTATGTAGGGAGGTGTTCGAGAAACATAACAATTTCATTAGAATTTACTTTCAATATTGATGTTTTCACTTTGATCACAGGCATACTTAATCATTCGATAATAATAAAACAGTGGAATATATAGAGTTTGAAAGTAGGTATCAAACTTTTTTCTTGAATTGTCAAATTTGACGAATGACTATAAACTTTCAAGTTTTTTTCCTAGAAAATTTGAGCACTGTATAAATTCACTAGCCAATGATTTAAGGGATTGAAATGTGTTTGGGACGATTTGCTCCCTTATGGAATTGGCTGCTGTTTCATAAAAAGTTACCTAATTTGTCAAGAATCCCTATTCTGCACTTACCAAGAATTGTGAGTTTTCAGCCTTTTTAGTTGTCAGCCTTTTTAATTTAAAGTTATTACCTCTGAAATATATAAAAATAGTTGGTCTATATAAATTTGTGATTTAACTGATTAGGGAAAAACATCAACAGATCTGCTAAAGAAAAAGAAAAATAAAGCTGGAGAAAATTGGACACATCTTGGTGCAGCGGTAGGAGTTAAAAATGAGCTGTTCCATCAGGATTCCTGTGATAGCCATCCGCAGCCTCCCCTATGAGCAGGAAGGACTAAAGAAAACACTCGAGGAGCATAATTAGACATCTTTCTGCTATAATTTTACCCTGACATTGAGAGCCTTGTACAACTCTGGAAATGGACTCCTTCGCGGAAGATTGCACTTCTGGCCACTAGAGGGCAATGGCATCCTTCTCCAACTTTCTGCATGGAGCCCATCTGCTTTTGAGGGCATCATGAAAAACGGTTTTGTTACTTACCAACCTTGTCTGGCCCTCTCAGGAGAGACCGAATTCAATCTAGCTGTGGTTCAAGCTACTGCTCGAGCAGTTTGTCAGGATTAGCATCTTTCTAGTGGGTGGATCCTGGTACCTTCAGCCTCTTCTTCCCACCTTGGAGTTTACTAGAAAGTTGGGCAATCTTGTAACTTGACATTGAGCAGCAGCCGGGGTGGGGGCTGGGCTGCAGGATAAACAAGGTCAGTTCTCACTGAGACAGTGATCTGGGAGGATTTTCGGGATTTTTTTCTGGCAAAAAAAGCATCATTTCTGACTCCAAGTGGAAGGGAATGGATAAAGAAGAAAAATATCAGTGAGACTACTGTGATACCATTGCCCGTTCTTTCATGAGGTTTTGAAGATGTCTGCAAGACACTTCTAATTTGCAAGAAGGAATAGCGGTTTGATCTTCGGTAAACACTTTGGGGCATAGAATTTTAATATAGCAGTAAATGTTTTACTATTTCCTTTAAACCATTCTTGATATTGCTGTGAAAAACCTAACTTTAGCAGAGAGTAAAATTTAATTCAAGATTGTTCCTCGTGCACTGGAGTATAATCATTTGATTTTTTTTTTTTGTCCTCAGTGATATGGAAATTATGGCTTATGATTAAATTGCATATTTCAGGCTACACAAATTTATATTTGCTCCTGTTTGATAGTGTCATGAAAGTTCAGGAGGAGAATGGAAAAAGAAACTAATGCTATATTATAATTAAGAGTAAAACTCCATTAAAAAAATAAGTACTGTTTTAAGTGGATACTTGTGTTTTTTTGTCTTAAGTGAGTACAGTTGCCTCCCTGGTGATTCAGCAGCTAGTTCTTTGCAGCTCTGAGCTGTGTTGGAATGTGTAGACAGTTGATGAAGAAGGAATCAATGCCAATGGATTATGGGAGGGAGTATTAAGTAACTCAGTGGAAAGTAAGACAAAGTGTTTCGTAAACTGACGTTCCCTTATCACTGGACAGTTTATTTAACTTAAGGGCAATTTTAAATTCTAAGCTCTTGTGAGTAATGCACATTGTTCAAACTGGAGGCAAAATTTCATTTTGGTTTAATTAGTCATGAGACAGTTGCAGAGTTCAGGGATTCTTATTGAGACAAATCATTTCTCTCACAGTTTGTATGGTCGAGGTTTCTGCTCAATCAGAAAATCTGGTACATCGGGATATTAGGTGAGAGGAATGTGAGAGAGAAGAGAGGGAAAGGAGGAAGAAACTCAAAAGTATGAGAGAGACTAATGATGCTATTTCTCATGGAGGCCAATTTCTGATCTTCACACCTCTCTCTCTCTCTCCTTATTAAGCCACTTGAAAAGCTGAATCTAGGAAGTTGATATAAACAGCTTTAAAGACTGCAGTAAACAGTAGCCAAGGTCTTATTCTGTGTTTTCTGGCACCAAGTGTCCCTCAAACAATATTTGTGAATGAGCAGGGGTTTATTCTCAAAATTTCCTGGTTGCTGCAGGTGAAAAAATGCCTTCACTTCCTAAACTCCATACCCCTTATTTTCCAGAAATCCTCTTGACATGGTCCTCTGCACTGGAATGATTTTCACCAATTAAAGTTAGCTCTCCACATTCAGCTCTCTTGAAGAAAATGGCCTGGAGCCCAGCTTTGTCCTCACTATGATGTTCACCTCACGTGGCAACTAGTGTGGTAGGGGAGGCTCCTCCCTGGTCTTAGTTTAAGACACGTAGAGATCTCATTTCAGCCTCCATTAGGCTCCATCAGTGAGAGCAAACAGTGAGAATTTAGGGTAGAGTCCCTGCTATTGATGCATCTTTATTCTTCTCAATAAGGGCAAGGGTGGAGAAAGCAAGGATAGGCATAGCAACTGAAATTGCTGCATACCTATCCTGCCTCGGATCACTGGCAATGTTTTACTCATAAACTCATTCTGGAAAGTTCAGCTTTCATCATGCTAGAGGCTTGGACCGGTTATTCATTCTTGGAAGCAATAGTGCCCAGCAGCAGGGCCAGGATGAGGGTGAAGACAGTGAGTCCAAGGCATGTTAAGTGCATAGCTGGATTCTCTCTGGATTGAAAATTTTGACTTTTGCTCATCATAGATTTTTTTCCCACTAGTCTTTATTATTTATTTACTTTTTTAGAGAGTCTCACTCTGGAGTGCAGTGTTGTGATCGCAGCTCATGGCTGGTCTCAAACTCTTGGCCTCAAGCAATTTTCCTGCCTTGGCCTCCCAAAGTGCTGGGATTACAGGTGTGAGCCACTGTACCTGGCCAACTAATCTTGATTTTTAAAATACTGCATTGAAGTATTACTTATTTTGATTACTGAGTTTTTTGGGTTTTTTTTTGGTGTAGCCTTATATTTTGTGAGTGAGGAGTTTTGCCTCCATTACTTACAAAGTATGTGACTAAGAATAAGCTACATAAACTCCCCAAGACTCAGGTGTCTTCTTGGTAACGATAGACCTAATAATAATATCTATATCCTAGGATTCTTGTAAAGATAAAATGAGAATTTAATGCAAGGCGTAGCTCATCATGAGCTTTCAGTGTGTGCTGGGGTTGCTTGCCCTGTCTGAAATAGACTTGGGATTCAGTTTTATCGACTAATGAGAACAGGTAGCAGTTCTTTCTTATCATTATAAGGCCAGAAATCTTGCATTGAATATTTGTTTTAGATTGAGGCCTCTCCCAATTAGCAATGAATTGTTTATTAGTGCCTGCCTTTTTTGAATGATTTCGTAAATTTAAGTGATCCATCCCTCTTCCACTTAAAATATTCAAGAGGCAGTCGGGATTTGAGATTTGAGAGATAATTACTGCTTTTGAACACTGCCTGCCTCCTTCCTACCTTTGCATTTTTTTCCCTCTGTTCATTTTGCGTATGGGTTGCTGTGGTAAGTTACCCTGCAGTAATACCTTACTGGGAAAATTTGCTAAGTATGCCATATTGAGATATTCATCACAGGTTTGCTTTCGTTTAAAAGGGGCTCATTACTATTCCAGACTAGCTCAAAAGATAATTAGTCTCTTGATAAATCGTCTCCATTTCAAGACTATTCCTGTTTGTTTTTCAGGTAAATGTAGTTTGGGATTGTAAGGGGTTTGAGCAGTGACAGTTTTAACTCATAAATAGACTGTGGCTGAAAAAGTCCTGGACCTGCCTTGTGGGTTTCTGTCTTTTGCAGGCCCAGGCAAAAGCACAGTGATTTGGCATCATGCTAAAAATAACGGAGTCCTCACCCTCTCTTAGCCCTGAATGGTTTCCAACTGTTTCTCACCCAAGATCGCAGCCAGGCTGGGCTTTCCAAGGCTCCGGGACCTTCCAGGTTGTCCTGCAGTTTCCTATCTGTGGCTCACCAGTGTCCTCTGTTCTTGCCCCAGGCTGGCATTCCCTCCTGCCTGTACTTTGCAATGAAAGGGAATATCTGTCTGTGTTTGCCAGGGAAAAGGAAGGAGAGAGAGACAACTTTTTGAGATCCTACTATGTGCCGGACGCTCTACTGGGTACCTCATTTAGTCTGTACAACACCCCGAGAGGAAGGTACTTTCATCTCTATTTACAAATAGGAAAATGACTCTCAGAGGGAATTTAAGACATTTGTCTAAGCTCATGAGTCTGGGGAGAAGGAAAGCCGGCTTCCCAAACCTGCTCTGACTCTAAATGCTCAGTTTTCCACTATGTTTGGTGCATGTCTCAAGCCTGGGCCTCCTTCACTCTCTGGAGAAGGACACAGAAGAGCTGGTCTGACTGCTCAATCCTCAGCTCCTACAAAATCTCAAATTTTACCTGTAATGGGAGCTTCTGAGATCCTGTCATCCAACTCCCTTATCAGCAGGTTTTTTGTTTTCCCAATAATCCTACAGCTTCTTAAATGTCCTGATGACAGCCTGCTAACTACCTCTCAGGGAACCCAGGAGGTGAACAGGCGATTCATTAACTCCAGTCATTAAAAGCACTCCATTTTAACGAAGAGCTGAAATAACCTTTTTGGTAACTTTCTCCCAATAGTTACATTTTGACCCCACTTCACTTTTTCCTTTTCCTGAAGGCTCTGCAATTGTTTGGAACCTGGTGTTTGGTAATAGTTAAAACCCTGTATTATTGAACACTTTGTTAGTGTCAGGCACTGTACTAAGAATATCCTGTATAATATGAGATTTACTCACAATGCCCTCCTGAGCTACTTAAGATTGTCACCAGCATCTTATGGGGGATGGGCAGAGGGGTGCGGTGGAAATCACGCATTCTAGTGTTCCACAGCTGGTAGTTGATAAAGCTGGGATTGTAACCCAAGCATCAGATGCTGAAGTTTAGTCACCATATCAGGCTGCTCCCACCATTCAGAGTGTCAGCTAATCTGATGAGATACAGTTTCCAGACCTCTCACCATCCTCATCACTCCCATCTGCTTCCACTCCATGTTGTCACTGCCCGCTTTACCACGTGGCGTCTTAAATCATGTTCCCTATTGCAGACAGTCTAACCACTTCGAACCACTACTTTCTCTAAGGAGGGCTGAGGACTCCATTTTACCAAGTAGAATTCTCAGGAATCAGATGTATGAAGTCATTAACTGAATCATTAGCTATTCCAGTCAACCTTCATTTAGAGATGAGGGTTCAGGAACCCAGAGAGGAACCAGGACTTGCCCAAGATCCCACGGTAATTTAGGGTCTAATGGAACAGAACTGTGCTCTTGAGGCTCTTAACCCAATCTCTTTTCACTACCTACAAGCAAGTCTTTTTTTTTTTTTTTTTCTGAGACGGACTCTTGTTCTGTTGCCCAGGCTGGAATGCAATGGCAAGGTCACGGCTCACTGCAACCTCTACCTCCCGGGTTCGAGTGATTCTCCTGCCTCAGCTTCCAGAGTGGCTGAGACTATAGGCATGTGCCACCACCCCTGGCTAATATTTGTATTTTTAGTAGAGATGGGGTTTCACTATGTTAGTCAAGCTTATCTCGAAATCCTGACCTCGTGATCTGCCCACCTCAGCTTCCCAAAGTGCTGGGATTACAGGCGTGAGCCAGTGTGCTTGGCCAAAAGTCATTTTTTAATTGATTATTTTAATAGTTGTACCTGTGGTCTGATTTCTTTCTTTGTAAACATATCATTAGTTCATTTGTTTATGTAAAGCTGCGCCCTCTGTTGTCCTTGGGCAGTTAAGTTGTGAGCCCTAAACACAAGGCTTTACATGAATCTCTTATTTGGAAGTTTGTGTCATTTCATATGCTGTTTGATAATACTTTGCAAAATGCAACACTTGGCCCTGGCCTTAAGCTCTGTCCTACTTTATAGTCACCTCCTATTACTAATTCCATTCCAAGGTTCTGTAAAGAACAGAGTAAGAATGATGTCCTTACCTTGCCACTGCCAAGCCTATAGAGGACACTTTGGCAGGGTTTGGTTTGAAATTCATTTCAAACCCATTTCTTTGTCATTAATGAAAGGTCCTGGGTTGGGCAAATAGAAGTGGTGAAATCGCAAGGGCTTCCCTTCAGAGAGCTGACAATATTAACAGCACAGAGAATACTAGGCCTGTTGATTAAAACTCAAGGCTTCATACTGTAAGGGCCCCAAAGGAAGCATTAAATTGGGCCATAGGAAGGACAAGTCATATCCAGTTTAGTGATCAAGGGTGGTTTGGGGAAGAAATAGGAGAGTTCTACTCCTACATGATAGGGAGAGACTACAGAGGCCACCTAGACCAACAAACTCTGCCATCAGGTCCTTGAATCATTGCTACCATGTCCTGGTGGTGGTTGTAGCATTGCTAGTGATATGGAACTCATTACCCACTTACGCAAACCATTGAGACATTGGGAACCTTCACTGTTGGAAATGCTTCCTTCAGTTGAGCCAAACTGTCTCCCCAAAGGTTATGTTCTTTGATATAGCCTATGTTGCTATGCAGGATAGATGTAATTCTTGATGTAATTCTTCCTCCACATTGCAATTATTCTTTTTTTTTTTTTGAGACGGAGTCTCCCTCTGTCGCCCAGGCTGGAGGGCAGTGGCACGATCTTGGCTCATTGCAACATGTGCGTCCCGGGTTCATGTGATTATCCTGCCTCGGCCTCCTGAGTAGCTGGGATTATAGGAGTGCGCCACCACACCCAGCTAATTTTTGTATTTTTAGTAGAGATGGGGTTTCACCATGTTGGTCAGGCTGGTCTCGAACTCCTGACCTTGTGATCCACCCGCCTTGGCCTCCCAAAGTGCTGGTATTACAGGCATGAGTCACCGCGCCCTGCTGCAGTTATTCATTTTTTCAAGTTGTCCTCTAGGATGCCCTCTCCCCAGTCTTAAAATCTCCAGATTGAACTCCCCATTTGTGTGTGTGTGTGTGTGTGTGTGTGTGTGTGTGTGTGTGTCTAGCTTTCCTCAGAGGAAAGGACTGAAGCCGGAAATCTAGGCAGCTAGACTCTAGATTATCAACTCCCTTCTACACACTTTTATTGCGGCCTGAGGCTACATTACATTAGCTTTTATTGCCAGCCACATCACCCAGAGGACTTATGCTCTACAGTTTATTTGTTTATTTGTTTTTCCTTACGTGCTGCTGTTAAGCTGCATTTCCCCACCTGTCCCTGCGCACATAAGACATGATAAGTCACCTTCAGTGGTGTTAGCACAGGCTCTGGAGTCAGGCGTCCCTGCTTCCAGGCGTGACCATGCCACTAACCAGCCGTGCAAGTCTCTTTATCTGCTTCGCAATTTCCCCATCGCACTGGGGTTAATGTCAGTATCTGTCTTCTAGAGTAGCTCTGATATAAAATGATATTAATCTATAAAACTGTTTAAAACAGCTCATGGAGTGGAGTTGCTGTTATTCTTATTGCTGTTACTTTTCGTATTGCTGAGTTTGGTGCATTGATCCAGTCTACTGAAATATTTTAAAATTTAAATCTTTAGTCTGTTATTCAGCATATCTGTCATCCCTCCTAGTCTCATGCTATGGGTTGGTTTCCTCAGTTCCAACCTTGCCTTGTAAAAACAGAACAAAGCAATGGCAATGAAAATACCCTGATGTGAGCAGAGACAGAGTCTTGTTAAACCATATGAGATATATATACATATATATATGTATACATATATATGTATACATATATATATATATATATACTTCTATTTGAGTGATTCAAAACCATGGAAGACAACATTCCATATATTACTCATTCCATTTAGCACATGCTTGTCATTTTGTTTGCTTGTTCAATTGTTTGGCTGCATGGCCTCAGAACCACCTTCCTATGTTTAGGAAATAACCCCAATAAGCGTATTTATAGGAGGAAGAGAGTTCCTTCCTTTAGGAAGAGGCCTAAAGGGCCAGAGAGTTGATTCCCTAACTTTCCTGGAAGCTAGAATGCCAACTCAACACCAAATCTCCTGTGTTTTAAATTTGGATTCAGTATCTTACACACACACACACACACACACACACACACACACACACACATCGTTGGCCTTGGAGAACTCATTCTGGTCACTGTAGCGGTGGCTGTACAGCATCTGATTTCCAGGGGCCACAGAGGTGGTAAAATAACCCATAGCCACCCATGTCCAGTGGGGACAACCGTGTTGCCTTCACTCTTCTCATTCTGTGGCAGAGTCTGGCCTGTGGTTCTAACTGCCCAGACTTCCTAAGTACCTGGGGGTTTTCTGAGCCTCTTTCTCCAGTTTTCCTGCAAAGTCTGTGCTGCCCAAAGTCTATTTTTGTTGCTTTCAACTAAGAAACCCAAAAGTTTTCATTTCCCCACATATCCTTGCAGGACTGTTATGAGGAACAATATCTGCTGCATTATTGAATGAGATATCTGGCTTTTGAGTTCCTCTCAAAGGATGAATAGAATGTTGAGAGTCAGATAGGGTGTAAGGTTGGAGCAGAAGGAGGTTTTAGTAAACATTGAATAGGCTGGGTGCAATGACTCATGCCTATAATCTCAACATTTTGGGAGGTTGAGACAGGTAGATTGCTTGAGCCCAGGAGTTTGAGACCAGCTTGGGCAATACCACGAAACCTCATCTCTACAAAAAATACAAAAATTAGCTGAGCACGGCTGCACGTGCCTGTAGTCCCCAGCTACTCGGGAGGTATTGCTTGAGCCAGAGAGGTCGAGGCTGCAGTAAGCTGGGATTGCGCCACTGCACTCCAGCTTGGGTGTCAGATCCAGACCCTGTCTTCAAACAAACAAACATTGAATAGTCCAATTTGTGTTGAGCAAATACTAGGCAGGTGTCTGGACCTGGGTCCAGTAATATAGCTCAGTGGATGAGGTGGCATTTCCAAGGGCAGCTATGGCAGGCAGCATAATAGCTTGGCATGTGGATGGCAAATGGTCTCTTGCAAGGGACACATCCAGTTCTGTGGGAAAGTTTTCTATGGACTCTAGCCAGGGAGCCAATGCAAAAATCTCAAAAGCTGGAATACATAGGAACTCTCAGGATTGATGGATGCATGAAAGGGGACCACCCCATAAGAATGGACAAGTGGCCTCAAGTCACATCTTAGCTTCTGGAGGGGACAGTCTGCACACCTTCTTAACTGTATAGCCTCTGTGTTGGCCCAATTATTGGGTAAACAGTGGAAGTTGTCAGTGCATTCAGTTGGGCAAGTTTGGGCAGCAGGGACACACAGCTAAAAACTTTCTCTGGAGTTAGTCTCATACCATCACACAACAACTTTTCTGATATACATTTGAAAGGAATCTGCTTTACTCTTTCAGGGAGTGAAGTCTGCAGGGGAAGCCCAAAGTCTCAGAGCATCTGAGACATGGTAACTTGTCTAATGGGTCAGTGAATACAACCTTATAAGGGCTTTGATTTTGTAGCTGAGACAGCTCCTTGCCCAAATTTAACCCAGTTATCACTGAACTGAACAGAACTCTTGGAGCCATTCATTTGGATTTCTTTATTTTTTTTGGAAACAGTCTCACTCTATCACCCAGGCTGGAGTACCGTGGCGCTATTTCGGCTCACTGCAACCTCCACCTCCCGTGTTCAAGTGATTCTCTTGCCTCAGCCTCCCAAGTAGCTGGGCCTACAGGCATGCACCACCACACCCAGCTAATTTTTGTATTTTTAGTGGAGACAGGGTTTTACCACGTTGGCCAGGCTGTTCTTGAACTGTTGACCTCAAGTATTCCGTCTGCCTCAGCCTCCCAAAGTGCTGGAATTATAGGCGTGAGCCACTGCACCCAGATCATTTCAATTTCTATGTGATAATCCCTGCCTGGTCACTATGAACATAAATCCAAATCACTACCCAAAGATGAATAACTAAACATAGGTGAGGCCATATAGGCAGCTTAGTAAAATATCAGTAGTAATCTACTTTCCATTGTCTACTCATTAAAGCCACATGTTTAAAGGTTTTTTTTTAGAAAATATTTATTTGATAGCAGCAGCAAAACTACATTTAAATCCAAAGCCAAATAGAAAATCAGGGTGAAGTACTTCATTTACGCAAACAATTCTAAATCTCAATACTTTGCCAAAATATTCCAGTAGTAAAGGGAGATATATCTTGAACAACTTCACTCCACTTTCTTCTTCATAGACACTGCTATAGTATAATAAATAATTTTCATTTTTATTATTATTTGGGGGAGCTTACAAAGCACTTTATAAGTGGAGTGTCACTATTCGTATTATTATCTTAGAGTAAAAATTGCAATTTAGCAGTTAGAGCTGGGGACGCTTGCCTTCCAACTAATGCATTGGTGATTCTTGTGTTTTATTCATTATCATTCCTGCTGCAATCATTGCAGGGAATCTTCAACTTCAGCAAATCTCAGCAGTGCATTTGGGAGCATTAATCAGGAGACTAACGCAGCCTGAGAAGTCACATCTTTGAAGTGAGGAATGGATCAGATCCTGAGGCGTCGTTGTAGCTGCCCGCTCTCTATCACCCCCTCTCCTCCTGTGCCTTGTATTGCAAGCCAGAGAAGCAACAGTTTTCCCTTACAGAGAGACGTGCCTAGTGTCCTTTTCTTATTGGGTGCATAACTTCTCTCTCATTTCTCATGATTGGAGAAAGATCACCTGTCAACAAGTTTGTGGCCAATTGCTGACAAATTTTCCCTAATAGGCTGCCCTGTGATTCCCTCCCTCTAGGCAGATCAGCCTTTGCAATGCTGGCATTGCTGATAAATAGCTGTGTGGCCTTGAGAGAGCCAATTAACCTCAGTTTCCTCATCTGCAAAGTGGCCTTTTGGGTCCTTTCCAGCTTGAAAATGGCCTAGCTCTCAAATCTTCCTCCACAAATCACTTGTCATGGCACTTTCTAACCACCGCTTCTCAGCATTCTGGAGAAGGAATCACAGAGACAAGCACACCTGGATGTGAATGCACAGGCTTGCTTTGCCCGAGCAGAGTTTATAAGCAGAGGGTGATAGTGAGACATCATTTTGAAACCCTTTATGGGATACTTTCAATACCAAATTTAGAGCTTTGGACTTCATTCCCTAGGTCCCAAGGAAGTTTTACAGGGTTTGAAACATGCTTTATTAAATGATTTCTGGACCACATTGAAAGGAACTGATAGAAAGAGACAGAAAGTTTAAACAGGGAAATTCACAGGGAGAGTACTCCTGTGAGTACCCTCTGGCACTTGCTTCACTGTTGGAGAGGATGAAGCCAGCACGAGAGTGGAAGCATTGTTATAATAGCTGATGTGGACTGAGCATTTACTCTGTGCACACACTGTGTTCAGCACGTCCCATGAATTATCTCAGTCCATCTTCAGGACAATCTCAATGAGGTAGAAGCTATAATTATCCATTTATAAAATATGCAAATCAAGACCCAGGATAATTCGGCAACTTTTTCCAATATTATGCAGCTAATAAGTGGATGAGTAGGGCTTTGAGCCAAGAGATCCCGTGTTCTTCATTGCTCTGTTATAGCGAGACAGACTTAAGATGCTTTCAAGGGTAGGTCCATGAGACTTACCACTGATCATTGTGAAGTGCTTACTGACGGCCCGGGACTGGGCCTTTCATAGGTTATCTCATTTCATCTTTCCAATTCCATAAATGGGAGCCTGAGATCACATGGTAGACAGCTGCAAATGATTTAAATTCAGGACCAGAAAGTTCCAGAAACCTTTTCCCATGACTTTTCTCAGACATACAAGATTGATGGATTCTTGGCACTCTGCCCACCCAGAATTATTTAAGGATGACACCAAGTGTTATGTTTTCTGTGATGTGCTCATAAAACTTAAATATTTAAAAAGATGTTAGGCAGAAAGAAGTTGTGTTTCCAAGACCCATGTTCTCTCCTGAGAGTTTGGCTCCTGTCCAGCCCTGGCATACATGAAGGGAAGATGCTACCAAGAGTGTCATGTCAGAACATTTATCTTGCACCCAGGATTTACAGTTTGTTTTGAAGGGTTGTTGAAAGAAGATGTATACATTCAGTTTTTGTCCATCAATAGGTACTATCCATTCTCTGTTATGCAGCATTAAGATCTTGTATGTTGCATGTCAAAAAGGGAGTCCCATTGCAGCTTCTCTAATGAATATTAATAAGAAACAAGATTTATAAGAGATAAAGAATAATCTACATTGAATTTTAGGATTACATTAAGAGACATGAAATTTGGCATTCTAAGGCAGGTCTTCAGAATAAATGTGGTAGCAAAGACCAAGATGGCAAAGTTTTGTTCAAAGAGACACAGTCCACGAAGGTTTCTATGTTTTGTATTAATCAACTCTTATATTCATGTAACATTTTCATCTGTAGACCACCAGGTCCAACCCTTTACCCATCCCACTCACTATTAACAAGAAGGAACTCACTCCTCTTGTGTGGACTCAAGTTTCCTCTTTGGTAGAATAAGATGATTAGAATGGAACATTGCCTCCCTACAGGAGGGATTGGGAAAAACAGTTGAGCTCTGTTTAAAAAAGTCCAAGAAGAAGTTTCGGTCACACTGACTTGACCCAGAGAATACATGTATTATTCTCCTAACACAGCTCCTGAGTTCAAAATTTTATTTGGGCAATGAAAATCAAGTTGATAGTAGGCTCATGGAAACTCAGAACATAGTTCTCAGTTCTGGCAAAGAGGCCGCCAAACCTGTCCTCCAAGGAACAGTTGTGAAAACAAAGCAAGTAAGAAAAGCATTGTGGGTAAGACTGTGAATTGATGAAATTCGTGGTAATAGCATCACTCTTCAAGAATTGCCTGTCTTTGCTTAATGTTGAAAAATATTGATACTATCTGTAGTATTGTTTTCTCTGTTTTTACATTTGCATGGGAAACAATTTGATTAACATTTCTTTCTGAAGATGGTCTGCTTCTGAGAGAGTGACATTGATTGTATCAGCTTGGCCCACTAAGTGTGCTTTCACCTTGCAGGGCTGATTTGGATGCAAAGCACAGAGATCTTGAAATTATCAGCTTTATCTACATTATTGCACCTCCTTTCAAAGCTCAGTTGGGTTTACTATAAGACAACATTGAAAATGCTATTCATGCACATGATCTCAAATGTGAGAAATTGTGCTAATCCAACTTTCGTTTTCATATCAAATTGAACAAGAAATGAGTTTGTCAGAAACAATCATGTCTGTTGCAGAGGTGTCAGGTTGGATAGTCAGAAGGATGTGACTGTTGCCCTGGGAGGTGTCTTGTGTTGTGGCAGTGTGTTGATGGAGGTCATCCAGTAGGCTAGATCCAAGTGCGCCCCCTGGGAAACTCACAGGGATTATAGCTAGCAGCTGGCTTGTCCCAGCTGGGAATATTTCCCAGTCTCCCTCTATATTTGGTTCAGCCTCTTCCTAATTCTCAGTGCTTTCTGGGCTCCTCACAAAAACACAAACACTAAAACCTCTTCAAAAAACAAATAAACAAACAACAACAACAAAAAGAAAACCCAGCCTTTATATAAATAGTTCAATCTTTATGAAGTGTATGCTTTATGTTAAAAAAATATTGTAACTTGATTCTGGTGCTGCAAACATGGGCAGAGAGATTCAAAGTCATTTCGGGAAGAACTGGGAGGACCTCAGATATTTATTTTACTGGCCATGCAGGAGCTGATTTTAAAGATTTTAAGTTATCTGTGAGGCCAGAATTCTTTTGGCTTTATATTTCATAAATTAACTTTTGAATGTATTTCCCCCAAATATTTAATTCTTATGTAATTGAGAATACTACCAAGACAACAGAATTTGCAAAGTCAGCTTACATACTTCCTTGTCTTTTTGGGTCTTTCTTTTGAATGAACAAATGGGGCACAGAGTGATTTAAATCTTACGTCCTCTCCATAATTCGCTATGCCTTCACAACAGCAATATAAATGGGGACCATTCTTTGATGATCTTGGTATATGCTTCACATTCATTGTCTCTTTCCATTCCCAGGATAGCCATAAAAGACTAATCTGAATAGAGAGCAGTGATTAAAAGCACAGTGCCAAAGGGGTTTATACCAAAACAGATTCCACTGCCCCTTGTCTTTTGTTGTGTCCATGTGTATATTACATGCTTCTGTTTTTTGTTTGTTTGTTTGTTTTTGCTTTAATTTCCTTCTCTCTACCTTGGGATGACAGTGGCACCTACCTACAAAAAGCCAAGTGCATAATGGGACTTAATAAGTGCTAGCTATCACCTTGTGAGTTAGAAGTATATTAGTATTTCTGCTCTATAGAGAGAAAGAGATTCAATGAATTTATGCATCTTACTCTGGGTTCTATGGCTAGTGAGTGACAATGTGGAATTTGTCTCCAAGTTCAGTGTTTCCAAGCCCATTTGTTTCTTTCCATTCCCTTTACTAAAATTGACTAATCTATTGCTGCTCTTCCAAACCTAACTTTCACCTGGGTATAAGGAAGAGAATCGTTCCTCTCCTTATGAAGGTGTCATGCTTCACTTTTAAAGGAAATTGGCATAGATAATACTTTCCTTCCCAGCAGGAATCATATTTGCATACCTCTGAAAATAAGAACTCAATTTTCTCCACCAAATCGTTTGTTTTTGAGCTTTTATATGTTTATAATTGTAATTTCATGATAACTCTTTAACCCAGTGCTGTCCAATAAAAATATAATACAAACCACAAACGTCATTCACATATTTAGTTTAAAATGTTCTAGCAGTCAAAAAAGTAAAAGGGAAATAAGTAATATTTATTTTAATAATTTATTTAAGCCAATATATCAAAAACTATAACACAATACAACATATTATAACATAATATAAATTATTGGTTTATAATCAATGTAACATTATTAATGTGACATTTCATATCTTTTTTATACTGTCTTTAAAATGTGGAGAGTGTTTTATACTAATGCATTACAGTTGGGACTAGGCACATTTTAAGTGCTCAGTAGCTGCATGCAGCTAATGGATACCTTACAGATAGTGCAGGTCTCAACTTTTGAAGAATACATTTATACAGATTTTTTAAAAACTACTATTGGTGAGGAAGACACTGTTGGGCATATTGTCATGTTATCTAATTCATCTTCAAAATAATCCTATACTATCATTTCTATTTTTCAGACAAAAAAGTTAGAATCGGATTACGTAACATGCTTACCATCATATAAGATAGCAAAATGCAGAGCTTGAATTCAGATTTAACATATTTTATTTCTTCATGTAGGCCTCTTTCCATAATACTGTAACACCTTAATAATGATGGCGATTATTACAACAATGATGAAAACATAATACCGTTAATGTAACAATTCTGTTACCACCTGGCATCAGTGAATTTATAACGTTTTCTCTTACATTGTCTCATGCTTATTCTCATTTCATACACAATTGTTTAAAACATGTATTTATATCCTAAATAAGCATCTGGCAGGTTGCAAGATCCAAAGCTAACCGAGAATATGTGATAACTCAACAAGCCAAGCTGCTTTCAACACCCAGGTTATCCAGGAAATCAGATTCCTGTGAAGTTTAGAGTTTCAATGGAATGCAAAAAATATGAGCACCCAGGAGGTGTGCCATGGTGCTTGGGCCATGTGGTAGGCACCTGCATGAATGTGCATGTGTAGGCACTGGGTGGAGAGTGACAAGAGGAGGGCACAGAGAGATGGGCTGGCTCCAGGTTGCAGTTGTTGTGGGTGAATTGATAGACAGCAGTAGAGAACCAAAATACCTTGACAGATAATGCTCACTTTCAGTGTTTTTTGCTGCATCTCAGCCCCCACACTTTTAAACCACAGCTGCTGGAGCCATCTTCTTGCATTTTTTTGCTCCATTGCTCCTGTCCTGAGTCTCCACCCCAAAGTTGGGTTCAACAGAAGGATCCATACTAAGAGGATGGCCAAGAATAGGGTATTTCTTATCTGCAACCACGGATAATCATGACTTTCAGAGGGGTGGATGAGCTATCATTGACACAAGCTTCAGTGTCTCTAACACGTGGCCCCTTCATGGGGCTACTTGACTTACATACAGCATTGTGGTTGGCTTTGGAAAGGATAAATCTCAAGAGCATATGTTTCAAAAGGACAAAAATCGCAGCATGCAAGGGTGCTTATGGTTCTGTTTGCATCATGATTGTCTATATCCCTTTGGTTATAGGCCAGGGTCATATGGGCAAGTCCAGAGTTAATGTATTACAGTCATGAGTAAAGGAAGGGTGATTTATTGGGATTCTCCAAAGTAAGAGTTTCCTCCACAGGTTTCCTAAGAGGGAGGTAAGTGATTTTTTTAGGAGAATGGATATATGGAGATGTTGCAAGAGACATGATCCCATTAGAAATATTTCCTCATACTCTCTTCAACTGTTGACTCAATGAGACATTGGGTCAATTGGGAGTAAGATTTTGAGTCTATAGCTACACAGAAACCTAAACAGTGCAGAAATGGATTTTCAACATGAATTTTTAAAAACGTAGACTTTTAGAGTTGTTTTAATTTAAGCAGTATCTTTGGTTCTTAGAGTCAGAAGTTTCCTTAAAGGTCATATTAGCTATTGTCTGCAGGCAACTTTTGGAGGTGTGAACTTGCAATCATTGTGCAAAACAAAGAGTCTGGCACTTTTAATTCTATTATGCAACCTGAGAATAATTTTACTTTTAAGAATACATGTCTATATTGTATGAATGCAATATGTCATCATAACTATGAGTAAAGATGTCCCTGAAACAAACAACAACAACAAAAAACCCATCAGACTAAGGATATGTCATCCGCCCATCCACCCATTTATCACAATATCCATCCATTCATTCGTTTAGCAAAAATCGTACACACTGAAAATCAGCTAGGCTGTGGATATAAGGGTTGACAAGGTAGACACTGTATCTATTCTTATGGATCTTATATTTAGTTTGAGGGAGTGGACCATAGAAAGCAAACAAGTGAAAAAATAATTTTTAGTAGTGATAAATGTGATCAATAGTACACGGCAATGTGATGTATTGGGAAGTGGCTTTGACACTTGAGGAAGATAGTCATCATCTTGGCTGAGGAGCACTGCTCATGGGAAGATGGTAGTGATGGTCTTGGTATTTACCCTAAAGGGGGGGCCTACAAAGTGGTGAGTAGGGAAGGAAGAGAAGAAGGGAGGAAGAAGGAAAATAGAAAAAATAAAAATGAGGAAGAAGGAATGAATAAATGGAGATAGGAAAGTAGGGCAAGATATTAGTATTACAATTCATATTTTCCCAAACTGATGACCTGGAATCCCCACAATTGTCCTGGGATTGGGGTCCCATAATGGTGAAGAAGAGCTCCAAAGGGGAAAGAGAGTTTGACTAGCATCACAGTTGAGGTCAGGGCTCTGCGTAGAGAAGAACCTGTGCCTTTGGCTGTGGTGCCCTGCTTATGCACACCTGTCTCTCCTCATGATTGGTTGGTGTCTTCTTGGCAAGGAAGGTTTGTCTCAGCAGTGATGGATTAGGAGAGTGGTATGCATCTCTTGGGGTTCTGAGAGGCCAAGAAATATGGAGAACAAGTTTGTGTAAGTGGTTGGAATGGAAATGTTGTTAGAACATAGTTCCTCTGAGTAATGGGTAAAAGCTTTGAGGTGCTATGCTTGGAAGAATATAGCCTACACATGTTTGAGGAATTACTTTAAGGAAGAAAGTTATCAGATTTTTCACCTTTGACAATATTAGAAAAGCAATTAAATGTTTATCTTAGGATGAAAAATTTAAATTTTAATCAGAACTGCTCCCTTGATAAGAGGTGTTAGCTATAGAGGACATGGAATTGTTTTTTTGGAGATCATTACACATAGTGGTTGTCTACTCATTGTGGATATCACCAATGAATGCCATTCTGGTGGGGGATGCCCCTGGCTGCCCCCTTACTCCAGTTTCCTCAAATTCGCTATCTTTTGGTTTTTCTTTCTTTCTTTTTTTTTTTTTTTTTTTGAGACAGAGTCTTGCTCTGTCATCCAGGCTGGAGTGCAGTGGCGCGATCTCAGCTCACTGAAACCTCCACCTCCTGGGTTCACGTCATTCTCCTGCCTCAGCCTCCCAAGTAGCTGGGACCACAGGCGCCCGCCACCACGCCCGGCTAATTTTTTGGATTTTTAGCAGAGACGGGGTTTCACCGTGTCAGCCGGGATGGTCTCGATTTCCTGACCTCGTGATCTGCCTGCCTGGGCCTTCCAAAGTGCTGGGATTACAGGCATGAGCCACCGTGTCCAGCCAGTTTTTCTTAAGATGCTTTTGTTTTTCTGAAAGAGGAATTTTTTTTTTTTTTCAATTTTCTTGGTTGGTCACTCATCTCAGCCTTTCCAGTCAAATACTGCTTTCTTTCTTAGTATTTTCTTCCAGTCTTCTCCGATTACATTTGTTGCCTCAGATGATCCATGAATTTCATGGCAGTATCCAACATCCTGTCACTAGCTAATCCTCAAGCTGCATCCCAAAGTTCACTTAGCAAACTCTTAAATATGATAATTTCCCTATACTCTATATTTCTTTGATGTCAACGCTATCCACCCACTTCTCCAACCAGCGGTAAAAGATCACGCATTAACCTTGGAGGATCCATCTTTAAGACCTCACACCCAGTCCATTGCCAGTTACTACTGATTTCATTTCTGATATTTCTTTCATAATGTCTATTTTTCTAATTCTTTTGCCATTGTTGAAGTTTTCTGCCCTTATCATTTCTCTTCTGAGATATGTCCTTAATCTCCTAACTGCCCTCCTTGCCTCCTTTCTTTGTGCAGAACACTCTGACTTTCAGCTCTCACTTTTACTCTACCTCTTCCACACAACTGTGAACTCCATGAATAGTTCATTGTCATGAAGGCAATGAACTTGGCAGCTCATATTACTCCTGCTTGGGGGCAAGTCATTGCCATGAGGACAAGTTATGACTTGCCCTCATGGAGTAGTCTAGCTTCTGTCAAGACTGGATGAAGGACTTAAACAGTCTTGTGAATTTTATATTTCTACATCTCCATTTACATAGGCACATCTCCCTCTACTCTTCTCTGGGTCTAATCAAGTGTTGAACTCATATTTTATTGATGCGGAGATATTTTTCCTAGGTGACAGTAACAAAGACACAATGACCACTGGAAGTCTCAGAACATAGCTTTTGTGTCTTAAGATCACTAAAATCAGGAGAGAATGATCTTTCTGCCACTGTGTCAGGAAACTGCAAAGAACTGAGACTACCTTCCTTGAGTTACAGTCCATCTCTTGAGGCCATTTGCTATGTCCTGTGAATATTCTGAAGGACACAGCTGGGGTCCTGTGTTCATCCTTGTGATTGACAGTGCACTTGAGACAAGGAAAAACAACATTTACCAAATAGGTCCTCAAAATTGTTGGATTACATGAATAGATGAGTGGATGAATGAATTAATATTTGGCTTCCCTAGACCTTCCCTGTTTTTTTAAATATTCCATGTTTTCACTTGTATTGTCTACTCTCCTTGGGAGATCATGGCGCCCTGTAATATAAAATTTGTTATTGTACAGCTGTCTATGTGCTGTTCCCAGTAGCAATGGATTCCATAAGACTTAGATTGGCATTCCATTTCACAAGTCATCATACTCAGTTTTATTGGATGGGTGAATTAAAGGGTTAGTAAGTGACTGAAATTATGAATGAATGCATGACTAAGAAAATAGATGGTTATAAAGCACATCTGTAATTTCAGGTTCTCTGCTCAATATATCAAATATAATAGACATCTGAAAGTGACCTCAAAGGTCATTTTATTCTTACCTTTTTTAAACAGATTTAGGTGCTGATATTTAGAAAAATTTAAAAGATTACACGCCCCCCACCCCCCACACACACCAAATCACACAGCATAGTAGTGGCAGAGACAAGAACAGGACTTCAGCAGTTTTAATTCCTAGTGAAGTTCACCCTTCGTTACACAATTTCTTAACTTAAGTAATAGGTATCTGATAAGCACCTATGATATTCCGGACCCAATAGGAGATGCTACTGGGGATACTAAAAATGAAGACAGAGGCAGGGCTGGTATCTCATGCCTGTAATCCAGCCAATTTGTGAGGCCAAGGTGGGAGGATTGCTTGAGCCCAGGAGTGTGAGATCAGCTTGGGCAACATAGTGAGACCCTGTCTCTAAAACACACACACACACACACACACACACTGGAAGACACAGTTGCAATCTGCAATTCTCCAGCATCTCATAGAAAAATGAGGGTAATTTGATAAATTCCCAACAGCACATGTATTGCATACCCAGAGAAGGAGGGTCAGTCTGGCCAGCTGCTCCCATATTTCCTTGCTGCTAGAGTAGTATTTGAATATGTCGTGTAACTAGACTACTAGGTTTATCTTACAGTAGTATCTGATGCTGTTAATGCTAGCATGTTGTTCTGTCATCCCTTAGTATCCAAGGAACTTAAGGATTAACAGGGAGAGGGATGTGGTAGCAATATGAGGTTCAATAGTAAATATTGAACCTCTCATTACCCCTGTTCTTTCCCTGGAGATACCCATTGGTCAGTTGGTTCTTCCAGCTGCTGCCCTACCCAGTTTCATGGCCTTCTCTTCCATATTTGATCTGTTTTGATAATTGATTTTCTCCATTGTGTTGAGCAAGCTGAGTCTTCTGGTAGGAAGGAAGAATCAATAAGGGTTGCCATCCTTGTGTTACTCCAATAATCCGAGCAATCCTAGGCTGAGTTTGAGTGGCTCACCTGCTCTTTTTTGATGGTTTCTGGCTAGACTGTCATTCTAGCAGAGCTTAGTTATTGGGCAAAATCACAGAGAAAACCAATTTACCAATTTACAGACTCAATTGCTGAATTTCCTCTTTTTTTTTTTTTTTTTTTTTTTTGAGATGGAGTCTCGCTGTGTTCCCCAGGTTGGAGTGCAGTGGCGCGATCTCAGCTCACTGCAAGCTCCGCCCCCTGGGTTCACGCCATTCTCCTGCCTCAGCCTCCTGAGTAGCTGGGACTACAGGCGCCCGCCAACATGCCTGGCTAATTTTTTTTGCATTTTTAGTAGAAACGGGGTTTCACCGTGTTAGCCAAGATGGTCTCAATCTCCTGACCTCGTGATCCGCCCATCTCGGCCTCCCAAAGTGCTGGGATTACAGGCGTGAGCCACCGCGCCCGGCCTCCTCTTATTTTTAAAAATTTTTTATCTTAACTTTTCTGATCAAAAGTCCCCAGTAGTGGACTGGAAGTAGAGAATGTGAAAGGATTCCCATGCGTTGTGGGGGAGATGCTACTTTTCTGTTCTTTGTTATAGGACTGATTTCATGGGTGTGTTTCCTAATTCATAGAGCTGTGCTCTTCTTTGTGTATATTACACTTAACATTTTTAGAAAAATAAAAAGCGACTACTACTGATAATAATAATAATTTCACCCCTAGAACAGTGGTGATTTTGCCCCCAGAGGACATTTGGCAAGATCTAGAGACATTTGTTTTGCCACAGCTTGGGAGGGAATGCTGCTGGCATCAAGTGGATAGGGTCCAGGGATGCCGCTAGATGTCCTGCAGTGCACAGGACAGCTCTGCAAAAAACAGTCATCTGACCCAAAGTGCCAGTAGTGCTGAGGCCAACAAGCCCTACCCTAGAGAATGAGGGTCAATCTGAAAGATTCATTATTGAACAGTCGTGACAATTACCATTTATAGAGACTTATGAAGTAGATTGGCTATATCTTCATTTTGCATTTGAGGAAATTGAGGCTAACAGAAGCTAATTTGTCCAGCATGACCCAGTTGGGAATCCAGGTCCCCATGCAGTCCAAACCTTGTTCTTTACAACACGTATATTATTTTGCCTATTATCACTTCTCTAGCAATTTTGAAAACTTACAAATATGTTTTTTCCAATAGCTGAAATGAGTTTGTGTGTGTGTGTCTGTGTGTGTAAAACAACCATATAAAAGGTAATAACGAGAAGACACTTTAAAATATATTATCCACATAGTCTTCTGCAATGATGCCTTTATCAAAACATAATAATAGACTACTGGGAACTGCTTTTGCCAAGAATGTGTCAAAAAAAATCAAACTGAAAGCATAGTCTTCTAGTTATTGAACGAATTGAAATTTGACCTTTGGATACAGGTAAGAAAACAACTGTCATTCAAGGGAGTTAAAACATCTTTCTGGCTATTGTCAGGAGACTGAATAGCCTCTTCCAGTTCCTTGAGTCAGAAATTTTCCGAAGCTTCCATTTGTAAATATTAATATATATATAGGGTATTAGTCAAAGTTCAACCAGGGGAACAGAACCAACAGGGTACACACACACACACCCCAAATATATGCATATATATTTTTATCTACCAAACTGTATATATTTGGTATATATATACATGTAATACATATGCCAAATCTATATAGTTGGTGTATATACGTGTGTATATATATATGTATGTTATGTATATAATATGTATAATATATATGTGTGTATATATATTTGGCATGTGTTTGTGTATATATATACACATATATGTACAAATATGTATATATACACATATATACACATATGTACAAATATGTATATACACATATATACACATATATGTACAAATATGTATATATACACATATATACACATATATGTACAAATATGTATATATACACATATACACATATATGTACAAATATGTATATATACACATATACACATATATGTACAAATATGTGTATATATACACACACATATATATACATACACTCACACCGAAAGATTTATGGTAAGAGATTGACTTAAGCAATTTTAGCATATAGTAGTCTGTTTGGGCTGTTATAACAAAATACCTTAGGCTGGATCGTTTATAAAGAACAGAAATTTATTGTTTACAGTTCTGGAGGCTGGAAAGTCCAAGATCTAGGCACTAGCAGATTCTGTGTCTGATGAGAGAAAGACAAGAATACTTGTAATACTTCACTGGAAGTATTACAAAGAAGTTGTAGCTACATGGACATATGCTTGGGATAAAATGTTAAGAGGTACAAGGTAGGCCATCAAATTATGTATTCAGTCTGGCTTCAACTTACTACACACATACTTACACATTTATGTATATATCAGAGCATGTAGAGAAATTATGGCAAAATGCCAGCAGCAATTGCATAGGGCTGGAATTTAAGTTTAAAATTTAAATTATATTCATTTTCAATTTGTAATTACTGTATATTCCTCATAGATGACACCATCTCAATGCCTTCTCACATAGTGGAAGAGGCAGGGAGCTCTTTTGATTCACTTTTATAAGGGCATTGATCCCTTGGCCTAATCACCTTTAAAAAGCCCCACCTTTTAATATCATCATATTACAGATTATGTTTCAACATGTGAACTTGAGGGAGATATTTTAAGACCTTAGCACAGAGGTTGGCTGGGAAAATTCAAAATCCATAGGGCAGGTAGGCAGGAAGGGCAGACTAGACTTCTCAGATGAGAGCTGACATTGCAGTCCACAGATGGGATTTTAGCTTCATCAGGGAAGTCTCAGTTCTGCTCTTAATGCCTTTCAACTGGTTGCATCAGGCCCATCCAGATAATCTGGAGGATTTTCCACACTTAAAGTAAACTGATTACAGACTTGAATTACATCCATTGAATACCTTCACAGTAACACCTAGATTGCTTAGATTATTGTTGAATTGTATAACTGTGGACAATAACCTAGCCAAATTAACACATAAAACTGATCATTACATGTAGTAAACTATATATTTTTCCTAATTTAGAAGTTACTTTAGATGGTGGAGTAGGTTTATCAAAAGCCACAAGTGTTAAGTAAAGTAAAGCACATTGTTTCTCTCAACAGTGTGAGGATGTGTTTGGTTGGCCATACCCACCTATCCAGCTGTTCTCCAGATTAGAGATATCTTTCTATGCAACCAATACTTGTAATTCTGTCTTGAAACTCACTGTGATGTCATACAAAGACGCAATGTTGCAGACTGGAAAGAATGAGGAGTGAGGCAGACCTGGACCCAAACCCTGGGTCTGCTATTTAGGAGCTATGTGAATATGCCTATGACCTACCTGCATTAGAGGTAGTAACACACAACTTCACAGGTTCTGGTGAGATTTACCTGAAACATGCTTGTGCAGTGTATGGCAATACAGATACATACCTGTATAGAGATATGTGTGTCTTAATTTCTTTGTGCTGCTGTAATAAAATGCCACATCCTGGGTAATTTATAACCAAGAGAATGTTTTTTTTTCTCACAGTTCTGCAAGTTGGAAAGTCTCAGGATCAAGGTGCCACATGTCTGGTGTCTAGCAAGGGCCTGTTCCTCATAGATGATGCCTTCTGAGTGTCCTCAGATGACAGAAGAGATGGAAGGGGTGGAAAAAGGTGTATTTCCTCCTTTAAGTCCCTGGATAAGGGCATTAATCCTATTCTTTTATAGTCCTCTGTTTGTAGTCAGTATCATCTTGTCTCCTTCTGGGAGGAGATTATGAAACCATGTTAAAGAAACACAGAGAGGAGTACAAAGGAGAGGCTGAGACTAAGACAGGATTTTATAAATTCCATGGAAGAGTCACTGGCTGAGATTCTGGTTGTTGAACTGGACTGCTATGCTTGGGTCCCCGTTTGAATTAAGCAACCCTAGAGATGTGTCTATATATACACCTGCATATTTATATATAAATACATATCTACTGTGTGTATGTGTATGTGTGTGTGTGTAGTTTTCTGTTTATTTTTGGGTTACTGTTTAAGGTATTGATTTCTTTATTAGACTCTTTGGGAGAAATTCTACTGACATCAAGTATCAAGAAATGTTTTGTTTCACCTGGGCAAGAATGCATTTTTATTTTGTGGTGGTTTTATAACTATTGGTGTTTCTCCAGTTGCTTTGGCTTGCTAGGAAAGAACACTATGTGTCATAAATTATGGTGTGCTTCAGAGTGAAGTACTTTGCTCCATCTTACAACCTTTCTTTTACTTTCCCTTCATCCTACTTTCTTTAAAACCTCCCTTTGTTTAAATCTTAGTACATTGCTGGTGTTTATGAAGGCCATTTGACTTCTCTTAAGAAGAGGAGAGGCCTTAAATAAATGGGTCAGTAAATAGGCCTTAGTATTTGAGCTCTTCACAAGGCCAATCATTGGGAGTCCAATCACCTTTCTCCTGGAGGCTTGCTCAGAGCTTTAGTTAAACCGTATCAAATAGTAATTTCTTATTAAGGCAGAGTTGGTCCTAATAGTCAGCCAAGGAACATATATTCAAATGATAAACTTCTCTCTCATTAATTTTGCTTTCACATTTTGACATTCAGTGAGGCCTTTTTAGTGTTTTTGATGTGTGCGTTATAGTACGTATAAGAACATACTGAAATTACCAATTTAGTCATATCCTTCTCCAGATTATTAGCATTTTGACAGTAGAGACTATAATGATTTTTATCTCTGTATACCTAGTGTCTACCACTGTGAATATCACGTAGTAGATTATTTTGTTGAATGAATGGATGCTTGCTAAAATGACTGCTGTGTACGTGTGTGTATATTTGTACATGTATACACACTGCTATGGTTTGAAGCATCATGTCTGCTTCAAAATTCATGTTGAAAAATAATCCCTAATTAAATAGTATTAAGAGGTGTGGGTTTTGGGAAGTGTACCAGAGCTGCTGATTGCTCTAGAACCACCCCACTATTCCAAGTTTATTAGGCTCAGAGTCACTGAGAGCCTTGAGTTCTGGGCACTTCTGTCACCCATCTCCTTTTGTAGCACCAGACAAAGAATTTTCCTTTTTAGCCTCAGTGTTTGCATGCCTAGGAGTCGGTCACTGTGCTCCTCGTAGTCTTTGGGTCTCAGAAATAGTGAACAGGTACAGCATCCAGGGTGGAATTTTTGCCTTTAGTACCCTCCCCTGAACTCTTAAAAAAAAAAAAAAAAAAAGGAACCCAAGACTAGGAGGCCAAGGCAGGCAGGTCACTTGAGGCCAGGAGTTCAAGACCAGCCTGGCCAACATGGTGAAACCCCATCTCTACTAAAAATAGATAAAATTAGCTGAGCATGGTGGCACATGCCTGTAAACCCTGCTACTCAGGAGGCTGAGGCAGGAGAATTGCTTGAACTTCGGAGGTGGAGGTTGCAGTGGGCCAATATCACGCCACTGCACTGCAGCCTGGACAACAGAGCGAGACTCCATCAAAAAAAAAAAAAGAAAAAAGGAGAGAAACTTGTAATTTTGTAAATACTATAAGCTGAATGCATTTGTTAAAAAGTACATCACATCACTACATAAGTGACTGGACTTCAGGGTTCTTTTTATTTATTATTTATTTTTCCTTTAAGGAAAGGTCAAGACACATTTTTTTTTTTTTCTGGAAAATGTCCCTCAAGATGAGGAGGAACCTCAGTGTCCCATGAACAGATGATGGATCTGTTCATGGGTGAGACAAGGAACCTGTGATTTGAGATGAGATGCAAGAGACACAGGAGACATTCGAGGACTAGGTGAATGGACACCTGACATTTGGTCTGGGCTTGGCCACTTGGCTGTGACCATGTTCCTCAGCTCCTTTGTGTCTCAGGCAACCCCACCAATAAGCAGAAGATAGTAATAGCCACCCCATCTCTATTAAGCTTGGTGTGCAAGTGGTACTAAGACATGGGTTAGATAGTGCCTCTAACAGCCAAGAATAGAGGTTTCTATCAGTTTGGCCCAAAGCACTTCTGTCTCCCTGGGCTGAATGGAATTGAGGTCATCTTTCTGTCTTCTGCTCTGGGCTGTGAGGTCACCATCACTGGAAAGCTGTGGAAGGAACATTGGCCTGGGAGTCCAGAATTTTTTATTCTCATCTAGATTCTGTCATTTTTAGTTAAAACTTGGGTAACTAATTTTTCCACTTGGGACATCTGTGTACGTATTTTTTAAATAATGGAGCTAAGTTTGGTGACCTCTAAGAGACTTTTCAGCTTTGAGGGGCTGCAGTGTAGCAATCACTGTGCTGTGGGATGGCGATAAGTAAGTGATGAGGACAGACCCTGCCATCTATGACTATGGCATTCTATGGGAAGAGGCACAACATGTATGACAGGACAATCTCAGATTGTGGTATTTGTCCAAAAGGAAATGAACAGAGTTGTGTAATAAAATGAGAGGTGAAATGAGTTCAGGTAGATCCAGAGAGACTTCTCTGGGTAGGTGACATTATTTATTATCCCTGGGACAAGGAGGGAGCTTGATAAATAATTTTAAAGATACATTAGCCAATTGAGTGAATGTTTATTGAGCACCTACTCTGTGCCTGAGTTTAAATAGGGAACTGAGGCTAGGGTATTTAAGAAATCTTTCTTAAGAAAGGCCTAATCTCGAGTGGATCATGAGGTCAGGAGATCGAGACCATCCTGGCTAACATGGTAAAACCCTGTCTCTACTAAAAATACAAAAAATTAGCCGGGCATGGTGGTGGGCGCCTGTGGTCCCAGCTACTTGGGAGGCTGAGGCAGGAGAATGGCGTGAACCTGGGAGGTGGAGCCTGCAGTGAGCCGAGATTGCATCATTGCACTCCAGCCCGGGCCACAGAGTGAGACGTGAGACTCCGTCTCAAAAAAAAAAACAAAAACAAAAACAAAAAAGGCCTAATCTATAGAGGAAAGAGACACACAGCAATAAATCTTTCTGACTACAATGGTAGTCAGAAGAGATATGTGGGATTCAGGGACATTGATGTACTGAGGTATGATCAACAGCATTCATAGAAAATGAGTGTTCAAATGGAAAAGAAACCACCAACATTATTTTTAAGTAATTATATTTCTTCTGCTGAGATTTTACAATAATCATCTCACTTTTCTGGAATTAATACTAAATAAATAGGTGGAAATATTTAAAAATTAGATGCACAAAAATATGGCAAAAATCAAAACTTAAATATCTAACAAGAGGAGATTTCTTAAATAAATTATGGTATATTTTTATGGTGGACTATAATTCAGTCACTAGAAGTATTACAAAGAAGTTGTAGCTACATGGACATATGCTTAGGATAAAATGTTAAGAGGTACAAGATAGGCCATTGAATTATGTATTCAGTCTGACTTCAACTTACTACATACATACTTATGCACTTATGCATATATCAGAGCATGTAGAGAAATTATGGCAAAATGCCAGCAGCAGTTGCATAGGGCTGGAATTTAAGTTTTAATTTTAAATTTTATTCATTTTCAATTTTTAATTACTGTATATTAGTACTCAAGTAGGAAACACACTTAAAATATCTCCAAACCTGGAGTGTTTGGAAAAGAATGGAATAGTGGTTCCCTCTAGTTTCCGTCTGTTTCTGATGAATTAGTCATCACACCTTTGGAACAAAAGCAGAACTTTGGATTTAAAAATAAACTTTACATTTCGTTTTTAATTTTAAGCCTTTAGGATATTGTAATTCATTTTTACTATCCACATTTTTCGCTACAAATTTAAATGAAGTAAGAATAGAAAGCATATGTGAGTTCGGAAAACCTTATTTTATTGTGTGTTTCTGTTGGACCCCAGGAATGGCTGGGGGGAGGGAAGAACTGTTGTAAGTAAAAAGGACTGCAGTATAATTATTTCATAACTGAGGGTTTTAAGGCTTAGAGATGGGGAGTTGTTTGCCCATGGTCACATGCCTGATTTATAGGGACATTAGGCATCATCGAGATGTAGATGGGGAGAATGAGGCTCAAGAAAGGATTGGACCAAGACTTGTTATTTTCTTGCTGTTGTTGGTGGTGATAGTGGTATCTGTGGTAATGGTGATAAGGGGCAGAATGAAGTATCCAGCATAATCAGTTGAGAGACACAATATTGTTAGTTGTAAGATGACGTTCTCTGTATACATTCTTTTCAAAGCAGGTACACAATGTTGGAAAGGAAATTATAAACCCAATACTAGATCAGGTGACACTTAAGGTCTAGATTTCAGCTTTGCTATTAAGCGAAAACTTAGAACTTGTCAGTTTTCAGAATAGAAATGTTTATCTCCATATCTGAATTTTAAAATGCATTGTGCATATGTTCTGCCACTTAAAAGTAACAATCTTTTCCATTTTTCTCATTTTATTGCAAATTGCAGTCACACCATGTCATCAAAAAGTTATTTAGTGACAACTTAGGGGGAGCCAAAAAGTTTCCTGTAATTTGCATATATTTTCCACATTCGGATTGTTAGTGATTAAATTTTTTGTATGTTCACTTAAATAATATATTATTATTGAAAATAAATACAATAATAAATGCAAAATGTTGGCTCTAATGGCATATGCTAAACGTTTTCACAGTGCAACACATCATATGCTTAGTTTTTCATTAAGAGATTTTAAAATAACTCGTATTTAGCAAGAATACATTATCTTTTATTCAGAATTAATTATATGCTGTTTTGTGTATGGTAATTTAAAGTGCTACCCACTTCTAATATGTAACACGCAAAAGAAACTATGGTTACAATTCATTAGAATTGGCTTCTTTCCTTTGCAATTTAGTGGCATAATTAATACATAGAACTGGAATGCTATTTGTTACTTGAATCAAAAGTTATATAAAGTGCTGATAACTCACAGTTACACATCCTTTTTTTTTTTTTTAAGCACAGCAAGACTTAGAAGAATGGGATAAGTCCTGAGAGTAAGTCACACATAATTAGTTATTTTACCATTTTTTGATAGTTTTAAGAGCAAGTTTTCACAAGGGTGATTTGAATTAGAGGGTAGAATAGTATTTTAAAAATCGTTTTCTATTATTCAAATATAGAATGTTATTAAATTTTTTGGTATGGCTGAGTAAGGGCCTAGAACTTGATCATCTTCTATTTCTTTTTCCTTTTTGCTATGAGAAAAATAATGCTCAGAGAAGTTTAAATCCTTGCCGAGGGTAATGTAGTTCATGACTAGGAACCCAGAGTTGGAGGTTTCTTGGTTTAGGTGAGGCTGCTGTTTGAGTTGCAAGAAAATTACTCATATTGCCACTTTCTACCTTGGATATTGTAACAGGTTCAATAAGGGCAATATATTTGAGTAGCATATTACCCCAACTAAACAAGAAGATGACAAGAAGATGACCTGAACTAAACAAGAAGGAAGAAAATGACAAAAACACTCGAAGTGCATTGAAAGTGAAAAACAAAATTCCCAAATGCACTTTCCATTTCTTTGAACACATATGTTGATGTCTTGCCTTTTTCCCTAAAAGTGAAAGCATCTTGAATAATAATACTATTCATTCTGACCTGGGTGGAATGAGATGAGCACTCTAATACTCTGCTGATGAAAGTATAAATCCATGGTAGAGGGCATTTGGCAAAGTTTGTCTTGAACCTAAACATGTATCAGGCACTTTGTCTTACTTGGTTAATTTCTGATATCTAGCCTTAGGAAACACTGAAACACACAAGATAGAACCTCATAAAAATGTGTTCATCCAGGTGATTTCTACAGTATGTAAATTTTACCTTAATACAGCTGTTAAAAAATGCTCAACGCATTTTTATTTATAGGAGGCAAAAGTGAAAACATGCTAAATGATTACCCCTAAGAGGAACTCTTTGAATAGTAACAGTTCATTCATACAACTTAAAAGTTTAAGATATTTTTAATAATGAATATATTTTTAATAATGTAGAAAATTACTTGTGGTATAGTATTTATCACAGATGCATGATGAAAATTGTATGTAAATCACAATCTATATTTTAAAAACAATAAGCATGGTTAAAATTATTAGAAGGTAGTGAGCATTTTAGCATGACAACTAAAATGAGTTATCTTTGGGTGACAGGATTATCCATTCATTATTCAGTTGTCTTATTTCCTTTGGACTGCTATTAAAAAAATACCTTAGAGTGGGAAATTTATAAACAACAGAAAATGTATTATTGACAGTTCTGGAGGATAGGAACTTCAAGATCAAGGTGCCAGCTGATTTGGTGTCTGGTGAGGGCCCGTTCCTAATTGACAGCACCTTCTGTGTCTTCATGTGGCTGAAGGGGCAAGGGAGCTCCCTCAAGCCTCATTTGTAAGGACACTGATGCCATTTACGAGCTTGGAGCCCTCATGACTTAACCACTTCCCTAAAACTCCATCTCTTAATACCATCATATTGGGTATTAGGTTTCAACATAAATAAATTTTGAGGAGATATCAACATTCAGATCATATCACCAGTCATTTGTATATTTATTTTGCCAACTTTATTTAATTTATTTTGCACCTCTACATTTCCACAATATTCTTCCATGATGATTAATTACTGTTAAAAAGAAGGAAAAAGACAACAATAAAGGTCAAAGTGAGAAGTCCTGCTATACGGGCATGTTGTATTAAATGTGCCTGTGTCACAGGATGAGCACACATGTGGCCCACTTTTTTGTAGATTCAACTACAGTTTGATAATAGCTCTTACCTGGTCAAGAGGACCCAAGTTAATAGCTTTGGTAAAATTCATTAACATTTCATTTTCTCAGTCATAGTAATTGTTGATCAGCCCCGAGAATATCATTCTGAGCCGCTTGTGTTGCAAACAATTTACCTAATGCAGTTGATTTACATAAATCTCCTTCTCCACATTTATCCAACAGTAGGGTTTTTAATTTCCATTATTTTTATCAACTCTGAGAAAAATATTAAGAGCAAGGAATTTGCTCCCTGAAGCATCATGTGATGTATGATTTGCATTAGAGTCCGCCTAGTACTTACTGCTTGATACCTTCCCCTGGTCAGACTCTCAGTTCCAGTCCAGGAAGTAAACATGTTTCCTACAAATTAACTCAATTACATAGTCCCCTGAATTGCAGCAAACATTTCTTATACTGAGCCACTTGCATATTCTCTGTGGTAGCTGACACTTCATAATTTCTAAAGGAAGGCATGAAGAATTAGACTAAATTCCCTGGATTCAGAAAGAAAGGGAAAGGGATTAAGATGTTGAAATTGCTCAGGCTCTGCTGCTGTCATTGTTGGAGGAAGCAATACCTGTGTCAGGTGCAAAATATAATAGTTCTGATTACCTACTACCTATCATCTGGGACATTTCCAATTCACACCTAACTCCGAAGTCTGCTCTATATCGAAAGATTCTAGGGCGTGCTGGCCTAGGGCTTTCTTTCGTCTCAAATGATATCACTTTTTTTTTCCTCATTTAAAATTCACTCTGAAGGCCCTAAAGTCGAATATTTGACTTAGATGTTTCCATGAAAGCAATTTTAAAATACGCTTTCTTTTACTGTCTGTTCTGGAATATCTAAGAGTCTATAATTTTGTATAATGTCCAATCTCTAGACCATACCCTGGCCTTCAGAGTGAGGGCTGTGGGACCTCTTGCCTTTTGTGCTCTGGGACTTGTGTTTGTTTTATGAGGGTTTTATAAAAGGTAGTCTGCAGACCATCTGCTTCAACATTACCTGGGAAACTCGTTTCAAAGGAAGTTTCTAGAGCCCTAACCCTGGCCTTCTGTAACTGGGGGTGAACTCTGAGACACTGCATTTGTAGCCAGCTTCCGGGTGACTGTGAAGCTACCTAAAGCTTGAGAAGTGCCAGATTAACTGTTTTCTGTTTTCAGAGAGCTTTCACGCATGCTATCTCATTCTGTACATCATAACAGCTTTCTTTACAGGAAGGTAGCTTCATACTCACAAGGGGTGAATAAACATTCTAACATCACAGAGGCAACAGAGGTGGATCTAGATGTAGCTTTCACAGTGTGCTTCCTGGGCCAGCAGTTTCATTATCATCTGAGGATATGTTAAGAATGCATTTTCTTGAGCTCACCCTCACACTTTCTGAATCAGGAACCCTTGAGGTGGCTTTAAAGAGCCATGCAAGTGACTCTGATGATCTATAAAGTTTGAGAACCATTGGTATACCTAGTGCATAGCTTTAGAGCATCCTGGTACTAGCTGCATGCCACTATGTATTTAAATTATCTACGTTACCAATTTCTGTAAAGGGCTGGACAGTTGTTAGCTTCAGATCTCAATTTCTTTTAGAGAATATCAAGGACTGAAAGCTCCAGAAGATATTTTTGAATCAGTGCCATTGGTAAATGATGCCTTTGAAACAGGGAATGGTTCTACCAGGAAGGTAATGGTCTGGACTCTTAAAAGCAGCATCAAAATAGCACCACAAGACCCATCAGGTTTTAAATTAGACAACAGACTTCTAAGTTAAATCTAGTTGAGTTGAATCTTGGTTTTGACATTTACCAGCTGTGAAGCTTTTTGAAAAGCTAAAGAATATCTGGGAGAATTACTTTTCATACCTGAAAAAGAGTATAAGGATAGTACCTTCCTTTCACATGGCAATTTTGAGCATTACATGAGGCAATGAATGAAAGTGTTTGCTGAGGATCTGGTAATAAGAAAATGCCCAAAGAATGTTATAAGGCATGTAACCACACATATTAATTGCAGTTTTTTCCTCACTCTTAGTTCCCTCATTTTAAATTTAATTATAGTGTCTAAAAGTACTGAGTTTCAGTAAAAAGCAGAACCGAGTGGATCTCTGTAGCAATAGAATCTACAGTCTATCCTATGAAAGATGAAAGAATTCAGACTAATCAATCTACCTACATCTCCAGCCTCTAGGACTAATTTTGGCACATGTTAAGTACTTGATGAATAGATGTGTGAGTAATTCATCAATAGCTGCATTTTACAAAAGGGGTGCTTTCCAGAGTTCAGTTATATACATTATTTGGCTAATATTCCCAGTGATTCCACGAGGTAAGTATAATTACTGATTTCATTTTACAGAGGAGGAACCTCAAGCTTGTGGAGATGGAATGAGTTGACTAAGGTGGAATGGGGCAGCAACCCAGGTTATCTGACTCAGGGATCCTGTTCTTAATTACTTTTCTATCATGCTTTTACCACTATGCAGCTTTGGCTGGTAATCTCTAGCAATAAGCAGCAGGGTCAAGAAAGGTTAGAAATAATTTTTTAAGGCCAGGCGCCTTGGCTCATGCCTGTAATCCCAGCACTTTAGGAGGCCGAGGCAGACAGATAACCTGAGGTCAGGAGTTCGAGACCACCCTGCCCAATGTGGCAAAACCCTGTCTCTACTAAAAATACAAAAAATTAGCCAGGCAAGGTGGCGGGTGCCTGTAATCCCAGCTACTTGGGAGGCTGAGGCAGGAAAATTGCTTGAACCTGGGAGGTGGAGGTTGCTGTGAGTTGAGGTGGTGCCACTGAACTCCAGCCTGGACAACAAGAGTGAAGCTCCATCTCAAAAAATAAAAATAATAATAATAATAATTTTTAAGCACCTGTGGATAGGACAGAAAAAGAAATTATGCGTTAGGTTGAATCAGCAATATATTTTTGTGAATTCAGTAGCTAGAAGCTAATTAACTCCTAGCCAAAGTGGGAAGAGAAGGCTTTTTATTTTGTCATTAATATTTTAGACTATGTTCTTTTAAGATATTATACAAAAACATATGTAAGGCACTTGTGTAGCTGAATGCATTATTCCAAGGTAAATACTTTTAAGCCACCTTTGTGAGGATCTAAAACCTCATCAGATACTCAGGATGCCTCCCCAAGGCCATCACTCTGCACAAAGATGACTACTATTCTCACTTATATGATTCCCTCCTTGTTGTTAATGTGTGTGTGCATTCCGAAACACTATAGCTTAATTTTGCCATTTAAAACATTTTTAACCTTTAGATAGGCTTCTTCTTCTTCTTTTCTTTTTGACAGACTCTTGCTCTGTCACCCAGGCTGAAGTGCAATGGTTCAATTTTGGCTCACTGCAACCTCCACCTCCTGGGCTCAAGCAGTCCTCCCACCTCAGCCTCCCAAGTAGCTAGGACTACAGGCATGTACCCCCATGTGCAACTAATGTTTGCCCAGGCAGGTCTCCAACTCCTGGGCTCAAGCAATCCTCCCACCTCGGCCTCCCAAAGTGCTGGGATTAGAGGCGTGAGCCATCACACCTGGCCTTAGACCTTTTAAGTTTATTTTCATCTGTAAATTATCCTATCATCCTATGTCATTGAAGAAATGAAATAATTTATTTCATAATACAAGGTTTCTCAGCTTCAGCACTTACTGGCATTTTGAGCAGGACAATTCTTGACTGTGGGGGACTGTCGTGTACATTGTAGGATGTTTAGCGGCATCCCTGGTGTCTACTTATCAGATGCCAGTAGCACCTCCTCTTCAGTCGTGACAAGGGAAATCCTCTCCAGAACTTACCAAATGTCTCCTGGAAAATAAAATTGCTCTGATTGAAGAGCTCTGCTGTGTTTTCCCTCTGTCCTGTTAATTTTCTGAAAATTGCATCTTGGATGAGTCTTAGTCTGATTCAGATTCAATTTTTAAATTTATTTTATTTATTGCTAAGACTACTTCCTAGGTGGCATGGGGACTTCCCTCTGGAGGCACCTAATGTTGGTAATTTCTCTTGTGATGTCAGCCACCCCGATGCCTGACGCTTAGATCCTTTATAAGGGAGTTGCAAAATGCTGACATTCCAATTCTGTCATCCCTTGGTCACTGATTTGTCAGAATATTTGTGTCAAGATATGTCTTGCCTCAGCAATGATTTGTTTGCCAGGATGGCTAGAATGGGAAAGGTCCCATGCAAGTTGGCCCATTTTTTTTCCGGGCTATCTTTTACCTACTAGCCAGTCTTCCCCATTTTTGCTATTTGGACACACTCTTCTCAGCTTTGAAGAAGCAGCTTATCAAATGAGACAGGACTAGTGTGGCCCTCCTGGCCTATCTCTGCCTGGAGTCAATCACTCCTATGCTGTCCTGGCTCAATGCCACTTACCACGTCAGGCATAATAATGTGCTCTCACGTCCTTCTTTCCCACTAGTCAGTGAGTAAAGCAAGGCTGTCTCACTCTTCTTTGCATCCCCACTGCATAGATTGGAACCAGGCAGCCTGATACCTGGGGAAGAGTGCAGGCTTTGCAGGGAGACAAACCTGGATCCATATTCCAAATCTGAAAAGGAGCTAGTGACTAATTCAAGTGAGGCACTCAAACTTTCTGTGTTTCAGTGTGTTCATTGTCAAAATAGAAAAAACGTCATTTCTCGCAGAGTTACTTCTAAGGGTCAAGTCATTTGGAAACAGTGTTCGTGGGATTCCTACTCAATATACACTTAAGGTTATTCTTTCCTATTGTAAGAGTAGCTTCTATTTACCCACTCACCATGTGCCAAGTCCTACTGTATAAAACCCTGTGTGCCTTCTCCTGTGATCCGCCTGCAGTGCCCACAGCCTATTACAGGTAAAGCATCAATGTCATAGGCAAATGATGCCTTTGAAACAGGTAATGGTCCTACCGGGAAGGTAATGGTTTGGGCTGTTAAAAGCAACATCAAAATAGGTAAAGAAAATGAGGCTTACCAAAGTTAAATATCTTTTCCTAAATTTCCAAGCTGATGTGGGTTGACTCTGCACTTAAACTCAGACCTTACTGATGGCAAAATTCAGGATATATATCCTGCCTTTAATTGGGTGTTACACCCTGAATAAATGAATGAATGACTAAATTAATAGATAATAAGAAGATGATACGAGGAGTTTATTAGCAAATAATTATTTCCTCCTAGACTGTCCTTTTTTTCTGGGAAGTCAGTTGAATCTGGAGCTTACATTTTACATGTGGGTCGAGGCTATCAGAGATAGCCCTGACTTCAGTGTGGACTTCTGAGAGAAGAGGAATACCAGGTGCCCAGTCTGACTTCTGCTACCGGTTGGCAGTATGGTTTGTATAAGCCTCACGTATGCTCAGATGCTACCTGGCACTTGTTTCTAACCAGCTGTTCACCCTCCTATGGTGAGGGGCTCACTGGGCCACCCAGTCCAATGGTGAGCACAGTGTCCTGGCAAGGGCTGGATCCCAGCCTTTTCCTCTGTCCTCTGCTGTTACCTGTTAAAGTGTGAACTTTCTATTTGACACCTGGGGACACCAAGCTCAGCTGAGCCCTGACTTGGCTAGATGTCAGGGTGCTACTGGCAGGAATTTAAACTCCCTCAACCCAGGGAGCCAGACTTTCCTGGAAAAGAATGTAGGTGGGCAAGCAGTTTGTGGTTTACTCCAGAGGTTGGGAATCTCCTGTCCATGGCCTCTGGGGAGGAATTCATTCAGATGGGAAGATGAGAGCCTGTTAGGCAGCTCCTGGAAAGGGCAGCCGCAGCACTGGGGAAGCAGTGGCCCTGTGCAGTGTCTGGAGGACTCAGTCCTCAGCACCTTCTCTCCCCTCTGCTTCCCCTCCCCAAAGACATGTGATGTGACTTCGCATAACATTTTCTTGAATTCATTCTGTGTTCACACTACAAATCACATCTATGTTTGCAACAAAAATTAATTCAGGACACATTATAGATACAATATAGCTGTTTGAAATTGATACGTTTTATTTTAGAATGTATTCAGAATGAAAGTTTTTGAGTAATGTGATCACTTTATGGTTTGGAAGATAAAACAAAACAAAAACAAAACTCAGGTTCTCTTGGGGGTGTTCAAGCCATTGATCCTGACAGATAACATTATATTTGATAGACAGCCAAAGTAGACCCCCATTTTGATAGGGCTGTATTACATAGTAGATGCTTTTTTTTTTTTTTTTTTTTGAGACAGAGTCTCGTTCTGTCACCCAGGCTGGAGTGCAGTGGCGAGGTATCGGCTCACTACCGCAAGCTCCCCGCCTCCTGGGTTCACGCCATTCTCCTGCCTCAGCCTCCTGAGTAGCTGGGACTACAGGCGCCCGCCACCATGCCTGGCTAATTTTTTTGTATTTTTAGTAGAGATGGAGTTTCGCTGTGTTAGCCAGGATGGTCTTGATCTCCTGACCTCGTGATCCGCCTGCCTTGGCCTCCCAAAGTGCTGGGATTACAGGCGTGAGCCACCGTGCCCAGCCCGGTAGATGCTCTTTACCTTCCCTGTGTAGGGCATTGTTTGATTGCCATTGCACTTAATGGCTCATCTGTGGAATATGTTTGTCTATTTCATACCAATATTCAGAACATGTAATCTGATGGATCGATTTAGGTATTTAAGAGAAATATTGAGGTACAGAATTTAGACAGATAGATGCATATAGTATTAACCATTATTGTATATTCAACATATATAAATTATTAAAATTGAATTTTGATACATGAAAGCAAATGATTTGAGAGATAGCTTTTACTGGTATGGTACAATAAAATACAACTCAATTTGGCAAGGATTTATTGAATGATGATTATATTCTAGGCACTACCATTGCGTAAATATGCTAGAGATACAAAGATGAATAAAGAAAGAAACCTTTCTTAATGAAGATCATGACGCATCAATAATCTAAGCATGTGAGGAAACAACCATAAAGGGAAATAATAGCAGGGAAAAGAATGGACAAATTAAACTACCAACTCAAAAATATCATGAGCAAAATGATTACTAAGAGCAAATCTGCGAAAACTCAAAACAAAGGAAGAGGTATTTTAATACTTGAATACAGAGCTCTTGAAAATGAATTAGAAATACCATTACTCCCATAGAAAGAGGGGAAGCAGCTAACAATACAATTAACCAAAATTGTATGCATGACTATACGCACATACACATACATGTACACGTGCTCACATGAAGAATTCAACTTGTTACTAATCAAAGAAAGATATTCAAGCAATGCATTTATCCCTTCAAAAATTTTGTTATTGTTATTGTGATGGGATGGGGGATTATAATGAGCATTTAAAAAATAATACTGGTGTGTTTGTTAATTAAAACATCTCTTCCAGAAAATACTCTGAAATATGTACATAGAGGTTTAAAAGTCTTACCTCTTTTGACCCAGTGGTTTCACTTCTAAGCACCCATTCTAAAGGAATAAGCATGAATGAAGACAGAGATTAATGCACAGGTTTTTTTTTTTGCATTTGTACTTATAATAGGAAAATGTTAAAACTACCGAGTAGCCCAGTAGTGGGGGTTGAATGGTTGTTTAGTTTACTGCACATCGGACAAGCAATTATGCAGCTATTAGAGGCAGAGCTCCCAGAGACTTCTCAGTGGAAATGCATGAAAATGCTCAGGGTTTATATTAAGTCAGGTACGACAGAAGAAGAAAAATCTCAATTGCGTTTAAAAATAGAAAACAAAATAGTTTAAGGAAATGCTTATTTTCTCATTTATACATTTTATTTTCTAAAATTTTGACACTAAGTCTGCATTATCTGATAATTAGAAAAAAAATCAAGAAGTAAAACTTAAAAATTATATGGAGAATCATAATGCAATTTGAGCTGAGAACTGTGCAAAGAAAAGAGATGTTTCCAGGAGATTGATCAATTGATTTCACTTGATGAAACAGTCAGAGAAAGCTAGAGAAAAGAGATGAATTTTTAAGGACGAAGGCATAATTTGCTCGGTTAGACAAGAAAGCAAGGCGGTTTCAAGAGCATAGGTTATGCATATGACAGAAGCATGAACATACCTGGCATGTTCAAGGGGTAAAATTGATCTGGTGTGACTGGGGCACACACTCTGCAGGCAGTCCAGAGGGGTCAACTGAATCAAGAAAGGTAGAGAGGAACAAGGCTGTGAGAAGCTTTTCATTCTCAGGCCATGCTAAAGAATTTGAGCATTAAAACCTAATCCTGGAGAATCGGAGACACAGCAGAATGCTGATTGGAACGCACACACGCACAAACACACACACACACATACACATGCACATGCATACACAATAGTGTAAGGTAAATTTTATTGCAAGAATCAAAGTAAAAGCATACATTCAAAATACTTTTTAGAAAACATCTTGAGAAAAAACATTAATTTTTTCATAATAAAATGCAAAGCAAACCACGATAGAAAAAAATGCATTTAAAAATAATATTTCCCCTCAACTCCTTTTTGTGCTTCAAGGCTTTCTGCCCTTAAATAGATCTGTCATAGAGGTTTTCTTGGTCAGCCACCCTGTAGCAAGTGTTCCGTCCCATCTGTCTACTAGTAGTCACTACTTAGATTGCAAACTTTGTGCAGAGAGGAGCTCTGTTGTATATGCCATTGTGTCTCTCACACCTGGTTCATAGGACATGCTCATTAATAGTTTCTTCCTGAATGGGTTTTGCAATGCCTTGCATATGAAAGGCTTTGTCAAAATTCATGAGGTGGACCTTGCTAATGACTCAGGCCACTTTTAGCTTCGGAATCAACACAGGCATATTAGGCTGGGGTAATTTCACTTTTCACATCCAAGTTAGTGTTTATTTTTAAATTATTGTTAAACTTGGAGACAAAAACAGCTGGATTATACATTGCTTACAGCCAGGCAGTCACCAGCCCCAGGTTCTGGTTGAGCTTCTGCCAAATTCCCCAAATGGCATTAGTTGCACATGGTTCCCTCAGTTTTCTCCCCTGTGAAGTGAGAATCTGGAGTTCGTCTGGGTTCCAGATTCCAGGAGCCTCCCACAGGAATCTCTACGGCTTACCTGTCTTGTGATTTCTAGTGCCTCATTCAGCAGAAAACAGCACCTGATAAATGCTTGATGACTTATTGATCAAAAAAATGTCTATTAGAGTAGAATTCTTTATATTTTTAGATGGGTTACACTGTCCTATGAAGTTTCTGGGAAGTTCTGGAAAAAATATCAGCTTCTTGCAGTGTGATGGGGATTGTATTCAATAATATCTTTAATGGGGGAAACCATGGTTTTCTTTGGGGGCTCTCTATACTCCTATTGGGGCAATGGTGTAATATGAATTAGTGTCTTCGCTGATGCTAATTCTAAAGCTTTCCTGTCACTACGGAGATATCACATATGCCTGATGCCACCAGAAGCACGAATGTATCACATGTCTCAAGCAAAAGGCAGAACATTTGAGCTCAGTAAACACAGTCACATTCATTCACTAGCAGGGATTTGTAAACTGTTTTTCTACACATGGAAATAGCAGCGTGAGGGCAAAATACTGTAAAGTCTTATAGCCAGACACCATCACAGATTGAGCTCTTGAAATTTCACTCTCAGTGTCAGGGAGGTTTCTTTGACTTTTCCATATTGTCAAAATATATGAAAGAAATTTCCTGCAGAATTAACAGAGGATGCGATTATTTGCTTTCAGTGGTAATTCACCTTGGCATAGTGGGGGAGGGTAAGGATTGCTAGGGCAAGTGATCATAGTTCACAAATCAGAGGATCAACCTAATTGCCAGCCTCTTCTTCAGAAACACTTAACCGTCTCTGTATTTCCACATCTGTGAATGAAGTCAATGCTGGTGTTAAGACACAGAGAGCCCACAAATGCATTTTTGGCTAACGTTAATTGAAGGGAAAATATTTGAGAAGAGTCTTCTTTATATTTGATGTGAAAACGTAAGCTGCAGCAAAGTCTTAGAGATGAACAGAATAGCAAAATATAGGATGTTTAATCTGTTTTATATGTTCCACCAAATATTTGCGAAACTTGATACTTCTGAGTCCTATAGCTGTGTAATGACCTAATATTTAATTTAAAAGGATTTCCCTTGTGAAGCATATTGTGTTGGTTGTAAAACCTGTATGTTTCCTTATAAGGTACCTATAGTTCACCTTTTCACTGTCTTGACTACAGGGAACATGGTAAGATACTGCGTAGGCGAGATGTGATGCAGCACTTGTTAACTTCTTTCTCTTTTCTCAGTTGCCATTGCGTTTTTGCATTTGAGTTCACATTTAGTTAGACTATGCAGTACAGTCATGTCCATGGCTATTAGTTATTCTCTTTATATCACAACTTCACTCTTCTGCACATGTGTCTCACAATAAGATTTGTTTTTATGCAGCTGTGAAAGGAAGCTACACACAATTGAGGAGCTTCTACATCATGCCAAGCTCAGTGCACTATTATCTCATTTTATCCACATGTAATCATCAGTAAAGATGCTTATGCTCATTTTATTTTCTCCAATAAGGAAACTAACATCTAGAGAGATCAAGTGATTTTCTGGTGTTCATATGTTAGCATGGCAGAGCCAGAAGTTACACATGCAGGTATCTTTACTATTTTGTGACCTTTGCAAAAGCACTGAAAGCCAATAGGATTTTTCTTTTTTTCTCTTGGAAATAACAAGATGCAGTGGAAAGTGTATGGGATGCCCAGTCAGGCCAGTCTGGGTGTCTTTTATACTCCTGATACGCCCTCGATGGGTTTTAGGAAGTTACCTGTAAACTCTCTTGGGCCTCAGTTGCCCCTGAGAAAAATGGGATTGATCAAAGCTCCCTGCTTTGGTGTCTCAGATTAGAAATATCATGTGCTAAAAAAGTGTGGCACATATACACCATGGAATACTAGGCAGCCATAAAAAAGGATGAGTTCTTGTCCTTTGCAGGGACATGGATTAAGCTGGAAACCATCATTCTCAGCAAATTAACACAGGAACAGAAAACCAAGCACCGCATGTTCTCACTCTTAAGTGGGAGTTGAACAATGAGGACACATGGACACAGGGAATATCACACACTGGGGTTTGTCGGGGAGTGGGGGGCTAGGGGAGGGATAGGATTAGGAGAAACACCTAGTGTAGATGACAGGTTGATGGGTGCAGCAAACCACCATGGCACGTGTATACCGATGTAAGAAACCTGCACGTTGTGCACGTGTATCCCAGGACTTAAAGTATTGAAAAAAATACCACGTGCTTCCAGGATGGGCTGGATCAAAGGGAGCCCACACTTGTTTCCACCTTTTTCTCCACCCAGTCTCCTTTTCTTCAGGCCATGAGACATCTATGAGGTTATTGATGGATGCTGCTGGTGGAGGAGCAGCTCAGTGAGCCTGAGGGAGGGAGGTTTTTTATTTATTTTTTTTCTTATTTGGTTTGTCAGCATCACCCTGTAAAAGAAAAGAACAACCAAAGAAGCAAAGGCAGTTATGCCTTTCAAGCTTAGATGCAGGAATTGAAAGAGGAGTTTGTGGGAGATAAATCAAAGAAAATTGACTAGAATAGATACAAATGAAATTTGAGTTTAACAAGTGCCGGAGTGGTGAGGCAGGATTTGGGATCCTCTTGCTGAAACACAATTACTGCACCTCAAGGGAGCTGGCTTGTTGGCAAACTCTCAAGGCACAGGTGCACTCATCTCCTTCTACTGGGACTGCAGCTCACAGCCCCTCCAGAGGCAGAGCTCTAGATAGTCAGTGAATGCTGCCTTCTTCCTACACATGCTCACCACATCCTTTATCAAAAAGAATAGGTACTGTGTATTAGACTCTGCCAATAAATCAGGTGTAAGGTATATCAGGCATTTGATTCCATTCAACATCTTAATCTTGATGACAGCCCTAAGAAGAAAACACAATCATTTATATGTTATGGATGAGACAACTTGGTCAGAGAGGTTCAACAACTTCCCTGGGGTCACACAGCTATTTGGGAGAGAGTTGGTGTATCCAATACCACATTGTCTACGCTGGCTGTGCAATAGCACATTGTCTGGGGGTGGCATCCTGGGAGCATTAGGATTTGCCTGCTTCATCAGAGGAGATAAATCTTCAGGGCTGTATTGCTTGTTATCGATAGAGTCTCCTGAAATACGCTTTGGCTGTCCTGTGAATGCCAGTGATTCAAAGATCCTTGCCAAAGGATCATCATAAATCCTGCTTAGACAGAGAAATCCCTAATGGAAGAAGGGTTCTTTGCATGGTCCCACAGCCTTGAGCATTAGTGTGGAGAAGAGGACAATTTGCAACAATGCTTGAGTGAGAGTCAAGAGGCCTATTTACATGGTCAGGGACACAGATTGTCCCGTAAGTAGGATTTGATGAAGAGAGCCCCCTCATCCCACATGGAGACAGGGAAACGGGCTTTAGGACAGTATTTTCTGAAAGGCCACTGCCACATGCAGAGTCCTCTAATCCTCTGCCTGAGTGACTCTGTTTCTTTCAGAGACAAGAAAGCTTGTCTGACATTCTGTCCCCCAGCATGGTGACAATTAAAGGCATGACTGAGAGCCATTCCTTTCAGGCCTACTTTCCCCCCATTTTTCCCTATCCCAGTCTAGCTGACAGACCAGGCTGGCAGTGCACACCCCCAAATGGTGGACTGATGAGCAGACTACCAGCCATGCAAGCCTTTCCTTCCATGAATTCAGCCTGATTATGTTTGCCAGGGTGTACTATGTGTAGGACACAGTGCCATGTTCTAGACAGTGTAAGATTTGAGAGAGGAGGAGGAACTCGTGTGTGTGTGTGTGCACGTGTGTGTGTGCATGTGTGTGCCTGTGTGTTTGGTAATTTCCAAGTATATACACTTTAATAGAGAATATTAACCATTTCTTCCACCTAAGGATGTAAGATGATTTAATATTTCTTTTACAATGTTTGCACTGTTCTGTATAATAATTAGGAAGAAGTTAAAGAGGAAAATACTATTTTGAATGTGGGTCTTTATCACTACCCAAACTCTTTCTTTTTCTTTCAGTTAAGTTGTTTTTATTCATTATTCTTCTCTCTCCTCTCCTCTTCTCTACCTCTGTCTGTCTGTTTGTCTCTCTCTGTGCACACACACATATTCTGGGGGAAGATATGGGCTTGGAAATAGGGAAAATTACACAATAGGGTACATCCACAGGAACTTGTCATAAATGTTCCAATTCTTGGGTGCTTTCTTGGGACTTTGGAAACAGTCATGCCATTGTTCACATATTGTGTGTGTGTGTATATATATGAATTATCTTACAGCAACAATCCTATAAGGCAGGCACTACTAGGATCACATTCTATGTAGAGAAACTAAGGTTCAGAGAAGTGAAGCCACTTGCCAGGGGGGTTGCACAGCTACCAAATGATGGAGCCTGGGTGTGAACCCTGAGTTTTTAAATCCAAAACTCTGAACTCTTGCTATTTCCTGCAGTTTTACTGAAGGGCAGTGACAGACAGTTAATTTGGGTATATTGAGCTGGCACTGTTTTGTTACTCTTAGCAGCAATGTGTCCCCTTTGGAGTCTGGGTTTTTTTGCACAGCTCTGTTCTCTGTGGCATTTCTAGCCCTGCTTCTGTAGCCATTCAAAAGAATAAGGGAATGAAAGTTAAATGAACTCCCCAAAGGGCAGTCACCAAGAGTCAATAGGTATTTGCTTTATTCTATTTGTTTGATTTAGAACAAAACAAAACAACAAATGTTCCCCGCCTCTGGGTCCAAGGACTTAGCCACAGCTTTAACAACAGCCATTAATAATGAAAGAGTTTCCAAGTTGTCTGAAAACAACCGTGACATCAAAAAGACAACCAAATGAAACTCAGGTGTTTGCTTCCCCTCCCCATTCTCCAAGCATCTCCTTTCTCCAAGGCCTTGCTTCTCCTGGTGCTGTCTGTGGACCAGTGGTGGCCTCACCATCACCTGGGCACTTGTTAGGCAGGACCTGGACCTCATCCCTTTTCCCAGACCTGCTGGAGCAGAGTCTGCATTTTAATAAGGTCCCCAAGTGACTTGTACATTACAGTGACAGAAGCACACTCTGAAGAAAGAGGAGGACTTACCTCCCACCCAGAGCTAGGTCTAGTTTGGGATGAGTGAGTCACTGGCCCAGGGTCCAAAATTTAAGAGGGTACCCAAAAAAGCAGTAATCAACAAAAGCAATATATTAAAAAGGAAGGCCGAGTGTGGTGGCTCACGCCTGTAACATCCCAGCACTTTGAGAGGCCAAGGCAGGTGGATCACTTGAGGCCAGGAGTTTGAAACCAGCCTGGCCAACATGGTGAAACCCCATCTCTACTAAAATTATAAAAAGTTAGCTGGATGTGTTGGCTCATACCTGTAATCCCAGCTACTCGGGAGGCTGAGGCATGAGAATCACATGCAGAGGCAAAGGTTGTAGTGAACCAAGATCATGCCATTTTACTCCAGCCTGGGTGGAAGAGGGAGACTCTGTCTCAAGTAAAAAAATAAAGTAATTAATTAATTAAATAAAATGAACTAGACAATTGCAGTCTTCTCCCTTCTGGATTTTTGGGGGAGAGGGCAGGGAAAGCTGATGGGGTCTAGGTTTCTTGTTTTCTCTAAATATTCGAATTTTCAGCAAGTGAAATTACATTGAGTTGTTTCCATTTTGGTCCACATACTTAGGTATTATTGGATTTTCAATAACTATGGTTAGACCCAAAAAATGTAGCATTGTAACCTAAGCATTTATTCTGCAAGGTCAGTTCAAATGGCCAACATAGATCACACTAATGATGATGATAATGATCAAGGTAGGTAGCCTTTATTAAGAGCTTGCTCTGTGCTAAGTGCATTGCCTGAATTAACTTATTTAATTTTTATAGGAACCCCCACATGGGAGGCATGCTCTAATCTCCATTTTAGCAGTGAGTTGATGGAGGTATGCAGAGGTTGGGTAGTTGGTTTAAGGTTATCCAGCTAGTGACTAGAACAGGTTGGATCAGGCAGCTTGCCCAGAGCCCACTCTCTTTACTACTTTACAGTATACAAGACAATAGTGTAAAATAAATTTAAATTGTATTTAAAGTTCTAAAGCAATTTTATGCATCCTTTTCTTCAATATACAAGTATTTCACTGCCAAGTATGTTTCCATTCTGAAAAATCTACCCCTTTAGGTTTTTAAATTAAAAATACTACCTAAAACAATAAGAGTAATAGATAGATCATGGCACTTACTTTTTAAAAATGTCCATAAAATTTTGGCTGCCAATTTAAAAAAAAAATTGGACAAGAAGATGCTGTTAGTTCAAGGGAAGACAAGTAGTTCGAGGTCCTCCCTTTTGGATTGGGACTCTGCCATGGGCTGGGGGTACCATGAGCCTGGTGGGCACGATGTGATCCTGCCTGTGCCGGACTTGGCTTCTTCTCTGCCTGTTTTGTAGCAACCACTGCGCTTGCCTTTCTTGCTTGTGTCTGTGTGGGTCTCATTAGCAGTGGGTGTGTGTCTTACCACAGTGGCTCATTCACAGGGCTGCTGGCAGTGCCAGGGATCAGGAGCCGCCTCTCCATCTGTCCAGAACAAAGCTGGGCTGAGCCCTCTCACGGTCCTGTGGCCCTTGGTCTCCCCACATGAGGTGTCCCGAGATTGAAGAGAGAAGGTGCCTCCTGGCGATGGCATTGCCAAGGCTAGAATCTGCCTCTCAAGGAAGTCCCTCGGCGGCCAGCTGCTGTACCGTGACCTTCGTGATGGTGGAGTGAGTAGGCACTGGAATCAATAAGCCTGGCCTCTCCATCTGCCAGCCTGAATGCAGGTGCCAGTTACTACTGCCCAGCACGGACGAGGGACAGGAACCGTGGCGCATAGATCCCAGCAAAGGGGATTGGCTTTTGTGGACACAAGCTTGAGGTTGGCAGTGCCGTTTTATTTATGTCCTGTCCCTGCTGTAACAGCTGCCGCCTCTGTACGCCTTTGCTCTTTCTGTACTTTCGGCTCGGGTCACGATCTTCCTTTGATTCGGGGTTTGTGTTTATTCCAGCCTGGTTGCTGCTGCCAGAGCCATGGCTCAACGGCTTGGCCTGGACTGTTGATCCGCATGTCAGGAGTTTCCAAAAGTTTGTTCCGGTCTATCTTTGAGAGAAATAGCATGGACTGGATCCCATCGCCAGATTGTGGTGTCTGGGGACACGCGCTTGGGGCACTATTTCCATCTTCTGTCTTTGTCTGGTCTCCTCCTCATTAAATCTTCCTGGGTCTGTGGAGCTGACTACCAATTGGTGCCTGACCTAGTTACAGAGAGCCAGTACGTAACCCCTTACTCATCACCATAAATGGATCATAACGGTTTCACTGTGATTCACAGTGGACTCTGCTATTTTAGAGTCATTTCTCCCTTTTTGGAGTTTGCGCATGGGGGTGTATGTGCATATATTTATGCATGCATGTGTGTATGCACGCGTTTGTGTGTGTGTGTGTGTGTGTGTGTGTTGTGCAGCTGCCTAAATTAAGCTGGCATTTTCCGTTGCTATGTGGGGACTCTGCTTTTGGAAAACACTTCTGTGGCATTGTATGGAATCGTTAACAGGCCTGCTGGTTTTCCTGCCTCGACCTCCTTTCATTTTCCACTGGGAGTACTTTCCCTCCAGCATAGGTTCTCACATTTTCTGCTCATGGTGTCAGCTCTGTGGCCACTCTTCTGCCAAAGGGCACCAGGGAGTTCCTCAAAGGACCTTTTGAACTGTTTGATCAATGAATGAAGAGTTCAGTCGGACAGTGACGAGGACAGCACATACCCCTGATTGGTCCCTGCCTCAGAATTGCTGGGCATGACTCATGCATTTGGCTCTTGCCTCTGCTGATCTCACAAGCCATGTGGGAGGTTGGTTTTTTTCAGCGCCTCTCAGAGTCTGTGACCTTTTCATCACCATTTTGCCTTGCATTTTGAAAAATACTCTCCCTGAACAAATTGTGTTGATAAAGTAACAACCAATTCCTTTTCCTATTTTTAATTATTCATTTGTACCTATTTTCTAATCAGAGTTTCTAATCAGTATGAGTTAATCAGAGTTAACATTTATTTATTTACTGAGCACCTTCTGTGTGTCTGACCTACACCAGGTGCTGGCACTAGGAAAGTGAACAAGATTCAGTCTTAGCAGGGGTTTCCAATGCATAGTAATATTTCTGTTAATTCACATTAATTTGGGTAAAATTTATTGCTCACCCATGGCATGTTTGGGGTGGTGCCAAGTACCTTATGTATACCCATTCTTTAATCTTCAGGCCAATGCTGTGAGTTTGCCATTAGAGATACCACTTTACAGATGTGGAGACTGAAACTTGTACAGTTGAGTAGAGTCACTCACTGAAAGTCACACATTCAATTACAGGGTAGAGGCAGGATTTGAACCCTGGATTTTCAGACTCCAAAACCTCCCCCATGGAGATTATAGTCACCAGCTCCCTGCATTACTTCCTTCACTCTCCTACGGGATAGGTGTTTGCTTTTGTGGGCATGAGGAGTGTCCTATGTTCTCTCCATGTTCCGTGGCTTTTAGTTTAGTGTGAGGTGTCTGAATATCCTGGATACAAATGAGTTTGTTGCCCCATAAAATAACGGAGCTTCTAGCTTTCTAAGATTTCAAAATTACTTACCTCTTGATTGTTTAGATGGGGAAAGTGAGGCTCTGAATGCACAGGGATTTGCCGCAATCGTACAGTGGCAGGGTCTGGACTTAAACTCAGCAACTCTGATCTACAGGCTGATGGGGTTATTGGCTAATTTATTCTGAGTGAGATGGCAAATCTCAAGAGTTCTCCTGGGAAATTCTATCCAGGTTTGAGGTCAGAGCAGCCAAAATTAGATACAATGCAAGCTCATGAGGGGCGAGGTGCTAATCTTGTTCATCACTGTGTCCCTGGTCCCCAGCACAGTCTTATGGTGCAGTTGGTGGTCAACTGAAGTGTGTTGGAGGAATAAACTGGATGAAATGAAAGGGGCTTCCAGGGAGAACCTTCTAAGATTCGTGCTATGGGACTGGTAGTTGCTTACCTTTCTTCCTGGGTTCTCTTAACCCAAGAGAGTATTTTAGACTCAAATTGATGGTGTCAGTATTTAATTTGACACTTCGATGATTCAGCCATTTTCAGCAGAAAAACAGCCATTTTTCTGTTTCTATTTTGGAATAAATCGGCCTGTTCTTTGGGCATCTCTGGGCAGAGTAGTTTTTCCTGGCTGTACAAAAAAAGAGGATGCTCAGGTATCAGTATTGGTACCCAAGCTCACTTTAGATATGGCCAGCTCAGGTGTCTATGTTGCAAAACAGGTACTCCATGTGTCACGAAGTGACTACAAGATTAAAAAGTGTTTCCAGAACAGACAATACCTTAACCATTATATTAGAAATAAAGAAGAAGAGAGGAAAGAATTCACCCAGAATTCATTCACTCTGACTCACGAATTGTCCTTATTTTCTTCCTCCTACTATTCAAATTAGACAGAAATATTTTTACATTATTGTAATTGGAGTCAAGATTTGACGTCATAATGAACCATGTGGAAATAGTCCCAAGTATTTTCCCATGTTTCTTTATAAGTCACAGCATTGTGACTTTGGGGAAAGCCTGCTATTCCATGCACAGCATGTATTGTGTTTTACTTAAACATGCTCCTATTACAACAAGGCAATTGTAACTTTATGGGAATGTAAAAAAGTGTTTCTTGTTGGCAATATGGGTGAAACTTAATGAGATTATTCAAAGAATTGCAATACCGACAAGGTCCTTTACTTCAAGTGGGTTATTCTGTTTGGAGTCAGCCTAATGCTGTGTTTTCCTAATGAAATAAGAATACTTAAAACATGCATAGGGAAACATCAAATTAGTCAATATTAGAATTCTTTTTGTTCTTTTTCTATTTTTTATAATTTAAATAATTAAGATGACATTGAAATCAAGCATCTTTCATAATTGCAAAGAGCATTTTTCTTATTTCTGAAAATGGGTGGCATTTAACTGAAAGACAAAACAAGAACATCAATAAGAAATTAAAGCAAATGGCTTAGAAGTGCTAACCTGGTCTTTAATTTCTTCGGGTTTCTTTGGGAAAAACCACTAGAAAAGCAGAACACTGTTCAAGTAAATCCATCTACTAACTTTCAGGTCAAACCTGTTAGGATTAGTTCTTTAATGAGGTTACAGGGTTTTGGGCGATGAGTGTGCAGAAATGATCTGGTAATGAGCTGACTTTGAAGAGAAGGTTGAGAGAGGTTTCATTAACTCTGTTTGCATCATAATTTGGCAAGGTCACTGGAGAGAGTCTTCTTTAGGCCACTAAAAATAGACAGTCTCATAGATCCAATCATGTCATCATCTCTCTCTCTCTCTCTCTTTTTTTTTCTGTAGTCATATCTTATTTTGGGAGCTCCTTTCATTCTTCTCACCCACCTGCCTCCTCTGGAACCCTGCGATTGCTTTGTTTAAGACACTGCCTCCTTGTGTGCTGAGGAAGAGAGGAAAGACAGGGCATTTCAGGCCCCTCACTCACCTGATTACTTTATGTTGCAGTTTCCCTTCCTCCCTCCTTCCCTCTTTCCCTTCTTCTTTCCCTTCTTCTCTCATTTCCTTCCTTTCTTCCTTTCCTTTTTTCTCTCTTCCTTTGTCCCTCCCTCTCTCCCTGCACCCTCGCTCCCTCCTTCCATCCCTCCCTCCTTTCTTTCTTCTCTCTCTCCTTCTCTCCCTGCCCCCTCCCTCCCTTCCTCCTTCCCTCCCTGCTTTCCCTCTTCTCTCTCTCCCTCCCTTTCTCCCTCCCTCCCTTGGTTCCTTCCTCCCTCCCTTCCTCCTTTCATTTCTCCCTCCCTCCCTCCTTCCCTTCCTTCCTTCCTTCCTCTCTCCCTCCCTTTCTCCCTTCCTTTCTCCCTCCCTTTCTCCAATACTTCCTCCCTCTGTTCCTTTCTCCCTCCCTTCATCCTTCCTTCTTTCCTTCCTCTCTCCCTCCCTCCCTTCCCTCCATTCCTTTCTTCCTCCCTCCCTTCCTCCCTTTCTTCTCTTCTCCCTTCTTTCCTCCCTTCTCTTTCTCTGTCTCACCTTTACATAGATCCCAATTCTGTGTGTCAGTGTGCATAGAAATACTTGATATACAATTATTTAAAAAGTAAAAACAATGAATGAATGAATGAGCTCCATTTCAAAGTAAAAAGAATGAATGAGCAACAAAGAAGACAAAACAATGAATGAATGAGCACAATTTCAAAGTAAAAACAGTGAATGAATGAATGAATGAATGGGAAACAAAGAAGAGAAAATTTTTGAGAGAATGGTGGGGCTAGAAAGACTCTGCTTCCCTCGAAAGCATACTTCGCTACTATTTTAATACCTCCTTCTTTCACACTCTTGTACCCCCACTGCCAAATATGTGCTCCACTTACATCGTGTATGTGTTCTATCTATGCCTCGTCATCTGTCTGTGGTTGTATGCATCTGCCCATATCTAAACATATACATCTGTTCTGAATGAGGTTCTGTAAAAATTCAAAGGATTCATTTAACTCCTGGATTCGTCGTTTCTGTTTCTTCTCCTGTTGATTCTTTGAATTTCATGCAGGTTTTGGTAAAGAAAATTCTTACCCTAACCTCTAAAACATATAGAATGGATAAAGTAGAGCTTCTGTGGATTAAATAGAAGAAAGGAGAAAGTTGTTGGAATCTGAAGAAATCTCCCTCCAGCTCTCCCCACCACACTACAGCCCCTGCAACAGCCTTTGGGATACCCCAGGAATACCACTCTTTGCCAAGGACAGTTAGTAAAATCACTAGATTAGATCACTGCTGAGTTTTCATTTGGCTCTTACATCCTATGATTTGTGATGTCTCTCAAACTTTAAGTCCAGGTCTCTGTGTTTATGATTTGCAGCAAATGCAGGTGATTCCAAAGTAGGTACCATAGGAGCTATAAACATGATGCAGATGACAGAGTTTCTGCTTTTCATAACCTCACAGGGACTGGAGGTGCAGGCAGACAGTTGGGAAAATGGTTTCTTAAAACAACAAAATGTTCAAACACACAAGAGCGGAATGACTGATAAAAGTTGTTGTAAGTCATAGTTGTTGCCTCTCATTTCATCAAATAGTTACTGAGCATCAGTTATGTGCTGGCCACATGTGTATTGGTTTAAAGAGGTCCTAAGAAGATATGATTCCCTCTCTGTTTTATTAACGTTTTAAAATTTTCTTTGTGTAAGTTATCCTTATCTAATTCTTTGCTGCTAATTTTTCTGTTTACTTTTTAACTCTACCAGAGGCTGAACACTCTGTAAAGAGAACAATCTTACCTGTTTGGTATCCAGGGATTTGACTGATGCCTGGCACATAATAGATGCTCAAGAAACATCTGCTAACAGAATTACACTGTGTCGTTATCTCCACCAATCACAGTGGTTGGTGGAGATGATGCCACAGTGTAAGCTTTGTATGTGTGTGTAGTTGAAAAGGTGGACTGTCAGGAGGTGATATTTGGCCAAGACCTTAAAAGACAAGGATAAGTTTGTGAAAAAGGAAGAGGAAGAGATATTCGGTTCAGAGGCAAAAGTAGGAATGAAGGAGGCAGAGTGAAACAATATGGTAAGTTGAGGCAAAGCAATGGGTTCCTAGAAGAAGCTTCCCCAGGTGAAGCTGAAGACCAGTGAGGCTCACTAATGAAGGGCTTTCCCTGAGGGCAGAATGGAGTAGTGCTTAAGAGAGGATGCTCTGGAGTCAGATTGCATGGATGTGAATCCCTACAAGCAAGGCAGGTGGCATCAATAACTCACCCTCTCCATCTTAGATTTCTCCACTTTCAAATAGGGGTTATCTATGTAACACTCCACTTTAGCACAGTATCTGGAACATAGCAGGCTTGGCTATTGTTAAAAGTAGAGGAGACCAATCCAAGGAGACCTTGAGGGCTTTGCAACCGGGAGTGGCATGAGCAGGCCCCTGGTTTAGGGTGTGCCTGTAGCAGCCGTGTGAAAGATGGGCTGGCTCTCAGGTCTCCCTGGCAGAAAGATGCTCTTGAGTATCTTCCTCTATCTCCTTCCTTCACCTGTGTGGGCCAGTGTTGCTGTTCTAAGTGGCCCAATAATTATCTTTCCACTATGTTTAAGAATGTTGCTTCGTGTCTTGCACAGGGTTGTCTCTGTGAGAACCAATGGGATAAATAGTATGCCGGCATCAGTACCCAGAATGGCTGCAATCCAGCTGAGCACCAGTTTTATCTTCATGGGTGCTGTGGTCCTGTGCCAGGTCGTGTGTCCCAGTCCCTTTTGTGAGGCGGCCCTTGCAACTAATATGACTTCATAGCCCAAGCTTTGCATATGACCTTCATTCAAATTATTTCATGTTGTTCTTTCTCCTTTTCACATTTTTAGTATTCAAAATAGTCTTATATGTGTTTGTACTGTATGCACCTTTGTAGGCGGCCTGAAATTCCCTTTGGAATAAAACAGCATATTGGTAAAATGCACAGCATGAGTCACAGGGAGGGGCATGAGGTGGAGAGTGGGCCGGGTGAGTCTTCAACCTAGTTTCTTTGTGAAGACCTACTTTCTGTAGGGCTTTAGACTCTGCTCCCTCCCCCACCACCATGTCGGAACTGGCATTTGTCTCTCCCTAGGATTCCTTCTCTTTCCTTGGAAGAGAACTGTGATCATTTTTTTGCAGTCCCCTCGCATAGCTGACCTGACCTGTGATATTAATGAAGATGTGGTGCAGAGACCCTGGGACGCTGGAGGCAGGGTCTGGGGCGGATTAGATGCTGTAGACACCGCTCCTCACCTGTGTCCCCCTTGGGCCTCCATCTCCCTGTCCATAAAATAATTGTGGTGCCATGGATCTGTGTTCCTCACCTCTCAGTCATTCAGGTTTTGTCTTCCCTAATATCTGGATACGATTAACGTTGTTATTTACTTAATATTTTCTTTTGACTCCTTCTACTTTCTGCTATTTAAAAAAATATTTTTGAAGAAAATTATATTGTTCTAATTTCTGGCAAGCCAGTATCTCGTCATAAATATGAGGCAGTCAAAAAACAGATACAATTAAAAGGAAACAACATAATTGAATCCTCTCTGAGCCTGAGACTGCCTTGTCTTTGTTAAAAAAAAGGTTTGTTCAGGAATCACTGCAAACAGAGACTTTCTCTTTACTGACATCAGGACTGAGAAAGAATTGAAAAAGGTATGTCTCTATTTCCCCCATTTATTGTCACTGAAGGCCAGTAATCTGGCAATTGGTGGGGCCACTCTTGTGTCAGGTATTGCATTAATTTCTTTATGTTAAGTCTTTGTAACAGAACCCTGATAACAGAACCCTGATGGTATTGACTTATATTTAGTGAACAGTAAATTTGTGTCAGAAACAATAATGTGATTTGCACATATTATCACCTCTGTGCTTGCCACAGGAATGAGGTGTTATGATGCTCATTTTACAGATAAGGAAACAGAGTCCTAAGCCACAGAACTGACGAGTCATAGACACCCAAACAGGAATCAGCTTGCAGCTGCATCTTATGCCAAAGTCTTTCTGATTCCACAACTTGGCCCCTTGGCTTGCTGGGGGACATGCATCTTTGGTTTGGCTCCTAGATAAGGTCCTCTGGGCCTTCTCTGAGGACCATCTTGACTCTGAAACCTGGCTGTGCCTACACATCACCCTGAGAGCAAAAGGTGACCCCTCCCTGGCCCCCAAGGTCTTCTGCACACGCAGTGTCCTCTTGAAGATGGCCACATCATGGTATTGGATTTGGCCCATGAAATCCCCAACTCATGTTGAATTCTAGAGTAGTATCAGCTCTTAGCTCTGTGTTGCCCAAAGCGTGGTTGGAACACTGATGGAGGGAGGTGGGATGATTTTATCCAGGGGAACTGATTATTCCAATTACAAAGTTCTGTCATTTCAAAGTAGGAAACAATCTTACTGCCCATCAAATGTACCCTGGTACCCAATGCCAAAATTCATTTACTTACTGGATAAGGAGTGTGACTGAAATGTTTACAAATATGAATGATCAAGTTATGAATGATATACACATGTATGTGTGTGTGTATACTGACACACATATAGATACTATTATATATCTTTATATCTCTGTATGTAGAACATTTGCAGATATCAAAGCCAAGGAGGCATTTTAAAAGCCTGTTTAGAAAGACAGCCTCCTCGCTTCTTGGCCTTTTGGCTAAGATCAAGTGCAGGTATCCAGCCTCATTTTCTTGATGGAAGCCATATGATACAGAATATGAATATTGTAGAAGAAGACCTCCCCAAACTTCTGATCCACTGATTTGCAGACAAACAGGACCATTTTTCTGTCATTTCCACACTCATGATCCAAGCACAATCTGGTAAGATGACCCAGCTCCACATAGCTGTTGACAGTGTTTTTTGTTTGTTTGTTTGTTTTTTCTCTTTATTTTCAGTTCTTAACAATGGAGTTAGTAAAAGTAACCATCCAAAGAGTATTTAAAAAATGAAAAGAAAAAAAACAGTAAATGCATCCTTGAGAATGTGTGTTTTGTGTGTGTGTGTGTGTGTGCAGTCACATTTACATCTAAAGCACACACACATGTGACTTACAAGTAAATTGAGGTAGAATAGCCTGCATAAAGCTTCCTATGAGAATATTAGATTCTCGATATTGACAAATGATTTTTCGCATTCTTCAAGAATGTCAAAATTTGTGCATAGCAGTGAAGAATGTTCTTCCACCAATAAAGTGCGGCAAACGCAAAACTGAAACATTTTAACGGCCTGATTCCCCTGCCGACCCTGAGTGAATCCAGTGTATTTAATGAGGTGTGATGAGGATGTAGAGCACCCGCTAGACTCTCTCCCTGGCTCACGTCAGCCCCTCTGTGGCCAAATTCAAATTTGTGCCTGCAGAAAATCAGTCTCCACTCACTGCAGCGCTTCAGAAGCACTTGTAAATAGGTGAGACCACTATGTCCAGGGCTCAGATGTTTATTTACTAAGTCATTGGTTTGAAAGCTCTTTTGAAGCATTCAGTTTGTGCCTTTGTCTACCTGATGATAAAGTGGACAAGGAAACATATATGCTTCTTATCCCTGTGGAGTTTATAGACAAGCAGAGTTTGTACAGCTTGTATCTTCAGAGTAATGCCTAGGAAAAGGCAAATAACAAAATGGCATTTTTTTCTTAACCTAATTTTATATTGCAAAAGGATAGTCCCACTTAATTTTGAGAAACCTTATTTTGTTTCTTTCTGAGTATAATGGCCCCAGAGGGAACTCTCTCCTATTATATCATAAATCAGTTGTATTGCTATGGACTATGCAGTTTACTTTTCTTACTATGAAAAGATAGCGGGAGGCTGTGACTATTTCTGGCACACAACAAACACTGCAGTGTGTGTCTCTGTGTGTGTGTGTGTGTGTGTTTGCAGTATTTCTCTGACTTTGTGAATATGGAGATTTGCATACTCCAGAAACTTGCAAATAAGCAGCTTTCTTGGTTGTCTGGAAGTTGCCCAGATTTGATAAAATGTAAGAGACTGTCTCAGGCCTTGTGTCTGGTTAAAGGTTTTTGTTGTTCTTCATTACATGCGTGGGTTCTCCTTTGTAGTTGGTTTCTGCTTTTTCTAGATAGTTAGGTAGCCTGGTAAAGTGATGCAGTCCTTAGTCATGTTTCTTTTAAATCATTGGACTACTTTCCTAATTTAGTGCCCTATTTTATAGCCAAAGAATGGAGTAGAGTACAGCTGTTGGGTGAGTTGCTATAGATGCAAACTGCCAGCGTCCGAGTCTTGGCTTCACTGGTGAGTGGCTTCGTGATTGAGGGCAACTTTACTCAGTCTTTTTGTGCTCCAATTTCCTAGTTGTGAAATGAAGAAAAACCACAGAACCTGACTTATAAGATTGTCATAAGATGAAATTGTGTATTGTAGAAAGGTACTTAGCCCAGGACCTGGTCCATTGGAAATTCTCAATAAATTTTAGCCATCATCATTGCCTGTTTGGATTAAGTTGTGTCTGCGGAACATTCAGCTCCTGGGGGATAGAGAAATGCTGAGAGTTAGCATCATGTGTACATGATGGCATTCATGCCTTAAATCCCCAAAGATGATTAAATGCTTCATTTGGCATGTGAAGTATTTAGAAAATATTGACCACACTTTTTCAAACTTAATACTTGCACAAACACAGACATTTAATGCCACTCAGAATATACCTGTTGGTTTCCCAGTCTTTTATTGTTAATAGCCAATTATTTGCAAAATGATAACCTACTTTACTGATTTTAAATATTTAAATATTATAGAAAACAAACCAAATAATGCCACGTTGCATTTATCAAAGCTGAATAATTTGCGCCGAATTACAAATTATACCTGTCATTTGACATCAAGTAGATAAAAGTCAATAGGTATTTTCAATCTTTTAAATTAAAAAATTATATAATTTTGTGGTCGTTCTTTGTTTAACTACTACCATTCATTTATTTCTCCAATAGTCTAGCCCTGTGGAGGGTTAGCAGTGTACTGACCTGGGCCAAACAAAAATGAGAATAATATGTGATTTCTGTCCTCAAATAGCTCACAGCTTCCTTGATGCAAAGTTGGGAGGACAAAATAGCCATAAATAACAAAGATCTCTAATTGTGGCAGAAATAAAAAAGCACTATGTTACACCAAGGGAATCCTGAGGCCCTCTGAGTTTACACTAGGTACTGAGGAGAATTTTCATCAAAGTCACACTAAGAGTAAATGGAAGAAGAGGTCAGATGCAGAGAAGCACAGAGGTGCACAGCCTGCCAGGCCCGGGAACAGCAGTACTTACTGAAGCAGGAGGTAAGGTGGGCAAGTGAGGCTGGGGACAGATAGGAGTCAGATGCATAAGCTGTGTTAATAAATGTGAAGTGTGGGCATCTCCTGACCTGACAGGAAACCATTTAGAATTTTAATATTGTCAGGTTGTTTTTTTTTTAATGTAAAAATCACCATTCTTCTAGTTGGTGGCTTCTATTGAGAAGGGGATTTCTGTTTGATCATGTGCATTATATTCAAATGTTTAGATATTTATGCATGACAAGGGGACAAATAAGTAAAATAAAATCAGCTACAGAAGAAGAGGTTAAAGTTATTCTGGGGCATATTGTGATTGTGTGCATGCTGGGTGCTTTCTTCACCCCAGTAGTTCTTTAGAAAACTTTACATACTGACCATATGGACATCCTTAAAACTTTCCTGCAGCATGCTTATACTTATTTTTGTCTGCTTCTCACCTCCGCCCTAAAAAAAAGTTTAAAAAGTAAAATTGCTAGCATTTTAGGCAAAAATAAAATATACTCTCCTGGAGAGTCTTTTCATTTTCCTTCTATTCTAGCTGTTTTCAAGTTGTTAATAATATAGTCTGTCTCTCTCTGTGTGTGTGTGTATATATATATATATATATGCAAATTTTATAGTGGGTGTGCTTAGATATTTCCCCTTATTCTAACTTTTATTCATCTTTATTCAGTAGCAAAATCACCATTGCTGAGTGGGAGGGGAAGAGTCTTCAGAGCAAGGGAAATCTAGATTGGAATTCCCACTCTGCCACTAATTAGCTTGGTTATCTTGGGCAAGTTGTTTAACTTCTCTAGGTTCTAATTTCTTCCTCTTTCAGGAGGCAGAAATAAAATTTCTAGTGTTGTGGGGAAGAGTAATTTTTACAAAACACATGTAGAAGCACCAACGCAATAATACCGATGGCGTGTAGTAGATGGCACGTAAAACCGGAGCTTCCAGTACCGCAGTTGTTAATATGTTAAAAGGAGAAAGTGAAGCTGCATCATTTGGGCAAGAAATACACATAAAATGTAGTGAGTAGTAGGAGGTTTGCTCATATGCTAGATGACTGTTTGTTTATTCATTTCCCAAAGATATGACAAAGGCTGTGAATATTTATTTAGTTCTGCTCCCAATAGCCTTTCTAATAGGGAATTATTTGGGTACAACGAAAGACATTTGTAAATGCGGCTGATAAGACCGGCATTGGACAAGGCGTGTTTTGTTGGACACAAGAATTCTATTGTCCCTGGCTTCAGTTGTCAAGTGCCCGGGGAACCCAGAATTTATGGTGGCAGCACAATGGGCCTTTCAGGGCTCAGGGAAAGAGCTGTGAGATCCTGCTCCCCGGCTTTTCAAGGCCTCTAGTCTTTTTATCAGGCCTGGACAATGCCGGATTCAGCGGCTGCCTGAGCCTCCTGACCGTCCATTGGCCGTCAGGTATTGTGCAGTAATTACCATGGTGACAATGGACTCTCTCTACGCCCGTCCATCGGCGCTTTGGAAAATGGTGAAGGTTGTCACTTTGCATTAGGTGCCTCTAAAAGCATGGCTTACTTAGAAAAACTACTAAATAGAAATGAAGATAATCGTAGTAAGAGTTTGATTTAAAAGGCCACTGTGTCAAATCCATTTGGAGCTCAGAAACTCTTTATGGGTATTTTCTTCTAATTACAGATAGACGTTGGGCATCATCCTCTGTACAGGCAGTAAGGAGCCAGCCTTGAAGATTTTGCAGGAAGGGATGAGCAGAGTGCAGCTGGTATCCCTTAACCACACAGTGGGAGTAGAGGTCTAATCTGAGTCCAGGAACTTTGAGGGATCTCTAAATTTCTTTGAGACTCAGATTCCTCGTCTGAAAAAAAAAATTGCAAAATGCTTATAGATTAATATTAATTACATGTGATAAGATTGCATGTTAACATTTATGCACATATCAATATTGGTTCTGTATAAATACTTACACATCTATTAAAGGGTTTTTGAATAGCAAATATACAATAAAAGGTAAAATGTTTAATCATGCACAATCATAGAAGCACAATATATCTTTTCATAATCACAACTATTGATTTTTGAGTGTATAAATGAAGTGTTCCATGTATTATGATTATCCTCCACAATCATTCTCCAAAATAATTGTTATTATCCCCATTTTATAGTGAGGAAACTGAGGCTCAGAAAGTTCTTGCTTGCCCCAACTCAAACTAGCTTGGAGGAGGAAAAACTTGATTTTAAGTCTTGTTCTCTCACATGCAATAGCTTCCTGTTTCTCCCAATTTTTTACAAAAAAAAATCATGATCTACAATCCTATCTTACGAAATATGCTTTACCATATGGCTTTGGAACTTTGCAATAACAGGAAAGAAAAACACCCAATGGAGATTATTAATTGAGTTTAATCATCCGTTCAACAATGTCAGAAACATGTGATGCCCAGAAAAGGAAGAAGCCCCCATCTGCAGAACCCCAGGGATGACTGCGTATGTGTGACCCCTTCTCCTGCCTGCAGAGAGCAACATCAGCAAAGCGCATCGGTATTTCTAGACCACCAGAAAAGTGGATGGCCGTTGTTCAACTTCTTCACCAAAGAAAAGTTTTGAAAACCTGATATTTCACTTGTTTACACAACAGTAACATGTAAACATTTAATTATAGTTTGCTTTAATTATGTTCCAAAATATCCGAAATATCCCATGTGGTGGTTTTTTGTTTGTTTGTGTTGTGTTGTTTTGTTTTTGAGACAGGGTCTCACTTTGTCACCCAGGCTGGAGTACAGTGGCGCTATCTTGGCTCACTGCAGCCTCGAACCCCCAGGCTCAAACGATCCTCAAGTCTCAGCTCCTCAGTAGCTGGGACTACAGGCACCTGCCACCACGCCCAGCTAATTTTTTAAAATATGTTTCTCCATATTGCCCAGGCTAGTCTTGAACTCCTGAGCTCATGTGATCCTCCTGCCTCAGCCTCCCAAACTGCTGGGATTACAGGCCTGAGCCACTGCGGCTGGCCTTCCCATTGTGTTTTTGCCAAAAAGTAGAAATTACCTGTAGTCACACACCGTGGGAATAGGCATGATTTGCCTGGGGCGTGGGCCTCCCGGTGGGTTCTTAAACCTAGAGAAAAAGGAGTGGGTTTATTGATCAAGCCCAGTTATGCGACTTCCTTGCTCTATGCACTTGGGCATATGCCATTCAGCCTCAGTTTCTCCATCTGTAAAATGGAATAACTCTATCTCCTCGGGCTATGCTGCTCCCTTCATTGACAACTCTTTCCATTTTAATGGAGAGCCTAAGAGAGGGAAAGTGGCAAAAGGAAGGATATGGCTCTGCACGTACTGAGCCTTCCACACAATCAGAGCTCAGCAAAAGGGAGCTGCCACAGTCACAGCTGCATCCTCCACTGACTGTCTTCCTTGATTTTGGTATGCTTACTGAGTATGTCCTTCATTCCACTTTATACACTCTGGCTTCACGGTGTTCTTTTTCCTGATTTCTAGTCTCTCTGAAATAGTATACAGCATGTACTGTCTGAGCCCCTAAGAGGCTTAGTATTGTGGGCAGCCAAGCATAATGATGGAAGGGCTGATAGACGACAATGGCGCTGTACTTGAAGACAGCCCATGATGGTGTGCAGAGCTGGGAAGATGGCAGAGAGAAGTCCCGAGAGTAGGTAGGAAGTGGGCACAGCATGGCTGGAGTGTAGTTTCCTGGCTGAGAGGGGAACACATCATTCCAAGTCTGGGGGAGTCATGAGCTGTGGGGAAGATGAAGGAAAATGAACATTCCAGCCATGAAGGCCAGTGCAGAGAATGCAGAAGCAGACGACCCGCTATAGCCTGCACAGCCATCTTAGCTCCATCAACTACACTAAAAGCATAAAGAACAACTTGGATTTTGTATGTTCATTTTTTTTTCTAAGAAACATGATGTAATTGTATACCAGTTTTTTTCACAGAATCCACAGTCCCTCTTTCTCAAATGTTTGCAGTGATTAGAATTCATAGACAATTCACCATCTATTTTTGCTTTTCTTCCAAAGCTTTTTTGATTGACTGCACAGGCTTTTGGTGAAAGGATTTCTTTAGGAAACATTTTGCAGGGAGGTAAAGAATGCAAGACAAAGTGGGGAGTTCAATCAGTGTTTTATAGATTTGAGAAGTCAACCTTTTTAAACACGCTGGCCCCAGTAACAGCTGCATTATTAACAGAAGACTAGACAAGGAAAACAGAAGGTACATGGGCTATGAAGTCAGCACTGCTGGATTCCAACAATACCCTGGGCATTATTGGCTGTACGCTTTCAGCAAGTGTCTTACCTTTTTGTGTTGGAGGGTGAGATGGCGTTCATAATACCCAGGATGGTTATATGTGCTTAAGGATAATTCATTGGTGAGATACATGGCAATTATCTTTTCCATCCCTGTTTATAACATTCCAGTTATCTATTGCTGAGTTACATGACATCCTAACATTTAGTGGCATATAACAACAACTTATTACTATCTCTTACAGTTTTGTGGATTGATTGAATTCATTTAGGTATTACTTGTTTTTTCCTGCCATGTAGTCAGATGGCTGGAGTTATATGAATATTTGTATGGATTAGGTGTCCAAGATGACATCTTTAGTCACCTGTCTGGCACCTCAGCTTGGAAGGCTGAAAGACCTGGAAATGGATTGGCCCCTGTCTCTCCAGCCACACAGCTTCTCCACCTGGCTGTCTGGAGCTTTCTCACAGCACAGTAATATCGAGTATTTGAACTTTTGACATGGCAGCCAACTTCTCCTAGAGCAAGCGTTCAAAAAGCACAAGAAAAGCTACAGGGTTTCTGTATTAGTCTGCTTATACTGCTATCACAAAATATCACAGATTGGATGGTTTAAATCACAGATCTTAATTTCTCAAAGTCCTGGAGACCAGTAGGTTCGGTTCCTGGTGAGGATCTTCTTCATGGCTTGCAGACAACAGTCCTCTCACTGTGTCTTCACATGGCAGAAATAAAGAGAGAGCTCTGCTTTCTTTTCCTTTTCTTAGAAGAACAATCCCTCATGACATCATCTAAACCTAATTACCTCCCATAGGCCCCACCTCTGAATACTATCACATTGTGGGTTAGTGCTTTAACATGTGAATTTTGGGGAACAAAAACATTCAGCCCATAACATTCTACTGCTGATCCTGCAAAATTCATGTCCTTCTTGCATGCAAAATACATTCATTCTATACCAGCAGCCTCCAAAATACATTCATTCTATATCAGCAGCCTCCAAAATCTTAACTTGTTTCAGCATAAATTCTGAGGTCTAAAGTCCAAATTCTCATCTAAATAAGTATGGGTGAGACTCAGGATACTATTCATTCTGAGACACAATCAGTATGGATGAGATTCAAAGTGCTGTTCATCCTGGGGCAACGTTTGTCTACAGCTGTGAACCTATGAAATAAGATAAATTATGTGCTTCCAAAATGCAGTGGTGGGACAGGTGTAGGATAGGCATTCCCTTTCTAAAAGGGAGAAATTGGAAAAAAGAAAGTAGTGATGTGTTCCAAGCAAGTTTACATAAAAAGGCAAATACCACTGAATCTTAAGGCTCAAGAGTAATTTTCTTTGGTTCAGTGCTTTGCCTTTTGGACCGACCAGGGTGGAGGTCCCTCTCCCATGGTTCTCATAGTGTCACTTCTGCTGTTTCATTGTTATGCAGAGCCAGCTCATAGTCCCATAGAAGGAGACTGCACAAGGGCATGCCTATCAGAGAGTCTGGGTTATTGTGGGGCAATTTTGGAGACTGGCTGCAGCATGTAACATGGTTGACAAGCAGGGTCCTTCCTCATTCATTATGCATCGTGTGAACTGCTGCATGTAGCATTTCCTCCATGACTCTCTGTATCTCCAGGAATAACTCCAGTGTTACTCTGTCCTGACATTTGGATAAATAGCACACAAGAGGACAGCTTTATTGTTCATCTTGCTACAGTTACCAAAACCAGGCTCTATGAACAAATTTTAGTAGATCTAAGGTCCATCCACATCCCTTCACTAAAAAGGGCTTTTGTTTGCTTGTTTGTTGTTTTGGAGAAGGCTTTGTGTATGATGTTAGATGGAAGCAATATCAGACAAGGAAAGAGATTTGGAAAGAAATGAAGTCAAGTCAAAGAAATAAGCTGTTTAAGCCCCTAATGCAGGCTGAGTTGATCCTAGAAGGTAGAAGCCTAGAGATGAAGGACATTCAAGAACTCCTTTATGCTGTTGTGTTATGGAAGCCAGCTGGCACCTTTCTTGGTTCAGTGCCTCAGTTTTTAAAGATGACAGCTGTTTAGACACTCCATATTCTTTTCTTTATTCACTCAACAAATATGCATTGAACAGATGCTCTGGGCTAGGAAATGTGTTAGACATTTTGGGAGATATGAAGATGAATCAGACCAGAATCCAAGCAGAACACAGCCCCCATTTTAGACACAGAAAGTCTAAAATGTGGTGTTGTGGGTAGGGGAAATGCAATCTTGAAGAGTTGCAACCCTGTCAGCCCCATGCTCTGGTCTGCTGGAGTGGAGATAGTATCTCCTATTACCACCACCGCTATTGCTACTCTTCATCCTTGAGCCTGTTTTTCACGAGGATCTGTCAACACCAGAACAGTGCTTCTCACTTTAGGAAGGAAGACATTGCTTTGGCTTTGGAACATAGGTTCTATCAGAAATGGGCTCTAAGTTTTCATACCTTCCCCCAATAGCTTGTTCTTCGTGCAAGAGCAAATGTATGTGAATGACACAGCATGTTATAAGAAGTTGTGTGTAGGATTGCTTTTATCATTGTCATCAAAGTACGAAATGCATGTATGGTTAATCACACTAACCCGTGGTACTTATAAATGCATGACAAGTTTTTCCCACTTTTCACATAATTTTAATAATTTGTTTCTCTCTCTCTTTGCACACCTGGATTGTCATCTTCTAAGAGAAAAGTCTGTCATATGCAACTGTGTTTAATAGTTTATCACTTGGTCAATTCATGCCACCACTAGGTTACTAATGATCCTTTCACTTTTTGCAGAAATCACTGTGTTTTCGGCTCAGCGGCCCTGTGACATTCCTTCCTGTTGTCATTTGTTGAGTGACCAATCAGATGGGTGGAGTGTGCTACAGAAATTGGCAGCAAGTATCCAATGGGTGAAGAAGGTAAGCTGGACTAATATTACTGAACAATTCACATATTACTATGTATGTCAAGATGGAAAGTATGCCACTGGGTCTGTCTCTCAAATGTGGCTTGATTTGGACCTTCACTAAAGCCAAAAGTAGAATCTGAGAGGGAAAGAAAGGCCTACATTTTTCAGTAGTGAGGAATGTGATTATTCAGTGTTGATGTTATTGGATTCTCTTTATTGAACACCTATTATGTGCTAGTAATAGTAAGATCTGGAGGAGAAAGAAGGAACTAAAGGGATTATAATTCTTTAGCAAGGACTCGGCTGAACAGTCCAACTGAGATGATTGCCATGTTGCTTTTTTCCCCTTTTCTTTTGAAATAAGTCTTAAAATGGGAACAAGGTAGCTTATGTTCCACAAGGAAATGAGATTGCTAGGAGGCTGAACCTTTTAGACTTCAAATGACAGGGCCCTCGATCATGAGCCAGGAGGCCTGATTTCTACTCCTAGACCCACCTCTGCCATTCACTGTCTGTGCTATGAGATTAGTGAGCCATTTACTGGACTGCCAGTGTGGCTGGACCTAGGATTTCTAACAGTTCTTACATTTTAGGATTCTACAAATCCATTTACCTTCTCCATCTGCTTGGTGGTAACTGGAGCAATATTCACAGGGGACAACTAAATATCCAGATAGAAATTTAAGAATTAATTCTACCAGCGTGACTTTCCACTGTTGGGGAATCTAGACCTCCTTATCCAAGTGCCTACAGTTCATCTCCACATAGATGTCCAGTGGTGCCTTAAATACGTACATCAAATCCAGGTTTTTCCTGGGTCCCATATTCCTGTAATAGTATAAAAATTCACCCAGAATAGAAACATGGGTGGAATACTTTAAGCCTTTCAACCCCTCACCGCCAATAGCAGTTCATTCCTCTTGATTCCTATTGATTCTATCATTTGGCTATCTCTGAAATAGTTTTGTTTCTCTCTATCCCTATTGCCACCGTTCAAATGCAAGTCAAACACTTTTTCTCTAATATTACTGAAATTGTCACCTATTAAGTCTTTTTGCCTCCAGGGTTATTTCTCCCTCATGAGCTCCAACGGGATCCATGATCTATATACATCCTGAACAGTGTCCTTAAATGCATACATTATGTACTTTCCCACTTATTCCCTTTCAATGATAGAGATAAGCTTTTCTTAACAAGCTTCTAGGATCCTTTATAGAGAAGGGCCACTGTTTTGCTGTCCAGATTCATCTTTCAGCTGCTATTCCCTCTCCACCCTGCCTGTATTATATACATCCACTCTAGGACCTCCTCATAGGGCACAGCCATTATTTCCCCCAAAGCCACATAATCTCTCTCACCTCATAAGCACTCTTAAGGCATTTTATATCTTAGCTTGGACTTCACTATCTCTAAGGAGCTATTTCTAATAGCCTAAGATTACCTAGACAATACTTTAGCAGCCAGGGATTACACCATTTACTGTGATTTCTACATTGGACTGCAATTGCCTATTTAGTTGTCTGTCTTCCCAGCTAGACCTAGAGATTTTTGAGGACAGGACTTATTTGGGACCACTGTGCTCCCAGTTGCAAGTACTGTATCTGGGCCAAAGTATGCACTTAGTAAGTACTTACTAAGCAAATGAATAGGGACCCTCAGTATATTTTTAATTAAATGTGAGGAAGGTGGACTAAGGTGACTACACAGAGAAAAGTCATAATAACAGCAGCTAACAGGTTTTGCATGCTTACTATATGTCAGGTTCCTAAGGACGTTAAATGTATCACTCCCCTTAATCCTTCCAAAAGCCTTATGTGGTAGGTATTATTAATATCCAACATTTTATAAATGAGAAAACTCAATCCTGGAGAATGTATTAGTCTGTTTTCACAGTGCCATAAAGAACTTCCCTGAGACTGGTAATTTATAAATGAAAGTGGTTTAATTGACTCACGGTTCTGCATGGCTGGGGAGGCCTCAGAAAACTTAGAATCATGGCGGAAGCAGAGGTAAGCATCTTCTTCACAAGGTGGCAGAAGAGAGAAGAGAAGCACGTGTGAAGGGAGGAGAGCCCTTTATAAAACTATCAGATCTTGTGAGAACTCACTCAGTATCACAAGAACAGCATGGGGGAAACTGCCCTCGTGATCCAATCACCTCCCTGCCTTCACACGTGGGGATTACAGGTTCCTCCTTCCACACATGGAAATTACAAATTGAGATGAGATTTGGGTGGGGGCAAAGAGCCAAAGCATATCAGGGAAGATAAGTAACTTGTCTATGGCCATAGTGCTGTAACTTTTATCCTTGGAATTTGTACTTATGGGAAGTCTAACTTTAGCTAGAGTTTGTGCCTTTTACCACTCTCCTTGTCTGCCTTTCTCCTGAATGAATCTCCCATATTATGGGCAAAAAACATTACCTCCACATAAGGCCAGGGGCATTTCCTGCAGCCCACACAAGCTATTGTTAAATAGATGGTAGTCTCCTGTGACTGGGAACTATAAATTTCTGATAATTTCTCAGGTATTTTACACTCTTGTGTTAATGTGGGGTCTGTTTTGGGAGGAAATTTCAATGTGAGGAGTCCCCACCTCTTTCTCTCATTGTTCGGTCAATATTTGTTAAGGGAAAAAACCAATGATTGAAAACGCTTATCCTAGAAGCAAAATCGCACTCCCCTACAAATGCACCAGAATGATTTGGAAATTGTATGACTGACTCCTCTTGCATTTGCTTATTTTGCACTCATTTGCTCTGAAGCCTGGCTCAGCAGAGGAAGTGCATCCCTCCTGTGGATATGTCTGTGAATGATGATCATCTCATTTCTGCTGAGCCAAATGGGGCTCTTCATTTCATCGGCCCTTTGAATTCCTCAATAAGATGTGCAAATGACATTTCCTATTTTTCTAGATAATAGGGGCAATTAGAATGAGGTGTCAATGAATCAGAGTCAAAAGTTAAGTAGAAAGTACTTGAATTTAATTTCATGTCTAGGAAATCTGGTAGTTTTTTTTTTTTAACCTGGAAATTAAGAACAGTCTATTTTGAAGAATTCTACAAAGGTTTTATTCCAAGGAGAGGAAGGTAAATTACTCCAATGCTGGTGGCATGAAACCTTTAAAAAACAAAACAAAACATAAAACAGCAGGAATGCGGATGGAACAATCCTTTGATTTTTCAGGTTAAGCTTCTTCTTGATGGAAAAGAATTCTGTGCTTGGTGGAGGAAAGGACTTGTTCTTGATGCACTGTAAGGATTTTGAAGAACAAAACTAACCAATGTCTTTAGCTGAGACTCAGATTCTTGATTCCCAAACAGGTCAAGATGCCAGGCTTTCTTGAACAGGCACCTATGACATGCCACAAAGGCAGGCAGAGATGAAAGGGCACTTCCTTTTTCCTCAAGGGGTTTACAGTCAGGTAACTGCATATAGCAGTCAAAATCCAAGTGGGAAGGAAAGACGGAGAGAGACTTTAAATAAATGTGTCATGGGCTCACAGGATCGGCACTCTAGTTAACTTACAGTGAAATCCACTGGAGCTTGAGCTTCCATTTCTAGCACACCTGTGTTACTTAGGAACCTTCTTGGAGTAGAGGAGGAATTATCCGGGCAGCTACAGGATAAGGCTTCTAAGCCCCGTGACCTTGCTGGGTTTTCAGTAGAGCACAGGGGCCCAGAAATGAACATCTTGGAGAAGTGGAAGAGATTTGCCCTTTGCTCAAGAGAAGTGTATACATATTGGCATCCTGCTGAGTAATAACTAGCAGGAATTGCTGGTCGCAGGTCACCCAATTATCTTTCATTTGCATAGGAGTGAATCCCAGAAAGCTGCTTCTGGGTCACCTCACCTGTGCTGCAGAACCCACCGGGCTCTGCATTGTCCCTGATAGCTTGAAGTGTTAGCAACCTGCTTCCTAACCCCTTGTGCTGCTGGGTCTGTCTGTGAATGCATATTTCCTATTTTGGGGAGTAGGCCACTGTGTAGAAGGAGGCCAAGTATCTGTCTGTATCTGGTGTCATCAGAATCATAAACAGACACTCAGTTCACTTGTTGCCTACACATTGCAGCTCTTCAATGTGTACAATGTGACTGTCATCACCACAATCAACTAATGATTACATGAAGCCCTTATGTGGTAGGTCACCTGAACATCCAGTCCCTGTGCAAAATCATAACTAAAGGAAAAACCTCAACCAAAGTTGTGTTCTTTGATCTTGTTTTATTTAGATAGTGATGGGCAAAGAGGTCAATGACATTGATATTTTCTGAGCATGCCCTTTTACCAGGTACTGTGATATGTGCTTTACATTTATTATCTTGTTTGACGTCACCAAGACTTTGGCTGCTATGTGCAGGGGTCACGATTCTTTCATAGATGAGGATACTGAGGTTTAGAGAGGTTAAAGAACTTGCTGAGGACCACCGATGAGCAATGGGTAGAGACAGGGTCTCCATTCCTAAGCACAGCACTGTAGTGCCTCCTATTGATAATGTCTCTTCCAATTCTTTTGTACCTTGACTTCCAGTCTTAACCAAGCTTGGATGGGAGGGAGTTGGAGGGCAATTATTATTACAGTTATTTTGGTATGGCAATGTCCTAAATCTCTACTGAGTTTTTTTATTTTTTAATGATAGATTCGGGGGTACATGTACGTGTTTATTGTATGTGTATTTTGCATAATGGTGAGGTTTGGGCTTCTAGTACACCCATCACCAAAATAATGAACATTATACCCAATAAGTAATTTTTCAACCCTCCTCCTCCCTTTTTGGAGCCCCCAGTGTCTATTATTGCCATCTTTATATCTATGTGTACCCATTGTTAGGTCCCACTCATAACTGAGGATATGCAGTATTTGATTTTGTGTTTATGAGTTTTTTGACTTAGGATAATAGCCTCCAGCTTCATCTATGTTGCTGCAAAAGATATGATTTCATTCTTTTTTTATGACTGTGTAATATTCTTTGTGGCTGTGTAGTATTTCATGGTATACTATACAGCCATAAAAAAGAACGTAGTGTGTGTGTATATATATATTCTACATATATATGTGTGTATAGAGATAATGTATGTGTGTATAGATACACATATATACACACATAAATATATATGTCTATATATACATATACACACATATATGTGTGCATATGTGTGCATATATGTATATATGTGTCTATATGTATATATAGACACATGTATGTATACACACACTACTTTCTTTTTAATGTGTATATATGTATATGTGCACATATATACACATATATACCACATTTTACACACACATATATATGTATATATACACACACACACACGCCACATTTTCTTTATCCTGTCATTTTTTGATGGGCACTGAGGTTGATTCCATGACTTTGCTATTGTGAATAGTGTTGTAATAGACACATGGGTGCAGGTTCCTTTTTGATATAATGATTTCTTTTCCCTTAGATAGGTACCCAGTAGTGGGATTGCTGGGCTGAAAGGTAGCTCTGTTTTCAGTTCTTTGAGAAATATCCACACTGTTTTCATGGAGGTTGTATTAATTTGCATTCATACTAACAGTGTATACACATTCCTCTTTCTTCACATTCTGCTCTCCACTTGAGTTTTAAAGGAGACTTAGCGGGTTCTGGCTAATGCAGTGATGTGACTGAATGTATACAGTGAGTGAGAGGCAAAAATGGCAAGAGGAGAAAAGGCTCTGGATGTATTCACTCATCAGTCATCTCGAGAACCATCCCTATGTTAGGCCTTGGACTAGGTGCTGGGGATACAATAATAAATCATGTGTATCAATACAACAATGGAACTGTACTGTTGCTTCCAAAGAACCCCTCTTCTTGTGATGGAGCCAGGCTGGCAAACAAATAACCGTGGTACAGAGTTCCTTTTAGACAGCTCCATGGATCTGTGAGAACACAGAGGGGCTGACTCTGCTGGAGGAAATCAGGCGGAGCTTCAGTGAGGAGGTGACCTCTGGGTTTAGACTTGATCATGAGTAGGAATTTATCAGGAGAAACCAGGAAGGATTTTCCAGGCAAAGGGAACAGTACTGAAGTTGTTAAGTCAGTGTTTGTCATTACTAGGTGGGATGTCCCATGAAATATTTGTTTTTATTTTTATGTATCCTTAGATAGATACATTTAAATAGTTAAGATGGTTAAAATAGATAAAGATGGTTAAAATTTAAAAGGTGAGACTTGGCATGGTGGCTCACGCTTGTAATCCCAGCACTTAAGGAGGCCAAGGCGGGCAGATCACAAGGTCAAAAGATGGAGACCATCCTGGCCAACATGGTGAAATCCCATCTCTACTAAAAATACAAAAATCAGCTGAGCATGGTGGTGCGCACCTGTAGTCCCAGCTGCTTGGGAGGCTGAGGCAGGAGAATCACTTGAACCCAGCAGGCAGAGGTTGCAGTGAGCTGAGATCGTGCCACTGCACTCCAACCTGGCAACAGAGCAAGACTCCATCTAAAAAAAAACCCAAAAACAAACAAAAAAAATTAAAAGGTGAAAAAGAGTCTACAGAGAATTAAGTCTTCTTCAATTCCTATACTCTAGGCCTTCAATCTCATTCCCTGGAAGCCACTATTGTCACTTTTCTGTGTGACTTCCAGAGGGTTTCTGGGCAGTTACAAACACACACATCCATATAGCTACTTCCTCCACATTTGTATACATAGATCACAACCAGCTGTAAACCCTGTTTTACACCTTGATTTATTTATTTTATTTTATTTATTTTTTGAGGCAGAGTCTCACTTTGTCACCAGGTTGGAGTGCAGTGGTACAGTCTTGGCTCACTGCAACTTCTGTTTCCGAGGTTCCAGCGATTTTCATGCCTTATCTTCAGCCCCAGAGTAACTGGGACTACAGGTGTTTGCCACCATGGCTGGCTAATTTTCTGTATTTTTAGTAAAGATGGGGTTTTGCTACATCGGCCAGGCTGGTCTCGCGCTCCTGGCCTCAAGTGATCTGCCCACCTCAGCCTCCCAAAGTGCTGGAATTACAAGCCTGAGTCACCGCGCCCAACCACCTTAATTTTAAAAGGAAAAATTTATTAAGTTTTTCCCTTTGTTTTGCTTGCACTCATTTGATTTAAAACTTTTTTATTTTAAGTTTTAAAACTATCCAAACCTACAGAAAAGTTGCCCAAATAACACAATAAATTCTTATGAACACTTCATCTGGAGACACTGAATTTTAAAAAATCATTTTGCCATGTTCTGTGCAACGATTTTATGAATTTAATCTCTAATCAAGGTACAGCTTGGATGTCAGTTACCTGGAGACCAGAGTGCAGTTCCTCTCCCCAGCACTGATTTACTGAGATAACATAAGATGTTCTCAAAATTGATAATGTGTTCCTCTCATTGTCAGTTTCCCTGAGATGCCCATAAGCAGCAAATCCACCCCCAGGATGGGGATCCATCCCTAGGATGGAGATGGCTGGAGGTCCCCCTCTTTGGGCCACTTGATCTTTAGGAAAGGATTTTCTCTGCCTCCTCAAGTTCTCAGCAAGTGCTTCTTGGGCAGGTGAGCATGCTCTCTGCCCTTGCCTTCCAGGCCCTGTGGTCCAGGGAGGTAACAGGCAATCCAGCTGAAATCTAATCACTTCATTTCCGACAACCAGCCATATAGACAGCATTATCTCTTCTGTTCAGCTTGTCAGAGTCAACACGGCATCTCAAAGGCTGGTATAGGATTCTCTCCTTTGAAAGATCAAAGCACCTGAGCATTGCTCAGGTTACCTGTGCATTTCCTCCCTGCGTTACATGGCAAGGAATAGTTTGTACTCAAAGTGAGAGGGACTTTGAACAGCATGACAAGCAGGAAGTAACTTAATAAGGCAGTGTCTTATGATTTTGTAGTCATGTGCTCTGGGCCTAAGAGGATTGTTTTCTGGTATTCATTCATTCACTAACTAATCAAATAATTCCTGAAAGCCTCCTTGGTACTCTTTTATGCTCTGGGCGAAGACATGTGCATGCTCCTTGCAGACTGGGTCCCTAGGATCTACTGGGTAACAGACAAATAGACAGTCTCAGCCAAAGAAAGCAGCTGAACCTGAGAGTGGTAGGGTGGAATCTCCAAGGAATTACTTCTTGGCCATTCATTAATTCATTCATGCATTAAACAAGTATTTACTGACTCCGCCTGTACTCTTTGGCCCTATGTGATTCTTGAGCCACAGAATTACCATTTCCTTTCCTGGCTACTAACCCAAGCTATCCTTTGTGCAGTGGGGGACTCAGAGCTCAAGGCAATTAGATAAATCAGGGAAGTAAAGGGAACGAGCCATACTAAAATGTGCCACCAATTAATTGTGTCTGCTGAGGATCTAGAAGACTGTAGCCAGACACCTGGCAGATGCCACCATTTGGAAGCTTTAGAAAATTTGTGGCGGGGCTAGTGAGTTTATCTTCTCTAGAGGCTTTTTTACAATTTAAGCACCATTCCAAAAGCTGTTAGGCTGCCATAGCAACAGTTCATATATATATATATATATATATATATATATATATATATATATATACTTTTGAGGGAAACAAATTTTTAAAAACTTGGTCACATTCTTGCAAGGGCTTGTGAGAAGATACCTCTTTAAATGAATGTCTAGCAAGTTTCCTGAAGTATTATATTTCTGTCTCCCCATAACATATTATTTTGGACCTCTTAACACTCCCAACCAGTTTTCAGAATTTCTACTTGAAAGATGGACCTAGGAGGATGGTGATTCATTGCCCCGAACCATTTACATCATTCTTTGGGAAAGGAAAGCAAAAGCCTTTTTGTGGTTTTATCTTGCCAGTGGTTTCAGCCGGAGCACACGTCCCTGCCATGACAGCCCCACACAGTGTGGGACGGTACTGGTGCCCACACAAGCCCCACCAGGGCGGCTGGACCTCAGGCTCATAAGAGCATGTCCAGCTCTATTCTGTCTTCCCCAGTCCTTCTCCACTGAGCCGCAGCATTATTTCTCTAAATCCAAATTGTATCAAGTTGCTTCAGTATAAAACCCAAGCTTCAGAAGCTTGCAGTCCCTCTCAGGATAAATTGCTAAGTCCTTTGCCTGGATTCTAAGACTGACTTGATCCAGGCCCCACTCCCAGAAGCCTCCCTTCCCCTCCCTCCCATTTAACTCTGTCCATATTGTGCTGCTGGTAGCCCCTGAATGCATTGTAATGCTTGACACCTCGATTCCCTTGCACACATTTTTCTTCTCTGCCCCCATTTGTCCTAGTGTGCAGAGAAGAATCTTCTCCTCCAGCAGGGACTCCTAGACCCTGTGAGATAGTTTGTCCCTTTTTCCTTCTGTGTAGAGAGTGCCTTGATTCCTCAGTGTCTATGACTTCCACAGGTCCTGGGTACATGTATCTTCATGAGACCCCTTTTCCATTAAAAAAAAAATTACAGTTTATGACCATTTTGGTTTAAAGACGAATATAGTGTTCTACCCTAAAAGGTCATTTTTTCTTCTGATTTTAAAAGAAATTAAAACATTGCTGTGCGTCCTCTAAAAGTGTTGTGGGCACTGTGCCTACTGTTCCTAATGGAGAAGTCACACTGATGTTCCTGGGTTACCACATTGCCAATTAGTTGTCTTCAGGTTTGTTAAATCCTTGAGAATAGAGTTTGGCTGTGTAATACCATGCCATCTATTGGAGTGTGTGGAGTGCATACTCATGTGTGGTGAACAGGCTTTCACAGGAATAAGAGCATGGTCTCCATCCACCTGCCTTCCACTGCTGAGAGCTTTGGCAGGCACTCCCTCTTAGGCTAATGCTCCTCATCCATTTTCAAAAGGGACAAGATCCTCTCCTCCCTTTTTCTGCACAGCCCTTTAAACTGCAGAGACCTTCCTTGTGCATTATCCACTTCGATCTCTTGAGATCAACATTAGCTGCCCCATTCCACAGAAGAATAAAACAAAGCCCAAAGAGGTTATGCAGAGCCTAGAAAACAGAGTTGTCCCCTGCCCAGAGTTATATGTAATATGTGGCAGAGCCAGGATGCTACTCCTCCCCTCCCCTCAAGACCAATGCCAATGTTCTATCAAACCACAGGACAAGAAACCTAAATTAAGGCAGAGATCGCTTCATTCCTTTTAACTTTTTTGGAAGCATCAAGAACTGTAAGAAACAAGAAATCCCAAAATGGGTAGAATTGCCTCTGCACTGAACACTGCAATGCACCACCCAGTTCCCCAGTTCACTGAAGATCTGGTGGTCTCAGCTACTGAGAATGCTCTTGGCAGGTGACCTCACTTGCAGCTTTCACCTCAGCCAAAGTCATGCTCTTTCCCAGGGCAGCTCACATTGGAGGGCTGATCAGTAAAAGTCTGGCCATCTCAGCTTTCTTGGGATTATTTTGAAGGACGATCTTTAGCCCATATGACCATGCAGGGTGGTCTGAGGCTGTTGCTGGGCTGCATCACACATCTCTTTATGTTTGTTTCTGATTCCCATTCCTTTTCTTCTCCAGGTGTTATTCCAAAGGGTACCCCCTAGTAAACATCCCCATGCTAAACTCCATCTCAGAGTCAGTGTCCCAGATAATCCAACCTGTGACAAACCCTATTAAATATTTTGCAACAAGCCTTCCTGTGTCTGTGCATGAATACACAAGATTCATGTGTTCCTCCATTGTTTTCACTGAATGCTTATTCATGGGATGCTAAACACTGTGCTAGGTACTAAGATACTGTGGTGAACAAGACAGAAAAGGACCTCTAGTTACAAGGAACTTAAATTACTTCTACTCCGAAGGCAGATATTAATCCTGTTTCTGCACTAAAATTATGCACCTTTCAGAGCATTCTGGTCACCTCAGCATTTACATGGAGTAGCAAGAGAGGCCTCCCATCACCTGAGCCCTGCTGATTGCTTTGCAGAGTAAACAATGCTTCCAGGAAATCAGTAGCAGTGTCTGAAAGGTTTTCCCACCCTGTTAGAGGAGGATCCGGAGTGAAGTTGGGGCTACAAGGAACTTAGGATAGGCAGGAGAACAGGGGCTGGAATGTCTGTCCACAATAGATTTGGAAAGGGAAGATTTAGGTGCAGATGAGAAAGCCAGTGGACATCACTGTCGGGATCAGAAGTTGAATGAAAAATATCAGACGGAGGGGAGACAGGTCAAGACTTAATTTGTAGCAGGATGGAATAAGGTCCAAGGGAGGAGTGAAATGGGGGGTTTCTTGCAATTCTCTACAGTCCTTATTTTAAACTATTTATTGACATCCTGTTTTAACTGGAATAAAATCCAGATCCAAATTTTTCTGCCAATGCTCTCCTTGAGACAGTCATTCCCTACCTTTCTCTTTGCCCATCTGCTCAGCTGCATTTGACAATTGCTGCCCCTTGAGCAGACCCAGCCCTTTCTAACCCCAGGGACTTTGCATTTTCTGTTCTCTCAGGCTTGGAAGTCTCCTCACACACCTTTTAGGATTCAGCTTAAATGCCCCGTTTTGAGAGGCCTTACCTGACTTCACAACCTCTGAAGCCATATCCTCCACCCACCCTGCAGTCATTGGACACTTCCTCATTCTGTCTAATTCTTCACAGCAGTGATCACAATTAGCAAATATCATGTCTATTTCATTTCATGGCTGATTTTTATATTGTCTGTTTTCCCCATGAGATTCTAAGCCCTGTGAAGTTTAGAGACTTGTTCAGCCATGTCCACCCCTACGTCCTGGATGTCAAGGGCAGCACCATCTATACTAGTAGCACTCTGTAAATATTTCTTGAATTGATGACTAAACCAATGTGACTACACCAATAGCCAATTATTAAGCATTTCCCTAATGAGTTGACAGGGATATGATGGTTGGTATGTTTGGGGCAGAAGCCTGGAGCCTGGGCTCCTCCCCACTGCTGGGATGAGCAGAATCTTCAGACACCTCTCTCTCTATAAGTTCCTCCTGGACCATCACTCAGATTTGAGGGGCATCATTGCCTGGAGTGCTACACTCTGGGGAAGCCAACAGCTGCATAATGGTTTCCCTGCCCGTGCATTAACATGGGCCTTTTGGGCCTGCTCCGGCTTGCCTGACCCATCTCCCAGCAGGAACGGCCGTGCATCTGTAATACTCTGGAAAATTGGGGCTGACATGTAGCTCGGTACCCAAAGTGGTTTCACTCGAGCAAACGCAGAGAATAAAAGCCACGTGCTTAAAATGCTTGAGTAGGTATCAATCAGAAGAACGTTCCAATAATCCATGTTTATGAAGGCTGTTAGTATGAATTTTTGAAATAGCACTTACTCCACTTTATTCTTGACAAATGGTGTTTGTAGCCATTGAGATATTTTATTTCAATTATGTGCGGGATGTTGTAGGGAAAAGGTTTCTGACAGTATCAAGGCATAAGACATTTTTTATTGTGCTTTTATCACTATTCCCGTTGCTAAACTCGACTGGACAGTTCATTAAGATGAAAAATTAACAGCACACACTATGGAGAGAATAATTATGGAAAATGATTATTCTTCACAGCTCGTGGAGGCACCAAAATTGAGGGTAGCAGACAGATGACAAACGTGCTGGTCTTTGGAAGAGGTGGCGATTGGCTGATCAGTTGGTACCCATGTGTGTACCTACTTATGTGTATAGCTCTGACCTGAGGTGCTGGAGGAGAAAGAAAATACGGAAAACATGGCTGTTGATTTCCAAGAACATACCACCTATTTGGGAAGGCCAGGAAGAGGTCAGGTGTCAATCCAAGAACTCCAAAGGGTTAGACAATTGCCCAGCACTTTGGCGCTGACTGTAAGTTCAGGAGAAAATTCATTGTGGACTTTAGAGAAGAGTTCTTAGACCTTGAAGAGTAGCAGGATGTTGATTAGTAAAATATGTTCTAAAAATAGTAGCTACTGATGGCTATGAGGTTGCTTTGGGGGAGTAATGAAAGTGTTCTGAAATTAGATATTGGTGATACGTGACAACTTTACAACATACCAACAAACACTGTACCCTTTAAAAGGCTTATTACACTTTCTATGCATGCAACAAAACATCATATGTGGCCAATAAATATATAACATATTACATGTCAATAAAAAGCATGGTCTTTATGATATATGAATTATATATTAGTAAGCCATTATTTTCAAACACTCTACAAACTCAACGCTGCTAAATTACAGTAATTTTTTTATTATACTTTTAGTTTTAGGGTACATGTGCACAACGTGCAGCTTTGTTACATATGTATACATGTGCCACGTTGGTGTGCTGCACCCAGTAACTCGTCATTTAACATTAGGTATATCTCCTAATGCTATCCCTCCCCCCTACCCCCACCCCACAACAGGCCTTGGGGTGTGATGTTCCCCTTCCTGTGTCCATGTGTTCTCATTGTTCAATTCCCACCTATGAGTGAGAACATGCGGTGTTTGGTTTTTTGTCCTTGGGATAGTTTGCTGAGAATGATGGTTTCCAGCTTCATCCATGTCCCTACAAAGGACATGAACTCATCCTTTTTTATGGCTGCATAGTATTCCATGGTGTATATGTGCCACATTTTCTTAATCCAGTCTATCATTGTTGGAAATTTGGGTTGGTTCCAAGTCTTTGCTATTGTGAACAGTGCCGCAATAAACATACGTGTGCATGTGTCTTTATAGCAGCATGATTTATAGTCCTTTGAGTATATATCCAGTAATGGCATGGCTGGGTCAAATGGTATTTCTAGTTCTAGATCCCTGAGGAATCGCCACACTGACTTCCACAATGGTTGAACTAGTTTACAGTCCCACCAACAGTGTAAAAGTGTTCCTATTTCTCCACATCCTCTCCAGCACCTGTTGTTTCCTGACTTTTTAATGATGGCCATTCTAACTGGTGTGAGATGGTATCTCATTGTGGTTTTGATTTGCATTTCTCTGATGGCCAGTGATGATGAGCATTTTTTCATGTGTCTTTTGACTGCATAAATGTCGTCTTTTGAGAAGTGTCTGTTCATATCCTTCACCCACTTTTTGATGGGGTTGTTAGTTTTTTTCTTGTAAATTTGTTTGAGTTCATTGTAGATTCTGGATATTAGCCCTTTGTCAGATGAGTAGATTGCAAAAATTTTCTCCCATTCTGTAGGTTGCCTGTTCACTCTGATGGTAGTTTCTTTTGCTGTGCAGAAGCTCTTTAGTTTAATTAGGTCCCATTTGTCAATTTTGGCTTCTGTTGCCATTTCTTTTGGTGTTTCAGATATGAAGTCTTTGCCCATGCTTATGTCCTGAATGGTATTGCCTAGGTTTTCTTCTAGGGTTTTTATGGTTTTAGGCCTAACATTTAAGTCTTTAATCCATCTTAAATTAATTTTTGTACAAGGTGTAAGGAAGGGATCCAGTTTCAGCTTTCTATATATGGCTAGCCAGTTTTCCCAGCACCATTTATTAAATAGGGAATCCTTCCCCCATTTCTTGTTTTTGTCAGGTTTGTCAAAGATCAGATAGTTGTAGATATGTGGCATTATTTCTGAGGGCTCTGTTCTGTTCCATTGGTCTATATCTCTGTTTTGGTACCAGTACCATGCTGTTTTGGTTACTGTAGCCTTGTAGCATAGTTTGAAGTCAGGTAGCATGATGCCTCCAGCTTTGTTCTTTTGGCTTAGGATTGAAGTAATTTTATTACAGGTGAGAAAATTAATTCATTAGAATAGACACATCAATGAAGCAGACTAACATTAATTGAGGACTTGCTTCATATGGCAAGGAAGGAGGCACTTGCCCATTCTACAGAGGAGAAAACCAAGAGTTAAATCAGTTCATGCTTTGCCTAAGAAGCCACAGAGGTGGGAAATAATGGGGCTAGACTTCATCTCTTTCACATCCATATGCTTCCCACCCCATTCTTCTGGTGCCCAAAAAAAGACAGATCCTAAGATGTTGTAAGAACATGAGTGGCAACAATGATAAAGTGATGTGTCTCTGCAGAGTGTTTTAAAGTTAAATGTCCTCACTTCTTTTCTCTCACCTGTTCTTAGAGCATCCCTGTGAGATAGGATCAGAGGCAGGTGTGCAGTAGGAAACAAGGGAATGGAGCAAAAGGAGACCAAGTCTGCTTTTGTAGGCTGCATAAAGAATGCTGTATTTGTTTCCCAAGTGTCCAAGGTGTTTTGTTTCCCAAGTGTCCAAGGTGTTTTCTCTGTGCCTTCATCTCTATTTTGGGCTCTTTCTTTACCTAGACTTTGATATGCATCCTATTTCCCCAAGGCAAGAGGAATTTCCAAGTGAAACGATAGAGATATGGGATCCACGGATATTTAGAAGCAAGGCTTAGAATTAGATGTTCTGTCTGTTAAATATAGAAGTAAGTGCTGTTTCTTTTCTCTTTTGTGGAAAGAGTAGATACACATTTCTATTGTAAGTTGCATGTTTAGATTAAAGGCACTTAAATCATTATCTCCCCTGCGGAGATAATGAGAGAGGTTTTGATGTCATTCTCAGCTTACTGGTGTAAATAATGGGTCAAATTCTCATCCCGTTGGACAGGATGGAAATCCGACTCAGGATTTGTAAATACTGCTGCATTTGATTTATTTTCACGAGACATTTTCTTCCCTAGCAGACAGTGGGATAGCAGCATCCCCAGAAACAGCCCATGGAGGAGTCATGATGCATTAACCTAAGCAGTGAGATCAAAACAAAAGCTCTGCTTGTGATCCCCCTGCCAGAGCCCCAATCTCAGCAGTCCCCACTGTGTGACTGCATTCGGGAAGCCTAGATAAAATTAGATCTTCCCGGAGTAAAAAGGAACTGGGACTTAGGAAATGGAAGTCTTTCTCAAGCAGCAGATGTCTTCTTTCCTCATTTCTTTGGAGTTTTGTTAGTGTTAAAGAAATTAAAAGAACAATTCTTTTTTTATTAAAAAAGAAAAAGAAAAGAATGAACACTTCTTGAAATACATCCCTGCCAGTTTTGGAGTGCGTTTGCTTTCTCCCCTCATCAGAGGGCTTGGATTCAGCCTGACTCAGGTGTGGGGATGCCTGGCTTCTCATCTTTTATCTACCTCCTGCTGGGCAAGTGACTGCTCTGTATTTCTCTTTGCTTCTTTGTCACAAGTGGTTGGTGACTTCCAGATCCCTCCCCAGCCCCAGGCTCCTCTTGGGTTTCTTCTCTCAGGTCTTGGCACTCTCGTCTTCTCGGGGAAGTGGAACAGCCTGAGTCCCTGTTGCTGGGATGTGGACAGTCCCAAGGGCCAAGTAAACAGTTCAGAAGCAGATGTCTTTGATGGGGGTTACTCTAGCAGGTTGTTAGGGGAGAGAGGAGGGTGGTTATTACAATCAGCCAATACTCAGTGTCTACACCAGAAGGATTTTGTGTTGATGGAGGAATGTTTTACTTCTAATGCACTTAAAGCAATGACTGTCACAAAGGAAGGCTCCCTAAACAGGAGTCGGGGTGATGGGGATGGCAAGGTGCAAGTCTACACAGTTCCAAATATCCAGGTGTTTCCAAACTTGGGGCTGTGTAGACGGAGGTTCACAGTGACTGATGGAGTCCAGGTCACAGCTAGAATTTTACAACATGTGCTGGAGTGCCATCTTCCTAACACTCTGTCCTCTGCAATGAGGAAGTAGGGGTGGTGGGAATTTTGTCTCCAGTTCTCAGCGCAAAAACAGAGGCTGAAAGTCTGAATGATTTTCTTGATGCCACACAGCTGGTAAGTGGTATCAGAAGATGGAAATTGAACTAAAACTTCAAATCCAAGGTGAGCTTCTTAGATCTCTCAGGGGGCTCTTCCTCTGCCTGAGCTATCGGGTTTTCCCTTCATGTGATGTTGCTCAGCGCAGGCTGCAGTGATGTGTGTGGTCTGCCCCCTTGAGCGTCTCCTCTCTTTCTTACTGAATGACAGAAACCTTAGGTTAGGGTATATATTTAGTTTCAGTGTTTCCTTTCTTATCCAAAGTTCTTGCATGAAACATCTCCATCTGCCCTGCCATCTTCTTTCTGCCTTTTGTCTTCTCATCTCAAAATTTCTTCTTTTCTGAGTTATTTCAGGCAGAGAGTCAAGCGGCAGATGTTTGCAAACAGTATGGGACCCAAGTATCTGAATTATTTCTTGCCTTCAAAGTGTATCTTCCACTGGGAGCTGGACTCTAATTACCTATGATACCACCTTGGCTAATAATATCTCTGGAACTCTTTTGAGGGGGGTCTGCATTTTGAATCATTTTAGAAATGGCAATAGGTCTGTCTTAGGAGAACATATGAAGCTTCCAAAATGACATCCTGCAGGCAGGATGGCTGCAGAATGGAAGAAGAACAGGCCCCTACATGGATTGTGGTGAGCAGTGATTTATGACCCTAATAGGGTAGTTGGGTCTGCATTTCTTTTGTGACTTCAAAGCTATCTCCATCAGGACATTTTAATGCTTGAGTTCTGGCATTTTCACAAAGTCAGTCTCTTTAATTACAAACCACAGTCTCTGTGGAAGAGGAACATGGCAGGCACCTTCCCATTTATATAAGCAGGTAGAGTACCAGATCCATTGCCTCTAGAGTCACAAGCAGAATAAAGCCAAGCCTTTGAATCAAGCCATAGGAAGAATCAAGAGGCTCTGGGGTAAAGCAGGAAATAAAAACTAAGATAGTTGAAGAGGCTACACTAATCATGCAGTCCACCTTAAAGTCAAATTGTTAAAATGAAACCTCTAAGATCATCACAGTAGTCATATGACCTTGAGTGAGCTATTTAGCCTCTTAGAGCTTCAATTTCTTCACCTATAAGATGGGAATAACATAAGTAAAAACCCACAGAGCTGTGTGCAAATTAATAAAAGAAAGTATGTAGAGTGCTTAGCGTAGTGTTCAGCATGAAATAAGCCCCTGCTAATTATAAGCCACTGTCCTCATCGGCTGCTGTTAGTGAGCTGTGACCACCCGGACAAGAAGCCCTGAGCAGACAGAAAGCCAAATTGGGGCTGAGTTTGGACCTGTCCACTCTCACGTGGAAACTATATTTTTCCCGAGGGAACAGATTTTCTTTCTTGAGGCAGGATTTTCCAGCCTCAGTCCAACTCTGAGATAGCAGCCTTCATCTTCACTCAGATCTCTGAATACTAAAGACTAGGTATGACTTATGCTTTCATTCTTCATCAGTAAAATGAGGATAATAATAACCCTTACCTTTGTTGGCTGATGTGTAAAATGAGCTAATGTTCATGAAAGCCCTTTGTAAATTATAAAGTGCTATAAAGTATGAATTATTATTGTGATTGCTCTACTCTGGGTATTCCATAAACAATGTGGGAAATTAAGAACGCACACTCCTGGCATTCAAAAAGCATTTATGCCTTTTTAAGTATATAGCTATAAACTATCAGCGGACGGGTTTGATAATGCCGTCTTCAATCAGATTTAAATGTTAGCAAGCGCCCATTAAGAGTGACTTTCTAGCAGGGGCACTGCTGTGGGTGCCAGCAGGCAGCCGGGCACAGTGGTTGGCTGTGACAGGCTATACTTCCACTGGGCTTGAATACCAGCTGCTCATGTGCTTTGCAACTTACTTTGAGCTGAATTACCAAAGGTCTTCTGAACCTCACTTCGCTCATTTGTAAGATAAAGGTAATAATACCTACCTGACTGAGTTGCTGTGAAGAGTAGATAAGATAATGATCACCAAGCCCTGGGCGCACTCCCTAATGCAAGGGATTAGGAAGCCACCTCAGTGTAGCACCCTGGATGCTCTGATTGACAGGTGTTCCTTCTTTTGCCTTGAGCCTCTCACTGAAACAAGTCAGGGTTCCTCCTCTCTCTGGGTTCCCAGCAGCCTTGCAATGTCACTGCCCATGCAGCTCCCCAGCCACGTCTCCCAGCACCTCATGAGCCCTGCTGACCTTCAGACCTCTCGGGTCCGTTGCAACATAACTAGGTCTTTGCAGATTTCAAAGCCTCCTCTTGATAACTCGAGGGTCGAGGGGGACTTGAGGAAATGAGGAGATGGGAGGGAGCAGAAGGCCATTTGTGAAAGCCAGTGTGAACAGCCCGAATTCCTGGCCCATGTCCCTTAGAGGCTGAGGGACCTATCTGGACCCCAAGGGCCCTATATTACCAGCCAATCCTATGTGGGCAGTCCAGATACAGCCACGTGCACCCTGTTATGGTGACTAACCAGAGGAATGTGAAAGTGTCTCCAATGCCATTAAGCTTTAGGGTGTGGGGCTCTAATTCTGGGACTCTAATGCTAATAGTACTTTTTAAGCATTTACTACATGCTATACATAGTGTTCGGCACTTCAACAAGAATTATCTGATTTAATCCTTCCAACAACCTAAGGAGAAATATACTCTACTATTACCCACAGTTTTGAAATGAGACCACACGATTGGGAAGTGCAGAGGTAGGCTATGAACCTAGTGCTCATGGCTGCAGCATTACTTCTCAGGGTACAAATGGTCTGTGGCCAGGATAACAGGGGTCACCGGCATCCTGGCAGTGGGTTGTTCTTCCATCTAGCTTAGTCCCCTCTATCCGTATTAGTTTTCAGGGGTTTCCATTGAAACAAAGTTCCACAAATTGATGGCTTAAGCAGCAGGCATTTATTGTCTCACAGTTCTGGAGGCTACAAGTTCAAAATCAAGGTGTTGGCAGAGTTGGTTCTTTTTGAGTGCTCTGAGGGACAATCTGTTTCATGCCTTCCTCCTAGCTTCTGGTAACTCAGGCATTCCTTGGCCTCCTCCTTGTGTCTACATTTCCTCTTTTTGTAGATATCAGCCACGTAGAATTAGGGCCCATCCAAATGACTGCATCTTAACTTGGCCATCTGCACAGACCCTAATTCCAAATAATGTCAGATTTACTGAAACGAGGGGTTAGGGCTTCAACATCTTTTTGGGAGACACAATTCAACCCATAATACTGTTCCATAATACTGCCTATAAACACATTTCTAGGATTTACCCATTTCCTTGAATGTATCCAAGTGTAAGTGTCTTTCTCACACAAGTATTATTTGAATACTGCTTAAGTGCTTCATACCGTGCCGCCACCTGGAGATAAGAAAATGAGCAAAACACCTATGATCCCCATCTTCATGCATTAATGACACACTCTTGGAGGATTTCAAGTCCATAGACCCTCACAGTACTGGTGCTAAACTATTTTATTCTATTTTATTTTATTTTATTTTATTTTATTTTATTTTATTTTATTTATTTTATTTTATTTTATTTATTTTATTTTATTTTATTTATTTTATTTTATTTTATTTTAGAGATGGAGTCTCACTCTGTTGCCCAGGCTGGAGTGCTGTGGCATGATCTGGGCTCACTGCAACCTCCACCTCCTGGTTTCAAGTGGTTCTCCTGCCTCAGCCTCCTGAGTAGCTGGGTCTACAGGCAAACACCACCACGCCTGGCTAATTCTTGTATTTTTAGTAGAGATGGGGTTTTACTATATTGGCCAGGATGGCCTATCTCCTGACCTCTTGATCCACCTGTCTCAGCCTCCCAAAGTGCTGGGATTATAGGCTTGAGCCACCGCACCCGACCACTGGTGCTAAACTTTTATCATTAATTTTGAATGGGTCATCTAAGGGGGAAAATGAATGTAGCTTCATCATTCTGAATAAATCTAAAGAGAGAATAACCAGGAGATGAGTATTAATATTTGATTAACTTTATTTGCATGTGCACAACTCCATTTGCAAACTGGCTTGTGATTTCTCAAAATCTGTATGTGTGTGTGTGTGTGTGTGTGTGTGTGTGTGTTTTCCTAGTTTACTTGTGGGGTGTCATCGCAGGCCTTCTAGACCAAGCCCTGCAAGCAGGATGATGTTAACCAGGGTGTATCACTTACTAGATGGAAGAACGATTAGCCTGTGCTCTGTTTAATTAAGCTTCACTTAATGGGCAAACGTTTCCTTTAACAGGCTTGCTGTCACTTCATCAGTTATTTAAGGCAGTTCATTTCACAGCAGGGGGCAAAAAGAGAGAAAGGAAAAATTTATCATTTGCTCAAACTTGATTGGTCTGAGGAAAAGCGTGGCTGTCTAGAAGATGCCTAATTGCTGCTGTGATCCTGTACTTATTCTCTATTTTGTCCCAGGCTTCTTATTGAAACGCTAATCAGGATTAGGTCTCACCTCTTGATGAATGATTTTGTAAAATCTTGATATTTCTCATCTCAGCTAGGAATGTCTGTATGCAAGTATAATGCCACTGCAACTGAATGGGAAGATAACTAATGCCCTTAATTTCACAGAGGGCTGTGATTTGGTACATACAGTACAAATCAGGGGAAATCAGAATGAAACTAATTTCCTTTTTTTGCAAAGGCACTACCTCTGTTACATCATGAGTCGCTTTTCTTTGGCTGTTTTTGCTGCAGACTTAGAGAATGCTTGGCACGTGTATTTGGGTTTATTTCTTATAGCTGGGGTCAAATTTAGGTTATATCATTTTGTTTGATGCCAGAACTTGGGCTTAAGTTCTCTGATTCTCTCTCTCTCTCTCTCTCTCTCTCTCTCTTTTTTCCTCATCCTGTCACCTAGGCTGGAGTGTAGTGGTGCGACGTTGGCTCACTGCAACCTTTGCCTCCTGGGCTCAAGTGATCCTGTTATCTCAGTCTCCTGAGTAGCTGAACTACAGGCATACACCCCCATGCCTGGATTATTTTTCTTTCTTTTTTTTTTTTTTTGGAGAGACGGAGTTTATCCATGTTGCCCAGGCTGGTCTTGAACTCCTGAGTTCAAGCAATCTGCTTGTCTTGGCCTCCCAAAGTGCTGGGATTACAGGCATGAACCACTGTGCCACTCCGATTATTTGTTTGCCAGTTTAGGAATTATCCCGGCCTCACAAGACTGTAAAGATTCAGTATCGTTCATGTTTCTAACTCAAGGTCTAACGTTGCGGATTTGCAATATAGTATTTTCCTTTGCCTTTATTCCATCGCCTCCCCCACTGATTCACTCTCCATGATGGGACAGTTATTTTTCCTTCTCCCACAACAATCACACATCCTTGTGAATCTGAGTCTTAGACACTCTGCTTCTTCCATGTCCTAAGGGCTTGACACATCCAGATGGAAACTGAATAATTAAAGCAGACATTCATTTATTTTGACCAAGGGACAGACACCAAAATTATGGACTTTTGGCTATTTTTTCATGGTTAATTGACTCGCAACTGACTTTCTGTCTTTGTATGCTTCAGCACAGGCATGAATCTCAGCATTTTCTTCATTTGCAGTGGCCAAAGAATAAAACTTATTATAATTATGGTTATCATTTCTTTATTATTCATGTGTGTATGTGATCCACCTCCTGCCTATATTTTCTGCATCACCCCTTTCCTCTTTCCTGAGCAAGCCCTGTGTTTTCACAGTTCCAAAATCCTGTGGTTACCTGAACATAGGATCTTATTTCATGTCTTAAATATTTGCTGCTGCTGTTCCCTCTGCCTGGATTGCTGTTCCTCACCTTGAACATTTGACTTCTATATATACTAGAAGACTAAACTCATACCTACTGGCTTATCCACTAAGTCTTCCCTGACCAACTGCCTCATACCCTGGTTTATGTGACTCTGCTGAATTATCTCAGCCCCCTAAGTCCCCCATCAAAGACCTTTTCACATTTTCTTTATGTTCATCTATTTTCTGGGCTACCTCCCACCAAGCCAACACCACCATTGGGCTATTAGTGATCTGAGGACCATAACATTTGTTTGCTATTGCCTCTGCTTAATACACCACCGGGCTCCTGCCCATGTTCTAGGTATGTTTGGTGAATGCATTTCTATTATTTTTTGGTACATGTGAACAATTATCTGTGAGTGCTGCATTCTGAAAAGACCTTGAAAGTTACCCACTAGTCCAGTGTGGTACATGCTCCTAATATAAATTATCCTGACTCCAGGCCTTGGGTATTAGTTGTTTTCTGAGAACTGTATCAACTCAGAGGATGAAAGAGAACATTATTCCTAATTCCTCAATCAATTAGCACCATAGTTAATCCTTTCATCCTTAGGCCTTTTACATTGTAGGTCACCTGTCAATACTGAAGGGCCTGTTCTACCTTCTCCTGGGGGAATGAAAGATCCTTCCTTGGGTTTTGCTGATCTCAGTTACATTGATGTTAAAAGTTCTCAAACTAGCCAGGCATAGTGGCTCACACCTCTAATTCTAGCATTTTGGGAGGCTGAAGCGGGCAGATCATCTGAGCCCAGGAGTTTGAGACCAGCCTTTACAACATGGCGAAACTACTAAAAATACAAAAATTAGCCAGGCTCAGTGGCATGCTCCTGTAACCCCAGCTACTCAGGAGGCTGAGGCAGGAGACTCACTTGAGCCTTGGAGGCAGAGGTTGAAGTGAGCCAAAACAGCCCCACTCTACTCCGGCCTTGACGACAGAAGGAGACCCTGTCTAAAATAAATAAATAAATTCTCAAACCGTCCACAGTTCCCCCAGTGTGATCTCTTCTGCCCAGCAATGTTGCTTTTGTGAGGACTACGCATGGGCACTCTGAGTTCACAGGAAGATAGTTAAAAAGAAAATGATTATAGGATTTGAACTAAAAATAGCATGGCACTTGAAGATTGACTTGCAAAGTTCAGTTCATTATTTTGACAGATGCATTTCAAGTAGAGTTGACAGACAAAATATAGGACTTTGAGTTAAATTAGAATTTCAGATAAACAGCAAATAATTGTTTTAATATAAGTATGTCCCCCAAACGGTAGATATACTAAAAGCTATTGCTGTTTATTTGAATCTAAATTTAATTGGGGGTCCTGTAATTCAGTTTGCTAAATCTGGCTCCCCTAGTTCCCACACAAGTTAATTTCTTGCACATTATGATATAGGATGCTTGATACCATAGATATGGTAGAGTTTGTAACATTATCCAGGCTGCCTGAGTCCCAAACCAGTATCCATTCCTAAGGTCTTATGATTAGGATAAAAGATTTTCTACTTCAGCACAAAGTGCCTTTTGAAAATTTGTGATGATTATTTCTAGAAATCTGTCCCATCTTAGCATTGCTACAGTTAGTTTATCATGAGACATAACTCAAGAGAAATAAGCTATATTGAGATCATTTTATCAAGGGTACTTGTGACATAGGCAATTTGATATGTCACAAGCCTGCCTCCAATGTCAGGTAAGTTCCCATTGAGGCCAGGTTCTCTCTAAAACATGCTGTAGGTTTGTGTTGGGTAGGACATTGGAAAGGTAATAAAAGAAAATCTACTTCAAATAACCAAAGCCACACAATAGAATAAGGACAAGCGATTTACTCTAACACTATTCAGCCAGTATAAACAACGTCCAATGTTCTCCCATAAAAACTTTCAGTTCTCCATGCTCATTAAGGAACTGATTCAACATTCTTTAGCAAGTTATAAATGAAAGAATTGCCACCATTCTTCTGTAATCTGAATTTCTCCTCCTCATCATGCTTTTCTTGTTCCAGAGTTGCTTCACTGGGGAGAAAACATCACATCTTTGTATCAAGACCTTTGTTATTCTTGGCAGAAAAAAATTTCATTTTATCTCTCTCATCTGTCTGCTCAAAGTTCAGTCTCAGAGCCAAGTTTTTAATTTGTAATTATTTGAAAGAGACTTTTCTTCTTTAAATATGTTCGACAAAACGTCTACGTAGTAGTTTCTTTTTTTAACGGCCCTGCGAACATTTCTTCTGGCTTTTGGTTTGGATACTGCTGGTGTTTCACTTTGAGTTTTCTGTAAGTGACATCTCCATCCTCTCCTCATGTCAAAAAGCCAATATTCTGCTTACTTTATGGTAATAGTACTTTTTAATTAGGATCCTGTGTAATGCTTAAATCTTTTCTTCTCAGAAGGAAGATTTTTTAAAAAGTGTTTTTCTTCTTAAAAAAAAGTTTATTTAATTGTGGTTAGAATATTTAACATGAGATCAAACTTCTTGATATAGTTGAAGTATATAGTACAGTATTGTTTACTGTAGGTACAACATTGTACAGCAGATCTCTAGAACATGTCCATCGTGTTTAACTGAAAGTATGCCTGCTGGTTCATAAATAAGGAACTCCCTATTTCCCCCTGGTCTTGGCAACCACCCTTCTACCCTTTTGCTTTTATGAATTTGACTACTTTAGATACCTCATGTAAATGGAATCACGCAGAACTTGTCTGTCTGTGAGTCGTTCATTTCACTCGGCATAATGTCCTCCAGGTTCATCCATGTAGTGGGATATTCTACAGGAAGATGTTAATGGTTACCCAAGCATGGAGGTTTGGGCATCTGTGGAAGGGGGTTGTGCAAGCTCATGAAATATTGAAAAGAAAGGAATTATGTATCAGTAGCAGGTTCAGTTTATTCTGTGTAGTGTAAAGTAGGATTTAGCAGCATCTTATAAGCACTCAGCCACAGGACAGGCTGGGATATCTCAGCTGTGGAGTAAAGGAAGAGAGGGAAGATGAGGCATAGATGTGTGTGCATGTATCTCTTGTGTTTGGGTGTTGGAGGGGAGGGGGCATGTATAGATAGAACAATTCTAAGGGTGTAGATCTGTTAATGTCCCAAGGTCCTTGATCTGAGTCGGTCCAAAAAATATCCATCTGGGGATGATGCACAGGTGCCACCAGGGACACATAGAAACAAGCAGTAGGCAGCAACATTTACTCTCTCCTCTGCCCAGACAGGACCCAAGAAGGAGGTAAAAATGCCAGAGGCAGGAGCAGACACCAAGAAGAAAAACCTGCTGTGCCTTAGGTGGAACTTCAAAGCCCCAAGCAATCAAACTGGGCATCTCAGCAGAGCAGCGGCCGGTCATGGTGAGGCCCAGACAGTGGGTTTCCCAGGAAACAAGGCATAAACATGTGATATGGAAAGCATTGCCACAGAGGAGGGATGAGGCTCTTCTTTCTGTTTCTTCCTTTCAAAAATCTACACATATTCTTCATGATGTAGGTCTTTTCTTCCTTCTTTGTGAAGTGCCCTTGCAATCCTGAATATATCCTGACCTCTTTTAATTTTTAAGTGCGTTATTCATTTTAGTGAGCTGACTTGCTGTGGAGCTGTTATTTTCTCTATGTGTATATTCGTTAAAACAACTATCCTTCAAATGCAAGTCACTTCCCTGTGGGTGCTGTGTGAGCTAGATTAGATTGCTGAGGTTTAAAACCTAAAGGTATACAAAAATCTCTAGGCATGGAAGAGATGGAGGATGAAAACTTAGACCTTGGGGTTGCTGAGAGTCCAAGCCAATGTCATGGTTGTATTCAGAAGCAGGAGCAGCCTCTGAACCGGATCAAGCTATATTTCTGTGGTTTCATGGGCAGCCACCCTGGAGATACAAGGGCAAGCCTTTCTGTCATGGACATCTTACCAGGAAGGCACTAAGTCCTTGTTGCCAAGTTCATGGTTTACAGTAACTCTGCTGTATTGTTACGTCTTCATCTGCTTCTTAGTTGATCAGGGCAGCTGTGGTTCAAAGGCACTTTCCTTTACAGAGTAATGCTAGAGAGCACTTACTTTCTGCCCAACCAATGGTGCATGAGTTGCACATTTAGCCTGCTGGTAAATCTCTTTGGAACAAGATGCAATTGGTCAATGGTATGTAAGATCCCTGAGTGCAAAGGCCAACCCCATCTCCAGCTGCATATGCTTCTCCTACGGAGATGTTATTTGGGCCTGGGGAGACATCCAGCTGGGCTTTGTTACAATGGTGCTCTAAAAATGGAGCAAAGTTTTGTATTATTTGATTTGTTTATGTGCTTTCATAAAAAACAAGATTAGTGTCACTTCTTTAACATTTGCTGTCCAGAACAGAATTGTCCCTCCTTTATGGTGTGAGTACTGAAGTGGCCGGTGGTGTGAGCGGTAGCCAAGTAATGGCTGCTCTTTCTATCAGGGAATGACTCTGTGCCTGGACTTAATGCTCTTGGGTGAAATACTGATAGAAACATGGCACTTGCCTCTACAACCACGTAACTCCTCTTTCCATGGGCGCCAAAGCAATCCCTTTAACAATGATTAGCTTATGAGATCTTACAGAGCTATCTCCTGTTGAGCTGGCTCCATTTGTTAGAAGATATTTATCATCTGGCTGCCTTCCTACAGTTCCCTGAAGGGCTTGCATTTTATTATTCATTAGCACCTTCTTTGGAGACTTAGGCAGGGAAGGATGTAGAACAAAATTTTGTTCTAAAGTGGAAAATGTTATGGGAGAGAGGTTTGAAAATCACGATTCATTCATTCAGGGACTACTTGGCAGAGGTGGGCAGGCTGGAGAACATCTGGGGAAAGATGGGAGATGTTCCCGTAAGGAAGTATGAAAGGAACCCCTGGTGTCTGAGGTGGAAATTGGAAGACCCTTAGGGAGATGACTACTCTAAAAATTCCAGGAAGCTTGGAGTTCCTTGAGGGCAAAAAACATGTTTTACTAAATTCTTATCACTTAACTATTGAAGAAATCCATATCTCCAAAAATATTTCTTGAGTGGTGGCTATGTGGAAGAAGAGCTAGCTGAATTCTGAGCATCTCCAGAAAGCAAAATTTGAAAGAATTATAGTAAAGTAGATCTTGGTTCAATGTCAAGTGGTAGAAGGGCAATAACTTCCACATGGGTCATATATAGCTTCAAATTCCATTTTGGGCATTAGCTAGGCATATGAACTAAATACAAACCAAAGTGCTCCAAACCCTTATTTTCTTATCTGGGCAGTGGAGGCAATACCCGCCTCATCAAGATGCTGCAGAAAAATTTTTTCTGAAAATGTATGCAAAGCGTGTAACACAGTGTCTGTCAGATAGTAGACACTCAATTAAAAAAGCTAATTAGTAGATGATAACTCAGTAAAAGGCATACCCACCCATGTGCTGGGCTGTTGCAAGCAGGGGTTTAATGGAACGAATGATATGACATGCTGAACTCCTGGGACTCATCTGACCAGAAGAACCCATGCCATCCACCCTGGAGCTTTGTTCACCCTGTGATTGCTCCATTTTCACCCCATATCATGGATAATTGAGAGGCCCAGGAGTTTCTGCAGATGGACTTCTGGCCTGTATCCACATTCATTTCCTTGCAGGGATCAGCTATCCCTCCTCTCCCCACTACCTGCACCATCCCCTAGTGAAGGAGCTACAGCTGAGGTCAGCATACTCACAAGTCAACACTACAGAATCCCATTTGGGTTCTGGGATAAACAAGATGCCTATGTACCTGAAATGAACCTGCTGCAGGATCTGGCAGATTTTATATCCATATTAGAGAAAAAGAGTGAAATCACATCTCCTTTCTGTAATAATAATGTAATTTAAATTTATCTGCAACCCACACTTCTAAAGGTTAAAAGCCAGAACTCTAAAAGTCACCCAGCCAGGTGCGGTGGCTCATGCCTATAATCCCAGCACTTCTGGAGGCCAAGGTGGGTGGATCACAAGATCAGGAGCTCAAGACCAGTCTGGCCAATCCGGTGAAACCTCGTCTCTATTAAAAACACAAAAATTAGCTGGGCGTGGTGATGGGCGCCTTTAGTCCCAGGTACTCAGGAGGCTGAGCCAGGAGAATCACTTGAAGCCGGGAGGCGGAGCAGAGGTTGCAGTGAAGCCAAGATCGTGCCACTGCATTCCAGCCTGGGCAACAGAGCGAGACTTGGTCTCATAAAAAACAACAACAATAAAAAAAAAAACCTACCCAAATAAATGTAAGTTGCCACTGCTGTCAGCATTTGATCATCCTTCTCCCCACCTGTGTAACCCAAATTATGCTTTTACAAAGGGCTTCCCGATTCATTATCTCATTTGACCTTCAAATTGACTTAGGAACGAGGGAGGTCAGGCATTATTTGTCGTTTTTTTCCATAAAAGGAAACAGAGACTCAGAGAGGGGAAGTGAGTTGTTAGTTGTCAGTGGCCTCACAGCCTCCTGAGCAGGGCCCTCCTCCCTGTACCACGAGATTATGAGCATTGAAGCAGGAATTCACTAACCTGCTGCTGGACTGAGACAGGGAGTCTGTTGGATATCAAGATATCAGACATGGTTTCGTTTTTTCCTTTTTTGTAATGCAGCAGAGCTGCTTTTCAAAGAAAAATTGTGTGGAATTCAGCTATCTGTTCTATTTGCTATGGAGCGTGGGGCCAGTTGGTTCAGCTCTTCCCGGCATTGTGTTCCCTGATCCCTTGGTTTTCTAGCGTATTCCAAAGATCATGTCTGGAGAGCCACTCATGTTACCCAGCCTTTCATTTCACAGACAGGAAAACCAGATTACCGGACATTACACAATGAGTTAGTGGCAGGTCTTTGAATGCCCAGCGCTATATTCTTTGCACACCTTCATTCATTGAACAGATGTTTTATGCTTCAGATGAGGGTTTTTAGTATCTGAGACCAACATTGACTAATAGAACTTTTTGCAATGATTGAAATGGCCCTGGAGAATTTGAAATGGGATTAGTACTTTGAAGAACTGCCTTTTAAATTTAATTTAAAATTTAAAAGCCACATGTGCCTAGTTGCTACCCTGTTGGATAGTGTAGCTCTAAACCAGTGGTTATTTACTTTGGATGTACAATGGAATCACACAGAGAACTTCAAAAATACTGATTCCTGGGTTTAAATTGGTTTAGAGTAAGGCCTGGGCAATGGAATTTTTAAGGTTTCCCAGTTAATTCTAATGTGCAGCTGAGTCTCAGAGACAATTAATCTAAATTTTGAAACTCCCTGAGGGCAGAAACCATGTCAACTTTATATTCTGTTGACTCCTGTGACAAGGAATTCAGTGAGGAGTTAGCTGTTGTCCAGAATCTCAGGGAACTTAATATCTCCTGAGGAGGCAGAAGACATAACGAGGGGTAAAGAACTGAGAAAGTGCCCTTATCAAATTTCACAAAAGTACAGTGTCATGCAAAGGAAAGGCAATGTTCACTTCTACCTGAGAGAGGAAAGAGCAGGGTGGTCTTCTTGCTGTAATGATTCTGTCAGAGGCATTCCAACCAGGGTGACTCCACCTTGAATGGGACTGGGTAACCTGAGTCTGAAACCTGCTGGGCTGCATCCCCAGGAATTTAGGCATCCTTAGTCCCAGGATGAAACAGGAGATCGGGTAGGACTCATTTCACAAGATACAGTTCACAAAGACCCTGCTGATGAAGGGATATAGAATAAAGAAGCTGGCCAAAACCCACCAAAACCAAGATGGCAATGAAAGCAAACTCTGGTCATCCTCACTGTTCATTATTTGCTAATTGTAATGCATTCTAATGGTAAAAGACATTCCCACCAGTGCCATGACAGTTTACAAATGGCATAGCAATGTCCCAAAGCTACCATATATGGTCTAAAAAGGGGTGGAACCCTCAGTTTTACGAACTCCCCACCCCTTTCCTAGAAAACCTTTGTCTAGCATAAAATGAAGAAATAACATATGCATACTCAGTCAAGTAGCCCATGCCACTGCTCTGCCTATGGATTGGCCACTCTTTTATTTCTTTACTTTCTTAATAAACTTGCTTTCACTTTGCTCTGTGGACTTGCTCTTAAACTTCTTCCTACAAGAAGCCAAGAACCCATGTGGCTTCCCGGGCTGAACCTCAATTCTGGGATTCACCCTGTGACACCTTTTCTGGCCACCAATGAAGGGGCAATGTAGACCTCCCATTGGGATGCCAAATTAAGACTCATGGGCACCATTTAGAACTGTATGGTGGGTGGGTGAGTCTCCCTTTGTCCAGATTCAACTCGCTACTTTTATTTCCCTTTGATGTGGTCACATCTGTCCTTTCCTATGTTCTTTATTTTGGACAGATGGGTAGGTGGCTTCGAGGCCTTTGGCTTGGTAGCCTGATGCGGTCTCCTATTTTCTGGGTGTCCTGGACAGGCAGAAGCACACCTGGCTGGCCACGTCCTTTATAACCCATGTTGTTGCCCCTTCTGTCAGGCCTTTTTTACTTTAGTTTCCAGTGACTGACCATTTTACTTTTTTCTCTCAACGCCCAAATGCATGCTTATCCTTATTTCTTTGTCACATTTGTAGTCTTTGCTTTGGCTCCTTGGGCGATTGTTTAAGGAAGGACATTTGGCTATATGAGGTCCTCTGTTTTGTTGACCCTGGGACACCAGAGTCAGTTGTTCTGTGGCCTCAATTGCATTAGATCTTGTGTCTTTGGGGTTCACTGTTGGCTGCCCCCCGATGCTCTGGGATTTTCAGCATTTGTTGCTGGGACCCTCACTGGCCAGTACTTGGGTACTCTGTTTTTTTCAGCATTTGATATTGTTGGCTGATTCCTAGCACCACCTGGGATACTCAGAGGAGTTTGGAATTGGCATTCCCTCTAGGATTGTGGGTTAGAGGTCCACCCAAGGTGAAACTTGGCCTTACCTTTTCTTGTTATGTCCTAAAGTTATCATTTTCTGTAACACCATTTTCTTTACTTATTGTCACTTTAACACTTTGCTACAGAAGGTGGGAATTTGCTGGGGAAGAGGATTGGGCTTTCGCTAGACTTAGAAAAACTTCTGTTTAGTGGTGATCCTTGTTAGACATGAGGACAATGGTGAATACTGAAGGACTCACTGCTATGGTGTCTTTTAAGCAATTGGGGCAAATTCAGATTAGCAGAGTTTAGCCATATGGACAAGTCCCAATTTTGTCAGAGAGATAATTTGGATCCACCTATCTTTTATAAAATAGTGAATTGTGTTACTATTTCGTGGCTAGAGTTCCAAGTAAAAGCTATTGGACTAAGTTTTGGTTCCCTATCTTAAAATAAGTTTCTTTTTAATTGGTTTTCTTTCAGTAAGATTGCAAGAAATATTGGCTATCAATTCTAAAATATGTTTCCTTTTAAGGCTTCTCAGATTTATATCTGTCCCTTTTCCTTGGAAAAGGTATATCCTTTGCAAGCTCAAAAATGTCTGCTCTAAAGTCCTTCTGGGAAAAGCATTATGGTGCTTGCCTCATACTGTAGCTTAGTGAGTAAAAGTTTGCTCTTTAGTGATGGAGGCCTGCATTCAGTTTCTGTCTTAGAGAAGGAGTTTTTTTCCGGTTTGACACTTACGGGACTTCTGCCATTTTCTTAAACTTTACCACTCCATGGACAGCTTCTGATTTCCTGCCTCGAATTTTTTTTTTTTTTTTCTGAGCTACCTTAGGGGTGATTCCAGATCTTGTAAAAACCGCTTGCCATCTATTTGGAGACATCTCATGGGTCCATGGTTAAGCCATAACCTTAGTTAAGGCTTACTGGTTTTACTTGGGAAAATACTTTTGCAGAAAAACAAACTAACAAAAAAAGTAGCTTAAAAGCCAGAGGTGTTGGCTGTTTGTCCTGCCAAGAGTCTGGTATTAAGAGATCTAAAAGGATTTTTTTTTTTTTTTTTAAAAAAGAGCTCTATTGTTGAGAGTTAGCTTAATTAAACGTGGATAACTAATATACATATATATATATATATGTGTATGTAGTTAAATGGCTTTTATGTTTCTTTTTCTCTTCTTGAATCTTGTTTCTCTGAAATAAGAAAAGCTTTCTTCTTCTCAGATGACTGAATTGTTTTGCTCCCTTTTGTCTTCTTAACACTCTTGAGACCCATATGGAGAGGATGTAAGGTAATTTCTAATATTCTAGAAGTCCTTGGGAAAAACAGAGGAAGGTGCCAGAGACCCCATTTTGGGAAAAACCTCTATTTTCCTTATGGAATCCCAGGAATTGAAAACAGATAGATCCTCCCAAAATCTAAGCCTCTGTTCTGTTTTGCATTCAGTTACCTGGTGTTTTTTACTTTTGCAGGTATCAGAAATTACTTTGGATTGTGAGAGCGCTTTGGTGTGTAATAACTATGTAGGGAATATGCTTTTAGTGATGGCTAATGGCAATTGGGGGGAAGCACTCCGCTCTTTGCACTTTTGGATCAGAGAAGCATGCTTTTGGTCATCTAGAAGGTATAAAAATGTCCCCACCTCCCAATGAGGGGTAAGACTCCTATGGGGGATGGGCTGATTCCCTTTTTTGGGGATCCAGGATTGGGTAAAAAAAAAAAAATGGAATTCTTGATTTTTTGGTGTTTCGCCTTCCAACTGTGCCTGCTTATTGGGCCCTAGAAATTGCATGCTTTCCTGTTCATGTTCCTGAAAGGATTCCACCTTGAAGCCAGTAATCCAAGTAAGAAAAACCTAAAAACTGACAAATGAAAAATTTTACAGCTACTAGATCTTCTTCTGTCTATTTCTATTTGTCGTGTGTGTTATTTATAGAAAAGAGATCTAACTGACTTAAAGAAAAATAAGCAGTTAAATCAAATACTTTATTGGAAAAAATGGAAATTTTAATACCTTTCAGTTCATATGACTTTAGTAATTTTGAGGAAATAAAGACAGTTTTAAAGATTATTGGGGCTGGGCATGGTGGCTCACACCTGTAATCCCAACACTTTGAGATGCCAAGGCAGGCAGATCACTTGAGGTTGGGAGTTCAAGACCAGCCTGGCCAACATGGTGAAACCCCGTATCTATTAAAAATACAAAAAATTAGCTGGGTGTGGTTGTGTGCTCTTGTAATTCCAGCTACTTGGGAGGCTGAGGCAGGAGAATTGCTTGAACCCAGGAGGCGGAGGTTGCAGTGAGCTGAGATCATGCCACTGCACTTCAGCCTGGGCAACAGAGTGAGACTGTTTAAAAAAAAAAAAGTTTCTGGTAAAATAAAAATGTCTTCAAAATTTATACATTTATACATTTGGTCTAAATTAGGCAAGTCAGATACTATGTTTACTAAACTACATAAATGCTTAATTGTCTTTTGATAATTGCTCAACTTACCTGCTTTGGAGCAATTAGATTGTATGTAAGGCCTACTGATGGACATATGTTGTTAGCCATGTCCCCGGCTTTTGCTGGAAAGAGTTATACCTTATTTGCACTTCTATCTGATGTTCTAGGCTCTGCACCTGGTACATAATTAACATAACTTACCAGGTTTTTCACCAAAAATAAAAGTTGCTAATAGTTAACATTGTAACATAAAATCGAAACTACTGATTGAAGAGTTTTCCATGCAAGTGTGTAAAGAAAGTAGAATGTGTTTTTGGTAAAAGATTATAATAAGCCATGGGAAACCTTTTTTTTTTGCCAGTTTAGAGGGTTAAAGAATTGTTTTAGGTGAGATAGGATAAAGCTGAAGGCTTGAGCAAGTTGTGGAAGGTTCATGAAAAATTAACCTTGTAAATAATTCTGTGTGTGAGCAAGTAGACTAAAATTAAAAGGATTTTATTCAATATTTCTATAAATTAAATATTGAAATAAAAGCACACTGATGCAAAATCTGGGCCCATGTGTCAGAATAATGAGGCTTTTTGGAACACTAATATGCTCCTTAATAGAAAATAATAAAGCGTTATCAAAGGTTTGTGGAAATCTTACCTATGGTCAAACAAATTAAACTTGAATAAATGTGTTTATAATATTATATTTAAAATTAGCTTTAGTGTTAATGATGCACTAATGCAAAAGTGAAATTTGGCTTTCTCTCTTGAACAAGATTTTCATGTAATATTAAAAGATAATAAAAGACTTATGTTTGTCTTTTGAATAAACAATGGGAAAAGAAAGGAGAGAAAGGAGACAGATTGTTTGGAAAATTAAGTCTCCACTTTATCAATGAGGAAGTTATTACATTTTTGAAATTTTGAGTTATTGTTTTAGATAAATAAATGATTTATGGCAACCTGGAATTCTGTCTTAAATTATCAAATGTTTCACAGCTTTGATATTTGACAAACTTGCCAAAATCAAATTGTAAATTGTTTTCTTATCCTATTAATCTTTTTAAATACTACGTCTCCTAAAGTCCAAAAATGACATATTTGGATTACTTGGTATATTAAAATCATACAGGAAACATTGTCAAACACGAAATAGTGTTTGGCTTTCTTTGGGTTTTATTTGTATAAATGTGTTATTGGTATGTGTTTCCAAATTATGTGAAACTCCTATAATTTTGACATGAATTAGTGAATGTGAACAATAATACCCATAACTGTTATGTTAAATTGCTGTGTACCACAGAGGTAACTGGATTTCCTTGTCAATTGCATCTTTGACTGTGGCTGCTGTAAGACTTTTTGTCCTCCACAGACAATGGTGTGTTGCTTTCATCCTCTTCAAAAGATGGTTTATAGTCAGATATAGGATTTTGATGAGTACTTTTAAATGCACGTCTCTGATAAGTTGGGAAAGTGTACCATTAAAATAGAGAGGAAACATACTTCCAAGGCACACTTGGAAAACTGTGTTCATAAATATTGAGCAAAACAGGAATTAATTGCATAGACTGAACTAATAAAAGGCTGAAGTAATCTTTTTATGAGTTTTTGCTTAAAACATTGCTGATCCTTTCTGTTTTTTATTTCAGAGTTGATAAAATGTTTTTCTTTTGAGTTATTTACAGCTTCTAGCAATTGAGAAAAGTATACTACTGTGAACAAAATTTGGAGCACATTTCTTTCTCTCTCCCCTATTTCTTCAGAATTTGGAAACTATGTGAGTATTCTTACCTTATGGTAATATAGTTATTTTCATAAGTGCAGTGAGAGTCTGTTTTTTTTTTTAAATTTTTTTGTAACCAGACAAAATTGAAGAAACTCTTTATTTTTCCAAGGCTTTGACTAGAATGATGTGCTTTCAGATTCAAACAGACTGCTTTAAGGAATTAAAGTTGACTTATAGAGCCAATAAAAGCCACTTGGGAAAATTGGCCTCATACCTTCTCTATGGAGTCCCTGCACAGGGTTCCTAACCTGTGGAAAGTAAAGATTGTCACTTTCTGACAGGCCCAGAAGCCCCAAGTTATCTTGGGTTCTTGAGTGGAGAAGGAGTCACCAAACTCATTCAAGTACTTGCAGGCACAGATAAATTCATGACTGAGCTTAAGGCTTTAAAAAGTCTGATCTAAGATTCCTTACTGAACAAAGTTCCATCAAAGCCAACTTTAAAAATGGGCCTATATGGCAAATAATTATTCTTGCTGCACTTTATATAGAAAATCAGGCCAAGTATAGTAAGGCTAAAGCTTATTTTGCAAACAAATCAGTTCTACCATGATTTGTTTTTAATGAAAATGGGGACCAGAGAGAAAAATTGTTTCAAAAACTATAGTACATCGGTAATTAGCTTCTGGTCTGGTCTGTTGTTTTGGAGATTTTTTCTGCAATTTAGATTGACTGCTTATTTCTGTGAACCAACTAGTGATCTCTGGCTGCTGATCAGAAGAAACAAGAGGAATGGGTAACATACAGATCTAGTTGAGTATTCTAATTCTGGGTACATATTGGAATCAACTGACTACTCCATATTAACTTAGTTCTAACAACTGTCCAGTTCATGGAAAGCCTTCTTATTTAGTTTACTTGGGATAATTTTATTTTGCTTTACTGTTGTGGAAAATATTGCTGTCATCCTCTTTGTGTAGGAATACGGGGTACACTTACTCAACATTTTCTTATATTGAACACTTATTAATCTTTCAGATTTCCATTTTTCACAAGATTCAGTTATGAGTGGCCCTCACCATACTGACACTGACTGAGCTACTCTCTACCCCGAACCAAAGAGACCCTAATAGTTTGATGGGAGTATCATTGCTTCTATTCAGCCTAAAGAAGTTATGAAAGATGGATCTTCATCCCTCTACAACCCCTAGGTTGCAAGCATTCCCTTGCAAAAAGGACGGAGGAAATATGTCAGAGGCATTCAAACCAGAGTGACTCCATCTTGAATAGGGGCTAGGTAAAATGAGAATGAGATATGGTAGGCTGCATTGCCAGGAGGTTAGGCATTCTTCACTACAGGATGAGATAGGAGGCCAGCAGGACTGATTTCACAAGATACAGATCACAAAGACCCTACTGAAAAAGGGAGATGCAGTAAAGAAGCTGGCCAAAGTCCACCAAAACCAAGATGGCAATGAAAGAGACCTCTGATCGTCCTCATTGCTCATTAGTTGCTAATTATAATGCATTCCTCTGCTTATAGACACTCCCAGCAGTGCCACGACAGTTTACAAATGCCATGGGAACATCTGGAAGCTACCCTATATGGTCTATAAAGGGGAATAACCCTCAGTTCTGGGAACTCCTTAGCCCTTTCCTGGAAAACTTATGAATGATACCCCCTTTGTTTAGCATATGATCAAGAAATAACCATTTGTATACTTAGTCAAGCAGCCCGTGCTGCTACTCTTGTCTATGGAGTAGCCACTGTTTGATTCATTGACTTCTTAACAAGCTTACTTTCACTTTACTCTCTGGGATTGCTCTTGAATTCCTTCCTGTGTGAAGCCAAGAACCCATGTGACCTCCCAGGCTAAACCCCGTTTTTGGGTTTTGCCCTGTGAAAATTCTGGTAATGATTTATAAATAAAGAATTCTTTTTCTAGAAATGCATTTGGAACAATAGATATTTCTGTCAGGCAAGTCAAAATTCACGTCTGTAATCCACAATAGGATTACCTGGAATTATGGAAAATCTAATTAAGCGAGCCATATTATCTGAGACCCACAAAAGACACTTAATGTTGTCTTTGAAAGTCCTGCCTGTCTAAGAAGTGTTCCACATGTGCTTCAGAAAATGCTCTGCATTTGTACTAAGCACTTGACTAGTTTGCTGTATCCCATTACTTTTCTTTTACCCTTAACTTAAAAAAAACCAATTACTTTTGATAAATGACACTAATACACCTGAAAAGAAAGAAATAGGTTTCAAAGATTGGATTATTTGAAACAACAATGAGATCATTATGAGGCTATTGGTGATGTCTGCTTTCTTAAAATGAAGAGGGGTGGGAACACTCTGTGGTATATACAGATATACGAAAAAGCCATTTAAAAATGTGGCAGAGTTTAGTCTAATCTCAGTGTGATGGAGGGATTTGGTGAGGTACGTTAGAAAGAAGTTCTTCAGAACAGCCCACCCACACGCTGGTGAAAGTCAAGTTTCTGATCATTGGAAGCAGCTTGACTTTCTGCATGTTCCGTGGCGTCCATCCACATACTCTGATTAAGTTGGATGGATACATGAGGACCCTGGTGGATTATGGGCACAGGATGGATTTCTCAGAATTCTAAAGGCTCTTGGCCGTGATGATTTAAGGCACTCTTCCCTGGCTTTAGCAATTATTTCAAAAGACCACATCAAGCCCTTGTCTGTTATTAAGGCCACCTTGGGACAATTCCTCCTCTCATTGTTTATACCTTACAAAACAGACTATGGAGAGTGGTTCTGTGCAGGACATTAGATTCCAGGGAGAATATGCAGATCGTTATTCTTAGTTCAGTTCTCCACTGCAAATCTTTAAAGAGCTCTCTCAGGTCATTACTTATGAGTGCTTTATTTTTCCCTCTTATAGAACCTGGGCTGGTTGTTTCCATAGAAATAGTTTAAAAGGGGGGACTGTTTTTAAATCAGGGAAGAGAGGGCAAGGTAGATGCTATAAAAATTATCTTTTTCCTCTTGATGTTTCCCCTGCCCTCTCTGCTTTTTCTCTATAAAATGAAGAGTTTAGGTTCTGGTTTTTTTTTTTCACTCTTTATTTTATTTTGAATAAGTTAGTTATCATCTCTGTATCTAGCTTTCCCATTGGTCTATTGAAGTAAAGGACTAATAGCTCAAAGTCTCTAGAGTGTCATTCAACTCTGAGATTCTAGAATTTAATAATGCGGCCAAATCTCCAAACTTGAAAAGAAAAGGTAGAATTGATATTACCTGCTCCTGCAGGAACATGGGTACCTAATTCTACTCTGAACTTTGCCCCTGTACATCTTTCCGCTGTTTCTGAAAGCTTAAAATGTTTTAGGCCAGGCGCAGTGGCTCACGGTTGTAATCCAAGCACTCTGGGAGGCAGAGGCGGGTGGATCACCTGAGGCTAAGAGTTCGAGACCAGCCTGACCAACGTGGAGAAACCCAGTCTCTCAGTAATAATAATAATAATAATAATAATAATAATAATAATAATAATAATAATAATAAGTTAGCCAGGCATGGTGGCCTATGCCTGTAATCTCAGGAGGCTGAGGCAGAAGAATCACTTGAACCCAGGAGGTGGAGGTTGTGGTGAGCTGAGATCGTGCCATTGTACTCCAGCCTGGCCAAAAAGAGCAAAACTCCGTCTCAAAAAAAAAAAAAAAAAAAAAATTTGTTTTAAACCAAATGCTCTTTATTCCTCAAACAGCCCCTTCTCCTGTTGAGGCCAGAAGCAGCACCACTGTCTTCTAACTCTCCCCTCACTGCTGCTTCATTCTCTAACCTAATCTTTTCAGTTCCTGAAACCATCTACATCTGAATGATTTCAAGAATGGCCCCTTTTTCTCAACTCAAGCCTTATTTTTTCTGGTTCAGAACCGTATTACCTCTCACTGAACTATTGCAATGCTTCCAGAAAGTCTTCCTTGACTACACACCCTCCTCTCTCAAGAAACTTTAAGAATCCCCTATGCCTGTGCTGCCTAGATGGTGGCCACTAGCCCCACGTGGCCAGTAAGCTCTTGCAATGTGGCTAGTCCCAACAGAGAGGTCCTTTAAATATAAAATGTACATTCGGTTTTGACGGCTTAGGACAAAAAAATATAAAATATCTTGAGAATGTATATATTGATTCCAAGTTAAAACGATACAATTTTGGGGCATACTGAGTTCAATAAAATACATTGTAAAAATTAAGTTCACTGATTTTTTGAACTTTTTAAAAATATGGTTTCTAGAAAATTTAAAATTACACATGTGACTGACATTATGTTTCTATTGAACAACGCTGGTCTACTTTATCTCATCTCCTCACATACACCTATTATTGCATTTAGCAATCTCTATTGTAATATTGGTTTCTTGTTTCTTCTTAATAGACAGTGGACTCCTAGAGCCCCTTCATGAGGCTTATTCCTTATTGGATTAGTGCATGGTATCCAGGGGTTACAATATGCATTTACGCATTCTTGTTGAATAAACAAAACTCTTATCTTCTTAATTACCTGCTGTGGACCAGGCCGTGTTTTGTGTTACAGCAGTGAGCAGCAAAGAAAAGGTCCCTGCCTTCATAGACTTTATATTTTGTGAATGATTATCATATGACAGGTACTGTACAAAGTACATGCATTGTCTCTTTTTCTCTTGGCACTCTCCCTTTGAGACTGGTCCTAGGGTTTTTCCTTTTTTTTTTTTTTTTTTTTTTTTTTTTTTGAGACAGAGTCTTGCTCTGTCACCCAGGCTGAAGTGCAGTGGTGCGATCTTAGCTCACTGCAACCTCCGCCTCCCGGGTTCAAGCAATTCTCTTGCCTCAGCCTCCCGAGTAGCTGGGATTACAGGCGCACACCACCATGTCAGGCTAATTTTTGTATATTTTTTTAGTAGAGACTGGGTTTCACCATGTTGGCCAGTCTGGTCTCAAACTCCTGACCTTGTAATCTTCCCACCTCAGCCTTCCAAAGTGCTGGATTACAGGTGTGAGCCACTGCGCCCAGCTGGGTTTTTCCCATTTTTAACAGGGCAGTGTGGAGACTTGCAGAGGCTGATTTCCACCTCTAGTGTAGTGAGTTGTAACTCTTGAGCTCTAACCTTCCAACTCCTTCTGATTCCTGAGCCCATCCTCTTAACCGTTTTGTAAGAGCTGGCACTCCTTACCTCCATTTCTCCTGCACACCTCTGACAGCTCGGCTCCTGTCAACCCCCTGACTAGAAATTCTGAATGGATTCCCATTGTCCATCCAGTAAAGTCCTGATTCCTGATACTGGAATTTAAAGACCTGTCACAGTAGCAGGGCCTCTGCATTGTCTAGTCCCAGAAGGCACTATTCCCATGATGCTGTAGGTCACTGGGGCCTCAAGTTGTATACAGAGCAGCCCTGCCAGCTGGGAACTAGACCTTCAAAATGAGATGAAAACTTCCATCTAGGCAAAGTCACTTATTCTCAGCACAGACTCACCAGCCCCTGCAGATATGCATGGGAGACCACTTATAGGCTATTTCCAGCCTCCTATTTTATAGAAGGAGATACTTAGTTAACGCACAGGGAAAAGTATTTTTTCTAAGTTTGCACTACGGTTCAATGGCAGAACCTAAGCTAGATCACTAGAATCTTGACTTTTGGTCTAGAGTTACTTTTCTTGTCTCAGTCTTCTTAGAAATTCAGAGAAGAAGGCATTGTCTATATCTGAACAAGTGATTCATACAGCTACATTATTTTAGCCTTGACTAGAAGAATCACCAAACTTTTTTCCTCTTGATTATGGTAGTTTACTAGGTTTGCTGTTTTGATAACAAAAGAAATCACCCAAGTGAGTTTACATACAGGAAGCTTGTTGTCATTCAAGGGCATTGCAAGTGATCTTGCAGAAATTCAGGAACAGATCAGTAGGGTGGGCTCCATGAAGACAGCTGCTGAGGGAGTCCTTAATTGCCAAGATCTTCAGATGCCATGTGTTCTGCTATTTACATGACTCAGATACAGAGATATCGTTTGTTTCTCTTTAATTTGTAACTGGTTTGCTCTAAGCCTTGATTTCATTGAAACGTTGGTCATGAGATGTCACTTGGTAGCTACTCCATTTCTCAAGTGCCTTCCTTCCTATTTTAGTTCCCTCACTCACTGCAGAAGGTTCTTGTTGTCTTTCATTGAAGTTCCCAAAGAAATCTGATTCACCCACCTCATCGTTTTGAACTAGGCTGAAACAATCAATGGTTGGTTTATGATTTAGTTGTCATTGAACTGGGTGTTGTTTAATGAGCCCAGTGGGCCCAAAGTGGGAATGGAAGCTCCAGGCATTGGAAGTTGTGGATATGGGAGTTTACTTGTGAGAGGTTTGAGTAGGCAAGTATTGAAATACAGGACTGATACTTTACAAATTTGTCTGCAGAAGTCGTTGATTGCTTTGTGCTCTTGTACATAGTCCTATCTGTACTGAACACATCATACCATCATTCATTTGCTTAGACAACAGTCTCAGTATTGTTTGAGAACAGTCTACATATTGGAGGTACATTGATACCTGTGTATCCTCAGAGTTCAACCTAGGCCTAGAACCATTGAAAAGTTATTACCAAGTGAAGGAACAGACAAATAAAAAAAGCTTGATGCATATTTACTGCTTGGAGACAAAGAGAGGTTTACATATAGGCCTTTGATACCGCAAATGACATTACATTATGTTAAGCATCTGTTTATCATCACCATTTTGCTCTAATCTTCCCTCATATATCTTAGCTCATACAAAAGAACAAATGAAAATAAAATCTATTTCTCTTTCCACACATTCATATAGAGTATTTATTCATAGTCAGAGATGACACTGCAGATAACGTTATTTCCTGTATGTGTTGATATATGTTATTCATCTTAATGATCAACATTTAAAAATATTACACCAATAAAAAGGCTGTCTTAAGGACCGAGTAGAGTACAAATAATAAGTTCTTCAATGCATGCATTGTACTTAATCATGTTATCATTTGAAGATGATTTAGTTACTTAAAGAGATAAATAATCACTGAATGACTATACAAGTTTTAGGTCTGGGGCCTTACAATGGATTCCTGTAGTATTTTGTGGCCATGAGACCCTAAGATATAAAGTCTGATTGTATTTACTTAAAAAATAAGTGGAAGTCACATCTAGCAAAGATTATTTTATATAGCAAAGAAAATTTTTGAAGCTGAGATGATCCTTGGAGTTGGTCATGCAATCTTCTTGTATTGAAGATTGGGAACCTGGACTTTCAGACATTGATAGCCAGTTAAAATAGTCCAATGTCAAGCCTGGCTTCTGCAGTCCTGTAAACTTGCATTAGAATTACAACATTGTCAATGATTCAGGGTGTACTTGGGTGGGTTACATAAGGACACTGAGCCTCACTTTCCTCCTAAAGTCTGAGTGACATATATATATATGTGTGTGTGTGTGTGTGTACATATATATATACATGATATATATATACATGATATATATATACATATATACACATGATATATATATATACATGATATATATATACATATATACACATGATGTATATATACATATATACACATGATGTATATATACATATATACACATGATGTATATATACATATATATATAGCACACACATATATATGCAGCGGTGGTGAAAATGCAGAAAATAATGTGTACCAAGCCCTGAGCATACTGTCCAGCACTAGAAAAATCAAGCACCTGACCAAGGATAGTATCTACTTTTATGACAATTTAATTTAAATCATGAGTGATGGAACCAGGATTTGAACCTGACACATAGTGAATGATCTTTCCACTTTCAAAGCAGAACTTCTGTCATTCTCTATTTCTCCAGAAGCAGAGACTCAGATCTCCACTGAAGCAGTTTTAAAATTTCCACTCACCTTTGCAGAGTGCTGGGGTCTTTGATAAGGGGCCTTATTTGCTGCCTACTTTAACATTTGAATTTGGTATTAGAAATTGGAGCAGCATATACCATAACCTTTTTGCAGTCTCTGCTGTGTATTTTGCACCTGAGAAGAAGTGATTACCCCAAGCTTATGCCGTGCTCCAAGTCTAGAAATCAGGGGAGAAGAATTATTGAGAAGTGTGACTCAATAATTCTTGTAATACTTCTTCTCCCCTATTCTCTGATTTCCACAGACGTGGCATAATTCCTGTGATTTGATTTGAAATGAGAGACCAGCTCAGTGCTGAGTGATGAGATCTGAACGGGGAATAAAATATGCTTGAATTAATTTGCATAATAGAATTGGATTGGTTACAAAGCTGTGTTTGTTGAAAGGGATACCAGAGTCCCTTGGCTCACCAACAAGGGGACTTTGCAGATACAGAATGGGGTTTTGAGCTCTGGTGTGGGCCTTGGTAATATTCTTAATGTAATAATAACCTGTCTCTAACTGTAAATTAGCTACCTGGAAATGAAAAAACAGGTCAGCCTGTCTGATCCTTCCAGCTCTGTGGGGAGGGGACAGCTGAAAAACCAAATCTGCTTGCTTTCTGCTAAGCGCTTTAGTCTTTCATTCTCCACCCAATAACAATTTCCAGCAGGAGTCCAAATATACTTAAACACCTGTAAATGTCATTTTCTTTTACGGAGACAAAAGCAGGCACAGCAAGAGAGTTTTATGCTCAAGGCATGGTAGCTTATGACGGGCTATCTGCTCTCAAGATAGAGGGGTGAGCCTTCCCTTTTGAGCTGGTGGCTTTGCACATCTATTTTCCTGTCATGTTATTACTGCTGTGACTTTCAACAACATTTATTTTTCCCTCCAAGCAATATGCTCCCATCATAAAATAAAGTCCTCCTATATGTTTTAGTAGAATCCCAATGCTTAGGCATCCTGGCATACTGCTAAAAAGTGTTTTAATGGATTGTTCAAGAACTACCTTGGGGGTCTTTATTAAAACCAATTAGAACATTGATATATTTCCCTAATTATTACCAACATCAAGGTCTCCTTAGGAGGGCAGCCTCCTATTAATTTTCACGGGAGATTCCTACTAAGTCCCTACCACTGAATACATCAATCAGTTCTCTCAATTCTAGAAATATTTCACAAAACAAAACAAAACAAAAAACTAAAACAACTCTGAATACGCTTTTCTAACCTACACATTTAGAAATTCTGCAACAGGTATTTAAAATAAAAACAAAAGATCAAATTTTGTGTCATATGTTGTTTAAAGACCTGGTTATACTATGTTATTGATGGTTATTGATGGACTGATGTAATTACGTCTTGTTCATCTTCACTTTGGTCGTTGATATAAAATGCTTTTTCTTTCTTTTTGGTTTGGATAATTTTTTTTATTATAGTCTACTTCTCCATGCTACCAAAATTTAAATTATCATCATGTTAAGGCTATTGTGTCTATTTGTATTAGTGTGCCTAAATTTGACCTGCAGCCTTCTCTTAGGTAAAATTGTAGAGGGTAGGAATACAAGTCCTCCAACCAAACATTCAGAGTTCAATCCCAGGTCCTTCACTTGCTGGCTCTGTAACCTTGGACAAATTACTTAATTTTGATATGCCTCAGACTACTTGCCTGTAAAATGGGAATAGCAATAATGCTATGTTTTTGGGTTTTTGTGAAGACTTGATGACTCAACTCATGGAAAACATGTCCAAGACTGTTAGGCGGATAACACCTGGCAAATTTTAACTATATTAGTATTTTCATTCTATCCTGTCATTAGTATACACTGAGTTCCAATAGTAATTTACTTCCCACGTTTAGCTGGCTTCTAGGTTACTGCTTTTTATCACAATGTCCATATAATTTCCTTATGAACTTCAAACTCAAACAAATGACAAGAATTTTGATTGTTCACTGGTTAAGAACATGGATTCTAGGGCCTGAAGCCATGGGTTTAAATCTCAGGTCTGCTATTTACTGGAAGCGTAAGTCTGCATAAGTTGTTTAATGTATCTGGGACTCAGTTTCCTCATCCTTTAAGAGAAGAATATTCATGGCTCCTATTCATAAGGTTGTTATAGAAATTAATAGATGAGTTACTATTTGTAAAGCTTTTAGAACAGTAGCTAAGGAAAATAACTTGCTACATAAATTTTCATTCTGAAAGTGAATATTTTTTTTTTAAATTATGTCTTAAAATCAGTCTTATACATACCTAAGATTAACCATTAAAATAACGTTCTGTATCACATATAGTCATATAAGCATTTAAAATGGTGGACCATTGCTCTTAAAAGCAAATTGATTCAGTATTCTTTCCAAAAGAAGAAAAGAGATAATTTCACCTTTTTAACAGATTGAATGTTATTGTTTATTGATCATGTGGAAACTCTTAAATTCATTAGTATTAAGCTAGACATTTTTTATAAAAGAAAAAAGTTGTCATCTTGTTTCAACACTTCTAGTGTTAGAAATAATTGTGCTTTGCAGCAAAATGGCAGCCAGAAGAAAAAGGTGAAGAAATATCAACTTTAATTAAACCCTTTCTTTCTAATACACTTCACGGCTTATATGCAAGAATAATTTATCACTCTGTGAATGAGCATTTAATACTTGGCATGGTGCAAGATGGGCAGGGATCTTGCCTCACCGTATGCTGTTTTCTTTTTCTTTCTTTCTTCTTCTTGAGTTTCCACAGAGACAATGTCAAGTTTGGAGTTGAAATGTGAGATTCAAATCATATATTAAAATTTTATTGACGGCCTGCTTTGTGTTCAGGTGTCAGACATATAAATGTGAATAAGATATAATCCCATCCATTCAGAAGTTTCCAGTCGAGTAAGGAGACACTGTATGAATCAGAAGAAATGCCCCTCACTAGTTCACTACAACTGTAATCGTGAATATGAAGCCACTTGAAGAAAATTTTACACAGGCTTCATTTTACAGAGTGAGACAGAGCCTCTGAGAGTAGAATCAATGAAGCTCCATGGCAAATTAGTGCAGATTCTCCACCAAATCTCGAGTTTCAGGACTTCTGCCCAGAAATCTTTCTGTTGTTGCATACGGCCTCATTTTAGCATCTAACTCCTCTTCTGGGGCCTTCTTTGTGCTCTTTCCACACAGTCGGTTTGGCTTTCTAGAAACAGCATCTGATGTATTATTAAAGTGCCTGAATGTAAGGATGAAGTTGTTAAATGGTGACACTGCCTTTTCCATCTTTCTCTCTCTCCCATGTAGCCTTTTACGTATCCCAAAGTGTCTGTTTACAACCAATATTAAGAGTTTCAAGTCCCCTATTCCTTGAATAAAGACTAACATAATACAATCCCAAAGTGTTATTGAGAAAAGTGACAGTCACCAGGCTTTAACTGCACATCTGTGGCCTCCCAGATACCACTTTGCCATATTACAAAGGAAACAGAAAGGCTTGGGATGGCTAAGTCAAAGTTCATCAAAATGGAATGGATCTGTGTCTACAAATTATAATTTCACCAATTCTTTTATTTTCTAAGTTGCTGAGGTCAGATGGCTATGGTATCCCAAGTAACTTATTTGTTCTCAATTCCCATCTTGGAGAAAGCACCTCATCACCCTCTTGGGGGCATCTCCATGTTCAAGGCATGGGTACCCTTAGAGTTCCATGTGGCTGGGGAGGCTTCACAATTATAGTGGAAGGCAAGGAGGAGCAAGTCACATCTTATATGGATGGCAGCAGGAAAAGAGAGAGAGCTTGTGCAGGGAAATTCCCCTTTATAAACCTGTCAGATCTCCTGAGACTTATTCACTATCATGAGAACAGCATGGCAAAGACCTGCAACCATGATTCAATTGCCTCCCACCAGGTCCCTCCCACAACACATGTTGAATTCAAGATGAGATTTGGGTGGGGACACAGCCAAACCATATCAGACCTTGACCCATTATTTTTCCTGTAAATATTTCAGTAACCATCAGTGGTTTCTTGAGATCTTCCGCTATGTTGTGACACTCTGGGAAAAGAAGAAGGAACCTATTGCATGTCCAGTTCCCAACTCTGTGTTCAGGCCTATATGGGTGCAACAATTCTTGTCATCCTCATTGTTCACATGAAAACATGGAGGTTCAGAGTGATTGATTGGCATGCCCAGAGTAACCCAGATTGTAAAATGTGGAAGGGGTATTCTGATCCAGGTGCAGCTGACCTCCAAGTCTATGTACCTTCCATTATGCCAAGATTCATGCTGTTTCCTTCTTGCTCCCTTTTTCCCTGAACCATTTCACCCAAAGAAGACAGCAAAAAATTAGGTGATGACAGTGATTCCTACAATGCTCAGTAAGTTTTCCAGTTTCATTTAGACCCAGGTGCTGAAACAGAATGTTATCCTCAGTATCAATGTGTCATCCTCCTGCACAAGAACTCTCTCAGATTCCCTCACATGGGTGGTGAACTCATCTGATTCTGTCTCTGGAGTCTGGGTGGCACTCCAGAGAGAGAAGGTGATTCTCCAGAAAACAAATGTATGGTGCTAAGAGAGGAGAACAAGCAAGGGGAATATCTTAGAGAAGAATTAAGTTTTCAGCATGAGAAAGTCCAGTGAAGAAGTCCAGAACCCAAGACAGAAGTTAAGCACTGGCAATAAGAACCAGAGTGCTGGAGAGAGGACAGGAGTGACTGTGGGTCAGAAACCTGTGAGGAGTGTAGAGAGGTGAAAGGCGTTACTGGCTTATCCTCACTGGTGTTGAGTAGCTAAGTCATGGCTGGGTGCTGAGAACATGACCTTGGGCTGGTTGGTAGGATATATTGTTTTGTTTTATTTTCCTCCTCCTAGTTAGTGAAAGCTTGTAAAATATCCTTTCTGAGACTTCCAGGCTAAGCAAGGTAGTATCTTTGGCTTCGTGGATGGATCTTTGCCAGACAAAAGCAAATCTTCCTCCTTGAATTGACACTATACCCTTAACTGATTTACCACAGAGACCTTGACCCATTATTTCTCCTGTAAATATTTCAGTAACCGTCAATGGTTTCTTAGGATCTTCCCCTAAATCCCTTCCCTAACAGGATCCATTGCCAGCCCGCCTTCTTCATTACTATCTCCAGGCATGCTGAACGTCTTGGTGCACACTGTGCTTTTGGATGTGATGCTCCTTCTGCATGGAATCCCACACACTCCTTTCTTATTACAGCAACCTCACTAAAGGATTGAGTCCAGCCATCCATTCTCTCCCTGAACTGAACCCCAGTGTGGATTATATGTTCCTCATCCGGACTCCTTTAATTCCCTGTTTTCTTATTACGAAATCATATCTAAGCACAATTTTAATCAATTATAATAACAGATTAATATGGAGTGCTTACTATGTACCAGGCATTGTGCTAAGAGACTTACACGCATTACTCAGTGAATCCCAATAGCTTTGTACTAGGTACACTCTTTTTTTTTTTTTTTTTTTTATTATACTTTAGGGTTTTAGGGTACATGTGCACAATGTGCAGGTTTGTTACATATGTATCCATGTGCCATGTTGATTTCCTGCACCCATTAACTCGTCATTTAGCATTAGGTGTATCTCCTAATGCTGTCCCTCCCCCCTCCCCCCACCCCACAACAGTCCCAGGAGCGTGATGTTCCCCTTCCTGTGTCCATGAGTTCTCATTGTTCAATTCCCACCTATGAGTGAGAACATGCGGTGTTTGATTTTTTGTCCTTGCGATAGTTTACTGAGAATGATGATTTCCAGTTTCATCCATGTCCCTACAAAGGACATGAACTCATCATTTTTTATGGCTGCATAGTATTCCATGGTGTATATGTGCCACATTTTCTTAATCCAGTCTATCGTTGTTGGACATTTGGGTTGGTTCCAACTCTTTGCTATTGTGAATAGTGCCGCAATAAACATACGTGTGCATGTGTCTTTATAGCAGCATGATTTATAGTCCTTTGGGTATATACCCAGTAATGGGATGGCTGGGTCAAATGGTATTTCTAGTTCGAGATCCCTGAGGAATGGCCACACTGACTTCCACAATGGTTGAACTAGTTTACAGTCCCACCAACAGTGTAAAAGTGTTCCTATTTCTCCACATCCTCTCCAGCACCTGTTGTTTCCTGATTTTTTAATGATGGCCATTCTAACTGGTGTGAGATGGTATCTCACTGTGGTTTTGATTTGCATTTCTCTGATGGCCAGTGATGAGGAGCATTTCTTCATGTGTTTTTTGGCTGCATACTCTTATCCCCACTTCATAAATGAGCAAGCTGAGCTCAAAGCAGTCAGTGAGCTTCCCCAAAGCCCGTAGCTCCCACGTGATAAAACTGATGCTCAGTCCTGAAGGCTTACTGAAAGGAATGGGAATGAAGTGGGGATTTGGCCTGCAGCTAATTCAACCTCTCTCTGCTTGCAGAAGCTGACTGGGGATGTGGGCAGCCCTGACGTGATGAGCTCAGCCAGCAGAGACATTCCATCCCAAGAGAGGTCTGCGTAACGCATCCAGGAGGCCACCCTCGGCAAGACCACCGCACGGTTGGTGGAAGGGGTGACAGCTGCATTCTCCTGTGCCTACCACGTAACCAAAAATGAAGGAGAACTACTGTTTACAAGCTGCCCTGGTGTGCCTGGGCATGCTGTGCCACAGCCAGGCCTTTGCCCCAGAGCGGCGGGGCCACCTGCGGCCCTCCTTCCATGGGCACCATGAGAAGGGCAAGGAGGGGCAGGTGCTACAGCGCTCCAAGCGTGGCTGGGTCTGGAACCAGTTCTTCGTGATAGAGGAGTACACCGGGCCTGACCCCGTGCTTGTGGGCAGGGTAAGGCTGCCTTCCCTCAATCCTGAGCTCTCCATCCCACCATTGGAATAGTCATCTGTGGCCAGAAAGAAACAAAAGGCCCACAGGCATCTAAGAGAGACAACACCAATGGCCTGAAGAGCCAGTAAAACCACCCAAATATTGTACATAATATGTTATTCCAGGCTTTTTAAAAAATTAATGGACTTATGCATGTTAAGAATACTTCTTAGGTTTTTCCATTTAGTTTTATGGAGTTATATCATAAAACTCATTTATCATATTATTTAGATATGGGGTCTCTCTCTGTTGCCCAGACTGGCATGCACTAATGTGATCATAGCTCACTGTAATCTCAAACTCCTGGGCTCAAGGGATCCTCCTGCTTTAGCCTCCTGAGTAGCTGGGACTACAGGCTCATGCCACCATGCCTGGCTAATTTGTATTGTATTTTATTTTTTGTAGAGAAAGGGTCTTGCTATGTTGCCCAGGTTGGCTTCAAACCCCTGATCTAAGTGATCATCTCTCATCAGCCTCCCAAAGTGTTGAGATTGCAGGCCTGAGCCACTACGCCAGGCTCAAACTTCATTTTGAATGGCTGCTTAACAGCCCATTAAATATACATAGCCATAATTTATTTAACCATATTCCAGCTGGAGGCATTTCCCTGACCACACCCTAATCCCAACTTGAATGCTCCTCCTCTGGACCCTTTATCATAGCTTTGCTTTTTGTATTCAATGTATCTACTTATTAATCTGTCTACTTCACTAGATTTCAAGCTACTTTGTGTCAAGGGCAGTGTCATCCTTCTGTACTTATGTCCTGGTGCTAGACCCAGCTTTGAAGAGATGAATGAATATGTATCAGAAGATTGGGTGTGGTTTTATCCCTGTTTCCACAGGCATGGTAAAACCCAGTGAGATGACTTCCCATTCCAGGCTCTGTGGTCTCTGTGTATCCCTTCCAGAAAAGTGCAAGTGTAGAAAGAGAGTCCAAAATACAAATTCAAGAGAGTTTGGAAAATTACCTACCCACTAGCATTTGAGTAAAATATACAGTTATCTTTCAGATGATAGTGACGTTAAAGCTACAAAAAGATATGTGCGGCCAGCGCAGTGGCTCACAACTGTAATCCCAGCACTCTGGGAGGCTGAGGCAGGTGAATCACTGGATGTCAGGAGTTCGAGACCAGCCTGCCTAGTATGGTGAAACCCCGTCTCCACTAACAACACAAATATTAGCCAGGCGTGATGGCGAGTGCCTGTACTCCCAACTACTCCAGAGGCTGAGGCAGGGGAATCGCTTGAACATGGGAGGGAGTGGTTGCAGTAAGCCAAGATGTGCCACTGTACTCCAGCCTGGGAGACAGAGTGAGACTCTGTCTCAAAAAATAAATAAATAAATAAATAATAAAAAAGATGATTATTAACAATGCCAGTTGATATTAACAATATTAATAGTATTATTTATTACTAATGCCATTTTCATATTTTTGTTAAAGTATTTTTATTATTTAAATTTAAATTATTATTATGAGACAAAGGCCTCCATCTCAAAAAAAAACACAAAGATAGATCATCAGATACATAAGAACTGAAATCCTATCATGTGGAGCAGCTGCCGTGCTAGGCAAAATGTATACTAGATTAAGATAGCTCCTGACCTCAAAGAGGTCTAGTGGAAAAGAGAGAGTTACCTAAGTAATTAAAAAAATAAAAATAAAAATAAGAAAAGAAAATGAATAGTAGAATAATGAGGACATTCAATGTAAATGATTATGAATTTATATGGTAATATTTGAGAGGGATGTCAAAGGAAGGTTTCAAGGACAACATGGGAATAACCTGTAACCTAAAAGATGAACAAGAATTATCCAGTGGAAGGGAAAAGGGAAAGAGAATAGGTTTGAGGGGTTTCTGAACCCTACTGATTTCTGCAGAGTTATCTTAATTGTTCTTTTACATGAGAAGAGCACTTCATGTTCACATAATTGACATACTTGCAGGAGATTCATGTTAGAATCTCAATGACATTGTGTAAGTTTGGAAAAATTTCTTCTTGAAGAGATGTACCAAAGGAATTTCATTCATTTATATCCCAAATGGAAATATGTGGAAGTCGACATGAGAAATGGAAATGGAAATAATTGGCATATGGAATTCCCTAAGTAGAGGAGATGGGCTGTGTGCCTAGAGAGGAAAAAGAGATTTCAGCCATGGCAAGAGATGTGGAGCTTGAATGATGTGAAGGGCTGTGCATGAATCATTCTGAGATATGAATAGAACCTTCTGCTTTGGGGACTTTCTCAATGGGAAGCAGTGTGTGTGTTCAGGTTGGGGGTTGCAGAAGAAACAGGATCTGGAGAGTCATTTCAGCATCTCTGTGTAGTAAGCAATTGTCATGCCTCCTAGAAGAAAATATAGAAAAAAAAAAGAGGGGAAAGGAAAACTAGTATTATTCATGGTGTGTGACCTTCAAAAGCTAGGCACATGAGAATGAATCTGATGTCAGGTTGGATAGGGGAAAAATAAATAAAGTGGTTGGTCCTGTGAATCTTTCTTTTGAAATGTGCTGAGACAGTTCCCTAGAAATAGGAGGGATCGAATAGATGGTTTATTTCCTAACAACCTTTCATTTGATGACATTCAAGGTTGAGTGCTTAAGGTGCCCTGAAAAAGTGAAATTTGGTAAACCAAAATTGTGGAAATACAGCCTGTGTCATGCTGTGCTATGCAGAGAGGGAAGCCATTCGTCTTTGGAGTTAGGAATTGGTGGTGTATGCCTCAGCAACTGGATCCCTTGATAGCACTGAATGGTTTCTGAAACTGTTTTTTTTTTGTTGTTGTTGTTGTTTTATGTGTGTGTGTGTGGGGTGTGTGTGTGTGTATGTGTGTGTGTGTGTGTGTGGAGCCTAGTAAGTATCCATGTCAGTTGTATAAATCATCTTTGTTAGACACAAAAAAGGAAAGTTATATCCAACTTTCCAACCAGAAAACAAAGTAGAAAAATAATAGGAAATGTTTTGTTAAATTTTTAGTTATTTGGCTGATCATGAAATAGATCCATTTAATTTTCAAGAAACTTGCCAAATTCATATGTAATATATGAAGGCCTCTAGAAAGATTCAATGTCTGGGCATTCCCATTAAAGTCGGCATTTTATTTATACTTTCTTCTTCCTCTTTCGTATGTCTTTGCCCTTAACTTCTGCCAGGTCTGCAGCAGGGTAAATAGAAGAACAAAGCTAAGCCTCCCCTAAGATGGGGGTGGGGGCAGAAATTTTGCCTTCATTAAGGAAACTTGACTGAATGAAGATTGGGGCAATTCTGTTCATCTGTCATAGGCCATCAAACAGCTTTGTATTTTACTGTCAAATGGACTTACTCATCAGAAATGTGTTAGCCATAATTTCACAACAACACATTGTTATGAATAACAAATTCTGAAGAAAAATCTGTTTATTTTTTCCTCCTAGAAACAAAGAGGACTAAAAACAAAATGGTCTTTGTAATTTGTACCTACAGGTAACCCCCTGAGCTGAAATAATTGGGGTTTCACTGAAGCACTGCAAATCAATTAGATATCTTTGGGGAAATTGAAACAATACAAAATTTTTTAAAATCAATGTATTCAACCTTGCTTTATAAGCAATGTCTCTAGGCCTTAGTCTCATAATAATAATCATGAGGTAAGGTCTCTAGGCCTTAGTCTCATAATAATAATTTAAATCGAAATAATAAAATACCAATTTTAACAAAAATATGAAATGGCATTAGTAATAAATAATACTACTAATATTGTTAATATTAAGTGGCATTGATAATAATCATAGTTTTTATTATTTTATTTAATTAATTAATTTATTTATTTATTTTTGAGACAAAGTCTCACTGTCTGCCAGGCTGGAGTACAGTGGTAAGATCTCAGCTCGCTGCAACCTCCGCCTCCTGGATTCAAGCGATTCTTCTGCCTCAGCCTCCCAAGTAGCTGGGATTACAGGTGCATGCTATCATGCCTGGTTAATTTTTGTATTTCTTCTAGAGAGGTTTCAGCATGTTGGCCAGGCTGATCTCGAACCCCTGACCTCAAGTAATCCACCTGCCTCAGCGTCCCAAAGTGCTGAGATTACAGGGATGAGCCAATGTGCCTGGCCTCTTTTTATTATTTTAAATGTCACTTGAATAAAGCTCTCTAGTTTACAATGGGTTTTCTTATTTAGTAGGTAGAACCAAGGTCTTTTCTCTACTTGACTGCTCTTGAAGCCCACTAGAACAGTAAAAATAATGCTTACTTTTTCCCACAAAGGGCAGAATGAGGACCAAGGAACTCGGATTAAAATGACAGCTGCAGAAATTGAGATTGAACAACAAGGCGGGGTGAGGAGTTTTTTGCTACAGGAAAACCAGATGTGATTTTTGGGAGACTTTCGTGTTTGAAAACACAGAGCAGAGTGAGGGCAGAACAGAAGATGATTGGAAGTTAGGAGACCTAGTTGATTTCTTGGACCCGACAAGTGTGAATTTAGGCAAATATCATCTTATCTCTAAGCTCTGTTAAAGAAGAAAAACTTGGGGATGTTTAAGATTCTTTCTGACACCTAAGAAATTGTATACATATCAACCCATGCCACTAGTCCCACCTACCTTTAGCATTAGAATGGACACTTCTTCCAGGCAGGCCACATCCCCAGATCCTCATACCCTGTGTACCGCAAAGCAGGTCTTCTGGAAAGGTCTGATCAGTTGAATTGTTTGTAGTAACAAAAGCCAGGAAACAAGCTTAAGTGTTCTTTAGAAAGGACTGCTAAAAACAAACAAACAAAAACATTGGCCAGGCATCCTGGCTTATGTCTGTAATCCCAGCACTTTGGGAGGCCAAAGCAGGCGGATCACTTGAGGTCAGGGGTTCGAGACCAGCTGGGAAACATGGTAAAACCCTGTCTCTACTAAAAATGCAAAAATGAGCTGGGTATGGTAGCATGTGCCTGTAATCCCAACTACTTGGGAGGCTGATTTAGGAGAAATCGTTTGAACATGGGAGGCAGAGGCTGCAGTGAGCCGAGATCATGCGATTGCACTCCAGCCTGGGCAATAGAGTGAGACTCCATCTCAAAAAAAAAAAAAAAAAAAAAAACCCAAAACAAAAAATTTTTATAAAGATAATAACCTCGATACAGTGGATGAGGAAGAGCTATAGTTATAAATGTGGAATGGTCACCTGAATTTATTGTTAGAGGAAAAGGATGAGGTGAAGAATGATGTGTGTACTCTGGAAATTTATTGTATAACAATAAACTAGGGCACATATGTATCTGTGTGGATTTCCTTGCGTATGCATAGAATAGAATATCTCTTATAGGATTCACAAGAAACTGGTTACAGTGATAGTCTCTGAGCAGAGGAGAAAATGAAGGAATGGGAGTCAGAGCTGAGAGGAAGATTTACTTATTGCATGAATGTTTGCTTATATGTTTTTAAAAATAAACATACATTTATTTCAAACTATTGACAGATACGTTTAGGTTTTTATATTTTGCATATGTGCATACATATGGAGAGAGGTGAAGGGAGAGCATGAATCTTAGAATTAAAAATATATATATTTGAACTCTGGCTTCACTGTTCTGCAGTGTGACCTTGGCCAAGGCTATGATATTCTTTAAGATTGCCTTTCTCCTGTTGTAAAATGGGGATGAGAACATCTCCCTTTCATGACGTGTGTGTGTGCAGCATATTGTTGCAATCACTTGTTAAGTGAGTTTCCCCACTGCATTCTTCATGGAATTAAAAATCTCAATTTCTCATTTTTCCAGCTTCATTCGGATATTGACTCTGGTGATGGGAACATTAAATACATTCTCTCAGGTGAAGGAGCTGGAACCATTTTTGTGATTGATGACAAATCAGGGAACATTCATGCCACCAAGACGTTGGATCGAGAAGAGAGAGCCCAGTACACGTTGATGGCTCAGGCGGTGGACAGGGACACCAACCGACCACTGGAGCCACCGTCGGAATTCATTGTTAAGGTCCAGGACATTAATGACAACCCTCCGGAGTTCCTGCACGAGACCTATCATGCCAATGTGCCTGAGAGGTCCAATGTGGGTGCGTACGGTGTGGGAGGCCTGCTCTGCTTCCAGGCCTGGTGTCTCTGTGGTGGGTGGGCTGAAGCCCGTTCTCCCAAATCAGGAAGTAGAGCTGCTTCTTTATCTTTTATGGCAAAATAACAAAATGTAAAATGGGAATAACAATTTCTAGTCTTGTAGGAATAGAGATAATATACATCCAGTCCCTAGTGCATATTGATGTCTAATAGGTAATGACAATGGTAATATTTGTTGCATGTAGACACTGTGCTAATTAATGACTTACATGCACTATTTTATTTAGCTTTTGCAATGATTAATCTTTACAATGAGGTAATTCCAACTCACCATATTTCACAGATAGGAAACCCATGCCAAAAACAAGTTAACTAATTTCTGTAGAGACATTTGAGCTATTAAATGGATCTAAAATGCACATTTAACCACAGCACTATGTCACCATGTTCAGAAGTAGGTATATCTTTTCAACATGCTTGAAGACACATTAAGTTGCTAAAGGATAATTTTTTGAAGAATTTCTTCAAAGAATTAGCCACCTTCTGGCAATAGCTTTCTTTATAACATGCACATAATGAAATATTTACATAATGTTTCTTTTGAGAAGCCTTCCTCATATTAAGAAAGGTTTGTCTTTCAAACAGTGAGTAGAACTGTTCTAATGAGGGAGTGAGTCTGCTTAAAAGAGTTTTAGAGCTCAAATGAATTCAGGATCATTTTACAGATGAGAAAATCCAGCAACAAGTATAGGAATCAACCTACTTAAGAAAGGTAGGTTTGACTCTAGAACGCTAAGATCCTTCCACTGTGCATACAGAGCTTTTTATGCCAGAAAATGATCTATTCTTTCTCCATCAGGAAAAGTCAAGTACTTATCAAAAGCCAGCCTGAGCCATTTCCCACCTTCGTCCCTTCCATTTTCCCTGCCCAGTCCTTCAGCCTCTTGATGTTTAGCCTGTGTATTATAATGAGAAACAACAAATATCAAATAAATCCATATAGAGGAAACAGCAGTGTCAGCAACTGAGTGTCAGGGGTGAGGATGGGGTGAAAAGGCAAGTCATCAAAATATATAATCCAGGGAAATTTTCATTATTCTCACCTTTGCGGGCTCATTGATGTTTAGGGGTAAAATTCAGGCTTTTTTTTTTTTTTTTTTAGTTTCAATTTTTATTTTAGATTCAGGGGGTACATGTGCAGGTTTGTTTATTTATTTATTTATTTATTTATTTATTTATTTATTTATTTATTTATTTTGAGACGGAGTCTCCCTCTGTTACTCAGGCTAGAGTGCCGTAATGCCATCTCGGCTCACTACAACCTCTGTCTCCTGGGTTCAAGCAATTCTCCTGCCTGAGCCTTCCGAGTAGCTGGGATTACAGGAGCACGCCACCATGCCCGGCTAATTTCTTTGTATTTTTAGTACAGACGGGGTTTCACCATGTTGTTCAGGCTGGTCTTGAACTTCTGACCTCAAGTGATCAGCCTGCCTTAGGCTCCCAAAGTGCTGAGATTACAGATGTGAGCCACCGTGCCCGGCCCGTGTGCAGGTTTATTGAGTGAATATACATGAATATACTGTGTAACACTGAGGTTTGTGGTATGAATGACCCCATCACTCAGGTAGTGAACAGAGTACCCAATAGATTTCGGCACTTGTCCTCTGGCTCCACTCTAGTAATCCTGTTTATTATTCCCACTGGGTAAGCATTGGGTTCATTTATACCTCCAGTTATAAATGAAAGCATGTGGTATTTGGTTTTCTGTTCCTGTGTCAATTTGCTCAGGATAACGGCCTCCAGCTGCATCCGTGTTGATGCAAAGGCATGATATTATTCATGCCACCATGCATAGTATTCCATGGTATATATATACCACATATTCTTTATCCAATCCGCTGTTGATGGGCACCTTGGTTGACTCCATGTCCGCGCTATTGTGAATAGTGCTGTAATAAATATACAAGTGCAGGTGTTTTTCTTATAGAACAATTTATTTTCCTTTGGGTCTATAAAAAGTAATGGGATTGCTGGGTTGAATTGTAATGCTTTTTTTTTTTTTTTTCTGAGACAGAGTCTCGCTCTGTTGCCCAGGCTGCAGTGCAGTGGCACGATCTCAGCTCACTGCAATCTCTGCCTCCTGGGTTCAAGCGATTCTCCTGCCTCAGCCTCCTGAGTAGCTGGGATTACAGGCGCCTACCACCACACTGGCTAATTTTTTTGTATATTTAGTACACACAGGGTTTTGCCATGTTGGCCAGGCTGATGTGGAACTCCAGACCTCAGGTGATCCGCTCACCTCGTCCTCCCAAAGTGCTAGGATTACAGGCATAAGCCACCGCTCCCAGCCTTGAGTTGTAATTCTGTTTTATTTGAGACTTCTCCAAATTGCTTTTCAGAGTGAACTAATGTACATTCCAACCAGCAGTGTATATGTGTTCCCTTTTCTCCACATCCTCACCATCATGTTATTTTTTGACTTTTTAATCATAGCTATTCTAACTAGTGTGAGATGGTATCTCATTATGGGTTTCATTTACATTTCTCTGATGTTTAGTGATGACCAATTTTTTTATGTTTGTTAGCCATTTGCATATCTTGTTTTGGTAAGTGTCCATCCATGTCTTTTGCCCACTTTTTAATGACATTTTTTTTACTTGTTAAATTGTTTAAATTCCTTGTAGATTCTGGATACTAGACCTTTGTTGGATGTGTAGTTTGTGAATATTTTCTCCCATTCTGTAGGTTGTCTCTTTACTCTGTTTATAGTTTCCCTTTGTTGTGCAGAAGCTCTTTAGTATAATTAGGTCCTGCTTGTCAATTTTTATTTTTGTTGCAATTTCTTTTGAGGACCTAGTCATAAATTATCTCCCAAGGCCAATGTCCAGAATGGTGTTTCCTGGATTTTTTTCCCTAGGGCATTTATAGTTTGAGGTCTTACATTTAAATCTTTAATTCATCTTGAGATAATTTTTGTATATGGGGAAAGGTTGGGGTTCACTTTCACTCTTCTGCATAAGGCTAGCCAGCTATCCCAGCATTATTTATTGATTAAGGAATACTTTCCTCATTGCTTAATTTTGTCAACTTTGTTGATGATCAGATGGCTGTAGGTGTGTGGCTTTATTTCTGGGTTCTCTATTCTGTTCCACTGGTCTATGTGTCTGTTCTTGCACCAGCAACATGCTATTTTGGTTACTGTAGCCTTGTAGTATAGCTTGAAGTTAGGTAAGGTGACTCCTCCAACTTTTTTCTTTTTCCTTAGGATTGCTTTGACTATTCGAGCTCTTTTTTGGTTCCATATGAGTCTTAGAACAGTTTTTTTTTTTTTTCCTAATTCTTTGAAAAACGATGTTGGTAGTTTGATAGAAATAGCATTGAATCAGTAGATTGCTTTGGGCAGTGTAGCCATTTTAATGATATCAAATGGGAAAACATTCTATGCTCATGGGTTGAAAGAATCAATATCATTGAAAGGATCAATATTCCATTTGTCTGTGTCATCTATGATTTCTTTCAGCAGTGTTTTGAAATTCTCCTTGTACAGATCATTTACCTCCTTGGTTAGATATATTCCTAGGTATTTTATTGTTTTGTGGCCATTGTGAATTGCACTGTATTCTTCATTTGGTCCTTAGCTTGAGTGTTATTGATGTATAGAAATGCCATTGCTTTTTTTACCTTGATTTTGTATTCTGAAGCTTTACTGAAGTTGTTGATCAGTTCTAGGAGCCTTTTGGCAGAGTCTTTAGAGTTTTCTAGGTATAGAATCATATCATTAGTGAAGAGAAATAATTTGACTTCTTCTTTTTCGTATTTTGATGTCTTTTATTTCTTGCTCTTGCCTCGTTGCTCTGATTAGGACTTCCAGTACTATGTTGAATAGGACTGGTGAGAGTGGGCATCCTTGTCTTATTCCTGCTCTGAAGGAGAATGCTTCCAGCTTTTGCTCATTCAGTGTGATGCTGGATGTGGCTTTGTCATGGATTGCTCTTATTATTTTGAGAACTCAGACATTGTATTATGGCATATGACAGTATAGTCTCTGTTGTTAGACAGTACTAAGAATCATGGCTGTACTCCTAATCAGCCATGTGAACCCAGGCAACCTATTATACCTTTCTAAGTTTTTATTTCGCCATCTATAAAATGAGGATAATATAAACTATGTTGAAGGCTAAATGAAATAGATGTGAAATACAAAACCATTGTAAAGGATGTAGCAGAGTTCTAGAAGGAAATTAAGCATTTAAAATTAATAATGTCCCTAGCCACACCATGATGGTATTTTCCTTTATAAATCTATCCTGCCTAGAATAGTGACTGAGAAATGGGAAGAGCTCCAAAGATATTGTTTCTATGAAATAATGAATTATAGAAGAGTAACTAGAAAAAAGTGAGATATACACCACACGAAAATCACTGACAACCCTATACATTCAAGGTAGTGAAAGGCTGTGTAAACTGGCTCCCTTGCCTCCCACATAGAACCTTGCCCCTCTGCTGAAAATGTTACAGAAATAACTTGAGTTTTGTGGTGTGCTGGATTGGGTGAAACTTTGGCAATTACCAACTTTGTGAAATAAATTACAAAGCTTCATATATCTCAAGTTCAATTTCTCACTAATACAGTAGATGTAAAAAATGCCCAGCAGAGGAATGCTGGCAAAATACATGGAATGTGCCCCCAGATCATGCTGGCACAGAGAAATTCGATAATTACTGGTTTTCTTCTTCCAGCTCCTCTCTCCCTACTCTGAAGCCCAGCACACCATGCCCCGGATACTTGCTATTTGTGACCAGCCAGGAACAAAGGTTGTTTTTAGGAAAAGCAAAACCCCATCTTTCTTCAATTTCCTGGTTTCCCTTCTTTCTGACCCATGAATGCTTCCCTTACCTCTCACCAGATGTCTACTGGTGATTTCTGTTATATGGCTACCAGACCAGCTACAGGTGGGAAGATGCAATTTTCATGCCAGTAGGGAACAGCATTCTGCTCAATATTTATGGCCATAAATTAATTAAATTGTAGAATTAGCAGCAATTTTATTACATGCAAAGCAACAATAAAATGATGTATTTATTGTTCTGCTACAGATGGAAGATTGCACTCTGTCCTTTCATGAAAGCAATTTATCGTTAATTATCATTTATTGTACTCTTTGGGAAGATTTTAATGTAATTATTTGATATACTGAACATTTCAAGTGCATGAGTTTTAAGATATTTTTGCAATAATATTTATAATATTATTTTAATCACCAACCAATGCAGGATGTACTATAAATACAGAAAGTTCATTTTTAAACTGTGGGCATTTTTATAGAGAAGGAAGGAAGGAAGGAAGGAAGGAAGGAAGGAAGGAAGGAAGGAAGGTTGGTTGGCTGGTTGTTTTGCATCTCAACTCCAGGAAAATGAGAGAATGTTGAATAATTGTGGTGCCCTCTTCAGGGTTAATTTTAGAATAAAACTTTGTAAACAAGAACATAATTTGAAAAGCTGAGGAGATGTTGCTAATTAATTTATTTCACTTTTAAGGAACATCAGTAATCCAGGTGACAGCTTCAGATGCAGATGACCCCACTTATGGAAATAGCGCCAAGTTAGTGTACAGTATCCTCGAAGGACAACCCTATTTTTCGGTGGAAGCACAGACAGGTACTGTGGAATGTCACTGTGATTTGTGACACATGGTGAATAAGAAGTCCCAGGCCTGATCAGAACTTATTTATTTCTCTGTTTTCTCAAATATGAAAAAGGAATAAAGAAGGCTACCCTATAAGGTTAGTGTGAGGATTAGATACTTGGCCTGTGCCTAGCACATCGTTAGCACACCATGAAACATTTATTATTGTTTTTCCCATATTTCACGATGACACAATAACAACTATAATCTAAAAACTCAACTTTAATGTCAGAAGTAAGAGACCAATAAGGACTAAGGCTTCCACAGTGCTCTCTATATTCTTCATATAACTGTTGCCATATCTACAGAGAGAAAAAGCTTCCAAAGGTCTCCTAAAGATTTAAGTGAGCATGGCACTCATGTGCCAATATATAGCAATCATGTAGAATTCAGTTATTAATTTATCATTGTTGTCAGTGACAGGTGATAATAGACAATACGTGCTTGTATGAGCATTGTATATATTTTAACTGATTTGGTTCACTCTTTTAAAAATTAATATTTACACTTTAATGTGTTGCATGAAATATGCACCTCCTACTTTAAACTTAATATGCACCATCAAAACATTTCCATGAATTGTATGCAGCAATAGACTTACAGAGGATTGTGCTGGAAGTCAAAAAGTATGAGTTTAGTCATGGATATTCATGCAGTGACCACTCAAATATTTCAGTCTTCAGGGTGTTTATATCTGAGAAGAATAAGGTTATTACTTGAATGTACAACAAATCATAAATACAAATGCTGTATAGTAATTGTTATGATTTGCTTGAAAAGACATAATGATGCTTCAGTATGGCTGCCTTTGGTTGTAACTACCATGTTGAAATGATTCTTGCTGAGGGCATGGGCTTTTTATTCAGCATTGCTTCCTCAGTGCTCAGAACTTTCTTGTTGTCATAATGTTATAAATGAATATCTGTGATGTTGCCTGCTCACCTGTCCAGGTATCATCAGAACAGCCCTACCCAACATGGACAGGGAGGCCAAGGAGGAGTACCACGTGGTGATCCAGGCCAAGGACATGGGTGGACATATGGGCGGACTCTCAGGGACAACCAAAGTGACGATCACACTGACTGATGTCAATGACAACCCACCAAAGTTTCCGCAGAGTAAGTAGGTGGGCTTGGCTTTCACTTTTCCATGGTGCCACAGCCAGCTCTCTGCCTCCTCTAACCTATTCCTGCTTTACTCAGGTATCAAAAAGAAAATCTAGAAAACTAGGGGCAATTCCTATCATTCTTACAAAAACAAAACACAAAAACAAGACAACAACAACGTCAGAGAGTAGAGATAGTAGGAGAATGAAAAGATGTAAAAAGTTCTACAACCCTGGAAACAAAATATTGTTTTTGCTAAGTATTTTGCCTGGTAGTAGTGATGCAATCTAGTAATTAATTAACCCTTTTCTGCCTCAGTGTCCTCATTTCTAACCTGGATATAATAGTCCCTGAGTGTTTTATCAATTACTATGTAACAAATTGCTGGAAAACTTAGTGGTTTAAAACAATAATAATAATAATAATAATTTGTTTTTATCATGTGTCTGGAATTTGGGCAAGGCTTGGAGGAGACAGCATGCCTCTGTTCTCCACAGCAACAGCTGGGGACAGCTCCACTGGGGTTGGAGGATCCACTTCCAAACCAGCTTATTTGCATGGCTGGCAAGTTTGTGTTGATTGCTACTTCCTTTCTGTGTGGGCTGGTTTTGGAAAGTGTGATCCCCAAGGGTACCGGGCAAAAATTGTGTTGCCTTTTGTTAACTAGCTTCAGAAGTCACAACACATTGTTTCCACTGGAGTCATAAGGCTCATAAATCTAAGTGGAGTTCATGTAGACCCCACCTTTCAGTGGAAGACCTGTCAAAGTCATGTTGAGGGAAAAGCAAGTGGGATGGGAGATATTGTTTTGGCGATGTTTTGGAAAATGCAATCTTCCACAGTACCTAATTCATAGGATTACTGTTTGGACTAAAGGAGCTAGTGTAAAATCTTATAATGACAACTGTCTATAAGTTGTCAACAAATTCTAGCCATTGTTATCTGGGGGAATTATGGCTGTTCTACAAAATTTATAAAATTGCAGAGGGAATTAAATGAAAAACAATGATTTTGAAAGGTTATTATTAATAATTGTAATTATAGCAACTACCATCATTTAATGAATAGTCACTACTGTTGTAAATCTCTGCAACAGCCTACATTTTACAGATTAAACTGGCTTCCGTAAAAAGTGCATAAGTTGCCCTAGAAATGTGGCAAAGTCAGAGTTTGAATACAAGTCTGTCTATGTACGTACAGATGTGTATGAATGGACAGTATGACTGCGGTGCTGCTGGTGCTGCTAATGCATGGGGGGGTTCATCATGAAAGTGTCTTTTTCACTTAGAGCCTGTGAGCTTACTATCAGAGAAATGGAACATTTTGCAAATGAGGTAACAAGGAAGGCAACTAAATGTGGCCCCAGGAAGGCACTGTGGTTACTCAAAGGAATTCAAAAACAAGAATCTACACAAGACTTTTTTGCCTGGCCGGGCACAAGTTCAGCATCCTCGATAAGCCTGAGGCTCATATAACATTCTAAGAGCTGCGTGCTCCATTATCCACACTATACGATTGTCTGGTGTGTTGGAAAAGAAAGGTCAAGCAGAATTATTAGCAGGCAGCCTTTACTGCCCTTGGTCATAGACAATCATATAGTAAAGTTACATTGCTACTGTGCTGGTTGTACTGGTTTCGCTGTCATGAACTTGAATGAGATTTGGACAAAATCCACATAGTACATTTTTTTTTAAACCTTCATGTTAATTGGTAATTATCTACAAGGGACTCCCACTTCCCACGCATCCTTTAATATAGAGGGCATGGTGAGATTAAATAGATTATGAATCCAAAAGAAAGTTGCAAAGCAAAATACTATTGATAAATATAGACAAAGTATTAGAACTGATGAAATCTCTGTAAGGGGAAATTAAAACATAATGAGCTGAAGTAACTTGCCCAAGATCACTTTGCTTGGAAATGATAGAGGCAAGATTTTCAATCCTGGCTTCCCTATATTGTGTGTTGCACAGAGTATTAAATGTGAAAAGCAAATAAGATAATGTTGAATCTCAGCTACTTACTGAAAACCTTCCAGTGATTTCCCCAAGTTTAAACAAAACCTGAAGTCTTTTCCATCCCCCACAATGGTCTATTTTATGCAATTTGGCCTCCACTTCCCTACAGCCCTTCTCTCTCACCAGAAGGCTATAGTCACTCTCCTCCTCTTGTTCCTCTGCAAGTATTCAGGATCTTCTCACCTTAGGGTTTTTGCCATTTGCTAATCACCTGGCCGGTAGTTTTTATCCTGCAGATATTCACATCATTGTCTTCCTCAGTCATTTTAGATTCCTTTTTCTAAAGAATGTCTTCTCCTACCACACTACTCAAAACCAATCTCTCCCTCTTTCTGCTTCGCACCCACACATGATTAACACAAGCGTGCGCATTCAATCACACTCATACACATACACAAACTCACTCACAAATAGCTCACATTCATACACACACTCACACTCTTACACAACAGATTCATGCCAACACAATCACTCATGGCCACTCACACATTTACCCCCTCACCTCACACACAATCATGCACTTACACACACACAACCACACACCCACTCTCAGAACCCTCACCCTTTTACCCTACTTTATTTGCCTTTTTCATTGCAATGACATCAGAGTGTGTTTACATTTGTTTTTATTTTTTCTCTTTAGTCGGCCTCATTAAGAGAGGAATCTTGACTGTTTTGTTTACTACTAAACAAAACAACCAAACAAAACAGTGTTCTGGCACTAGGACAGTACCTCCATGTACAGTATTAGGCTCCCAGTAAACATTAAATAAATATATAGGAGGGTCACACTGCAGGGAAGCCTTCTGGAGAAGGTAAAACTTGACCAACTTGTGAAGGAGGCAAGTTGTGAAGGAGGTGAAATAAGGGGAGTGTCAAATATAGAGTTAGACAGGGAGTGATATTAAAGATAAAGTTTGCATTTTTAAAGTAAATATGGAGCTGTTGAAGGAAGGCTTTTAAACAGAGAATTTTTTTTTTCTGGGCTCTTGGCAATACCATAAGTGAGCCTTGGAGTTAACTCATGGACCATCCTGAAGACATGAAAAGAAGCTTCAGCTATTTTGCTAAATGAAGACATGCATGGTTCTCCATCATTACCTGATGGGAAATGTAACAGAGCATTGTTTTTCTCCCTTACATGTGACAGGTGACCCCACCATTTCACCTGGACCTAGATATTGTTTTATCACCCTTCGTAGGACACATTCTTTCGACAAGCAGCCCATGTGGGATCCTCCTCCCCACATCCATTCACTTCTTTCATGTTTTCAGTCAATAGAAAGTTCAATTCCAAATCCTTTGAGAAATTTATTGGGATTCAGTGAAATCTATAGTCTTACAGCTGCCAAATAAAAGAGAAAATAAAAATAGATGTCTTCTTCTTCTAGGCGTATACCAGATGTCTGTGTCAGAAGCAGCCGTCCCTGGGGAGGAAGTAGGAAGAGTGAAAGCTAAAGATCCAGACATTGGAGAAAATGGCTTAGTCACATACAATATTGTTGATGGAGATGGTATGGAATCGTTTGAAATCACAACGGATTATGAAACACAGGAGGGGGTGATAAAGCTGAAAAAGGTGAGTTAGGATAAGGAATCAGACGTGTCAGTGGTGTGGCCTGCTCTGCCAAGGCAACACTGCAAGAAACAGGGAGGCGACGGTTAAGAAATGAGAATTTGTGAAACCAGGGGCTGACCCGACTTTGTAGTTGAGCTCTGAGCTCTGGAAGATCACAGAATTGTATTCCTTTCTGTTACTGCAGAGAAGCTGACAAAGGGGCTGGTGATACCTGCCTGAGATTGCTAGTTAGTTCTTAAATGTTTTCCGACGGAGGGAAGCACAGTTCTCCCATGGAGGGAAGGACAATGAGATAAATCTAGATTTTGAAGAAGCAGCCCTGAGCATGCATGGAATTCCCCCCTTAGCTCTGCCTCACTGAATCTGTTAGACAGGCTGTTCAGAACTCCTGCTGTTTCAACATTCAACGTTCACTGCATTGCTGGACCCTCTGTGAAACTTAAGCCAATTCTCTACTTGTTTTCATCTCAAGTGAACCTGGAGAAGCAACAATAATGGACCTTCTCCCCTAATCAAATAGCCTGTGGACCTCCCCTCATAGTCAGATAGACTATGGACCTTCCCCCATAGTCAGTCACCAAAAACATGTCTCTGGGATTAATTTATTACAAAGAGAAGTTTAGTGTTTCTTCTGTTTTACATTCACTCAATACTAACTACTGGCCAGACAGAGTATCATCCTCTTACAAACATCATTTCATTTACTTTTCACAAAAACAAACAAACAAACAAAAGTATAAAGTAGGTAGTATTATCCCAATGGGCAAAGAGACCTCAGCTTAATTTTGAGGTGATTGGGGCTCAGACAGATGAAATCATTTGACCCAGTCACTGTCATATAGCTCAGGCATGCAGACCTGGAATTCACACCTTAGTTATTCTAGAACAACTTCCCTCTCAAGACATTTTGAAAACAGCTGGCCCAGAAAGCGTCTGTAAAGGAGAGCCAGATAAGATTCACTTCCAAGTGAAGAAATAATTCCCATACATTCTAAAATGGTTCCCCCCCATGATTTACCACTTGAGAAATCAACACCTCTCCATCATGAAAGTGTATGGAGCATTAAATCGGAATCGGAAGATGGGATTACCTTGGTTTTAATCAAGCATTCATTTTCAACTTAGTTTTGTAGCATGAATATTAAACTCCTTGGTGCGATGGAAAAGATTGGACTGTAACACTGATAGAAAATTAATTTGAAGAATCAATAAAGAGGCCAGTAGCTAAAGAGGAGGCAAGGACCAGTGTGGGAAGACTGGCCCTGAAAGGAATCTTTCAGGTGGGGGAGGAAGGAGTGACCTGTGCTAAGAAACTGACCTTTCACAGAATTTTAAAGTGTGTTGGGGTTGGGGAAAATATTATAGAGCACAAAACAAAGAAAAGGTAGGGGGTGATTGTTATTAAAAAAAGAAAGAAAATGAAGGATATGGAAATTGGGGTGAAATTTGGATACTTGGAAAAGTCTACATTAATGGATGAATGGTAGGACCGAGGAAGCCTAATTATCAACCACAGGGAGCTAGGGCAGTCACTAATTCTGGTTTCTCCTCTGGAAAAGTAGCTGTGCGAACTGTGTGTTGCCTAGAGCTGTCAACTTACTTCGTTAATTAATATTACTATCTCTTCTGCTTGACACTGACATATGAACATCGACATCAGCGATTCCTGCCTCCCATCCTTTGCTGTTCACATAATTGGGTAGTTGGTCATGCTAAGGTTGTCACCTGTTTTTAGTGTATTCAGGGCATAAACACACACTGTATCTCTGAAATCCTGAAACATTAAATCACCCCCATGGAACTCACACGTCGCAAATGAGCTCTCTGCATATGATTAATTTGCACATTTGCCTCCAATTCAGTGTGTTTATTCTAGGCAAAGGAATAATCTTCTATAAAGCACTGACATTTAGGTTTTAAACAGTGTAAGATGTTATTTCATTTGTAAAAGAACATTTGCTCAAACTTGAAGCACAAAGTTCCAAATGTCCACCAGGGGAAAAAAAAAAGAAAAATTATAGATGAATTTAACAGAGTAAAAGTATGACTCCTTGTAAAAGTCATTACATGCAATTTAATACCATAAAAGTCTATAGAGACATTATGGCAATATTTCTGCATTTTAAAGTATTTTTTAACTTAGCATTTTTATTTATTTCCTAATTTATTCACCCATTTTTCCACCAAGAGTTATCGAGTTCTTATTATTTGTCAGGCAGGCCCTTTGCCAGAGGCTGGAAATCTAAAGTTGAAGAGACAGAGTCTTGACCACAGGGAGTTCACAATTTAACAGGACAGTGAAGTGAAACAATAATTAAAACCGAGAGGGTTTTCTCAGCCTTAGCAGTGTTGATGTCTCAGGCTGGATAATTCTTTGTTGTAGGAGGCTGTTCTGTGCATTGTAGGATATTTGGTAGTATCTAGTATCCCAGGCTTCCCCTCACTAAAGGTCATTAAGCACATGCTCTACCCCACCCAACAGTCCTGATAATAGTAATAAAAATAATTACTCTAGACATTGCCTAACAGCCCTGGAGTAACTGGGAGCAAAATCACTCCCCAGTTGAAATTTGACTGCAATAGTGTGATAAGACCTGTGAACATGGGTCATGAATGACTTCTTGTGGGGGCAGTTCTCAAGCTGAGTCTTGATAGATGAGGAGAAATTTGCTGGATAGTTAAGGACAGAAAAGGCAGAAAAAATAGCTCATGAAGGGCTAGTATCAATGGAAACAGGACACATTTGAGAAACTGCAATACTTTCAATCTTGAGAGTCTTAAGATATATACGGTAAAACCAACAAACAAACTTGTTAAAATTCAAGGGAGACATTACAAAGAATTGAGGAAGGCAGAAGAGATAGTGAGATGGTAGTGAAGGAGAAGAATTCAAGAAATAATTACTAGATAGAATCATTCATTTACTGAATATTTTAGAAAACAATAAGTACCTTGAGTTCTGACTGTGTCTTAGTTTAATAGTGCACAGGGGACAGAGAAACTACCCTTGGAGTATTTAGACAATCTCTATGTGGTTAGCTGAGGAAGAACCAGGGTCAAATAAAGATGAGGTTTTAGGTGGCTTCGTGGACTAAGAGGGGAAAATCCGATCTGTTCACGCAGCACCTTTGACTAAATGGGAATTCCATCTATCTCAGAGAAATCGCCGCACAGTGTCTGAGCTATTTATTTTCAACCAGATAAACTCCTTGTAAAGCAGTGTCAGAGCAGAATTATAAGGCATTTTTAATATTCCCTGTTTTAACAAAACTCTTTTTATGTTTGATTTTTCTTTATATTCTTTGTCCACAGGTGTATAGATGTGGATACATAACATTTAACACTGTTGCAATCAGAGGGTGATCTGATTTGTTAACTTAATGTCACATCATAAACATTTTACATGCTGTTATATAATGTACATAATCATTTTTAATGACTACATAACATCCCATCCTATTGACGAATCATTATTTCCTTAAAATCTCACAGTTGGATTTGGTGTTTTGTGTGTACATTTCCACAGATTAGATATAACCTTCTATTATATCTAACAAATATCATGCATTTTGAATATTGTTTGTTTTGGTTTTGTGTTGAATTAATCCCTCAGGGAAGATTTTCAGAGGTGGGATTAGTAAACTAGGGGGTATTAAGAATTTTATGGCTTATGCAATGTGTTGCCTCATTTAGCTTTATTTCAACTACTCATAACATGGATATAAATGTTCACATGGGAAACTACCTCACATCTTTATTGGAGGGAGGAAGGGAATAAATTGTAGGCAAATGTCTAAATGTTAAGCATCTATCAGCCCCACTCCTCATTCAGTCAAAATGACGGATGCATATGATCACTTGGTACAGTCATTCTTGTGTACTGTGGGACAAAGATCAGCAAAGAGCAGTAAGACTCAGTAGACTTCTAAGGGATGCTCCCCTCCATTCCTCTCCCACCCCTACCTCGCTGGGGAGGGAAATGAAGGGCTGCCAAAGGGCCACTAGGGGGCCACACAAATCTATCTGGGGCTGTTGAGGAGGACTTCACAAGGCAATGAGGCTTGAACTGACTCCAGACTTGGAATCTCGCCAAACTGGGAAAGGACATCCCACATAAACCTCTGCAAATGCCTGGAGAGCCTAGCTTGGGATGTGAAACTGCAGCATGAGGATATTATGCTCAACACCAACAGGGCTTCCCAGTGGGAAAATGGCTCCAGGTCCTGAGGCATATGCCTAAACCAAGTACAAAAGTTTCTGCTGTAGCGAGATCAACAGACTATCTGATATTAGAAAATTTCCACTTTTCTGATTATAAATTACCCACTCTCAGAACTATCATATTCCAGTGTTTAATGCTGTGTAATGATTGAAGGGATGTTTTAGAAGTTGCAGCAATCTTTTATGTTCAGCCTATAAATATCATTCCTTTCTGCTGCTCAGTAACCTATCTAAGGATAAAGGGACTGCTGGGTCCCAGGATGATGGAAAGGCTGGGGGCAGATTTAGATTTAGGAAAAGGTAGTGTTTCTTGACTCTGGGAAGATGGAGGTGGGAAGATGATAGAAAAAGTATCAAGGATATTGAACATGTTTAACCCCGTTGAAAGTGGGATCATCAGCCTTAGTGTAGAGTACTGCAAAATTAGATCAGGAATAAGCCCCATGACTATATGCCCATTCAGAATAAGCATTTGCCAGGCAAATGACAACAGCATGGCAGACAGATGCTCGCCTTAAAAGATGAAACTCTTTCCAAACATTTGGTAGTTCAGCAAAATCCAGAGCACTAATTAGAAAGTTGTTTCCCAGGCAGCAGGGCTTGTTTCTCTGCTACAATGTTACTTTCCATCCTTTGCGGACTGATTCACTGTAACTCCTCTCATTCAAAATTAGGCAGTGTTTACCATCAATTTCCCTATAACTACAGCCATTCAAATACTACTACTCATTTTTTTCATATTCGTGTAAAATTTTACTGCTTACATTTGTTTTTCTTTAAATAGACCATCTTTAATATATATGCATTCTTTTTTTTTAAAAAAAGGAAGCATTTTAAAAAAGGAAACATTTCCCTCATTATCTTATCACTTGCCAAAAATAGAAGGTAACTTAAAAATAAATGCAATCAAACCAAAACGATGCCATTACATTCTAGCTAGAGTTGTATCATAATATCTCACAAAAGAGATTGCGAAGCAGAGCAGATATGTTAAAACGGAGATGTTCTACTTGGTGTGTCAAGGATTTAAAGACTTGGAAAAGAAATAATTATCTCAATATGTAAGTTAATATCATTTGACAACCTCACCTATCAAATTACCTATAAACCACCCTATGTCATCTTATGGGCCACTGCTGGTAAGAGTCCCAGACATTGGGAAACACAATGTGGTCAGAGACTTTCAACATGAAGCTTTCAATATGATCAAGCTGGATGGTTGCAGGTGGGAGAGGTATGAAGCAGTCATCAAACAAGACATGCTTTTTGGCTGAAATTCAGTGGGTATTTTTGTCACCAAGATTCTTACTTTCCAGAATGAGGTACCAAATGTATTTTTGTAGTGTTTTAATTCCCTTCCTTAGGTAATTCTTACTGACTTATTTGGGCAAAATTAGTGTTGCTATGTAGAATAAGTTTCATTTTAGATGACATGGTCTTTCTGTGTCTGTCGTGCTCTTTGAATGACCCATTAAGCACATTCTAAGTTTCAGCAATTGATTTGTGTGATTTTCTGACCAAATGGCTCAGGTAATTTGATATTGAGTAGACTCTGATTTTCTCTCTTTGAGAAACTATTCACTCTTCCCTATAAAACAATCAGGTCTTTCTCTTCCATTATTCTTTCAAGGAATTGGTTGTCAATCTTCTCTTCATTCTTGCCAGCCTGTAGATTTTGAAACCAAAAGAGCCTATAGCTTGAAGGTAGAGGCAGCCAATGTTCACATCGACCCGAAGTTTATCAGCAATGGCCCTTTCAAGGACACTGTGACTGTCAAGATCGCAGTAGAAGATGCTGACGAGCCCCCTATGTTCTTGGCCCCAAGTTACATCCATGAAGTCCAAGAAAATGCAGCTGCTGGCACCGTGGTTGGGAGAGTGCATGCCAAAGACCCTGACGCTGCCAACAGCCCGATAAGGTACAGATGGATTTATTTTAAGAGCTTGGATGGGGAATTTTAGAGTCAAGAGTTTCTGGGAAAGCCTTGTAGGAACCACGTTCTTCAATTTCAAAAAGGGTTCAGGTTTATCAGGTTCAATAGAATGTAAACAAGATTAAGATTTAGAAGACCTGAGCTTCCCTTCACCTCTGTTCCTGACTTTTTGGATAGGATTGTTCAAGCTACATGACTTTGCTCTGGAGCAGATTCCCCCAGGCATACTAGGTGACGTAGCCCTGAGCTGGGCCTGTCTGCCTCAGGGGACTGTGGGGAAGTATAAATAATTATTGTGAAATAATTATAGTAATTGCAATTTATTAAATACCTTCCCATTCTCTGGTTACTCTATGAGGAGGTTAGATATGTGATCTAATCAATCCCCTCAACTTATTTGATGTATAAATTGTTGTCCTTAAAATGAGAGGAAATTGGAGGCACTGCAAGACAAAGTGACTTGCCTGGAATGATACAGCCACTGAGCAGGAGGCAAGGAAAGCCAGCTCTGCCTAACTGCTGCTGAGTACTTTGTAAAAGTAGTAAAGTGTCCAAATAAATTTCGGGTGCTTTTATTATTATGAATACTTTTTTGTGACAAAAAATGTGATCCAGAACTGTGGCTGGGCACCGTGGCTCACATCTGTAATCCCATCGCTTTGGGAAGGCTAAGGCAGGTGGATCACCCACGGTAAGGAGTTCGAGCCCAGCCTTTACAATGTAGTGAAACCCTGTCTCTACTAAAAATACAAAATTTAGCTGGGCCTGGTGGCATGCACCTGTAATTCCAGCTCCCCGGGAGGCTGAGGCAGGACAATCACTTGAACCCGAGAGGTAGAGGTTGCAGTAAGCTGAGATCAAGCCACTGCATTCTAGCCTGGGTGGCAGAGTGAGACCCTGTCTCAAAAAAAAAAAAAAAAAAAAAGGAAAAGTGGTCCAAAACTCTGCTTCTCCACTCTCCTCTTCATTCGGAGCTAATGACTGATGAAGCTAATGATGAAAATGTGAAAATGAGAGGGTGATGAGAAGGAGGTGGAGAAGGGGCTTGAATCACACATTTATAGGATAGTGCCCTGGAATTTCCCCTGGACCGGATTCTAGCAGGTGTTTCTTTTCCCACAGCCACTCCCCTCATTTCCTTCTTGCTTGGATTTCTTTATATGCTTCCACAGGGTCTCCCAGCCCTCAGTCTTTCATTTACCTCTCTGCATGAATCCTGACTCTGCAGCCAGAGAGACCCTCATACAATGCACATCCAAACATCACATCTTACCTTAGTTAAAACACAAGAAAAAATTAATGATTAAATGGTTCCCTGTTGTCTCCCTCTTCAAAATAATCTAACGTCATTCACTTAGTTTAAAAAACTTCTTTGCACCCCTCTACCTCCATCTCATTCTTTGACGCTCTCCTGCTCTCTCCTAATCCCTGGACTTCACATGTTCCTCCTTCTAGCTGGTAGCACTTGCCTTTCCAAGTTACCACATTGGACTCATTTTCTCCATCTCCCCTTAGGTATTATCTCTTGTAGGAATTCTTCCAGGGTTCCGTAGAGATGTATCGGATGTCCTTCCTCTTGCTCCTCCCTACCTCACCCACCAGGCTACATCACAGGGACACTTAGGTTATGAGAGGTCCTCACTAGAGGATAGTCTCAAAGAGCTTGATGTCTGTCTGGTTTAGGCCTTGGCAAACTATAGCCCATAGGCCAAATCTGGCTGCCATTTGCTTTTCTGTCTCTCTCTCTCTTTTTCTGTTGTGAAAAAATTTACATATCATGAAGCATGAACTTTACCTGTTCAACTTGTACAATTTATTGGGTTTTAGTATATTTCATGAAGATGTTCAACCATTACCACTGTCTAATTCCAGAATATTTTTATTGATCCACTTCACCAAAGAAATCCCATGTCCATTAGGCCGGGCACAGTGGCTCACGCTTGTAATCCCAGCACTTTGGGAGGCCGAGGCAGGCGGATCACGAGGTCAGGAGATCGAGACCACGGTGAAACCCCGTCTCTACTAAAAATACAAAAAAAATTACAAAAAAATTAGCCGGGCATGGTGGCGGGCACCTGTAGTCCCAGCTACTTGGAGAGGCTGAGGCAGGAGAATGGCGTGAACCCGGGAGGCGGAGCTTGCAGTGAGCCGAGATTGAGCCACTGCACTCCAGCCTGGGCGACAGAGCGAGACTCCGTCTCAAAAAAAAAAAAAAAAGAAATCCCATGTCCATTAGCAGTCACTCTCCGTTTCTCCTGCTTCCCAGCCTCCTGTAACAATTAACTTATTTTGTGTCTGTATGTTTGCCTATTCTGGACATTTCATATAAATGGAATAATACAACATATGGTCTTATGTAACTGAATTTTTGCATGTAGCATAATGATTTTGAGGTTCATTCATGTTGTAGAGTGCATCACTAATTCATTTCTTTTTATCTCTGAGTAATTTTTCATTGTATGGGTGCACCACATTTTATTTGCTCATTTATTGTTTGGATGCATGTTTGAGTTGTTTCCAAACTTGGCTATGACAGATAATGCTGAACATTCCTGGACATGTCTTAGCCTAAACATGTTTTCCTCTTTCCTGGGCATATACCTAGGAGTGGAATTGCTGGATTATGTGGTAACTCTATGTTGAACTTTCTGAGGAGCTGCCAAAGTGTTTTCCACAGTGGCTGTACGATTTTACTTTCTTATCAGCAATACATGAGAATTCCAATTTCTCTAATTCTCAGCAACACTTTTTTGCCTCTTTTGATTATAGCTATCATAGTGGGTGTGAAATGATATGTCATTATAGTTTTGGTTTGTATTTCCATAATGGCTAGTGACACAAAGCATCTTTTATTTATTTATTTATTTATTTATTTATTTATTTATTTATTTGCTGTTGAGACATAGTCTTACTCTGTTGCCCAGGCTGGAGTGCAGTGGTGCGATCTCAGCTCACTCCAACCTATGCTTCCCAGGCTCAAGTGAGTCTTGTGCTTCAGTGCCCCAAGTAGCTGGGACTACAGGTACACACCACCAAGCCCAGCTATTTTTTTAAAATATAGAGACAGGGTTTTGCCATGTTGGCCATGCTGGTCTCAAATTCCTGGCCTCAAGTGATCCACCTGCTTCTGCCTTCCAAAGTGCTGGGATTACACTCATGAGCCACTGCACCTGGCCTGAGCATCTTTTTATGTGCTTATTAGCCATTTGTATGTCTTCTTGGGAGAAATATCTATTCAAGAATTTTGCCCATTTCATAATTCGATTATTTGTCTTTTTTATTGTTGAGTTGTAAGAGCTCTTTATATATTCTGAATGGTAGGGCCTTATCAGATATATGATTCGCATTGTTTTTTCTCATTCCATGGGATGTCTTTTCAGTTTCTTAATAGTGTCCTTTGAGGCACAAAAGGTTTCAATTTTGATGAATTCCAGTGTGTCTATTCTTTTTCTTTTAAATGTCTATAATGAAATAATTGTCTAATCTAAAGTCATGAATGATTTACACATTTTAAAAAAATAAACCTCATGGTTTTAGCTTTCACATTTAGATTTTTATCAATTTTGAGTATAATTTTATATATGTTGTCAGGAAGGGGTCCAACTTTATTATTTTGCATGTGCGTACCCAATTATTCCAGCACTATTTGTTGAAAATACTATTTTTTCTTAATTGAATGGTCTTGGCATTCATGTTGAAAATTGACCATTCATAGTCATAGAAACTAGGTTTGTTTTGTACTCTTGATTACATTCCATTATTATGTGTCTATCCATACGGCAGTACCACATAGCCTTCATCACCATAACTTTGTACTATGTTTTGAAATCAGGAACTGTGAGTTATTCATCTTTTTTCTCACCACCTATTTTTGTAGATAATGTTATATGGGAAGACAGTCACATCATTTGTTTGCATATTACCTATGTCTTCTTTCCTGCTGCAAGGGCAGAGTTGAGTAGTTGAGACAGAGATTCTAATTTCTGCACAAGCTAAACATTTGCTGGCTGGCCCTTTGCAGAACATGTTTGCTGACCCCTGTTCTAGATCATCACTGCACCTTCCACTAAACAGAGTACATGGCCCAAAGTCGACGTCTAACAAATATTTATTGAATAAATAAATAAAATAACTCCTGATTTGGCTTGGAAGGTCAAGCTCACAGTTTTTGAGTGTAAAACAGGAGGCGTGATAGAAGTGATGACATCTTATTCACACATTTATTTGGCAAATCTTCATTGAGCAGACACTGGGGGTTCCCAATACACTTAGGGAGGCAGACACTTATGAAAAAGTAAATGGATCTAAATATGAAAGGAAATTATACGGACAATGGAGTTTGTCCATTTATATCAAAGAAAATAGTGGCAGGGAAGAAGGAATTCCCAACTATAAGTGGTGTTGGGTTGCTTTTGGATCTTTGAACATTGATTCTTCTGAGGAAAAGAGAGATAATTAACATTTACTGAGCATCTTTTCAGCCTCATACAACTGGTTTTACAAAGTTATTTCAGTCAGTTCTCACTGACATCCTTTGTGGCTATGACTGCTCTAGAATTGAATAGGTGGGAAGACTGAGGCTCAGAGCAATGATGAGACTTCTTTAAAGTCATATGGACAGTCAATGTTGAACACTGGATTTTAGCCCAGATCTGTCTTGAGTTCATTTTGAGCTTTTTACTTTAACCCAGCAGCCACTAATGGAAAGATTTCCCAAGAAGGTTTGATTACTATATTCTCTTTGTTCAAAAAGATATGTTACATAATGACTGTGGGCCCTTCTAACACCTTTAAACTACTTAAAAATCTTCACAGTGTGAATTTTAAATGAGTTATCTCTTGCCTAGAATATTGAGGTGCATTAGAAACTTTTTAGAAGAGCAGTGACTGTGACGTAAAAACACTCACTCATTTCCTCTGCCCCTCATTGTCTCCAAGGATTCACATCTGCAATTGATTATTTGGGTCATGTTTTCAAGTGGTAGCTGTTCTGTGCATGTAGGCAATTTCCATGTCTATAATTATCCAAGGATGCTCAATACCACACTTGAATCAACCCCCCACTCCCACCTACTTGGGTCTTTGTTCTTTAGAAATACCAGACAAATTTTAAGAGAATATTCAAAGCTTTTATATTTGTTTGTTTTTGAGACAGGGTCTCACTCTGTCACCCAGCCTGGAGTGCAGTGGCGTCATCATGGCTCACTGCAGACTTGAGCCCCCTGGGCTCAGGTGAACCTCCCACATCAGCGTCCCCAGTAACTGGGACTGCAGATGCATGCCACTGTGCTTGCCTAATTTTTTTTGTTTTGTTTTTGTAGAGAGCGGGGTTCTCACTATGTTGCTCATGCTGGTCTCAAACTCCTGGGCTTAAGTGATCCTCCTGGCTCAGCCCCCCAAAATGCTGGGATTTCAGGCATGAACCACTGCACCTAGTCTATTCAAAGATTTTTTGTTTGTTGGTTGGTTGGTTGGTTGGTTGGTTTTTGGAGACCGAGTCTCACTCTGTTGCCCAGGCTGGAGTGCAGTGGCACAATCCCAGCTCATTGCAACCTCTGCCTCCCGGGTTCAAGCAGTTCTTTCCCAAGTAGCTGGGCTTATAGGTGTGTGCCACCATGCCCAGCTAATTTTGTATATTTAGTATAAATAAAGACAGGTTTCACCATGTTAGCCAGGCTAATCTTGAACTCCCGACCTCTGGTGATCCGCCACCTTGGCCTCCCAAAGTGCTGGGATTACAGGTGTGAGCCACCACACCACGCCTCAAAACTTTTTATCTAATGGGTCTTTTATCCTCCCTACCTAATTTCCTGGTTGTTTCTCTTCAACTTTGAGGACATTTGTGTCTTTGGACATATAATGGAGGCCTTGCAATATCACCCTACCTCTTAACTTCTTGGACATTCTGCAGTTTTTTTTGTTTGTTTGTTTTTTGTCTCAGACTGTAGCATTAGACACATTTTTGTTTACAATTTCCTTTCTAAAATATTATCTCCCTTTAGTTTTCTTGGCACTAACCTCTTATGCCTCAGATAACACTGTGCCTGATGTCTTCACTAGTCTTTGATCCCTGTCAAGGCATTGACTTGGTCCTTCTCTCTGTGTCCACTCACCTATAGGGCTTTTACCCAAGCCATAATTGACCCAAGTGGGTGCTTCAGATTTCCTGCTCCTACGCTGATCTTTCTCCCCGACTCTAACACTGCATTTACGATACTGTCTGTTGTGCATTTTTACCCATTTGCTTTTTCTTTCACTGGTTCACTCATTTATCCAAGACATATTTTTGATCTTACAATTATTGTGACATACTTTAAAACAAAAACAGCTGTTTCCACCCCTGACTTCCTGAAGCCTCAATAGAGTTGAGTCTTTTCTTTCTGAGCATTTTGACATATCCTTAATTAAATGTCAACATTTCCTTCTTGGTAATTGATTTTTTTCTTTTTCTTTTTAATTTTTTAAATAATTTCAACATTTATTTTTGATTCAGGAGGTACATGTGTAGGTTTGTTAATGGTTATATTGTGTAGTGCTGAGGTTGGGGGTATGATTGATCCTGTCTCATTACAGGGCATATATCCAAAGGAAAATCAATTTTATAAAAATTTATTTAAAAATATATATCCAGAGGAAAATAAAAACACACAAGCACTCAACCGTTCATCACAGCACTATTCACAATAGCAAATAGTTTCTTTTTCGATGTCTTTAAATCTCCCTCTCTCAGACACTCAGGTGAGAAGCTACCTGGGACTCTCTTAGCCTCCCCTAGATGCCCAAATATCCACTAAATCCTACTGGGGCTTTCGTCATCATCTAGAATTCCATTTCCTCTGTCACTGCTGTACTTCACTCTCATCACCTCATGTATTTAAAAACAAAATCAAATCCTTAAGTTTCCTCTGCTCCTTCTTCTACTCTCACTTCCTCAGACCATCTTGCCCATCATACATTATTGATCTCCTTGAGAGCTTGCATTCCTTTATTTGCTCCTCTGCTCAAAGCCTTCCATGATTTCTCACTGGCTCTAGGATGAAGGTCACACTCCTACATATGAGAGCTTCCACAGTCTGTTCTCAGTGTGTAACAGCAGCATCAACAACAAAAATAATAGCAGTTATTGTTGGTTGCAATGTGTGTCACTAAATTATGTATCTTAAACATTTATTATTTTATTGAATTCTCACAGATAACATAAAAGTTAGGTTCTATTAATATTCCAGTTCAGCCAGGTTCCTATAATCCCAGCTACCCAGGAAGCTGAGGCAGAAGGATGACTTGAGCCCAGCAGTTCAAGACAAGCTAGGGCCACACAGTGAGATTCTATTTGGAAAAAAATATATGCATTCCATTTTAGAAGATAAATATGCTAAGGCTCAAAGAACTTAAGTGGCTTTTCCAATATCATCTAGCTTATATGTAGCAGATTATGAAGTTTGTACTTAGGACTTCCAAAACCCAAAACTCATGCCCTTCATTTCTGTGGAATAATACCTTGAATTATTAATGATCTTTTTTCCCACATGTGTGTTGTCACGTCAACTAAATAGTGAGCTCCCTCATGGAAGGAAAAAAAGTCTTTGATTATTTTTTTGACTCTTTTCCACATAGTGTTATCTGCTGAGGGCTCAGTTGCTGAGCCTCTCCTGACATTGAGGAGGTGTATGAATATCTTTGGTTTTTATCACTGTGCAAGGGGACTCATCATTCCATTCCTATGGGGAGCTGTGAAGTTAAGTGACATCATGAATGAGCTCATGTTTTTTATACTGTGAAGTGCGGCTCAGTGGAGGTCCCTCTTTCCTGAAAAGAACATGATCTGGGATTAGAAGATCTGGCTTCCAATATTGTCTCTTCCAGAAACTAGACATAGGCCATATATAAATTTCATCTTTTGTAAATCCAGGCGATTAAACCTTCCAATATTTATGGCCTCTGCTATCTCTAATATTCTTTGATTTTTGACCATCACTGAATGCCTTCTGACATATTCATTTTGTAAATTTTTGGAAATCATAGCTTAGATCTGTAAGAGCAGAAAACCACCCACTTATGAAGCTCAGCATACTACCTGAATTAACATAACCCATTTTTGTTCTTTTCTATTTTGGAGTTAGTATAAGGGAGTGGAAAGGGAAGGGGTTTGGAGTTCAACAGACCCATTAAAACAAGACTGTATCCTGGGCAAGTTATTTTACCTTACTACAACTCAGTGAAAGCCATTCTTCCCCCATCTCCCACCTCACTTTGCCATAAATGCAGCCCAATAATATTACGTGGTTTTTTTGTCCGTTATTAATAAATAGTTAACTTAGTGGGTGGGAGTATCTAAAATCTTCAAGCTATGCTGTTATGCACAGCCTGGAGTCATTAAAATATGGGAATATGCCCTACAAGTAAATGGCCAAGCTTACTTTGTACATTGCACACTGGAACTCACAGCCAAGCTAACTGAGAACCCCTGAAACTAAATGAACTAAACAGATTTACTAAAATATAGTCAACATTTTTCTTTTGTCTTTTTTTTTTTTCCTGAGACGGTCTCACTCTGTCACCCAGGCTGGAGTGCAGTGGCATGATCTTGGCTAACTGCAGCCTCCGCTTCCTGGATTCAAGTGATTCTCATGCCTCAGCCTCCCGAGTAACTGGGATTATAGGTGTGTGCCACCATCCCCAGCTAGTTTTTTGTATTTTTTAGTAGAGATGCGATTTCACCATGTTGGTCAAGCTGGTCTTGAACTCCTGGCCTCAAATGATCCATCTGCCTTGGCCTCCCAAAGTGCTGGGATTACAGGAGTGAGACACTGCACCAGGCTGCATTTTTTCTTTAAATAAAGACAAACTGATTTTTAGGGCTATACATGATCTTGATAAATTTAAATACACTTGAACATATTTAAAATTTCATATGCAAAAATCTGGCAAAGGTTTGATACATTTGTGACTTTCTGAGTAGTTTGGGAACAAGGCAAACTCACTTTCCAAATGCAGTTTCATAAATATTCAGAGGATGGGTGATTGTAGTAAATATGGAGAAATATGCACCACATTATTATACTTCTCAATCAAATATGCTAAACAACACTTTCATTCATTGTACTGAATAAGGAATTCTAACGTGGCAAAGTTATTTCTATAAAAGAATCGTGTACAAAGTTTCAAAAGTAAATTTGATTAGAAAGAAAATCTAGCTTAAGCAATTCATTGAGAAGCTTGCTTTAAATATAGCAAGGAGAAAATATTCAAATATTAAGCTGCTCTGAATGTCTTGGTCTAATTGCCTGATTTGCATTCTGCTTAGGTATTCCATCGATCGTCACACTGACCTCGACAGATTTTTCACTATTAATCCAGAGGATGGTTTTATTAAAACTACAAAACCTCTGGATAGAGAGGAAACAGCCTGGCTCAACATCACTGTCTTTGCAGCAGAAATCCGTAAGTATTCTCCTCAGGGTTTTGATTCTACTTTACCAAGTATTATTGCTTCAGACTATATTCTGGAAAATAAAATAGCTGAGATAGACTAACTTTTTTGGTCTTAAACAGATTTTTCAGTCTTTAAAATGTGTTTTCGGTTATCTTTCTAGGAAGACACATAGGCAAAGGGAAATATTTTTGTTTTCTCTGACAGAACTGGGTATAGACTTGGCAAGAGAGCCGATAGCCCTCAGGAGTTTGAAATTCATAACCATCACTGAAAGATCTCCCACTCCATCTAGTCAGTCACTAGTCTTTGCCGAACCCAGAAAAGCAAAGTCCTTAGGCCCAAGGTTTGTGGGTTCTTGTTTATCTATAGACAACAACTCAAACTTGATCATGCATCAAGTTGATCAGTCATCAAGCCTGATTTCTAGACCCTGCCCCAGAGCCTCTGATTCAGTAGGTCTGGGACAGGGCCCGAGAATTTTTGTTTGCAACAAGTTCCCAGATGGTTTTAATGCTCCTCTGTAGACTCCCACATTTAAGAACCACTTTGATAGACTATTCTCTGTGGATCAGGCTCCATGATAAGCCTTTAGAATTAAAGCTCAGTATCATAGTCAGCAGACGTGGAAAAGTGTTTTAGTTCTTACTGGTCTTAATATTGACATTTATTCTAGGACATGCCTCTCCCACTAATAGCACCCTTCAGCTCTTACACTGATTCTGTGACAAGAACGTCTTTCCATGCACTGCCCAAATGGGTGGCTGGAGCTTACTCTTTCCCAAGAATATGCTTGGACCAATGTGTATTTCTCCTTGACCTTTCTTGACTGTCTGCGTTCTGTCTTCCCAGACAATCGACATCAGGAAGCCAAAGTCCCAGTGGCCATTAGGGTCCTTGATGTCAACGATAATCCTCCCAAGTTTGCTGCCCCTTATGAAGGTTTCATCTGTGAGAGTGATCAGACCAAGCCACTTTCCAACCAGGTAATCCTGCTCTCCCTATTCTTGGCTAGGAACAATGCACTTGGAAATAGAGTGTGTTTTTTAAAGCATCACTTGGAGATACCAACCACTGCCCCAAAAGGTTTCAGAGCCATAGTTTTGCTCTGAAGTTTTGTTCTCTAATTAAAATCAGGCTTTCTAGCCAGCCAGAAATTTTTGAATAAATGACGTGCCAATGTCAGCATGATTTATTTATGCGCCACCTTTCTCTTTCAGCCAATTGTTACAATTAGTGCAGATGACAAGGATGACACGGCCAATGGACCAAGATTTATCTTCAGCCTACCCCCTGAAATCATTCACAATCCAAATTTCACAGTCAGAGACAACCGAGGTTTGTACTAAGATTCCTATGCATTGAGAGAAGTAGAACTGGAAAACAAATGGTGTTTACATTGCATAGCACAAGTATTTTCACTAATCTTTATAATGTCTTCCTGTTGAAGAACAAACCGGAAATAATAATGCCACCTCTGTTCTGAAACATGGGCTCATTTGATGCATGTGAATAAGTGAGTCTAATTTTATTTTACTTTTTTTCGCTTTGATATTCATGAAGCAGTGGGAAAACTAAGTGGGGAAGCTTACAGGGTCAATATGCAAACAGCTCCATTTATCTTTTTTTTCAAGAGGTTGATAAACCCTTGGGAGAAGGATGGCTTTATGAATATTGATATCAAGTAAAGCATTAAAAGAGATTAGTTCAACTTTGTAAGGCAATTTAATCTTTCAGCTGGCCTTCCTTTCCAAGTACAGTTTTAATGCAGTGTGGCTTGGTGCAGAGCTTGATATCTAAAAGTAGTTGCAGAATTGTTGCCTGAAGGGCATGAAACAAAGCATTGTTTGTCCATTATAAAAATGGCAAAATTTAATATGATTTCTGCTTCTCCTTTCATTAGTTAAGGAGGTTCTAGACTTGCAGATTATTAGAAATAGATGTTTTTATTTATGTAGTCCCAGACCTGATGCAGTCCCTAGATAAAGTTGGTGGCAGAGCCAGGAAAGATGAATATTTGTATATATTTTTTACTCTCATCCACACTGTTTTTCTCTGTGTATTACTTGGTAGTGAAATTGCCCATTTAAGTTTGTGACGGTGCAGGCCTGTGAAAACAGGGAGACAAATGCCACCATTTAACATGGGAGCAAAAGGAGGAATACAGATTTCTATATTCATGCAATCCATGCTAGCCATGTTCTAGGCCATAGGTTGATTGCTTTCCCAGTGACTGAGAACAGGCTTAGAGGATCTTAAACTTTCTAGTAAGTATTACTACTTTCCCCATTACTGTTATCACTATCATCAGTACCATAAATACCAGTTGCTGTGTTCAACGACCCATGCCAAGATCCTTTCCACACTCTGTCCACTTAATTTTCTTAACACCACCATAGGTAGGCATTATTGTCACCCCTATTCCACAGATGAGAAAAATGAGGCACAGAATCATTAAATAACTTGTCTCAAATCAATCAACCAAATAAAAGTTACGACTGGGTTTAAACCCAGGCTCTCAGAGGCCAGATGCTATAGCCTTAACCACTGAATCCTTTCGTGCTGATGATTAAAGCAGACAGGTGCTCCCCATGCTGCTTGGATTTTGAGGGTCTGTGATTTGATTTGCCTTATTACTTCTTGAACTCAGGTGAGTATTTAATTATGGGCCTTATAAATCAAGCACACACCATATCAGACAATGAGGCAAAATGCCCTAAGTGTTATGACAGCCTTTTCTCTCCCAATGCCTTGCTTTCTACAATGAACTTGCTCTTAAGAACTGAAGTGTGAAGGAAGTTGTATGTAGAAAAACGTGTTTTAAAAGAAGCCTACGAAACAACCCCTGGTTCATTTTGTAAATGATTCCCATCATTTTAAAACAGAAACGTTACTTAGCACTCTTTAAGTTTGTATTTACACTAGGATTTTTCTTTTACCTTTTGGCTTTGGTGAATGTGCACTTGTAAGTCTCTGAAAGAGATAATTCTGCAAAGCACTAATGTAAATGGATAGTTCTCAACCAGAAACACACATACCTCGTGGGACACACATATGTAATACAGGAATTCATTTTGTAATGATAGTTTTCTCCAAAACAAGGAAACTCAGGCATACAGTGAACATTTAAAAATGTGTACTGAGCTGAATTGAACAGGGTGGCACAAATAGTGTTTGCAGAATGCTTTCTAAGATGTGTATACATCTGTATGTGAATTTGTGAAAAGTCCTGTGTTCACCCTTAGAATTTTCTACATTCTCAAATTTGTTTCCAGTTTCACCTTGAATTGACAGACTGCTATATTTTTTCAGCTTAGGCTTATATCAGTTTTCTGACAAAGAAATGCTTGTAACAATATATTGCATAATGGATTTAGTTTAAAAATAGTGAAGAGATTGATTCGGTTGCCCAGAAAACTCAGATATTCTCATATGACTCTTAGCCACCATCTTTTGTCTCGCTTCTCAAATATTTGTGGTCAGTCTTTTATCTGTGTTGATGCAATTCTCAACTTACACTGGAGGTCTAACTCCTGTGGCTGTATTCCTAGCAATATTACTGTTTATCATGGGAGACCTACAAACAGGACCTTTACTAAGCTTTCCCTGCTGTGATAACTTTGCCTCCATCACCTTCCCTGTACGTTTTCTTTTTATATGTGCAATCATATTTAGTTGCTGTTAACCTCTGAAAACATTATACTAAGACATATTGTTCTCTAGGGAGTTATAAGTATTTTACTTTGTCACAATACTTTGTGGATACCATCTATATTTCTCAAGGAGGCTATATAACCCTAGATGAGCCAATCTACTGAACAATTCATCTCCCTGCCCTCTCCTATAAGAGACTAATACCACTGTTGAGCTACTATTTTTGCAGGAAATTGCTACTTTTTAAGAAAAATTACTTTATTAACTATGGCAAACAGTTAATGAAAACTCCCATGTTTAAAGCTATTACAGAACCTTAAAGCAAATACAGTCCTATAATTATCATTTAATAGAGTTTCTTTCTACTAGCTCCTAAAAGTAATTACATATTGAAGTAATCCAAAAGGAGTAATCACATTCCATATCCTATTAATAGCCTACTGAGTTACCAAATTTCTCGGCTGAGACTGCTTTCCATAGAAAACATGAGATAATGGTTTATATCATGCTGAGTAAAAGCATCAAGTCTCTTTCTCCTTGAGTGTTTACTTCCATTATGCCATGTAAATAATCAGTATTGTGTTTGCCTAAACTCCGGCATAAGCATTCGGCGTTTTTAGAAATATAAGAGGAAAAGCCATCTTAATACACACAAGCTTTTTATTTCATTTTATCTTATTCCATTCTGCAGCCTGAGCTTCAAAGCCAACCCAGCAGGCAGCAGGAAAATAGAACACTGGATGATTCTTCAACATTTAAGTCCATCTTGGGCTATTAATATCAGGAATGGTGCTGTTTGGGCAGATGAAGAGCTGGTCCGCCCAGGTTTTGAGATGCATTTACTTTGAAAATATCAGGCATGTGGCATCTCTTAAATCACAAGAAATATGTAATGGATGAGAAAAGTGCAAAGAAAAAAAAAGACTGAGATAATATCTCTCCTTTATGTAGCTCTTAACTGGTTTATAAAACCTTCTCATGTCATTGTTTCACCTAATTCTTCAAACAGCCGCATAGGGCAGGCAGGTGGTATATTTTTATCCAATTTTCAGATAAAGAAAGAATATGAGACATCAGAAGGGTCAGTGATTTGCCCAAGGTCACACAGCAATAAGTGCAAAAACTAAATCTAAATATTTGGAGGGCCCTGTTGGTTGTACATGGCACACTGTAGAATGAATATAAAGCTCTCGTCTCTTCTAGTTAATTCATTTCAAAAGTCTTTGTTTATCCTATTGTCAAGAATAACAATCCTCAGAAGAGGCAAATTCTGAAATTTAATTTATGGATTAATCTAGGGTTCCAGGGAATGTGTGAACAGAACAGGACAAGGTTCTTCAATTTTCACTTTAATCACAGCCATAATAATTGTAGTAAAATATATTTGCAAAGAAGTTTATAATTTCCTTCTATTACAAAATTAATACCTAATTCTTGCAGGAAAATTGGAAAATACAAACCAGCAAAAATGATATTAAAACATTAAAATAACTTGATAATAGGCTACCTAGAAATAGTCACTGCTATTTGTATATCCTTTCTTTGCATACATTTCTTTTCTTAAAAAAAAAAAAAGAAAAGCAACTGTAAAATATATGTCCACTTATTTTCCCACTTAATAGTATGTGATACAAATCAATATATGTATGTCAATATTTTCAAGTTGTCTTTCTAACTTCAACTATGAGGATATATAATATCTGTTGACTGTAAGTTCGTACATTGTTTTCCACACCTTCGCCAAATATCTAATTATTCTTTTAGGATAAATTCCTAGAGTGTTTTGGGAGGCTGAGGCAGGTGGATTGCCTGAGCTCAGGAGTTCAAGACCAGCCTGGGAAATACGGTGAAACCCCGTCTCTACTAAAATACAAAAAAATTAGCTGGGCTTGGCCGGCATGCACCTGTAGTCCCAGCTACTCGGGAGGCTGAGGCAAGAGAATTGCTTGAACCCGGGAGGTGGAGGGTGCAGTGAGCTGAGATCGCGCCACTGCACTCCAGCCTGGGCAACAGTCTGGAGTGCAACAAACAAACAAAACTCCTAGAGTGGAATTACTGGATCAAAAGCTATTGCTACTTAATTAATAAACTGATCATCAGAAATGTTATACCATTTTTAATACCATTGGTAAAACAGGTGAGGTTTTATTTTCTCACATCCAAGTCAATTCTAGTTAGTATTACTCTTTTTAATCACTGGCAATTTGGTAAGTTAAATGTAACATTTTAAGTTCCAGTTACTGTCATCATTTAAAGCCAGGTGTTTTTAATAATTATTAATCAGTTCTTCTTTTGTTCTAATAAATTGGCTATTTATGTCCTTTGCCCACCCCTTAAATTATATATTTGTCAGTTTGCAATTGATTTGTAAAGTCTGTTCATCTATTAATGCTATTCACCTTTGACCTACCATACCTACTGCATAGATTTTCCTAATGTTTTAATGTTCTTTTAATTCTGACTCTGCTGTGTTCTTAAGTAGAGCTGTTACACTTTTTGTATCAGTTTTTCTCTATTTACTATTATCCTTAGCAAGGTGTTCCTCACCCAAAATTGACATCAAAATTAACTTATCTTTTCTTCTTTCTTATATATCTTTTTCCCCCACCTGTTTAGCATTTTAAAAATATTATTTATGAAATATTTAGTCATGTCTCACTGCTTTGTAACAGTATCTTTATTGTCTTCTACATTTTTTATGATTAGATTTTTTTAACTTCTATTCTTCCCATTCTATTTACTGGTATCATATTTTTCTTTAATAATTTTATACATATATATGTTGAAACCTGACAGATGCTTTCTCCACATTATTTTTATTTTATTACTATTTTACAAATCTTGCTTTTTTTATTTTTTCTGATATAATTTAGAATTATTTTTCAGGTGCCCTACAAGTACTTTTGTGAATCTTATTGAGTTTATCTTAAATTTATGGATCAATTTAAGAAGAACTAAAATTTTAAAAATACTTTTCCCATCCGAAACCATGGTCTGACTTTCTATTGAATCAATCCTCCTTTTATTACCCTCAGGAAGTCTTTGCAGTTTTCTTCATTTTTGTATCATGCATTTCTTATTAAGTTTATGGTTAGCTACTTTACATTTTGGAAGATATTATAAAGTAATTTTTAAATAATATTTTCTATCCTTTTTCTGGCTTTTGAGCTTTCAACTCAGTATTTTATGTGATTCTATTTTCTGTTCTTTTTAAGCATACTACTGCCACTTCTTTTTTTTGTTTGTTTTTACTTTTTAATGGGTTGACCTAGAGTTTGAGCTATACATTTACAATTAGTCCAAGTCTGCTGTCAAATAACACTATACCACTTCACAGGTAGTACAAGTACCTTATAATAAGAAATTAATCCTAATTTCTCCCTCTTGTTCCTTATATCATTGCTGTCACTTATTTCACTCATAAATAAGCATGTGTGTGTGTGTGTGTGTGTTTCATGAGCCGCGTAACAATGTCTTGGACAGCAGCAGACCACATATAAAAAGATGATCCAGTAAGATTATAATGGAGCTGAAAAATGCCTATCACCTAGTATTTACCGTAACTACACTTTTAAATATTATTTTAGAGTGTACTCATCCTATTTATCAAAAATAAAGTTCACTTTAAAACAGCTTCAGGTAGGTCCTTTGGGAGGTATTCCAGAAGAAGCCATTGTTCCATAGAGGACAACAGCTCCATGTGTGTTACTACCCCTGAAAAACACTACAGTGAGACAAGATGTGGAGGTGGAAGACTGTGATGCTGATAATCCTGATCCTGTGTAGGCATAGGCTAATGTGTGGGTTTATGTCTTAGTTTTTAACAAAAAGGTTTTTTTTTTGAGATGGAGTCTCGCTCTGTCGCCCAGGCTGGAGTGCAGTGGTGCAATCTCGGCTCACTGCAGCCTCCACCTCGCATGTTCTAGCAATTCTCCTGCCTCAGCCTCCCAGGTAGCTGGGATTACAGGCTTCTGCCACCACGCCTGGCTAATTTTTTTTTTTTTTTTTTTTTTTTTTTTTTTTTTTTTGGTATTTTTAGTTGAGATGGGGTTTCACCATGTTGGCCAGGCTGGTCTGTAACTCCTGACTTCAGGTAATCCACCTGCGTCGGCCTCCCAAAGTGCTAGGATTTCAGACGTGAGCCACCATGCCTGGCCAATAAAAATGTTTAAAAGGTAAAAAAAAATAATAATAAAAATTAAGGTTGATTTATGCCTAACGTAAATGATGAGTTAATGGGTGCAGCACACCAACATGACACATGTATACATATGTAACAAACCTGCACGTTGTGCACATGTACCCTTGAACTTAAAGTATAATAAAAAAATAAATTTTCATAAGTTTAGTGTAGCCTAAGTGAACAGTGTTTATAAAGTCTACAGGGCTGGGCGCGGTGGCTCACGCCTGTAATCCCAGCACTTTGGGAGGCCGAGGTGGGTGGATCACGAGGTCAGGAGATCGAGACCATCCTGGCTAACATGGTGAAACCCCGTCTCTATTAAAAAATACAAAAAATCTGCCGGGCGTGGTGGCGGGTGCCTGTAGTCCCAGCTACTCCGGAGGCTGAGACAGGAGAATGACGTGAATCTGGGAGGCGGAGCTTGCAGTGAGCCGAAATGGGGCCACTGCACTTCAGCCTGGGCGACAGAGCAAGACTCCGTCTCAAAATGAATAGATAAATAAAGTCTACGGTAGTGTAAGGTAACGTCCTAGGCCTTCACCTTCACTCACTCAGTGACTCACCCACTTCATGTCCCGAACATTCCATTCATACTAAGTGCCCTATACAGGCATAACATTTTTTATCTTTTATGCCATATTTTTACTGTACCCTTTCTATGTTTCAACACACAAATATTTACTCTTGTATTATAATTGCCTACAGTATTCAATAGAGTAACATACTGTATAGGATTGTAGCCTAGGAGCAATAGGCTATGCCATATAGGGTAGGTGTAGTAAGCTAAACCATCTGTGTTTGTGTAAGTACACTACGTTTACAGGAGGAAATCTCCTAACAATGCATTTCTCAGGGTGCTTCCCTGTCACTAAGCGACTCATGACTGTATATATGAATAAGCATACCTAATCAAATACATTGTTGCAATTATTACTGTGAACAAATTATTGTGTTAGGTCAATTAAAATATAAGAAAAATAAAAGTGTCCGTTTCTTCATCACTTATTCCTTCTTCCACGCTCTTCTTTTCTCTCTGTGTATCCAGATTTCTGACCCATGTTGTTCCCTCTAAAGAACTTATTCTAACATTTCTTACAAGGCAGGCCTACTGGCAACAATTTTTTTTTCCATTTTTGCTAGTCTGAAAAAGTATTTCTCCTTTACTTTTAAAGGATAATTCTGGTAGTTAGAGAATTCTAGGTTGGTACGTTTTTTTCTCTCAATACTTTAATTATTTCACTTTATTCTCTTTATGCTGGCATGATTTCTGAGAAGGTGGATGTAATTCTTATCTTTATTCCTCTATGAGTAAGGTGGATTTTTTTCTCCTGACCTCTTTCAGCATTTTTTTTAAATCTTTGATTTTTCTGTAGTTTGAATATGACATGACTAGGTGTAGGGACTTTCTTTTTGGCATTGATTGAGCTTGATGTTCTCTGGGCTTTCTGCATCTGTGGTTTGGTATCTGACATTAATTTGGAGAAATTCTGTCGTAACTGTTTCAAATAGTTCTTCTGTTTCTTTCTCTCTTCTCTTTCTGGTCTTATCATCACATATATATTACAGCTTTTATAGTTCCATAGTTCTTGGATATTCTGGGGTATTATTTTTTCAGTCTTTTGTCTCCTTGCTTTATAGTTTTAGAGTTTTTTGTTGATCTATTCTCAAGCTCAGAGATTCTTTCCTCAGCTGTGTCCAGTCTACTAATGAGTCCGTTGAAGGCATTCTCTATTTCTGTTGATGTTTTTATCTCCAGCGTTTCTTTTGGTTCTTTCTTAGAATTTCCATCTCTCTGCTTACATTGCCTCTCTGTTCTTGAATGTTGTCCACTTTATCCATTAAAGACCTTAGCATATTAATCACAGTTGTTTTAAATTTCCAGCTGGATAATTACAACATCTCTGTCATATGTGTGACTGGTTTTGATATTTTCTCTGTCTCTTCAAATTGTAGGATTTTTTGTTCTGCCTTTTGGTATGCCTTGTAATTTTTTTCTTCATAACGGAAATGGTGTTGTGGGTAACAGGAACTGCCATACATAAGCCTTTAACAATGTGATAGTAAGTTAAAGAAGGGCTAGCATTCCATAGTCCTATGACTGGGCCTCAGTTTTTAGTAAGCTTGTGCCTCTGAACTGTAAACTTCACAAGTGCTCCTTAGTTGTTTTTTTCTCCCTCCTTTTTTGGGACAGGATACCTAGGATGGCCTAGAGTTGAAAGTTTCTTTTCCCCAGGTCAGTTAGTTTCTGATAAAATCCCAGAAGATTAGGCTTCCTTTAAAAGTTTTTTCTAAGATCGGACCTTGTTAAGAACAGAACACTCTGGCGTATTTCAAAATGGTTCCTGTTTCCCTCCCCCTACTGATAGCATGAGGGAATTTTTCTCTAATATTCACTGTGAGAACCAGGTAGAGTTCCTGGAGGTAAAAATCACAAAAGTGTGCATGTGTGTCGTAGGGGGTCACAGGGGAGGTCCTGTGACTGGGTTCCCCTAGAGCTTCTAACTTCTCCACACTGGGCCTCCATCAATTTGTCAATTACAGTTCAGGTTTTTCTACCCCAGCACTGGTTCCTGAGGAAGTTTTTGCTTGTTGGTTCCTAATCTAGTAAGTTCGATTCTCTGTATCTGCTTGTCTGTCTCCAATTTGGGGACAGCTCTTTGCCCTGTAAACTCAATTCTCTTATGAATCTAGGAAAAGTTGTTAATATTCTAGTTTGTTTGGTTTTTTATTTTGATGGAGAGGTGACTTCCAAGCTTCTTATGTATCAGACTGGACTGAATCTCTTCGAATTTTATTTTCTTAGATACTATTTTTAGTATAAGTTATAACTGTTTTAATTTATTTATTTACTATTGGACATTATTACAAAGTGATATAACTTAGCTGATTTTCCTGGGTTTCTAGAGCAATAACTACATAAAAATTAATGGCAATTTGTTTCATCTTTTAAAATATTTGTTTTTCATCTAATTGCATAGATTTACACTTTTCAAATATGTGCTATATCATAACAATAGTAATGGCCATTCTTGGTTTATTTATTACTTTAACAGGGAAATTAGTTCTCGAGTTTCATCATTAAACATCATACTGAGTGTTGGATTAAAATTAAGATTTGTGTTTTGGGGTGTGTGTGTGTGTGTGTATGTGTGTGTGAGAGAGAGAGAGAGAGAACTTCCTTTACATTGTTGTGTTACTAAAAAATAAATGTTTAATGTTTATTACAATTTTTGGATTCTAACAAGAAGATAGTATAGGTTTGTCTGCTGACCTAATGACCTGGTAATTATAAATACAATATTCTAATATTAACTTCATAATTTTAATTTTCAAACCTCTTATTCCAAACAATAATCATTTGATAATATACAGAGGAAAAAGCAAGGCCTAGAGATTAAAAGCTTGGCTTTGCTCCTCATCTCTAGAGGGGGAACAATTTTAATATTAATATCTGAATATTTGATATATAATTAATCCTAATAATTTATAAAACAGTTGTAAATTATTACACCATATGAATTGAGCTGCCAATTTGAGAGATAAAGGCACTGACATACTAAAAACTGGTACCAAAATTGGAATGCATCCCAGGATCTCAGAACCCCAGGGCTACATGCTTTACAATGGGCCATCTCAATTAGAATTGAAGGTTTATCAGATCATGGGGTTACATGGCTATCAGAACGTTTTTCTGTCACTTGAGCAGCCAAGGAAAATGTTAGGAGTTTTCAATGAGTTTCTATCATAACAACAACAAAAATATTAGAGATTTTCCAGTAAATCCATTTTAGGAGTAGCCTTTTGTATACCATGAAGCCCCTTCCCTATTTGATTTGGCCTTCTCCATCCTTGATGCTTCTTCTCTAGTTAGTGTCAGTGTGGCTTTCGTCAAATTCTAGATATTTCTTAGGTTCCCTATGACAGCCTCTTCTTTCCATCCTTCTATAATCATGAAAAGATAAAAAAAATGAGTGCCAGGAAGCGTCCTAAAAGTAGGCTTTCACAGTGAATATGAATCTGATGTCAGGGAATCCCCAAAAGCACATCCAGTAAAGTTAGTTATATTGTGAAAGCACAACTAATTTTGATAGTTATCATGAATAGAGTTACCCACAGAGAAGCTGTAACTACATGGTGACCTCCAAACAGGTCTGTCTGACTCCATCTTTGCCCCCACTTCACTCAGTCCTCAGTAAACAAACCCGACAATGCCTCTCTCTCTCTCTTTTTAAAATTCTTTCCTGCCTCTCCGTTTCCTATGTATTGAACTGAAACTCCATAGCTTAGTGAGCAAGACATTCCATGCTTTACTCCTTGTACACTTTACCTCTACCATCTCCTTTCTCTTGCTACCTTAAATCTTAAGATTCAGAAACTTGAAACCATGTCAAGTTTCTGAAATATGCCATGCTCTCACATGTCCATGTGCAGGGAATTTACTCCCCCTGTCTATCCCTCCTCCTTTAAGTCTCACTGTACATAAAGTCATCTCTTAGGTGACATCTGGCCTAACATCTCAGACCATTTGGGCTGCTTTTTCCTAGTGCTCCAGGAATACTGCCCTAACCTCAATTTTTCTTATCACTCTGAATTCTAATCATATAATACATTTCCTTGTCTCCCACTAGAATCTGAGCTCTGTGAGGCCAGTATCCTAACACTTAAGAAAAGTGGGTTGACTAAATGCATAAATTAAAAGTAAAGGAGTGGATGAGAAAACGCTTCATAACATATAATCTTCTTCAAAAGTTTTAGGAATTGGTTATTATTATGGAAAGAATGAATCTGTCATGAAATAAGCTCCAGGGTGAAAAAGAGAACAAATGATGCCAGAATATTCTAAAAGAGAACAAATGATGCCAGAATATTTGATGCCAGAATATTCTAAAGAAGTCAGTACCCCATCACCCAGCCCTTCCATTCTTTCATCCATCCATTCATTCATTTACTTTTCCACAAAATTATATTGGAGACCTAGGGTTAGGGGCCAGACTGAGATGACCCTCTAATGTATTAGTTTTGCAACTGTAATACCCAATATGGGCCATGTGGCAGATCAATGAGCACTGAAACATTCATAGTTGAGTTTGCACTGCTTAAAAAAAAATAAAAATAAGAAAGCAGGCAAGCAAAGACATAAATAAACAACAAAATGTTTGCGTGGAAAACAGTGTTGGTTTAGTAAGGATAGCCAAGAGAGATTCACTCAGATTAAATCAATTGGCAAATAAATGCCTTTCTTTCTGTTTTTCCCCCCTAAACTAAGGACATTTTTTATGAGCACCACAAACTAGCACGCAAATATGCTTCTGATTTTTCACTTTCATCATTTAAAGATAGCCAAACAGATTTTTGTAGGATGTATTTTTCGCCCTTAATTGCTCCAATATGGAAGATGCTCTATTGGGAGATCAAAATGGCAGATGTCTTTTAATGCCCTGCCATTTTCACTTGTGTAAATAATCATGTTTCTTTTCTGCCTAAAATTCATTGCTGCAGTTTGTCTCACACAGAACAGAGTTTATCTTTGAACCCACTCTCTCCTCAATCCAACAACAACAAAATAAAGAGATCTTCTTGGTAGATCAGACATCATTCTTTCAAGGTTGCATGCGGTCACTGATTTAACTAGTTAGCTTAAAGACCCTAAATGTCAATATCACCCTGAATCTCTTGGTAGTTTTCTTTGTCTTAAACTAAGAAATATGTGGGCAGTATGTTCTTTTCTCTCCATTTACCCTACCAGCAAGGAGAAAATTATTATCAAACATAAGTGAAAGCAGAGTTGATTTTAAGAAATGTGATTAAACGTGACAATGAAAAGTCTCTTAATGCTAACAAACTGTGTACTTCGATATCTCATACACACATGCTTGAATTTCACACGCACACAGGCAAGTATTTCTATCATGTTACTCTTTATTGTACTTCTTGTTTTGCAGATTCCTCAGTACAAAAGGCAATAATTGGAAGAACAGTGGTGTGTAGCTCCCTAATTCAGTTAGGAGATATTATAGCCATCAGTCTTGGTCAATTATTTTCATTAGTATGTTAAGGCTCATCATTTATAGAATTTGCATCATTGTAGCATATCCTTTATTTCAAAATATTGGGAAAGTAATAGGTTTCTTCTTGCCTCTTTCACATTGGTTTGTTTGTGAAGGGTGTATGTTTGTGTGTATATGTCTGTGTCTGGAAACGCTATGGGAACAGCTGTTGAATGAGTACCGCTGATTTTTTGTGGGTCTCTTTGCCACAAAAATTCTTAGGTTTCTAAGTTCTTTTATCTAGAAACTGAGTCTAGAAACTGAGTTTTGTTTTTTTTTTGTCTAATTATAGGCTATGATGGAATTCAACTAATTAACTAACCTATTGTGGATATTTAAAAAAAAAACTAGTTTAATTGGAATGCAATAATGTCAGTGTTCCGGGGTCAGTTATGTGCATATAAAATTCAATGAAACCTAGAGGACTTCAAATTCTAGCTCTGTTATTTTCCATGTGCTCATGAGAAATTGCTTCCCTCTTAGTTTCTCAGTTTTGTTTCCTATAAGACATGGGTCATTATAATCTTTGCACAGTTTGAAAAATTGTTTGGGATAATGTATGTAAAAGTAACAAACAGCAGTGTTTGCCCATATTAGCAGTTCAATCAATGTTGCTTAGTTAAATTTGCTTCAATTTAAATAATAATAACAGAATAATAAGATAGCAAGATGAAGATATTTAGCAAAAGCAAAATCTGCAATATAAATATAAGCAACATTAGAAGGAATTGGAGAAGATGGAAACTAGAAATGGATCATGAGATAATGAATCAGTAAACTCTGACTGTGTGGAAAAGTCAGACTGATATGATATGCATTGGAAAGCACAGCATTCAGCCATTTATTCTGTCAACACACACAACAGTGCTAAATGCCTAAATGCACAAAGACAACTGAAAAGCTAAATAAGATAAGGCCTCTTCCCTCAAGGAGGGTATTGTCTGGTGAAGAGGTCAGACATTCAGTCACGATGGGCTGTGAAATGTACAAACTATGCAGTGATGTGTACAGGTAGGTGGAGAGCTCACAGGGTATTTAGGAAGGAAAGAAAATAGAGGTGTCCACACAGACTAGTAAGTTTATCATTGATCAGTAGTAACATCAGGAGTGTATTGTCACAAACTTCTAAAAATGTTCTATGAAATTTCCATTATTTCAGTCCCTTGGATTGAAGATGGTAAACATTGACTGACATCAAAACTTAAAATTAATTTTTCAAAATTCACAAATGTAAATAAGTGTAAAGAAATCGAAATAACTAAATGCTCAAATGATGCCTTTTGTAATTGTGTGTCAGCTATACTTCTGAAATTATTGAAGCTTATAACTCTACTAAGAAACTTGAGTCACACACTATATATAAATTTTATGTATGTGCTTATTTATGTGTACATATATAGATAGATAGATAGATAGATGGGTGTGTGTGTGTGTGTGTGCACAGGCATGTGTGGGCACAGGAATATTTTTTCCATTATCTTGACAGAGCTATTGCCACATTTCTAAGGAAAGTGGTGTAGGCCAGAGCAAAATAATCAAATAATGATTATTCTGCTAGTGACTGAATACCTGTCTTCAAGTGTGTGGGAGCTTTTCATGTGGTAGATAGATCTACTTCCTCTCTGAGGTTTGGGAGGAAACATAGAGTAGGCAGATTTGGGTCAGCAGTGAACAAAATACCTCCCAGGGAGCAAGTCTTGGCCTACATTCTCGGTTTTCCAACAGTCTGCAGAGAGAATCCTCAGACTGAAGTGCCCTGTGGCCTTTTTCATATGATAGAATGTCTCTGATCAGATCGAGCTGTGAGGATTGTTTAGCTTCAGAGAAGAGATGGACAGAGGAAAAGGATTGTTAAGGAAGAGCATCTGCAGAGCCTCAGGGAAGCTGCTGGGTGACTGATGCCGTTGCCCTGGAATAAGCCTCTCTCCTGACACCATGATGAGGGCAGAGGGTCCTGGTCCTTTGCTTTGGTGCTTCCTGTTTTCAAGTTTTCAATATGCAGGAGCTGGTCCATATATTGCCCACTTTGATCTGCTTTTAATTTTTTCCTTTTTTATTTTTATTGTTTTGGCTAATGCAGGGTTGTCACCCAGTGCAGTCTATCTATCAAGGTCTTCTTTCTCTCTCCATCTTAATGTTCCCCTTGATTGCCAGTCTTATATATTTCCTCATTGGGCTACATCATCATCATAACCCCTATATTGGTATTCCCCAACTGGTACAATGGAGATCATCATTATCAGGAACTTTTATATTGTATTAGTATAATGAAAAATGTACAAGTAAAAGCAGCATGCAATTAGGAGTCTAGGTTGGACTAAAACTTAGAAGCCTGAATTTGTCTTTCCATTAATAGAAACACTACACTTTGTGCATGACATATTCTGGTAATTAATGGCCCTATTTGCAAGTTTTGGCCTAAGTGGGAGAAAACATGCAACTGGTTACATATCTGTGGCCAGGGATGAGAACACTGGTGTCAACATCAAAAACCAGGATGCTTGAAAAACATTTTCTTGTCTTGGGAAATATATTGCCCAGGACTGAAGAATATGAAATATTTTCTTACCTTTGAATGAAGAGTCCTTCTGCATAGGCAATTACATTCAGAGCTACAATGACATTTCCAAGAATTCACTTTCCTCTCTTTGCCAGTAAGTTTCTCTTCCTCATTAGTCAACCGCTCAAAGAGAAGAACTTCCAGAAAAGAATTAATATTTACTGAGCATCGCCAACAGGCTGCCAACTGTGCTAAGTAGCTTTATGAATGGAATCAAATTTAACCTAAAATTATTAGTTTCACAGATGACAATATGGAAAATCGAGACACCTAGATAATATGTTTAAAGTCAGGCAATTAATATGTACAAGATTCAAGATTCAAACCCAGGTCTGTTTGACCCCAAAGATTGAGTTTTTTGCTTCTTAGAATCTTTATATAAGAAAAAGATCTAGGAAATCTCTATGGAAATTTTAAAATTGATGGAATATTTGTCTTTTTCTGTTTCATCTTATTGACCTGGAGCCAATCTGACACTTTCCTGGAAATATGTCCTCACTGAACCTCTTTTTTTCTTGGGTTATCCATAAACCTCAGTAATGTATATGTCCAATGCAAGGGGATCCACTCAAAGATGGATAGGGAGTTGGAAGCTAATATGTAGTCAAATATAGGGTGAAAAATTGGTTTCTAGTAAAGGGGTTTTGTTATTGTTGTTTGTTTATATTTCTATTTGTGTGCCCAGATTTGTTTTTCATGAAGTTCCTGACCATAGTGGCTATTTTTTTTCCTTCTTTTTAGAGACAGGGTCTCATTCTGTCAGCCATGGTGTAGTGCAGTGGTACAGTTATAGCTCACTGTAGCCTTGAACTCCTGGGCTCAAGCGATCCTCTGGTGTCAGTCTCCTAAGTAGATGGGACTATAGATGCTGGTCACCCCACCTAGATAATTGTTTAACTTTTTATTTTTTTGGAGACAAGGTCTTGCTATGTTGCCCAGGCTGGTCTAGAACTCCTGGCTTTAAACGATTCTTCCACCTCAGCCTCCCAAAGTGTCGAGATTACAGGTGTGAACCACCATACCAACCCATAGTGGATTTTTTTTTTCTTTTTGATTCAGAGTCTCATTCTGTCTCCCAGGTTGGAGTGCAGTGGCACAATCTCGGCTTACTGCAACTTCCACCTCCCAGGTTCTTTTGCCTCAGCCTCCTGAATAACTGGAATTATAGGCATGTGCCACCACACCCAGCTAATTTTTTTGTTTCTTTTTGTTGTTGCTGTTTTTTTTTTTGTTTTTTTTTTGTTTTTTTTTTGAGACAGAGTCTTGCTCTGTCGCCTAGGCTGGAGTGCAGTGGCGTGATCTTGGCTCACTGCAAGCTCTGCCTCCCGGGTTCATGCCATTCTCCTGCCTCAGCCTCCCGAGTAGCTGGGACTACAGGCACCCGCCACCACGCCCGGCTAATTTTTTGTATTTTTAGTAGAGACAGGGTTTCACTGTGTTAGCCAGGATGATCTTGATCTCCTGACCTCATGATCCGCCCGCCTCGGCCTCCCAAAGTGCTGGGATTACAGGCGTAAGCCACTGCGCCTGGTCTTTTTTTTTTTTGTTTTGTATTTTTTAGTAGAGAGAGGGTTTTACTATTTTGGCCAGGCTGGTCTTGAACTCCTGGCCTCAAGTCATCTGCCCGCCTGGTTCTCCCAAGTGCTGGGATTACAGGCATGAGCCACCATGCCAGGCCATAGTGACTTATTTTTGATCAGTGATCAGAGTGGATCACAAGAAGGACAGGCCGGCCGTGATACCAAAATGCCACTCAGAAGTGCCACTTCTGAGAGAAGGCTCACACTCCCATTGGTCCTGGAACAACCTGGATCTAAAGGGGGAATATTTTATTGACTCAAGCAACACAGACCACCTAAATGCCAAACCAGGCTGCTAGACACATCTCCTAAATGCCAAACCAGGCTGCTAGACACATCTCCTACCCACTGTGTTCACCTTTACCAGCTCACCAACCCTGGAAGATCTCAGTTTTCTGGTAGAAGGATCCCCTGAGCCTTCTGGAAGCACAGCACAGAGGATAAACACTGATTTCTATCATGTTATTTAGTTGCTTAACAACCCCATGAGGCATGCTTGCTATCAATCAGTCTCGTAATTTTAAAGATGAACAAATGGGGCTCTAGATGGGAAAAGTTACCCAACTGAAAGCAGATAATTAGTATTCGCCCAGAAAGAAAGCCTTAGTCCATTTCTTTCCAACTTCTTGAACTGATCTTAAAATCCATATGTAAAGCATGTTTTAATAGCAGAGGTTTGAAAAGTTCTTGCGATCCTACTGATATATCACTCAGAGATTGTAAATGGTTTGGTCAGCTGGGTACTTTGATGAGCTTTTACGTAGTGGTTTCTGTGTGTCAGAGAGGACTCAGTTGTTCAGAATATGAAACATCTTGAATTCATGTGCCAATGTCATGCCCAGATCCATGTTTTCCATTGGTGTTTGAGTTTCAATTACCTTCCTCCGTAACCCAACCTGCTGTGATCTGGAAGTGCAGGTCTGCCTGGATGGCACATTGAAGAATAGATTTTAAATTATGACTTCCACAAGTTTATAAAAATAAAAATATTCTGTTCCCATACTCTCCAGCCATAACACTATGGGTAACAGAGAAGGACCAAATGTGTAAACCAAGCAAGTCATCTGCTGGGCATGTCACCCATATCAAAGAGTTTTCTTTGGCCTAGAAATTTGATTAAATTTTTAACATTCATTTTTATCCATGATGACATGGACATTTCAGATCATTAAAATGGAGTAGGTATTGTAACTTTCAATTTGTGAGAGTCTAATTTAACTATGAAAACATATACAAGAAGAGAAAATATATTTTGAATTAATTTATTATAGATATGTAATTTTTATTGTAATTGCTAAGTATGGAGCAATGGTACGTAAAGCAGGATAGAATAGTCAGGTGACTGCATTTTCACTTACTATTTTACTTGACTAGCTTACTTTTTTTTTCATCCCATTTCATAGTATGTACAATTTTTGTATAATTTTCCCCAGTGATAAGAGAAATGTATGCCAATCATACAAAATTCAGAAAATACAGAATTGAGGGCTGGCTGTTCTGTGTTGTTTGGATGAAATGTTGGCAGTGAAGGACAGAGAATTGGTCATATCAGGTCTACTAGAGCCAGAGAGTACAAAACCTCACCATCTGCAATACTCAGAATTTCTGCTCATCCCTAAATAAGACTGAATCTGCCATATATATATATATATATATACGTATATATATATAACAGAAAATAAATTATAGTAGGCCTTCCATATTCATGGGTTCCATGTTTGTGGATTCAGCCAACCAAACATCAAATATATTTGGGGAGAAAAACAGAAAACAACAAAAAATTGTAATACAACAATGAAAAATAATACAAAATTTGAAACTATAGTATCATAACTATTTACATGGCTGTTACATGGTATTAGGTATTATAAGTAATGTAGAGATCATTTAACACATATGGGAGAATGTGTGTAGGTTATATGCAAATACTGTGCCATTGTATATAAAGACTTTGAGCATCCCTGGATTTTGGTATTCAGGGGAGGGTCCTATAACCAATTCCCTGCAGATACCAAGGGAAGATAATACATTTTCTTTAACCTAAAATATATTAAATAATTTTGAAGGTCTGAGATTTTTTTTTCCCTACTACAGAAGCTAATTCAAAATCCTGTCAACCTATTTAAAGCCTACCAGCTATTGGGCCATGATGCTAGTCATAATATTCATATTGTTATAAACTCTGATTCTGAACCCACAAATAGAGGCAGGCCATACCAGAAGTTCATTGTGTGTGTATGTGTGTATGTATGCATGTATGTGTAATTTGATGGAAAATATTAAAAATGTCTACTGTTTTATAATACCAATGCTTTCCCACTAGAAAATACGTCTTAGAAAATTATTTGCAGCTGGTAGAGAAAACATGATGAGGAAGTATTTTGGGGGCAGAGGCTACAAAAGATTGGGAAATACAGAAAAGCCAACATCTGGAATTTTGGTTAAATCCTTCCCAGAACACAGTTATGCCATTTATTCAACAAATATTTATTGAATGTCTGCTGTGTTTCTGGCCCTGGAGAGACTGAGATGAATCAGACAGAAATCCCCTATTCTCAAGAAGTTCACAGTCTCACAGAGGTCAAAGTGGTTATGTCAACAAATCATGACAGAAGAGTAGGTTATGTATTTCTATACAAATATACAGTGTGGTGGGTTACACAAGACATGATGGGAGAGGTCTTGGATGGTCTCCGTGAAGAGATGACTTTTGAGTTATATTTTGAGGCCTGAGAAGTACAACTGTTATGATAAAAGGAACAGTTATTTTGAGCAAGACAGCAGTGGATAAAAAGACCAGGCACACAGAAGAGTGTGGCATTCTTGGGGGACAGAAGTGAATTCTTGATGTCAGGCTGAACTGGTCCATGTGGAAAAAGTAGGAGGTGAGCCTGGGAAGCAAGGTGAAGTCTAGATTAGGGAAATAATATCTGATCGTCCACCATGCAGGCAGAAGTGCGCTGAGTCATGTGAGCCACAAACTTCAAATCATTCTAAGCAGGAGGAATGACACGTTTAACCGGGTGGCTGAGGGCGTTGGGGGAAATCCTTTCACTGGCAAGCCGGCCACACCATTTTCTGCTTGGCTCTTGCCCGTTCTTCAATGGAAATTCCCTACCAAATCCAAAAGAGCCTGTTTCTGAGATTTATTCCAAAATGCAGATAGCTTGTTTCGTGATGTGATCGTATCGTGCCAAATGGTTGTGGCTTCTGCAGATACTTAGATGAAAGAACAAGTAAGAACAATTCTAGCGGTTAACCTTTATGATAAGAGAGTGCCCCCAAATCTGCTGAGCAGAGAGCCGCTGTGATTCCAATGGTCTTGACCGGGCGCACGGCCTGTCTCCCCTCTTTCTGCAGATAACACAGCAGGAGTGTACGCCCGGCGTGGAGGATTCAGTCGGCAGAAGCAGGACTTGTACCTTCTGCCCATAGTGATCAGCGATGGCGGCATCCCGCCCATGAGTAGCACCAACACCCTCACCATCAAAGTCTGCGGGTGCGACGTGAACGGGGCACTGCTCTCCTGCAACGCAGAGGCCTACATTCTGAACGCCGGCCTGAGCACAGGCGCGCTAATCGCCATCCTCGCCTGCATCGTCATTCTCCTGGGTAAGGGCGCTTCCTGGTCCCCTGCAGGAAGGGCCAGGCAACCGGATGCCCCTCCTTGAAACACATGCTTCTCAAATACAGGCTGGTAACCAGGACCCTGTTATGACTGTCGACACAGTTTAAGACAAGAAGTGGGGTACGGGGGAGGAGTGAGGGTTGTCGGGGGCTAGGTGGGGGATGTCTGCCTCGTGCATTTGATGGAATATTGGGGGGAGCAGACAATTGAATTCCAGCAGAGAACAGGGAAGGTCATGATGAGCGTTTTGCCAGGCCATCACAGGGCTGTATAGCAGGAGCCACTAGGGGGCTTCAGGGACATCAGAGAAGGTTTGGCATAAGAGGAATTTGGGCAGAAACATGGTGTATTAGCAATGGTTTTGTCTCACAAGAGAAAGAATAAGGCTTAGGGACCTTAGGTGCATAAGACGGAGCAAAAGACAGCATAGGAAGGACTCGGGAACTGGAAGAAGGAAGAAGCAGGACTCCAACCCCTCCACTAATTATCATATATAACATCTGTTCTAACACCTCAGCTCATGGGTACCCCTTGGAAGCTTTTCCTGCACCTGCCCCTGCTTAGGTGCTCCTCTTCTGCACTTCTGTCACACCTGTGGTTTATTCTGTAGAAAAGCCATGTGCTGGTACTCAGAACATATGCCATTGCTGGGCCTCAGGAAGATTATTTTGTCCCAAAGTCTCAGAACTAGTGACTGACCAAATCAGTATGCAAACCTATGCATGTCTGACACCAAACCTACACTTTTCCCATGATGCTTGTTCCTACCTTGAATGAATTCATGGAGCTTTACTCCATAGGAAAAAGCCAGTGAATTCAATTCAGCAAATAGTTATTGGGTATTCTCTGGGCAACAAGCCCTATGTTAGGTCCTGAGAGACAAAGAGAAGAAATCTATGAGACCTCTGTGCTCGACAGGTTCACAGAATGTCAAGGAAAGTATGCATGAAGAGGCACATGGCGGGTGCTGTAATAGGGACATGAAGACAAGATGGTTGGGGGACAGAGTAGAAAGCACTTGACATGGGCCAGGAGCGGTAGCTCATGCCTGTAATCCCAGCACTTTGGGAGGCAGAGGCGGGCCGATCACCTGAAGTTGGGAGTTCAAGACCAGCCTGACCAACATGGAGAAACCCGGTCTCTACTAAAAATACAAAATTATTCAGGTGTGTTGGCGCATGCCTGTCATCCCAGCTACTTGGGAGGCTGAGGCAGGAGAATCGCTTGAACCCGGGAGGCAAAGGTTGTGGTGAGCCAAGATGGTGCCATTGCACTCCAGCCTGGGCAACGAGCAAAACTGTCTCAGAAAAAAAAGAAAAAAAAAAAAAAAAGGCACGTAACATTGCCTGGGAAGGTCAAAGAAATCTTCCTGGAGGATGTGACATACAGGTTGGCTGCTGAGAGTTGTCCAGCTGAGGACAGAGGCTTGGATAGATGAATATTTCAAACAGAGGAAGTAAAATACAAAAGCCCTAAAAAGTTAATAGAAGTGGAAACAGATGTGTAAACCATGCGATAAATATTATAATGAGGATAAGAACAGGGCCAGGCTGGTGCATGAAAAAGGTGCCAGTACTCCTGTCTGGTGTCAGGATGGCAGGCCAGGAAATGTATCCATGATGAAAGAAAAAAAGAGTCTGCTAAGCAGAGAAAGTGAAAAGGAGTGGTCTGTGCGAGTGAGAGTGCCCGAAGAACAAAGCACAGAGCTTTGGGAGCCACACGAAGTCCAGGGCAAGTACAGTCTCTCATCCCTGCTTCTCACAGCAATGGTGGAGCCAGAGGGGTGCTCAGTTGGAGTGCCAAATTCAGCCACAAACATTTTCTTCAGCTTTGCTGAGTGTATGGGAGAGCCTTCTAATGGAACATTGTAGAAGCCTCTTGGGGAACAGAGGTAATCAATGAAGAATTAAACTGTACCTGAACTTTCCTTATAAATGACTCTGATCACCCCTCCTAGGTTGCCCAAGCTTAATGGAACCCCCTCTCCCAGGGAAGACATGAGATTGCTTTATCTGGGGGTTCCAGCTGATGCTATTTTCCTATGTTAAAATAAACACAAGATTTTGTCTTCTGGGGGTCTTTATAAGCTTCCTTTCCTCTATATGGTGGCTACAGAGAGTCCAACCACACTTATGATAAGATTTCCCATTAAGTTAGTATAGGACCAATGCTCTTTCTCAGACATTGGCAGGAGCTAGCCATCACCCCCTATAAGATGGTAGGCCCTGAGGGCTCTGCATGTCCTCATTTTTAAACCTTGGAAAAACAGCTACCTTCCTTTGCAAAGAGAAATTGGCATTAGCCACTTCTAAGAGACTGCAGACGAACATATTTAGAATCGTCCTAGTTCTTAGGAAGATGACTTCTAAATGGTATCTGGATTCATTTGTTAAAAGTTCAAAATTGTCCCAACCTGCCAAGTTGTTGGGTGTCATGTTTTCACGGCAGCATTTGTAGAGGAAGAGCCTGGTGGGGGTCAATTTTACACATCCTTAGGAATTGCTGGCAAAGCTCTCATTTCCTATACTGTTTCCAGTTCTGAGCATTTGTACCTTATGGTTTATGGTAATCAGAGTTCCTCTGGTAGAAGAACCCAGGAATACTGGACTTAATGAATGCTTACCTTCTTTTTCTTTCCCTCCAGTCATTGTAGTATTGTTTGTGACCCTGAGAAGGCAAAAGAAAGAACCACTCATTGTCTTTGAGGAAGAAGATGTCCGTGAGAACATCATTACTTATGATGATGAAGGAGGTGGGGAAGAAGACACAGAAGCCTTTGATATTGCCACACTCCAGAATCCAGATGGTATCAATGGATTTATCCCCCGCAAAGACATCAAACCTGAGTATCAGTACATGCCTAGACCTGGGCTCCGGCCAGCGCCCAACAGCGTGGATGTCGATGACTTCATCACCACGAGAATACAGGAGGCAGACAATGACCCCACGGCTCCTCCTTATGACTCCATTCAAATCTACGGTTATGAAGGCAGGGGCTCAGTGGCCGGGTCCCTGAGCTCCCTAGAGTCGGCCACCACAGATTCAGACTTGGACTATGATTATCTACAGAACTGGGGACCTCGTTTTAAGAAACTAGCAGACTTGTATGGTTCCAAAGACACTTTTGATGACAATTCTTAACAATAACGATACAAATTTGGCCTTAAGAACTGTGTCTGGCGTTCTCAAGAATCTAGAAGATGTGTAAACAGGTATTTTTTTAAATCAAGGAAAGGCTCATTTAAAACAGGCAAAGTTTTACAGAGAGGATACATTTAATAAAACTGCAAGGACATCAAAGTGGTAAATACTGTGAAATACCTTTTCTCACAAAAAGGCAAATATTGAAGTTGTTTATCAACTTCGCTAGAAAAAAAAAACTTGGCATACAAAATATTTAAGTGAAGGAGAAGTCTAACGCTGAACTGACAATGAAGGGAAATTGTTTATGTGTTATGAACATCCAAGTCTTTCTTCTTTTTTAAGTTGTCAAAGAAGCTTCCACAAAATTAGAAAGGACAACAGTTCTGAGCTGTAATTTCGCCTTAAACTCTGGACACTCTATATGTAGTGCATTTTTAAACTTGAAATATATAATATTCAGCCAGCTTAAACCCATACAATGTATGTACAATACAGTGTACAATTATGTCTCTTGAGCATCAATCTTGTTACTGCTGATTCTTGTAAATCTTTTTGCTTCTACTTTCATCTTAAACTAATACGTGCCAGATATAACTGTCTTGTTTCAGTGAGAGACGCCCTATTTCTATGTCATTTTTAATGTATCTATTTGTACAATTTTAAAGTTCTTATTTTAGTATACATACAAATATCAGTATTCTGACATGTAAGAAAATGTTACGGCATCACACTTATATTTTATGAACATTGTACTGTTGCTTTAATATGAGCTTCAATATAAGAAGCAACCTTTGAAATAAAAAAAGATTCTTTTTTAATTCTGGGTTTGATTCTTAACATTGAAACAAACGTTAAGTATTTCTAATGATCCATTTATATTTCTAATTTAATTGTGATCTTTTAATAACCCTATTTATGATCTGTTGTAGTCTGTCTGCTGCTTTTATTGTTTATTTAAATCAAATATGTTTTACAAATGTTTTTTCAGACCAGATTCTGTAACATCATGTAAAGCTTTTTTGTACATTCTTGGTGTTAACCTCCTGGCTTCTCTTCACACACATCTTCTAGAAAAGAAGGATGTGAAAGAACTAGGTCAGTGTATGACTTTGCAATATGTGTTATATAATATGCATTTATCTTGTATATCAGTAATTTGATGGTTAGGAGAGATGAATCCATGAGGGAATGGAGCTATCAGAACTCTAATGTTCCAGGTATGCATTCTGTGCCCCACACTGAGCACTGGGGGACTGGGGGACTAGAGCCAAAAATATAAATTTGCCCAGGCTCTAATGTTATTCTATTTTTTCTTATGTTGAACTTACCAGGCTATTGTAAGACTCTGACAGTTGAAACTGCTTATTTTTCCTCCTGTAATTTTAACTAATTGTAAAATGATGTGGCATTTTACGTTTTAATGAGAATGGGCAATTCATTTCAAAAACCTTTGTTTAGAATGTGCTTGGGGCCATAAGCTCAGAATGAGGGCAGGGACCATTTTGGATTCTGAGGGTCGATGCCATTTGGTCCGGGAGTGTGTCTACAGTCCCCTGCATCCCAGCTAGTTTCCTGGGGATTGAAACTTATGTGAAGGGCATTTCACCTGTTCAGTTGGGCCAAAGGTCAAAACGTAGCAATACTTGGGGAAAGACCACATAAAGTCACAACTGCAAGTGCTTTCCCTCTTTCCCCCTACACACAGGGCACGTGCTTTTTCTTGGATTGCAGACAATTTTTACAGTTTTTTTCTGACTTTATTGTGAAAGTTTGTTTCAAGCATTTCTTGATATCATGTTATGTACTATTTTTATGATTTAGTCAACATGCATACAAAGAAATGTTTTTTATGAAGTGCTCACTTCCATTTTACTTTGCATTGAAATCAAATTGGGCTGAACACTTCAATGGAATACATTCTGTGGACAATGTCACTTTAGAATCTTTCATCTCAGTGAAGGATTACGCATTCTCAATACTTCCATAATTGCAGGTTGTGTTCATTTTTTTATATAGTTTTTGTAATCCAAAGAATATTTTGCTAGATTTGCACAGATCTCCAATTGAATTTGCAATGAAGAAATAACTCAAAAGGAATATGAATAGCATTTAAATAAGTATACAGCTGTAAGTAACCCTGTCACCATGGATGATCCTTTTCTCTAGGAATGTATTTGGATTAGAGATGACAACTACATTTTCACATTTTTATGTTGAAGTCTTTTTTAAAAAGGCTGTTTACTTTTCAGTAGTTAAGAATACTTGTTTCTCTTTTTTTTTTCTTTTTACCTTTTATTTTTTCTTGAAGCCTCTATTGTTTGTAGAACACTCTTAGAAACTTGGAAATAAAATGTCTTTCCCAACTAGTGGAGTCCTTTTTCATTTGGAGCACATTGCCTTAAAAGAAGTCTTAATTTAAACGGTCCTTCCTTATTTCTAAAGTAATCACTGTATTATACCATCTATGCAGCTAAAAGAAGGAACATGCTTCTGTTCTTTTCCTCAAGTAATGGGTATTGTTTCTATTCATCATTCATTCATTGATTCATTCATTAATTCATCAAAATCTTATTTTATAAACCCTGTTCCACTTACTTGAGGATTCAGAATGAATCTTACTACCTTTTCTGACATCTTCTGATAATTCAACCCTGTACCAAAGTATCCACCTTGTTGTCTTATAATCACCTATTTACCTATTTGCCCTCCTAGAAAATGCAAGAAGATATTTTCTCTCCTTCCAAGTTGAAGGAAGAACATAAAATATATAACAGGGAGGAGATGGTGAGATATAGAGTGTGAACGGAGATTAGGCCAGCTGTGGCAATTCTGGACAGATCTGGGGTTTAGCTAAGTTATTTCTTTAGGCCTGGGTTTCTGGGGGTGACAGGGAAGATAAAAGAGTAGTTTATTTACACCTCTTGGAGAATTGGTTAAAAATACAGAGATCATGGCTCTGTATGTCAGGTGGAACCAGATCAGGAGTATTTGAAACTGCTCCTGGGTCATTGTGACATATCCTTCACCTCTTTTTGAGAAACTTTATAAGACAATGGGGGTGAATGGAAGCTGGGCAGTTGGAGTCTCTGAGCAGAAGAGGGGCAAAATTTATTTGGTAGGCAGTGTGGAGGACAGATCAGGAGCATATAAACCCAGAGGTGTGCCCCAGGAGGGCTTTTGCAAAGGTCAAATGAGATAGAATGAGGGCCTGAAATAATTCAGTAATTTGGAGATGGAGAAGAGGAAAAGACTTCTCTGCTCCTGCACTGCCATCAGCCTGGTCTGGGCCATGGTCATCTCTGACCCGGAAGACTGACACCACCTCTTGGCTGATCCTCTGCCTCCCAACCTCTTCTCCACAAAGAAGCCAGAGGGATACTTTTAACACACAACCCAGATCACATGACTTCGTAACTTAAACCTTTTCACTGGCTTCCCAAAGACTTAAAATGAATTCTGATGCCTTTACTTTATTGCTTTACATGAACAGGGCCCTGCGAACCTCTCCAGTGTCATTCCACTCCATCCTCCTTTCAGTGCACGGTGCTCCAGCCACACTGGCCATCTTTTGGTTCCTCATACAAACAAAACACATTTCCTTCTCCATGGAAAGCAGGTCACCCTTTTTTTTTTCTTTTTTTTGTATCAGTGACAACTCTTTAAACTTATTTTGCTTTTTGGCTTTATGTATGTGTGTGGGTGGGTGGGACTGACTGCCCCACTAGAATGTAAGCTCCATGAGGGCAGGGAATTTTGCTTTCTTGTTTACCATTGTATACCCAGTTCTTTACACTGTGCCTGAAACATAACGGGTACACAATAAATATCTATTGAATGAAAGCAAATATACTGAAGAGGCAGATTTATCAGGATTTGATGACTGATTAGAGGTTGCCAGTGTGATTTTAAGCATCCTTATCTGAAAAATTGTGTCAACTGTTATCTTAGTACCTAGGATTGGTAAATTGAAAAGAAGTGGGTTTGGGGAAAATAAATTGAATTGGGTTTGGGTTGGGATTGTAAATGGGAGGTGTTTGTGTGACAACTGGATGGACTTTCAAGTAAGTCATCAGAAGTATGGATTTTCAGTTCGCTCATTGCGGAAGTAGGGCCTGGACATGGAGTGTAAGAGTCATCAAATGGGAGTTGAAGCCTCAGGAGTGGCAGCATTTTTCTAATTGGGTTTTCACTGTTCTCTCTCAAATTTAAAAGGGTATTTTAATGGTAAAATCCCTCTGGTGTGAAGAGTAAGGCTGAGTTTAGTTTTATTAATAAGGGTAATTAGTAAGCATAAACCTTATCCTTGTATGTCAAATGCTTTGAAAAATAGGAAGGGAATATTAATTAATTCAATCATTCCTCTCTTTAATTAGTGAGCCTTTCTTGAGCTCATACTGTATGGAGGTCACGTACTAAACATGTGTAACACATCCTGTTTCTATGAGAAGACAAAGTATATGCTACAATCCCTTCATTACACCGAAGAAAATTGTGGACCAGAGAGGTTAAGCATCTCTCCAAAGCTACACAGGAAATGATGTCAAAGCTGGATGGGAGAAAATCCAATTTCTCCCACTTTGGGTCAGGAGATGTACCCTTTAAACTTAGGATAAAGAAGCCAACAGCAAGGGCCATCCCTCACAATCAATAACTCGGCTAAGCCTTTGGCAGTGAGAACTTGGAAGGAGATGGAAACCTCCAGCCTCCAGGTGTTCAGGTTATTACTTTGAGCAACCATTCACCACATAGTTTGACGAGAGGATTTAATCATATCTCTGAATGCTTAGACTCTTCCAAGTCCAAAATGGCACAAGGATCAGAATTGTGAATTTTTCTGCTGGGGTTTACATTCTTCTACACTATGAATTTTGGAAATCAAATATAAAGGAAACCAATTAGGCATTTTGCAGCTACTTTTATTATGTTTCACAGAGAAGTTTGATATTTCACCCTCTTCATGGGATTAAAAATATGGGGCAGCAAGGGGGAGTCATGACCTCACCGAACTTCATTTTCCACAAGTGTACAATGGAAGCAATAATTCCTACATTGCCAGCAGTGGTGAAGAATAGATGAATTCACATTTCTACAGCCACTAACCATTCCTAGGACAGGAAAAACACTAGAAGGTAGCAATTATGTTGTTACTGTTTGTATTATTTTCTCAATTCCAGGCTTCAGAATAATGGAAGGGAAGAATTTACCACCTCATGCCTTCTGTTTTATTTGACTTGTTTCTTCAGAAATCAATCTACTCTTTGATTTTCCTCTCTCCTGAGCCAACAGTAGAACATAGATGTCTTCACACACTATAGTTTAGGCAGAGAACTGATTGACAATTTACCTACTCCTAATATTAAAAATAAAGACTAATTATCTGTCTAGTGAATGTACTGAATTTACTTATATTTGACTAAAATATGCAGCATAATATTGGCAAAGCAACAGGTAAAATAGCTTTTAATGTTTCTTTTTCAGAAGACAAGTTTACATAATTATGAGTTATATATAATTGAATAGAAGATATTATGAAATAATATTTGAAATTGAGATGAGTGTGTCAAGAGCTGCACAAACTGGTACTCTTCCAATATAAGGAATTTCATGTTTGATATATTTTTGCTCATTTGTTCAAGCAATGGTGCTTCTTTTTTTTTCAGACACATCTCTTCTCTGAAAATATTGACGTTTGAAGGCATATAATTTCATTAGAATATTCCTTTTTATGTAACAATTAGAATGAACTTAGTTTAATCACTATTTTTAAATCAGTAAGAACTCAGGAAATTGAAATTATTTTACGCTATGATAATTTTCTCCCTCCTTCTCCCTTTCCGCCAACATTAAGAAGATATTAAAGAAATAGTAGTGTTTAGAAATATAATTTTCAAATGACTTACTCTTATGAATTAGTAAAGAGGTCGTCCATTTGATATTGCTTACCTAAAAACTGGTCCAGGGTCTCTAGAATTACAAATGGGCTTTTCCCAAAGACACCAATCTCTTCCCTTTTTTAATTTTAGTTTCCCAGCCAAAAATAGGTACTGAGTAAATGTTAGGGGCAAGACAACAGGGTTGGATGAATAAAGGGAAATTCATGTCTTAGGCATTACAGCATTCTAAACTACTAGAAATCTATAAGTGAGAATTCACCTAGGCACCTTCCTTGCCTCCACCTCCCAATGTTTTGATAAGACCCTGATAATGCATCAGATTTAGATTTCACATGATTAGATATCCTACCTTGATAGTCACCCAGGACACCCTCAGATCAAATTGGGGCCAATGCACTAAGCAAATCATAAAAGTGGCATCAGATAATCTGTGTGACTTGCTAGCATTGGAAAGGTCGTCTTTTTTGTGTGTCTCATTTTCTTTATCCATATAGTGGACATATGTAATCTCTGATTGGAATGCTAGAAATTATTGTCCTAGAATAGGAAAATAAAAGTAAATCTATAACTAGCTGCACAAATGAATGAGTTTATTGTTGCTGTTTTTGCTGTTACTTATACTTTTCCTACTGTAAACTGGATCTGCAAATGACCCAGAAGAGAGCCTCAGATCCAAAAGTGAAATTAAGGTACCTTTTGGCTTCTCCTTTGAAGACTTTTATCTAGTAGCCCCAGGATAGGCTTTAAACTACATCTAAAAGATAATAATATCTAAAAGATAGATATTGCATCTTTGTTGTGTGAGGACTGTGACCCAAGGGGTTCTCCCAGCCTAGCCTAGGGGATTTCACTACATTGTCATCAGGAGCTTGGAAACAGTCATTCCTCAAAGTTCTAGCCTATGAGGAACATTGATCCCTATAGTCTAGTGTTTTCCAAGTTTGAAATACAAATTTCTGTATCTCTGGTGGTTAGAAGAGATAGTTTTAAGTGACGTTAAATAAGAATGCATTTTAAAGGGAGAAAGGTATTCTCTTTGAAATCACTAAGACTGTGATGTGCGCAGAGTTGTCCCTCTGTTTGAAGTTCCTTCCCTCTTAGCTGGCTGTTTCTCTGACCATCCAATTTGAAGCAGCCCCCTACTCCCTGTCTGCCGTATTGCTCTTCTATTATTATTTGCCAAGTACGTATCTTTTTTTGTGTGTGATTTCTTCTCTTTCCCCTGTTTTGTTTATTTTCAATCTATTTCTCTCCTCAGAATGTAGGCCATTAGAAGCAAAGACTTATTTCCTTTTACAAGGTACCCCAGAGCCTAGTACAGAGCCCGGTATGTTGTGGACGCTCAGTAAATAATTGTGCATCCCCAAGAGGTATTGGCAAAATTTTTATTATTCATTCTAATGAGATAAGACCCAGTTTGGGATTAAATGTCTAATGACTATATAATCTCCTTTTTTGAAATGGAAATAAATCTCAAGCTTAAAGTCTTCAGCTGCAAATGTATCTAGTAAGAGTTTAATAAAGTTATTTTCTTTCCATGTATTTATTTGTACAGTTATCTTCCATCATGAGAAAGTTTGCATAACAATAATACAATTTTTCCTCTTAAATACATTTCTTTAGATACAAATGAGTTATCTACAGATACACACATAGGAAATAAAAGTATGTCTGTTACTTGAATATGTTGGTGTGGGAAAGAAGGGTGATGTTGAACTCAGAAGTGCCCTGAGAACTCAGCCAAAACTGATGGTGTATACCCAGCCAATTTATGAATGAGAGTACTGAAGTTCTAGAAGGTAAACTAACCTGCTTCCAGAGGCAGAGGACCAAGAAGAGAATCTGGAAAGAAAAGATGGATCTCCTGCTGGTGACCTGTCAGTTTCAAAACCTGAACTGTAAAGAGAGTTACCAGCAATTGAGTCAGCTCTTCATTTTATTATTTTTTTTGAATTGAAAAATCATAATTGTACGTTAGTGGGGTGTACATAGTGATATTAACGTATATGTAATATATAGTGATCAGATCAGGGTAATTAACATATTCATCATGTCAAACGTTTTTCAATTCTTTGTGTTGGGAGCATTCAATATTCTCTCTGTAGCCACTGGAAACTATATAAAATATTATTGTTAACTATGGTCACCCTACAGTGGTATAGAACATTAGAATTTTTAAATTTTTGTTTTTTTTATTTTTAACTTTTACTTTAAGTTCAGGGGTACATGTGCAGGTTTGTTATATAGGTAAACTTACATCACAGGGATTTGTTGTACAGATTGTCACCCAGGTATTAGCCTAGTCCCCACTAGTTATTTTTCCTGATCCTCTCCATCCTCCCACACCCCATGCTCTGATGCTCTGACAGGTTCCAGTGTCTGTTGTTCCCCTCTGTGGGTCCATGGAACACTAGAACTATTTAACAGGTGCTTTATTCTGCCCAGATACAGGCATGCCTTTTCCCTTATATGTACCATTTCTCTAGTTAAATTTCACCTCCCCAGAAAGGCCTTTGTTGACCACCTTCAATAACACCCTTTCTTCCTGGGTCCCTTTCTGACCCCTTGTCTCATTTATTTTATGTCAATACACTTATCTCTACCTGATATTATAATTGAGACCTGTGTATTTGTTTATTGTATGCACGCCCTCACACATATTCTAACAAAACATTCATGAGGACAGTGAGGCTTTCTGTGGTTGACTTTTATACGCCCAGAACCTAGAACAGTGCCTGCAGGATTTTAGGGTCCAATAAACAATTATTGATCGAATGAGTGAATAGCAATGAGTGTTATCAACATTAAACTTTTAATTTATGGATTTAATTGAGTGAGAATTTTCATTTAGTTTTTTTCTTTCAGTCCTATTCATTAATAGGAATGATATTGTGAACCAAATGAAGATCACAGAGGCTATAGTATTACTACATTCTCTCCCAGAACACAAACATTTCAGATTCAAGTGTGTGGTTGATCAGCAGCTGCTGACCACATAATAGGGTTTTCCCTCTTGCTTTTCCAGCCTGCAAACAGCTAGAAGACCACAAAAAAACAAGGTATCCTCTGTGCTCAAGGAGAGGCTCTAGATTAATGGAATACAGACCTTAGGTGAGTTGCATGAAGAACTGTTCCAGACATTTTGTTTAGGGCTTGGGTGTTTAAATGAAAGAAAGCTTCAAACTCCCACTCTAATAATCCACAGGATGTGGACAGCTTTGTCATGAGGTGAAGTTTTAGTTAATATAATATATTTTTGTTTTAACTATAATGGATTATTCAACTCAGATTAGTTGGTAGAAAGGGAACTGAAATAGTCCTAGTCATTCTGCTGCTCTTAAACACCTGCTCTTTTCTGTAATCCTTGTAACATTCACATGATTCCCACATTAAAAGATGAGGTAGACAATTTATTAATTTTCTACTCTATTCAAAAATTGGCTCCATTTATTATTAATTGTGATTTCCCTTTTAATTGTTTGCTATTATGGATAAACTTAAAGAATATATTCAAAATGCAACTGACTCTGGGGAAATTATTTCTTTTGTGATTTTTTTTTCTGGCAAGATGATTGAAGTCTTGAGGATCCAAATAACCCACAACCATGCCGTATTTTTTGTTTATTTATTTATTAGAAATGAGTAGGTGCAGGGCACTTTTCATGGGTATGGTCAATAACCTTGGTGACTGCATGTCCTAGCTTTCCCAAGGCAGCCCCAGTTTTCGTTTGTAGTTCTAGAGTAATTTTTAATAGTGCCCACTTTTTTATCCTCCAATTTGACTCATATGGATAAAAATGCATATGGTCATGCTACAAATGATTTTATCCCACACTGTGTTAACAATGTAACAGATTTTCAATGGCCCGTAGAGACTTTCCCCACAAGTGCAGAAAGGTGATTAACCTACTCTAGGGAGGAAGGAAAAGGGAAAGAAAAGGAAAACCTTAATTCTCATTATCCATCTCAATAATCTGAGATAAATATTCCACATATCAAACCTCTACCCTTTTTGAAGGTTTAAATTTTAAGACCAATTTTTAAAAATAACCTTAACCTTTTCCCCGAGATCTCTCAGTATCAAAACTAAAAAAATGCATAGTAGATTCATATTGTTTGTACAATTTAATGTTCTGTATGTTTCACTTAACGTAAGAGCATGTTCAATATGAAAACAGATTTTTTAACCCTTACTTGAATTGCTATTCCATATGGAATATGGATGAATCACTACTTATTTGATCACTAAATTACCAAATATTAAAGAAATATCTTATTATAAGCCAGACACTCATCAGGGACCAAAGAAAACAACAGTAGCAAAATGGACTAAGTCCCTGTCTTCATATGAATTAAGTTCTAGTGTGGATGTTCAGGTGATAATTAAGTACTGACACAGGTATATAACTCAAACCTGTAATTACAAAGGACATAGAAGCAAGCAGTTATAATTATAATGGCAAATAGATTATTTCCTCATAAGGTTATACATAATTTTAAAATTAACATACCTGTGCATAAAGCAATGTGTATAGCTCTGATTATTTCCTTTGGCTGGATTCCAAAAGGTGAGATTCTGAAAAGCAAAATTGAGAATCAAAGCATATAAACACCAAATTTTGGATTTTGAATACATACTTTCAATTTTTTCTAGAAAAATTATTCCCATTTTTACTTTCACCAGCAATGCACATGACTACATATGTCAAGGCACTGTCATAGTTTTGGCACTCCAAATTTTTAAAGTCATATTTCTTTCATTTATTAGATTTCTACCTTGTAATGTTCTTTATCCTTTTTTGAGGCATGTCAGTTTTTTTTTCTTTGCATTTACAAGAGTTCTCTTTTTGTTGTGATTCTGAATCATGATGTTTAATATGTGCTGAAATTTTTTTCCTGTTTGATATTTGATATTAAACTTATATGCTTTTAATAATACATACCAGAAAATTATGTCATTGAATCCTGTGTGATAGTTTTCTTTTTTGATTTTTTCCACTGATTTTACGTAAAAAATTTCAAATTATTTCTGTAGGTAGTGTGAGATAAGGATCAGAATATGTTCATACAGATATTCGACTGTTAAAACTCTTTATTGAAAATACTATTCTTCGTATGTATCCTCAGGAAAGTCTTCTTTAGTGAGGATTGCATTAAAAACAACATCCTTTTCTTAATGAATTACCATGATATCTTTGCTAAAAACAACAACAATCAACCATGTAAGCATGGGTCTATTTCTTGATTCGCTTTTCTGTCTCCTTGATTTATATGCCTAACCTGACACCAATACAATGTTTCCTTAATTACTATAGCTTTATATAAAATTTTGAAGTCAACTAGTACAAGTTTTAATTGCTTGATTTTCAAATTTAACCAAATTTGCATTCTTGAGACAAATCTCATGTGGTCTTAATATATATATGAGTCTTTTTAACAATGTGTTTCTGTATGTGATTAGTTAAAATTGCATTGAAGATATTTACATTTATATTAATGAAGTGTATTGGACTGTCCTTTTCATTTATTGTAAGTCTTTGTGTGATTCAGGGTGATTCCATTTTCTCGAGATTGAGAAGTGGTCCCTCCTCTTCTATTTTCTGGTAGAGCTCATGTAGAATTTGTATTCTTTCCACTTAAATTATCTGTGAGTATTCACCAAGGAAGCCATCTGGTTCTGGAGTTCACTTTGTGGGAAGGCTTTTTACTACAAATTCAATTTATTTACTAGATATGAAGCTATTCAGGTTACCTATTTCTTCTTGAGTAAGTTTTGATACTGTGTGTCTTTCAAGGAATTTGTCTGTGTTATCCACATTATTGAATTAAAGGCATGAAGCTATTCACAATATCCCCTTATTTTCCATTTAGTGTTTAGAAGACATCCAAAGAACTTGTGTCTTGTATTTTGCTAGTATTCTGTGCTTTTTGTTTTCTTTGTCCATTTGTTTAGAAATGTATCTTGTTTTATTATATTGTCGAAAGAGCAGCCCTTGATTTCATTGACTTTATTGCTTGTCCATTTCTTATTTTCCTGATTTCTCTTTTTATTTTTACGATTTCTTCCTTCCCACTTTGCCCTTAATTTGGTGTTTGTTGTCTAGTTTCTTAAAGCAGTAGCTTAGAGTATTAATTTTAAACATCTCTGTCTTACTAGTATAAACATTTAATGCTAAAAATTTCCTTCCAAGGTCTGTTTTACCTGCATCTACAACTTTGATATGCTGTTTGTCATTTTCATTTAGTTCAAAATATTTTAGAATTTCCCTTGGGATTTCTTTGTTGACTTATGTCAAATATTTAAAGATTTTCTATATGCCTTTCTGTTTTTTAGTTTTAGTTTAATTCCATTGTGATCAGAGAAAATACTCTGTGTGATTTTGATGTTTGTGATTTTTTTGTGACTTGTGTTATGGGACCAAAGTTTGGCCTATCTTGGTAAATATTCCATGAGTGCTTGGAAATATGTTCACCGGATGGACTTTCTACAAATGTTAATTAGCTAAAATTGGTAGATAATGTTCAAGTCTGCTATATTCTTATCAATTTTCTCTTTAATGATCTATGAATGACTGAGAGACAACTGTTGAAATTTTTAACTATAATCGTGGTTTCCTCCATTTCTTCTTTTAGTCCTATTTATTTTTACTTCATGTATTTTGAAACTCTTTTATAAGGTGAATATACATAGGGCAGTCATAATATATTATCCCTGGTAATATTCTTTGATCTGAAGTGTAATTTTTCTAGTGTTCATTTAGCTGATTTTTTCTTAGTATTTATATGATATGCTATTTTGCATGATGTCCCATTCTTTAACTTTTAAATTATGTACATCTTTTCCTCGAAAACAGGTTATTTGTAGATAGCATGATTGCTGTGTTTTTAAAAAATGTTTGTTTGTTTTATTTCTTTTTTTTTTTTTTTTTTTTTTTTTTGAGACAGGGTCTCCATTGCCCAGGCTGGAGTGCAGTGGTACAATCGCAGTTCATGTAACCTCCACCTCCCAGGCTCAGGCCACCTCAGTCTCCTAAGTAGTTGGGACTATAGGCATGCACCACCACACTGAGCTAATTTTTGTATATTTTGTAGAGATGAGGTCTCTTTATTTTGCCTAGGCTAGTCTCGTGCTCCTAGGCTCAAGTGATCTGCCCACTTTGGCCTCCCAAAATGCTAGGATTACAGGCATGAGCCACCATGCCTGGCCAACTACTGTGTTTCTTACCAATCTAAAAATTTCAAGCTTTTAATCAGAGCATGAAAAACAATGATTCTCTTTTTTTTTGTCTTAGGATCCCTTTACACACCCTTAAAAATAATGAGAACCCTGAAGAGATCTTGTATCTGTTTGTTATATCTATTTATTGGTCTTTGCCTTTATCATTTAGGATTGGAAAAATTAAATATGTATTTATTAATTCAGTTTAAAATAACAGTAATAAGCCTATTACAGTTAACAGATAAAACTTATTTTATTTGGAGATGATCAACAGGAGCCTTAGCTTATTATCCCATTCAAATATTTCCTTCATGTCCCCAGTCAAGCCTGACACATTTAGATGAAGTAGTTCCTCTCAGGGGTTGGCTGTCAGTGGACAGAGTCCTGTCTTGGCTACACACCACCTCATTCCGTCTCCTCTGACAGATGCCTGATTCCTTGGGGTTCTGCCAATGAGCCGACTATGGGTCAGCTCAGTCAGATGGACATTACATCTCTTTGCCTTAACTGAGAGAGGAGGTCGAGCATTAAACGTTTCCCCTCTCACTGCTATTATCTTATTGGATTTAATCTTTTATAAAAGATGTTGAAAAGCTATTTGACTTCAGGCTATGTCTGCATTCTGCAGGGCAAATATCCTTGAGGCAAGAAATACAAAGCACTCTGCCATCCATTTTAAAATGGGAGAGAGTGGAACTGAAAATATAAAGCAAATCAGCTCCAATTAGTATTGAGTGATAATATTCTGCTATATCATTCTGGAGGGGGTTCCATAAAAAGGGTCAGAAAATAGGCCCCCTTTTACAACAAATCAGTTAAAAAATCTATCTACATACACACATACATATACAGTTACAGTTATAATTAAAGGAATATGTAGTTAAATAGTGATGAATATTAAGGAGAGAAAAAGAGTGGAAAGAGATCGTTGGTTTGGGGAGAAGGTGCTCGTGTTTTATACAGTCTGGCTAAGGGGGGCCTCTGTGAGAAGGTGATATTTGAGTAAAGTCCTGAAGAAGTTAGGCAGCTAATCACACAGACATCTGGTGCAAGAACATTTCAAGCAATGGGAATACCAAGAGCAGAGGAAACTGAACTGGAAAGGCAAAATAAAGAGAAGGGAAAATATTTGAGTGAAATATAGCAAGAAAGGGGATGATATCTTTAACGTCCAGATGGCTCACATAAATCAATAAGGCACTAACAGAAAAATGAGTAAATATTATGAACAAACTACAAAAGAGTAAGTGCAACAGACTAGCAACAACCCAGAAAAATTATATCTCTACCAACCATGAGTAATGAAATAAATGTATACTAGACTAAGGTAGTGTTTCAACTGCTACATTTCAAAGAAACCAAGATAAAAACAAACAAAACAGTTAAAATTATAATACTAGTACTGGCAAGAACTCAGAGAAACAAATGTTAATGTTTTGATGGCCAAAGTGTAAACTGGTGTTCTTCTTTGGAAAATCAATTTGGCAATGTGAATCCTAAGCTCAATGGCCTCAAGAGCAGTCATTCTACCTCTGAGAATTTATCTACCTATATTTGGACATCATTCAAATATGGAACTATATCCAAATATTTGGATATAATCCAAATGTGGAAAAAGTACTTGCATATATGTATTCACAAGAGTGGTCAGTGGTATCAGAAGCAAATTAAGTGTCCAGCAACATGATATGAGTTAAGTAAATGTGGCAAATTTTACTCATAAATTAATATGTAGCTATTAAAAGAGATGATTCATTGGCAATAGCATAGATGGAACTGGAGGACATTATGTTAAGTGAAACAAGCCAGGCACAGAAAAACAAATATCAGCTGGGCCTGGTGGCTCATGCCTGGAATCCCAGCACATTGGGAGGCCGAGGCGGGCAGATCACCTGAGGTAAGGAGTTCGAGACAAGCCTGGCCAACATGTTGAAACCCCCATCTCTACTAAAAATACAAAAATTAGCCGGGTGTGGTGGCATGCGCCTGTAATCCCAGCTACTCAGGAGGCTGAGGCAGGAGAATCACTTGAACCCGGGAGGTGGAGGTTGCAGTCAGCCAAGATCTCACCATTGCACTCCAGCCTGGGTGACAAGAGCAAAACTCCATCTCAAAGAAAAAAACAAAAAACAAAACAAAAACAAATATCACATGCTTTCACTTAAATGTGGGAGGTGAAAATTTTAAAAATGGATCACATGGAGATAGAGGAGAAGGATAGTTACTAGAGTTTGGGAAAGGGATGAATAAAGTGAGGAGGGTCAATAGGTGCAGAAACAAAGTTAGAAAGGGTAAATAAGATCTCGAATTTGGTAGCACAGAAGGGTGACTATAGTTAACAATAATCTATGGCACATTTTATAATAAATAGTAGAGTGGAACTAGAATGTTCCTAACACAAATAAATGATAAATGAAGTGATTGATACTCCATTTGCCCTGATTTGATCATTACCCATTGTTTGCCTGTATCAGAATATCCCATGCACCCCATAAATATATACTACTCTTAGGTACTCATCATAATTAAAAATAAGGCAGTGATTTTTAAAAATTAAAAAATAAAAAACAAAATGATGATTCAAAAATGATTTACTAACATGATGACATAGAAAATGTTTGTGACATGTTTAAATGGAAGTGGGTGAAATTCTGTAGAGCAATCATGTATGCATCTTGATTACAGTTTAAGTTTACAAACTGCTTTCACATGTATACATGTGCACATTCCCGTGTCTGTATGTGTGTTTATTCTTCCTCCCCGTGGAGGAAAGTTTGGCCTGCATTAGTCAGAACTCACCAGATTGTGGCAGCTGGAAGGGAAAAATGGCAGTGCCAGTCCAAAGGCAGTCTGCACGAAGAATTCTTACTTCTAACAACAAGCTTACTCTTTTTCTATTAAAGACTTCAACTGATTGGACGAAGCCTACCCACAACATGGAGTAATCTGCTTTGCTCAAAGCCTACTAATTTAGATGTTTTTTTCTTGTTTTAAAATTTATGTTTATTGAACATATTTGAGGTTTACAGTATGATATTTTGATATATACATATACACAGTGAAATGATTACTATAAATTCATCATCTTCCACACACACACCACGTGTGTGTGTGTATGTGGTAAGAGCACCTCAAAGATATTCTTTCAGCAAAATTTCACTATACAGTATAATATTATGAACTATAGCTCTCAGGCTCTACATTATATTGCTAAACTTATTCATCCTACGTTACTACAAATGTGTATCCTCGACCTACTTCTCCCCATTTCCACCCATGATGATATGGTTTGGCTCTGTGTTCCCATCCAAAATCCCATCTTGAATTGTACTCCTGTAATTCCCACGTGTTGTGGGAGGGACCCAGTGGGAGATAATTGAATCATGGGATCAGTTTCCCTCATACTGTTCTCATGGTAGTGAATAAGTCTCACAAGATCTGATGGTTTTATCAGGGGTTTCTGCTTTTGCGTCTCCCCCGTTCTCCCTTTGCCTGCTGTCATCCACGTAAGACAGGACTTGCTCCTTATTGCCTTCCACCGTAATTGTGAGGCTTCCCCAGCCACATAGAACTGTAAGTCCAATTAAACCTCTTTCTTTTGTAAATTGCCCAGTCTTGGGTACCTCTTAATCAGCAGCACAGGTGTATTAGCAGACTCATACAACTGGTAACCATCATTCTACTCTCTGTTTCTATTTATTCTCCCTATTTTTTTAATTCCACATATAAGTAAGATCATGCAGTATTTTTCTTTGTGTCTGGCTTATTGTGCTTAGTATAATATTCTCCAGTTTCATTCATTTTTCCACAAATGGCAATATCTCCTTTAAGGCTGAATAAAATGTATTTGTGTGTGTCTGTGTGTACACCACAATTTCTTTATGATTTCTTTATCCGTGTGTCTGTGGACACTTCGGTTGTTTCCGTACTTTGGCTATTGCAAATAACTGCAATGAATATGGGGGTATGGCCACCTCTACGAGGTGCTGGTTTTAATTCCTTTAGGTATATACCTAACAGAGGGACTGATGGGTCATATGGTAGTTCTATCTTTAATTATTTGAGGGTCCTCCATAATATTTTTCATAATGGCTGTATCAATTTACATTCCCACCAACGGCGTATAAGAGCTTCCTTTTCTCCCACCTTTTCCTTTTATCTTTTTTATAGTAACCAATCTAAAAGGTATGACGTGATATCCCACTGTGGTTTTAATTTGTATTTCCCTAAAGATTTGTGATGCTTAACATTTTAAAAATATACTATTTGCCCAAGGCCTTGGGAACCCACCCCTTCCATCAGTGCGGTCTGGATGTGAGACATGGAGTCAAATGAGATTATTTTAAGCTTTAAGATTTAATGACTCCTCTACTGGGCTTCGGACATGCATGGGACCTGTAGCCCCTTTGTTTTGGCCAATTTCTCCCTTTCAGAATAGGAGCATTTACCCAATGCCTGTACCCCCATTTGTATCTTGGAAGTAACTAACTTGTTTTTGATTTTACATGCGCATAGGTGGAAGAGACTTGCCTTTTCTCATATGAGACTTTGCACTTGGACTTTTGAGGTAATTCTAGAATGAGTAAAATCTCTGGGGGACTGTTGTGAAGGTATGATTGTGTTTTGAAATGTGAGAAGGACATGAGATTTGGGAGCGCCAGGGGTGGAATAATACGGTTTGGCTCTGTGTCCCCCCTCAAAGCTCATGTCAAATTCAAATCCTCAGTGTCAGAGGAGGGGCCTGACTATAGGTGATTGGATCATGGTGTGGACTTCCCCTTTGCTGTTTTTATGATAGTGAGTGAGTTTAAGTGAGATCTGGTTGTTTAAAAGTGTGTAGCACTTCTCCCTTTGCTCTGTGTCTCCTGCTCCATCATGGAAAGATGTGCCTGCTTCCCCTTTGTCTTCCACTATGATTGTAAGTTTCCTAAGGCCTCACCGGGGGCAGAAGCTTGTGCATCCCACAGAATTGTGAACAGATTAAACCTCTTTTCTTTATAAATTACCCAGAATCAAGTATTTCTTTATAGCAGTGTAACAAATTAACATACTATTCATATTTCCCTGATGGTTAGTGATACTAAGCAGAGCATTTTTTTAAATGTACCTGTTGGCCTTTTGAATGTCTTCTTTTGAGAAAATTCTGTTCAGGTCATTTGTTCATGTTTTAATTGGATTATTTGTTTTCTTGCTATAGAGTTGTCTGAGTTCTTTATGTATTTTGGATATTAACCTCCTAACAGGTATAAGGTTTGCAAATATTTTCTCCCAATTCATAGGGAGAAATTTTGTTGATTGTTTCCTTTGTTGTGCAAAAGCTTTTAGGCTGATATAGTCTCACTAGTTTATTTTTGCTTTTGTTGCCTAAACTGTTGATGGAATATTTTTAAAAATTGTTGCCAAAGTCAATATCAAGGAGGTTTTTCTCCTGTGTTTTCTTCTAAGAGTTTTGCATTCTCAGGTCATATATTTAGATATTTTAGCCATTTTGTGTTGATTTTTATGTGTGGTATAAGATAAGAGTCCCATTTCATTTTTTGAATGTAGATATTTTATTTATTTCAAATTTTATTTTAGATAGAAGGGTTCATGTGCAGGCTTATTAAACGGGAATATTTTGTGATGCTAAGGTTTGGAGTATAGATCCTGTCACCCAGGTAGTGAGCATAGTACCTAATAAATGGTTTTTAACCTACACCCCCATCCACTCTGTAGTAGTCCACATTGAGTACTGTTCCTATGTTTATGTCCAGCTGTGCTCAATGTTTAGCTCCCACTTACAGTGAGGACATGTGATATTTGGTTTTCTGTTTCTGCATTTATTCACTTAGAATTATGGGTCCATCCATGTTATTACAAAGGACATGATTTCATTCTCTTTCATGACTCCATAGTATTCCGTGGGGTATACGTACCATATTTTCTCTATTTACTCCACCATTGATGTGCATGTAGGATGATTCCACGTCCTTGCTATTGTGAATAGTAGTGTGATGAACATATGTGTGCATGTGTCTTTATGGTAGAATAACATATTTTTTTGGATATATACCTATTAATGGAATTGCTAGGTCTAATGGTAGTTCTAAGTTTTTTCAGAAATCTCCACATTGCCTTCCACAGTGGCTAAACTAACTTGTATTCCCACCAACATTGTATCAGCAATTCCCTTTTCTCCACATTCTCACCAGGCTCTGTTATTTTTTTTTTTTACTTTTCAGTAATAACCATCCTGATTGGTGTGAGATGGTATCTGACTGGTGTGGGATGGTTTCTCATTGTGGTTTTGATTAGCATTTCTCTGAAGATCAGTTGATGTGCAGCATTTTTAAATATTTGTTGGCCACTTGTACATCTTCTCTTCAGAAGTATCTGTTCATGTCTTTTGCTCATTTTTAATGGAGTTTTTTTCCTGTTGATTTAAGTTTCCTATAGTTTCTGAATATTAGAACTTTGTCAGATGCATAGTTTACAGATATCTTCTTCTATTATGTAAGTTGTCTGTTTACTGTATTCATAGTTTATTTTACTGTGCAGAACTTCTTTAGTTTAATTAGGTCCTACTTGCCTATTTTTGTTTTTCTTGCAATTGTTGTGGGGAACTCAGCCGAAATTTCGTTGCCTAAGCCAATGTCCAGAATGGTGTTTCATAGGTTGTCTTTCAGGATTTATATAGTTTGAGGTATTACATTTAAAGCTTAAATTCATTTTGAGTTAACTTTTGTATATAGTGAAAGGTAGGGGTCCAAATTCAATCTTCTTCAGATGCCCAGTCACTTATCTCAGCACCATTTGTTGAATAGAGTCTTTCCCCATTGCTTGTTTTTGTAGGCCTTATCAAAAATTAGATGACTATAGGTATGCAGCTTTCTTTCTGAGTTTTCTATTCTGTTCCATTGTGTCTGTTTTTTGTACCTGTACCATACTGTTTTATTCACTGTGGCTTTATAGTGTAGTTTGAAGTTGGGTAATATGATGCTTCTGGCTTAGTTCTTTTTGCTTAGGATTGGCTATTCACACTGTTTTTTGGTTCCATATGAATTCTAGAATAGTTTTTATCTATTCTAAAATGACATTGGTAGTTTGGTAAAAATAGCATTGAATCTGTAAGGTGCTTTGGGCAGTATGACCATTTTAACAATATTGATTTTTCCAGTCGATGAGCATGGAATGTTTTTCCATTTATTTGTGTCATCTCTTATTTCTTTCAGCATTGTTTCACAGTTTGCTTTGCAGAGATCTTTCACTTCCTTGGTTAGCTGTGTTTCTAAGTATTTCATTTATTGTGACTATTGAAGTAGGATTGTGTTCTTGATTTCACTCTCAGCCTGGACATTATTGGTGTATAGAAATGATACTGATTTTGTACATTGATTTTGTATCCTGAAACTTTACCAGTTCTGGGAGACTTTTGGCAGAATCTTTAGGATTTTCTAGGTCTAGAATCATATCATCAGTGAAGAGAAAGTATGACTTCTCATTTTCTTATTTGGATACCTTTTATTTCCTTTTCTTGTCTGATTTTTCTGGCTAGGATTTTCAGTACTATATTGAATAGGAGTGGTGAAAATGGGCATCTTTGTCTTGCTCCAGTTCTCAAGGCAAATGGTTTGAGCTTTTGCCCATTCAGTGTAATGTTGGCTATGAGTTTGTCTCAGATGGCTGTTATTATTTTGGCATGTGTCCCTTCAAGGCCTAGCCTGTTGAGGATTTTTGTTATGAAGAGATGTTGGAATTTATTGAAAGCATTTTCCACATCTATTGAGATAATCATGTGGTTTCTGCTTTTGATTCTGTGTATGTGATGAATCACATTCCTTGTTTTGCCCGTGTTGAAACCACCTTGCATCCCAGGAATAATGCCTAGTGGATTAGGAATTGTTAATATTACATCATATAAAACAGACTTTATTCATTTATTTAACTTTTTTAGACAAGATCTTACTCTGCCACCCAGGCTTGAGTGCAGTGGCATGTGACACACACATGACTCATTGCAGCTGCAACCTCCTGGGCTTAAGTGATTCTCCTGCTTCAGCCTTCTGTGTACTTGAGAACACAAGCACATGCCATGATGCCTGGGTAATTTTTTTGTTGTTGTTTTTGTTGCTGTTTGTTTTTTTGTAGAGACAGGGTCTCACTTTGTTGCCCAACCTGGTTTCAAGCTCCTGGCCTCAAGCAATACTCCCATCTTGGCCTTCCAAAGTGCTTGGGTTGTAGGCATGAGCCACCACACCTGGCCAAAACAGATTTTTAAACCAATAAAAATTAAGTAGAACAATGAAAGGCACTATATAATGATAGGGTTTACAATCCAACAAGCAGCCTTAACTATCCTAAATATATACACACCCCACATTCAAGCACCTAGATTCATAAAATAGCTCCTTCTTGGCCTATAAAAAGAATTAAACAAGCACACAGTAATAGGGGAAGACAAACATTCCACAGTTTTAGACAAATTATACCGGCAAAAATCTAACAAAGAAACTCCGGACTTAAACTCAACACTTGACTAAGTGGACCTAATAGACATCTACAGAACACTCCACCCAACAACCACAAAATGTACATTCTTCTCATCTGTACATAGAATACATTACAAGTCATAAAGCAAGACTCAACAAATTTTAAAAATAAGAAATTGCCCCAAGTATACTCTCATACCACAGAGCAATAAAAATAGAAATCAATCGCAAGAAAGCTCTCAAAACTACACAAATACAAGGAAATTAAACAACTTACTCCTGAATAACTCCTGGATGTACACTGAAGTTAAAGCAGATATAAAGAGTTCTGTGAAATTAATCAAAATAGGGTCATAACTTCCTAAAATCTCTGAGATTTAGCCAAAACAGTATTAAGAGCAAGGATCTAGAATCAGAAATACCATTTGACCCAGCAATTCCATTACTGGGTACATATTCAAAGGAATATAAATCATTGCATTATAAAGATACTATGCAATCACAAAAAGGAATGAGATCGTGTCCTTTGCAGGGACATGGATGAAGCTGGAAGCCATCATCCTCAGCAAAGTAACATAGTAACAGAAAACCAAACACCGCATGTTTTCACTCATAAGTGGCAGTTGCACAATGAGAACACATGGACACAGGGAGGGGAAAAACACACACCAGGGCCTGTTGGGGCGGGGTGGGGGAAGGGGAGGGAGAGCATCAGGACAAACAGCTAATAGATGTGGGGCTTAAAACCTAGGTGATGGGAAGTGCTACAAACCACCATGGCACATGTACACCTGTGTAAAAAAGCTGCATTAAGTTTGTGTATCACATTGGATAGTATGGACATAATTCTTCCAATCCATGAAAATTGACTATTTTTCTATGTATTTGTGTTATCTTCAATTCCTTTTATTGATGTTTGATAGTTTTCAATGCATACATCTTTCACCTCCTTAAACTTATTCCTATTTGATTCTTTTTGGTGCTATTATAAACAGGATTATCTATTGATTTATTTATCAGAAAGATTGTGTTTCATGTGAAAAAATTAAATGTTAGCCTCATCTAAAAAATATCTTCCCAGAAACATTTAGAATAATCTTGATCAAATATCTGGATTTCATGGCTTAGCCCAGTTGACACATAAAAGCAATGATCACAGCCTTCAGCTGCTCCAGGTTTCCATTATTCTTCAAGCTCATAATGCTATGAAAAAAAAAAGAGCACTTCTTCCTTGATGGTTCTAACAAAGTCCAAGAGAAGGTTGGGCTGCCTTGATGTACATGGCAATCTCTAATCCCAATGAGCAGAGATTGGCATATTAGTGTTTGACATGCCTAGGTCACACAGAGTGAGGTAGAAGGGGCAGCCAAAATTCTACCAACAGAATGGGTTTCTTAAATAAAAGGCATAGAGAAAAAGGAGGATAAAACAGGAATGTTGAGCAGAGAGAAGTTCTGACTATATGTTCCTGCAGACATTATCCTAGCCAAGCTGCACAGCACTTTCAATATTGCACTAATATACTCTAATATCTTTTTTTTAATTTTCCAAGTACAGTTCTTTATTTGTTCAGAAGGATAAAAGAGGAGACAATTTCTGTCTTCCCTGGTTTTACCATAACTTTAGTATTGTTTATAGATATGCATACATCTGTTTTCCAACAGCCCTGACAAATTCACATCTATCTAAGTTGTAAAGTGTTTTAAAACCATTTTTCAAGATTAAGAGTCAAACATCAGGGTCTTGTTAGACTAGAAAATAGACCTCTGGATATATGTACTACTAACAACAATCCCAAAGACTTTCTTGTGGGATGGAGTTAGGCTATATCCAAGTGGTCCCAGATGGCTAGGGGTTGGGAGTAATAATAAGAAAAAGAAAATCAGTGTAAAGAAAAACTATGGAATTTATGCCCTTGGAAGACAATAAGCTCCCCATTAATGGTGACATTTAGGGACATTAGGGAGATGCTATAGAATTACTGATTAGGGAAATTGCTTATACATAACACAGAGAGTTAGACTTGAATCTAATGATTAGTTTTTTTTTTCTTTCAAGTCCTAAATACTCGTAGCAAACCCAGGAGTGTTAGGGTTGGGTGGAATAGTGAAGGCATAAGTACTTATATTTCTTAATATAACAATACATATGTCAATGAGGATCCATTTTAGAAAAATCCAGCTTATTTTCTCTGCTAAGATAAATGTTGGATTTTAATATCAAAATACTTAATACTTTGACTTTTTTGCTTCTCTTGCAGAACATGTTTGATTATTCAACCTTGCATTTTCAAGAGGTAGTGCTCATTTTTACAAATTGATAAAAAAGAGGAAATTTGAAAGCTAATTTTAAATCGTTTTGCCATAAGGCCTTGAACTATAGCTGCTCAATGTCTTCATCTTCTAACAATTTTTGGGCAGAAGTGACATAGTAATTTTATTGACCTAAATGATAGTTTCTCATGAATGTAATTCTCATATATTCATTCAAAAGGTATGCCTTCAAGTCTTCACATTTAAATGCTGAAATCCTATTTATGTTTTAGAATGACAACACGGAGGCAAACAAGTAATTGAAGAAAAAATGAAACAAAAAATCAATTTACAACATGCATGAAGAATGTTAAAAATCAATTTAACAAAAAGGGACCTCCTAGCTTAAAAATTTCTAGTTATATAGGTCAAAATAACCAAGAATTAGCAATTTCAATATAATAATAATAATCATAAATAATAACAAAAGAGAAAAATGAAGAAAATATTAGAAGGAAAATTATAACAAAATCAAATGTTAAATATTAAAGTAATAAATATTTTTAAATAAGTAAAGCTGTAAACAAATTGAAATCAAAACTAGATCAAAATAGCTATATGCAAAAACCACGAACTACAATTCTTAACTTTTACAAAAATTAACTCAAAAGGTAAATAACATAAAGGCAAAACCTGAAACTACAAAATATGATAAAGAAAATATAGGAATTAATACTTGTCACCTTGGATTAAGCAGAGATTTTTTAATCCAGATTTATAAAGGGAAAAACTTGATCAACTGTACTTCATCAAAATGAAGAATTTCTGAAAAGCAATTGTTAAGAAAATAATGCACCCATCAACCCCAGAATACACATTATTCTCATCTGTACACAGAACTTACTCCAAGATTGTCCACATGCTCAGCCATAGAGCAAGTCTCAATAAATTAAAAAAAATCAAAATCATACCAACCATACACTTAGACCACAATGGAATAAAAATAGAAATCAATACCAAAAAGATCTCTCAAAACCACACAATTACATGGAAATTAAACAACTTGCTCCTGAATGACTTTTGGTTAACAATGAAATAAAGGCAGAAATAAACATTTCTTTGAAATAAATAAAAACAGATTCACAAAATACCCAAATCTCTGGAAAAGCAAAAACAGTGCTAAGATAAAAGTTTATAGCACTAAATGCCTACCTCAAAATGTTAGTAAGAACTCAAATTAATGATCTAACATCACACATAGATGAAATAGAGCAACAAGAACAAACTAACACCAAAGCTATCAGAAAAAAAAGAAATAACTAAAATCACCATGGAATTAAGTGAAATTGAGACCCAAAAATCCATACAAAGCATGTTTATTATTTGAAAGAATAAACACAATTGATAATCTCCTAGAGGCTGGGCGCAGGTTCCTCATGCCTGTGATTCTAGCACTTGAAAAGGCTGTGGTTGGAGGATGACTTGACCCCAGAAGTTTGAGATCAGCTTGGGCAACATAGTGAGATCCTATCTCTATAACCATAAAAATTAGCCAGGCATGGTGGCACACAGCTATCATCCCAGCTACTGTGCATGCTGAGATGGGAGTATTTTGTATGTCCAGGAATTTGAGGCTACAGTAAACTATGATCACACTACTGCACTCAGCCTGGGCAACAGAATGGAACCCTCTCAGAAGAAGAAGAAGAAAAGAAGAAGAAGAGGAAGAAGAAGAAGAGGAAGAAGAAGAAGAGGAAGAGGAAGAGGAGGAAGAGGAAGGGGAAGGGAAGAAGGAGAAGGAGAAGAGGAAGAGGAAGAAGAAGAAGAGGAAGAGGAAGGAGAAGGAGAAGAAGAGAAGAAGAAGGTGGTGGAGGAGGAGGAGGAGGAGGGAGAAAAAAAGAAAAAAGAAAAGACCACTAGCTAGATTAACAAAGAAAAAATTGAGAGAAAATTCAAATAAGCGGCCGGGCGCGGTGGCTCACGCTTGTAATCCCAGCACTTTGGGAGGCCGAGGCGGGCGGATCACGAGGTCAGGAGATCGAGACCACGGTGAAACCCCGTCTCTACTAAAAAATACAAAAAATTAGCCGGGCGCGGTGGCGGGCGCCTGTAGTCCCAGCTACTCGGAGGCTGAGGCAGGAGAATGGCGTGAACCCGGGAGGCGGAGCTTGCAGTGAGCCGAGATCGCGCCACTGCACTCCAGCCCGGGCGACAGAGCGAGACTCTGTCTCAAAAAAAAAAAAAAAAAAAAAAAAAAAAAAAAAAATTCAAATAAGCACAATTAGAAACAATAAAGGTTACAACATCACAACTGATCCCACAAAACATGTGAAAGAGATTTTATGAAGTCTTCTATGCACACAACTAGAAAATATAAAGGAAATTGGTAAATTTCTGGAAACATACAATCTCCCAAGATTGAATCAGGAAGAAATTGAAGCACCGAATAGACCAATATCTGGCTCTGAAATTGAATCAGTAATAAGAAACCTACCAACCAACAAAAGCCCTGGACCAGATGGATTCACAACAAAATTCCCAGACATACAAAGAAGAGCTGGTACCAATTCTACTGAAACTGTTCAAAAAATTGAGGAGGAAGGACTCCTCCCTAACTCATTCTACAAAGCCAGCATCACCCTGATACTACAAATTGGCAAAGACACTCTGAAAAAAGAAAACTACAGGTCAATATCTCTGATGAAGATAGCTGCAAAAATCATCAACAAAATTCTAGCAAACTGAATTCAACAGCACATCAAGGAGTTAATTCATCATGATCAAGTAGGCTTCATTCCTAAGATGCAAGTTTGTTTCAACATAAGCAAGGCAATAAATGTGATTTACTACACAAACAGAATTAAAAACAAAGACCATATGATCATCTCAAAGAAAAGGCTTTCCATAAAATCCAGCATCCCTTTGTGATAAAATCCCCCAAGAAACTAGGCAATGAAGAAACATACCTACAATAATAAGGGCCATCTATGACAAACCCATAGTCGACCTCATATAGAACAGGCAAAAACTGGAAGCATACCCCTTGAGTTCTGGAACAAGAAAAGGATGCCCACTTTCATCATTCCTATTCAACATAATACTGGAAGTGCTAGCCAGATCAATCAGGCAAGTTAAAGAAATGAAAGGCATCCAAATAGGAAAATAAGAAGTAAAACTATATGTTTTTGCAAATGATATGGTTTGATACCTAGAAAACACTAAAAACTCCACGAAAATGCTGCTGGAACTAGGAGAAGGAGAAGGAGGAGAAGGAGAAGGAGGAGAAGGAGAAGGAGAAGAAGCAGCAGCAGTAGCAGCAGCAGCAGCAGCAGCAGCAGCAGCAGCAGCAGCAGAAGAAGAAGAAGAAGAAGAAGAAGAAGAAGAAGAAGAAGAAGAAGAAGAAGAAGAAGAAGAAGAAGAAGAAGAAGAAGAAGGAAGAAGAAGAAGAAGAAGAAGAAGAAGAAGAAGAAGAAGAAGAAGAAGAAGAAGAAGAAGAAGAAGAAGAAGAGGAAAAGAAGAAGAAGAAGAAGAGGGGGAAGGGGAAGGGGACAAGAAAAGGATGCCCACCTTGTATCCTGAAACAGTAAAGTTTCAGGATACAAAAACAATGTATGAAGGTAAGTAAGATTTCTATACACCAATAACGTTCCAGCTGAGGGCCAAATAGAGAATGCAATCCCATTTTATAACAGCCACATGAAAAAACACTTAGGAATACATCTAACTAAGGAGGTGCGAGATCTCTATGAGAAGAACCTACAAAACACTGCTAAAAGACATTAGAGATAAGAAAAATAAATGGGAAAACATTTTATGCTCATGGATTGAAAGAATCAATATCACTAAAATGACCATACTATCCAAAGCAATTTACAGATTCAATGTTATTTCTGTCATACTACCAATGTCATTTTTCACAGAATTGGAAAATTATTCTGAAATTCATAGGAATCATAAAACGACCCTGAATAGCCAAAGTAATCCTAAGGAAAAGGAACAAAGTTGGAGGCATCACACTACTCAACTTCAAACTATACTTTAAGGCTACAGTAAACAAAACAGCATGGTACTGGTACAAAAAGAGACATATAGACTAATGGCACAAAATAGAGAATCTAGAAATAAACCTGCACACCTAACAGACATCTAATGTTTGGGAAAGTCAACAAACATAAATCATGGGGAAAGGAGTACCTATTCAATAAATGGTGCTGTGATAGCTGGCTAGCCATTTGCAGAAGAATGAAACTGCACCCTTGCCTTCCACCACACAAAAGTTAACTCAAGACGAATCAAAGATAAGACCTCAAACTGTAAGAATCCTAGAAGAAAACCTAAGAAAAACCATTCTGGACATCAGCCTTGAAGAATAATATATGACTAAGTTCTCAGAAGCAATTGTAACACAAACAAAAACAGACAAGTGGGACCTAAGTAAACTAAAGAGCTTCTGCGCAACAAAAGAAACCATCAACAGAATAAACAGGCAGCCTACAGAATGGGAGCAAATGTGTGCCAACTATGCATCCAACAAAGATCTAATTTCCAGAATCCATAAGGAATTAAACAACTGAACAATCAAAAAACAAATAACCCCATTAGAAATGAGCAAAAGACATGAAGAGATGCTTCTAAAAAGAAGACAAGTGCCCAAAAGACATGAAAAAATGCTCATTATCTCTAATCATCAGAGAAATGCAAATCAAAACCACAATGACACCATCTTACACCAGTCAGAATAGCTAGTGTTAGAAGGCGAGAAACAACAGATGTTGGCGAGGTTGCAGAGAAAAGAGAATGCTTGCATACTGTTCATGGGAGTGTAAATTAGTTCAGCCACTGTTGAAAGCAATGTGATTTCTCAAAGCACTTAAAACAGAACCATCATTTTAGCCAGCAATCCCATTCCTGAGTAAATATCCAAAAGAAAAGATATGATTCTACCAAAAAGACACACGCACTTGCATGTCCATTGCAACACTACTCACAATAGCAAAGACACAGAATCAACCTAGATGCCCATCAATGTTGGACTGAATAAAGAATATGTACTACATACACACCACGGATTACTACACAACCATAAAAAAGAAATTATACCCTTTGCGGCAATATGGATGCAGCTGGAAGCCATTATCCTAAGTGAATTAACACAGGGAACAACAACAACAACAACAACAACAAAGCAAATACCACATGTTCTCACTCATAAGTGGTAATTAAACACTGGATACTCATGAACATAAAGATGGCAACAATAGACACTTGGGGCAACTAGAGTTGGAAATAAGGGGAACAAGAGTTGAAAAATTAACTGCTGGGTACTGTGCTCAGTACCTGGGTGACAGCATCATTCATACCACAAACTTCAGCATCACACCATATACCCAGGTAACAAACCTGCACACATAACTCCTGAATCTAAAATAAAAGTTGGAAAAAAGATAAAATAAAGGCTTGTAATGAGGTCGGGGGGAAAGAAAGAACCAGCCATGGACTGAAATAAAATATCCTCAGTCACCTATTTGAGAAAGGACTTGTGTCCAGAAAACCTAGAGAACTCTTAAAATTTAGTAATTCAGAGAAACAAACTACTCTATTAAAAATGAAGAGAATATCTGAACAGATATAGCATTAAAGAAAATATATGGATGTCAAATAAACACATGAAGAGATACTTAACACTATTAGTCATCAGGAAAATGGAAATTAAAGCCACATTGGAAACCACTACAGGCTTGTTAGAATAAGTAACAAAATAATAAAGACAATGATAAAAATATTAAGTGTTGTAAGAACATAGAACAACTGGAATTCTCATACATTCCTGATTGTGTGCAAAGCATTACAACTGATTTGTAAAGATTTTGGCAGTGTCTCACACAGTTTGACATACTCACTCTAAGCTGTTTAACCAAGTGAAGTGAAATTTTATGTTCACACAAACCTCTGTATACGTATTATTATGGTGTCTTCATTCTTAATCACCAAAAACTAGAAACAACCTAAAATGTTCATCAACTAGGGAATGGGTAAACAAACAGTTTCATCCAATCAAAGAGAGCCAAGTCTTGAAACACTAAACAAATGGATGAGTTTCAAATGCATTTGAAACTCTATGAAAAAAGTCAGGTTTAAGAGACCGCATACTCGTGCTTCCGTCTATATGACCTTCTTGCAAAGACAAAACTATTAATATAAGGACAGTAAACAGACCAGTGTTTGCCATGAGTTGATAGTGGGATGAAAAACGATGCGAGGGAATTTTCTTCTATATCTTGACTGTGGTAGTAGTCCTTTGACTGTATTTGTCGAGACTAGTAGAACTGTGCACTAAAAAAAAAATGTGAACTTTACTGTGTATAACTTACAATTCAATAAAATAAATGGAAAAACAGTACTAAGTCGCACAAGTTTTGGCTTTAGTAAACAAGTGCATTGCTGTCCTGTGGCATCCTCTCAATAGCCTTCTTGGTCTAGATCCGAAATCCCAGAAGGTGGGACTTAGCAACTTGGCATACCTATGTGTACTTAACATAGGATGGGCCTCCTGCCAAAGACAGGCAGCTTCTCAAGCTGCCAGGATGTATTCCTGAACTCCCATTAATCCCATTAAGAACAAGCCAATGACTTTAATTTGGATTCCTGATTGAACTATAAATTGCACTCCATCTGCTTTGTAGTCTAAGCAACAGATAGGCCAACCCTTCCTGGAGAGGAATTTGCTTAAATGCTCAAATTGGGGAAATGGGCAGCTGAAGATATTGGTGCCAAAGCTCTGGTCATTAGAGAAATCTCCTTCAGCCCTAGTGTGAGAGGAAACATTTTCTTGATGTCTCTGTTTGTCACTCTTAGGCCCATCTGGCATTTGTGGTGATACAGAAAAGTGTGCTAATATGACTGATAAAAGTATAAAATACTCCCATTTTTTCCTTGGGGAAAATGTTCCAAGACCCCCAGTGTACACCTGAAACTGCAGCTAGTAGCAAATCCTATAGATACTATATTTTTCTCTACCCAGATATACCTATGAGAAAGTTTATTTTCTAATTAGGCACAGTAAGAGATTAACAATAATAACTAACAATAAAGTAGAAAAATCAGAGATAACAAAAATAAATGGGAAAAATAATAAATAATAAAAAATAATAATTTATGTGAATATGGTCCCTCTTTCTCACAATATCTTATTGTACTTTCCTCACCGATTTTTGAATCTCAATTGACTTTGTGTAACTGAAACCATGGAAAGCCAAACCTTAGGTTGGGGGAGACTGCTGTATTTTCATCATCTGTGCAATTCTACTCCAGGCTGGCCCACTTGCCCAGAGCGGTCCTTGCTCAAGGAGAGTTTCCGACGTGGGCTTCTAAGATGTTTTCAAATTGTTGCTCCGCTGTCACATCATAGTTGGTACTTTTCTTTAAGAAAATGCATTATTCCAGTAGGACTGGAGGCATTGTTTTGCAATCAGAGTAGGGAGAATTTTAGAGCTTTAATAGTACTGAATATTTCCAAGGCAGAGGAGATAGCTGAAGTCTGAAGTCTAGAATCCTGTGTGGTGAAACAAGTTATTGAAGTGACTGTTCCTAACTAAATAGGCTCTGTGTTTGCCTACTCAGTTTCTTCACCTCTTCTACCCTTCAAAGAAGAGCCTGCATAGCCAACCCGGTTCTTTGGAATTCCTCGGGTGCAAAATAGAGAGGAGAGTTGAAGGCTGGAAAGAAATGAGCCTCTTGGGATGACACAAGAGAAGATTTTCGAAGAGTTTTGAGGGAGGTGATGGAGTAGTTATACTGTGCAAAGAAAAGGAATGGAAGAGAACGTAATATTTTAGGCTGAATTGCTATGATCTACATTCAAGATATCCCCCCAAACCTATGAAAATAAAAAATCTAAAAAATAAAAATCATAATAGAAAGACAAAAAATAAAAGAAAGTCTAGCCAAAAGGAACCTTACTTAGTTTATATTTAATTTGGATTACTCACCTTTTGTAATTTTTAGCTATTTTTCTTGTTCTGCTCTGAATTTGACTAGATGGCTGAGCCTGGGCCATGACAATGATAAATTTTTGCTTTAGACCTGGGTGTTACCTTGTCTTTCTCCTGTTACTCACTCCTGTATATGATTCCTCATCAAAATATTGGTTTTATCTTATAATTCTGCCTTGATTCCTCTTCATGACAACCAAAAATCATTTTATTATGTGAAGAGAGGACACCCTCTTCAACACTCTGTCTACATCTAGTCTATCCTCGTTAATTATTTTTCTATAATACCACAAGAAAAATCTTTCTAAAATGGAAACATGATTCTGGTTGCCTCTTGCTTAATACTCTCAATAATTGTCCACTGTTCATGAGATAAGATCCCAACCCTTATCAGGGTATTGGATATCATCCATGGTTTCAATCCAACCTTTTTCAACCTTATTTCCAACCAGATTCCTGGAAATACATATCTGCTAGAAGCACTCAGACTAGGCTTGACTTCATTTACTGTATTTCAATGCCTTTGTGTATAATCTCTTCGTTTGGAATGTTCTTCCTAAGTATCTATCTTGTTCCCAAATTTCTGTTCCTCCTTTAGTGCTCACCTTGAGGCATATTCTCTTTTCTGGAATCTCCTCCTCTGTACTTTCTCAGCATCCTACATTTCTGACCACTTTGTCTCCCACCACATATATATGGGAGAACCGTGAGACATGGGCAAGGACTTCATGTCTAAAACACCAAAAGCAATGGCAACAAAAGCCAAAATTGACAAATGGGATCTAATTAAACTAAAGAGCTTCTGCACAGCAAAAGAAACCACCATCAGAGTGAACAGGCAACCTAAAGAACAGGAGAAAATTTTTGCAACCTACTCAACTGACAAAGGGCTAATATCCAGAATCTACAATGAACTCAAACAAATTTACAAGAAAAAAAACAACCCCATCAAAAAGTGGGTGAAGGATAGGAACAGACACTTCTCAAAAGAAGACATTTATGCAGCCAAAAAACACATGAGAAAATGTTCATCATCACTGGCCATCAGAGAAATGCAAATCAAAATCACAATGAGATACCATCTCACACCAGTTAGAATGGCCATCATTAAAAAGTCAGGAAACAACAGGTGCTGGAGAAGATGTGGAGAAATAGGAACACTTTTACACTATTGGTGGGACTGTAAACTAGTTCAACCATTGTGGAAGTCAGTGTGGCCATTCCTCAGGGAACTAGAACTAGAAATACCATTTGACCCAGCATCCCATTACTGGGTATATATCCAAAGGATTATAAATCATGCTGCTATAAAGACACATGCACACATATGTTTATTGTGGCACTATTCACAATAGCAAAGACTTGGAATCAACCCAAATGTCCAACAACGATAGACTGGATTAAGAAAATGTGGCACATATACACCATGGAATACTATGCAGCCATAAAAAGTGATGAGTTCATGTCCTTTGTAGGGACATGGATGAAGCTGGAAACCATCATTCTCAGCAAACTATCGCAAGGACAAAAAACCAAACACCACATGTTCTCACTCATAGGTGAGAACTGAACAATGAGAACACATGGACACAGGAAGGGGAACATCACACACCGGGGCCTGTTGTGGGGTCGAGGGAGGTGGGAGGGACAGCATTAGGAGATATACCTAATGCTAAATGACCAGTTAATGGGTGCAGCACACCAGCATGGCACAGGTACACATATGTAACAAATCTACAAGTTGTGCACATGTACCCTAAAACTTAAAGTATAATAATAATAATAATAATAAAAAGAAAAAAAAAAAGAAAAAGGGCAGGTGCAGTGGCTCACACCTTTAATCCCAGCACTTTGAGAGGCCAAGGTGGGCTGACCGCTTAACCCCAGCCTGTGTAACATGGCAAAACCCTGTCTCTAGTCTCTAAAAAGAAAATTTTTTTTCAAAATAGCTGGGCGTGACACAAGCCTGTGTTTCAGCTACTCAGGGGTTGGGAAGATCACCTGAGTCCCAGAGGTTGAGGCTGCAGTGAGCTAAAAAAAAAAAAAAAAGGAAAGGAAAGAAAAAAAATTACCCTAAGATGAACGTATTTATTACATAGAGTACGTTAGCTTTTCTTTGTTTCAACCCCCTGATTCCAGAATAAGATCTTAGCCCTAGGGAAAGGTCATCAAATGGTTGTACTTGATTTTATTTTTACTTATTTCTGTATAAAAACAATATATTCCTTCCTACCCCAGTGAATTATGTGGCAACCTTATAATATAATACAACCAACACAAGTTGTAGGCAGCTTTTTGAAAAAAACCTTTATAAATACATAATTCACATATCATACAATGTATCCATCTAAAGAGTACAATTCAATATTCTCAAAATATATTAACAGGGTTGTGTGAGCATCAGAACCATCTAATTCTAGAATATTTTTGTCTCTCTTAAGAAGTACTATACTGTCAGCAGTCATGGCCCATTGTCCCCAACCCTATCCCTGACCCTGGCAGCCAATAATCTACTTTCTGTCTCTATAAATTTTGCCAATCTGAACATTTTATATAAATAGACTCATACAAGCTGTGGTTTTCCATCACTATTTCTTACTGTTTTTTGTTAAAAACAATACATTTTAGAGAACTTATTCTAATATATTGTTACTTGCATGTCCTTTAATTTTTTTGTTAAAAACTGGACATTTTAGATTATATAGTGGAGCAACTTTGGATCTTGACCTTCCCAGTGGGTTATTGTTACTGGTTATTTGCTTAGTCATTCATTTGTTTCATGGTTTGGCTGAATTAGTTCTAGAAAATCTATTTCCCTGATAATTTGTGGCCTCTGATATCCTCAGGTTGTTTTTTCCCCTGGTGTCTACCTTTAGACTGGCTGCTAGGGCTTACCCCTGGGTCATCAGGAGCCACTTCATTGTCAAAAGTTGTGCTTAACGCCCTAGGACAGTTTTATTTTAACCCATTACCATTGGGTGTGCATATGGCTCGGAGGCGGCTATCACAGGTTAAAGAGTTTACAGCATTTTGCCCATATTCATTCAGGACATAGCAGATGGGAGATTTCCTTTCTGGTTTCTCCTGGAAGGGTGCAGCCTTGGGCACACACAGTCTTCCAGACTGACAAGGGCGAGTATGACTTTATGTGCAAGCCTGGCCTCCTAGGAGTTGCCTCTGCATCTGAATAGTCAGTGTTAGGTCAGGGGTTGTACTTAAGCCTCCTGGCAATGAGGCTTCTGCCTTGTGTTGTGACTTGGAGAATGCCTGGCACCCCACTGTCTCTGCTGCGCTGAGTGGATTTAGCCTAGCACATGAGCACAGCATTCTTGACCCCTAGAACTAACCATGGTCCCAGGAGGGCTCTTCCAAGTTGCCTGCTTCCTTGGTTCTCTCTATTGAACTACTGTAGCCTCTGTTATTTTGCTTGTATCAGGGAGCTACAGCTTCCTCTGCAGATCTTCCTTGTCTCCCATGGCACTCACAGGCATGGAGTTTTCCATGCTTTTTGCGAATAAAATCAGTTTCCTGAGGGAGAGATGCAGGCGCTCTTGTCCAAAAGCCCTGCCTTGACCAGTGGAGAGCAGCCCTTCACCACTAAGATGGAACTGGGCATGGGACCCACTTTTTTGGAGTAAGACATGGTGGTGGATCCTTCATAAATGGCTTGGTGCCCTCCCATGGTAATGAATGAGTTCTTTTTCTGTTGGTTCACAGGAGAACTGGTTGTTTAAAGGGCCTGGCACTCTTCCCCTCTTACTTTTTCCCTTGCCACATGACATGCTGGCTCCCCTTCTTCCCCTTCCACCATTATTTAAAGCTTCCTAAGGTTCTCACAAGAAGCAGATGGTGGAGCCATGCTTCTTGCACAGCCTACAGATCCCTGTGCCACATAAACTTCTTTTCTTTCTTTATGAAGTACCCAGCCTCAGATATTCCTTGACAGCAATGCAAAACAGACTAACACAGGTCCAGAACTCCCGGCCTGTCCTACCTGAAATAAAGCTTCCCCTCTAGGAGTGAGGGCTGGGTGGGTGAAGAGAACTACACACATTTCTCAGCTGTTGACTGCAATAAAGCCTTCGTGGCACAGGCCTTGGGGAGGTAGGGTATGAAAAACGCAGGCAGACTGCTCCTCCAGGCAAAGCCATAACCCCAGACTGTGAGCTGGGGAATTTGAATCCTCATTTTTCTTGGTTGCGTCTGCCCAGAGCTGTTAGTGGTTTATATGCCATGGACTCTCACTTTTCTTACTAAAATTTTGTAAATTTTCTTGAATAATTTTTTATTTTAATATGTCCTTGGGACACTTTCCAGGCACTTTAAATAATTGGTTTGTTTTGTTGTGCTTTATTATTTTCACCCGTTAAATTGTTATTTTGCTGGGAAAAGGATCCACTGAGCTTCTTACTCTGTCATTTCTGAAGTCCTGGAATTATTTTCTTCCCACAAAAAGTACATAGTATTCTGAATCAAGGAATAAATGAACGTTTTTTTTTTTTTCCATCTGTGACCTCTATTTGCTTACATTATCACTTTTATTACATCCGTATAAACTTTTATCTCTTAAGCTTAGAGTTTTGAAACTTTGCTCCAAATTCACCCCTTCTCACACAGTTTCCATTTATCTTTCTGAACTTTCTATGAGAATAAATATGGTTGAGAGCATTTATTGAGTTCTTTCAAATCTTCAGCTTTATTTCTCTGTAGCAGACTTTTATGTGCTCAGCATAAGGTAGGGGCTTAATAAATGTTAGTTCCTTTCCTCCCTTTCTTCCTTTGCCTCACATAACATCCTATGCCTTTTGTTTAGGTGCTAACCAAAACCGTCTTTTCTCTCTTACTAGACTGTTCAAACTCTGAGAACAAGGACGTCCATTTTTCTTCCTCTGAATTTTTCCTGCTGCTGGCACTATACTTTTCATGTGGTAGGCACTCAATACATGTTTGTTAATTTCTTATGTGTATAAAGTAAAATTGCCCATCCTGAAGTTCTTTCAGAGGGAGGGCAAGTAGAGAGAAAGAGACAAGAAAGAGCCCAGCATCAGATTATATATGCGTGAGCAGCATCCTGAACTGTGGAAGAGACTTTGGGACAATCTCACTTACTAATGGACTAAATCTGATGCTGGTTGGTCAGGAGTAAATGAGAGGTATTGGCAAATGAGAGGTATTGGCAAATGAGAGGTATTGGCAGTGGAAGACCTAGAGAAGCAATCATTGTAAAAGGTGACAAAGAGAGGCCATCTGATGTGGTCGGGCTGTGTCCCCACCCAGATCTCATCTTGAATTACAGTTCCCATAATCCCCATGTGTCATGGGAGGGACCCAGTGGGAGGTAATTGAATAATGGGGGTGGTTACCCCCATGTTGCTGTTCTCATGATAGTAAATGAGTTCTCACAAGATCTGATGGCTTTACAAGGGGTTTTTACCCTTTTTGCCCTGCACTTCTTGCAGCCACGATGTGAAGGTGGACATGCTTGCTTCCCCTTCTGCCATGATTATAAGTTTCCCGAGGCCTCAGCCCTGTCAAACTGTGAGTCAATTAAACCTTTCCTTTACAAATTACCTAGTCTCTGGTATGTCTTTATTAGCCACATGGGAACGGACTAATACACCATCTGCAGTGGAAAGAATGCACTGGCATTGCTACATAAGGATTGTAGGAGTTTATGGAAATCTTGCAGCAAAACTTTGCTGGGATAACAGGGGCTTGCAGTGCATGGTACAGAGACCTTTCAAAAAGACCTGATATTGGTGCTTGTGCAACACTAAACCACAGGGCATACCAGAAGAGAGAGGCAGATAGGATAGAAGTGACAGCTGGAGTAAGAACAAAATTTTTATTGAGCCAACTGGAATTTTCTTTTTAGTCCAGTGCAGATCAAGAACACCAGACAAGTGATAGAAATATGTATGTTTATTGTATATTAAAATAGCCAGACTCTCTGTGCTCTGTGGGTGGGCTGGGTGGAAATAACCCTGAAGAGGGAGGGAGGAAGTGAGTCGACCTCGGTGACTGATGCTGCCAGTGTGGGCTGAAAGGTCTCAGACGTGAAATTTATTAGGATACAAGTCCAATAATGAAGGAAAGCAAATGGAGACATCTGAGCTGGGTTCCTTTGCACAATACATCACCCTGGTGAGGAAGAAGATGCACTTTTAGATTACAAGGTACTTTCAAAAAATTACTGCAAATATTATACGTTAAAAAGGAATCTGTCTGTTCAAGAGTATCTAGAATATTTAGTAAAGTGGAAACAAAGGGTGAAAACAACCCACACAACAATCCTGCTGTGATACTTTCTCCTCTTCCCTCCCATTCTACTTTTTTTGCTCATAATCCATTTGATATGCAAGTTCTACATGGCCATGATGATATTCTATGCATAATTCCACAGCTTGAAGTTTTCTCCTAACAATATATTATATGTATTTTTTATGTTACCAGTTTTCCATAAGCACCATTTTAATGGCTGCCTAACAGTCCATCATATGGATGTGTTATCATTTAATAATTTATTTTATTATCAATTTAGTTTTTTTATCATATCAACCAAGTGAGAAGCTATGGTGTGATAAGCATATTCTTGCAAATATATTTATACATATTTATTTTCCCCTATGTCTTAGGTTATTTCATTTGGATAGATTTCTGGGAGTGGAATTGCTGGCTCATAATAACCTTGTATGAACATTTTTAAGACTCTGGATCCATTAATGCCAAATTGCTTTGTAAGACCTTCACATCAATTTACATTCCCATGTGGTATGCGGGAGTTCTTAGAAAGATAAATACTAAGACACAGAGAAAGAAATTATGCCAGAGTCCCTAGGTAAGAATTAATGGAATGAGCTCCAGGGAATCACCAAAGAGATAAAAGGAAATAAAATTACGTTAGTGTTGTGCAAACAGAGACTATTCTTTTCATATATCTGAAAAATAAATATTTGTTTATTCTCAGGTTATCACCATTGTTTGAGATCTGACTTCCTTGATACCACCCCGATGACATCTTCTCACATTTCTCCAATCAAAATGTGCCATTCTTTTTCTCTTGCATCTCCCTTCAGAACCCTTCCTCTCACCCCGCTTTTTAAAGTTAGTTCTATTCATAGTGCCTTCTCAGGCCCACGTTCAACACAGGTGCTCAGACAATGATGGCTGGATGATATTTGCATGTCCTAAGGCTATTAGGCCATGGAAATAAAGTAATCAAGAAGAAAGATTAGCTGGGAGGGTCATGGAAGGAGAGGGTGAAGTTAGTGGTTCAGTTTACAGTGCAAGCTTTGCTTTCTCTTTGGTCATGATAAAGACATAATTGACATGGAGATTTTCTGAAGCCATTAATGAGGAGACAGTAAAGAGAACTGTTATAGCCAAATGTGGATGAGGCTGAAGTCATCCCACATGTGGGGAGATGAGATTGAACAACTCATTTTTGAGAAGTGAGCTGGTGTCTGTGTATGTGATAGCATCTATTGGGGGTCCTAGCCAGACCATTCTCCTGCAGATGGTGCTGGGGATGGGGGAGAGCATTTCTGAAGAGGAATGAGTACTCCAGCTGTCAGTCATCCTGGGAAGACGTCATCTTGGGCAGGAAAGAGCTGGGTTGAGGAACCTGGCTTGTTTCTGTAGAGGCAAGTTAGTGTGACCTTTGTCCCCAGTAGGAGTAGGCGAAACATAGGTAGTATTCTCTTCTACGCTAATTAGACTTTTAGCACAATCTTCACAAACATTGAGAGGCATATCTCAGTGAGCCTTTGTAGATTTCAGAAAAGGGCACATTCCAGGAAAGGAAGAAAGGAAGGCAGAGGAGAGCAGAGGACTGGCATGCACAGAGTCATCATTTTGACATGGCTGACTCCTTAAGAGTCACTGTTGGAGAGTGAGCAGAGGTCTTCAAAATGAGGAGGTACGGGAAAGGGCATGGGATCTGCTCCTGCACATACCTGACGCATCACCTTGGGGACCACTCAGAAAGTGCTGGTGATTCCATTAGACATGGTCAATTTGCAAACATAAACGATGGAGGAAATAGTTGCCACTGTAACTCATGTTCCATAGCAATGCCATAAGGACAAAATGAATGGCTTTATTCAGGTTTTTCTCCTCCTCCTGCTACAGGATTTTTACATATGTAGATTTAGTACTTCATCACATTTGCCTTATAGAGTCATTCTATATTCATGTATATTATCATGTGAAGAGATTATTTATATATAATTTATATAAACATAAGTATTAAATCCTGGGTCAGGAAGCCAGAATTGGCTGATATGGTTTTGCTGTGTCCCCACCCAAATCTCATCTTGAACTGTAGCTCCCATAATTCCCATGTGTTGCAGGAGGGGCCTGGTGGGAGATTTGAATCATGGGGGTGGTTTTCCCTTGTACTGTTCTCATGGTAGTGATAAGTCTCCTGAGATCTGATGGTTTTATAAGAGGAATCCTCTTTCACTTGGCTCTCATTCTCTCCTTGCCTCTCACCATGTGACACTTGCCTTTGCTCCTCCTCGCCTTCCACCATGATTGTGAGGTCTCCCAGCCACGTGGAAGTGTGGGTTCATTATGCCTCTTTTTCTCTATAAATTACCCAGTCTCAACTATGTCTTTATTAGCAGCATGACAACAGACTAATACACTGACCATCTATAAAGAAAAGTTTAAAGAAAATAATAAAGCTTAAAGAGATAGAAATTGACCCCTCATCGGCCGGGCACGGTGGCTCACGCCTGTAATCCCAGCACTTTGGGAGGCTGAGGCAGGGGGATCACGAGATCAGGAGATCGAGACCATCCCGGCTAACAAGGTAAAACCCCGTCTCTACTGAAAATACAAAAAATTAGCCAGGCATGATAGTGGGTGCCCATAGTCCCAGCTACTTGGGAGGCTGAGGAAGGAGAAGGGCGTGAACCTCAGAGGCGGAGCTTGCAGTCAGCCTAGATCAGGCCGCTGCACTCCACTCTGGGCTACAGAGCGAGACTCCATCTCAAAAAAAAGAAAAAAAAAGAAAAAGAAAAAGAAAAGAAATTGACCCCTCATCTCTTGCAAGAAAATTTTAAAAAGTAAAATATAAACTGTATAAAATGAATCAATTAAGATGCTAAGGATGCAGAAATGCTAGAGACCAGAACACATCTACAAAGTAAAGGGAAAACATTTTATTAAAAGGTTTATACATAGCCTTTGGATGTGGTTGATATGATTATAGGTGAGTGAATCATGTTATTTAATGTCGACCTCATACATTCACTGCTAATTAAATATGTTTAAAATTAAAGCAAATTACCTTGAAGTGGAGGGACAAAGGCAAACTTGAAGAACAAAGACTTTTCAAAATATCAGAAAGACTGACATGATTTAAGCGTGTGTTGGGGAGACAGTGCAATCCATTTAGGGGGCAAAATGCACCTTGTGGAGATGAGAAGGAGAATACTTGAAGGAAAAACATAACTCCAATAATATAAGATTTATAAAAATTAATAATAACTGTTATGGCTTATGTTGTTAAGATAATAAATATAAATATGTAATATAAAAATAAGCTTTTTAAATAAAAACATTTTCAGGTTGCAATTAAATGCCATAAAATTTTACAAAATGTATGACATTCATTTGAGAAGTTGCTATCATTAATTACTTACATAATTTAGGTAAACTTAACTACCAGATGGACTGTTCCCTCTATCAGGAGAGTATTTTCTATCTCTGCATGAACAAATGCCACCAATTTCAGTTATGTTCCAAATCATAGACTCCCTCTTTGATCAGCAGTACTTTATATTTCTATGTCACTTGGCAAGTAATTACAATTTTTTTTTTAATTTAGAGTCAGCCTCTCCTCCGGAGACCGTACTTTAGTATTTTTGTATTTAGTGAGTGTTTGGTAAACACAGGACAAATGAAAGCAGGAGAAAACTTTGTCATTTCAAAGAGTTCCTCATGAATTTCAGCTTCAGTAATGTATCAGTTGTGAAAGTTCCATTTGCAAATTTAAACTGAAGTAGAGTTACCTTGATCCCCTTCAGTTTCAATATTTGATAGTCCTGTGAATCAAACTGAAAATAAATAGCCCCGCTGGTGGGCTTTGATTGACACAGCCCATCTATTCTGGGCAAAGTTCTGTGCTCAGCATGGAGATGGCTGAATCAATAGAACACTAAAGCCTCAAGCTCATCTTGGAGATGTTTGCATGCCCAAATGGAAATGTTGACCTTTTCTTGTTGGAAACTCAGTCCTCCATTTAATGAAGTTGCAGCTGCAAAGAAAAGTACATGGTCAGCTGGACTCAGAAAGTAATTTTGTACTGATTGGATGTTGATAGTTCCTGATATCAAATCCCTTACCCTGATGCTGTTATTCTAGGCCATCATTAGATGGCATGACCTTGAATGGCCTGGTCTGTAGCTCCTACTTCAAGCAGAGGCAAGAGAAATAAGATTTCAGGAAGACCAGCTAAGAGGCACATCATCCTTTCATTCTCCAAGGGACTCAAAAGTATATCAAACAAGACATAGAAAAGCTCTACCTGAGAGGTTGCAAAGGAGATTAAAAAACAACAACTTTCTGGCTTCCTTCCACTCTCCAGGAAATTAAAAGGAAACTTGTTCCTGGAACACACTGATGTTACAAATGGATGTGGAGGCATCACTTTCCCTGGGATAAGTGTGAGGTCCAGAGATTGTTTTAGTGAAAGCTTTGACATTTAGGGGAAAACCAGATTTCCTTGATATTTCCAGTTAGGAAGAACAGACACTTCACTTTGGGTTCTTAACTGTTGAAGTACCAGGGCTGGTGGCAGTTTCTCCGTCTCATGAAATGGAGAGTTTGCCACTCAGTGGGAATAAGCCCCTCTAATTCCTTTGAGTTGTTTCTGGGCAGAGAGATAGGCCTTTTTCCCTGACTTCAGAAGACTGAAATAGTGTTTAAGCTCAGAAATTTAAGGAAATGGGATCTAGTTTGATATGAAGACTGTGGTTTTGTTTGTTTGTTTTTAAATGGTTAGATCAGAGGCATCCAATGATGAACTAAACCATCTTTGGAGGGAAAGGCATGAGTTGCTCACCCTCAGTGGCATTCAGACATAAGTGTTCAGAAAGACTTTGCTAGTACTTTATCACGATATTAAAGATGCTGGTGAGCAGGGAATGGTGAAGGCAGTGGCCTGAGTATCCCTCAAGGCCCACTTCAACCCTAAAGGCTAAAACTTAATTTCATCACCTATAAAATGAGGCTTTAGAAACGTCTCTCCATCACAGAGTGTCTCTGAGGATCACATGAGGCTGGATATGTGCAGCGCCCAGGACAGTTCCGCACCTACTGTAGGACCTCAAGTAAAGTTAGTGCTCTTCCTCTAAACAATTCAGCTCTAACAGAAGCATTGCTGTGCCTGCACTTCTGAGTAAAATGTAAATATATACCATGCTCCAAGATGTCTACCTGAAATGTCTTAGGAAAGAGGAGTTTTAATAAATATACATGCTTACAATGGTTATATGCTGACATTTAAAAGCAATAATATTTGAACTGAGCAAGGAAAAAGGCTGGCACCCTGACGTGACTGCCCTGCATAATCACCTCGGCCCTTTTCTTGTTCACAAGGCAAGATTATGCACCCGAGCTCAGCATGGCACTGCTTGCTTTGTTTGCAGGTGAAATCTAAATCCAATGCCAGCCATTGATTTCTTATTGCTCTGTTTGTTTAATGTCACTGTCAGAAACTATAAATAAAAATCTCAATATTTTCTCTATAGCTCTCAAACCTAGACCTCTGGTAGGCAGGAAATTCAGTCCTAAGGGGACAGTATCAAAATGAAGCCCTGAGCCGAGACACAAGGTAATCACCCTTTGCTTTGATCCCTAAGGGATGGCTGTATTATGAAATTTCAATGTGTCCAAAAAAGCCATATGCTTAACATATCTTTTGTCCACAAATTAATGCATATATTTTATCTAATCCTAAATAAATCGTCAAAAGGAAATACCCTGCAACAAATTAAAATTTTTCTAAAACATGTTTGAATATTACAAGTCAAGTAATATTTTAAAGAATTAGAGGATGCTAGATCTTTTAGATATAAAAAGATACTATATAGTAGCCAAAATTAACACAGTGTGGTACTTATATGAAATTAGATGGCTGGGTTAATGAGAGAGGGAAAACCCATATGTGCACTTACCCATATGGCTTCAAACTATCATTGTGTAATTGAATAGAAGGGGACATTTTATAAGTGGCATTTGTAAAATTAGCTAATCTTTGAGGGAATGAAAATTACAATAAATCCTTTGCGTTTATCTACCAATATAAACCCCTGATGGATAAAGGGCTTATAATAAAATAATCTAAGCAAAAAATGTTAGAATAGAATTAACACTTTATGAGATCTTTGGAAGAGAAAGTGCTTGTAAGTTTCGAAGTGATAAAAAACCTTAAAGAAAAAAATCTAAGAGTTTTTCTCTCACAAAATGAAAATTTTCTCTATAGTAAAATAAAACAAAACAAAATTTAAAAGTTGGATTCAGAATAAAATGCTTAAAAATCATCAGTGCAGGTGACGATGTTTGATACCAGTAGAATTTGTACATATTTATAGTAAAAATTATCTCAGATTTTAATAGATGCATAATTAAAAAAAATCCCAAGTAAGAAAGAATAAAGAGTAATCAGAAATGAGGAAAGAAATGGAATGTTTTCATCTGCTATGATAACCAAAACCAGAGAGAAGGAGTAACTGGTTGTATTAAATTTGTGGTGAATTGGTAAATTGCTATGTACTGGGGATGATGGAAATCAGTAGAAACACTTCAGAAAGCAATATATAAAGCATCAAGAGCCATAAAAATTTCCAAGTCTTTTTAAGCACTAACCAAGTAATTAATATTAAGGAAGTTATTTAATGGATTAAAATTGTGACATCTCCAGTTGTCCTTCGGAGCATTGTCAGAAACTTAAAAAGTGGAATAAGCAGGGAAATGCAAGCACATTTACAATACTGCCGAGTTTAGAAGAAGGCTCAGCTCAAGCCATTCAATGTATATGTATGCCGCATGTTTCAAGAGGAAGCCTTTCTAACACCGACACTCTGAGATATTTGACACAGTTTTTGGAGGGAGCCTTGGGAATTTAAATGATATAACCTAATTATTTTCAGCCCTGGCTACACATCAGTAGCAACAAGGAAGTTTTTTTTTTTTTTTTTTTTTTTTTTTTTTTTTTAATACTGATGCCTGGGTTCCACTTTTAACGAATTAAATCAGAATTTCTTGGGAATGTAGCCCAGGATTCTGTAAGTCTTAAAATTCCCCCAAGTTATTTTAATGTGCAGTCAAGAGTAAGATCCTATGTCAAGTAAGCATGCAAATATCATCGGATCTCTTCCTATAAAATCCCAGGAATACAGGACTCCACCACTCCCGTCCCTCTTTTTCTTCTAAACTAGAGACAAAACCAGACTACCTTGAGCCTAAGTAAAATTAAATAACAGAAAATATTTATTTTGTATTTATTTATAAATTTACACATTTGTGTGTTTATACTCTTAAAATTAATACCGTATGGATTATCACATTTTCTCATTATACATTTTTCTGAATATAAAATGAACTTATGCTCATATTGAAGTTTAAAAGAACATGAATGTAAAACTCAAAATCACCTGAAATTTCTCAGCTTGGAAAAACATCTATAAATCTTTTGGTAGATTGTTTTTTCCCTCTATCTCTTTTTGTGTGTGAGTTTGTATGCATTTTTTTCACATTTAATATTATGCTATGTATAAAGTTTTCATAGTGTGTTTTCTTCATCATATCTTTTATTTTGTCTTTCCTCATATTAATAAGAAATTCTAATAAATAATTTGAATTGCTTTTTATTGGTTGCTAGTTTTTTTAATTTTAAACTTTTTAATTGTGTGAAGTGAAATAATGAAATTGCCTGCCTTGTATATGGTTACATATAAATAAGAATAATAGTATTTAATCATACTTACCCTCAGGGAGACTCTGAGGTTCAGGTATAATTAAACATTATTATCCATCTATATTTATTAATATATAGAGATATTAATAATGTATTACTCATCAGAAAAGTAGAGTACAAAACATGTATAATCTATTCCAATCACAGAAAATATGCATAATATATTCTTGTAACTGCATAGGAAAATTCTGAAAAGATATACAACAGAAATATACAGCACACTCCATTCTGAATGGTGTTGAATCATGAATGATTTTTTTAAATGATTTTCAATATGTTTTAGAATTTGAAATAAATGTTTTATTTATATAACATAAATAAAAGCATGACTAATAAAATAAAAAGAAAAAAGAATATTTTATTGAGAAAAGAGGGTAAGTGGAAAACAACCACTTATTTACCTGCTACTAAATTCCAAAGATCTATTAATAAATACAGATGGAACATCACTGTCATTGTAAAGGCTGAATAATATTACATTATCGGAATGTACCATTATTAACCTAAAGTTTCTTTTTTGACATTTTCAGAATTTGAAAAGATTATGAGATAATAAAAAACTGCCTATCTCTATATATTTATCCAAGGGTTGATGGACGAATTGGTGGATGGATGGATGAATTGACAGGTTTTTTTGAGATAGTGTCTCACTCTGTCACCCAGGCTGGAGTGCAGTGGTGCAATCTCAGCTCACTGCAGCCTCGAACTCCCGGGCTCAAGTGATCCTCCCATCACAGCCTCCCTGGTAGCTGGGACCACAGGGGCATACCACCGTGCCCAACTAAATTTTTTTTCTTTTTGGTAGAGATGGGGTTTTGCCATGTTGCCCAGGCTGTTCTTGAACTCCTGAGCTCAAGTGATCTGCCTATCTTAGCACCCCAAGGTGCTGGGATTACAGGTGTGTGCCACAACACATGGCCTGATTTATTTAATATAAATCCCTAGGGGTTCTAAAGGCACTCTGTGCATTTTTAAATTTTTCAACCATGTTATTAACATACTTGGGTAGAATAATTTTTGCTCCTATATGGTACATGACAGTGCCTGTTTCCCCACACCCTTACCAGCACTAGGTATTATGTTTCTTCTGCATGCATACATGCTTTCATTCATTCACTTATTCATTCAATTATTCATATTTGCCAACTGAGAATCATATCATATCATATTTTGATTTTCATGCATTTGATTACTAGGGAAGCTGAGAATAATCTCATAGGCTTGGTAGCCAATGTATTTTTTATTTTGTGCTCAGAGTGTCTGTGCGTCTCCCAACCATACTGTATTGCTCCTCAAAAGCTTAATTTCACATTTCTATCTCTGTGTTGCTACTAGAATCTCAGACGTTCCGTTTATAACAATAAGAACCGAAGGCTCTCAGTGGTACCTTTAGAAAGAATTAGAAATCGTCTAAATATATGTAAGGCAGTAAGGGAGCCTGAGGCAGCCAAATGTCTGATCCTTGTCTCCGCGTTTTTTTGCCTGAGAATCCTGCCGCTGGTGAGCCAAATTCCCTTGGGAAGAGACAGCTTGTCTGATGTGTTTCCTGTCTAGCAGCTGTGTGGGTGTTGGCTCAGCTACACCAGAGCCCCACTGGAATCAGGATTTCTCCTTTCTTAGCTGGTTCCTGCTGCTAGGGGATCAGAGGCTGGGAAGGGAGGACTGGGCTGTCTCCTGCTTCAGCCAACAAAGTGAATCAGACAAAGAATGAGGCTGGACTCATCAAGGGTGAGTGGGAGAGAGCATCATCAAGGTCCTTTAAATCAGACAGGGTAAGGCGCCATCCTTATGGAGAGAAAGCTGGGCCACTGGTTACGAAGCTTCTATGCATTGCAGTAGGTGATGATGGGCTTTCCATCTGCCATTCCACCTTTGCAACTTGACTGGGAAGAGGGGTGTATTACAGCTGCCACTCAGAGGTAGTGAAACAGCCTGGAGCTTAGCTGTTTCTTCTTCCCATGATTCTGATTCTTTCTGGCTTCTAACTGCTCTGTTTCCCCAAACCCTTGCAGGTTAGGGACCCCATAAGGAATTCACTGGTGTCTTCTGCTTATGTGTGAGAAAGCACCTTTCTCCTCATGCTTTCAGCCCCTGTGGTTGGGAGCCAGGGGTTCTTCCCAAGCCAGAAGCAGCAGGTTAACAGAAAGGCTTGGGGGCTGTGTCCTGCATGGCTTTCTTCACTTATTCAATGGGATTCGCCAGAAATGAGCCTTACCTTTCCCCTCAGTGGGGCTTCAGGGTAAAGTAAAAGTGATCAATTTGTTACCCCTTAGTCTTTATACTACTTGTTGTGTGTTCTTAAGAGGTTTTCTTACCACTCCGTGCCTCTGGATAGGGAAGCTCAAAACACACAAAGCTTAGATAACTAAGCCACCTTCACAAAGTAGTCTAGAACTAATTTCCCTTCTCCCCTTCCCAAATCCTATAGACCCATGGAAGGTTCAGCTGAGATTTAAAACCAAACAGCTGAAATTAAAAAAAAAAAAATTCAAAAGCAAAATAAAAACACACTCAGTTGTTTTGTTTCAACTTTCTGCTGCTGTGAATTTTTTTTTGTTGAGGCCCTGTTTTCTTTGAGCAAAACTACTCCCTAAAATCAGTCTTCACTTTTTCATATCTCACGTGGCACATATAAAAGAGTATGTTTTGCTTTTTTTGTGGGAGGTCATAGTAAGTATCTTAAGCACTCCTCTGCTATAAAAATGATCCCCTTGTACTGAAATGTGCCTGTCTCATTGCCTACATCTTCCAATAAACTAGGAACTCTTCAGAGAATATACAACCTTGTTTTGATCATTGTAACTCCAACACCTCGTACAGTGCCTAACTTGTAAATAAATAATGTAAATTTAATGGTGAATGTAATGTACTGTAAATTTAATGGTGAATGAATAAATGAATGAATGAATAAATGGTGAATGAATAAATGAATGGTGAATGAATAAATGAAGATATATTGCTTATAGTTCCAGTCCTCTGACAATAACATTAAGGGTCAACATTGTCTCTCTCTCTGACAAATCAGTAATCTCAAACAGACAAGTTCTAGAAGCTACATGTGAGGTCTAGAAGCTCACATGCAGCAGTGATCTTTAAGATATCCCATGAGCAGAACCTTTCTTTTCATAGATGCCTGAGAATAATGGGGAGAAGCAGCTAAAGTCACACAAAGCAATAGAGCAATAGGATAGACAGATTGATAGACACTATATTTATATATCTAGATCAACACACATATATACCTATTAATACAAACATATCATGTACTTTCATTCTTATGTGTGTGTATATGCAGTTTTAAAAAAACTGATTCACATTAATTTTAAAGAATATTCATTGAGTGCTAACCTTCCTCCCCTTCTGACTGTCACCCTCCATACTTTGCTAACCTTCGAGGATCACTGATTTTAGAGAGTAGCTATGAGGAGACTAGGATAGATGTCAGGGAGGCCAACCAGAAGCCCTTTTTGGTCATCCAAGATGAAAGTGCCAAAGCCTAGGCCAAGGAAGCATGGAGAGACATTCTGGGAGGTAAAGACGAGGAGACATTCTTGTTCCTTCTCTTGGAGGTGATCATCGATTACAGCACCGTACCTGGATTGAGGTAAACTCTTTATGAGAGCCCAGAGAGACCTTCCTTGATGAGGATACATGCCACAGAGAATATTGTTTCCAGCTATTGAAAACATAGGATTGCAATTTATCAAAAAGCTCTGTAATTTGAGGTGCTCCTGCATTAAGTAGACAACCCCCCCCCCACACACAAACACAAATGAGCAGAACTGAAGGCTGGTGACACAAAACAGTCCTTCTTCTGATAAATGAAATCATGCATTTCAGAATAAATCCCCAAGTGCCTCCTGCCCTAGCTATCTGTAGTTCTTTCTCTTATCTCCAGTGTCCCCTTTAACACGATCTGTCTTGTCTCTTGTTTGCCTTATAGTACTGCAAAATGATCTTTCCCTCTCCTCCTGGCCTTAGCAGGCCAGCTCACTGCCCCCGGAGGAGACTCTGTGCCTTGTGTTTTTTCAGTGGATTTCCCACATGCTTCTGACCTTGACCTCATTCTTCTAAAACAAGGCTTTCTGGCAGCCTTGGCTAGGCTCTTATCTCTCCCATCCATGCAAGGGTGTCAGAATGTCCTAGGGAATCATAAATCAACGGCCCTGTCCTGACATCAGCTCTTTAGAAGCTCTTTGGGTGCCTTGAGTGCATTTGGAGGTCTGGGCAGACCGCACTGGGCAGCTTTTATCCACAGACCCTTCCCAGAGCAGTGAGCTGATTGATAGCAAAATGGAGAATTAAACATTTATGCATGGAAGACCAGAAAGATACAGGAAGAAAAGGGTTTAAGTGCATATGCTTGCAGGACAAACATTATCCTTATCAGCGCTGTGGTTATGCTGAACACCCATTAGTCCCATTGCTATAGACCTTTGAGGAAAATCACCTCCAAGTGACATCTATCTCAGGGTCCACGAATCTTTTTAGGTATTTGAGCTGCCTCTGCATCCAAACAATTGCAAAGGACCTGTGCTCACTTTCTCTTCCTTTAAGATTTGTTGAGTAGGCCAGGCGTGGTGGCTCACGTTGGTAGTCCCAGCAGTTCGGGAGGCGGAGGCAGTCAGATCACCAGGTCAGGAGTTTGGGACCAGCCTGGCCAACATAGTGAAACCCCATCTCTACTAAAAATACAAAACATTAGCTGGGCATGGTGGCAAGCACCTGTCATCCCAGCTACTTGGGAGGCTGAGGCAGGAGAATCGCTTGAACCCAGGAGGCGGAGGTTGCAGTGAGCTGAGATCGTACCACTGCACTCCAGCCTGAGTGACAGTGCGAGACTCCGTGTCAAAAAAAAAATTGTTGAGTAATATCTTGTCTAGTTTATTTACTGATCCCTTCTCTCCTACTTTGACTCTCTAATGAATTGTTTCTACCTGGAAAAAATAGAGAACTTACCACCTCACCCCAGAGAAGACTCTGAGAGTCAGGGGAGGGAGGAGGATGCCCACCTTGTCTTATGGGATGTGTCATGAACAAGACGGATCACAGTCATTCTAGACAAGGTTGGAACTGGAAAGGCAAAATTAATCTCAACAGAAGCAAGAATTTTTTTAACAATGTTACTGCTGCCAGGCAAGTAAAATGCACAGTCTTGGGAGACAATAGGTCCCCCTATACCTGGATGTTTCATAGAAAACTGTCTTAGTAACAACAGAATGGAGGAGTTCCTGTTTTTAATAATGTGCCAGGTGATGTTTAAGGGCCCTCCAAAATCTAAGATTCTAGGAATTTCTTCTGCCTCCATGATACTCTCCAGCTTTCTCTTCATAACATTTCGGGATAAATACTCAAAGGATTTGTTAGCCTTCTATATCTTACAAAAACTGCAGGTGATGGCTGGGTGAAGTGACTCACATCTGTAATTCCAGTGTTGGGGAGACTGATGTGTGAGGATTGCTTGAGCCCAGGAGTTCAAGACCAGCCTAGGCAACATAGCAAGGTCTCATCTTCACCAAAAATAAAAATAAAAATAAAAATTAGCCAGGCCTGGTGGCACATGTATTAGTCTGAGATTCTTGGGAGGCTGAGGCAGGAGTATTGTTTGAGCCCAGGAATTGGAGGTTACAGGAAGTTATGATTGTTCCACTGTATGCCATCCTAGGTGACAGAGTGAAAACATGACTCTAAAACAAAACAAAACAAAATAGCAGATGATTCCTTCATGGAATTTCATTAGGGAATAGCATTCTTCTGTAATATAGTGCACTTTTTGGATTCCATTTCTTACATGAAGTCCAAAGTAGAACCTATGGCCTTGGATGTCTAATTCCTCAGATTTCTAAATTGATTTAGAAAGGTTACCTGCGAAGTTAAGTAGCTGAATTATACTAAGTGGGGAGGTGCATTGCATACTTTTTAATAATGACCCATTAACTTCCTAAGTGTGACAAGAACTTTTCGGATGACATGGCAGCATTCTCAGCCATAGTAAACAGTGAGGGCATCTTTGAATCCTTCTGTGCCTCCACTCCTGCCTCTGTTTCTCTTTGTCTCTCTGTCTCTTTTTCTATTTCTCTTGCTTTCTCTCTTTCTATTAAACTGGGTCATCCTCCTAAATTATGTTACACAAGTGTAGATGCCTGGGTACCTTATGTAGCCAGGATGGTATGAGAAGAACCAACCAGAGAGCAGGCAAGTGATTGAAAAGGCATTTGTTACTTAGAGCCACGAGAGTCAGCACAAGGTGTGAGCACAGACTTTGGGGTCTGTTGAAAATAAATTTTAATTCTGGTTTGACCTCTCTATCTCTGAATCTGTTACCTCATTAATAAAATAGAGGTAATTATAAGATTTTATAATAACCAATAGATACTAGGAGATCCTACAACAATACCTGTGGATAATTGAGACAGGCTAGGTAAGTACTAATATATTATATTACTGAGATAATAACCATCTGCCTTGGTCCATTTTGGCTGCCACAGCAAAATGCCACAGAGTGGGTACCTTATACACAAAAACTTATTCCTCACAGTTCTTTTTTTTTTTTTTTTTTTCAGACAGAGCCTTGCTTTGTCACTCAGGCTGGAGTGCAGTGGCGTGATCTCTGCTCACTACAACCTCCACCTCCCAGGTTCAAGGGATTCTCCTGCCTCAGCCTCTAGAGTAGCTGGGATGACAGGCATGCACCACCATGTCTGGCCAATTTTTGTATTTTTAGTAGAGACAGGGTTTCATCATGTTGGTCAGGCTGGTCTCGAACTCCTGACCTCAGGTGATCACCCACCTAGGCCTCCCAAAGTGCTAAGATTACAGGCGTGAACCACCACGCCTGACCTGTTTCTCACAGTTCTAAAGGCTGAGAAACCAATCAAGGTGCTGACAAATTTGGTACCTTGAGGGCCATCTTGTGGTTCATAGAAGGCATCTTTCTGCTGCTTTCTCACACTGCAGAAGGAGAAAACAAGCTCCTACAGGCCTCCCTTATAATGGCACTAATTCTATTCACGAGGGCTCCACCCTCAGTATGTTTCTCTCGTGGCTCTAAATTCCAAATGCTTTTCCAATAATGACCTCCATGGACCTCACCTCTTAATACTATCACCTTGGGGATTAGGTTTCAAAATATGAATTTTGAGGACAGCACAAATATTCAGTCTACAGCACTCTCTGAAAAAGAAAAACTGCAGATGAAATTTCTTTAGCTAAAGGGCTCATCAGTGTCATCCACTTTATAGAATGGTGAGCTATTACAAAAGAAGTGAGCTTACAGAACTAACATATAGGAAACTGAAAGGTGCTCACATTTTCAGGAAGAGTGGTTTTCTGGAATTCAGCAATTCTCTGGGTGGGCACGGTAAATTGGTGATATAGGCTGACCTAGAATACAAGATTGGGAAGGATTTCTTGTTGATAGAATTTGACTTTTCCGTAAAAGAAGAGCTTAGCTGTCTTTGGAGAAAGATGCATCTCTACAAGTCTGAAGTCAAGTGCCCCAGTACGTTAAGGATCCTGGGTGGGCAGAGAAGTAAACGGTACTGGTCCTGGATACACATCAGTTCCTCTGCTGGGGTCTTAGACATATCTTCTTGTGTCTTCACAATTCTGAGAAGTAGGTGCTATTTTTAATGAAGATTATTCTATTTTCAGGAAGCATCTCGGTCAATTTTATTTTAGTTTTTAAAATTATTATTATTTTTTAAGAATGGATCTTGCTCTGTCATCCAGGCTGGAATGCAGTGGTGCAATCATAGTTCACTGCAGCCTTGAGTTCCTGGGCTCAAACCATCCTCCCATCTTGGCCTCCCAACATGCTGGGATTACAGACATGAGCTGCTGCACCTGGGTCACATCGCATTTTAGAGCAAATGATTTTCTCAAAATGACTAGCTGTTTTGTGACATATGCCTTCCTCTTATCTGCCCTAAAATACTTCCATTGAATTCCCTTGTCTTGATGTACTGCAGGTTGGTTCATTCTAACTCAAACTTTGTAGTGTGTGACCTTACCTCCTTTTATCCTTTGCTTTTTAAGATAAACTTTGTCATTCTTATCAGGCGTGTGCATACACCCATGCATACACACTCTTTATATGATTACTTAATCACATTGCATCATAACTGTCAGTTTTTCTTTCTACTCTTTGAGAGCATAAACAAGGTCTAATCATCTCTGAATACTCATATCTTAGCATAGTTGTCACATAGAGAACATATCAAATTGCTGAATGAATGAATAACTGAATTTATAAATACATTCTATAATAACTTCTCTTTCTGGATCTTCTTGGCAATCATGATCATCTTTGGTGTCAGGCATAGACAATACTGGGTGTGGAATAACAGGATTATGAAGTCTACCATTCTATACCAGAGTAAGATGATCTTTTTGATCTTTTTAAGACTATTTTTACAAGGAAGAAATTTCAGATTAATGGGATGCTTTTCTGCCAGCTATGTACATCCTTTAAAAAATAATAGTTCATAAAATTTTCATCCCAGTGCTAGCCAAGCATCTTAAGACACAATCAAGTATGAAGGCATCTCTTGATGATAATGAGGGTGGGTGAAGTGGGAAAACAGTGTTTCTGTAACTCAGGCTGTCTCCAGGATGAAGTATTATCACCCTTCTCGGAAACTACATCAACAGCATTACCATGGGGTCCCCGTGAGACATCTACCCTTACTCACGCACATGTATTATGAAGGGTCTATGCCATTGTGCTGTCAGATGGGCTGGTGGTTAGCCAGTTCGGTCTTAGTGAAAATAACTCTTTGGTGTGTGATCTCATATACAAATAGCTATTTATGTCGGGCTTTCCTCTACCTCAACCCATCAAACCATAGTCCTTAGAGATTTCTCATTGGGTTTTAATGTATTAGCAAAGCAGAAGATATCACGTGGCAAAGGAATTTTCCACCTTATGCTGCCATCTGTCGTAATATATGTCTTTCCCTTATTATACGTATCAAGCTACTCAGATACATGTGGCTGCATTATATTAGCATTTGTCTTTCTTGAAGAGTTTGGAGACAAATGATACATTTGGAAGATACTTTTAAAAAAAGTGTATGAATTCAAAGACAGGGATGGGTATAGCAGTAATGACCAAGGGTTTGGTTTCTTCCCTTCTCTTGCTGGAATTTCCAATTGAAAAGACCAAAATTGACATTTCTGTTTCAGAATTACACATGTAGTTCATATTGGGCTAATTCAGAGGGGTGATGAGCTTTGCAATCCTGATCAGTCCTGGTATTCAATCTTACCTTTCTCTCCAACTCTAACAGTGCCTAGTGTATATGTTCAATAAATAATAAGTAATGTTATCACTATTGCTAGGTCACTTCAAAGCTTGGTGACACAGCCATGTGTCTCAGCCATCACACACTCCACCTGACTTACATATTCACCCCACTTGGGATGATTATTTGCACTTGGGTCCAATTGTCTGCTGTTGTACTGGAGGTGAGCTCTTTGAACTCATGTTTCATATTGCAAGGCAAAATGTGCTTTACGTGCTTCCACTCTTGCTTGCCTCTCTAGTCTCAACTATGTCTTTCCCTTCTCCTAGTGTCTTCACCATCATAGAGAACCATCTACAGGCAGGGTGATCTTAGGGAATTTACTTAATTTCTCTGAACTTCCTTACCTGTATGATGATAATGATCATGGTACCTACCCGAAGGCTGTTGGAAGACTAGTTGAGTACATTCATACAAAGTTCTTATTAGCACTTTATTAATAAGTTGTTCTTTAGTGAAGATAAACTGATTGGGCAAAGAGGAAAGACCAAGTAGGAGGGAAGGAATTACAACAGAGATGTTGGGAGTACAGGTGGAGCAGTGGCAGAAGTGAACACATCTAATGTGTTCAGCTTACTATAAGGTACGGGACTAAACATTTTACCTGAATTGATGTTCCTAATATATGAGAGAACCATGAAATGTAGGTAGCCCCATTTTGAAAATGAGGAGACTATATTTCAGAGAGATAAAAACAAAACAAAAAATTTATTTGATTGGTAGAGCCAGAATTTGTTCAAGATTTGTGTGAGGCAGAAATATTGGTCTATATTTGAAACAGAAAAGAAACAGAACAAATAATAGTTTGCACCATGTTTATAGGTTACCAGATGCTCTCAAATATATTGTCTAATTTGCTTTCAAATCACACCGTAAAATCAAAAAGTACCACCTTTAGTTTGAAATAAATAGCAATATTATTATTTAAGGAGACAATGAACTTAAAACCAGGTAAAATGGTTCATTCATGTAATGGAGTACCATGCAGCCATTTTTTTTTAAAGATGACATAAAGCCTATTTTGACATTGAAAAATGAATCTTGTTGATTGACATAAGCAGGTTAGAGAGTCACATATGTGGTATGATCAAATATTTATGAATGAGCGTGCACTGCTTCCATAATCAGAAAAAATAATTATGCTATTTGAATTTTGAAAATAAAAATAAACTCATTCCACTTTTTAGACAAAACAAAAACAAAATCTCTGATTGGATTAGCACCTATCTTTTTGTAAAATTTGAGTTTAAGCCTGTAATGTCTTTTTCTGGGGGGTGGAGGGGGATTAGCAGCTCTGTAATAACAGCCTCTCCTACTAACCTGTAAGCTCCATGAAGTCAGTGGTCATGTCTTTCTATCTCTTTATCCCCAGCACCTAGAACAGAAGCTAGCACAGAGGACATTCTCAAGAGAAAAGGTTTCCTTTATGTGTTTGTGTTAAAACTGGATGTGTGTGTATATATATATATAAATATGTGTGTGTATATATATACAAATATGTGTGTGTATATATATATGTGTGTGCATATATGTGTGTGTGTGTACATATATATATATATATATATATATATATAACATGTATTGAAAGCCTCGTCATTCAGACTCGTCTGTCCTCAGTTTTCTCAGCTTTGTAAAGCGCCAGATAAGTGTTCTTTATTCTTTCATCTGCAGTCCATGGGAAACTTGAGCTCATCTCATAATGTGTTACTTTTGAAGGTTTTACTTCAAATGAATAGATGATAGAAATTAATCACAGTCCTTAGTTCCCTTCTCCCTCACTGCAGAGAAGAAGCCTTGCTGCTACTGTGCCAATGCAGATGACAGAGCTGAACGTCCCATCACTCTGGGGGTAAGGGGGCCACATTCTCTCTATGCTTCCAACTTGTGATGAGAGAGTTCCTGGAGTCCCCAAAACCGGATTTCAGAGCCAATATCTGTCTTGTTCAACTGGACCACACCCTTGCTCTTTGCTAAGGCTGTTCTCCTTACTTATCAATCTGATGCATCTTCCCTGTGCTTCCAAAGTGAGTGCAAATGAACGTTGTTTTCACTATTCTTGTGCGACTTCATTCTCTTATTAACAATCCGGAAAAGTCCTTTCAAAGAGATGTGCAAAGATAGAAGCAAAACATAGGTAGGGCTTTTTACTCAGTGCAGCTAAAGTCAGTGGAACTGAGGGGGAGAATATCAATCTTAGTCTAGAATGAAGCAAGAGATTGTATCTTACTAACAAATTGTAAGTAAGGCCACACACACACACACACACACACACTCCATCAAATGAGAAGAAGAATGTGACACCCTTGTAAATACAGCATGGATTATGTCAAGAGAAATAGTTTAGTAGAAAGGCTGGGCAAAATGTAGAGCAAGAGTCAGACGCGGTCTTTTATTTGATGCTATCAGGAACAGGCCTGGTAATTCAAAGGATCAGAATAAACAAGAAAAGTTAAGGGCAGCCCAAGCTGTTTCTAGCAATGTATTGCTGAAGACACATCCTTTTCCCTCACATCTATTTTAGACATATGAAGCTTCCTAATTCAGAGACTTAAATATTGGTGTTCAACCCTCATATCTTATTTCATTCCTCACCAGATTGCGGGGGGAAAAAACAATAAGTAGTCTAGAGGGAGGTGTAGAAAAATTCTGCATTAGCATGCTTCTAAGATACTTTTAACTCTGTTTTATCTTTGCAATTCACTCTAACAGCCACATCGTTTTTGCTCTTGAGTTCCAAGTTTTATAGGGATGGTAAATACACTAGTATTCTGCGTTTTCCTTAACTTACTTGGTGTTCACCTTTGCTAAACTTGCAAGTGCCAGTGGGGACATTCAGTGGGAATACAAACAGCCACCAGGATTTTTTTTTTTTTTTTTTTTTTTTTTTTTTTTTTTTGAGACGGAGTCTGGCTCTGTCGCCCAGGCTGGAGTGCAGTGGCACCATCTCGGCTCACTGCAAGCTCCGCCTCCTGGGTTCACGCCATTCTCCTGCCTCAGCCTCCCGAATAGCTGGGACTACAGGCGCCTGCCACCACGCCCTGCTAATTTTTTTGTATTTTTAGTAGAGACAGGGTTTCACTATGTTGGCCAGGATGGTCTGGAACTCCTGACCTCGTGATCCGCCCACCTCGGCCTCCCAAAGTGCTAGGATTACAGGTTTGAGCCACTGTGCCCAGCCAGGATTTTTATCGATCAAAGAAATGTGTTTGAACAATCCTCAATAGATTTAAAAAATGAGAGAACCCCAATGTTAGAATTTTACTCTAGGAGCATTTCCTTCTCTTTAATTGCCTGCTTGCTCCTTCATTACGCTGACGCTCTCCTTCAGTGTTTAAATACCGCAGCTGTTCTTCCTCTGTGTTTGTCTCTTTTAGAGTGAACTATTAACTTGCCATTTCAATCTTCTAAAAAAATGCTTATAATTGACTAAACTTTATGAAATAGTGCCAAATGAGAAGAAAATTAGTGCCATGAACAAGGAACAGCTAAGCGATATTCGGAGAGAAATTTGTCATTGTGGGCTAACAGTGTAATTGGCTGGTTAAATATATTCTAAACAGGCTGGGTTCTCTACCCTGACCCTTCTCTTTTCTTTGAATTCCTGCAAGACATCAAGTTGTACAATTTCAGGATGTTCAGCTTTGAAAGGATTTTTCATTTGATATGTTTTTGTTTGGTTCCTTTTAAAGTGAATGCTGTGAATACAGAAAGTGCTGTATGATAATAATCTTTTTAGAGATAAAGTAGCAGAGAACCTTTAATTTTCTGTTTTTTCACTAGTGATCAGTGGCTCTCTTAATTACCATTCCTTTCACTTTGGGTAATAAGACATTAAAATAGCCAAGGAAGACAGAGATCTAAGTAAACTAGACTTTTTTACTCTCCTTAATACTTACTTCTTTTTAACGAAGGCATGACTTACATATAATAAATACACACACTTCAACATTTTAATGTGGAGTTGAGTGGCTTCTGACAGGTATGTACTGCTGTAATTGTCATCCAAATTGAGAGAAATAAGATTTTTTAAAAATAGACTTCGAAGCATATTTTTATAGATTTTCAGATCCTGTTCCCCCAAAAATGATAGAGAAAACTTCCTTATGAAGCATGCTCTTTTAATTTTTCGTAAAGAACTCATGATTCTAACTCCAAAATAAACTTTGTCCGAAGACCTTATTTTTGAAACAGCAGCTGGGTAAATGAATGAAGGAAATTCAATGGGGTATAATAAGTAGGGTAAAAAATCAGCCACTTTTTCCTGGACTGAAATTTGTCATATGAGAGGTGCTGTTTTTAGTCTTTCTCTAACTACCCCTTGAGCCCCAGATCACAACTCTGTGTTCAGAAATAGAACACTGACATCAGATAGAGCTGGCAAATCGTCCATAAACTTATTTATTCATTTATTTATTTATTTTCACTGTGTCTACAGCAGCTCAGCTGCTAAATGCCTGTATAATGGCCAATTAAAATAGCTTTTAGACATTATATTTTTTCAATTAAGATGTGATTCACTAAACCAATCAATTATAGGTTATGATAAAATTTCAAAGGTGACTTAAAATGCAATAGCATGGAATTAAGAAATCATAATTGGCTCAAAAGGGCCACCTTCATTTTGAAGTCACCCAATACACTGTGTAGGAGCTCCAAAAAGTGTGGCAATCTTGCCCACTCCCTCCCCATGTCTAACTGATGCATTAAAATAAATTAAGAGGCCAATTTAAAAACATGCTTCTGAAGTTGCCCCCACACAATTACATCAGTGACAAATAGAATCATATTTTTCATAACAACTAGCCAGTGATTTATTCTACCCTTGAGATAAATGCAAAAATGGGAACAGCTAACATCCCTTTGTGGAAAGGAGGCACTTGTCATTATGAAAGCTTGTTCATCTTTCAGCTTTGCTGATACACCCCAGTATGTGTCCAGATGTGGGCATGTGCATTATTCTGGTGCACTCTTCTCCTGACAGAAGCTCATGGTGAGGACATTTTCTTTCTTTCTTTTTTGTTTTCTTTTCTTTTCTTTTTCTTTTTCTTTCTTTTTATTTTTTTTTTTTGAGAAGGAGACTCGCCAGGCTGGAGTGCAGTGGCGCGATCTTGGCTTGCTGCAACCTCTGCCTCCTGGGTTCAAGCAATTCTCCTGCCTCAGCCTCCTGAGTAGCTGGGACTACAGGCACACATCACCATGCCCAGCTAATGATGAGAACATTTTCATTAGGCAGGAGCTGTAGTTGTCACTGAAAATGAACAAGATTAGTATTGACTGTGGGAAGCAAAAGTCAGAAAGAGTCCTGCCTTTCCCATTAGTGTTCCTTTCCCTATGTATCTAATCATTTCAGGTCCCAATGAGTTCTTTGTGTGCAGGATTCCTGCTTTAAATGTTATAATACATCAGCCTAATGTTCATCTCAAGAAATGTACTTCAAAGGCTATTCCAATTTTGCTGCCATAAATTTATTACTTAAGAAAAATGCTGTGACATACAATATTTTAGTAAAAATGCAGGAGGGGTAACAGAGGGCAAAGACAGGAAGGGGGATGGACAATAACCTTCATCACTCGTTATTGCAATGGGACTTCCTAGGGTGGCCAGAGAGGTCAAAAGTGGTGGAGGATCCAGAGATAACAGAGTAGAATAAAGGAGAAGGCCTTTTTTGTTGTTTGCTGTGCTCCCAGGGTGACTCTTCAGCAGAGGCCCTGGGAGGCACTAGTGGCTTTACAAGCTTGATAAAGACACCTGATCACCCATTCTTCTTTAAAGTGCCAGCACTGACAGCATTAGCCTCTAACTACACCACCTCCTTCCCAGTTCTCTGGCTAGAAATGCATATCCTAGGGCCTCAGGCTATATCCCACACCCAAGTTCATTTTGTCAGCAAAATAGAATGTGTCTGGTTATTGCTTCCAGACTCTTCCCAGATCCTAAAGAAATTAAAAATAAATGCAGTCTGCTGGGGCCAAGGCATGGAGTATGATGGCATCCCAGCCCTGAGCAGAAATCTGCAGCTCCAAGGAGCACATTCTTGCTCTCAGAGAGCCTGGGCTTCCATATTCCCAGTACTGTGCTCTGGGAAAATCTTACCCTCTCTGTGCTATGGTAACCTCATTTGTAAAAACGTAGACTCTGCTTCATGATGTTTGGACAAATTTACCCTATAATGATGCAATACGCTTGGGATAAGGTTGGCACAAAGTGAGGACTCAGCATGTGTTAATTCCTTCTTCACCTCTTCCTCCAATGCTTCTTCCACTTTCTTCTTGTCTACATTTTTATTGTTTTGCAGCCCCAGACAATTTGCTTGTGCCATCAAAACAATATTGGAGAGGGAGATTGGATTCCCTTGCCTAAATCTTAAGGGCCCTGGTATGGGAGGCATGTATTTCTTCACCTCTGTCTAGGATCCAGTATCTGATGATGCCGGCTTCCTATTGGCCTCCCCTTGCAAGGGGGGAAGCCACCTCTTGTGCCCTGAAGCCACCTATAATGGAACACCTGCCATGACACTGTGACATCCTGAAACTGTTTCTTAAACGCAGTCATTTGTTTGCCCATGTATTAATTTAAGTTTCATATATTTATTAGGTACTTACTGAAGTCTTCCTCTGTATCCTCATCAGGGTGCAGGTACAGTCTCCTGCTCTTCAAGTCAACATGGGCTTAGTTAGCTTAGACAGAGGAACAGATGTTTTCTTTCATTTCTCATATTCCTTTTAACACTTGAAAACTTCCTTCTCTACCAGACTTAGTTTCTCTTTTACATATGACACTCTTTATGGTGCTGCTGACCTTGATGTAGACTAACTGTAGCAAGACAGATGTTTCTCCTGAGGATATAAGAATTAAGCATAGAATATATTTCTGCAAACATGAATGTAGCATCTTATGAAATCCTTCAGCTCTGCCTGTGAAAAGCTGTGTGACCTTGGCAGGTTGCTTGGCTTCTCTGAGCAGCATTTCTTTCCTCCCCCACCCTAAACTTTAATCAGACCTAATATCATTCCCCTTCTTCAGGATTCTGTGAAAAATCTCAAAGGAAGCTTTTGGCCATGAAAGCTCAAAATGAGGATATCATCAATGTTATCATTCTCCCTTCATTCATTTTTAAAGTTGATTATTCTCAATTCAGTTTGTCAGAACGTCCAATGTTACAGGTTTAAGACAAAGTTGAGTTTGTTCCTAGCTTTGCTGCTAACCAGCCATGTGACAATGAGCAATTTGAGGAAGCCGAGACTCAATTTTCTTTTCTACAAAATAGGTATAAAAACAATACCTTCCACTGAGGAATTGTGAGCTAATGGCTCTAAAACACTCATCTGTGTCTCCTGACAATAAAAACAACAAATGAAAAGATTTTTATCATCAGCAATTGTATCTTCAAAATTATTATGAAAAAGGCAAATCCTTCAATAACCTTGGTTAGTGACAGCTAAATGGAATGAAGAAGTCCCCTTTTCACCAAAGAAAAGAGTGCTGGAGAACTGTCAGCTAAAGGATAGTTTTCATGGCCAGGCAAGGTGGCTCATGACTGTAATCCCAGCACATTGGGAGGCCGAGGCAAGTGAATCACAAGTCGGGAGTTCAAGACCAGCCTGGCCAACATGGTGAAACCCTGTCTCTACTAAAAATACAAAAACTTGTCTGGGTGTGGTGGCATGCGCTGTAATCCCAGCTACTTGGGAGGCTGAGGCAAGAAAATTGCTTTAACCTGGGAGGCGGAGGCTGCAGTGAGCCGAGATTGTGCCACTGCACTCCAGCCGCCTGGGCGACAGAGTGAGGCTACATCTCGGGGCAGGGTGGGTGGAGGGTGGGAAGAACAGTTTTCACAAGAAGACTGGAATGATTTGCAACGCAATTTTTTCTTATGTGACTCCTCACCTCTCATCCTCTGTTCTTTATTTAAATTTCCCAATGCCCAGTGATATGGTTTGGCTCTGTGTACCTACCCAAATCTCATCTCAAATTGTAATCCCCACGTGTCAGGGGAGGGGCCTGGTAGGAGGTAATTGAATCATGGGGGCAGACCCCCCCCCCCGGCTGTTCTTGTGATAGTGAGTTCTCAGGAGATTGGACAGTTTAAAAGTGTGTAGCGGTCCCCCTCGCCATCCACCACCCTCCAGCCATCATGGTAAGACATGCTTGCTTCCCCTTCCCCTTCCACCATGATTGTAAGTTTCCTGAGGCTTTCCAGTTGTTTTCCCGTTAAGCCTGCAAAAGTGTGAGTTAGTTAAATCTCTTTTCTTCATAAATTACCCAGTCTTAGGTAGTTCTCTATAGCAGTGTGAAAGCAGACTAATAACACCCATAAAAGCACCCGTAGAAAATCTCCCTCCTACACAAATGGTGTGTGTCAGTCAGCTGCATAAATTATTCTTCTGATCTGCGTTTTGAGTAGTAGTCAATTTAGACAGTCAGTGTCTGTAAGGAACACAAACTTATGGATATCTACCAAAGATGCATCAGACAGATATTTTTCTCATGTGCACTCAGACACACTGACACTGAGAGCCAGTGCAAATTATCCAAGAACCACTTTTTGTGTGATTGCTGTGTGCTACAGAGCAGGAATTCTGCATACATCATCCCTTTGAATACTTAGAATGAAACTGTAAACTAGATAATATTCCCATTTTACAGATGAATAGAATGAGCCTTACAAAGGTAAATTAACTTGGTAATTTCAGTTTACATCACTTTTATAGGAGGATCTGGGATTCGGTTGTAGCTCTGTTTGAGGCTAATCCTTTCTCTACTCTTATCTTCTTCCTCTAGGACAAGTCAGAAAATATTGGGGAGAGATTTTCTGTTGAATGTCTACATATTTCATAGTGAGTAGATGAACAGGAGGCTTTAAGTATGGCTTTTTGGGGGAACTGAGAATTTAAAGTGAATTATGTTCTTTCCATGTGTTAGAGAAAGGGTTGTATTCCCAGTGCTAGTGTTAAAGTTAATGGACTGGATCATAAATGAATTAGACAGATGAATAACAAAATAAAAAATAAAAGAGGCTACCCTCTAATATGTGGCATTCTCCTAATCTTCACAGTAAAAATATACCCCTCTCTGAAGGTGTAAGTAAAACGCTCTGACATTTGAAAGAGTGATGTGCAGAAGCTTCAAGAATCTTGCAGTGTTTAAACACCTCTCGAATACATCTTATTATTCCCACATTATAGATGAGGGAACCGAGGCTGAGAAATGAGTTGCCTGAATGTCAGCCAGAAGGAAAGTGGGAGATCCATTTGGGGATCGGGGTGATCTTTCTGGAGCTCAGTGCATGTGACATTTCCTTTTCTAAGCTGTCTTCACTCCATTCGACTTAGTGAGCGGCAAGACTATGAGCTTTCTTCTTACATTGGTAGGACTTTGCTAAGGCCTGTCCCAGCACCCACCCTTCAGACTTCCAGTTTCCCATCTGGAAAGCAGAAATGACATTGTTTGTCCCATGAGGCTATCGTGACTATTAGATTTAGTAATAGCTGTAAAGTGTGTTTTGTCATGTTTAGCACATGCTTTATGCTTTTAACAAATGCTACTTTCGCTTCTTTCTCTTTGAATAGTCCGTTGGATAAATAAAATAAACCTCACTCCATTTCTCAGATCAGGATGCCCAGATCACAGCTGCTGACAGCCTGCATGGCTTTATGTTCAATAAAGAGACACACAGAAGATTTATCACCCAGATGTGACAAATGAGCCCTTTCCCTTTTCATTAACTTGTGTCAGGCCATATATTGAAATTACAGTGTGTCATCATTCTTGATGACCTTTGAGCTATCGATTCTCCCAATTTTCATAAATGAATATTCCATCCATAGGACATGTATCTGCCAATTTCAGAGATCAATACCATCTTTTGTGGTGGTCATTACAGGAACTTGTAATGTAACCTCTCAAACAGATGCTTGAGTCACAAGGAAGCAATTCATTCTATCCAGTATAAACAGACCTCAGCATTTTTGTTGGGAAATGCAACAATCTCAGACAATCACTGTCTCTAATGCACAATTCTTATTGGAAAGGATCCCATGCTCCAGGGGAATTTGAGTCAGTTATTTACACAGTCATTAAAAACCTTTTTAATTTTTTTAAACACCAACAATGTGTCATACTCAGTACTAAGCACAGTGTCTATAATAGGTACTACAGGATGTACATACACAAACATACACATTATGTACATTATGCACATATGTATATATGTATATGGTAGAACCTCTGATTTGCAGAGATGACATGAACATAAATAACTACCAAATGAGCAAATGTATTATATTTCAAAAGAGAGATACAGCTAACAGGCTATAAGAGTTTAGAAGAAAAAAGAAAACACCAGTTCCACAGTAGGTATATCAGAGATGATGTCATAGATAGTGAAGTTTATATAGGATTGGACTAATGTACACCAGGAAACAGAGGGTTTTGAGGGCAGAAAAACAACATAAACTGAAAGAGTGACTATGAAATAGTGAACATACTATGCACACTATAAATTAAGTGTAAGCACTGTTTCTCATGGATCCTTGTTTTCGTGGCACCTGTGTCAGCACATAGTTGGTGAACATTAATGGTGTGTTGAATGAGAGTAGCTGTGGACAAATTAAACAAGGCTTGTGGATGATTAATTTTCGGCAGTAATGTAAGTATTGTAGCGATGATCCCCAAAGTTTACAACAAAAAGGGGAGATGAATAAATATGAATATGAATATGGATACGGATATAGAGATCAATCACATACATATTTCTCCCCCCAGTGCTAAAATACATGCTTGTCACATTTCACATTATGATAATGATTGGCCTTAGAAATATGTGGTATTTGAATAACAAATATTACTTCATTCCATTTAAAAAATGGCTCAAAATTCATTCTTAGATTGTGGAGGGGAAATTGCCAAGAAGGCCTACCCACCTCTAGAGAAAGAAGCCCATTTCTGAGCTGTGAATCTGACTTGTGGTATCCGCTGGCTTGGAAAATGTTCAGTTGTTTCTAGTCGTCCTTTGAATTAGTAAAGATCTCAGAGCTAAAAGGTGCTGAGATCATCTGTGGTTGACCTCATCAGAATTCATCAGTGAGTACGCACTGGACTCCTGAAACAATATCCTTCCTGGTGTGCTAAGGATCTACGTGGACTGGAGGCAGGGGTGAAGGCCAGCACCATTCATGGACCCTCACGTTTTTTTCACCTATAGTCTCTCAAAACTGCACACTGATAGTAGCCCTGATCCTTGGAGCTGGGCATGCTATTACTGAACAGATGTCAAGAATTTGAAAGAAGGCAAAAGAAATCTGTTTTTAACTAATCCAAGTGGGAAACAGGTATTTACTTTTTCACATAATTAGAAAGCCTGAGCTTGGAACCAAATATCTACATTGACTTCAAGAATATCATGTCCCTCTCTTTCCATCTACTTCCCTCTTCCTTCTCCTTTCTTTCCCTTTCCCATGTCTTAGTTCTGCTTCTCTCAATAGGTTGTCCTTGGCCTGTCCTCCTATAGTAAGGCATCCTCCATGTAGCTAGCAGAAAGAGGCACAGGCATATCCAGCTCTAGGCTTCCATTAGCTTAACTTTCTGAGCATGAAATCGATAGAAAACTTACTTAGCCTACACACAATCCAGAGAAGGTATCTAGTCTAGGTTGGTGACAGACTCATCATTGTGCAGTCACTGTGGCCACAGGGGTGGCTTACCCTGAGTGACCTGACCTGGATCACATGCCCACCCTTAGTGGGACAGAACATTGTGATTCACAGCCCGTGTAGAACCACATTATGTGGAGGAGGGGCAGGTTCCTAGTGAAATGTCTGGAATGGGGAATCATGACAAAATAGGACACGAGAAGGAGACTACTAGATCATTTTAGAAATGAGGGAAAGACTCTTCTCCGCAGTTCACAATGGTGAGCAGTGGAGTGAAAAATAACTTTTGCAGAGTTTTCCTTAATTAATGGGGGTAAAAGAACAGACACAGAGAAAATAAAGTAAAGCTCTAGGCATATCTACAATATTCCACCATGAAGTAGAGTGGCCCAATTCTGTAATTAAGTGGAAGTGGGACCTTTTGAAATGTTGCAGCCTATACTTATTATCAGCCTTAAAACAAAAATCCAAATAATAGATACAGCTTCTGCTGGATGCCTAGTCTTATGTTCATCACACAAGGAATAATAATGATGACAATGATATCCTTGGGTCAAAAAATATGCCATAAGTCAGCTGAGTTTAGTGATTGATAGACCTGTGCATTTTCAAATTATGTGGTGGCTCAGGGAAGGAGGTAACAGAATTAGGCTTGATAGACTCAGGGCGGAGGGAAGTGATGTGACTCTTAGAAGCGATACACATAATAGAGTTCTGAGTATCAACTCCATGTCAAACTCCCTCCATTGCTTTATTTTACTGTCTCATTCAATCCTTCAGCAACTTCCACTAGAGAGAGCCGATTATATATTTTTTTAATTTAAAGAAGAGATTGAAACACAAAGATTTCCTTGTATAAGGTCAGTGTCAAGGTGGAACCCTGTTTTTGCTACAGCACCACAAACAAACCAATGAAAGCCATCAGCAGCCGCAACACACTATGTCAGGATACTTTCTTCCAATGCAGTTAGAATTATTGGAATAGGAAGACAAAGGAGTTTAGAATCACAAAAGAATGAATAAGAAATGTGCTGGTCTTGAAGTCTATATAATGTCAGCCAGAATGAGCAGGGGAAAGGAAAGCCATACATTGGGATTGACATTGCAAAGGACTGAAGCTTTTAAAGATTGAGTATTTCCATTGTGAGCACTTGACACAATAAAACAGTCTTCCAGAAATGCACATTAAAAGAGTAAATAGATGATACGTGAATGAATGAATGGATGGGTGTTCATTCATTCAGCATTTTTTACTTATAAACTTTCATTATTAATTCACATGATATATTATGTCTGCTTGAGTCTTTGCGGAATTGAACAAATCAATATGTTCTTCATCTCATTTCCACAAAGCTTTCCACAAGAATGAAGGTGAGAGGAGGTGTCTATTCCCTGCTCCCTTCCCACTCATTCTCACCCCCAGATACCCTTTCTTCAAGGGTTTGTAAATCTCTGCCTTAGCAACAGACTGCACCGATGTCTGACAAATAAAAACTTCATGTGAATTATAATTTTTTAAAAAAATATATAGGACAGTGAAAATGAAGCTTTGTGGTGTCCGCTTAATTTGGAGGGCATTATTTTTAGCCTTGCAAAGGACCAGTGGCACGAAAACAATTAGGATCTTTTGTCAAGTTAATTAAATTTTACTAAGTGTAGTAATCTCAGTGGGCTTCATACACCAGAGGTAAAACTAATTAAAACGCAAATTCTTCCTAGCCTAATAAGGAGTTCTAACTTGGATAGCTGAGGAATGTTGTGCATACTGAGAGATATTCAAAACTAATTTATAATGAGATGAGGGCAAACCCTTAAATGGCTCAGTTCTGTTGAAGGCCCACTTGAGAACACCAATAAGTTAAACTGGAGGCTGCCACTTAAGGTAAAAAGAAAAAAAGCAGACTGGCAAGCTTTGCTGGGTGCAGGAGAAAAATGGATCCAGCTTAGACAAGGAAGGATGGGGAGGCCAGTAGAAATGAGATATCCAAGTTTTCTCTAAAAAGTGCTATTTTCTCCCCAGGTTTCTTCTCTTCATTAAATTCTCCAAGGGCAGGCTGAACTAATGGCAATTGCTTTTCTTGCAGTAGTATTTTCTTAGAAAGCTACCTGGAGCGAGATTATTTAGTTCACAAGGATTCAGATCAGTAGTTAATCCACAGCACATCTCCTGTGTGGCACTGACAGCCCCATTTTTAAGATAAAGCCATTGAACAGCTAAAAAAAAAAAAAAAAAAAAAGAAACTCACTCTATCTAGAAATTAGCAGGGTATTAAGATGACAATCCAAAGTGGTTCAGTCTTAGCCCTTTCCTTAGAACCCACTGACACCAGTTTCTACCACCAGTCAAATGTGTATGAATATTTGCAGTTGAGAAACTTGAAATGATTGTTTAATTGCAATGGACAATCTTCATATAAACTTGGGCACACTTCAATTGGCATGCTATTACTCTACCATTTATTGAAAGTGGCATGTGCCTGCTGACATTTTCCCCGTTTCTCTGTCTCATTTCATCCCTTGTGGTCTGGCTCTGGCCCCTGATAGCCCACTGACTTTGGCAGGTGCTGCCAATACCTTTCTAATCACCATACCAAATGTGTTTTCTTTGTTGCAACTCTCTTCATCCAGATTTGATTATTTGTCACATTGTCCGCCCAATCCTTCTGACCCACCACTCTGTTTTATTTTGTCCAATAATGTTATAAATGCAGCAAGACATGCTGGGGGGAAAAAGGCAATATTAAAGTTTCTTTCTGAGAAGAAGGTTTCTTGCCTAGTTTTGCTTAATAGGTGTACCAGGGTTCTCCTGGAAACGAAAGATAGATTCCTTCAAATTTTGTACCTATAATAAAATTAGAATATTCTCTTTTCCTATAGTATTTCAATATCTGTGTTATGTAAGTATGCTCATTGTAGAAAAACAAAAGAAGGTCGGGCACAGTGGCTCTCACCTGTAATTCCCAGCACTTAGGGAGGCCGAGGCGGGTGGATCACCTGAGGTCAGGAGTTTGAGACAAGCCTGGCCAACATGGTGAAACCCCATCTCTACTAAAAATACAAAAATTAGCCACGGGTGGTGGCACACACCTGTAATCCCAGTCACTCCAGAAGCTGAGACAGGAGAATCATTTGAACCCGGGAAGCAGAGGTTGCAGTGAGCCAAGATTGTGCCACTGCACTCCAGCCTGAGTGACAGAGCAAGACTCTGTCTCAAAAAAGAAAAAAGAAAAACATAAGCAAAAGAAAAAGATGCATATAATCAAATCACAACTTCATTTTTTTCCTTCTTCTTCTCCTCCTCCAATTCCTCTTCCTCCTCCTTCTTTTTCTGTTTTCCCTTCAAGGTCTTGATACAATGCATGCATCTATGATCACCTTTGTTATGTAACACCCTCTGAGCATTTTCTTATGTCACTAAAAGTATTCATAAGCTATTATATATACTGGAAAGAACATGAACTTTTAAGTTTGGCACATCTGACTTGAAGTCCCAGCTCTTATTAGCAGTGATGTGATGTAAACAAGACTTTACCTGTTCTTTTAGCCTAGATTCCTTGTCTGTAAAATAGGGATGATAATAACTACAACACAAACATGGTAAAAGGATAAAACTGGTTACTCTTTAAAACTTGTCTAGCTGTGGCTTTTGTTTTTGGTATTATTAGTAGTATTATTTTGAATTAATAAATGCAGTATTTAGTATTTCCACAGTATTTCATCATGTAGATGTCCTTTAATTTATTTATCTCTATTATTACATATTTAGTTTCTTCATTAGTTTCCAATTTCAATAATTCTAGAATGAACATTTTTACATCTTTATTAACAAAGTTTTCTATACACTCAGAAGTTACTTTCTAGAAAGTTTGCATCATGTCCTTGTCTTGCGACCTGTGCTTGAGGAGGGGGTGTCTCCTTAGCTCCCCCAGATGCTTTGGTAAGTTCAGCAGGAAGACGGCTGACCACTCCCCCACCATAGCCATCAGTAACACACCAATGGCCTCACCAGAAGGCTTCTATCTCAGGCTTCTGCCAAAGATTCAAAGATCTCTACCTCCATCAGGGTTGATTTACCAGCTTATAATTTTGAGGAAACTACTTTCACTCAAAGCCCCTTTTTAAGATTCTACAAGCAACTCTGATTAATTTTTCTCAGTTCTTCATTTCTCTCCTTTCACTCTTAGTGCTGAATTCATAAGAGAGAGATCACATGATTTCATCAGTGTGAAATCGTGCCTGAAATTACATATAAGTAAATAGAGAGATTTCAACTCATTTGTGGTGTATTTAATAAGATGTGGGCTCTTGGCTATGGAAGGATAAGGAGGCTCAACCTGAAAGGGGGCAACTAAAGTAAGAAAATACTTCAACCACTGTTGAAATAGAAGGAGACCAAATTCTCTCTACTCTGTACTCCTCAGCTTTTCTTTTCATTGAACGTTACTAAGCAGCAGTGTCCCAGATGCCATATTAGTCTCTGGGAATACATGATAAATAATAAAAGGTTTTTTCTTTAAGAACTCATTGTCTGATTGGGTTGGGATCCCCAGAAATGGGGTCACCAATAATGACACTCTAAGTTGTCACGTTTTATGGTGAGGAAAACACTGGAACATGAGGAAAAGAGGTCAAAGCTGATGAAACAGAAATGCTTCTCACTTGAGCTGGGTCTTCAATATTGAGTGTACATTCACCAAGTTGACTAGAATAACCAAATGCTGGAAATCGTTTGGATGACAAGAAATGGATAGCCTGCAGTTTGTGTGGCTGGATTGGACACTGTTTGGGGGAGACAAGATGGGAGACGAAGCTGATTTCCAAATGGGGAAATCATATCACAGGGAAAAATGCAAATGTTATTCTGAGGACTCTAGATTTTGCCACTGATGTGTGCAAGGATCATTGCAGATTTTGATGGCATCTGTTTTGCCAGTCAATGGCTTTAATTTACCAAGATATTTCTCTGAATCATGGTGATTGTGGTGAAGCTAACACAGTTCATACATTTAAAACTAAGGGACGGATGTTTTTGGAGAGGCATGTAACTTTCCATGAAATAAGTGAATGCAAAGCTAAGTATAAAGTAAGACTTCCTTCCAAGAGTGTTACCCAAGGGGGAGATTCCTGTGGAGACTGCCATCATAGCCTTTTAATAATTGCAGGGCAGCAAGCTAATTATTGTGTTTCATCTTCTTCCTTTGTAGACTCTAAACTGAATGAATAAACTTGAAAAATTAATTTAGGACTATGAACAAACAAAACCACTATCCCCCAGAAGGAAACTAATAGAAGAGACATATTACAACGTTCAAACTTTGCATGTAAACTCTGCTTTCCCTCCACAAACCCAAAGCTCCTTCTGTTTGTGTCCATGGTTTGGATTTCATCCCTGTGAAAGCCAGTGTGGGGAAAGCTTGTCTGGACTTAAGGTTATAATATGGTATATATTTCTACAATGCAGTCTGACTTATGATTCTAGCTCTGTAACCTTCGCAAATTGTCTGTCTTCTCTTAGACTCAGTTTCCCTTTCTGGCTTTTGATGGCTTGGATTCAATTTCACTGGTCCAACATTTGACCCTTTAGTCACATGTAGCCTTTCTAACCCCGGAAGCACTGATGACTGTAGTTGTTGGGAATTCTATTGATTCAATGCCTTCTTTTACAACAAGTATTTTAAAACATTTCCTTTATTGTCCTGAAATAAAACCCATTGATAATATAAGTTATCTACATCCATAATTTTAAAAATCAATGCAATGCCCTGATTGTAATGCAGAAAAGAAATTAAAGGAAGTAGATTATAATAAAATAACTACTTCCCATAAGTTAAGAATTCTGACATGACATTATAAGAAGATATAATAAAGTAGCAAGATACCTACATCCATATAAAAAAATCACGAAAAATGAGACTGCCTAAAATATGGAAAAACAGATGTACTGTAATGAAAGCATAAACATAAACAGGGATATTTCTGTAACTATGATTTTTCCAAAAGCTAAACAACTTTTGGCAAAAGTTTAAAAAATTTAGTGTTTCCTAATTTACACTGAAGTTGTATTCCTGGAAATTTCAAAAATTTTCAAACAATGAAATAAATTCCTCACATTCATATCTAAAATGAACGCAAATCTAGGTACCTATGATTTTAAAGAGTTTCTAGTCTACCTGACTTCCTGATAGACTCTCAAAAGTTATATAGAATGCAGGATAGGTTTTTTGAACAGGACTGTGCTTCCACGGAAACCCCAATCTCCACCCATTAAAAAACCAGGATCCCCTCATCCCCACCATTTTTAAAACACATACACTGCCTGGGCATGGTGACCCATGCCTGTAATCCCAGCAATTTGGGAGGCCAAGGTGGGAGGATCACTTGAGGCCAGGAGTTCAAGACCAACCTAGGCAACATGGTGAGACCCTGTGTCTATTTAAAAAAAAAGAAAAGAAAAGAAAAGAAAATTAGCCAGGCATGGTGGGGTGTGTCTGTGGTCCCAGCTACTCAGGAGATTGAGGCAAGAGAATCGCATGAGCCTAGAAGTTGGAGACTGCAGTGAGCTGTGATTATGCCACTGCATTCCAGCTTAGGTGAAAGAGGGAGATCCTGTGTCTAAAATAAACACAATACAACACACACACACACACACACACACACACACACCAATCCCTTATGGATTTTTTTAGCATTCATACTAAAGAGGTGATACTCTCTTGGTGGAAGGCCACAGGTTCAGTGTCTTGCTCAAACCATTGCACAGATCATTACTTCTGAAATTGACTGTCCTAAATTCCATGTGAAGTATTCTAAAGGATTCTTGACCCATGGGAAATTCTTACATGGAAGGCCTAATATTAGGAGGTAAACTGTTTCCATCCCCCTAAACTCATATGTTGTTCTAACCCCCAGCACCTCAGAATGTTACTACTATTTGGAAATAAGTTCTTAAAAATGAAATTAAGCTAAAATGAAGTCAATAGGCCTTCATTAGGGGCCTATTGGCCCCTAATCCAATATGACTGGTGTCCTTGTTAAAAAAAAAAAGGAGATAAGGATAGATATGCAAAGAGGAAAGACCATGTGCAGACACCGGGAGAAGATGGCCATCAACAAGCCAGGAAGAGAGGGCTCAAAATAAATGAACCCTGCAGACACTTTAATGTTGGACATTCAGCCTCCAGACTTTTTGGAGAAAATAAATTTCCATTGTTTAAGCCAAATAGTCTGTGGTGCATTGTTATAGAATTCCTACAAAATGAATACATTTACTTTTCTACTATTACTATGATTTCAATTGCAACTATAGCTCTTCTTACTACTATTACAACCACTACTGTGATCCTCCCATTACAATTAGTAATATCTCTTGAGCTTCAACTATGTTATTTTTGTGGTGTTTATTATTCCCTGTGACAAGCAGAAGAGCAGTACAAGCCCCTGCATGGGCCGCTCAGCTAACCAAGTGGCAAAATGGGCTTCAGACTCATAGACTGACTCCAAAGCCCATATTCTCTATTTTTATTGTAATTTCCCCTCATTTCCAGGTGAATCATGCTTGAGGCATATTATGTTTAAATCACCAGTCTAAAACCTCTTGGGCCACCATTAGAGATCACATTTGTGTGCATTTTTATTGTTACTGGCTTGTTAAGAGAACATGGTCAACTCTGCAACCAACAATAATGAGATAGTAGCCACTTACAAATTAGTTATGTTATGATGTATTAAAAGCAGTATTGCATAATTGCTAATAACATTGATTTCAGAGTCAAGTTACCTTAGATCAAATCCCAGCTGTGTCACTTACAAGCCAGTTGTGTTAACCTCCCTGAAACTCGGTTTCCTCATTTGTGTAATGATATTTCCTAACTGATACAGTTGTTTTGTGGATAAAATGAGCGAGTGAATTCACATAAATAACTTAGAATAGTGTGTGTTATGAAATGGCCAATTTAAACCACCCAATATTAGTAAGGACTTTACCTATGCTACCTCATTAGACTTAACAGCAATGGAGAGCATTTCAGCCTCTCTGACATTCACATGAAAGCTGAGAGAGGGTTAGTAATTTTATCAAGGTCACTCTTGTAAATGGAAGCTCTGTGTGACTGTTGAGTTTAGCAAAACTCACATGGGCTAGTTTATCCATTCAAACCAGAAATAGATTTCTATGGCATACCATTTGATATATGCCATGAAAATGTGTAGATGTAAAAGGAAACATGAAATACATCACCTGTTTTTTTTTTCACTGTTTGGTGCCAAATGTCTGAAGATATAGAAACACGTATATGCTCAACAAGGAGAACATGTCTGGAAAAATAACCACATTTTTCACTTTCTTTTCAGATGCTGTAGAACCACATGGACATAATCATGGTTCTTAAAGAATTTAATTTTTTTTTTTTCCTTAATCTGATGGCTCCATTGCAGACAGACTTGGCTGTGTCCACACCAGAGCATGAGATCGTCACTGTTTTTTGGTTATGTCAGTGAACTATCTTTACTCCCTCCCACCAAGAAGCACAGGAATGTATTCACCACCAGATTAAAACCAGCATCAATTTGACTCTCTGCTCTACTGCACTCTAAGTTCTGTGAATATTAATAGAAATTTCTTTGTTGGATGGTTGACTGCTTAAATTCATCTGCCATTCCTCGATTGGAGTCATTCGGGCCATTAATGTTGAGCATGCGCCTACTCAATTAGGGGCCAAGTGTAGGTCACAGGCATGCAGTCAGTGTGTGTAACTAAAGGTCAGACTTGTAAAACCCAGCACACAAGAGATGGTGTAATACTGTCTAAACTGATGATTTTGAATATATTTTAGGTACAAAGTGATATAGCAGCAGCTGATTTTTCATTCACATTCAATAACCTTCAAGCCCCAGGTCTAAGAACCACCTTCCTGTCAGTTTCACCTACTGCTCCTATGCTATCCATGCAGTGCAGGCGCCTCTCATGAGTTCCATCATGTCATCTGCAATGGTGAGGTGCTACCAGGAACATCACTGCAGAAGGGTGTGTAGTTATCTGGTGACAGACTTAATTAACTATGCCATGAAGTCACTGTGCAGTCATAGACCAATTACTTAACCTCTCAGGGCCTGTGCTTACTCATTTGTAAGATGCAGATAATAATAACCTTGTAGAGCTGTTTTAGGTGAAACGCTTCAAAGAAAGAGGTAAAGCTTTGGAAAAGCGCCTGGAAGAGTGCAAATGCCGAGTTATCAATTATTGTTTTCAAAAGGAGTTGGACAAACTAAATCACTTCAGTGAGAGCATCAACGATAAATAAGTAAGCCAGGTGCAGTGGCTCACGCCTGTAATCCCAGCACTTTGGGAGGCCAGGGTGGGTGAATCACTTGGGGTCAGGAGTTTCAGACCAGCCTGGCCAACATGGTGAAGCCTCATCTCTACTAAAAATACAAAAAAATAGCCGGGCATGGTGGCATGTGCCTGTAATCCCAGCTATTCAGGAGGCTGAGGTAGGAGAATCACTTGAACTTGGGAGGAGGAGGTTGCAGTGAGCTGAGATTACACTACTGCACTCCAGCCCATGTGGCAGACTGAGACTCTATCTCAAAAAAATAAATTAATAAATACATAAAAAATAAACAAGTAATTTCAAAAGAGCACCAATATCAGAAGGATTAAAAATATCTATTTGCTAAGTCCAATATCCACATAAGTTTGCCAGGAGCCAAAGGTACTTTAGCAGATAGGAGAATGTTGCACAAAGAGGACAGTCATTGGGTCAGCCTTGGGGTTGAATCTCAGCCTGGTCATTCACTAGTTGATTGCTCTGGAGGAACTTGCTGAACTTCTCTGACTCTAATTTCTCATCTATTATGAAAGTAATGTCACTTACCTATGTGATCATTCTTAATTCAATAAGAATTAAGGAAGTAAAATACATGTGCTTAACAAATGGTAACTTAAATAAAGGGCCCAGACCAACCTTTTCAACAATTTTCAATACTCCCAGAGTTGCAGAGCGTGCTGTTCCCATATTTAATCAATTTCCAGAAACTTCTTGCCCCCATTTTCCAGCTGTGCAAACAAGATCAACTTCCTATAATGCCTTTCATCTTGATTTGTGCTCAGCAGAGCCTACTCACTCTTAAAGACTGTACAAAGTGTGCTTTTTAGAGAGGAAGGGATAATCAGAGAATGCCCCAACCTTCAGCCAGATCCTAGGATGTTATAGCCCCAACTAGAGAACACAAGGTATAGCTAACAAAGAGAGGAAAACACGCTGCTAGGAGGAGAAGAGTCATCACAGGCATAAAAGGTTTGCTTGTGACTAAATAGCTTAAGGCCAAGTCTGTTGTCTCAACCACCAGCCATTGTAGAGTACAAATGTCCTGTGATATGTACACTGTACACCCAGCTGTAGGGAATCTAAACTGGTACAACTTCCCCAGAAAGACATTCAACAATTAGCATAGGAAGCCTTGAAAATGCTCATGATAATTGATGCATAATTCAACTTATAAATATTAAAATAAACATGTGGATTGATCAATGCAGACAAGATATTCATCAAATTATATGTTTCAGATCCACCTGCAAATCCAACAATGTAAAATTCATCAGTTATGTTAGATCTATGAAATGACCTACTTCTCAACCATTAAAATTGAGAAACAGTTCCTGATGAGGCATAATAGTCATAGCACAATGTTATGTAAGAAATGAAAGAGAAACCTTTATATGCAATGCCAATCCATGTTATGTGAGAGTGTGTATAATAGAGGAAATAATTATCTTAGAAATCAATAGTGACTCTGTTGTGGACTGTTGGGTTGTTCTCGTTTTATATTCAATTTTTTTCTTTAAAATTAACTCACATGAGCGGAAAGGTATCTCAAATGTGACTTTGGAATTCCTTTGCTTTCATTTGGGTGGCTCCCTGTACAGTGTAAATGGACTGGTTTACTCTCCCCCAGAAGCCCACCAGGTTGCTGTTTGATCTGGGTCTCAGCAGTCCTGCTGGGCCATCAGTGGTTGCTTTCTCATGGGTCACTGGGTGGTCACGGACACCCACCCCACCATAACATGGAAGGAAGCCAGGCATAACATCTGGATGTGGTTCTGGCTGCACCAGGCACTTGTGCTTGTGAAATTTGCTGATTAAAAGCTAGCATGGCCCAGGCACGGTGGCTCACATCTGTAATCCCAACACTTTAGGAGGCTAAGGCGGGCAGATCATCTGAGGTCGGGAGTTCGATAACAGTCTGACCAACATGGAGAAACCCTGTCTCTACTAAAATACAAAATTAGCCAGGTTTTGTATGGTGGTGGTGCATGCCTATAATCCCAGCTACTAGGGAGGCTGAGGCAGGAGAATTGCTTGAATCTGGGAGGCGGAGGTTGCTGTGAGCCATGATCATGTCATTGCACTCCAGCCTAGGCAACAAGAGCAAGACTCCTTCTCCAAACAAAGAAACAAACAAACCCCAGCATTTACTAAGAGGCTGTGCTATGTTGTGCAGAAGGTGCTTTAAATGTCTCTGTTCCTATGATTCTGAGGCCCAGAGACACGGACAGCATGAGGGTGAGGCAAACAAGATGCTTTGGATACAAAATTGAGGATACTATAGGGTCCTGCTTGTCTCTTTAAATTTTGCACCCTAGATGCTTCCTTAACACCATCTTAGTCCGGGCCCTGCTCAGAGAGATGAAATAATTTGCTCAAAGTCATGGGGTTGATAAGAATTTGAGTTTAGAATCAATGCCAAATCGAGCTTATTCTGGACCCTGTGTCTTCTTCATTATACCAACCAGTAGATTTTTAAAAGCCCAGTATATTGTAAAGTACATAGGGCACTTATATTTGTGGATATGCATGTGTGTACCACAATGCAGTAAAATTCTTCATTTTTCAGTGTATAAAGAGAGTATATAATTGCTCAAACAGCAAGCTCAGTAGTCAAGTGTGATCATCTCCATTTCAAAGATGGGTACTGTCAGGCATTTCTCAGACTCCAGCCAGAAAGTGACACAAATGGCAAGCGCCATACGGTCAACGAGATAGGACACACAAATGGTTCTCCCAGCAGCTCATGGATCCTGTCATTCTGTCATTGGCAGTCAAAACTAATGTAATTAGACAGCACATCTTCCCCAGCTGAGTGGAGCTCTGGGTTCACAGAACAGTCCCAGGCCACTGGAAAGCCAATTGGCAATTCACTAATGGGCCACATCACCGTGCGGCAGGAACAGAGGGAAAAAGGCTTCTAGCCAATTTCATTTTGTTGTGAAAATATAATCATTCTAGCAGTCTCCCAGTGCCTGAGAAAGGCAGGTCATTGTTGTCTCCTCCCTGTTTGGGATGGTGTTCTGACACCTGGCAAAACCTAGCCCAGCCTTTTCACTCCACTTTATAGTCTCCAGGGGCTATTTTATAGTGATGGAATCATTTGCTTTACCACAGGAATTGATGGATTCCGGTTTGCACAGTTTCCCAAGTAGAGAAATAACCAAAGTATCTGTTCAGAAACAGATATAATCATTAAAAGGAAAAAGAGTGTTTATTTGTTACTCATGCATTAGAAAATATTAATTTTTTAATTTTTTTAGGAAACATTTATTAAGCACTTATGTGCCAGGCACTGGGCATCACATGACTTCATTTACTCTTTCCTGCACAAAGCACAGTCATTATAATTAGTCCTCCTCCTTTTACTGATGAGGAAACTGAGACTCAGGGGGTTACATGTTTCACTTAACATTACAGTCAGTGAGTACTGAAACCATGATTCAATATTGCGTCGGATGTTATTTTCTCTTGCTTCCTTTCAAATCCTTGTAAAAATGAATTGATTTTAATTGAATTATGGCATGATACACACAAATGATTAATACATGCTGGCGGAATGAATGTTTGGTGACTATATTTATACCTTGTATCCATAAATTTAATATATGTTGTGCTGAAGGAGATGCCTCAATGGGAAGATGACAGTTAACAAGGTCATTTTCTGATATGGAAAATATATAAATGTGCGTGTGTCTCCTGCATTTAATTTTCCCACTGCTTCTGAAATGGATATTTGCCAGTCTTCTGAGAGCTGTTTCTCTTTGTTATCTGAAGGTGCCATACCATCTTGGTTGCATATCGTGCAGAATGAAGAGCGGAGATTAGTTCCCTGGAAATTTACTCACGTCTCTCTAGGAATAGAAAATGCTAAGGCAGCCAGAGAAATCACTTCTCTGACTCTCTCACTTGCTCTGTGAATTCTGATAACTCAATTCCTGACCCTCAGTTTCCTTGCCCATACAGTAAAAGATTAAGACTCAAGCTTTTCTCCAATTATCTCCACTCTTGAAATTATGTGCAATCTTTTAGATTCCTAATATTTAGGGGTTGATTATAAATATTGTGGCATTACTCTAACTTTTTTGTACCATGAAATTATGTTCTTGTTAAAAAAAAAAGAGGTCCTCAATTTTTTTTTGAGATAGTGTCTTGCTCTGTTGCCCAGTCTGGGGTGCAGTGGTGCAATCTCAGCTCACTGCAACCTCCACCCCCTGGGCTCAAGCACTTCCCGGGTTCGAGCGATTCTCGTGACTCAGCCTCCCGAGTGACTAGGATTACAGACATGTACTACCATGTCTGGCAAATTTTTGCATTTTCAGTAGAGACAGGGTTTTTGCCATGTTGGCCAGCCTGGTCTCAAACTCCTGGCATCAAGTAATCCTCTTGCTTCAGCTTCCCAAAGTGCTGGGATAACCTTCTAGACATTGGCTTAGGCAAGATCTTCATGACCAAGAACCCAAAAGCAAATGCAACAAAAATAAAGATACAAAGATAAATAGATGGAACTTAATTAAACTAAAAAGTTTCTGCACAACAAAGAAATAATCAGCAGCATAAACAGACAACCAACAGAGTGGGGGGACATCTTCGCAATCTATACATCCTGCAAAGGACTAATATCCAGAGTCTACAGGGAACTCAAACAAATCAGCAAGAACAAAACAAAATATCCCATCAAAAAATGGGCTAAGGACACAAATAGACAAATCTCAAAAGAAGACACACAAATGTCCAACAAATATATGAAAAAATGCCCAACAACACTAATTATCAGGGAACTGCAAATCAAAACCACAATGTGATACTACCTTACTCCTGCAAGAATGGCCATAATCATAAAAAAAATAGACGTTGGTGTAGATGTGGTGAAAAGAGAACACTTTTATACTGTTGGTGGGAATGTAAACTAGAACAACCACTATGGAAAACAGTGTGGAGACTCCTGAAAGAACTAAAAGTATATCTACCATTTGATCCAGATCCAGACTCCTGGGTATATATCCAGAGGAAAAGAAGTCATTATATGAAAAAAATACTTGCACACACATGTTTATAGCAGCACAATTAGCAGTTGCAAAAATATAGAACCAGCCCAAATGCCCATCAATCAGTCAATACATATGTATACCATGGAATATTACTCATCCATCAAAGGGAATGAAATAATGGCATTTGCAACAACCTGGATGGAATCGAAGACCATTATTCTTAGTGAAGTAATTTAGGAACGAAAAGCCAAAGGTAGTATGCCCTCACTTCTAAGTGGGAGCTAAGCTATGAGAATGCAAAGGCATTAGAATGATACAATGGACTTTGGGGACTCAAGGGAAAAGGTGGGAGAGGGGTGAGGGAAAAAAGTGTACACTGCTCGGGTGATGGGTGCACCAAAATCTCACAAATCAACACTAAAGAACTTATTCACATAACCAAACACTACCTGTTCCCCAGAAACCTACAGAAATAAAGAAAGAAAGAATAGATTCTAATAATGGTAAAGAATATTGCTTCATTAGAATCTATATCATATTCAAAGAGACTTGCACAATTTTTTAAAGCATACACATGAATTATTGTTATTGCATCTGTAATTAGCAAAAATGATGACTATAATAGTAAGCAAGCTCTGATAGTCTAAATCATGCTCTGTCATCTTAAAATATTGGTCCAATATGTTTCCGCACACTTGCATAGAAATATATTATGAAATTAGCCGGGCGCGGTGGCTCACGCTTGTAATCCCAGCACTTTGGGAGGCCGAGGCTGGCAGATCACGAGGTCAGGAGATCGAGACCACGGTGAAACCCTGTCTCTACTAAAAATACAAAAAATTAGCCGGGCGTGGTGGCGGGGGCCTGTAGTCCCAGCTCCTCGGAGAGGCTGAGGCAGGAGAATGGCGTGAACCCGGGAGGCGGAGCTTGCAGTGAGCCGAGACTGAGCCACTGCACTCCAGTCTGGGCGACAGAGCGAGACTCTGTCTCAAAAAAAAAAAGAAAGAAAGAAATATATTATGAAATTATAAAATTAATAATATGCTTTGTCAGTTTTCTATAATCCCAACAGAATTGACACTTTAAGAATTAAATATTTTAAATATTAAATATTTTAGGAATTAAATATTTTAAATATTAAATATTTTAGCAATCAAAAAAAGGAAGATAAAGTGAAGAAGGAGGAAGAAGAAAATAGTTAGGTTTGTTCAGTTTAAAATGATTTAAGAATTGCCGATCACCACTTCAACATTTTGCAGCCAGGTTATTTTCATCCCTTCAACCCAGAAGAAGAATAGATATTCTTTAGTTAGAAATGGCAACAAACAGAAAAAGATTTCTAGGTTTTAAAAAAAAGGTCATGATATTTGATTTAGGGATGTTTAATTTCACAGTGTCAATTTTCGTTGAGAATGTCGTGGAGCTATCGTTCGCTACCTTCAGAGGGTCCCAACTTGGTGGAGTTTTCTTGAGATTGCCAGCTGCCATGTAGTCACATCACTATCTCTCTGTCCAAGATGGAAAAACTTCTGAGATTCTTCCCACTGATTTTAGAGGCATGCTAAACCTTGATGGCCTAAAGGCTTAGTTACAATCTGAAAAACTCCACCTGCTTCTCCATCCTTGCTGGTATTATTTACATGGCATGGCCTTTGCACTACTCTGCCTTTGACCTAACACACACTGAATCATCCATGCTATAGACACATGTTTATGCCTGCTCGCTCTTCAGATACTCACTAAATTGTTCTTTCTTCTTTGTTCGTTAGAAATGTCTTCCATGAACCTTTGGTCAGTTTCTTACCTGACCGTCTTTCTATTATAGTCAGTTTCCATACATTTACTTTCGGGGTTGTATTGCTTACTACTCCCCCGCATCTTGAAACTCTGACAGTTTTTGCTCAATATAGTATTCCCAGTGCCCAGCACCGTTCTAAATAAGTAGTAGGCACTGACTCCTTTGCTTAGTAAATGAATAAGTGATATATAGAACTATGGCCCAGTACTAGGTAAGGGAATTAAAATGTTGGTGCTCTTTGTGGGCAGTTTTGGTATGAAGTTGTGGCATTAGGCTTCGTGTCAGAAGCTGAGAGTATTGTAACTCACTATCAGCATCAAACTAGGTAGTTAGTGTAAGTCCCTGGGCCTCTGTTTCATTCTCTAGAGAAGGACAATTATGACCCTTCCTGTGAATTTTGTGAGGACTAATGAAACAGTGAAGTCTTAAAAATAAGAAAGCACTGTAGGAATTTCAGGCATTGCTACCCAACTTCCTAAGGATAACTGTGATTCTGCTTGGTTTATACAAGCAATATACATAGAGTACCCTGTTGGAGTAGGGACAATGAGAATCTTATTAATATAGTAAGTGTTTACCAGGTGACTGAGTGCTCCAAAACCACTACAGTCACATGATGATGATGCAGCCTTTTTTTCCAATTTCCATAAGTATTTTAATTTTTTTGGAGTTTCATTTATATGTTTCTAGAGTGCTGTGCAGTTCTGCCCCAGAGAAAAATAATTTCCCTTATAAATGCATGATTGGTTGCCATATACTTAGAAACTTAAAAGTGGCATCCATAGTAGTGTGAAGTCTCTCTGCATTTTGAAAGAATAAATGAGATTTTATTATATTCCAAATCAAAGCAAATAATCTAATAGTGTTATCTTATTAACTAGTAACACTACTACTAGCAGTAAAAGGAAGGAAAAGAAAGAAAAAGAAAAAGAAAGAAAAATAAAGAAAGAGAAAGAAAGAAAGAAAAAGAAAAAGAAAGAAAGAAAGAAAGAAAAAGAAAAAGCAAGAAAGAAATCGTGAATATATAATCTTTCTTCTCCATAGTAAATTTAAATTGGCATTTAAGGAGGAGTGTCAGACCCTCTTCTTTTAGAAACAAACATTATACACTTATAGTGCATACATCCTCAAAACAGTAAGTTTACTGAAGAAAGGCACATATCAAATATTAATAAAATAAGAATTACATTAATCCAATGCATTATAGTTTCCTACTTAAAAAGAAGGGCAAGGATGTTTGTAACATTTCAGAGGAAATTGTTGATGGAATTAAATTTATGTCAGATTCCAGGTGTACACATTATTAAGTGTTTGCATTGTGCTTTTTCTAAATTTCTGTAGTTTCTTCCTTTACTGGGAAAGATTATGCCTGAGGAAGCAGGCACTGAATTCCTAAGTCAGAAGTTTAACTCCTAGGCCTTCCTCTTTTTAGGTTTATACATTACTTAATCCTATCCAAATATAGGTCACTCATCTGGAAAACCAGGTAAAACTAGGAGCTCCCTCATGGAAGTTTTTAGATGATAATAAATGATTAATTCTATTAAACACAGGACACAATATTTGGGACAGAGTAGGTACTCGATAAATGTTGATGTCTTTCAACTAAACATTGCCTCACTCTCTAAAAGTATTACAGGGTATTAAAGAAGAGGTTAAACATTCCCCATCCTCATTCTCTCGACTCTACTTAAAATCATGATTTTTGTGGACGACCTTTTCCTAAACTATATTATTACTGGCAAGAAAAGATTTAATTAAAAATTAAAGTCAGGAAAGTTTCCCCTGAGATTCAAAGTGCTCTTGCCCTCCTCAGCATAAAACGTTGGCTTAGACAAGAGTATTGATGAAAAGAATTTGTTCTTACTGCTAGAACAACCCAGTCAGGGCAATTCTTCAAGAGCTGAGCTATAGCCTTTTATTCGTGATTAGATATTTTGGTTTTAAAGTTTCTACTTTGAAATGTACAACTCTGGACTTTTGAAAAAAAAGAAAAAGAAGATTGTTTGGGGATTTAGGGACATTTCCATTTCCTTGGAAGACATTATCTGAATGCATTTGATGAAGCCCCTTGAAATATAGAATTGCTGCTCTGACCCTCCACATCTTAAAAGAGAAATGGCCAATTAAGGTTCCTCCTCTTCCATACATCTGCAGATGCTGCCAGCCTGTGTCTCTCTGGCTCACGTTTTCTAGGTCTCATTGACAGATCACTTCCTTTTACCTTTTTGGATGGACACACTCTGCCTTTGGCATAAGTTATTCCTCTCAACCAGGTAATGGGTGTATCATCTTGCCTAGAGAGCCAGAGGTCTAAATTCTCATGAGTCAGACCGCCATGCTTAGCTTCTTCCTCAAGAGATCAGCTCATTTACTTTATTAGTTAGTTGGAAAGCACCTGTCTGTAGTCCCAAGAACTAGTAACAAATAGCACAACCACTGTACACATCCATATTTATCTGCCTTCTATTTCTAGGCTCTTTTCATGCTCCAAGCTACCTCTTCTGAGTTCAGAGACAAAATGAGGGTGTGATCCTTCTTTAGGGCCTGTGTGAGACTTTCGGGCCTATGTGAGAAATAGCAGGCTTGGGTGCACCAAGTGGTGGATCTTGAAGTCTGTCTGTTGACCCATTAACACACTTGTATACCAGCTTTCTTTTTAATCTAACACCTACTGCCTAGATAACATTATTATTAATCCCTCCAGATACTAAAAATAATTCTTCAGTCTCTGAATGAGATTTTCTCAGCTGAGAATTTTCTCAGGTCTTTATCTGTTAACAAAGTCAGGACAAAGGGTGTTGCGGTACTTACATCTAAAGAGAGAATTGCAGAAATTACTCAATTTTCTGAGCACTGCTTCATGGCTTAGCATGCTGTCCTCTTTAAGAGTTTGCAGAAACATTTATTGTTTTAGATTTACATGAGGGATATACCTTTATGGAAAGATGTTTGTTTCTTTTGCAATAGGATATTGTATCACTTGGATGGAATGTAAGTTTCATCATAGGTGGCAACTCCAATTAGTAATGGCTGCTAAACCTCTGTGTTGAGAAGGGTCCTATTTCAATTCTGGTTCAGAGAGACAGAGTCATAATCAGGATAGTGTGAAATGGATGCTGACATAAAGAGTTTCACAAATGACCAGCCTGTTCTAGCAAATATAGTTCTATTAAGCCATAGAATCTTTAAAAAAAGGTTTTTTTTAAAAAAAGTATTTTGTATAATTTTTTTCATTTCTCCTATCAGAAACCCAAGGTTCCAATTGTGGAGCCAATATCTTCATGTAATATTGAAAGTTTGAAGCAGAAACAAAATTTATGCCCACTTTTCCTCACTTTGTATTCCCTCTGTCCTCTTGTGTCCTAAGGTTAGTGGATAATTTGGAGTCAGACCCTGGGTCTAAGTTCACAATGATAAATTTTTCCTTAACAAGCAACTTCTTGATGCAAGATTTTTTTATGCAAAGTAAGTTGGTCTTATCCATCATAATAATGCTAGTAATAGTACTTACCTCCAAGAATTGTTGCAAGGATTAAATAGGTTAATCTATGTAAAGTAACACAACAGTTCTGTCACATAAAATTTAGCTATAAAAATCATTACTAGTACTGAAAATTAAGGTTTTTTGTGTGTTCTTTGCTTTTTTACTACAAGTATAATATACAGGTAATTTCCACACTCCCAAATATGAATTAGCAGATCTATTTGGGCCAAAAATAAAATATTTTTTGAACAAGAAGGCAGGAACTTCCCTACCTATTTTTAAAAACCTATGAGCATGTCCCATATTTTGCTAATAAGGAGAATGATTGCAGCCTGGCTTCTCACCTACACTGGTTTTAATGGCTTGTCCTTATTTCTGCATAAATATGCTTTCTCACAGATAACACTACCTTTAAGAATTCCTGACAAGGAATAGGACAAGAAAATGATGTAGGAGAGCTTACAGGTATTGTTACCAACCAGGTATGATTGTTTTTTCATTATGATTGTTTTTCCATTATGCCTGAATCCTGAGTCCCATACTCAGCTGTTCAATAAGTCCAATAGTGTTTACCTCCTTCATACATTTTAAATCTTCTGTCTTCTCCATCTATATTCTTGTCTGTGATTTTGAAAAATGCCTCCTTACTGACCTTCCTATTCTTCCCCCTCTCTGTCTAACCCATGGTGCCCATGGTCTAATCACCAGGGTGATATTTCTAAGGCACACACTGAACCACATCAATGCTTGAATCTTCAATTGTTTACCCTGTGCTCACATTATGACATGATAAGGCTCCTGATGCCAGCTGCTGTCTGTCATTCTTGCCTCAGATATCTCCATGCACAGCTGGTGTGATCAGATATATAGAACAATTTAGGGTTTTTCAAACACTTCAAACACATGGGATGCAGGGATTGGAAGACCAGCTCTGGTTTCAGGTCTTCCACATTCTAGCATCTGAGAAAGTTTAATTACCAGAAACATCGGAGAATAATATAAACCACATGTGTGTTACTCCAGAGAGTGCAATGATATAAATAAAACAGAATAGTACATCACACATCTATGATTAGTGAAAAAAAAGGATAGGCAGTAGTAGCTAATACTTGATAAGGTGTGAAAGATCTCTTCATTTTTCCTTGCCTCTCTGACCATTTATAATTTCTAGTACTTGTTGTTTTTCAGAATGTCAGTTACATGGCTGTTAAAAAAATAAGAACAAGAAAAAAAAAGCTGGTTACTTGTTTGTGCACATTAGCACAGAAGTACAATAGAACGTTGGATATTTTTAGATGAGGAATTGAATAGATTATTTAACACATTGCATTGGAATTTGTTGTTCTCAGCAAGTAATTAAATATAGAATAGGACATTAAGTAACCTGAATAAATGTTTGTTAGTGTGTCTACAAAAATATGGTTTCTGTATATTGTATGAATGGGAGGTTTATAAAACCAATACACACATATGCAAATCACTCACATCAAAACATTTTATAACCTGCTTTATATTTAATTTTGCAAAAATCTTTCCCTCCCAACAAATCAGGAGCTCTCACTATTTTCATCTCTGCAGTATCCACATCATCTGACATTTTTATTTGTTCACTCGGGCACTTTGAAAATGCTTGGTGAATTGATCTGTTCACTGATTATCAAAAAACCACAGCACTGGGAACAACGGGAATAAAATGGCCCTAAATCCTGAAATCCCTACATATACAATGTATGTGTGAGTAAACCAGGAATTTAGAAGTAAAAATCTCTGAGCTATTTTGTTCTGGCCAGAATAACGTCCCTTGCACCCATCTTAGTGGTATACCGTTTCCATATCTAAACCCTCTTTACATGCTCACAACAAAGCATCGCTTGTCAATTTCCTCCAGAAAGAAGAAGTGCATTTTAATGGCAGAAGCAATTATAGAAAGTAAACAAATATAGTCATTATTAAACATTTATTAAGGTCCCACTGGGTAGGAGTCACTGATGCATCAAAAAAAATAACTTTCTCACTATAATACTTGCACTGTAACCTCGCTTACTTTGCTTTTAATTTTTTAATGTGTGTAAAAAATTATAATCGTTAAGTTTCTGCAGTTCCCGTGGTGGTCAGAGCACAGGGAAAGAAAAAGACCAAAGTAATATTCTATTAGTCTTAAGAACGAATCCTCTGTAGTGGTCATGTATATCAGGCTTCTTCTGACTTTGTGGTGATGGAATGCAAACCCGAGATATCCAGGGATTTGGAGTGGAGGCTCATATTAACTGTTTAGTGTAGGAGAGGTGGACAGTTATTGCTCCAGTAGTAAAAATTCCTATTGGCATAATGAGTACAGTGTTGTAATGACCACTACATATCTAAGTACTTTCAGAAAACATCTGTTTGTGTCCATCCTGGTCCATTGAGAGCTACACCTGCCCACTCCGTGTGGTTCTTCAGAGACTCTTGTATGCTTTTACTTGCATGAATATTGTCTTGCATGATTTGTCTGTTGACAGAGATGGGTACAAATGGTGAACACCTGACTCAAGCAGATTTTTCCATGAAATTAGAAACAGATATGGGAATACAAGCTTGTTGTTTTTTTCCTCCTACGTCATAAATTTGAGGATATGGGTTTGTTGCTGGCAACAACCATCTTTCCAGCTATAGGAAGATGCTATACATGAAGCAGAAAAGAATCAGTCTGTTAGGTAACTAAAAGTAGGGACACATAGGACAACAAAAGGGAAGAAGAGAGGTGAGAGAGGAGAGAGGATGGCAAAAAAGAATGAGAAGAGGATGAAGATGATGACACCTTTGCATCTCCTGAGTTCATATACACCTACAATCTTCCCAGTTATAGGAGTCAATAAACTAGCTTTCTTGCTTAGGCTTGACTTTGCTTTCTATTGGCCATATCCAAGAAACTCAATGCATATAGGCTTCAAAGGTTTTAATTGACAAAAGTGTTATGATTCTACATCATTATGATTAATTAAAAAATGCTAAAATAAGTGCCAGGTACTAAGCAGTTGAGTTGAATTTATTCAATTATTTCTTCACCCCATGCATTAATTCTCACTACTATCATTACCATGTTACAGATGAAAACAAAGAATTGAAGAATGGTGAAGTGATTTGCTGAGTGAGAGACACTCAGCTATGAAGAGATAACATTGTCAAAATTAGGATTCATTTGGGTAAGAAAAACCCAGGTGTTGGGTTCAGCTCTTGAGACTCTCTGACTTACAGCAGTTACTTACCAGTCAAGAGGATTTGCCCATTTCCTTCCCTTCTCCATGGCAGACATACATTTCTTACCTTAAAAAAGTTGGACTCGGACATATGATCTGCTTTGGCTAATGGAATGTGATTGAGCATAACATATGCCACATCGAGGAGGAGATTTTTAAATGTGTGTGTGTGTGTGTGTGTGTGTGTGTCTGTGTCTGTGTTTTGACTTGCTTCTTTCTTATCTGCCTTCTTCCATGGGAAGAGTGCACACTAAACATATTCTGTTTTTGCAGCCGAAGTATTGGAATTAGAAACACAGGGAGAAGACTGGCACCCAAGCACAAACTACCTGCAGATTTATTAGTAAATTCTTGTCATGATAAGTCACTTAGAATTTTAGGGGGATATTTGTTACATGGCATTGCTTTTTTTTTTTTTTTTTTTTTTTTTTCTGAGGCAGCATCTTGCTCTGTCACCCAGGCTGGAGTGCAGTGGCACGATCTTGGCTCACTGCAGCCTCTGCCTACTGGATTCAAGCAATTCTCCTGCCTCAGCCTCCTGAGTAGCTGGGTCTATAGGTGCCTGCCACTACACCTGGCTAATTTTTTGTATTTTTAGTACCGATGGAGTTTCACCATGTTGGCCAGGATGGTCTTGATGTCCTGACCTCGTGATCTGCCTTCCTTGGTGTCCCAAAGTGCTGAAATTCCAGACATGAGCTCCCACGCCCTGCCCCCATGGCATTGTTTAAGCAAAAGTTGAAACATACAAGCCTGAAAAATTTTGAAAGAAACCAGTTGGCTTCATTCAAAGTATACTTGTATGTGCGTACTTTGAGGTAGATGTTATTCTAGTCATTAAGAAATAGATCAGTGAACAACAAAAAAAGTCTCTATCCTCATGGAGTTTACATTTGTGTGTGTGTGTGTGTGTGTGTGTGTATACACTATATACACATGTATATAATCTTATATATGTATACATACACAATCTTAAATATACACAGTCTTGTATCTGTAATCAAACATGCTGCAAGATGATTATTTTCTGCAACATTTTCACAAAAGTCATCGTTTAAGGTAACATCTAAATAGAGAACTGAAGGCTATGAGGGAGCCAGTCCTGCTAACCAACAGGGTAGAAGTGTTCTAGGCAGAAAGAACAAAAATTAGTCCTGAAAGAGTCCTCAGGCTGACTGAGAGGGGAGTGTGTTCTAGAGACGGGTTCTCAGGACTTTGTGTGACCAATTTTCTTTTTCTTTTTCTTTTTTTTCTTTTTTGAGGTGGAATCTCACTCTGTCATCCAGGCTGGAGTGCAGTGGCACGATCTTGGTTCACTGCAATCTCTGCCTCCCGGGTTCAAGCGATTCTCCTGTCTCAGCCTCCTGAATAGCTGGGATTACAGGCATCTGCCACCATACTCAGCTAATTTTTGTATTTTTTAGTAGAGGCGGGGTTTTGCCATGTTGGCCAGGGTGGTCTTGTATTCCTGACCTCATTGATCTGCCTGCCTCTGCCTCCTACAGGCGTGAGCCACTGCCTCCGGTTGTGCAACCAAATTTCTATGAGTTTTCCTTGCCTCATCAACTCTATAGATGGAAGGATTGAGGACTACAGTGTATCTACTCAAAATTATTCACAATTAAATGTGTATAATGATGAATATGGCTGTAGGATAGTGATCTTTAGCAAATACTTTTGTTATCTTCACTGTACTCTGAATTTTTTAGGTCATTTATGCAGGATACTGTAGAGTAAATTAGTAGACAAATTACTCAGCAGTTCATGGCCAGGTAGATGGGGCATAGATTGTTTGATTGGTCTTGGGTCAATCTACCATGATTACTGTTCACATGAGAAAAACATAACAAATAGACAACCCCCTAAAAGAACATTGCTTTAATTGTTATTTCGTCATCATTTTATGATTTATCCTTTTATGTCCTTTATCTCACTGAAACTAATGAGATGCACTTACATGAATTATTTTTGTTTATAATTAAGTAACCAAGGCTCATTGAGACCCAGAGTCTAATCCAAGATGTCACAGTGATTGACACATGGAGTGTGTGAACCCTGGTTTTCGCTAAGAATGCGCCATTAACACTTGTGTTATCAAATACAGCATCTTCTTTACTAATCCTGGTGACAGAATTCTCATTAATGATGTTTTAGTCTTCCTTTTTCACCTTTTCCCTCTTCATTGCCTTTTACTCTAATTTCTGCCCCCCCGACCCCCCAAAAAAATTCCTCATCCTCCATTCTTTCCCTATTGATTTTATTGCAAATGAATCCCTTCTTTCTAGGCTATTTCATGATAGCTATTTAAGAACTTCATATAAGGAAGGAAAGAAACAATTCTGAGGAGTTTTTATTCTTGTGGTTTTTAAATAATACAGCTAGTAACCAGGAAACATCTCCCAGAGACTTGGCTGGGTCAAATTCCAGGGAGATTTATGTTTGCATTACTTGTTGAAGATATTCACTGGTCCTCTCTACTAGTCCCTCTCCATAGGGCTCTTCCATAGGGCTCCTTCCTGTTGGGTGTACACTTTTAATTCAGGTCAGGTTTGGTAACATGAATTGTTTTGGCTACTAAATCTAAGCAGAAGTGACATGCACCACATTTGGGCAGAAGGTTCAAGAACCATCATGAGGTTCTACTATTGCTTTTTCTCTCTACTATCAGGTAATAATATCCCAGGTAGAGGGTTAGCCTTGACCCTGGAATGAAGAAGAAGACATTTGGTGCAGAGTGGCATGCAACCACAACGTGTAGCATGAATGAGAGACAGTATTCTGGTTGCAAACCATTGAGATTGGAGGGTTTTTGTTCTGCCAGCAAAACCCAGCTCATTAATACAAATAGTAATGGCATTTTTCAGGATCTTGCATGCTTTCTTACACATTACGTTAATATCATTTGGGCCCCATATCAATATTCTAAGCAAGTCAGATTTGTTAGTATTCCCATTTTAGATATAGAGAAGCTCAAGCTTACATGGCTTACTAAAAACAAAAAAATTCTCATTCAGGAAATGGAAAAAATAGTCTTAGTGAAGTTCTCTTGATTCCTCTTTTAGCTCTCTGTCCTTAATCATATCCTGCTACATAAATGAGATAAGTCCAGGCAGTTCCTGGACTCTTTGGAAGCTACATTAAACCATTTGGGATACTAAGTGCACTTACTATGAGAAAGACATGAATTATTGAACATTATCCGAGTGACCTGGAAAGTTCATGCAAAGGGCTTTTCTTATACCACGCTGCAGTTTATGCACCCAAGAGGCCGCCTCTCAAAGTAGTGTTAGGCATGGTGCATCTTGTGTTGCAGAAATGGAGAGGGTCCCTTTCAGCTCTCAGCCTAGTGACAAATGGGACCAGCTGTGTCAAAAGCTGGGGAGTGGAGGGCAGTTCAGCAAATTCCTATTTATAGAGAAACAGCAGAGTCAGAGAGATGATAGAGGTGGGCCCTGAACTGAGTCAAACAGGGACAAGCCCAATTTTGGGTAGAGGAAAATTTGAGAATAGGGTACAGGGAAATAGAGAAAAACCAAGCTGGGTTGGGACAGAGAAATGTACTACCAAGGAAATTGAGAGGTATCTGTTCCAAATCTAGAGTACAGGGACCAGAGAGTGTAATTACCAAACCCACAGACATGATTATGACTTTAAGCTTAAATTTGATGGTAAGAAAATTGGACTGAATATTTAGATTTTAGATGTTTTAGTTAAGCTATAATTCTGCTTTTTGCTTTTTATAAAAGCTAATTTTTTTTACTCTCTTAATGTTACCTCAGACAACCACTTCTCTTTTGCTCTCTGAAATGAGATGCTATACGAATTCTTGCCAGAAATATCAAGTTAATGCCCAAGCCAGCTCTATGTTCTGATTTATCTTCCACGTTGACTCAGAGTAACAGAGCCATACATTAAGGAACAAAGCTCACTGCTGGGGTATTTATAACCTTGTCTTTTAAAACATTTGGCAGACGTTCAGACCCTCCATATGTTCACAGTATTAAACTTCACCATAAAAGGAATGGAAGAGTTACATTTGAAGAAAGCTGGTATTGTATGGTCTGAAAGTCTGGCAGTTTAAAAAAAAAAAATCAAGTCCAACTTGAAATAACAGACGCTCTGTGATCCTGCTGAAAGTTTAAATCCCACACAACAAAGTCCTGCTCTCCCTAACACTGAAGATGTCATATTTCAGGAGCATTTTCGGTGACTCAGAGTAGACATAGTGAGTTTCAGAACCTGGTTTAATAAGGATACATTCCTGAGTGATGAGGACTAGAAAGAAAAGCTATGGGGTGGAAGCACAGCAGGCCAGCCCCAGTGTGCACTACTACTTCCTCCCAGCATCATGAAAGCCTTGCAGGAATAGGGAAGTCTTCTAGGGGGTCAAGGTCCTTCCAGTGGGTACACAAGCAAATCTACGGGGATATGGGCTGGACATGCTCGAACCTATATTTATATTCATGGATATACATGGAATTTACATCCATTTATCCAAAATATGTTTTTTTCTGATGTTTAGTCATTAATTGAAACTGTCACCATTAGTCTATCCATCTTTAAGTGAGTCACAGATCTTGAACAATCTTTGATGCATCCTCGAAAAGGGTGAAAGTTCCCTAGCTCACTAGTTTAGCAATCATTCTACTGCTTTTGCTGTGAAGTCCTGCTGTTTAGAGCTGCTCAGTTAAGTGAATTTATGGATTATATAATGTGAGTTTGATTAAATTAACGAATTTAAAAAGAAGTGAATTTTATAAATACATGGAAAGAGAATATGGATCGAAAGTAATACTAATAAGACATGCAAAATGGAGCCGTAGACAAGAAAAGAAAGTGCTCTCTGAGTGTGAGCCTTCATCAGCCATAATTCAAATTAATGTAACAACAACCTAGGCTGAATTATAATGGATTAGATGAACTCCAAAATGGACTAATCACAATGTAGTACTCTGAATTGGATTCCGGAACAGAAAAAGGGCATTGGTGGAAAAACTAGTGAAATCTAAATAAAATGTATAGTTCAGTGAGTAGTATTGCATGGATGTTAATTTCATAGTTTTAACAAATGGTTACATAAGTGTTTAACATTAATGAGAACTGGGTGACGACTATACAGGAACAGTCTACGCTATTTTTTAAACTTTTTTGTAAACTTGAAATTATTTCAAAAATAAAAAGCTTATTAAAAGAATTCAAGGTGAATTGAGGACAAATAATTATAGAATAAACTGAAAATCCTGGCAATGAAGAAAAAAATGCCAATTAACTATAAAAAAAACTTGAGATGATAACCGAAGAAAAGCTATTTTAAAGACATATTTTCATTTCCTACATCCATAATAAACCTTATCCTAAGTATATAATTATTAATTCATGAAGAAATAAAAATAACTTCTTTTTGAAAGAAACATGCTATAGAGAAAACATTTTGCGAATGTTTCCATTGCTGTATGATTTTCTTGCTAAAAATGATTTGCCTTACCTAAAGATGTATTAATGCACAAAATAATTTAAAATAAATAGGGGTTCATAATTTAAGAAAAAAATAGAGTTTAGCTCTCATTGATTCATAGCCCTGGACAATTCTGTTTATTGAAATAGGATTCACTCTTCTAAGGCAGCATTGTGATTTGGTGATGAGGAGGAGAAAAGGCCAATTCAATCAGTATGAAATGTAACTGACTGCATTACCAGCTCTTTCTTCATTAAGCAAGTAACTTTTCCTCCAAACCATGTTTTAAAATTATGATTGTCCACAATATCACTGAGGTGCTGCACTGTTTTTAGGAATTTTTCTCAAAACTTGGAAAAAGATGTTATGATAAGACATGTTCATAGTGCTATATCTATATCTAGGAATTCATTGCAGGGGATAACCAGATATCCGTCCTTTTATAATAAGGGTATTTATAATAGCATAGTTTACAATACCAGAAAAAAAGTGGAAGTGACTTAAATGCCCCCCAAATAAATGATGACCCATCAATTTGACTGAATATTATTTAATCCTTATAATCTGTTTCCAAATATTATATAAAGAAGTGAAAACATATTCAGCAACTTTTTTTCTTCAAAATTACTAATGTGTCTATACAAGGTGAATTTAGTATATGAAAACTAACAAACAAAAAACCCTACCTGAACGTGAACTTCTCCTTAGACAGAATTTTCTCATTCATAAAATGGAGATAAATGTATGCTGTTATTCTGCCGTCTCATAGGCTATTGTGAGAACTGTACAAGGTTAATGCCTGCAAAGTGCTTAGAAGGGCAGTCTGGCCCAGCCTCTTGCCCATAACAAATGCATGTTGAGTGAAGATAATGATAATAGCCTTTTGAAAACCTCAGTGGAGTCTGAACTCATAGATGGCTTGTGGATATGTTATTTCAGCTTAAAAACTATCACTAGTCAGTACTTTCAGGCAAGACTTGCTTTTAAAGTGGATAAGGCATCCCCAAGATGTAGGTGATTCTTCCCATGAGCTACTTCAAAAACAATGCCTGCCACTGAAACCCTATACCAGAATGTTTGCCACTTGGGTGCACCTAGTTCAAGTTCCCCCAGAGCCACCTGACTCTGGCAAGTTGAGCTGCATTTGTGGAGACAATTAAAGAGTAAACTTATTTCTCCCTCTATTTTCACGTAGCCTTCTGTCATCTCTCTCACCTCCTTCTTCCTTCCCTTGCCTCTTTCTCTTTCTTCTTCTCATCCTAATTACAAGTGCCCTATGTCTGTCTTGTCATCTCTCTCGGTCTGTTTTAGTAACATTCATGTTTATACACTATGTCTAGTCTATTTATGCTCCAGTCACTGTCAAGCCTCTCTACTTACTGTCAAATGCCTCTTCCAAATTCCAATCTGAGAACTTCAGTTCTTGTTTGAAAAACTTTTTTTGGTTTCCTATTTTTCTCAGAGTTAAATTGATCAGCACAGCATACACATTTATCTATCACTGAGGGCTGGGTGCAGTGCCTCATGCCTGTAATCCCAGCACTTTGGGATGCCGAGGCAGGTGCATAACTTGAGGTCAGGAGTTCGAGACCATCCTGGCCAACATGGCGAAACCCTGTCTCTACTAAAAATACAAAAATTAGCTGAATATGGTGACACACACCTATAATCCCAGCTACTCGGGAGGCTGAGGCATGAGAATTGCTTGAGCCTGGGCGGCAGAAGTTGCAATGAGCCAAGATTCCACCACTGCACTCCGGACCTGGGCAGCAGAGTGAGAGTTTTTCAAAAGAAAAAAAAAATCCCTATCATTGAACTTCAACATGCTTCTCAGATGCATTTCAAACCAACCTTGCCAACCGACATTTTGCTATTCTAGTACAGAAAAACTTCCTCTTTTTTTTTTTTTTTTTTTTTTTTTTTCTTGAGACAGAATCTCACTCTGTCACTCAGGCTGCAATGCAGTGGCATGATCTCGGCTCACTGCAACCTCCGCCTCCCAGGTTAAAGTGATTCTCCAAGCTCAACCACCTGAGTAGCTGGGATTACAGGTGTGCATTACCATGCTTGGCTAATTTTACATTTTTTTAGTAGAGATGGGGTTTCACCATGTTGGCCAGGCTGGTCTCGAACTCCTGACTTTGTCAAGTGATCTGCCCACCTCAGCCTCCCAAAATGCTGGGATTACAGGCATGAGTCACAGAGTCGAGTCTTTTTTTTTTTTTTTTTTTTCCTAAGTCTCTTGACTAAGGAACATGGTGATCCTGTCTCTGGAAAATGTTAACCCTGTTTGCCTACCTGGTTGACCTCTTGTTTTATCTTCCATTGCCGAGATGTGTTCTCCTCCAGGAAGCTTTCCTTCTCTTTATCTAGAAAAATGATTTTTCTTTCCTTTTTACCATGGCTGCACTTTACATTATCTTATTAAGTGGTCTTACAAGTGATTGCTTTACGTGTGTCTCCAGCCCTGGATTGTGAGCCTCTTGAAGTGTTCACTATTATTTATCTATAGCTTCCAGCTAAGGGTATTTCATACAGAGTAGACCCACAGTAAATGGTTGATGATTTGATCAACCAACACTTTTTGAATGCCTACTATCTTTTGAAGAATCTTACCATTAAAATGCATAAGAAGTACCTCTAGGCCAGATTCAGTGGCTCACACCTGTAATCCCAGCACTTCGTGAGGCAAAGATGGGTGGATTGCTTAAGCACAGGAGTTTGAGACCAGCGTGGGAAACACGGCGAGACCCTCTGTCTACAAAAAATGCAAAAATTATCTGGGCATGGTGGTGCATGCCTGTAGTCCCAATTACTCAGGAGGCTGAAGTGGGAGGATTGCTTGAGTCTGGGAGTTGGAGGTTGCAGTGAACCATGCTTGCACCACTGCATTACAGCCTGGGTGACAGAGTGAGAACCTGTCTCTCTAGAAGGTCCCAGATAAAATGTAAATAAGTTACTTAAGCAGCATTTACCATATTAGTGAGGCATATCTACCAAGTTAGAATTTTATTGGTGAGTTTACCTATGGAATATAGATGTATTACTGGTACAGATAGATTCAGATATTTAAAAAGTCATCAAAACTTTCTTTTTTGTTTTCTCTAATTGACTTCATTCTTGGGTGAATCCTCCCATATGTTGGCACATTGGAACTATGGGCCTTACAAACTTACATCCTCCTAGATAACAAGCCCTGAGAAAGTCCTCACTGTCTGACAAATAATGAATACAAAAATGATGGATGTGATTCGTAGTTGGTCAAACTTGGGCATGTATAAATCCCTAAATGAATCAATGTCCTGCTCTGATTTACTAAGCTGGGGTCAAATACAAATACAATTTATGGAATGAGAGAAGAGGGGTGGTTTTCTAAAGGATATTTTAATATTAACATAGGAGAGAGAGAAACAGACTGCCATTATATTGGACAAACAAAACAATAGTTTCACACCACAGAGAGGTTAACAAAAAAAGAAAGAAAGAAAGAAAGAAGGAAGGAAAGAGAAAGGAAGAAAGAAAGAAGAAAGAAAGAAAGAAAGAAAGAAAGAAAGAAAGAAAGAAAGAAAGAAAAAAAGAAAGAAAGGAAATTATTTTAACACTATAAATTCATAAAAGGTTTTCTTTTTTCTATCTGTCAAAACCCTTCACATGCCATCTCAACTATAATTTGTTCTGTGAAGTTTTACCCCAAACTCCTGGGAAGAGCATGTCATTTTTACCTCTGTGTTTCCCAGCTTTTTGAATGTGTACTTCCATTTTTTCAAATGCCATATTGTACTGCAATTGTTTGCTTACCACATCTTCTCCAATGCACTGTACCTTCCTCAAGGGAGGACCACTCAGTATCTTCTTCTTGTGTGTCTTCACATTGAACACCTAGGAAACATCTTTAAAAATGTTTACTGATTGCAGGCATGGCTATAAAAAAGATGCAAACTGAGAGAAAGGGTAGGAACAGTTCAAGACATAAGATATCCAGGAACTTTCTGTCTACCTCATGAGATTGAGGCCATTAATAGAGAAAATAGATGCCCACTATCTCCTACTACCCCACAGTTTTACAGTATAGAATGCAGGCTGGGTGTGGTGGCTCACGCCTATAATCCCACCACTTTGGGAGGCCGAGGCAGGAGGATCACCTGAGGTCAGGAGTTTGAGACAGCCTGACCAACATGGAGAAACTCCTTCTCTACTAAAAATACAAAATTAGCTGGGCATGGTGGCACATGCCTGTAATCCTGGCTACTCAAGAGGCTGAGGCAGGAGAATCGCTTGAACCCAGGAGGCGGAGGTTGCGGTGAGCAGAGATCATGCCATTGCACTCCAGCCTGGGCAGCAAGAGTGAGACTCCGTTTAAAAAAAAAAAAAAAAAAGAATGCACTGGCTATAATTCAGACAAATAAGATCAAATCTTATTGATGGAAACTCTTATTGGCCAAGGAAGCTATTTAAATTTTCACAGCATCTAGTTCATCACATGTGAAACAGGGATTACAACATCCATGAAAAGAGCAATTTAAAAATAAAACTTGAAAGTATATTTGAAAGGAAACAGTGTCAGGCCTTCAGTCTGTGTTAGTTTTGCTTGCCTTCCATGCATCTTCTTCACCTCATTACCCTTTATTTAGTGACATCTGTCCCTGGAAAGCCTCTTTAAAAATATGCAGCCAACTGCTAGGCTAACTTCTTTTCTAAGCCAGGCTATGATTTCATGACATTGTTTTATCTGAATTCTCTATTTCGACTTTCTGAGCATCCCTGTGATTTGCTTCTGATGCAGTAACAGCATTCTTTTATTTGTTCAACCTGTAAATTTGAAAATTTCTCCTGAACCTGTTTTCTCAGCAGGTTTCCTCCACTTTGCTGGAAACAGAAGTTGGTGACTGTTCTGAGTGCAGAATGCTGGAATGAAATTAGACACCAGTCCATGCAGATATCTCAGACATGGGAAGAGTTTGGGTAATGATGCACCCAGGGAATATGTACCACCCACTATATTGCTAGAATTACTGCAGATGACAGAAACCCACATCTAGACAGTAACAGACAAAAAAGAGCTCTCTGGGCTAACGTGATTTTTAAAATTCAGCGTGATAAAGCCATTTTATTTCTTTTCTTTTCCCAACACTTCTTTTCTTCCTTTCTTATTCCCCTCCATCCTTTGCCTCTTTTATTAGCTTTATTTATTCAGATTGTCTGTATGAGTAGAAAAAAAAATGAATGGAGTTGGTAGCTCCTTGCTTTCAATATTCTTGCAGCTTTTTAATCTCAGGAAGAGAGCTCCCTCTTCTCCTCTCCCTCGTTTCTGCTCCCCCTTTTCTCTCTGTCTCCCACTTCTCTCAGCTTTCTATATTAAATCTTATAGAAGAGCTATGATTGGCCCTGCTTGGGTCAATGTCTGCCCCTAGATCAATTCTATTGCATACAGAAGGAAGGAATGAAGTGCTGTGATTGACCAGGCCTGGGTCAGTGGCCTTTCTTTGCTGCCAAAGGCTCTATGACAGACAGATCTATTGGAATTCCACGGCATGAGGGAGGACACTGGAGAGAGACATTTATCAGACATCCACTTACCAATGAGAAAGCTCAGTGTCCTTGGTGAGGTCACCACACTCATGGGGATTTTTGCCTACCTGTATTAAGGAATTCAGACCTCTGGCAATTTGAGATCTTCCGAGACATACTTCTACTCCAACACAATCCAGTAGCACTCATGGGATGGATCTCTTCATGAGAAGGGTGGTTTAGCCTAAGATAATGCTATAAGGAAGCCTGAGACTTCATTAAAAATCTTAATTATTATTATTATTATTATTGAGACAGAGTTTTGCTCTTGTTGCCCAGGCTGGAGTGCAATGGCACAATCTCAGCTTACCGCAACCTCCACCTCCTGGGTTCAAGCAATCCTCCTGCCTCAGCCTCCTGAGTAGCTGGGATTACAGGCATGCGCCCCCACGCCCGGCTAATTTTGTATTTTTAGTAGAGATGGGGTTTTTCCATGTTGGTCAGGCTGGTCTCAAACTCCCGACCTCAGGTGATCCACCTGCCTCGGCCTCCCAGAGTGCTGGGATTACAGGCATGAGCCACTGCGCCAAGTGAATTCATGTTTATTTTTACTAATGTATAGACTTTAATTTTTTAGGGCAATAGTAGGGTTACAGAAAACTTACGTGGAAAGTACAGACAATTCCCATATGCCATCTCAGTCCCTCCCATCCCCAACAGTTTCTCCCATTATTAACATCTTGCATGACGTAGTGCATAGGTTACAATTGCTGAGTCAATATTGTTGTATAATGTTATTAACTAAATCTGTAATTTACATTGGGGCTCACTCTTTTTGTTGTATATTCAATGGGTTTCGACAAATACAGGATGATGTGTATCTACCACCGTGGTATCATAGATTTCACTGCCCTAAAAATCCTCTGTGTTCCACCTGTTCATACCTCCTTCCTCCACCCCCAAGGCCCTGGCACTGATCTTATTACTGTCTCCCAAGTTTTGCCTTTTCTCAAATGTCATGTAGTTGAAATTATACAGCATGTAGCCTTTTCAGATTGATTTTAGTTAGTAATAGCATTTAATATTTCTCCAAGTCTTTTGGTAGCTTGATAGCGCATTTTTTATTATCATTGAGTGGTATTACATTTCACGGCTATATCACAGTTTGTTCACTTACTGAAGGACATCTTGGTTACTTTTTTATTTTGACAATTGGGAATAAAGCTACTATACAAATTTTTACACAGGTTTTCGCATGGCTATTAGTTTGCAACTCATTTGGGTAAATACCTAGAAGCATGACTGCTTGATTACATGGTAAATGTATGTTTACTTTTGTAAAAAAAACTGTTACACTATCTTTCAAAGTAGATGTGATATTTTGCATTCCCAATGGCAATGAAAGAGAGTTTCTTTTGCTCCACATTCCTTCACCATTTGATGTTGTCAGTGTTTTCGATTTTAGCCGTTCTAATAGGTGTATAATTGTGAAGACATTTTATTCCAAGTTTTGTCTGTTTTCATTCCCTGTGACTCTGAATGACTAGCTTATCACTTTCTTCGGTGAGACACAATTATTACCTGTGACCTGGCTAAATGGATTCTTCATCTTCATCCCAAATAGTATATCTTGCAACAAGGGAATGTACAATCCTGGACCTCATTACATTCTTTTTTTTTTTTTTTTTTTTTTTTTTGAGACGGAGTCTCGCTCTGTCACCCAGGCTGGAGTGCAGTGGCGCAATCTCGGCTCACTGCAAGCTCCGCCTCCCGGGTTCACTCCATTCTCCTGCCTCAGCCTCTCCGAGTAGCTGGGACTACAGGCGCCCGCCACATTACATTCTTATTGCCCCAAAATATCTTATGGGGCCTTGGAATCTTCATATTTTGCAAGCTCCCTCAGTGATTTTTGGGAACATGGGATGCTATTGTGACATTTGTTTCAAATCATTCAGCCTCATTTCTTGTCCATGGGCTTTCCTGGGACAGCCCTACATTCTCATCTTTGTGTTCTGAGGCAGCACCACTCTCCCTGGACATAGATTTTGAAGCAGTAACTTCAAGACTCTGAGCCCCCAGTTCTTAGTTCGCACAATAGCACTGACACTACCTATCCCAAAGAGCATCTGATAGGATTGAATGAAATAGCTGGTATGGAGGCCTTTGGGGCAGAGGGCAGCAAAAATAGCCACTTAACCAACTGGCTTGTTCCTTCCCAGTTACTTGGTTTTCATATAACTCTGTTTGTGCAGCTGACCACATCAGTGCCTAATTCTAACAACTGCATTACCAAGGCCTGGTTGGACCTGTTTAAAGCCATTTGAGTCCATACACCTTACCTGACACTTCCAAAATTAAGTAAAATGGCATGGAGGGAAGGGCAAAAAGTAATCACAACCTGACCTATGTTAAACCTGCCTGGCTTTTTTACGTCTCTGTTTGCTTTATAGAGAGAAATTAAAGCAGGCTGAAGACTGCAAACCAAGTGAGGAGATGCTTTTTTTCAATCACAAAGACTTTTATATGCATATTTTAGCAATGCTTAGGCATAACGTATACATGAGACAATGCTTATAAAAGGGAGATTCAGATTTGTTCTTTGAGTTTACATAATGTTTTCAATGAGAAGAGACCAGGATGATGATCCACCCCAGTCTTCCTATTTGGGTAATGAATGAAAAAACTGAAATCAAGAGAGAATAAGCAAGCTCACGCTGCCATTAGTGCAAAGCTGGGAGCTAGAACTCCTTAATCTGAGGACACGGCACACGTTTACTTATGTAACAAACCTGCACATTGTACACATGTACCCCGGAACTTAAAATAACAACAATAAAAGGTAAAAACAAATAGAATAAAGCAAAGTCTTCCCTGATATCTTTTGATTATGGGTTTAGGTCTAGGCTCTGCATCTGAGGTCTTCCACTTCCACCTGACCGTGCTCCTTTTTGATGTCCCTGTTGTCTTGTGCCACCTTTACCCTATCTCTTTTCTTAGAGAATCAACTGTTGACACTTCAGGTGTCCAGCTCTGCTTCCTGGCTCCTGATTTGATCTACCTTGGTTCCCTAAGGGCTGATGGTGGGCAAAGGTATCTTGCTGATGGTGTGACCACAATGTACCTGTGTACTTCTCTCCATCAAGACCCTTGACTCTCTGAGTCCCAACCAAAATGCTCTCTCTTCCTAACTTGTTGCCTTGGAAGAAAGCACTTTGTCCTCCATCTATGAAAGTGACTTCTCAGGATCATATCCCAACACCAAAGCTTCACTGTATCACCCTTACTTTGTTTTGCAATTATTCACTTAACATATATTTTTATACCTATGTATGATTAAAATATACTCTTTTTAGTGTACAGGTTGTCATGTTGACAAATTCCTAGACATTTGTAACCACCACTGTAATAAAGACACAGAATACTGAGGATTGACTTTTAAACTAAGTCTGTTAAATGATATTTAATTCATTTCCTCTTTTTTATTACTAGAATTTATCTTCCAATCATGGTTTCTGACCTGAGTGAGAATAAGTGCAATGAAAATGATTTGTTAAAAATTTCCAATAGTAAAGGGATGTGTAATTTTATTTGCCACGGACAGCCTGTTTGCCCATAAGATATCATTTTTTTTTCTATAGGCAATTTAAAATAGTGGAAGCATCTCATGGATTCCTAATACTACCTCAATAATATCTAAATCAGGTCTTAAGGCTTTTAGTGTGTCTGTTCTAGAACCGGATAAAAATGCTTTCTTTAAATACCTTGAGGTTATACCAAAGGATCTCCCTGTGGGGGCACTTGAAAATTGTCAAAAAGTTTTTTTCATGGATCTTGAAGATATGAGGTATTATTCCTGGCACAATATTAGAGTGTTTCTTCTATCAAGTCATTTTGACAGCTAAGTCGGTATTGATCTTTACATTCTCAAATATCAAAACCAACTTCTCAGTGATAAAAAGAAAGTGGCCAGAGACCTCCCAGGAATTTCCTGCTAGAAAAAAGAAAAAATCTTGCTCTTTGCTGTCCAAATGCTCAGCATGTTAAACCTCACTTTGAATCAGTCTTTCAGACAGATAATGAGGTGGTAACACAATACAAGACTGTAATAAAAATGGATGGAGTGAAAAAGAATTCCTCAGGATATGAACTGAGATATGTATACAAACCAGCAGTAATCATTAATAAAACTTATTTTTTGGGTCTCACTCTCAATCTTTCTTTCCTGCGCAGTTGGATACCAGGATTTTTAGGAAGGAATAACACATCAAACAACACATCTGCATGGTTAATGAAGGTGTCAGACTAGAGTTGGATTTTAAAATGGAAGTCCTTTGGCATACTGCAATAAGGAGATAAGATACTTTTTATAGATTGCAAGAATTTAAATACTTTGAGTTGCTTTCACAGAATGCTCTTCAGTTTTAATAATATCCAGTCATTCTTATTTTGCAATGAATGAAGAAGAAGAAAATGAATGTGTCATGCATTGCAATAATTGCAGAGAGACTATTTTCAAAATAAAATAAACAATAAAATCATAGTTTTTCTTATTTTTTTAAATGAGAGGCAATGTGGGGCTAGTCTCATCCTATGTCTTCATTTTGCAAATGAGAAAACAAAGGTAAATTTATTTGTTCTCCGTAGATAATACACTAATGACAAAGACTAGAATGGAACCAGAGTATTTTTGGACCATAATATAAAGTTATATTAGAAAGTGGTACTACAGGCCGGGCGCGGTGGCTCACGCTTGTAATCCCAGCACTTTGGGAGGCTGAGGCGGGCGGATCACGAGGTCAGGAGATCGAGACCACGGTGAAACCCCGTCTCTACTAAAAATAAAAAAAATTAGCCGGGCGTGGTGGCGGGAGCCTGTAGTCCCAGCTACTCGGAGAGGCTGAGGCAGGAGAATGGCGTGAACCCGGGAGGCGGAGCTTGCAGTGAGCCGAGATCGCGCCACTGCACTCCAGCCTGGGCGACGGAGAGAGACTCCGTCTCAAAAAAAAAAAAAGTGGTACTACATATATTGACCCATGTATTAGGGGGCTGCGCGTCTTTGACAACCTTGCTTTACCCTAAATGTAAAGAATATGGAAGTTAGTGTTTGTTTAGATCAGAATGGTGGTCAAGAAGTAGAACCTTAAATATAACCGTAAGTTTGTGAGGCTGTTTTGCCTAGAGAAATTAATGCTGAGAGCAAAAATAATCGTATGAATAAACAGAAAGTAGTAGCAAGTCACTTCTAACACAACCAGGCTCCTCCATACCAGGTGGGCAATCTTGGGCAGGTTTGGCCCTCTTTAGGTTTCTTCTTTTTCTTTTCTTTTATAAAAATAAGGGGAGATATTTACTGCACACGATACAAAAATTGTTTTATAAAATCAATTCTGCTTGACTAGGTCACCTTAATATAAAAGATAAAACACTTAAATTTTTGGAAAAATAAGGGGAATATCTTCATGAACCTAAGGTAGACAAATAATTAAGACACACAAAGTGATGAATGATACACTTGAACACATTAAAATTAAGAATTTCTGTTCAAACTGTTCACTCAACACTTTAGAGAGTGAAAATCCGAGATACACAATTGGAGACTGTATTTACATAACATATATCTAACAGTGGACTTGAATCCAGAATATATAAATGACTGCTACAATAAGGAAAGGCAGACAACCCAATTTAAAAAAATAGTTGAAAGACTTGAACAGGCACTTTGTAAAACAGGATACTAAAATGTCCAATTAATACAACAAACAGCGCTTAATTAGTCATTAGGGAAATACAATTAAAATCATAATGTGATATTGGTATACCCAATTACAATGGGTAAAATGAAAAAGACAAATGATACCAAGTGAGGGTGTGGAGGATGAGGAGCCGCTAGATCCTGATACCTTGCTGGTTGGATTTTAACTTGGTACAATCTTTTTGAAATATAAAAACCCAGAAAACTAAAGCTGAACAAAAAGATATGCCTTATGACTTAGTAATTCTATCCCTAGTCATATTATCCAACAGAAATATGCATCTATGTGTGCCAAAGACATGTATAAAAATGTTCATAGCAGCCTTATTTGCAATAGGCAAAAACTGGAGATAATCTAAATGTCTGTGTATAATAGAAAGGATAATGATATGGTATATCCATGCAGTAGACTATTGCACATTGAAGAACAGACACAAACTACAACTAAACAGAACAGTATGAATGAATCATACAAAATAGCATTGAGGAGAATAAGTCAGTTTTCCCAAAGTACCTATTACTTTATTTTACTTATTTAGAGTTCAAAAATAATCAAAACAAATTGATGACATTATACAGAGTGGCTAATTCTTCCTAGGATGCAGCGGCTGGAAGGGGGTGTAAAGGGATTTCTAGGGTTCAAGTCTGGCTCATGTTCTGATACAGGCACTGTATCAGATCTGTATGGAGATATATTCATTTTCTTAAAATTCATGGATTTGTGTTCTTTTCTGCATGTTACGTCTCAACAAATTTGAAAAATAGTGAGGTAAATCAGATTAGAGAATTTCTGACCCAGTAATTATCAGACGTTTTACAAAAAAATTTTAGGGAATTTACTAGAAAGACAGATTTCGGGGCTTCGGGGAATATTATTGTTAAGAACACAGTTGCTTGTTTTAAAATATGCAACCTAGATAATTCTAACTCAAGTGGGTTCTTGGACACGTTTTGAGAAATGGTGTGATAAGAAGTCTTTCAACTTTGATATTTCTAAAGCTCTGTGGGCAACTAGCAGATGAAGGTAATCGGAAAGTCATGACATTGTCTTCACTGAAATATTTGACTGTAGAAGTTACCATGGAAAATATCTCATCATGACGCCACTGCAGAGTTTGCTGTTTTCAAGGGGGCCACCCTTCTTGGGCTGTGCTTAGTTTAATAGTTTTATAGAGATCTTGGAAGCCGATCTTTAGGGATGGTTAAAGTTCTGATGATGAGTATGAAACACTTTAAAAAACATTTGCAGTTATTTTGGCATTTTATACTTTTAAAAATTTTAATTGGTGCATAAAAATTGTACATATATATAGAGTTCATTAGATATTTCAGTACATGCAAACAATGTGTAATGATCACATCAGGATAATTTTAATATTCATCACCTCAAACATTGATCGTTTCTTTTGGAGAACATTCAAAATCCTCTCTTCTAGCTATATTGAAATATGCAATAAATTATTGTTAACTATAGTCATCCTATGGTATTATAGAATACTAGAAATTATTCTTCCTTATTTAACTGTAATTTTTATACCTATTAACCATCCTCTTCCTATTTCCCCCTCACCACTCCTCTTCCCAGGCTCTGGTAACCACTATTCTACTCTATACTTCAATGGGATCAACTTTTTTAGCTACCATATATGAGTGAGAACATGCAATATTTGTCTTTCTGTGCCCAGTTTATTTCATCTAACATAATGTCCTCTACGCTCATCCATGTTGTTGCAAATTACAAAATTTTATTCTTTTTTGTGGCTGAATAATATTTCATTGTGTATATATATCACAAGTGTTAAGATATGGAACACATCCATGTGTCCGTCAATGAATTAATGGATGATGAAGCACTTATTTTTTAAGAGAAGCTTTAGGTTTATAACCAATTGAACAGAAAGTGCAGATAATTCTCAAACCGAAAGCACAGATATTTTCCATATACACCCTGCTGTCACACATGAATAGCCTCCTCCACTACCAATATCCTCCGGCAAAGTGGTACGTTTGTTACAATCAATGAGCTTACATTAGCACATCATTACCAATAAAAGTTCATCATTTAGGGAATCACTCTTGATGTTGACAGCCTATGAGTTTAGACAAATGTATAATGGCAGTTATCCACCATTATAGTATCATACAAAGTAGTTCCACTTCCCTAAAATTCCTTTATGATCCTCCTATTTATCCCTCCCTCTCTTCTATCACCTGGCAATTACACAATCACTGATATTTTTACTACCTTCATAGTTTTGCCTTTTCCAGAAAGTTATATTGTGAAAATCATATAATATATAGCCTTTTAAGATTGGCTTCTTTCACTTTCATAATATTTATTTAATTTTTGTAATATTTATTTAATTTTTGTAATATATTTTCATGTCTTGATAGCTTATTTTGTGTTTGCAATGAATAGTATTCTATTGCCTGGATGAACCACAGTTTAAGTATTAATTCACCCATTAAAGGACATCTTGGTTGCTTCCAAGCTTTGGCAATTACAAATAAAGCTGTTATAAACATCAGTGTGCAGGTTTTGTATGGCCATAAGTTTTTAGCTCCCTCAGGTAAATATCAAATCCAGTGATAGTTGGGAATATAGCAGTTAGGCTATTTCATTCCTATGTGAGATAACTTTGATGTGCCATTTTAACTACAGAGATCCCCATCCAATCTATTAAGGCTGTCATTGGGTCTGCATTTCAGTTTAATTTTCCCTCAGCCCAATCCTGCTTCCTTTCTCTTCCTGCCACAGGTGTTAATCCCAAGACTACTCCCTAACAAAAGTCTGCTTCCAGAAGAAACAAACCTCTGGAGTTGGTGCCAGGAGTGATCTGGGACAGTAGTTCTTCAGGTGGCACTTTTGGCCTGGGTCATTCGCTGGCTAGCTGGTAGTGAACATACATGGCCAGTAGGTGGAGAACAGACAGCCCCTGGCAAAATATAGTGGTCCAACTTTTAAACTTTTACTAGCTGTGAATTGGGATGTATTGGACAGAAATACACTAGCTCCTGCAGTGTATTGGATCACTGATTCAAATGGAGGATATAGTAACTACAAAAACAGTAGAAGATGTGGCTCTTTTAGGATCCTGCCACTCTCTAAACAAATACGATAAAGGGCTGAGAGTGATTAATGGACAATTGAAAGTCTGTAGGAAAGCTAGAGGGCATCTTTGGCAGCAGACAAAGAAGTCCTCCTCTCCTGTGCAAGACAGCAGAGAAAGCTGAGCCACAGGACCAGGATTTACTAGTCAGATTAACTTAAAGCCAAAGCAGATTTGCTATGCCAAGGTCAGAATCTAGGTTGGATAGAGGACAGATTAGATGTTAAATTTGTAAGAGCAGATACTATATGACAGGAAAAATATGGAATGGGAACAGCTAAGTTGATGAACCTGAAAATCTTGATTTTGCATATTTTCCTGAATCTATTGAGCCTACAGCAGTGGCCCACATTGCACAATTGAAAAGCTAGGAAGTTCCTCTTGCTGGAAAGCAATTCGGACATTTCTTCTTTGAAAGATAAAAAGAGTTTCCTCTGGATGTCACTTCACTCTCATCCTGGACACTAGACCTATAACAGTTTGAGATGTGCTGAACCTGATAAGAGAATCAAAAGACCATTCCCTAGAGGAACTACAGCAAAGAATAATAGCAAAATTGGTACAGGACGTGTAGAGTTGGATTCTGAGTTTGCTCAATCAAGTAACTTGCTTGATTTTAGCTGTACAGCTCCTTGTGGGGTTAGTTTTGTACAAGCAGTACTTCTTGACTTCCTCCTCTTCCTAACCTTTTCCCACTCTCCAAAGGCACTGATTCTAAGAGCATTCCCTAACAAACACTCTGCACCCTAAACTCCATCTCTGAGTCAGGGTTCCATGGAAAACCAACTGGTAACACACAAAAGGAAATACTTGTAATGACTGCAAACATTACATGCAAGTACAGAATGTACACTGTAGGGATACATATTTGTGTCCAAATCAGAAAAGACCTATTTGAGACTTGCCAAAAAAAAAAATAGAATTGACAGCCTCAAAAGTAGAAAGAGCCATATCATGTGAGCAACTCAGGCAAAGACAAGATGATCATGTAGAGAGTCTGCTTCACATTAATATGTATTTCAAGAATTAAATTACAGACTCATGCCTGTAATCCCAGCACTTTAGGAGGCAGAGGTTGGAGGATCACTGGAGTCTATGAGTTCAAGACCAGCCTGGGAAAAATAGAGATCCTGTGTTTACAAAAAATTAAAAAATTAGCCAGGCGTGGTGGTATATATCTGTAGTCCCAGCTACTGGAGAGATGGGAGGATCTCTTAAGCCCAGGAGCTGGAGGCTGCAGTGAGCTGTAATAATGCCACTGCACTCCAGACCGAGTGCCAAAGTAAGACCCTGTCTCAAAAAATAATTAAATTAGAAAAAAATTGAGCTTCTTTAGTAGGTCCACTAGATTTCAAATTCTGTAAAAGGTTTTGCTGAAGTTGAAGTAGGTCAGGGGACTTGTAACTTTTCTTCCTTGGTCTTCCTTTTCCTTTTTGTGGATCCTTGAGTCATTTTTGTGGAGCCCTAGTGTTCCATGGAACACACTGAAAATTGCTGGTGTAGATGTTCTCACTGCTTCTTTCTAATTTGGTATTCTTTGGACTTATGATTTAATGATTTAGTGGGAAGTAATTCATCAGAAAGATATGAAACAAAAAGATATTACTCGGGTGTATGTGTTATGTCCTAAGCATTGGAGTTGTCCTAATTAGTAATTCATATATTCAGCTTATGAACTATGATATAATCACACGTTTAAATATGCAATCATTTCTCGACTTGATTGTAATAACCTGTCTATCAGAAAAAGACTTTCCCCTTCATCGCTATGTTGACTAAATGTTAAATTAATCATGGACCCTTGCCAAATCTGCTTTTTTTAAAAAAAAGAACAGCAAATAAATTACTTTTCCAAGACTGAATCATGCTGCTTCTCTTCCAAGAGCATTTTTGTAATTACTTCTTTGATTACCCAAGTGATAATATCAAGATAGATTCTTAACCTTTATACTAGGCCTTTGTGTGCAAATACATGTTGGAAAAGATGGCCAATGATTTAACACTCCACGCAAGGGGGCAGCTCTAAGCACTCCTCCAGTTCTATAACAGACTGAATGGCTTCCGATGGAACGAGGAGATAACAAAGGGAGAAATCTTGGCAGGAAAATTACTTTGCTTTGAATCCTAATTGCAAGATATCTTGAAACAGCTAAAATTTCACATTAGGTTGTTTCAAATGTGTAGAGATTCAAAAGTAATACAAAAATCACTACAATGTGTAGCTGTAAAGAAATAAAATATGGGAGCCAGGTGCAGTGGCTCATGCCTGTAATCCCAGCACTTTGGGAGACCTAGGTGGGTGGATCACCTGAGGTCAGGAGTTTAAGACAAACCTGACCAACATGGTGAAACCCTGTCTCTATGAAAATACAAAAAAAAAAAAAGTTAGCTGGATGTGGTGGCAGGTGCCTGTAATCTCAGCTACTTGGGAGGCTGAGCCAGGAGAATCGCTTGAACCTGGGAGATGGAGGTTGCAGTGAGTTGAGATCGAGCCATTGCACTCCAGACTGGGCAACAAGAGTAAAACTCTGTCTCTAAATAAATAAACAAATAAATACAAATGATAAAATATGTGGATCTACATATTTCAGCATATAAACTATTTTCTTTTATAGATGTTAGTCCCCAGTAAGGCTTTCCTTCTTAGCTCTGTCCACAGTCTGCTTCCTGAGGAATCTGATCTATGACAGTTGATAAAAGTAGGGAGGAAGATGAGGTTTTGGTATTGGGCCACTGCACCTGTCCAGCAGGTGGAGCACAAATAGCCCCTGGCACAAGGTGACAATCAAATTTTTTAAATCTTACTGGTGATGATTTAGGAGAATGTGGCAGTGGAAGGGAGTAAACTATCCAGTGTAATGATTCAGGCTTTGGGGATGATAACAACCATGAAGATAATTAATGGATTTGTATAGTTGTTACTAAGTTGCATTGCTCCCCTATACATGGATAATAAGATGATGACAAGTAAAACCAAACCAAACCAAACAACAACAACAAAACACTTGAAAACTAAGTGTGAGAGTGAGAGAATCTCTTCGGTAGCTTTTAAGGAGGCCCTCATCTCACACGATGACAGAGCAATGAAAACAGAACACTAAGTACTGCATTGAATAGTTAGCATAGCTTAACATCAAAGAGGGTTGAATGTTCAACCAAAGCAGGCCAGTTATGACAAAATTGGAGGCTCTAGTTGGGAAAACATGTGACCCTGACACGTGAGATGAAGTTATCTGAGTAGGAGCCATGCCCCAAGGAACTTAACATTTTAAACTTCTCTGAATCTTATGAGTTTGCAGAAGTGCCTTCTTTGCACCATCCCCCACTACGAGCTACCACTTCACCTGTGCAGGGAGATAATGCAGAGAGGCATTTCCTCCTCAAGCCAACAGGTGCCTGCTTTTGTCAAGAAATGCCCTTACCACCTCCACTGGCCATGAGGGTTACTACTCACGGTTAAATAGCAACACAACCCTGACCATTGAGGTTCTGGGATTCCTAAGGGAGGAAAGAGACCATAACCCAAAGGAGCTCCAAGACATAAACAGCACGAACTGACAGTGGCCAAGGAGTACCCATGAGACTAGATTCTAAGGGTGTTAGATCAAATTCAATGGGAAGGAGAATAGAATTTAATAAAAGAGAGTTTGTTGATTAGAAGCCATTCTCTAAGGATTCCAAATCTTGGTAAGTATCCCAGAGGATGTATCAAACTTGCAGCACACATGGCTTCTATATCTTGGAAAAAGAGATATGCATATGGAGCAACATTGAAACACCTGAATTTCTGTAACAGATGGTAGGGAAGGGGATGAGAAGGCTCAAAGAAGAGGACATGTGTGAATGGTCATATTTAGATGATGATAAAAGACTTATCTGAGGATTTTATTTCACAGGAGCACAGCAGAATGGACTGCTAACTGGACACCAATATCACTAAGTTCAATGGTGGCTCTCTCCTCAGGCAAGAGCTGGTAGCAGGGAGATTGTCATCCAGTTTGGCTTATTGGTAGCCATGGAGATGTTAGAGACATGTCAATAGATGTCAAGTGATGGCTCTTAACTACCAAATCCAGTAGAGTGCAATTACCATAAACTTCAACAAGGACAGAGTGGCAGCCAGGATGAAGTACAGAATTATGGTAATGGCAAATGGAACACAACATCTCTAGAAGCAAAATAGAGGGGTAGCCAGCAAAGCAGCAAAAATACTTCTCTCTCCCTCTTTCTCTGTCTTCTTCATTTTATTAATATCCGTGTATGCTAAGTATATAGCAATAGCAAGAGAAGGAGGCTGAAAGTGGTTTCTTTGATAAAACATCATAATCTCTTGTTTAAATTTCAGGGCAAGTTTGTAGACCTGAAACCCATTGATAGAAGAAATGCCCAGATTCCCAGAGGGAAGGCCGCTGTAGGAAAATGACATGCATACATTACAGTAATTACCCTGAAAGAAATCTATGAGCATTTATACAAGTGACCATAGACTTGGGAAAGGGGACTCAGGCATTTCAATGACAGATGTACAAAAACTCCAACTTGACATCGATACTAAGAAACCCAAAGAATCATCATAGCTTCTCTTTTTAAGAGTGAAATCACTTGAGAATCAAGTAATAAAGTCTTGTAAAAAATTGGACTTACAGTAAACAGTGGGTCCACTGATTTTTGGACCCACCCATTGGCCTTTTTTTCCAATCCTGTAATGTATGATGGGATTGACATTCTTGGAAGGTTCAGCAACACACACATTATGGCTTTGGGCTGTGAGATAAGAGCTATCATGTTGGAGAAGGCCAAGTGGAAGATTTAAAATCAAGTCAAATCAAGACAATATTTTTATTGAGGAGTGTATATGGTCAATTATGGAGATTAATGTCACTCTTAAATATCTCAATTGATTGGACATTCTGGCTCCTGTAGAAACTGGATGAATTCTGGATAACATCTGTACACAACTCAATCTTACCCTTGCAGAAACTAGGTGAATTCTATAGAATATTTGTGGACAACTCAACCAAGTAGTAGCCCCAATTGCAATTGCTATGCTGAATGATGTACCTTCTAGAGCAGATCAGTAAGGCTTTATGGTATGCAGACGTTATTTGGTAAATACCTTCTTTCTTATACCAATTGGGAAAGAGGATAGGAAACAGATCTCACTCATATTCATTCCTATGGAATGGACACAATGTATAGTTATAATTTTCCCATGGGGTAAGTTAAATGACCTATGGACTATTATACTAGCCTGAGGAGATCTGAATATTCTGGATATCCCCCCCCAAAATTGTGTTGACTTAGTCAATCGATAGCATTATTCTAATTGAACAAGATGAGCAAGAGGTGGCTGGATGGTGGAGATAAACTCTACTAATATTCAGGAACAAGCTGCAGCCACTGTGCAAGGTGGCAACAGAAGGGCTTAGTCGTCTCTGCCCAACACAGGACTTTTGTACCAGCTAGTCTTTGCTCCAGATAACCTCACTGGACTGGTAGAGAAATTGTCAGATCTGCATCTGATCTGATCACTTTCCAATTAGGTTTTTATCATCCAGGAGTCAGGGATATGCAGAACATCTCCTCCAGCGTAAAAGACAAGTTGCAACATATTACATCCCCTACATCAGAGAAGCTATCATAGTATCTAACATCCTGTTCTAATTGTGGAGGGAATAATTTCCACAACTAGTAAAATACAACTATGATCTATATCCTTGATGAAATAGAAGGCTTTGGATAAGGTTAGGATCAGGAAAGGGCTATAGCAAGTCAGGCTAATCATGATAATAGCAAGCCATGGAGTTTGATAGACTCTACAATACTGGACATGTAAATGGTAGAAAAAGATGTGGTATGAATCATATGGCAAGCTCCAATGGGAGAATCCAATGTAGACCACTGGAGTTATGGAGAAAAGCCATGTCATCTGTTGCAGAAAATTAAACCCATTTTGAAAAACAGCTTCTGAAATGCTACAGAGCCATGGTAGGAACATAATGTTTGATCATGCAACACCAAGTGATCATAGACCCAGAATTGCCCATTAAGACGTAGTTTCTAGTAAAAAAGTTGGCTTGGTTTGGAAAAAAATCCCTCATGAGATGGAAAGGCAGAAATGGTATGTGAGGGTCCAATCACAAGCATGAACAGAGGGCATCAGTAAGCTGTATGAGCAGTAACCCAGGCTCCCATGTCACCCACCACTATTGCACCAGTGCCCCTCCCTCACCTCACTCCCATTGTCATCTTCACTTATGAAAGGGTTGGTCTGGTGACTAGAAATAGATGGCAGCTGCATTATAGCCACAGTCAGAGGTGGCTTTGAAAGATAAGGGAAGGGCAGATCTTCTGCATGGAGCTTTAGGTGGTGGCATCAGTCATCTGCTTTGTGGGAAAGGAAATGTGGCACAAGGTAAGAAAATCTATGGATTTGTGAGCAATGGAAAGGCATATGAAAGTGGGCACAAAGTGTGAACATATCCCCATCACACATGAACATCAACTAGCAATGTTTCCAGCACTGAAAATGCACCAAGCAACTAAGGAGACAGTATGACTTGGCCAGTTAATGTTAACCAGCTATTGTTGATGTCCACTGGCAGGATGGACATATGAAGGAAATGACTGTGATGGAAGAGACAGAGGTTAGGAACACGTTCAACTGCATGGACTCCTGCTTGCCAAGGCTGATCTACTGCTGCCTCAATTCCTGATTTGCCAGCAACAGAGACCAATTCTGAGCACTTGGCACAGTTCTAGTTCCTAAAGAGGCTAATTTTCCCTGGAAGGAAGGAAGAAGAAAGAAGGAAGGGAGGAAGGGAGGAAGGGAGGAAAGGAGGAAAGAGAAAGAAAGAAAGCAAGAAAGCAAGCAAGCAAGGAAGAAAGAAAGAAAGAAAGAGAGAAAGAGAGAAAGAAAGAAAAAGAAAAAAGAAAGAAAGACAAAGAAAGAGAGAGAAAGAAGGAAAGAAATTAAGAAAGGAAGAAAGAAAGAAAGAAAAAAGAAAGAAAGACAAAGAAAGAGAGAGAAAGAAGGAAAGAAATTAAGAAAGGAAGAAAAGTTGGCAGCATTGGGAAGCTTCCTTCCTGGATGGTTTATTTATTTATTTACACAGGAGAGACACGTATTCTGGATATGAGTTTGGTGTTTCTACTCATAGAGTCTCAGCCATCACCATTATTCCAGGGCTTGTGAAGTACCTGATCCACAGGCATTGGATCTCACAAAATATAGCAGTTGACTGGGAGACAGACACTTTACAGTGAGGGACATGCAAAAGTGGTGTCATAAACATGAGATCTACTGACTATGTCAGATCACACTTTCCAGAAGCAGCTGGCCTCCTAGAGCTTTGAAATGGTCTTTCAATAATATTATACTTTAAATAATAATAATACTCTGCAAAGATAGATTGTCATCCAGAATGTGGTATATCTAAAGCCATTTGTATGGTGCTATGCTCTCTATATGAACATGCCATAGGTTTGTGAATAAGGAATAGAAGCAATAGTAGATCCATTTATCATCATTTGCAGTGACTCACTGGAGAATTCTGTGCTTCCTATCCATGAAAATCAGGGTTCTACAAGGTCAGAGGTCCTGATTTCCAAAGAGAGTACATTCTCCCCAGGAGACCCAGCAAATGTCACATCATACACAAATTATGGCTGTCACCAGGGTACTTTGGGTGAGTTGTATCCAGAGACCATCAGGCAATAAGAAAAAACAGTCATCTAGTTAGAGGTAACTTACCCTGATCAGCAGGAGGAGGTGGGCTGTCGACGCACAGTGGAGGTAGGAGGGCTATCTGTGGGACTTGGACAACCTTCTTAGGTTTCTCTTGCCTATCTGCAACTGTGAATGGAAGGAGAGAAATGATGCTACATAAGAAGAGTATGGTCAACAGGAGCTCAGTGTCCTCAGGAATGATGTTCAGATTATCAGGCAGCTGAGAGAAAGGGGGTATTTAGAGTAGATAATTGGGGAGGGAGAGGAGAGAATGAAGTCCAATTATAGCCTTGAGACTAATTATACAAACAAAGACAGTAATTCATCCTCCTATCCTCCATCTTCTAAATTTCTCCTTAGGAAGACAGGCCCCAGATCCTTGGTTATTGGTGCAGATTTGCTCCATGCAGTACCAGGGACATACAGTGGCAATTACAGAAATGCACTGTTCTGCTCCCCTTCAAGAAAGGATTTCCTCCCAGCTGTGAGGTTTGTGGCTAGTTGACAGCCCCTGCATGTTAAATCCGGCATTATAGAGGTGACCTGTGCTTTTGGGTCAAAGCCACACTACATTTGGATTGGCCTCCAGGCCATGACTGACTGACGGGGGTCATAGCAGCCTAGACATTTCTGTCCAGTGCAGGACTGCAATCAGCAATTGTTGTTTCACACCTTGCTTTGGGTTGTTAGGTCCCTATCTTGGTGTAAGGATGCCTCCTGCCCAATCTTGCTTCCTTCGTTTTTCAATCACAGGTAATAATTCTGAACAAGCCTTTTGCGCTTCTAGCTCTGCAATGCTGTCTGCTTCCTGACATTTTAGATAAGGCCAGGTATCTCTTTTTCCTCCACCTTCTAAATATCTGTTACTGGTCCAATAAGTTAAGTATGGATCTATGCTGCAGAACTAAATGTCCTAGAGTCAGGAAAGGGATGAGGTTGGAAACCTCAAACCATATCATACAATTTGCTTCCATCAGAGTTCTGTCCTGGGGTATATTAGGCACTGCCTGGCCTTCACTAAAGAGATACTTTTAAAGGTGGAGTCGAATGAAGGTCAGGATAGATGTGGTGGGATAATAGTACTAAAGCTAAACAAGAACCCACAGAATGTTAAACAACTGACTATTACCGGAGAAGAGAGCATAAAGAGAAGCTGCAAGGTGGGGTCAGATACTGGGGTAGGCAAGGTTTAGATTATACAGGGCCTTAAGTGGTTTTCTAAAACTTTAGCACAGGTAGCTATTGCATTATGCCAGATCATACACTGTGGGTTCCTGGGGTGAGAAGGAGAGTGGCAGAGAGAATAGGAGAAAGGGCTGGATCTGAGAAATGACTTAAAAAACAGGTCAATTAGCAAGAATAACAGTTTATTGGATAGGGTAGGAGGGAGGCACAAGAGTATATTCCAAGTTCACGTCTGAAGAGTGGCTTAGATGCTGTTTTCTGTGATGAGGAATACAAGAAGAGAAGACTGAATGGAGAGATACTCAGTTCAATTTTATCAGTTAATTTTGAGGGGCTCCTGTTATATCTCGGTGGAGATGACCAATGGGTAGAGTGGATCAATATATAGTTGGGTAACTGCTGGCCCCTCTAACTCCAGAGCAATTTGTGTTTGGTGTTCTTTGGGCCCACACCTGGCTGTAGTGTAATATGTGTAGACTTCTCCTGCATAATTAAATCAACATTGTTATTCTATGTATGTATGTGTATTCCCCACAACCTGGAACACATTTTCTAGCCTTGATTATGAACTCCATAATGAAGTGAATTGAAGGAGTTCTTAGAGATGGTCTGGAGAAAAAAATAAATCTATTTTATTTATAGGGAGGCCCAAATTCTTTCGTAGAATTAAGGCCAATTTTCTATGCATTTTAGTGTAATGAACCATTCTATATGTTGTCTCCTGGACAGCTGTCTGATCAATTAAAAATCTCATGCATGCTGTTCTCACTCATAGGTGGGAATTGAACAATGAGAACTCATGGACACAGGAAGGGGAACATCACGCTCCGGGGACTGTTGTGGGGTGGGGGGAGGGGGGAGGGACAGCATTAGGAGATACACCTAATGCTAAATGACGAGTTAATGGGTGCAGGAAATCAACATGGCACATGGACACATATGTAACAAACCTGCACATTGTGCACATGTACCCTAAAACCCTAAAGTATAAAAAAAAAAAAAAAAAACTCATGCATGCTTTTTGAATTGAACTGGACTTGTAGACACTTTAAAAGGAGTGTGAGCTTTTTAGCTTACAGACAAAATAATTCTCATTTAAAGGATTGCTAAGTTGCTTTTTCGTCCATTTGAAGGATCTCTTAAACATCATTATCAAGAGTTGTTTATCTGACTTCTTTTGAGCTAGTCTGTTGGGTTTTACCACTGCACAGGGCAGCCCATTCCACTGGACAACTATACTTATTAAGAAGTTTCTTTATGTGAGATCCAGGTCTCTGTCTTCTGCTCTGTGAAATGTTTGTTCCTCCTTCCCTGTTACATATAACCTTGTGTCTGATATTTGAAGTCAGTCTAATTCTTCTCTTGAGCCATCTATTTTAAAGGTCAAATATCTCTCATTTCTTCATTATTGCCTTTGTTAATTTACTTGCAATTATCAACACCTTCATCCTCAAACTAGCCAATCTTTATTTTTAATGTTTAAATTTTCATAGTTTTAATACACAATTCATTTCTTTGACTTTTTAATCAATTCTATTGAAATATATTTGACATAAATTAAAATGTACCCATTTTATTTTATTTTTGAGACGAGTCTCGCTCTGTTGCCCAGGCTGGAGTGCAGTGGTGCAATCTTGGCTCACTGCAACCTCCACTTCCTGGATTCAAGTGATTCTCCTGCCTCAGCCTCCCAAGTAGCTGAGATTACAGGTGTCCACCACCATGCCTGGCTAATTTTTATATTTTTAGTAGAGACAGGGTTTCACCATGTTGGCCAGGCTGGTCTCGAGCTCCTGACCTCAGGTGATCTGCTTGCCTCAGCATCCCAAAGTGCTGGGATACAGGTGTGAGCCACTGTGCCCAGCCAAAATGTACCCACTTTAAATGTACATTACAGACAGTTTTTACCAGTACACACAGCCATGGAAGAAAGGACCACAATCAAAATATAGAATATTCTTATTGTTTCCCCAAGTTCCCTAGGGCCTCTTTGCAATTCACCTCAACCCTTAGCCCAGGGAATAACTGACTTGCTTTCATCCCTGTAGGTTAGTTTTGCCTGTTCTTGAACTTCATATCCAAGGAATCACTCACTGTGTACTGTTTTGCACTTGCTTCTTTTGCTCAACAGGTTTCTCAGATTCATCTATGTTGTTACACATACCAAGAGTTCTTTCCTTTTTATTTCTGAATGCTACTTCATTGCATTGGAAGAGACTTTGTTAAACAATTCACTTGTTGGTAGGTATTTGGGTAGTTTCTAGTTTAGAACTATTATGAAGAAAGCTGCTGTATTAGACTGTTGTCACACAGTTAATAAAGACATACCCAAGACTGCGTAATTTATAAAGAAAAAAGAGGTTTAATGGACTTACAGTTTCACATGGTGGGGTGGCTTCACAATCATGGAGGAAAGCAAAAGAGGAGAAAGCACAACTTACATGGCGGCACACAAGAGAGAAGTGCAGGGGGACTGCCCTTTTAGAAAACCATTAGTTCTCATGAGACTTATTCACCATCACAAGAACAGCACAGGAAAAACATGCCCCCATGATTCAATTACTTCCTACTGGGTCCCTCCCATGAAACACAGGGATTATGGGAGATACAATTCAAGATGAGATTTAGGTTAGCACACAGCCAAACCATATCATTCCATTCCTGGCCCCTCTCAAATCTCATGTCCTCACATTTCAAAACCAATCATGCCTTCCCAATAGTCTACCAAAGTCTTAACTCATTTCAGCATTAACTACAAAGTCCACAGTCCAAAGTCTCATCTGAGACAAGCAAGTCTCTTTCACCTACGAGCCTGTAAAATCAAAAGCAAGTTAGTTACTTCCTAGATACAATGATCTCCTTTTACTCCATGTCTCACATCCAGGTCATGCTGATGCAAGAGGTGGATTCCCATGGCCTTGGGCAGCTTCACCCCTGTGGCTTTGCAGGGTATAGCCCCCTCCCGGCTGCCTTCATGGGCTGGTATTGAGTGTCTGCAGTTTTTCCAGGCACACAGTGCAAGCTGTTGGTAGATCTAATATTCTAAGGTCTGGAGGATAGTGGCCTTCTTCTCACAGCTCCACCAAACAGTGCCCCAGTGGGGACTCTGTATGGGGGCTCCTGCCACACATTTCCCTTCCACATTGCCCTAGCAGAGGTGCTCCACAAGGACCCCAACCCTGCAGCAAACTTCTGCCTAGACATCCAGGCATTTCCATGCATCCTCTGAAATCTAGGCGGAGGTTCCCAAGCCTCAATTTCTAACTTATGTGTATCTGCAGGCTCAACACCATGAGGAAACTGCCAAGGCTTGGGGCTTGTACCCTCTGAAGCCACAACCTGAGCTGTACCATGGCTCCTTTTAGCCATGGCTAGAGCAGCTGGGAAACAGGGCACAAAGTCTTGAGACTGCACACAGCAGGTGGGCCTGGGACTGGCCCTTAAAACCATTTTTCCCTCCTAGGCCTCTGGGCCTGTGATGGGAGGAGCTGCCATGAAGTTCTCTGAGATGCCCTAAAGACATTATCCCCATCATCTTGGCAATTAATATTTGGATGCTTGTTACTTATGCAAATTTCTGCAGCCAACTTGAATTTCTCCCCAGAAAATGCATTTTTCTTTTCTATTGCATCATCAGGCGCAAATTTTCCAAACCATTATGCTTTGCTTCCTCTTGAATGCTTTGTCACTTAGAAATTTCTTCCACCAGATACCCTAAATCATTTCTCTCAAGTTCAAAGTTCCATAGAATTCTAGGTCAGGAGGAAAATGTCACCAGCCTCTTTGCATAGCAAGAATGACCTTTACTCCAGTTCCCAACAAGTTCCTCATCTCCATATGAGACCACCAAAGCCTGGACTTTACTGTCCATATCATGATCAACATTTTAGTCAAAGCCAATTCAACAAGTCTCTAGGAAGTTCCAAACCTTCCCATGTTTTCCTGTCTTCTTCTGAGCCCTCCAAACTCTTGAAACCTCTGCCTGTTACCCAGTTCCAAAGTTGCTTCCACATTTTCAAGTATTTGTACAGCAGTACCCCTACTCCTAGTACCAATCTACTGTATTAGTCTATTCTCTTGCTGCTAATAATGACATACCCAAGACTGAGTAATTTATAAAGAAAATGAGGTTTAATGGACTCACAGTTTCACATGGCTGGGGAGGCCTCAAAATCATGGTGGAAAGTGAAGGAGAAGCAAAGGCACATCTTCCGTGGTGGTAGCCAAGAGAGAAGTGCAGGGGAACTGCCCTTTCAAAAAATCATCAGTTCTCATGAGACTTATTCACTATCACGAGAACAGCACAGGTAAAACCTGCACCCATGATTCAATTATTTCTCACCAGGGCCCTCCCACAACATGTGGGGAACTTCAATTCAAGATGAGATTTGGGTAGGGACACAGTCAAACCATATTAGCTGCCAAGAGCCTGTATGTATGTTTTTGTGTCAACATATGTTTTTATTTCTCTAATTTCAACACCTAAAGTGAAATTGTGGGGCCATCCTTCTTTGGTTTTTGAAAAACAGAAACAGAGGACAATTGAGTTATACCATTCCAAACTACAAAACAATCTTTCTTTTCTAAGAAATATCTAAAGCCACTTCTTCTATAAACATGATAGGGCCACTTATATACACTATATTCAAATAAACAGGTAAAATTCTGGAATCAGATAGATCCGAGGTTGAGGCTCAAGTGTTACTGATTGGGTTTGTGATAGTTGACAGGTTACCTGATATATCTGAGCCTTAATTTTTCTCATCTGCAATGTGGAGAGAATAGAAATGTCACAACAAATAGTTGTGAGTGTCCAGTGAGATTTGAAAAATAAATGAGAAGCCTTAATTTCAATTCTTGAAAAATAGCTAGTACTACACAGATGACTATGTGCACTTCAGCAAGTCACAGAATGGTTTACAAAAGAGGTTGTTTATAAAGCAGAGTTGCAAAAGACAGAGGCTGGCCTCAGCACAAAAGAATGCCATAAAGTATTACAAAGAAATTGCTTGTTAAAAGCACAGGAGAGCATAATGACATTTATACAATGAACCATAAATGTCTACATAGGAAGTTAAGGCTTTTCCCCCAGTACACATCACCCCCACTGGAAAATATTCATATTTTTCAGTGTAAATAAAAGATCTCACATTACAAAGCACTTTCTCAATCACTGTATCTTGAACAAAGTACTGCACATTAGCCTGAGAGGACCTCAATCAATACTAGTTTGGATTGCTTAAAGAGGTCAGTGGCAGAATCAGTGAAAAAACAAACAAAAAAAATACAGGGAAATGTAACACAATTTAGTTATTATTACTGGGGCTCTGACCTCAAAACTGCAAGTTTAGATGATGTTGTAAACAAGCCTTTTAAAGATGACTTTTAAAATAAAATACTTACGTTGTGGAGGTCGCAAAGTTGTGCTTACAAGATGTATGGAGGAGCAGAGAAAACAGTAAAGCTTATTATAAGAGTGGTTAATTTGGAGAGAGTGGCATCATTGTATAGGATTCAAAGCCTCTCTCACTTAGGTAGCTTCGATAGAAGTCAAAATGGTGTGCTTTGGAGAACAGTGTTAAGTGACCCAGACATTTATCTCAAGGATGAAAAAAAGTTTGATGTCTCATTTGATGATAAAAGAGTCTACAACTAAATCTATAAATTTAATAAATTAGGTTGATGATAGACTTTAAAAAAAATTCCGTATTGAGAAAACAGAAGATCGACTTATATTTAGGCACTTACAGTACTTGCTACTCTAGGGAAAGGTAAATATCTACATCTTGGTAGATACAAGCCTGTGAATTAGAGACCACTGAGATTTGTTTCAAAGGGATAGGAGCTGTCTGTCCGCAGGCTGTGACTTTGATCATATGAAACCCATTGCCAATTGAAGTGAGTAATGCCAGACGGTGTGTTTTCTGGTTTAAAGAAAGTATCCATTTTGTTAGCAGCAGGAGGTAGTGGGAAATTACCCATGAACAATGCTGTATTTTACAGGCTGGGGCAGAAGTAGTGGATAAAGTGGGGATGAAATTGACAGCAGCATCACTATTTCAAGGCTTCAGAAATTACTTCAATCCTTTGATAATACTGTACATTCAAAATGTAAACCACTGGAAATATCAAAGGCAGTTCCCACATTGCTGGTGTGTGTGTGTGTGTGTGTGTGTATTTCTGCCTATATGTAGACACTATTGTGTCTGTATATTATATATATCTATATATTTATATACATGCTTTCATATGTGTTTATATGCATTTACTTTTTATAGTCTTCAAGATTACAAAGAAGAAAATAGCACAATATTGGTATAACTTAAAGTATTTTGCATCATCACTTAGAATCAGAATTTAAAATGGTTTGGCCAGATATAAATGTTTTTAAAGTATTAAAATATCCAAAACTGATAAGTAAAGGGTGTAGTGTTTTTTGTGGAGTCAGTAAAATTATTATCAAATATGAATATGAGTGTAAAATCTTTTATGGTATAATCTAAATTTGGGAGCCCGAGTTTTATATTAAGTTTGAAAATATGTACCAGATACTGTATTAGATAATTAGAACATGTTATCTCAGTCCTTAGAAGATGCTCAGATCAAACACTCTTAGATATTATTCTCCTTGAATTACAAATAAGGAACCTCAGTATCTGAAAGGTAACTTGTTCAAGGCTACACAGCTGGAATTAAAAATCATATATCTGTGTCTGGAAAACTCTGCATTCTTTTTAACAAATTTAAATTTTGAAGGAGAAGGAAAGAAAATGGGAGAGAGAGGCAGGCAGGCAGAGACAGAAAGAAATAGGGAGAGGCCTAATTTGTTTCATTTCATCTTTCTATTATATCCCAAAGGGTGCGGGAGTGCTGAACATGCAGTAGGTGTTTAATAAATAGTCTCAACAAATACTTATTTAGTGAATAAATGCCTCCAAAAATGTGTATTTCTCTCCTGTCCACTCCACTTCGCTTCAAGGACGTTTCTATTTTACAAACTAGGATACGCACATGTACACATCTTTGACTTTAAAAAAAAAATTCATCGGTTCAGCTTCTTCTTTAACAATTGTAATCAATGAAATGTGCCCTAACTGTAGAAAGAGTTTTACAGGGTAGAAATAGGATACACATTTTCAAATAAGATACATCTACTTAGCAGTCATATAACAATGCAACATAAATTAGTTTTTATTTCAAATAAATGCCCGCCAATAATGTCTACCATTTCTGCTGGATAAACATGAAATCATCTAATATAAGAGCAGAAAAAAACCCTTAGAGATCTGTCGTCAATAGCCTTCTATTGCACTGCATTTAGTCTCCCCAGATCTACCCTGGCTCGCTCCAGTTCTCTCCTGAAGTTGCAGACAAAGTGGTTTTTTTTAATGCAATTTAGTTCATTTCATTTTTCTGCTTGGGACTTCCATTGGCACCCAACTGTTTTCATAGTAAGATCCTGTTCTTAGCCTATGTGTATCTAAATGGAAAGAGAGGTAAGAATCAGATCATGTTATTTTCTGTTAGCTGCACTACTCAGCGTCTACTCCCCAGTCTGAGCTTCAATGCACCCTTGGGTCCTTGCTCTTGCTGACCCTTTTCCCTCCTTTGGCACGTTGCATAATTCCACCTTGAGTTGTCCTTCAGATGTCAACCCTAGGATCCTTCTCTCAAACAAGATTTCTCTCTCCCACTAAAGAAAATCAGATTCCTTTGGTTTACAGGCTCATGGATGCCTGTTCCTTTATTTCAGGCTGTTTATCTCAGTTGTATTTAAAAACCCACTTGCATGGGTATGGCGCTGACACTGGTCTCCCCTGCTAGACTGCCGGTTTCATTGCTCACCCTGTATTCCCAGCACAGTGCGCATTATATAGAAGATGTTCAACAAATACTTGTTGAGTTAATCACTTAGCACTGACTCTCAACCTTGTTTCCATGGCAGTGTGAATTAATGTCACGGTGTGCTGCGTGAAACACGATACAGGAGCCCCTAGGGGGTTTGCAACACAAATGGTGCTTGTAGGCTGCATTGGACCCAAACAATGACACCTTCATGGACAGTCAGCCCCAAGAGGAAGTGTCCTGTGGCTGGGGTGGATCAGATGTGGTTTTAGAGCTGCAAAATACTATAATTTTAAGAGAATGAGTTTAAATTCTATGAGAAAGGAAGCCTGAACTGAAGCTAGAAAAGTGGCATCAAAAGTCAGGTTTTAGAGCCAACAACACCATAATAAAAATAAATAATAAGTTGATTGCAATAAAATAATAAATAATAAAATTAGCTATCACCATTATCAGTAGTAACAGCAGTGGCAGCCGCAGTAGCATCCAGCTCAGAGGGCAACAGTCTGAGAAGGTTGGAAATAGGTAAGGAATTGGAGAGCAAGGTGAGCTGAACATGGGATTAGTTACTATTATAATAATGTGAGTAATCTGTAGACTACGCTGGCCCATTATTTTTGTAGTGGTAGCTGTGTGACAAAAAGGCAAGATTGCATAATTATTAGCATAATTCATTGCACTTCTCAAGATCTGATTTCAAATCTTTCTCTACCCTTTATCTGTGATCTTTGACGAGTTCCTTAATATCTCTAAGCCTCAGTTTCATCATCTGGAAATACGATGGGGATAGTAATACTTTTAATTTTTAGAGTCTTTAGGAGAATTCAATGAAGAATACATGGAACATGTTCAAATTGTTGCTGAACCATAATAAGGGCTTGAGATTAAAAAATTAGTAACTGTTATTACTAAGCAGCAAGGTTTGGGAGAATGCCACCTCAAAATTGATTTTAAAAGAGGAAGAGGTAACAGGTGCCAAAATAATTAGAAATAAATAAGGAGACTAACACGTAAAATTGAGTAAATTCTCTTCATTTGTTCTTCTCTGTCCTTTGGGGGAAGGAGTACCATTCTTGTTTATGTTGAACACTGTGTCCCACAGAAACACAAATTAAGAAAGGCTTGCCCATCCCAGTATGTTTCAAAGTTTGGTTCAGGGATTTTCAGTCCCTTAAAGTGATCTTGCAAACGAAGTCCATGGTCAAAAAGGGTTTGAGGGAAATCTTCAAGCATCTTAGAAATCCTACAACAACAAAAAAATCTGTAGTACTCAAATTACTCAATCAAAAGACTTTTTTCTATGTTATCCTAAGTAGCATGCCAATGAGTGCACTTTGTGAATTGCTTATCTTTTTCATTTTACAGATGAGGAAATTGGGCCAAAGAGAGGCCAGTTACATATTTTCTTTAAGAATTATGTTTGAATTAGAAAGAAAAACATAGTTGTAAATTTCCAAACATAAAGGAGAATGAGGAAATGCATATCATGCAAAAAACCTTAGTGATTCATCAAGGATTTATCACACTTGCTTAATAAAAATCCACTCTTTTATTTTCTAATTTTTAAGGTTAGGCTTGTATATGACATTGAAATTGGAATCAATGTAGACCTATTTCTAACCCAATCTCGCTTTAAAATTTCAAAATATAATATTTTCAAAATTTAGATGTGCTGGAATACTGGTAAGAGATTAATGTAAAAAAAGTTATTTTCCTAGCTTCTTTTTGTAAAAAATAGATGGATTGTGTCCATAGGGATTTGGATGTCGGAAAGTGTGGCAGATTATATTCTCCAAAAGTGGCCACAGTAATATTTGCTGTCTCTTATGCTCTTCCAGAGCCTTGCCACCCTGCTTCAAGAGCTGGAGCTATTTCTTTTTTCCTTGAATCTGAGTGAGAAGTGACTGCTCTGACCAACGGAGTAAGTTATGTGACTCTGAAGTAAAGTTATAATACAGCTTCAGCTTGTCTCTCTGTCTCTCAGGATGCTTGCCTATGCAATGCAACCACCATATTGTAAGGAAGCTCAGGTCACATGAAGAGTCTCTGTGTAGATGGTCGGACTGGCAATCTCTTCTAGATTCTCAAGCTACAGCCAGCATTAACTGCTAGATGGGTGGTTTATGGAATCTCTAGATGAGTCCAGCCCCTGGCTTCCAAGGTTCTAGATACTGTTGAGCAGAAACAACCCATTCCAGCAGTGACCCATCCAAGTTTGTGAATCACATATCAAAGAGTATAAAAAATTGTTGTTCTATGCCCTTAAGCTTCCCGAGGTAGTTGAAGTAACTGGAACAGGGGGCCATTTGAACATGAAAAGGAGAGAAGAAACCCAATTTTAATTCAACCCTACTATGTTTCTTTGGAAATACTCATGTGCTTTATTAATTCATTCAAACTATATGCATCCTACTTCCTTCATATCAGGCGTGTTCCTAAGTGTATTTTATGTAATTATCACAGCTCTGTGGATATCATGCAATCTCTATCTTTTTCTCAGGTAAGAAATTCCATACATTTGCCTTCCATTTGCCAGTGTTTGTACAAATTCAGTGCCCAGATTATATATGGGAAGAGCTCATATTTCTTAATTATAATGATGGTAGATTTCTTTAGAATTTCCTTCTGTTGGCAATAATTGTCATGTACCTGGTATGCCCTGTAATATACACACCACGTTAATCACTAGCTTTCAAGGAAAGACATGAGTGTTCTGTTCCTTTCACATCTATGCACATGCCCCTGACCTGACCTGACAGTTGATGGTTATAGGGTCCATCCAAGGTTGATACCTTCATGTTACCAGACTGGCACCTGCAGTAAATATCTAATAGTAAGTGGGAGGAGTGATCCAAGTTGCAGCCACGTTTCACTCCTAAATGAATCCATCTAAGTACACCTTGGACTTGGCTTAACTTAATCTCATAATCTATCCTCATCATTCACTCTGCACTAGGTGCCATATGTTATCATAACTTTCTCTTTTTCTGATTTGGCCATCGAAAAATAGGTCTTATCTTCTCTCCAATGGCTTCACTTTTCTTAATTTGATTCATTCTATTCAATCAATTATCATTTATAAAATGTATCCCATGTCTGGTGTAAACATGGACTGCCCTTAACCTGTGGGCATCATTTTATGATGCATACTCTCACCGGACTCAGGCTAATTTCAACGTGGTGCCAAAATAGACTGTATTTCCCTTCAGAGTCAATCCGGCATCCTTAGAACTAAATGTGAAATGTCCTGTGACATTCTGGAACGCAAAATAGGCTCCTTGGCACTTAGATCATTGATAATGTCTGAGTTTCTGGGTTCAAATCTCAGAGTTGCCTTTTAACTGCTGTGGTACCTGGAGCAGGATAAGTCATTCACTCTTAGGTTCTCCATCTATAAACCAGGGATAAGTTTTCTTATACAAATGATAGAATCTGTGTAATGGGCATAATTTAGTCCCTGGCACACAATAAAAAACCAATATAGTATTGGTTCACAGTATCTCCAGATGACAGTATCTCCCCTGTATGCATAACTTCATACTGGCTACTTAACAATTCCTAGGGTGAGTCTAGAGTCAGACATTACTTTCTCTCACTTTGCACCCTCATCTGGCTCCATTCTGTATTTGGCTACAATTCTCCATGTTATCTTGGCTATATACATCCTTTTTGGTGTCAGCTTCAATTTTCCACTCACCAGCTTTACATGCCATGCCATAGGAGGGAAATATTCTGGGTCACTGATCTGTAAATTAGGGTAGTACATCAGCTGGCAACTGCTCAGATTTGGGCATATCTGAGCTGGTGCAAAATGAGATTGGATGCTATGGAGACTGGAGAAGAGGGCTAAAAATTTCTTGACATGAGATGTGTGCAGCATCAGCTAGTGCAGTGTCTAAAATCACAGACTCAGGAGAAAGAACTGCTTCTGTTCAAACACAAGTTCTGCAGGTTACTGGTTCTATGACCTTTGGTAAGCTACTCAACATTTCTAAGCCTTGGTCCCTCCCTGTATAAAATGAGCATGAGAATAACACCATCCACATGATAATATTGTGACGGTTGAGTTAATGCCTGCAAAGTGCTTAGCACAGTGCCTGGCACTCCCTGAGTGTTTTTATTCTTTGTGTGTATTTGAAACCCCACCATACAACCTCGGGTCCTTAACCAGTCCCACAGAAGCGTATTTGGTGCCAACAGCAGACATCTACTCAGCTGTGAATTCAGCTGTGGCCATCTGGCAGGCAGTATCTGGGAGGACTGAAGAGTGAGGTGGCTTCTTTGTGGGGATCAGCAGCATCTGCTTCTGGGAGAGAAGCTCTCCATGCCCTCTGGCATGTGCTACACTCATAAATTCCCAGAAATGGGGACACAGCTGAGACCCACTGTTTGTGGAAGCAGACACACTCCCTCTTTCTCTGCTTTATCTATTTGGAGCTGGGGCTACAGTACCACTTGGATTGACATTCAGCTGCTGGTTTATAATGGCTTTCCCAGCAGAGTCCCGCAGGCTTCACTGCCATAGTTCCTAGAGGAGAAGGAAGCCTATTGCTAACAAATACCCACAGAGAAATAAAAACTTACTTAAATGGATTCAAGCAATGTGTTTTAGCTCTTTTAAAACATTCAGCGACTCCCACGGTAGGCAGAATGGCTGCCCAAAGGTGTCCCAGTCCTTCATTCTTGAAACCTGTGACTGTGTTACATTAAACAGAATAAAGGACATTGCTGTTATAGCTAAGGTTACAAACTTGAAAGCAGTGAGAATAACCTGGATTTTCCAGGTGGCCCCCAACTAATTATGCAGGTCTTTAAAAGCAGAGAACTTTCTCTAGCTGGAGTTAGTGTTGTGGCGGAAGAAGCCAGAGAGATTCAAAGCACGAGAGGGACTCCGCCTTCTGTTACTCGGAGAGCGCGACCAAGTTTGTGGGCAGCACCTAAGAGCAAAGTCAGGCCCCTCATTGATGGCACCAAGGGAACAGAATTAAGTTTTATAGCCTCAAAGAACCAAATTCAGTCAACAACCTGTGGAGCTTGGAAATGAATTCTCCAGAGCCTCTAGATAAGAGCATGGCTTGATTTTGGTAGTGCAAGACCCTGTACAGAGGGCTCAACTGGGTCCACCTGGACTTCTGACCTACAGATCTATGGGATTATCCATTTGTGTTATTTTAAGCCCCTAACTTTATGATCATGTATTATGGCAGCAATGGAAAATGAATACAACTTCCAAAATGAATTTCAAATTCCTTATGATGGTGTTCAGAAGGTCTGTCCTGGTCTAATCCTGATTTTCCTCTAGTGCTTTATTCCACATGACTCCCTGTAATGTCAAGTTTCTGCCAACATCGCCATCCCTAAATGCCATTCTGTAGCCCAGGTTTTTAAAAGGGAATTATGGGAATTCGGGGCAGGACAGTTCTTCATTGGATGGGACAGTGCTCCATGCTTGGCAAGACTTTTGGTATCTATGACTCCTTGGGTTCTAAATGCCAGTGACACTGTCTGGTCATTGTGAGGACAATAAATACAGTTCACTGCGGTTTGTGAAGTTAGAGCACCACTGTAAGTGAACTGCAAATTGTCAGCCAGTATGTTCTGAATGACTACTAATCCCCAACAAGTCTTTTAATACTGAATAACCTGAGTGAACAAGATAGAATTCCCTGACTTTAAGGGAGTCATATTGTAGTATAGTAGACTAAAAAACATGTAAAGAAACAGATGAATAGTTTTAAAATGCTAAGAAGATAAAGCAGAACAATATGGTGGAGAGAATGTGCTGTATAATTTTTCTGCAATGATCAGAGAAGGTCTCTCTATGGAGGTTGCTTTGAGGTGAGACCTCATTTGAGAAGAAATGGACACCTCAAGGTTAAGAGAAAGAAATGCCAAACAGAAGGGTGAGCGGGTTCAAAGCTCTTGAGATAGGAAGAGCTTGGCATTTTCAAAGTCCAGAAAGGTCAGTGAATCAGGAACAGAGGGAACAATGGGGAGAAAGAAGCATCAAGAGGCAAGCATGGGCCAGATCACACACCGTTTTGTAGGCTATGGGTGGGAATTTGTGTTGTATTCAGCTTTCAGTGGAAGTCCACCAGTTTATTTATTTTTTATTTTTTAAATAAACAACTTCAAATACGAGTTGATAAAATAGCATAATAAGTTGCCTTGTGTTAATGTCATTAATCACCTGAGCTTTTGGCAAAAAAATTTGTATATTCATATCCGCATCCACTTCTGCCACCTCTTCTGAAGCAAATCCCAGTTATTATAAAATGTCATCTCTAAATATTCCTACTTTCAGTATTCTAAATACAACAACTCTTTTTAAAGCATAACTTTAATGCCACTGTTACACCTAAAATGAACAAAACTTACATAATACCTTCAATTATATTGGAGGGTTTTAAGGAAGAGGGTAGCGTTGTCTGGGTTACCTGTTAGAAACCTCACCCCACAACCCTACAGAGGGCAAAGTGTGAGGCAAGGTGGTGAAGGCAGAAGAGGGAGACTGTCAGGAGGCTGCACGCTCTTGGAAGCCAGAAATGACTGTAGGTTCGTCAATGGATTTATGGTGGGGGGCAATGGCTTAAATATAGGCTCAAAAGAAAAAAAGATAAATTGAGAATGACTCCTAAAGTTTTTATCTGAACAACAAGGCAGATGATTGTGACATCCATAGACCAGGAAATCTGGTTTGGGATGAGGATAACAATAATATTATAAACTCCAGCAACACAGGCTTCTCCATATGTGTCAAGCACATTCATATCTTTAATCATCACTTCCAATGTCTCCACAGCGCCACTCACAGAAATTCTCCTTGGTGATCAAACCAAACTCATGTGCTTTCTCTTCCTGGAGGCTTTCTAGATACCCTATTTAATAGTTTATGTTGTTTCTGTCAATATCTAATTAAATCAAGCATTTTAATAAATGGATTTGGTTAAAGATCTTAAGTGATGGTGAAAGACTTCTTCCAAAAAACAATGGCATACACACACTGGATCTGCTTAAAGATCTTAAGTGATGGTGAAAGACTTCTTCCAGAAAACAATGGCATACACACACTGGATCTGCTATGCTTTTGCTCCCTGGCTTTGGGCAAGTTACTTCCACTCTCTGAGCATTACTTTTCTCATTTACAAAGGAAGATCATTTCTCGTTACCTTACTTGTAGTTGGATGATCATTTCTCGTTGCCTTACTTGTAGTTGGATGATATGAGGATTAATTAATAAAAGTCTTTCTCCTACCTGTTTGGCACTAGTCGAAGATGATGAGTCACAATCCTCATTGTTGCTGCTGCTTATTATTATCATTGTTGTTGCTGCTTATCATCCTCACTGAAAAAGAGAAAATGATGGCATCCAACTGGAATTATGCCATTTGTGCTGGGCTTACAAGTTGATATATCAGACTCAGGAATCAGAGGTGAGGATGATACTGAGGAAGACAAGTCGCAAAGGTCCAGACATGGTGAATGGCTCTTCAAGAATACTGGGTGAAAAGCTTGAAGAAAATCCACTTCAGATCTGAATTGGCAAAAACAGACATTATTTAAAGCTGCAGAATTTCATATTGGTCTAATTTGTGTAAACAACCTTTCTCTCCTGCCCCCAACACACACACACTTGCAATTGGATGTGTGTTTGACCCATCTATTCAGTCACTGAAGCTTTGTTTGTTCAAGAGAAACCTCAGGATTTTATTATGCAGAAATTTTATCATGGGCACCCATAAATCCCAATTAGGCAGCTTGTAGCAGAGCCACATGAGAAAGAACAATTTCTGTTTGTTCCTGGTGTCTCATTAATGACATGGCTTCACAATGGGGTACAGATTGAAGCAATGTATCCAAGCAGGATGGTTAGCAGGCACAGGGTGGAGGGTGGGAGCACAGGCTGCTCTTTTCTCTGCTACAAAGTTATGTGAAGGCACCAACCTAAGGCTGGAAGTTAGGAGGCATAGATCTCAGCTCACTTCATCTCTCTCAGCATTGATTTTGGGCCAAGACAGACCGATTTTGAATCCAGATTCCTCTGAAACTCTCCAAGCTCTCCAGGCTTTGTTTATGCAAAACATGAGGACTGGCAGTGCATTAAGAGCCTGAATATAATGTGCCTAGCACAGTGTTCGAAAAATGGTTTTGTAATGAAAAGTAAAAGTAAATTCTATTCTTTCTTCTACTTTCCTCCGTTTTCTTATCTATAAACAGAGGAGCCTGGTTTCAGCAGGATATTATTTTCTAAGAAAGTCATGTATGAATAAATGAAATCACACACACACACACACACACACACACAGAGAGAGAGAGAGAGAGCCTCTTTCTGAAACAAAGTTTGCTATTTGTTCATTTAAAAAGCCAGTTTAGAACATCAACTTTTTGAAGACATGTAATTAAAAATCTGTCAAATGAGTACTAATGAGTTAATTTAGAAGTTAAAAATCAAAGACAGAGCCTATGAAAAAAGACAATAAACTATTTCCTAAATTGAATATAAACTTGAAAATAACATTACCCCAGAATACTGTAAACTCCTACTATGTGTCAAACAATTCACTCCTGTTATTTATAACATTCTCACCACTATCACACAGTCAATTTGCATAGGAGGAATTTAGGTCACCCAGGGTATAAGCAACTGGCCTATGATCACACAGAGGCAGGGACAGGCTCATGGCCCAGCTGTGTCAGATTCAAGACAGTGAATTGGATTTTGAAAATACGGTACATGCATGCCATGCAATACTATGCATAAAAAAGAATGAAATCATGTCCTTTGCAGCAACATGGATGCAGCTGAAGGCCATTGTCCTAAGCAAATTAACACAGAAACAGAAAACCAAACACTGCATATTCTCACTGATAAGTGGGAGTTAACTATTGGGTACTCACGGGCATAAAGATGGAAAAAATAGACACTGGGGACTTTAAAAGGGGTGAGAGAGGGAGGGGCGGCAAGGGTTGAAAAGCTCCCTATTGGGTACTACACTCCCTATCTAGGTGATGAGATCAGTCGAAGTCCAAACCTCAGCATCACCCAACATACCCTTGCAACAAACCTGCACATGTACTCCATGAATCTAAAATAAAAGTTGAAAAAAAATGCAGAATGGCCTCTCTTTTAATGATGTGCTATTTTGTATTAATCACCAGAGTTTTCTTAGTTTTTATTTTTTATATATTTAATTATTACCTAATTAGCTAATAACTAATTCTATAAATTCTGAGTCCCAACTATGACTTGGATGCTTGCATCCTCTTTAAGAACTCACAGTAGAATAGGGGAAAGTCAAGAACAAACTGATTAATATTAAAACGTGATGCAGTAAACCATGTGATGAACTAAGGGGAGGATGCTGGAGAAACTGCAAGGTGAGAGGACCTGATTGTGTCTGGGAGGCAGACATCTGTTTTTACTAGATTCAGAGGGATGAGGTGCCAGCCAATGAGCTGGGGAGGAAATGGATTTCTCATTACCAAACAGACGCAAAAACTTAACAGCCTTGGGACAGAAAAGTTTGGTGGACAATCTGCATAAACACCTGTTTTAGTTGAATTTTTTGGTGTTAATAGTATTATTCTCCTGAGTAATATATTTGTATGTTTCATAGTGGAAAACTTAGAGTAGAAAAAGGAAAATAAAAATTTCTGAATTTCCACTTTCTGTATAGTTGCCATTAACATTTTGGTAATTTCCTGTCTGTGGTTTTCTTTGTCTATATGGGTGTTTATGTATTTATATGTACTACATGTTGTCTGCTATGTGCAAACATAAACTCATTTACTATCTAACTTCGTCACTAACTTTTTCCACAGGTTCTTAATCAATGTTATTTAAATATTATTTAAATGTCATTACTTAAAATTTATGCTCTTGTAATGGTAGTGTTCAATTCAACAAGAAGACCTAACTATCTTAAATATATATGCAGCCAACACAGGAGCACCTGAATTCACAAAGCAAGTTCTAAGAGACCTTCAAAGATACTTAGACTCCCACACAATAATAATGGGGACTTCAACACTCCACTGACAATATTAAACAAATCATCAGGCAGAAAATTACAAAGAGATTCAGGACTGGAACTCAGCACTGGATCAAATGGAGCTGACAGACATCTACAGAACTCTCCACCCAAAAGCAACAGGATATATATTCTTCTCATCACCACATGGCACATACTTTAAAGTCGACCACATAATTGGACGTGCCTCAGCAAATGCAAATACTCATCAGCAAATGCAAAATAACTGAAATCATGACAACCACTCTCTTGGACCACAGCACCATCAAATTAGAAATCAAGACTAAGAAATTCACTCAAAACCATAACATTTATATGGACATTGAATAAACTCTGGAATGACTTTTGGTAAATAGTGAAATTAAAGCAGAAATCAAGTTCTTTGAAATTAATGAGAACAAAGATACAACATACCAGAATCTCTGGGACACAGCTAAGGCAATGCAGAGGGAAATTAATAGCGCAAAATGCCCACATCAAAAAGTTAGAAAGAGTTCAATTTAATAACCTGACATCACAGCTAAAAGAACAAAAGAAGTAAGAGCAAACTAACCCCAAAGCTAGCATAAGATGAGAAATAAACATAGAGCTGAATTGAAGTAGATTGAGACACAAAAACAACCCAAAAGAGCAATGAATTCATGAGTCGGATTTTTGAAAAAATAAAATGATCACCAGCTGAATTAATAAAGATGAAAAGAAGAAGATCCAAATAAACACAATTAGAAAGGATAAAAAGGATATTACCACTGACCCAAAGAATACAAATAATTTTCAGAAAATATTATGAACATCTCTTTGCACATAAACTAGGAAATCTAAAATAAAAGGATAAATGCCTGGATACATACGCATTCCCAAGTCTGAGCTGGGAGGAAATTGAATCCCTGAACAGACCAACAATGAGCTCCAAAATTGAATCAGTGAAAAATAGCCTACCAACAAATAAAAATCTAGGACCAGATGGATTGTGTATATCTACCAGATATACAAAGAAGAGCTGGTACCATTCCTACTGAAACCATTTCAAATAATTGAGGAGGAGGGACCCCTCCCTAACTCATTCTATGAGGCCAGCATCATCCTGATACCAAAACCTGGCAGAGATACAACAACAGCAACAAAACTTTAGGCTAATAACCTTGATGAATATTGACTCGAAAATCCTCAACAAAATACTGGAAAACTGAATCCAGCAACACATCAAAAAGCATATCTATCATGATCAAGTAGGCTTTATCACTGGGATGCAAGGTTGGTTTAATGTACACAAATCAATAAATGTGATTCATCACATAAACAGAACTAAAGACAAATTCACATGATTATCTCAATAGATGCAGAAAAGGCTTTCAATAAAATTCAACTCCCTTTCATGTTAAAAACTCTCAATAAACTAGGTATTGAAGGAACATACCTCAAAATAATAAGAGCCCTCTATAACAAACCCACAGCCAAAATCATACTAAATGGGTAAAAGTTGGAAGCATTTTCCTTGAAAATCGACACAAGTGAAGAATGCCCTCTTTCACCACTCCTATTCAGCATAGTATTGGAAGTCCTGGCCAGAGCAATTAGGCGGAGAAAGAAATAAAACATATCCAAATAGAAGGAGAGGAAGTCAACCTATCCCTGTTTGCAGATGACATGATCCTACACCCCAGAGTTGTGGCCCAAAGCTCCTTAAGCTAATAAACAACTCCAGCAAAATCTCAGGATACAAAATAAACATAAAAAATCACTAGCACTCCTGTACACTAACAACAGTCAAGGTGAGAGACAAATTAGGAATGCAATCAAATTCACAATTGTGACAAAAAGTATAAAATACCTAGGAATACAGCTAACACGAGAAGTGAAAGACCTCTACAAGGATTATTACAAAATGATGGACAAAGAAATAAAAAATGATGCAAACAAATGGAAAAACACTCCATGCTCATGGATAGAATCAATATTGTTAAAATAGCCATACTGTCCAAAGCAATTTATAGACTCAGTGCTATTCTTATCAAACTATCAATGACATTCTTCACAAAACTAGAAAAAAACTATTTTAAAATTTAAATGGAACCAAAGAAAAGCCCTAATAGCCAAGGCTATCCTAACTAAAAAGAACAATGCTGGAGGCATCACACTACACAACTTCAAACTATACTAAAAGACTACAGTAACCAGAATAGCATGGTACTGGTACAAAAACAAACACATAGACTAATGGAATAGAATAGAGAGCCCAGAAATAAGGTTGTACCACCTACAACTATCTGATCTTCTACAAAGCTGACAAAAACAAGCAATGGGGAAAGTCTCTCTATTCAATAAATGGTGCTGGGATAAATGGCTAGCCATTTGCAGAAGATTGAAACTGGACCCGTTTCTTACACAATATATACAAATTAACTCAAGATGGATTAAAGATTTAAATGTAAAAGCGAAAACTAAAAATCCTGAAAGACAACCTGTGCAATACCATTCTGGACATAGGAATGGGTAAAGACTTCATGATGAAGACACCAAAAGCAATTGCAACAAAAGCAAAAAATTGACAAATGCGATCTAATTAAATTAAAGAGCTTCTGCGCAACAAAAGAAACTATCAACACAGTAAACAAACAGCCTATAAAACGGGAGAAAATTTTTGCCAACTATGCTTCTGACAAAGGTCTAATATCCAGAATCTTTAAGAAATGTAAACAAATTTACAAAAAAAAAATTAAAAAGTAGGAGATGCGGATGAGCAGACACTTTTCAAAAGAAGACATACATGTGGCCAACAATCATATGAAAAAAAAGCTCAACATCACTGATCATTAAAGAAATGCAAACCAAAATCACAAAGAGATAACATCTCACACCAGACAGAATGGCTACTATTAAAAAGTCAAAAAATAAAAGGTACTAGTGAGGTTGTGGAGAAAAAGGGACTCTTATACATTGCTGGCGGGAATGTAAATTAGTTCAACCATTGCGGAAAACAATGTGATGTTTCCTCAAATACCTAAAAACAGAACTACCATTTGACTCAGCAATCTCATTGCTGGTATATAGCCAAAGGAATATAAATAATTTTATCATAAAGACATATGCACATGTGTGTTCATCGTAGCACTACTCAAAATAACAAAGACATGGAATCAACCTAAGTGTTGATCAATGGCAGCGTGGGTTAAAAACATGTGTCCCATATATACCTTAGAGCGTAAAAAAGAGTGAGATCATGTCTTTTGCAGGAACATGGATAGAGCTGAAGTCCATTATCCTTTGCAAACCAACACAGGAAGAAAACCAAATATCACATGCTCTCACTTATTAGTGGGAGCTAAACTATGAGAAGACATGGACACATACAGGGAAACAACAGACACGGGGACATACCAGAGGGTGGAAAGTGGGAGGAGGGAGAGATCAGGAATTATAACTAATGGGTACTAGGCTTAATACCTGGGTGATGAAATAATCTGTACAACAATCCCCCGTGACACGAGTTTACCTGTATAACAAACCTGCACGTGTGCCATTAAACTTAAAAGTTAAAAAAGTATGCTCTTGAAAGTCCTCATTATAATGTGATAGCCATAGTTATCATTCCACATTGTGGGTTTAACAGTACTTACTTGATCAATTTCAAGATGTACTGTACCCCAAAAAGATAACGACTACTCTCTTACCTCACTCATTCATTACCACATCCCCAGTACCTACTTTGGGTCTTACACATAGTAAGGACCTAGTAATGCTCAAATGACTAACTGGCTACATTTGGATATTTACATGATCATTATCATTTTATTTTACTTATGCATACACACACACACAACACAGTCCTACCATGAAAATTTCGCAACCCAGGTCTTAGTCTGACTCTTTGCTTTTTTTAGAAAATACTAATTTACTAGAAATAAATTTCTTTTGCATCCAAGGCCAAGGTAAACTTGCAGTCCTTGGTTACATGTTGCCAAACTTGCATTGCACTAAGGCTGTCAACATTTTTTCCTCCCACCACTAATCTATGACAAAGTCCTGTCCCTGTACTCCTGCCAACAGTGCATATTATTTGTTTTTACATCCTTGCTAATTAGAGGTAGAAAATGGTAGCTTATTTCATTAATGAGTACTAACGCTGAACATTTGCTTATGGGTCTATAGTCATTTGAAGCTCTTCCATGAATTAAGTTCTTTTTTTAACAAAATCTGCCTTTCAGTTCTGGATTATAAATATTAACACAAACAGAACTATGCCTGATATGCAGTTAGTTATGTGTTAGTTATTGGTTAGCAGATATATGTTAGCTATGGGAAAAAGCCAAATTTGTGAAACGTTGCGTTTAAATAAAAATACAATGACATAGTGCGTGCAAGTACAATAATCCCTAAAATTTTCAATTTAAATTGTGAGAAAAAAATAATATACAGGGCAGAGAGTCATACATGACTGTAATTAAGAGAAGAGACTCTGGATCGAGACTTCTTAGGTTCAAATCTAGGCCCTTCTACTTACTATCTAGTTAGGAGTAATTGTCTTCAATATGTCTCAGTTTCTTGGTCGAAAATACGGAGGTTAATTATGTTAATTATGTTACCTACTCTATGTTAGTATAATGAAGATCAAAGGTTTTAATAACTGTAAATACTTAGAAATTGGCTGACATGTAATAAGTGTTCAATCAGTTTTAACTAGTTAAAAAGTAAACAGATCAACTAATCTTACATAGCAATAATTATACAGAGGAGATGCACAGGGTCGTGTGATAAAGAGTAATTGACAGTAGGGCAGGGGTTGGGAGAAATGTTCAGGCAGAGGAAATAAAATGTGTAAAGGTCCTGCAACAGAAGAAAATAAAAAGGAATCAGTGTTGCTGAGGGAGAATGTTGCTGAGAAGGATAGTGGAGCAACAAGTGATAGACAATGTTTCTGAAGGCCAGACTATTCAGGGCCTTATGGACCACGGAAAAAGAGTTTTATTCAATTTTACCTAGTAACAGGGTCATATTAACCCTTTCAACAAGGAAGTTAGAATTAAAGGGAAAATAAATGGGAGGTAATTTGGATGACATTTATTTTACATCTTTGAAGCAAAATAAAAGATTGCATTTCAACACAAAGACTTATGAATGTCTATCAAGTCTTAATGGTGCTACAATCTTGTTGGCAAACTCTCTTTGCAGAGAAAAACTTAAGCCATTTATAAGTAAAATACAAGCAGGAAGCCCCCCAAACCCCTTATCCTCTAGGAGAGTGCTCCCAGTACCCCCAACCCCCAGACAGGCTTGGATTCCTCCCTGTTCTCTATGACACTAAGGGATTGCAAATATTTTACAACCTGTCCATACATTGGCCCATCTTATTATCCTCTTTCCCTGTAGTTTGGCATTTGGGATAACAGCTATTTTATATTGGTTGTTTTATATCTCTAAGACCCAAACGAAAACAGCAAGAATGTTGGCCACCATCAAAGTTAATAGTAATACTAATAAAAAGAAGACGGTAAAAAAAAAAAAACAACAACATTGTTTAGTAACAGATGTCTGTATGAGGAGGATCAACTCTAACCAACTTCCTTACCTAAATCCATCACTCATTAAGCCTGGAGGGAGAGCTTCTCATTTGTTGTCTAATCTAATTTTCATGTTGATCATCAAGTGGATAATATAATACTTTCATTTCTATCCCAGGATTTGGGGAAGGTATTAATCAGCATATTTCTTCTTCAATCCTGGAACACTTGTATAACAAAATGCTAATTGACATTGGAACACGTTGCTATTCCAATATACAATACATCTGCTCAGGTTATCATGTAATATTACAAATGCTTATGTCATGTTAGAAACCCCAAGTGACCTCAGAGATATGTATAATACATAGTTCCTTGACAAGAACACTGATATCACGAACTAATATTTAAATGATGGCAATTGGTAGGCCTTTGTGAAATGTTAGATTATAAAATTTAAGAAGTCACTTCACTTACCCAAATGTGAAGAGCAGCAAAAACAGCACAGGCTTTCACTCACGTCCACATGGATCTCAGTGTTAGCTTTGCCATTTGCTAGCTGCAAAGTACTTGACTAAGTCTCATTCCCTCTGATTCCCATTCTTCTTCACTGACCTCCTTATATGACATAAAATGAAGATATTGTCAATGTCATTTTTAGTATTGCTCTAAGAATTATATAATGTTTAGTTAATATTTATTAAATGGGAGTTGCTTATGCAAATCTCAAACTTCACAATAATCCTATGGTGTTTTTTTTTTAGACCCATTTTTAAGGAAGGAAATAATAGTAGATGACTAGCCCCAAAATATTGGGATTGAACTCAAGCAGGACTAACTCCAAATTTCCAGAAATTTCCAATCCAAAGCATTAACTTGCTGATGTAGCAATCCTGTACTCCCCTGGAAATCAGTCCCAAGAAAACCAGGATAATTGCTAATAAACGATTTAGAGATGTTCACTCCCAAACACATTTCCCTTGAGCAAATAGCACTCAAAGGTCCATGCTTTTTGCTCTCACAAAAGGTGGAGAATGAACTCAACTTTTCCTCTCCTAGGCCAGGACTGCCCCAGTCTAAGGAACTGCTAGGCTATCACCTCTGTGTCTGATGTCACCTTCATAACCATTCCCTGTTTTTCATTCCTGCTACACCTGTAAAATATATGCTCATATAGTCCCTTGTATGGATTAATAACTTCCCCTACTCTCAGATTTCCCCCCTTAAGCCCAATATTGCCTGGTAGATTTCCTGTTGTACAGCTGAACTTACTCTATATCAATACCACAGAAGCCTGGCATTTGGTACACTGGCCCCTCCCTTTGGGGATCTTTCTCCTTCTCACACTGTCCCTCTGCAGTAGCAAATGTTTCAGCCTCCTGCTTCTCCCCTACATTGCCATATTTGTTCAATCTATGTAGATTCATCACATGGAAAAATTTATATCTTCCCATCGCATCCAAATCCTACCTAAGCTGAAAGGTTTGGCTTGAACTTTATATATTCTGCCTTCCACAATTTCCCCTAGATAAAAGAACGAATTTTACTTAGTATTTTTTCTCATTAAATTTAAAGTTATTAATGATGTGCATTTTTTTTTTTGATGTTAGACTGCAAGTTTTCCCATAAAGAATGCTTACGTTTTCTTCAGAGATCTCTCCTGGTGCTCAACACCTGAAGCTGTATATAGAACACACACGAGGAGTAACTGCTACATGATTGACCCTCTATTGTAAGTTTTTCAAGGTTAAGGTATCCTGCCCTAGAGTTCCTAGCACAGAACGCAGCCTGAACTTCTAACATCTAGGATCCATTGAGCCTTCTGGTAACTGCTTCCTCATATTTGTTTCTATGGGGTGAGGATGGGAGCACACCTTAGTTCAATCTAATGTCCTTACGTGTGGCTCCATCAATCATCACATCACGTTGCATAGCCACAGTGATTACGTGATTGGTTTAGGGATGGGCGGGTCACTCATTCAAAGTCGATGATACTCAGTGAGAATGGAAGATAATCAAAGCTGGGGGCTGCTTTGTTAATCCTGTTGTAACCACTAGGGGAGATCATCTCCGAGAGTGGATTCAATATCCAGGAAGCAGAGCTGAAACATGGCAGCAGAGAAACCCCATCCTGATTCTATCATTTGTGCCCAGCCATGCCCAAACCCGAGGCTAGCTAGCTTTCCTCCTCATGCTTAATTTACTTGAAAGGATAGGGTTCTTCCCTCTGCTTAAACTAGTTTGAGTCTAGTTTTCTGTCACTTGCCACCAACTGAGTCTTATGTATTAAGTAGGTATTGGTTAATTTTTTGAAGAGATTCTTAAGGCAGTAAACAAAGCTGCCATTGAAAGCCCCTGGAAGAGACCTTAACAAGGAGCCTTTGAAATTGGAGAGAGGATGTGAATATTAATGGCATTTCTGCAGTGAGGGCAGTGAATCTTGGTTCTGACCTTCAGTAAGAGCTAAACAAATAAGACTCTATCAACTCCTCACAAGTTCCTGTCAAACAGCATTAAAAACACAACACGGCATAGCAATTCATGCAAAGATCTTTTACAGTGTAGAAATGCTTATCAATAATATACTTAGGACATCATGGGGTAAAGGTTGAGATGAGGAGTGCCAGGTTAGCGGGTCAGGTTATTTAAATGGCATAGAGAGATGGTGAATCAGGACCTAAGTGGACCGAACAATGAGACAATGTTTACTTTCTCCCTGGTCCTCTGTCTTTAGCCTATTGGACTTTGTGGTTAAAATACTTTAGAGTCCTCATTGTACCACTGTATCTCAGCCTTAGTCTTCCCATCTGTACAGTGGGAACTGTAAGTAAATACATGTAAACTTTTAACAGATTGATCCTCTGGGTTCCCTAGTTCAATGATTTTGAAACTTTTTTGACTCCAACCCACAGAAAGAAATACACAGAACTTCTTAACCCAGGATGCACCCACACATATACATCTGAAACAGAACTTTCAGACAAAAATTCTTATTCTTACAATGCAAAATGTTTCTGATATTTTCGTTCAATTTTATTATAACATTATTTTTCTTTTAAGATGGCTATGGTTCACTAAACTAATTTCATGGTGACCATGGGTCTTGACCTCAAGATTGAAAAACGTTACTTTAGGTCAACCTATGGTGAAAAATGCACTTCAGGTCAATATACATTAAATCTAAGCAGAGCTTTAGTTCTAAATCCCTCATGAACAAGGCTGTGCTACTACTGATTTTTACGTGCACCTTTGGTCCCAGGCTTAGACTAGGAGTTGAGGAAGCAGCCTGTCCCATACCCCTTTCCCCCTGGACACACCTCTTATTCTCATTCTGCTTCTTAAGTGGTTTCCTCCGCCTGTTTTGTTCAGTGAGGATACACCCAAAATGAAAAAAAATGCAGAGGAATGAGAGGTTAAGGTTCTCACACTTTTGTTTGTAAAATAATTTGCCAGGGAGTTTTAAAATAGTTTAAGATGCTCAAAGATTATATTTCAGTGGGTTTGGCATGGGCTCCTGGAGTCTGGATGTTTAATAAGCACCCAGGGAGTTTGGATGAAAGTGAAGGGACATATTATCCTTGGATAAATACTCACGTTAATAGAGAACATAAGGCTTTTCTAAACTCCATTAGAAGCTGGAGATACGGAATCATGCTATTAGCGGTTAGCAGCAACAATGTGAAGGTTTTCTTCAAACTGAGAGCTGAGGATAGGGATGGAGAAGAAGCAAGTTGCCTCTATCTTCACCATAATCTGAAAGTCCAGTGGGAGAGACCACACACAGAGTAGTTCCCTGTTTACACTCCCCCTCCAACACCCTTCCACTTCAGCCAGGCTGGCTTAAGTTCTTGAGCCAAACAGGTGGCTGTCTTTGTTAAATGATAAGGGGATTTCGGATGTGAGGAGGTGGATGGATGGGGTAAGTAAAAGCAGTATAGCATCTTCAGTCTTGTTATTTTTAAATGTGGTGCTCCATATGTCAGATCCCAGTGAGCACTGGTTTCCTTGTGCCCAGGTGAGCCATGTTCCCGTGTTTGCATAGGGGAAGAAGTTTCATGTTCTTTCATTATTTCTCTAACCTCCTGCAACTGTATTCAAGGAGAGCCTGTTGGGCATTTGTTAGAGTCATGTTTAGAGAAAAAACTTGAGTAGTCAGAGTAGTAAGTCAGTCAGTAGAGAACAGAGAAGAGAGGCCATGGCTTTCCACCTTACTTTCTTCAACAGGAGTGGTTACTTAACCATAGTTCTCTGGACATGTGTTTTAGACTTCATGGCTCTTAAGGTTCCTTCCACCTCTAGAATGTCTAGAAGTCTATGAGTCATTGGCATACAAATGCTATTTTGTTCAAAGTCTCAAGTAAAAGATTGAAGAACAGAATTGTTGGAAACAAAATGTGGCCAGTGAGTCTCAATGGTTCAGATTTCTGTGAGCTGGCTTTGGAAATAGCAACAGTTTGCAGAAGAGAAAGTTGTGGGAGACTGGCAGGAAAAGGCAACATGGGGCCAGAGGTAACTGAGATAAAACCTCAAATTTCTAAGCTTTTAGCTGCATGGTCTCAGGTAAGACACTAAACTTCTCCAGGTCAGTTTTATTATTGGTAAAATGGGAATAAAATAGGTTTTTTTTTTTTTTTTTTTTTTTTTTTTTTTTTTTTTTTTTTTTTGAGAAGGAGTCTGGCTCTGTCGCCCTGGCTGGAGTGCAGTGGCGCAATCTCGACTCACTGCAAGCTCCACCTCCCGGGTTCACGCCATTCTCCTGCCTCAGCCTCCCGAGTAGCTGGGCCTACAGACACCTGCCACTACGCCAGGCTAATTTTTTTTGTATTTTTAGTAGAGTCGGGGTTTCACCATGTTAACCAGGATGGTCTCGATCTCCTGACCTTGTGATCCGCCCGCCTTGGTCTCCCAAAGTGCTGGGATTACAGGCATGAGCCACCGCGCCTGGCAGGGAATAAAACAGTTTTAAGTGAAAAGTACATTTTTTCAGCCAAGCATATATTTACTTATTTATTCTTTGAGAAAGAAATGATTGTTTTCTATTATGTACTGGTTATTGAAGCAAGCATTGTTTGGTCTACTGAGGGATAGTATGTGAGAATCTCAGGTTTAGTGAAATGTATTATAAATTACTGGTTGAATGCTATATGCAGTTTTCCTTCCTCAGTAGCTTTCCTTGTATATTCCATCATGAATCCCCCTTATACTGGATCTCTTCCTGAGACACCTATTATTTTAACACTTCTAGTCTTATACGCTTCTTCTCTTCTTACTACTTCTTCTTCCAAGAACACCACTTTTCACTGAGAAACTATTCTGCCATCATTCTGGGTGGTTCTGGTGAGACTGTCGATCACAGCAATCACCTCCTCATTGTAAAGATGGGCATGCAAACCAAGCTGTCCAGTGAGTACTCCATCTTTCCTGGCCATAGCAATTGGTCCGAGAAGAACAATTAACCAAAGCAGGGCAAATTATAGTTTTCCCTATGGTGTCCTATATACATTTTGGGAAAGGCTATCTTTTCCTTTAGATATGAGTCATAAAATTTTATGCTTGAATATGTCATGATTCTCCCAACACACAGAGGGATTTAGAACTCAAAAAGAGAAAAAGATGCCAGGGTCCTTGAAACTTCATTTGAATAGCTGGATCCAGTTGTGCCTGAAGCCAGACGTGAACCAATATATTCCTTTTTTTAGTTTAACTTATTTAGAGTTGAGTTTCTGTCCCTTGCAAATCAAAGAGCCCCGAATAACTCATCCTTCAAAGTGTTCCTCAATCTATACTTCCTCACAAGATGTCCTTTGATCTCTTCAGCAAGAGGTCACTGGCAGAGTACTTTTTTTTTCTCCTTGTATTGAGATTTTCTATTTTACAGCCTGGTTTCATAGTTAATTGCATGCATATTAGTGGCCCTTTTTTAATCCAATATTAGACATTTATTTGTAAAGGAAGTTACTTCAAATATTGATCATTAATATTTTCATAATTAATAATAATTTAAGATTAATAATAATTATTCGGTGCCAGGACTTATGCTAGTAGCTTTAAAAGTGTTATTGAATCATCATAACATTTTTAACAGACAGGTTTTGTTATTTTTTATAGATTAAACATTAAACATATTCAAGGAAGGTCATTGGCTTGCCCAGTTTCCTATAGCAGAAAGCAAGATTAGAACCCAGGTCAGCCTTACTCAATAAGTTGTGATTAATTGTCTGTGTGTGTGTGTGTGTGTGTGTACATACACATATGTATGCATGTAAGTGTGCATATATACACACACTTCCATGTGTGTATATATGTATATATTTTTTAGCCAGTGTTGTCGTGATCAATTCTCCTCAATGTTATCTTGTACTCCACATCCTCCTCTCCCAGTTTATTGTTCCTGGGGATATGCCTAATGCAATTACATCAGTAAGTGAATGGATTGATTGCATGAAATTGATACCCAGAGTGACAAAATTACATGTAAAGAACATTTCCTGCATCATTCATGGAAAAACATAGATCCAAATATAGATGGCATGGTCTTCTGATCTCACAAGTTAGTGCTTGGCAAAAACTCTATAAGGCTACCAATTTCTGAAAGACAAGCCCATTTAGAGAGGAATAAGATATGATGGATGCATAGTCCAAGAAAATGTACAATAAAGGATAGAAACATTGCTATGCATGATTTTTAAATAACTACAACAAATTCCATGTACAGGATTTCTGAAAATTGATAGCGTTGCCAATGCCGCTCATCTCTTTAAACAAGCAAACTCATCTTCCCTGGTGCTGTTACATCTGTAATAAATTGGCTCCTCAGACATATCTGCTTGCAGGTTAGAACTGAGATTGAATAGATAATAACTTTTGGGGTAGCAACGCCTGCCAGGGCAAATAATAAAGAAATTTATGACCTGAGAAGTGCGGGGTGATAGTGTTCCAAAAATATATTTCACCTGGTCCCAAAGTAGGTTCATTAGGTATCCAGGAAGCTGCAGAAAAATACTCAGTACCTAAATGGAGGTGACTAAAAAAGAACAATCTCAAACATAGATGAGCCATTAGTTATAAAAACATGTAGGTCAAAGAAAAGCTTGCTGCTAAATGCCTTTTAAAATCAAGACACAAGGGCTGGGAGTTTGGCTGGGGGCATGCCTAAATCCTGCACAGGGAATCAAGCTGGGCTTCTTCAGTGACCTTATGTATGCAAATATCACACTGAATACAGATGGCTTTGATAGAGCTTCAGTAAGTGGGTTCTCTGTTTCGGGTAATCATTTTTCTCCCTTACAAAAATAATTAAATCTCACCATTGAGCTGGGTCTACCAACATCGTGCAAACACAATTAAACTGAACGAGGGAGGAAATTCCACAGAAAGGTGACCATGTCAAGTGGACAGAAGCCTACCTGGGAGCTAAGGTCTTCGTTAAAGTTCTGGCTCTAATATCATAGTTTGTGTGACCCAGATCATGGCACTTAACTGCTTTGAAAGGCGGTTATTGATCCTTAAACATTAGGAAGTTGTAACAGCAAATACTTTTACTCGTGAGAAATGATGATTAAGATATTGTAAGTCGGGGAGGACTTCAAAGGGGAAGTCTTCGCACTTCATGCAGCATTGGATTACATTTTATTTTTATTATCAACGAGGCTATTGACCTTTTCTTTGAACAGTAAAATTCCTAAGGCTGGGCGCAGTGGCTCACGTCTGTAATCCCAGCACTTTGGGAGGCCGAGGTGAGCAGATCATCTGAGGTCAGGAGTTCGAAACCCCGTTGGCCAAAATGGTGAAACCCCACCTCTACTAAAAATACAAAGATTAGCTGGGCGTGGTGGTGTGCACCTGTAATCCCAGCTACTCAGGAGGCTGCGGCAGGAGAATGGCTTAAACCCTGGAAGTGGAAGTTGCAGTAAGCCAAGATCGTGCCACTGCACTCCAGCCTAGGTGACAGAGCAAGACCCTCTCTCAAAAAACAAAACAAAACAAAAGTACTAAGGCAATGGCGGATATTACATCTATACAAAAATACTAGTGCTTCTCCAAAACTGGTAGTGAGTTTTTCCATTGAGTGCCTACTTTGGGACCCACCAGTAAGCCCTGCCCCATGCTATTTATAAGACAACACTAATCAAGGAAGGAGTTACATGAACAAATTCTATGCTTTCAGTGTGTGATCCTTGATATCAGCATTTTTTGTTTCTTTGATTGTTTTCATCCATGGACCTGAGGTAGGCTGGTTAAAGATGAGCCTACACCACTGTTGTGGCTCCCCAAGATAACGACACCTGCCCTCTGCTATATTGGCCAAATAAGACAGCCTTTGGAACACCAGTTGTGTTCTTCCTGTTCCATGAACAGTTTCTGTCTTCTGTCTTTGGTTTGCCACAATCCGAACTCTTCACCCGTTTCCTGTCAGCTCCCTGGCCCTGGTCTGGATCCTGCTCTTGTTCAACTCACCCAGAACTCTGCTTTCCCCACTGACTTTGAGAGTGGTCCAGGAGGACTGTAATTTCTTACTGATGAGCCCCTTCCTTCACATTATGCAACTGTGGTACTTTTCCTTGGTCTTTGCACATTGGACTAGGACATTGGCCATCTCCGCATTTCTATCCAGGTTCCATTCGTGGGGAAGAATGAATTTGTTTACCCAGCCCCGATCCCCAGGTTACACATCCCCTCTCCTGAACCCATTGTCCATGTTGCTAAGGTCATAGGGGGTTCAGGTTTGAACCTCCGTAACTGTGACCAGGCATATCTTTTTTTTTTTTTTTTCTCCTGCCTCAGCCTCCCGAGTAGCTGGGACTACAGGTGCCCGCCACCACACCCGGCTAATTTTTTGTATCCAATAATGCACACTTTACACAAATGTGAAGATTAAATGAGATAATGTCTAAATAGTCTTTGTAACCTTAAAGCACAATCAATATATAAAGCCAGCTCTAAGAAAAACAGAGTAAATCAAGAACCAGGAGAACTTATGACTTATGACTTATTCTTACATGCAGTAAGTTTTATTCACCATGATGACAAATGCCAAGAGGGAGAAAGTAATGGTGACTTGAAAATTTCCTGTCTCAAGTACACCATCGCACAATCGTTTTGTCCAGACTCCATCCCTGCTTTGAATAGCCACCTCTCTGCTTGTTAAAGTCTATCTCTTCTCTGGAGACTTAGATGTAAGCTTGACTCAAGAGTTCCTGGTTTAAGCCACTTTGGGACATGAGTGAGGCTCAGAAAAGCTTCCTGTTTGTATGTGACACTTTTGCAGGCTGAAGTACCTTAGGAAATCTCAACATCTATATGAAGTCAGTTTAACTGAGCATTGTTGGATTTATACCATATAGTTTGAGGAATTTTCCTTTGTTTATTAAATTTAACTTTTAAAAAATGTCTTCTAAAAAAAAAGGGATACATGTGCTGAACTTGCAGGTCTGTGACATAGGTATATGTGTACCATGGTGGTTTGCTGCACGTACTGACCAGTCCTCTAATTTCCCTCCCCTCACCCCGCAACCGCAACAGGCCCTGGTGTGTGTTGTTCTCCTCTCTGTGTTCATGTGTTCTCAATGTTCAACTCCCACTTATAAGTGAGAACATGTGGTGTTTGGTTTTCTGTTTCTGTGTCAGTTTGCTGAGGATGATGGCTTCCAGCTTCATCCATGTCCCTGAAAAGGACATGATCTTACTCCATTTTATGGCTGCATAGTATTCCATAGTGTATATGTACCACATTTTCTTTATCCAGTCTATCATTGACGGGCATTTGGTTTGATTCCATGTCTTTGCTATTGTAAATAGGACTGCAATATGGCAATTCCTCAAAGATCTAGAACCAGAAATACCGGTTGACCCAGCATTCCCATTACTGGGTATATACCTAAAGAATGTAAATCATTCTACTATAAAGACACATGGACATGATGTTTAAATTTAACTTTTGCCAAAAGTTTTACTACATTCATTGCATTAGTTCTCCTTAGGAACATCAGAAAATGTGGACAAAGCAATATATAATTAAATAGCCTTGAAAAATTCATTCAATCTTACCTACAGTCCTTCTCTGATGATCTCCCCACCAACTTCATGAGAAAAAATGATTAATATTTCCATTTGATAGATCTGGAAATGAAGCTTTGGAGAGGCTAAATCACATACCCTGGGTCACAGAGTTAACAATAACTGGTTTCCTGTACTCAAAGCCAGGTGTCCTTTTCCCCAACTGCTTTATTCTAGGTTGAGTCCTGCGACTTGATTAATGAGCCATGCATTAGGTGAGCTGAAATCTTGCAAGCATCAGCTGCTAGGTAGCACCTGAGCTTTTAGAAACCTTTTCTGTTCTCTAAGTAGTGCCATTAGAGGTGAACAGGAGAAAACTGTTTTAGTGGCATTCTGGAGGTAACACAAAGGCAATCATATAGCGAAACCTCATTTTCCAGAAAAATTAAGAAGTCCATATCACAAAAGTGTAAAACTGGAAGTAACCTAAATGTCCACCAATAGGGGATTGATTACATGTTATATTCACACCATGGAATATTGTATAATTAATTAAAGTGGGATGTGGGCACATATTAACTGGCTTGGAAAAAAATATAGGTGATATTGATTAGATATACAAAGCAGGTCTCCAAATATTTTATGTAATATAATCTCATATTTATAAAAAATGCACCTATGCATATTAAAATATTGCTAGTGATTATACAGTGTTTTGCAGTAAAGTTAAATATCTATTAGTTTATATTGATATGAATGATTAGTTTGAAAAAAGGGAGTCCTCCTCCTACCCTAAGAACAAAGGAACATGAACTGAGCATGTGATAGTTCTTTCTAATATAGAAGGTACACCAAAAATAATTCTAATTAAGTTCCTGTAACGCATGTAGCAGGAGCAACTTGCATGCCTGCTTGTCATGAAGGAACTGTTTCGTGACTATTACATGTTTTTAACCAATATTAATGAATACATTTTGTGCTGGTCCCAACTAAATATATGAAAGTCTTATCTGGTTCTTCTCCCTCCGTTTTCCCCCTGAGTTTGGTTTAGATGCCTCTGTTCCCTACCTTCACCCAGATTCTCATCTCATGGGTATATGTATGCCTCTCCCAATAGTCCACGGAGTGATTATGTGTGATTTACTTCTATCTTGCTGACACCTAGCTTAAGAACTCAGTCTATATATGCAGCCATAAAAAAGGTTGAGTTTATGTCCTTTTCAGGGACATGGATGAAGCTGGAAACCATCATTCTCAGCAAACTAACACAGGAACAGAAAACCAAACACTGCCTGTTCTCACTCATAAGTGGGAGTTGAACAATGAGAACACATAGACACAGGAAGGGGAACATCACACACAGGGGAGGGATAGCATTAGGAGAAATACCTAATGTAGATGATAGGTTGATGGGTACAGCAAATCACCATGGCACATGTATACCTATGCAACAAACCTCCACGTTTTGCACATGTACCCAGAACTTAAAGGATAAAGAAAAAAAAAAAAAAAAAGAACACAGTGCATGATGAGAGCCTAATAAATGCTCTGAAATGTATATCTTTGTAAACTTGTTGGTGCCTGAGACAGAAATGACCAAGATGCATCAACATATACTGTCTGGAAATTAGCATGTGCGTTTCAGGTCAATGAATAAAGGTACTGGGTAAAGGTTTGAGAGGGAATAAAAGGCAGTCTGTATAAGTACTATCTCAAGGGTTTCAGATTGGAGAATTGCTGTCAACAAATGTTAGAAGGTAGGCTCACTTCAGAGAGTCCCATCTTTAGAGAAAGATTCCTTAGATCTCAGGTCTTTTTATTCAGCTCTTCATTTACTCATTCCACAATTACTGAGCTCTGTACTTTAGAATCGAGGAAGTTAGGGCAAATTCAGGAAGCTCTCTCTTGCCTTCATTCATCTGGAGTGAAGTTTGTTCTGCCTAAAGCAGGTAAAGGGTCCTTTAAAGTTGAATTCTCATTTATTTCTTATATACTTATTTAACCAGGAGTTAGCTTTTCCTGCTCTTGAACTTCACATGAAAGGAAATAGACAGTATGTATATTCTTTTGTGTCTGGTTTCTTTTATGGAGTAAAATGTGTTTGAGATTCGTCCATATTATTCTGCGCTTCAGTAGTTTGTTGCTTTTAGTGCTGTGAGAATTCCATGGTATGAATACAGCACTTTTTAAATTGATTTACCTGTTGATGGATAACTGGGCTGTTTTCTGTTTGGCGCATTATCAATAAAACTGCTATAAACTTTGTTGAACAAATTTTTTCATGGCTATGTTTTCATTTTCTTGAATATATACCTGGAAATAGAATTACAGGGCCACAGGTTGCCTCTAAAAGTGGGTGGGGAGGAGGACGGACTGAGAAAGAGAATGAGAAAACTCTTGGGGGAGATGGGTTATTCTATATATTATTAAGGGTTTGATTACACAGGTGTGTACATTTGTCAAAGCTCTTAGAATTGATACACTTACCTTTGTGCATTTTAATACATATAAATTCTATCTTAAATAAAAAGAACCATAAACAAAGGCTAAACTTTATTTAATGACGTTGTGCAAAAGTATTTGATAGGAATTGGACTACTTTCTGAAACTTAATTTGGAATGCATCAAAAAATAAGATATATTGATAGATGAACAAACAGATGAATAGACATGGTCCAAAATAACTATAGCAAAACAATTACAGAATGTAAGTGATGGATACATCAGGCTATTCACTGTACAATTTCTTCAATTTTTTTGTATGATTGAAATTTTTCATAATAAAATGCTAAGAAATAGAAATATTATTTCTTTTCTCTCTTCCACAAAAATCTTCCAATGACTTTCCAACCTACCTAGAGCAAAATCTAAGGTAGTTATTTTGGACAATAAGGCACTGCCCAATATAGTGACTGAAGCCTCTCTGGCTTCATCTGCTCCCACACTTACCCTTTCTGGTTTGTTTCCAGTGATGGTGACTTCCTTACTTTTCCTAGTGCACCTTAGCCTGTTCTGGTCTCAGAGGTCTCACATTTACTGAGACCTCTGTATAGGATGCTCCCACCCCAGGTATTGGCATGGCCACACTCTCTCTGTACCACTACTGATTCAAATCTCCTCTGACCCCTCCCCCAAGTGATCTCCTCTTTCCACTTTGTCAATCTCTCCTCCTCACTGTTATGCTGTGTTTCTTTGTTCATAGCATTTAGCAGCACAAGATATCATTTAAAATATATTTGCATTTTATTTATTTTCATTTCCTTACTGGTGTACAAACTAACAACCAGGACTTTGCTTTTATTAATTTTTTAAAATTATTTTATTTTTGTGTTTTTATGTTTATTTTTACTTGTAGAAATGCATGGGGTACATATGTAATTTTATTACATGCCCAGATTCCATAGTGGTAAACTTAGGGCTTTTAGGGTATTCATCACTCAAATAACATACATGGTACCCATTAAGTGACCTCTCATCATTTTATCTTGTTAATTGCTGTATCACCAGCTCCTAGAACAGTGTCTGGCACATGCAGCAGCTACTCAATGCATATGTGTTGGCTAAATAAATAAATGGGACTTTTTATAATGCCATTTAGCAAAATTAAATAAACTTTCCCTTTAGAACTGTTTAGATATACAGAAAAATTGTGAAGATATAGAATTCTTGTATAGTCCATAACCATCATCCCCTATTGTTAACATCTTACATAGTATGGTACATATGCTAAAATTAATGAACCAACATTGATACATTTTTATGAACTGAAGTCTGTACTTAATTCATATTTCCTTAGTTTTTATCTAATGTTGTTTTTCTGTTTCACAATGCCACCCAGAATGCCACAATGCCACATTGCATTCAGTTATCACATCTCCTGAGGCTGTTGACTGTGACAGTTTGTCACATTTTCCTTGATTTGATGATCTTGACAATTTTGAGAAGTACTGGTTAGGTATTTTGTAGAATGCTTCAATTGAGAATTGTCCAGGCCGGGCGCAGTGGCTCACGCCTGTAATCCCAGCACTTAGGGAGGCCGAGGTGGGCGGATCACCTGAGGTTGGGAGTTCGAGACCAGCCTGACTAACATGGAGAAACCTCATCTCTACTAAAAATACAAAATTAGCTGGGCGTGGTGGTGCGTGCCTGTAATCCCGGCTTCTCGCGGGGCTGAGGCAGGAGAATCGCTCGAACCCGGGAGGCGGAGGTTGCGGTGAGCCGAGATCGTGCCATTGCACTCCAGCCTGGGCAACAAGGGCAAAACTCCGTCTCAAAAAAAAAAAAAAAAAAAAAAAAAAGAGAATTGTCCATAGGCTTTTTCACAAGACAATGAATAAGCTTGGGAAAATTTTGTTCCCACAGGAATTGTGACATGCACCCAGTATTCTAAAACATTTGTACTACTTTAGAATACAGATATATCTTACAGGTCTTTCTTGCTTGTTGTTCCTACAAACCCTGTGATGAGGAATATATTTCTATGTGCATCCTTCATATGAGATAACACAGCTTCCAAAATGGTATCTGTGCCAGATCACACAGAATCCATGGCCGTGAAGAACTCAACCAGAGCTTTCTAACTACAGGTCCAGCTCACTCTCTCTCTGCCTCTCACGTCAGCCTCTAGAGCCCACATGCTGTTGACACCATCACAAATTGCCCTTTGCAGACAGCTACCCAAACCTGAAACTCTTCAAAGACATGCAGTATCATGATTCCTTGCTCAGTTGCTTTCAATCAAAAGAGTAGCACTGAATCCAACAATACTGTTAGCCACAGAAATTAATGCTCTGGGATAATATTTAAATTTGAGCTGATAGAACTTATCAAAATATCATGTTCTGGGCTTGTCAATAGGTGAAATGTTTCTGAGACACTTTCATGTGAAAAGAACCAACGGTCATTAGGTTGATAGCACCTGTTCCTGCATCGCATTCTGTGTAAGAGAAGAATGAACAAGAACAGATTGAACATGGAGCACTTTCCCCATCATAATTTACCTGGGGAATCTTGTAGGGAGAGGAACCATCCTGGGGCATTCTCCACAACCGCTAACCAGTGTTACCAGTTGCAAAAATCTTACTTTCCTTATAAATACAGGCTCTAAATTGACTTGTTTTATTCCATTATAAAATGCTTCATTCTGCAGCTTACAGGGAACTTATTATGCTGAATCCAGAAAAAAGAAAGGCACATCAGCCTCATTAATTCCAGTTTCACCCCCTAGGGAGATTTCCTTCACACCACCATATGGCCTCATCACCCCTGGGCTTTGGCTATGATGTCTTTTATGAAAATCCATTATCCATCTTCTCATAATTGTCTGTTTTAAGAGTGGAGCTAGGCTCACCTTGTTCATGACTGAATCCCAGAGCAGGCTTACTCCATCCTATATACCCAATAATTACACCTGAAATAAAACGTATTTGTATGAATCATAGTTATTATTTATAATATTTTTGTTCTTTGTGCACAATTGAAATAGTTTATAATTTATATATTTTATAATAAAACAATTTCTATCAGGACATGGGAATGGAAACTATGTATATTGGTGACAAATAAGCAGTTTCGAACAAATAGACGAATGTTATACTCTGAAGAGTGCAATATTCTCAAGTTTAGATGAAGCAAACCAACATGCAGGTCCATCCCCCTGTGCGAACAACTTCTTACAAGCATGGGAGAATCCAGAGTTTCTTTTTAAATACTTACCTTTACTAGAGAAGAAATTACATCTTGTACTTTTACTTAACAATAAGTACTCCTGTTAAGAGTAGCCCTATTTCTGAATAGGAAATAAAGCTGGTTTCTGAATAGAAAAAAAGTTAACTGTATGTGGGTATAAAATGTATGCCCATGAAGAAGCTGATTGGGGGCCATCAATTAGAAGCTTTGAATCTTTATTTCTTCCCCCCAAGAGAACATCTCCACATCTCCACTGGATTCACTTCTAAAGTAGAACCCAAAAGAGTCATGTGGAATTGGTCCAGTTGGGGAGGGGGATACCTGCAGAGGCCATGACTGACTTCAACTGGGGTCTTATTTTTGCTGCTACTGATGTACCTTTTTGGTTAAAAGCCATGTTTCCTTTTTTTTTTTTTTTTTTTATAAATGACATGCAGTTAAGTAAAAGGACACTCGCCTAGGATTTCACGTCTTAATCATTGATTAATGACCAGAACAGATGTGATTTTGAGTAGGAGTGTAGCTATGGGCTCCCAAACAGACCCAAATAGGTCACATTTGCAAACTTGCTTTCCATAGCCAATGAATGGTTCATGCATTTTCTGAGGACTTTTTCCTCTCTAAAACTAGATCTTCCATGGAAACCTCTTTAAAGTCTCCTGAGGCTGATTCTGCTATTATATTCTATACCAATCTCTATTGTTTTGTGGCATCTGTGACAGCTGGGACACTCTCGTGCAATAATTTTTAAATTTTAATTCCATTTTCTTCCCATCTTATATAGTTTGTTGTTTTCTCTATTTAACTCTTTCTTCCATCTGGATCATAAGCACATTAGAATTTTACTATCCTTGTATGCCATAAATTATACATTAATAGAATAGTATGGCTTGGGAGAAAAAGCTATTTGTGATTTGCAATTAGAGAGATTTTAATCAAGTTTACCATTCTCAAGAAGTCTGTTTTGCATATAAATAAGGACCCCTAAAAATTGATCTGTTTTGCTCAATTATAAAATGCTTCATTTAGAAGCCTAAAGGTAATTTATTATACTGAATGTGAGGAAAGGAAGATGTATTGCATTATGTTTAATCTTATCAAATGGCTGATATATTTAATGACAATGTCTGTTTATCATAATTATTATAAGTTGTCTAGGTTAATAAAATCAGAAGACCTATGTGAGATTTTTAAATGCTACATTTATTATTTACACACTGTCTCGAATACCAGCTGTCCCTCACGGATGTGCCATCATCCCGTGTGTTTGATTTCTGCTGAGGTGGCTGGAGGACTTTGTGTCAGTCAGGCAAAGTAGACTATAAATCCAGGCCCTTAGAACCCTCTACAATAAAATATGTAGAAAATAAAAACGTAGAAAAGGAAGAAAATAATACATGCAGGCTTTCAGGTATTTAATATATGCTTTACAAATTTCTTTCTTTCATCATTGAAGATGTTATTTCCAGACAGATTCAACAGAAACCAAAGCAAAATCTCTGCTCTCTTACAGTCTCATAACCAATGATACATGTGTGTATAAGTGATGGAGACAGAAGTGTAGCATCATATATCTTACTGTTTCTCCCAAAGTATTCTGCACAGGTGGATCTCAGGCAAATTTAACCTTGAGGAAACTGAGGCTCAGAGAGGTGTGTAAAGAACTGGAGGTCACACTGTTGGAAGAGCTTTGTGTTAAACTCCTCCGCTTTCAAAGCTTACTTTTCCCACAGTAAGTTGATGACTCAACACTGGAGATGTAGGGCAGGTGATGAAAAGTTTTTAAGACTCAGAATTAGAAACCCGTAGTTGGGTTCTTGGCTTCCCAGCCTGTGATCCTGGATAAGGCAAAGTCTTTTACTTTTTGCTGTTACACCTATGAGTCTTTTTGATTAAAAGCCATGTTTCCTTTTTTGTAAATGACGTGCAGTGGAATGCATGTAAATGACATTCAAAAAAGACAACAGTTTGTTCTTTGTCTGTGTCATGGACTTATTGCAAGAGTGAAAGTTGACAAAATTACACCTGTAGGTCTATCCAAATTCATTGCTTCTGCAGAAACACACACACCTATTGAAAGCACCATCCATGAAAATGGGAAAATCCAGTTCAGTTTTTGCAAATGCCATAGTTAAAACTACAAGACAACACAGGTGCATCCTTTTTTTCCCCATACCTTTACCCTGGCAGACATCAATTTACAAAAAAGGAGAAATTTGTTCACTCTTGGTTGTTTAAAACTCCCTTCAGAGACATTGTCTTTTGAGTGGGCCAGTTCCCCATTCGCCAGAAACAATGTTGGTTTGTGCTGGGTGTTTGGCAGCTGACATTTTGATAAATGGACGTATTAGACCATGCATTAAATTAGTTAGAACTTTACCTGCTATTTTTTCCCCAAATGTAAATGTACTTTAAAATAGAAGGGAAAATAATCACCGTGGTAGCTTCACTTTTAAGTACATGCTTTTTTTTTTTTTTTTTTTTTGCCAAATGTGCTTGGTTATTTGCCATAAAAAACATAACTAGTTTTAAACTGGAAGGAAAATTCTATGACACATTGCTCAGGACCTTGATGTTAAGATGATTGCTCTGGGGAGATAACCAGGCCTAGAATACAGGAAAGTAATGTCTTGCTCAATTTGTATCTAGTTCGCAGAACTTGTCCAGGGAAACACTATGGAATTGAAAATAAGGGAAAGCTAAATGAGGTATGGCCAAGGCAGGGACTTGGGGATTCAGTTAGTCCCCTCCACATTCCTCGTCCAACACTTTCAATCAGAAACCACACTCTGTAAACACTACTTCCTTGACATCCTGCCTAAAGTTCATTCTTCCCCATTACCACTGAAACTACCAAGTTCAGGATTTATCGTGTTTCCAGACCTCATGCAATAACTTCCTAATTGCTCTTCTTGCTTTCAGTTGTGTCCATTCCAATCTACCCTTGAATCTGGATGCCAGAACTATCTTGACTATTAGCAAATATGGTGCTATAATTAATCCATTCTCACCCATGGCTGAATATTAGAATTAACAGGAAAGTCTCTAAAAATCTTGATGCCCTGGGCCCATCTTTAGAGATTCCAATTGCACAAATTTTGATGAGAGACCAGGTATTGTTGTGGTATTGTTTTACAACTTCCCAGATGGTTCTTTTCTTTTTCTTTTTGAGACACGATCATTGTCTATAATTCAGGCTGGAATGCAGTGGTGTAATCACATCTCACTGAATCCTTGACTTCCAAGGCTCAAGCAATCTTCCTGCCTCAGCCTCCCAAGTAGCTAGGACTACAAGCATGCGCCACCAAACCCAGCTAATTCCCCCAGCTATTGTAACATTAAGACTAGGAACCGCTAATATAAATCCCTCCACATGGTCTTGTGGTATCTGCTTAGCACTTTAACATGGCCCATGAACACCTCCAAGGTAGGGACTCTGCCTACCTCCTTCATGTCTTCTTTCTACTCATCAAGAAGCATCAGTTTTTGCTGCTTGGCCATAGATTTCTCTTCATTCTATGACTTTGCAAGTCCTGCTGTTTTCTGGGAGTATTCCCTTTATCTGGTTTATCGACTTATACAACTTTAAGTGTTCATGTTTATAAAGGCTTCTCTGACCTGCCAACATACCCTATGTCTCTATATAGTGTAGTGAAAACTGCTTTATTTATATTTCATTGTACTGTTACGTAAATACATGGGTATACCAAATAAATGTGTGTGTATATAGGTGATACCGTCTGAAACACCAAATCTCTCGTTTTCATGTTAGTTTTCTCAGAGTTCAGCAAAGCACATGATCAGCGTTTCAAGCATTTCTGCTAAATGGGAAATCTAACGAATGATTTATGATCATTAATTTCGTTTAATTTAATGATTTAAGATAATTTAATGAATGTCTGGGCAGTGAGAGAAACTGTCCTGAAATATTTGGAAAGAGATACTATGATGAATGTTCAAAGCACTGGTTATCTCAGAAAAATATAGGATTTTGAACTAGGACTCATTTCAAAAGAAATGTGCCAAATATTGGCAAAACCAACTATGTGAGGTCAAATGAAGGCATGCCAGGTCAGAGGCTGTGGGCTCAGTAATGCTCCATAGGGTGCTGTAGAATTGTACTTTTAATGTGCACATGCCATTTTCTTTTGCATGAACCTTGCACCTCTTGTCCTGCTCTGAAGTAGCTCTCCATTAATAGCTTTCCTCTAGGACCACTGTCATGGATTCTACTGCAGAAGCCTTTCTCAATCAGCGTTTTGTGGGAGAATAAGCGCTAATCCCTTAAGAGTATGGTTCTCAAAGTGTAGTTCCTGGACCAGAAGTACCAGTATCACCAGTATACTCAGAAATGCTAGTTCTTGGGCCCCAATTCAGACCTACTGAATCAGAAACAACTAAGGTGGAGCCCAGCAATCTCTAGCTTCACAAGTCTTCCAGGTGATTCTGATGCATGCTCAAGTTTGAGAACTACAGGCCTGGAGTCATCATAGTCAAGCATTTCAACTTTAGAACAACAGAGCCAGCACAGATGTGCCTCTATGAGAACCACCTGAAGAGAGTTGCAATAATACAGGTTCCAGGATTTTTACATATTCAGTGGGTCTAAAATGGGACTTTGCAATCTAGATTTTAGCACAGGTTTCCTTGGTTATTCTGACCTGGACTAAAATATGGGAATAAAGTGCCTAGATAGTTTCTGAGCTCTTTGCCAATCAGTGGATGTTGTCTTGTTTCATTCATTGCTTCCTTTCTTTTTACTTAACTTCTGCTGGAGGCAACATCTTCTTCCCCATAGATTCTATAATTAGGTTGCACATTAGAATCATTTAAAAAGTAAAGCATAAAAACAAGCAAATAAACAGGGCTCACCTCTACTCAGAGTAACTTATTTAGTATCTAGGAGTAGGGCCTGACTACTGGTATGTTTTAAAAGCTCTTCAAATGATGCTCATGTCAGCAAAGACAATGTGAGTAGAAAACCAGGCAACATAAACACTGATTTGTGAGCCACAGTTGAGTATGAGATTCTTCAATGTTTTGCCAGAGGCTGTGGCTCTGCAAACCCCAAAACATAGTCTTTATATCCCCGGGTAGGTGTCTCTGACACAAGCTCAGCCAGTCAGATTTTCTTCAGTGGGAATTTGAACCCTGAGCATGGAGTTGACCACATCAGCAGATGGTGTCTGAGTACAGTCTCCCTTGGCCATGTTCTAGAAAGGAGGCCTGACAATGACTGTCCCTATACTACGCTGGTTTCTCCCCACCTGAGGCTTGGTTATTAACCTTTTGTTTTTATTCTGTGAGCTACCCTAGTGTTTTTCCAATGAGTTCTTACTTTTTTTTTTGAAAAAGTTGAAGTTGGTTTCTTTAGCTTGCAGCCCAGAAGACATTAATGAACACACTCTGCCACTAATTGATGGTGGAACCTTGGGCAAGTCATCTTACATTTTTAGACCTCCATTTCCTTCAGCTGTACAATGAAGCTAGTGATGTATATCCACATTTCTGAACCACTTGTAAAATGACACTCATTCTTTAAAAAAAATGAGCTGCAGGAAACTTGAATAAATAAAACGAAGGAGAATGATGATTGATTTTCCCACCTCAAATCTTCCTTTACTGTTTGACAAAAGTTATTTCACTCTGAGCAGAGGCCTGAAGAATCCTCTTAGTAGAGCTGTTCCCTTGGAGAACAGATGATGCTAAAGAGTTCTCTTTCCATGGTTTCGTGGTTCTTTTTTATTGCTCTATTTTTTATTATTCTTATTATTTTTAAATATTTTTGTGGGTAAAAATCTAATAATCCAATCAAAAAATGGGCAAAAGATTTGAATAGACATCTCTCAAAAGAAGACATACAAATGGCAAACAGACACCTGAAAAGGTGCTCAACATCATTGACCATCAGAGAAATGCAAATCAAAGCTACAATGAGATATCTTTTCACTTCAGTTAAAATGGTTTCTGTCCAAAAGACAGGCAACAACAAATGTGGAGAAAAGGGAATCCTTGTACACTGAATGTAAATTGGTACAACCGCTATGGAGGACAGTTTGTAGGGTCCTCAAAATCTAAATATTGAGCTACCATATGATCTTATGATCCAGCAATCCCACTGCTGGGTATATACACTATAGAAAGAAAATCAGTATATCAAAGAGATATCTGTATTCCTGTATTTTTTGCAGTACTGTTTACAATAGACAAGATTTGGAAGCAACCTAAATGTCCATCAACAGGCTTTGTGATTCTTGATTCAAAGCCTTGAGACAGAAACAACTGGAGTTTTCCATTTTAGAGCCATATATTGCTAGATGTAAAAGGCCATGTAATGATACTTAATGGAACACACAAAGGGGTAAATGTGATGCAAACTCAAAGGTAAAAAACTGCTTTTCCAGAAGGCCTTTTAAAAGATAACTGATTGACTAATCTATTTTTTTTTAGCTATGGAAAAATGCTATCTAAAAATAGGAATCATATTATCCTGGAATATTTGGACACCTGTTGAGTGTTGCCTCTGAAGTCTTTTAGGATGCAGAGTTAACACCCATGAAAAGGTCAAGACAGTTCTCTGTTTCCAAATGAAATTGCTTGGAAACACATTTCAGTAGGAAGTTGGGTTTTTGGAGACCTGCTGTGAAAGTTAGCAAATGAAATGTAAAATGTGTGAAGTTTTCAGTTTTAGAAAAAATACCAATTTTAAAAGATTGTGGCATTTTTGCTTTACCAAATGAAGCTCTTTTGGTGGACTTAAATATATCTCCTGCATATTCTGGGCTTAAATAAAGAAATCTTCAAAATATCATTTTATTAAAATCTTCCCACACTGCTAAAAATTCAGAGGTCATAGTCTAAGTTATTTCTAGCAGGATCTATGCATGAAATTTCTGTATGATACACTATGCACAGGTTCCAGTGCAAAAGACAATACAGGTAAACAAAATAATGCCTATGATGACCACACCATGGGCAAGTGCATCTTCTGGGCATTCTTATAATCTTAGCTTACTTAGACCCCTTCCCTGCTAACCTATTCTCACTTAGTGCAGCCTGGTCCTTCCCCGCTCCTAAGCTGCAGTTACCCTTGGCAAAGGTTGGAAATGGTCTCTTAAGAGTCTCTGCCCAATAACCATGATGTTCCTGTCCTATGATTCGCTTCTCTGCTTGATGTTGACGTCGGTGTTGATGTTGGCTATTCTCTTTCTCAAAACGATCGGCCATCCTTGACATTGGTTATTCTGCATTCTTTGAGTCTTCTCCCCCTTCTATTAATGTTACTTTTTGGTCTCATCACTTCAGTCTCTCCTCAGCTCTTCCTATGAATGTTGGCATTGCCTAGCACTCTGTCTGTAAGACCACTATTTTAACATGCACTTGCCCCCTTGGGTAACTCTACCAAGTGCCAAAACCCATTCTTTATGAGTTTTACAATGCCATATCCAACATATTTTGGGGCACTTCTGTCTATATTGGCATGAGAATCTCAAACTCAGCATGCCATAAGGTGGTGGTTACTAATCGAGTGGTGTCTGGCATCAAAATGTCTGGCCATGAATCCTGCTAAGTATGTATTATAGATATGACCATTGGCATGTTTCTTAACACCCTAGGTTTCACTTTCCTTATTTCTAATGTTTTGAGGATTAAATACGACAGTGCATGCAAACTGTCTAGGCACACTAAGCCGTAAATAAATAAAATTTAGCTATATTTCGACATATTCCAATTGAACTTGCTAATTATTTTATATTATGGATCTTAAACTAGCTGCCATCCAAACCAGAAATTAGATAATTATTTTTGACTTCTAATGTTGGCTCACGTACACACCAATTAATCATTGAATGCTATTAACTTGAAATTTTAAAAAAAGGTTTAAAATGTCTTATCTTTTCTATGTCACCATTTATATTGCCCTAGTTCATGTCTGTTTATGCTTGTATATATACCTCTGTCTGTCTATCTATCTATCTATCATCTATCTATCTATCTCTGTCTGAATGTTATCTATCCTTAGAAGGCAAGGACTGTATGTGTATGAAAGACAGGGACAGAGAAAGATGGAGACAGATTTTACTTAACTTGAAAAAAATCTATGATATATTCTTACCGGAGCTTAAAGATATAGGGGGAAATATAGGAAAGAGAAAAGCTTCTAATAAGCACCCTTGGACATGGTGCCAGTACTTAAAGGGGTTGGCAAGCCAATGCTAATTGAATAGAACCACAGAAGCACACTGTTGATGCCACATTAAAATAACCTTTCCTTCCTCTAGGGCTGTTTAATAAAAATGCAGTGTTTTTACGTACATCCTTAATGTTGCTTTACTGAAGAACTTAAAAGCAAGTTAGTAACAGCATACTTAGAGTTTAGGTGGGAGACTACAATAATGGCCTATTTGAAAAGAAAAATTACGTAGTAAATCCAGTCACACACTGGAGGTGATTTTATGAATCAGATTTGGAATTCTAAGCAATCAAATACAGGTGATGCTCAAGGTTACAATATCTGGTAGAATTTACTGAATACAAGGAAACACTCAAAGCAAGCAATATCTTCAATATGTTAACCATTGTGGGTCTACTCTCTTGTTTCCCTGACACTGCCACAAATCAGAAATAAATAATGTCATTTTAAAGATTAAGGAGGCTTAAAACCATACTTTAAAAATGGAATAAAAACTAAAATAAAATACATTAACTTTTATATGCTATTTGTTAATAAAAAGAAAGTCAGAGAATATGCTTATATTTTGCAGCTCCATGCACTTTCTCTTTCTTATATAACCAACCAAATTAGAGCCATGAAATATATTTTTAAGTTCCTAATTTAGTATCTTTACCTGAGTTGCAAGATGAATATAAAATAGTTTATTTAGGTTTCGTGCTTTTAATAATGCACCAAAGTTACTATCTGGAAATATCATTAATTGTACTTTAAAAATAAAAACATCTTGAAACAGCTTTCACAATCTTTCAGTTATCACAGATAGAATAAATGACCAATTTCTTTCTGGCTATAAGTAATACATACTATTTCTGCCCATAAAGGAATTGAAAACGCACAGTAAGAAAAACATTTTCTTAATTGTGACCTTCATACAACAAAATTACAATAAATGAGAAAACTGATATATGGAGCTCAATAACAATTTATAAATTATTAGATTACTTTTACTACCTTAGAATTTAAATCAAAACAATTTATCTCTCAATATATTTTATATATATATGAAGTAGTTTTTTTTTTTATTTTTGTTGCCTACACTTAGAGTACTCTTTCCTAAGTACTTCACACTAAAATTGTATGGCTAATCTTCAACCAAGGCATTCACTTGTTTAAAAGAGGGACATATTGAATAATCATTGTTATACTTTCTTTACCTTTTAATTTACAATCTAATTTATTAGCATTTACATTACAAGAAAGGAAGAATAAAAAGGGGTGGGATTTTGTTAGATTATATGTTTTATCATTCTTGTTAAAGAATACAAAATCTGAAGTAAAATATGAAGTAAAAATACAAATACAATGATCAAATTCTTGAAGTGAAGATGCTGTAATACTAAGTGGTGAAGAGAAATGTGGTATATTCCATTCCTGAAGTGAATTTTAATTGGACTAACAAATAGACCCTACCAAAGATGTGCTTCTTTCTAAGTGATTCATAAGTAAGACTATGAGGTAATTTGCAGCTGAAAATAAGCCCTTGAAAATACACCCAATGAACTCAATTTGAAGTATATTTTTTTTTGGCCAAGTATGACTATCGCATAGGAAATCATTACAAAAAAAGAACAAAATGTGTTCAGGAACTAGCTTTTCCACTCAGATTAAGAGCAAGACAACATTACTTCTTTTAATACTCATACTAAAAATACTAGCTAATGCAATAAGAGAAGAAAAGGAAATAAAAGGTATACAGATAGGATGAAATAAATAAAACTATTTATTTACAGATAACACTTTTATCCATAAAATATGCATATACAGTCACATTGAAGGTTAGGGTTTCATTTCATGAATTTTTGGGGGAGGGGGCTTAAATAATCAACAACACCACTCTTGCAACTAATAAGCAATTTTAGCAAGGTTGAAGGATACAAGATTTACATGCAAAATCCAATCACATTTCTGTAAACCAGCAATGAACAAGTAGAATTTGAAATTAAAAACACAATACTGTTTACGTTAGCATCCCCCAAAATAAAATACTTAGGTATAAATCCAACAAAATATGTGTAATATCTATATGAAGAGAACATTGAAACTCTGGTGAAAGAAATCAAAGGTAAACTAAATAAATAGAGGGATATTTCATGTTTGTAAATAGGAAGACTCAATATTTTCATGATGTCAGTTCTTTTTAATTTGAACTATTCATTGACATCTCAATTAAAATCTCAGCAAATTATTTTATGAATATTGACAAACTGATTTTATAGCTTATATGAAAAGGCAAAGGACCTGGAAGAGCCACAACAATATTAAAGTAGAACTGACACTCGCCAGTTTCAAGACTTACTATAAAGCTACAGTAATCAAGACAAGATGATATTGATGAAAGAATAGACAAACAAATCAAAGAAACGAAATAAATAGTAGCAATAGACCCACAGAAATATAGCCACCTGATATTTAGCAAAGGAGCTAAAGTAATGCAATAGAGAAATGATAACATTTTCCAAAAATTGTGCTAGAACAACTGGACATTTACATGCAAAAAAATATCTAAATAGAATTGTTATAACTAGTAGTAGTCAATTGAGGGCTTCTATAATTGAATATACTGATGGGTAGTTTAAACTACAGAAATTTGTATTCTTACAGATCTGGAGCCTGGAAGTCCCAGATGAAGGTGTCAGTAGGTTTGGTTTCTCTGGAGGCCTTTCTTCTTGGCTTTTAGACATCTGCCTTTTTGCTGTGATTTCACACGGCTTTTTTATCTGTGCATACACTCTTTGTATCTCTTCCTCTTCTTATGAAGACACTAGTGCAGTCTGATTTGAGATGCACCTTCATGACCTCATTTAAATGTAATTACCTCCTTCAAGGCTCTTTCTCCAAATAGAGTCACATTGATGGTTAGAGTTTCATCTCATGAATTTTTCTGGGGGGACTGTAATTCATTCTATAATGCACTCTTCAAAAAATTAACTCAAAATAGATCACAGAACTATATATAATACAATATTATAAAACTCCTAGAAGATAACATAACAGAAAATCTAGATGACTCTGGGTATGGTAATAACTTTTTTGATAAAAGACCAAAGATATGTTCTATGATAAAAATAATTGATAAACTACGCTTTACTAAAATTTTAAAAACCCCAACTTCTGCTCTGCAAAAGACCTGTCAAGGGAATAGAACAATAAGACACAGATGAGGAACATTACTTGAAAAATACATACCTAGTAAAGAACAAAACTATGTAAAAAATCCTTAAAAATCAGCAATAAGGAAACAAACAAACAAAGGAATCAATTAAAAACCAGGCCAAAGCCCTGAGAAGACACTGCACTAAAAAAAATATTTAGATGGCAAATAACTTACGAAAAGTTGCTCAACATCGTATGTCATTAGAAAATTGTAAATTAAAGCTACAATAAGATAGTAGTGCATACCTATTAGAATTTCCAAAAGCTAAAACACTGACCACACTAAATGCTAGCAGGCATGTGAAACAATGGAAACCCGAATTCATTGCTGGTGTGGATGCAAAATGGAACAGCTATTTTAAAAGACAGGCTGGTGGCTTCTTATAAAACTGAACATATACAAAACTAAACATACTCTTACAACATGATCCAACAATCATGATCCTTGGTATTTATCCAAATAAATTAAAAACTTATGTCCACACAGAAACCTGTCCACAATGTTTATAACAGCTTTATTCATAATTGTGAAAACTTGGAAGCAACCAAGATGTCCTTCAGTAGGTGAATAGATAAATAAACTGTGGTTCTTCCAGACAATGGAATATTATTCAGTGCAAACAAGAAATAAGCTATCAAAACATGAAAAGATGTGGAATAAACTTAAATGCGTTTTACTAAGTGAAAGAAGCCAATCTTCACAGGCTACAAGCTATATGATTCTAACTACATGACATTCTGAAAAAAGAAAAATTATGTAATAAATAATAAAATCAGTGGTCATAAGGATTTAGAAGGCAAGGAAGTATGGATTAGGCAGAGCACAGAGGAATTTCAGTGCAAGCTAGGATTTTCATCAAACTAATTCTGTACGATTCTGTAATTGTAGGCCTATGTCATTGTGTATTTTTCCAAACACATACAATATACAACACCAAGAGTGAACCTTAATGCAAACTATGGACTTTTTGTGACAACGATGTGTTAATTTATGTTCACTGATTGTAACAAATGGACCACTCTAGTGTTGCTTGTTCATATTGAAGAGCTCTGTATGTGTATGGGGCAGAAGGTATGTGGGAACGCTATACTTTCCAGTCAATTTTGCTCTGAACCTAAAACTGTTCTAAAAAAATAAAGTCGATTTTAAAAGCTAACAAAATGTCATAAAAACAGCCTCTTCTTTAAGAAGCGTACTTCAACACCTACTACATGCTGGATTATGGAGTTATCTTCAAGGAATTCAAACTCTGTTAGGTAGAAAGAGAAGCCAGAGAATGCTTACATGCCGAGTGAAAGTCCAAAGTTAGTGTTCCCATAAGCCCTGTGAAGTAGATCGAAAGAAAATGGCATTAATTAATCTGCCAGGATAATCAAAGATGAATCAATTATCTCCATCTGTCTATTGCTTTTTAAATATTTAAAAGTAAATCTTGTACATTGATGATTATTTTCCAGGTCATCTTTACATCTGAAGGTCTTTCAGATAGAAAAAACAGCATACTCGAAGATTTGGTATTTTAAACAAGACATCATATTTTAATACATGGTAATTTAGTTAATATAATTTTGAAGCACAAATGATATGGATGAAGATGATAATGTTAATAATGATAATCCAATGTGCCAAGTGCTTTCTATGTGTCAAGCTTCATGATTTGTATTTAATTTAACTCTCACACCAACCCTATCAAAATTATTATACACTTTTAACTGATAAGAAACTCAGGGAAGAGCAGTTACCTGGCTTTGCCAAACTCATATTGCTGTCTTGAAATGTAGACAGAATTCAACTTCGGGTCCCATAAGAGTCTATGTTCTTATCATGTGCATTTTGCTTCAGAGAGGTCAGTGGTCAAGATGTTATACTCTTAAACCTATTGTCTAGAATTTGCTTGTTTGCATAAACAGAAGATTATTCTCTTGTTCTTTTTTGTACTACTGAACAATCAGAACAGGGACATAAAGATAATTCCTCACTCCACAGGGAAAACAGTATCCTAAATAAAAACTATTCATCAAAGATGCCTGAATTGCTGAGGAATGAACAGAGTTATCTGGAAATGCTTACCTATGTTGCACAAAGACAAAAATAAACTTAGGTTTTTACAAATTGTGATGGGATGTCAATAAGTGACCAAATGACAAGTTGCAGATGTTATTGCATTTCACAATTTAATACTCTGCAAATGTTTCTTTTTTTTCCTTTGAATCTAAATGATACCTTTGGTGATGCTATGGGTAAATGGTGTGATTTCTTTGTCACAAAGTTGCTTGCAAAGCATTCATCCCTCTTCAGACAAAATATATGTAAAAGAAGCACCACTTCTGTTTCTCAAATAGCAGAAAAACAGACCAGACTCTTCAGGTTCAATCTAAGAAGCAGTAGTTTAACTTGTAAAGATAATATTCTTGCTGTGATTGATTTAGCAATGTCAAGGATAATATGGTTTTTATGGTCACAAAAATGCTGTAATCTAATTTTGCAGAAATTCTTATCTCATTGGCACTGTGTTATCACTTTTAATCTTACCGTTTTTATTTGAATTAGCTTAGAAAAATTCAATGGGTTGCTTTACTGACAGCTCAACCCTCACATTGGTCTTCTGCACTAAATTTTCTTGTGCCAACATTATGTTTTAAATCATGTTATCATTACTCTCAACAGTCAATTAGGAGTTATTTTTGCAGACTATTACAGGCTGGAATTGCTGGGTATAATTTTCTCCCCACAGTAAGAACTATTTCTTTTAACAATAGGCATTGTAAACTTAATGAGAATGGCATGGCTGGTTCCATGACAAATTTCAGCATGGGATTATTTTCAAATATCTAGATACTTGAAATAGAAGACATATATTTTTCTTACTCTCTTGCATATGGCACGTAGCCAAGCAGCCTCCAAATGATGAACTCATTTCCCCAAAAGCCTGCAACTCGCTTCATCTCCTTAATTTTGAGGTCTGAAATATCTTCACAACAATGGTAATCAATAGAAGTTCCTCAGCTGGCTCTACTGTGAGAGTTGCCAGATTGTATTATAGACCATAAATCATGCACACACCCCTTTGAACATTTTGTTTAGTTTTATAAACATTTCCACTGGTAGAAGAATACATCCATGAACATCAACCCCTGTCATTCTTGATTTCACTTCACCCACTTTTCAGACCAAAACTTACTGGCAGCAGGTTAGAACATGAGGTAAGGAAATCAGGTGTTATTTTCTGAGAATTCAATTGAATTTTAACTACCTGGTTTTTCCAAGGGGAATAATTCATGTGTTATTGTTCCTTCTGCCCTTGACTGTTTAGGTAATGCGCTACACAGACAGTTCTGGGAATCAACATGTGAATACTTGTGTGTAGGTTTCTGTGAAATGGTCCTTGGAAACTCATTGTGACCACCCTGCTCAACACATGGTTAAAGGAAATGGAAGGGCCATTAGTCAGCCTGCTCCACCTCCAGGTAAGATTCAGCATTATATTTGGACATAAACCATTGGTGAATTTAGCTGAAAGATCATGACCTTTCCAACTCTGGTAGAGCCATCACCTGATAGATGAATTCAGTTATTTGCAGAAAATGTATTGAAAACACAGTCAGGAATAGCAAAGGTCTCTGCCATTCTGAAAAGTGAATAGTATTTGTGATTTTTATTATGATTTTTTGATCAATAATGGTAGCAGGAACAGCACAGGTGTGACTCTTATCTCTAATCGAATTGATTTTATTAACATCTCAGAAACATGACAAGTGAAAAGGTATAGTCAGTTCAGGGAATATAGACAGAAAATTTAGCCAATAACCTTAGATAAACAGAGAATAATTCAAATATATTAAGTTCAAGTTATATATTAAGTTCAAGGTATAATTATATGTCATCCACACAGGTAATTAAGCAATTGGCTGAAAAAAACTCCATAAAATAAGGATTATTAAAAATGGCACATGTATACCTTTATAAAAAAGAAAGAAAATACAGAAACATTGGCTTATTATATGGAGAATTGAAAGTGTTCCTTTTCCAAGTTAAGTCCTGACTATAGGAATTTTTTTATCTATGAAAATGGAGGCATGAGTTCAACAGGCTTTTGTAGTTGAGGACAAGTAAATAAACCACCTTTATACTGCCTGAGGCTCACACAGCATTATGACATGTACTTCTTCATGTCTATTTACACAGATGTAATTTTACAGTTATTTGTGCATTTTTACTGTACATCTAACACTTCAACTAATCTATAAAGTTCCAGATGACAGAGAGTTTCCGCCTTCGCTACACATTGCATCTCAAGTATGTAGCTCAGCCTCTTTAGCGAGTGAATAAATGAATTAATTAATAGACCTATTGTTCATTATTTGAAAGAGTTTCCATAATCAGAGGATTTACTGTCTCAAATGCTTGCATTTGCATTTAATGCCCTTTGTCAGTCATAATTCTCATTTTTAGTTAATAATATGGAACATTTTATTCTTCTATGTTTGGGGGACTTGATTAATGACAGATAGTGGCCCTGAGTCTGATATGTGGATGCACGATGAGGTTTTTTGACTTCAGCTTGAGAAGCTGATGTTGAACTTATGTTGACTTTACCAATATTCCTATCTGGGGGCCTGTTTAGTGACCAACCTGCTCCTGATGGTTTTATATTTTCCACTCCTATAAAGGCAATATGATGAATAATATCCACCTTTCAGAATGGCAGCTCTTACTCAAATCACATGCAGACATCAATAAATATCTCCCACGTATTTCCCATGGTGAATGTAAAATTAAGTATGCAATGCTTCAATACTTTCCACTTGAAGTGAATCAATACTGAATTCTATCCACTATCCAGTTAATTTGTATGATCTAGTAAGAAGAAACACTTTTTCTACATTTAAAGTATGTACTTTAATAGAGCTGCATTTGTATCTATATCTACATATTAAGCACTTGCTCATAACACAAAGATATTGTGAAGCATAATGGAAAATGTCTCAAAAACACACAAGAGGAAAGTGTATTTTGATTTAGTTAGATATGAAAGTCATAGACTAAAGAATTTTAATATTCTTTTTCTTTCTTGCCAAATTCAATTTCAGATTCAGATTAGCTAATAGTACCTACTATGCATCTGGCTGTAAGTGAAAGAAATTTACAGGTGTTATTTTGTTTAAAACTTGTGAATGTCAGAAAAGGAGTGGAGTGACAGGATTTAAACAGAAATCTCTCAGTCCAGGTAAGAATATGCAATCTCTTTTTTTTCCTTGCCTTAAATGAGTTGATATTACTATCTACTACATTTATAGTATTGAGGAGTTATGACATCACTCTCAATGGTGATTGTGTTAAGCCATTCTTGCATTGCTATAAAGAATTTCTGAGATGGGGTAATTTATAAAGGAAAAAAGTGTAATTCGCTCACAGTTCTGCAGGCTGTACAGAAAGCATGATGCTGGCATCTGCTCAGCTTCTAGGGATGCCTCAGGAAACTTACAATCATGACAGAAGGTGAAGGTAGAGCAGACATATCACATGACCAGAGCATGGGCAAGAGAGAGAGGGAGGGAGGTGCCACACACTTTTAAACAGCCAGATCTTGTGAGAACTCACTCACTATCATGAGAATCACACCAAAGTGACGGTGCTAAACCATTCATGAGAAATTCACCGCCATGAATCAATCACCTCCTACCAGGCTCCACCTCCAATATTAGGCATTACAATTCAACATGAGATTTGGGTAGGGACACATGTCCCAACTATATTAGTGATAAACTGAAAGTTTTTTCTCAAAGATCAGGAACAAGGCAAGAATGCCCACTCTCACCACTTCTATTCAGTGTAGTACTGGAAGTCCTAGCCAGAGCAATTAGGCAAGACAAATTAAATATGTATATATATATTTATACATATATATATATATATATATGCATGAATCAGAAAGAAAGCAGTAAATTTGTCCCTGTCTGTAAATGATATGATATTATGTAGAAACTTTAGAGATTTCATTATTAAAAAACCTGCTAGAACTGTAGACAAATTCTGTAAAGCTGCAGGATACAAAATCAACATACAAAATCAGTTGTAAATTTTATGTACTAATATTAAACTATCTGAAAAGGAAATTAGAAAGACAATTCTATTTACAATAGGACTAAAATAAATAATGTACTTAGAAATAAACTTAACTGAGGAGGTAAAAGACATAAACTGGAAACTACAAAACATTGATGCAAAAAATTAAACAAGACAAATGGAAAGGTGTCTCCTGTTCATGAACTGAAAGGCAATATTGTTACAGTTATATACTACCCAAAAGAACCTACAAATTCAGTGCCATTTGTATTAAAATTCCAATGGTATTTTCACAGAAAGTAAAAAAGAACAATAAAACTTCTATGGAATCACACAGAAACCCAAATAACCAAATTATTTATTTATTTATTTATTTATTCTACTTTAAGTTCTAGGGTACATGTGCACAACGTGTAGGTTTGTTACATATGTATACATGTGCCATGTTGGTGTGCTGCACCCATTAACTCATCATTCACATTAGGTATGCCTTCTAATGCTATCCCCACCCTCCCCTCACCCCACAACAGGCCCTGGTGTGTGATGTTCCCCTTCCTGTGTCCAAGTGCTCTCATTGTTCAATTCCCACCTATGAGTGAGAACATGCAGTGTTTGGTTTTTTGTCCTTGTGACAGTTTGCTCAGAATGATGGTTTCCAGCTTCTTCCATGTCCCTACAAAGGACATGAACTCATCATTTTTTATGGTGGCATAGTATTCCATGGTGTATATGTGCCACATTTTCTTAATCCAGTCTATCATTGATGGACATTTGGGTTGGTTCCAAGTCTTTGCTATTGTGAATAGTGCCGCAATAAACATACATGTGCATGTGTCTTTATAGCAGCATGATTTATAATCCTTTGGGTATATACCCAGTGATGGGATGGCTAGGTCAAATGGTATTTCTAGTTCTAGATCCTTGAGGAATCACCACACTGTCTTCCACAATGATTGAACTAGTTTACAGTCCCACCAACAGTCTAAAAGTGTTCCTATTTCTCCACATCCTCGCCAGCACCTGTTGTTTCCTGACTTTTTAATGATTGCCATTCTAACTGGTGTGAGATGGTGTCTCAGTGGTTTTGATTTGTATTTCTCTGATGGCCAGTGATGATGAGCATTTTTTCATTTGTCTGTTGGCTGCATAAATGTCTTCTTTTGAGAAGGGTCTGTTCATATCTTTTGCCCACTTTCTGATGGCGTTGTTTGTTCTTTTCTTGTAAATTTGTTAGAGTTCTTTGTAGATCCTGGATATTAGCCCTTTGTCAGATAAGTAGATTGCAAAAATTTTCTCCCATTCTGTAGGTTGCCTGTTTACTCTGATGGTAGTTTCTTTTGCTGTGCAAAAGCTCTTTAGTTTAATTAGATCCCATGCATCAATTTTGGCTTTTGTTGCCGTTGCTTTTGGTGTTTTAGACATGAAGTCCTTGCCCATGCCTATGTCCTGAATGGTATTGCCTAGGTTTTCTTCTAGGGTTTTTATGGTTTTAGGTCTAACATTTAAGTCTTTATTCCATCTTGAATTAATTTTTGTATAAGGTGTAAGGAAGGGATCCAGTTTCAGCTTTCTACCTATGGCTAGCCAGTTTTCCCAGCACCATTTATTAAATAGGGAATCCTTTCCCCATTTCTTGTTTTTGCCAGGTTTGTCAAAGATCAGATGGTTGTAGATGTGTGGTATTATTTCTGAGGGCTCTGTTCTGTTCCATTGGTCTATATCTCTGTTTTGGTACCAGTACCATGCTGTTTTGGTTACTGTAGCCTTGTAGTATAGTTTGAAGTCAGGTAGCATGATGCCTCCAGCTTTGTTCTTTTGGCTTAGGATTGACTTGGCAATGCAGGCTCTTTTTTGCTTCCATATGAACTTTAAAGTAGTTTTTTCCAATTCTGTGAAGAAAGTCATTGGTAGCTTAATGGGGATGGCATTGAATCTATAAATTACCTTGGGCAGTATGGCCATTTTCTTTCTTTTTTTTTTTTTTTTTTTTTGAGATGGAGTCTTGCTCTGTCACCCAGGCTGGAGTGCAGTGGCACAATCTTGGCTCACTGCAAGCTCTGCCTCCTGGGCTCACGCCATTCTCCTGCCTCAGCCTCTCTGAGTAGCTGGGACTACAGGCGCCCACCACCATGCCCAGCTAATTTTTTGTATTTTTAGTAGAGACGGGGTTTCACTGTGGTCTCGATCTCCTGACCTCGTGATCCGCCCACCTCGGCTTCCCAAAGTGCTGGGAGTACAAGCGTGAGCCACCATTACTGGCTGGCCATTTTCATGATATTGATTCTTCCTATCCATCTTGAGAAAAAAGAAAGCTAGAGATCACACATCCTGATTTCAAAATATATTACAAAGCTATAGTATTTAAGACAGTATGGTAATGGTGTAAAACAGACATATAGATGAATGGAACCAAAGAGAGAGCCCAAAAATAAACGCATAAATGTATAGTCAACTGACCTTAGATAAGAGTGTCACAAATACAAAATAGGGAAAGAATAGTATCTTCAATAAATGGTTTTGGAAAAATTGGATATACAGACACAAAATAATGAAATTGAACTATTAGGCTGTACACAAAAATCAACTCAAAATGGATTAAATATTTACATATAAAACCTAAAACTGTAATACTCCTAGAAGAAAACACAGGAGAAAAGGTTTATGGCATTGGCCTAGGCAATCATTTTCATTGAGCTGACACCAAAAGCATAATCAAAAAAAAGCAAAAATAATCATTGTGATGACATCAAACAAAAAAGCCTCTGCAAAGCTAGTGAAACTTTTGAAAGTGAAAAGGTAACCTATGGAGTGTGAGAAAATATTTGCAAAACATATATTTGTCAAGGGGATAATTTTCAAATACGTAAGATACTCCTACCACTCAACAGCAAAATAATGAATAACCTGAATTTTTAAAACGAGCTCATGATTTGAATACACAATTCTTCTCTAAAGAACACAGCCTAATTGGCAACAGGTATCAAAAAGATGCTCAATGTAATAAATCATGAGGAAAATGAAAATCAAAACCACAATGAAATATCAACTCACAACTGTTAGGATGGCAAAGATAAAAGAGAACAAGTATTGGCAAGGATGTGGAGAAATTGCAACCCTTATACAATTAGTAGGAATGCAAAATAGTGCAACCTCTATGGAAAACAGTATGGAGGTTCCTAAAACAATTAAAAATTGAGTTACCATATGATCCCGCAATCCTACTTCTGAGTATTTACCCAAACAAATTAAAATCAAGATCTCCAATAGTTATTAGCACTCTTGTATTCATTGCAGCACTATTCACAATAACAAAGGTGTGGAAACAACTTAAATTTTCATAGAAAGATGAATGAATAAAGAATTGTGTTATATACCTGTAATGGGATATTATTCAGACTTTAAAAAGAAGGAAATTCTGCAATATGTGGCAACATGAATAAACTTTGAGGACAATTATGCTAAGTGAAATAAGTCAGTTACAGAAGGAAAAATACTGCATGGTTCCACTTAAAAAAGTTATCTAAAATAGTCAGATTTATAGAATAAAAGAGTGGAATGGTGGCTGCCAGGGCCTCGAGAGAAGTGGCTGCCGGAGCCTGGAATGAAGAGTTACTAATCAAGGGCATACATTTTCAGTTAAGAAAGATGAATAAGTTATAAAGGTCTGCTGTACAAAATTGTGCCTATTACTAACAATAATGTACTACACACTTAAAATTTTGTTAAAGGGTAGGTCTCATCCTTAACTTTCTTACCACAATAAAATATAATTTTAAAATAAATAAATGCCCCCAAAGCACTTAAAACAATGTGTAATGCATACCCAGTGGTAAGTAAGTATAAGCTATTATTTATTTTTATTGTCCTGTGTCTATGAGTACATGCACCTAACATGCTGATAAATGATCTGTGCTTCATTTTGTTTTTATTGTAAATAGACAGCTGAATGTTATTTGCTAGTAATCCACTCAGTGTGTTCATAATGGCTTCTAAAAGTAAGAATGCCTCATAAAAGTTAGAATTCCCTGAGGACTAGTCAGGAATTTTTTGAGAAGTCTGAGTCATGCAATTCTTTGAAAGTTTTACAGCTCCTAATGTGCACACGTACAAATAGATTTTGAGAATTTCATAACTTGAAAAAAAATTCATCTCTGACGTAACCCCACTTTTGCCGTGAACTGGTGGAGGAATTTATGCTGGTTTTACTTTTTGTTGCAAATCACTATTAGTTTAATTTCCTCATTAGCAATTTAGTTTACTGTGTGCTGTTTCAATTCTCCTTAGAGGGAGAGTAATGTATATTTTTAAAATATTCTTATAAGTGAACTTTAATGTTTGTTTAAACTGCAGTTTAAATGTTTAAATATAATATTACCTATACCCATTTCTGTAACAGATGTCAATAATTAGTCCAAATGTGCTTATACACTAGTTTTTGATTTGTAAGAGACTACATCTGAAATTTTACCACTTAAGTTGTGTTACACAATTGATAAAGGTAATTGTTCATTTTAAAGTTTGAATTACTTTGCTTTGTAGTTATACATATATATATATATATATGTAAAATATCTAAGGAAACAAATAATGAGCAACGTATGGATATTTCTCTCCAATTCTGTGTTATAATTGAATACTTCCAAATGGGAATGAGATAAATATGCAGGTCTAGAGGTTTTGTGGCCCTACTGAGTGCACTGTAATCAAAAAGTTTGCAAGCCACTGCTCTATTCCTTGCTGAGTCCTTAATGGCAGATACTGTGTGTGACACTTTAGTGTACGCATCTTGAAAATGCCTGGCCCATATCGTCTGCTCAGCACAGGGCTTCCTAAATAAACTCTCTCAGTTTATTATTTTCCATGTAGTGCTCCACTAAGAATTTACAAAATATAAGGAGACTGTACCTCAGACTTATTATAAGCTTATTCATTTTCTTTTAATTTTATGGAGTATTTCAATCTCTTTTCTGAACCTAAATCCTACTTGGACTAGATTTGACATTATGTTTTCATTTGAGCTTTGGAACTTTAATCTTATTACTTCCTGTTTTCCTAAAACTGGAGTGAATAAGCTACTTACAAGAGCGTAAGTCGAATCTGTTCAAAGCCGTTTAGCTGTATTTACTCTGCTCTGTGGTTGATCCTGCTTCTCTAGTTCCTCATCTTGTAAAAATTTCAGTGAAATTACAAAATGGATAAACATAGCCTTGATTGGGATGTGACTTTGCTGGGACATACTTCTCATTGCCAATCAACTTGATTTGTCTTCCCTAAATGTCAACATCAGGCATACACACAAACACGTACACACACACACACACACACACACAAGTACATGCACATACACACATACATGCACACACACGTACATACACACACCCAAATTATCAGCGTGGTGTTTGATATAGTTTGGATATTTGTCCCCCCGCAAACCCAATGCTAAAATGTTAGCTCCAATGTTGGAGGTAGGGCCTAGTAGGAGGTGCTTGGGTCATGGAGGTGGATCCCTCATGGCTTGGTACTGTCCTTGCAATAGTGAGTGAATACTCACAAGATCTGGTTGTTTAAGTGTGTGGCATCTCCCTCCCGCTGCCTCTTCCTCCTTCTTTTGCCATATGATGTACCTCTTCCTGCTTCACTTTCCACTATGGGTAAAAGCTCCCTGAGGCCTCCTCAGAAGCCAGGCAGATGCAGGCACCATGCTTGTACAGCCTGCTGAACTGTGAGCCAATTAAAATTCATTTCTTACAAATTATACAGCCTCAGGTATTTCCCTATAGTGTCATGGGATTCTTGGGTTGATGCTTTTCTGGCTGGAAACCTCTGTTGCCAGCGGTGCCTTTGCCTGAGTTTTGCTCAGACTTGCTGGGTTCGTTCCACCCACTCGGTGTGGCAGGCAGCACTCGGCTTATCCTACCGGCCTAGATCCCATGCCTGTCAAGAGTGAGTGGAGCGGTGAGGAGTGTGTGAATGAGTGAGCGTGGCATCCAGACACTGCATACAGACAGGCACACTGACTTCAGTAGGGCAGACAGTTGCAGGTGCTGGCACAGGTGCCAGCTGCCTGCGAGGCTTCCTGTCAGGCTATGGCTGGACCAAGCATACCATAAGCAGCTTCCATGGCTGGCACCAGGGAATGCAGTGACACTCAGAAGCTTAGAGATGCCGGGAACCACAGAGTCCCAAAGAGGGTGTCACAGCCTTAGCTTAGGGAGCTCCTAGGTGTGGACTCCTCGAAGGGCTGCAGCTATTCTCTTTCTTCCTTCTGTCCTTCTGCAATATGGCGAGCCAGGGGCATGTTTCAGCCCTGTTTGTGTTACAGGTCTTTCAGCCCCACCATTTCATGGGTCCTGGATTCTTGTCCTGTGTCTAGGAAGAATGAGGTACACAGACAAGTGGAGGGTGAGCAAGGCAAAAAGGAGCTTTATTGAGTGACAGAAGGGTTCAGAGGAGGCCTGCATTGGGTGACTTCTCCCTACAAGCAGGTTGTCTTGTCTAGTGTTCAGCTCTAAGAAGAGAGGAGACACTGGGGTGAGTAGCTGCTCTCCATACCTGGTCATTGTCTCCTCAAGTCTAGCTGAGTCCAGGGCTTTCATGGGCCTCAGAAGGGAGGAAGTGGGTACTGACTGGTCCGTGAGAGGCCATAGGTGGTCCTGGAAAAAGTACCACAAGTTCCCACTCCAGTCTGCAGGACTGGCAGCCGGGCCCCCAGGCTTCAAGCCTTCCCCAACTTGAAGGTGGAACTTCACTGGTGACCCACCCTCTTCTACCCAGGAGCCTGCCTGCCTCCTGCTGCTATGTATGGCACCCAGGCTGTTCATGCTGGGAGGCACTTGCAGGCCAGCACCAAGCTGCCCTCAGCACCCCTTTGACCTTCCTTCCATGCTTTTTGGTGCCCAAAGTCCGGAGGGGGCTGAGGCTGCAGGGGGCTGGTGTGTCAGCGCTTCTCAAAGCATGCACATACCTCACCGTGCTGCCACAACAGCCAGGCTCGGCCCCAACCTCACTCTGGGATTGGAACAGGTGCAGGAGCAGGAAGAGACCAGGCAGCGGGAACAGACACATCTGAGCCTGCAGGGGTAATGGGGGGCCTTCTCAGGGGCCTGAGAATGCAGAGAGGCCTGGGTCCACAGCTGCAGCTTGGATGGCTGCAGCTGCACTCAGGAGGGTGGGGCTACTGTCTACTCCCAGCCCGCAAGAGCACAGGGAGTCCTGGATCCACAGCCACAACTGGGCGGCTGCAGCTGTGCCCAGGAGGATGGGCCTCTCACTTGTTTCTGGCTCCTGCTGGTTCCATGGAGTGTCCGACCCAGCTGCACCTCCCCTGGGGCAGCCAGTGTCTTGGCAGTGGCCATTTCAGATGACCCATTGCTGCCATCAACAGCAATGCATGAATGGCCTAATACAGTGTTCTAGTTTGATTTTTTACTTTTATTTTAGTTAATACTTTCAAGGATCTTCAGAGAAATGAAAAAAATTTTACTCTATCCATAGATGAGACACCTTTGCTGAAAAGAGTTGAGCCACTTGTCCAAAATCACATGGCTAGTAAGTAAAAGAGACTGGATTCAAATCCAGATCTGATCAAGACCAAAGCTCATCTCGTCACACATTAAGCACCCTACCTCCTATTTTAACAGGCTCAAACATAACCTGAGTGCTCCAGTCATTCAAAAACACAAGCATCTGCTCCCAAAGAAAGCCTTTGGCTAGGTGCTGAGGATGTTATCTTTGGCTAGGCAAGTAGGTTGAGGGTAAAAGTTCTGGTATTTATGTAGTCCTGGAGGGCCGTGAGTGAGGGTGTGCCCCGGGAGTGTTGTAGTGTCAGAAACAGTCAGGTTAAAGGTATATGCATTCTCTGTGTGCTTTTTCTACTGCCCAATCCACAGTTAACAAATGTCTTTATTACAAAGGCATGAAAGCCCATGGATTGCTCTTTATTCCTAAAGAAACCACACTAATGTAATTTCTTTGTTTTGCAACTGCTCATTCACTAAACCATTGCTCATTAGACTCCTGGGAGTTTGCAAGCTTGGAACAATTGTTTCTCTGTTGATCAGGACCCATTTGTCAAATTGCACACAGGCAAGTTTATTTGCTTATAACACAACCAAAATAATTAGCTGTTTATCTGGCAGGTTGATGATGATTACGTACAACAAATGACCATACATGAATACATTCAGACATTGTTGAAAGAAAAAGGACTGGGCCATTAGGCATGACTTTCATCATTGATTTTCCTTTGAGACTGAGAGTCTTAAACTGAGAATATATGTTATGATCAAGAGAGATGTACCAGGTTTCTTGGGTTGTGTCTTGGCAGAATCAAACAAACTAGGACTCCATTTGTGCCTCTGCCATTTATAACCATGTGATTTGGGGCAAATTTCTGTAACTCTGTGAAACTCCATTTCCAAATGTGTAAAAAGGATGTGATAACATTTAAGTCATGTGTTGTTTTGATGATCAAATTAGTCAATATGTGCAAAATAACCAACATATATTAGCTTTTCAATGTATATCAAGTAATCTCTATACTTCCATGTCTAAATTACTTATACTTGAAGAGGATCACTCAGTTCTGAGATTCATCTCGTTGAACCATAACATCTGAATAATATCTACTGTAAATGGTTCCTAAGAAGATTAAATAGAACAACACGTTAGTAGGGTCTAACACATAGTAATCACTTGCTAATTGTTATTTAAACAGTCATATGTATTTGGGAAAAGATCAATAGATGGTTTACGCTGATATCGACAACAATGATGATGACATTGACAATAAACTATTTTCTGAAATTATTTATTAACTTTTTCAACAGTCTGTTTCAGGAAACTTTAGGTCAAGTCTATGTTCTTTCCGCTATTCCATATTAAGTTATCCTACTAAAGTAACCCCAGAATAGTTGTCATGTTCTCTCTCATCTCCTCAAATCTATTTGAACTCTAATCCAAATTTCATCTCCTCCCTTCCCTTTAGGAGCCAATGCTGTAATTCTTTATCTGTGACTTGTGATTACAGTCAATTCTTGATATCCATAATTGCCTTGTTTTCTGCTCTACTGCAAATGCAGAAACATTTTCCATTCATTTCCTAACAAGATGTTTTTTTAAATTAAATACAGTGCTCAACAGCATAGTCTATTTCATTTTTATTCTTTACTAATGCCTCTAAAAGTCCTTATCCTGCTTTGACACAGAAGAAGGAGATGAGAATTCATGAAGTGCTTACTATGTGCCAGGGGCCCTCCCAGAGTCTTTGCAAACACAAGCCTGTGTGTGTCCTATTCCCAGAACAGGCCTGTGGGGTAAATGTCATCATTCCTTTTATGTATTCTATTTCTATGTCAAGTTCTCAGACTTTAAGTTCCATGCCTTTCTTCCTCTCTGAAAATGATTAACAGAACAATAATATAAACCCACTTAAGACATCTGACAATAACAGAATTGCACTTCGCATGCCAGGACAGGGGTAGTTGTCTGTTCAACACAGAGAAGAGAAAACTTCCATCCAAACCAAATCAAACATTACCCTCCATCCCCCTACTCAACCTTTTCCTATAAGTGAGAGGAAGACACATTAGAACCTAGACACCAGCAAATACTAAATTGCACAAGGTTTATGTCACATGAGGAGCCTGTGGATCTTACACTTTCTGTGCGGGCTTTTTAAGGTATGTGCTTGTCTATCCTTAGCCCTGACACTTTCAAGGGAATCTGAGTAAACTAGAAACACTATCATGATTTTAAATGTGGTTTAAAAAATCTAGAGTCCTGGATCTGAATTCTGACTTTCCAAGTGATCTTGGGTATGTTACTTTGTGCCCCAGTTTCCACATTTCAAAAATAGGGAAAATGATATCCACCTTACCTGGGGTGAGGAGTTAGTGAAAAAACTCCCTAAGGTACTCAGCACAGTGTCATCATGTTGTAAGCATCACTTCCTATCAGTAATAAATGAATATAGTTTTCATATGTGTCCCCATCCAAATCACATGTTGAATTATAATCTCTAGTATTGTTGGTGGGGCCTGGTGGGAGGTGACTGGCTCATGGGGGTGAATTTCTCATGAACAGCTTAGCGCCGTCCCCTTGGTGCTGTCCTCGTGACAGTGAGTGAGCTCTCATGAGATCTGGTTATTTAAAGGTGTGTGGCACCTCTCTCTCTCTTGCTCCTGCTTTTGAAACATCACATGACTGCTCCCCCTTTGCCTTCCACCATGATGGTAAGCTTTCCGAGACCTCCCTAGAAGCTGAATAGATGCCAGCACCATGCTTCCTGTAAAGCCTGCAGAACCATGAACCAATTAAAACTCTTTGCTTTATAAATCACCTAGTCTCTAGCATTTCCTTATAGCTAAAAGTACAAAGCTATTTATAGCAATCCAAGAATGTCCTCGTACAATGAGTAAGCCCATTTTATTTTTCAAAAGTAAACTCTCCTGTGTCCTCTCCCCCTTGGATATGAACACCACTTATCACTCCCTTTCCTATCACCTCTATTTCTCTTTCTTGTTAAAATGGACACAATGCAAAGGGTGGCTCATAACTGGAAATTGTATTATTTCTAAATGTCAGTCAGTGATATTTTCTCAGGAGAAACTATCCTTGAAAATACCCTCCAAAAGAACATTATTTGAGAAGAAAAACAACTGATGAATGAATTCAGAGTTTTGAGATGATATTTCTGATGATTAGATTTGCCTTCCCTCTCTTTATATAATTTTGGGTGAGATTTTCAGACTAGCTAGGTTTTTCTGGACCTGTGGGCCTGAAGTGGCTCTCTCCCTCGTTACCTGTGAAATGTACTAATATGCATGCATTTTTTAATTTTTTGTTCTCTAGGAAGGGGTTTCCAGAGCTTTTATGAAATCATTATGCATTTATTGAATGCATTTCTACATCCTTGCTGGAGACAATTTTGGACCCAGACTGTATTTTTATTTAATTCTGCAGAGAGTTATTAGGGACATGTACTGAGCACTCTTTAACAGCAGAGCTGTGTGGAAAGTCGTGTCCATCTTGAAGGCAGCATGTGTCCTTGAGTATTGGCCTAGGACTCTAGTAAATCTGCACATCTGCTAACCTAGGAGTCACGTGAACTTGGAGGCTTCCTTTTCTCTACCAGAGTTGATTATCTCCACCTTTACACATATACTGACTCTTGTTAATTTCTCCACTGTGAAACTTAAACCAACTATTTGTTTACTTGTTTTCCATCTTTGAATTCCTGTACTGTTTCTTACCATCTCTTCTTAACTATAGTGAACACAGTTTGAACATTTCTGTATGCCAGACACTTGCTAAATGTTTTTCATTCTGCATCTCATGTATTGAAATCTCATCAAAACTCAACCTCCATTATAGAGATGAAAAAACAGAGGCACAGTGACTTAAAGCACATAGCTCAGAGTTACAGGACTAGGTTGTGAACTCAAGCAACATGCTTCCTTACCAGTTGATCTTTATGTTCCCTTCAAGTTATGTGACTCCTGGCTGTATGGAAGGTCTTCAGTAAATATGTATAAAATGAAGGCACAAATTCAGAACTTCCCTGAATCTTGAGGGTCTCATTTGTAAAATGAAGATAATAATCCCAACTGCTGTGGTCATTATGAGCATTAAATGAGTACATGTCAGTGAAAAACATTAATAGAGAGCTAGGTATGCCTTAAATGGTGAGCAAATATTAATTCAATCTTATCAACAAGGCACATTTTCCTTCAGGAAAAATGTGAATGGCTCATGAAGCCCCCAGTCTGTCTTTTTAGATTATGACTGGGACCCACGAAAGGGTGAGGCATGAAAGGGACTTGGCATTGCGGAATGCACGGCTCAGTGGAATGCACCCGGGGGAGTGGGAGGTGGTCCCTGGGGTTATTGGCGGGGCCTATGTCGGAGTCCTGTACCGAGGAATAGTGCTAATCTTGGGGCACTCATTCAATTGTGAGAACTCACCCAGCCTCAACCAGTTTATGGGATTGGCGATACAGTGGTAGAGAAAGTGTCATTGAAGGCACAGATATTATGCAGTGCCTGGTGTGTGCTGGAATCGCTCATGTTCATAATTAAGCTGATATAAGGATTAATATCACATATTACAGTTGAGAAAAGTGTGACTCATGGGAGGCCAGTGACTCACCCAGGAGCATAGAGCCTGTAAATGGCAAGACAGAGTTTCAACACAGGTCTGCCTGGCAGGAATACCTGTTTCAAGTGAGCACAGTCCACACCGCTGATCTTCCCCTTTGGAAAGGGCAGGTCACATCGAAGCCAAAGGAAAAGTCAGCATGTTTGATGACAGTTTTGCTTTTGTTTAGCTCACTTCCCAATTTCTCACTGGGAAAATAGTGTTTTCCATTAGAAGGTTTGGGAACCAGTCTGGGGAAACTCCTGAAAACAGCACCGCAGTACATCGTGGAGGAGTGTGTGAGAAGAAGAATTTATTGCCTCACTTTTTGATTGATATTTATGGTACCCCTACTCCTTCCATGTCAGGCACTGGGCAAGGCCAAGCTGAGGAAGGTGATCAGGGATCCCTGTCCTCCCGGACTCAAGGTCTTGCTATACAAATAGACAACTTCAGAGCCATATAAAGAATGCTGCAAGAGAGTCACACATATAGCTTGATAAGAGTGAAGAAAATAACTAACATAGCTTTGAATTCAGAGAAACCTGGGTTTTAATCATGACTTGTGGTTTTCACTGAAAGTATGAACTCCGGCAAAATTCTTAACTTCTCTGAACCTCAATTTCTTCTTTTGTAGATTAAAAATAAATTTACCTCTTAGTGGCCTCATATCATGGGCTACCATAATCCTGAAAGTAGCTAACAGAATAAATGCCAAGATTTTCCCTGTCTTTTTTTTTAACCAACATAAATGAAGATGGAATACATAAAAAATGTACCCGAGCATGATTTATAAACTAGCATATTTTACTTTTCAAATAGGTATCTTGAATTGGATATTGTTGCTCTATTTGAGGCATACGGAAACCAAGTCATGGGGAAGTTAAATAACAGCTAAAAGTGGCCGAGTTGGGGTTTGCATTCAGGATGTCTCACTCTGTAGTCAGGTGAATACACATAATCCCAGGGTTGTACTCCTGCTGTTGGATTAAGCGAAGAGTTTGGGACTAAGGAGTTTCCAGTGGAGAGAGGGCAGGGAATGGTGGTTCAGGCTATAGTGCCTGCATTGCTAGTGTGTGTCTGAGAAAGGCTAAAATGGTTAAGGTAATTGGTGTTGCTTGTCCAGATGTATGGTATAGACATTGTTGCAAGCAGAAGATGGGAAGAGACTACTCTAAGCTAGCTGTTTTGGCAGATAATTACAATGATCAGAGCCAATGGAGACCTTCAGCAACTCAAACTTCTGATGCCAGAAACTCACTCCCTGGAGGGTCCCATGGGGAGCTCACAGCTCCACCCTATTCCTCCTCAGGGCATCCCACTTCCACTGTCGGCAAATCCATGAGAAATCGGAGATGGGTTTCTTTCCTCTTGACAGCACGAATATATATAGTGCCCCTGGGGTAGTAACGGAGTAAATGTAGGCATCGTCCTTACCTGCATGGTGCTTAGAATCTAGCAGGCAAGACAAATTCATCTGTTAATTTCACAAATGAACTATTAAATTTAACTCTGAGGCTTGATGTGGACTAGCAATTCTGTAATGACTTTGGGGTTTTAATGTGCACTTGAGCCCTCTGAAGGCCCCAAGCATCCCTAGGTTGCAGGTATTTCTTACATATATCCATCATGAACAAAGAACTCAGCTCTGACTGCATTTTCAGACAACCGGGGAGCCAGCTAATGTGCCTGCATGTGAGCCCTTCTCAGAATAAAGAAGTCTGAATTGCTGAGAGGAGCCCAGGCATGATTCTCATATGCAGCCAGAGTTAAGAACACTCTTCTTAATCTTTACCGAATTTGACACTGGAATTATCCCTCTGTTAAATTCACAAAGAAGTAACAATACGGGCAGCTCCGTTCTCAGTGCTGGGTCTTCGCAAGTCCCTGTTCTGTGTGCTCAGTGTCCAGCATCCTTCAGTACATCTTGTCAACTATGTCTCCATGGCAGAAACTCAGTAAATATTTGCTAAGTAAAAAACTATACTTTTTTTCATTCCTAATGGAAAAAGTATTCATTATCATAATTTTTGAAATTTTGGTCTATATCATAATGTATGACAAAAAGTAAAAAAAAAAGTTATGTCTTACAGATTATTTGGGCACAGTCCAAACAATGGTATAGAAACTATAGAATAGCATCAATATTAGGACTCATTTAAAAAAATATGAAAGTGAAATGGGACTTATTATCATGTGCTATTTAATGTGGTTATATTTTCAGTTGTCATTAAATTAATGGTGTAGCTTAAAATCAAAGGAATATTAGATTTTACTAAAATGTCACTAGAATCAGTAAATGTTTATTATAGTGCCTGACTATAAAATAAGGAAAATCAACTGCTTTTTTGTAAAGAGCAGTAATATGTTAGATGATAAAAACAAAAGGTCAATTTTCATTTTCAATCGTGTAGAAAAAAATAATTGTATACTAAAAATAAGAAAGTATTTGTGACCTATATTTGCAAATAAAGTGTATAAAAGAGGGCTTGCATAAAAGGGAAACGATCTTTGTTTCTGCATGAGCAAATGGAACAATATAAAGATGGCTGTCTCAGGTTAATTTTGAAATGTTACTGTCAATGTAGTTGATTAAACTGTATTCATTTATTTACTTATTCATAAAATATTTTTGAACCACTAATAGGTATACTATTCTATGCTGAGTACTGAAAATTTCATGGAAGAAAACCAGAGGGATCCCCATATAGTTTAACATTTGTAATCTTAAATATAAAAGTTACAAAATAAATATATACAATTTAGTTTCAAATACAGTTGCATTTAAATAATAACTAAAAATATAAGAGACTTGTTTTCTTAGAAGGATCAACAAGTATGTCTAGCAAATATTATTTTGATAAAGAAATATCAAGCAGAAATTATTTGCAGAGAGTAATAAGTAGTAGAGATATGCTGTTCCTTTCAACATACACACAGAATATATAGATCAAAGGAACACAATAGAAGTCCAAGGAAAATATCTGGTGACATATATGGAATTTAATGGATGATGAATTAGGATTTCATAATGATCATGACAAGGATGGTCATTTAACAAATGAAGTTGGAAATGCTTTCTCATAATTTAGAAGTAAAAATTAATTAATACCCACACCTTATATAATGTGCCAAAACAAACAATAAATGGATTAATGAAGTATCCACACACACAGAAAAGTATAAAATAGACTTAGATCATATGAAGCATGACAACAGCTAAGCTTTAAATGATTAGAGAAAATCAGAAAGAAAGAGGTGAATTTAATGATGCACAAATTTTAAACACTCACGTATGGAAAATTAAGATAAACATTTAAAAATACAAACCAAGAATACCAATGACACCAAATATAACTGACACAATTTAAATAAAGGTTTTTCTTTTGTTGCTATTTTTGTTTTTGTTTTGAGACGTAGCATCACTCTGTCACCCAGGCTGGAGTACAGTGACGTGAACTTGGCTCACTGCAACCCCTCAACCGGGTTCAAGTTATTCTCTTGCCTCAGCCTCTCAAGTAGTTCAGAATGCAGATGCACGGCACAACTCCCGACTAATTTTTGTATTTTTAGTGGAGATGGGGTTTTGATTCTTCCTTCCTTCCTTATTCTGCACGCAGAAGACAGAGGGATCCTTTTTTTTTTTTTTTTTTTTTTTTTTTTTTTTTTTTTTTTTTTGTGTCAGAGTTTCGATCTGTCGCCCAGGGAGTGCAGTGGCAAGATCTCGGCTCACTGCAATCACTGCCTCCCGGGTTCAAGCAATTCTCCTGCCTCAGCCTCCTGAGTAGCTGGGATTACAGGCACGTGTCACTACACCTGGCTAATTTTTGTATTTTTAGTAGAGACGGGGTTTCACCATATTGGTTGGGCTAGTCTCAAGCTCCTGACCTTAGGTGAGCCACCCACCTCAGCCTCTCAAAGTGCTGGGATCACAGGTGTGAGATCCTTATAAAACAGAAATTACACTAAGTTTTCCTCCTGTTTAGAAGTCTCCTTTGGCTTCTTGTTACATATGAAACAAAATCTACACTGTTAATTGTGGCCTGGGAGCTGCAGCACCATGTGGCCTTCACTGGTCCTCAACTTTATTTTCTGTGGTTATTTTCTTCCCTACAATGTCCTGGCCACTCTGTTCTTTCTAGTCTCTTCCCAGCTTGCAGATCTCCTTTGCATGTGCTGTTCCCTTTGCCAGGGATGCTATATATTCTTTCCTGGACTTCAGGGAGGACTTCACAGGGACAGCTCTAACACCATATCGAAATCAAATTACCTACTGCCCACTTCTGTCCCATTTCTTTTCCCTTTTGCCATTCACACAATTTGTGATTATTTAGTTGCTCTTCCTTTCTTGGCCATCTCTTCCCTAAATTCTCAGTTTCGTGAGTGCAGAATCTATTCTGTTCTCTACTCTATGCTTAGAATCTTGCACAGCCATGTGCATAGTGAATTGGCATGTGATAACTATTTGGAGAATGGATGAATGAATGAATTATTAAATGGATGAATGAATGAAATACCTCTGCCTCCAGTACTGTCATCTTCCCACCCTGGCTTTCCATGCAGGGTGATCTTTTCTACAGGACGATGCTATCTCTAAATTTAAGTGTGTCAATGGCTGCTTAATGCATTCAGGTAAGGTACAAAACTCTTCATGGGTATATTAGTTCCCTATGGCTGCCATAGCAAATTATATGGAAAGAATGAAAATATTTGTAAAGTATTTTAGGCAAGGAAGAAATAACAATTATACCTGTATTATGAATACAAATATGCAAAATATTCACAAATATACAGAACAGCTCAAATGATAAAAAGATAAAAACCACTCACAGGATACAGTGAGAGAATTGTTGGGGGGTAATATTGTGAATTTCTTTACCCATTTTCTTTCAGTTTTGCCTAAATATTCTTTGCAAAATAGAAGCAAACTGGGTCAAAACCCCATGATATGAGGAGCACACCAATTTGCATCTACTGAGAACATGCTACTTTAACAAAGAGCAAGATAATATTTTCCCTCAGAAAAAAGTGCTGATGTGAGTCACAGTGGGTTTGGCTTAAAATCAACTGTGAAGATGGCCCTGGAGGAATGTCTGCTCACTCCTCTCCCCCAAGTTTCTTCCCAAAATCCAACAGCAATAGTCTAACTCTCCCAAATATTTGCACTTTGCAATTTCATTGCTTTCTCTCTATAAACTCTGTTTCTATAATTTCTTAGTTCTGCAGAATTTAAAATGTGTTTCTCCCTTTTAGCTGAAATCAGGTCAATTTTATTGGCCCTTAAAAATAGGTAGGTAGTTGGTTAGCAAGACTATGAAAAGGTATCAGATAACTCCAGGTTTATGGAAATAGCTTTAAATAGATTCCAAGTTTATGGAAGGACTGAATCTCAACCATGCTGACTGCAGCAGAAAGTGGAAATTAAGTCTTCCCTGAGGATGGTCGACAGTTTAATATAATTTTTAATGATGAAACATCTTTAAATTAGAAATGCAGCTATTTTGACCACAGAGGAAAATACATAATGTAAACCCCTGAAAGAATGAAGAATGAAAGTGAATTGGATAAGGAAAGATGAGAAGCAAAATAGCATCTCAACTTCTAAGATGATAAAAGTCTGTCCTCTGGGGACCTGTTTTTAAAAGTGTCCTCTACAATAACATCCTTTCCCAAACAGCAGTGGTGTTTGCAAATAAGTCCCAATTACATACCTTGATTACAGATTCAACCCAGGGTCTTATGTGCCAGTGAGACTCAACACCCTTTTTCTACCTCTATGCCCTTGCAGTGTTGGATAAAGGGCAGCTCCACAGAATTGCAAATAATTTTATCTTGGGCAGGGAAATAGGAGAAACACATCTTTAAAGTCATAAATGTTACAGGAAGTGTCCAAGGGAGTGAGGTTTGCTGCTTTCTCTTTCTTTTTCTCTTGCTTGGGCATAAGACAGCTCCTGACAATTAGAAGAGTGTGTGTGTGTGTGTGTGTGTGTGTGTGTGTGTATTTCTGTGTTTTGTTTTGTTTTTGCAGGTTCACCTAAATGCATTTATATCCAAAAAGCATTCCATGAATATTATTTGTAATACACAGTCAAGCACAGGGTTTACTTTTGTTATTCCAGATCATATCTGACCTTTCCAGAGAAAGCAGGTGAAAATATCCCTGCTTTAAAGAATAGGCAACAAAACCACAGAATTTAGAGTCTTTGCTATTTGCCTGAAAGACAAACCGGAAGACCAATCTCCTGACTGGTAAATTGGTATTCTTTCCATTAAACAGTGCTCAATATGTATAGAAATAACACTGGCATCTTCTTTGAGTGCCAATTCTGGTGAAGCCGCTCTGGAGTGAGACCTGAGATTCTATATCTCTAATAAGCTCCAATGCTGCTGGTCCATGCACCACGCTTTGAGAAGCTAAGTATTAAATCACAGTAGCTAACCGGAGCACAGTACTTAATCATACTTTGGGCTGAACGTGCTGAGGTGATCTAGTTTTTTCCAGGATAATTTTGTTTTCTTCTGGTGAGAGGGTCCCAATTAAGGCGAGGAGAAAACAAAGGAATGGTAGAAAGTTAAGGTTTCTGAAGTAGTTAATACATGCCAAGTGCTGTGACAGACATCCCTTCATCCATTACATCACTTAATTCCCACTAAAGTAATGTATTATTGTCTCCTTTATATCCACCATGAAATATCCTTGGAGAGAATACGGGGCTTCCCCAAGATAGCCAATCCAAGCAACAGAGCAGGGATCCAACCCAGTTTTTCTGACTTAGAATCCTACCTGCAGTATATATTACAACATAATAAAGAAAGTGTCTTTGCTGGGCACAGTGGCTCATGCCTGTAATCCCAGCACTTTGGGATGCTGAGGCAGGCGGATCACCTGCAGTGAGGAGTTCAAGACCAGCCTGGTCAACATGGTGAAACTCCATCTCTACTAAAATACAAAAAGTAGCTTAGCTGGGTGTGGTGGCACACGCCTATAATCCCAGCTACTTGGGAGGCTAAGGTAGAAGAATTGTTTGAACCTGGGAGATGGAGCCTGCAGTGAGCTGAGATTGTGCCACTGCACTCCAGCCTGGGCAACAGATTAAAACTCCATCTCAAAAAAAAAAAAAAAAAGAAAGAAAGAAAGAAAGCATCTTTAAAGTGATTAATACGCACCTTGATCACCTTGTTTATTTTTAATGGATTTTAATATTTCCAAGATGGAGCGTGTGCAATGGTTCTAGCAGCTGCATTACTGTTGACTGTGGATCCTCACACAGGAGTTCTCAGGTGGGAGGAGAATGTAGACAGATTCCAATTCTAAGATGCAAATTTGGATGGATACCAAAATAACTTTTACTTTCATCCCTTTGGTATGGAAGATACAAATCTTTTAAAAGCTGCAGCCCAAAGAAATGTAAATATAGCTTATTCAGGTCTGACATTTCAAAAGAGGTCACCCCACCAGCAGTATCATCCCTGTTCTATTATCAGGTTTTCTGTCACTCATGGTGATTAAGGGTGATAAACAGTGCAAAGCACTTGGAGTAGGCCAGAGGGCACAAAGAGAGATGTAGTTCACTTGAAAAGGACCACATTTCCTGAGAATAGAAAAGGCCATTCACTCTCTGTGTCTTTGCTTCCAAAGAAGAAATAATTGTTCTTTCAGAGACAAAGCAGTCATCTCCCAGAATTCTGCTAGAATGTCATCTGGGGGGAACAGTTAGTTATCCAGGATATGGAACCCACTGAGTGGAAGAGTCACTGCTGTGGGAATCATCTGGCTCCCACTGTGATCCCCATTCCATCCTCTCAGACTGCTTTTAGATTGGCTTTGAAGTTAGTACAGAAGTGGATTATTTCACATGACAGAATGTTCTCCAGGTTAATCTATGATGTTGCAAATGACATTTCTTTCTTTTTCAGTTTTAATAATATTCCATTGTGTGTATATACCATATTTTCTTTATCCGTTTTTCCATGGATGGGTACTTAGGTTGATTTCACTTCATTTATGCATGGGCTTTTAAAAAGTCAAACTCATAGAAGTAGAGAATAGAAGGGCGGTTACCAGGGGCTAAGGGTTGGGGAGATTGAAGAGATACTGGTCAAAAAATACAAAATTTTAATGAGGAGAAATAAGTCCAAAGGATCTATTGCATGATAGCTAGTAACAATGCACTCTACACTTGGAAAATTGCTAGGAAAGTAAATCTTAAGTATTCTCACTAAAAATAAATATGTGAAATAATACATATGTTTATTAGCTTGATTGAGCCATTCCACAATACATACATATTTCAAAACGTGTAGTACATTATAAATGTATATAATTGTTATCTGTCAACTTAAAAATAAGACAACTGGGGCTGCATGAGGTGGCTCATGCCTGTAATCTCAGCATTTTGGGAGGCTGAGGCAGGTGGATCCTTGAGTGCAGGAGTCCTAGAACAGCCTGGGCAACGTGGCAAACCCCATCTATATAAAAAATAGAAAAATTAGCAAGTCATGGTGGCATGCACCCATAGTCCTAGCTACTCAGGAGGCTGATTTGGGAGGAGTGCTTGAGCCCAGGAGGTTGAGGCTACAGTGAGCCAAGATCTCACCACTGCACTCCTGCCTGGGTGACAGAGTGAGACCCTGTCTCAAAAAGAAAAATAAAAGTTAAAAAAAGACAGGGGCCGGGCACAGTGGCTCATGCCTATAATCCCAGCACTTTGGAAGGTCAAAGGGGGCGTATCACCTGAGGTCAGGAGTTTGAGACCAGCCTGACCAACATAGAGAAACCCTGTCTCTACTAAAAATACAAAACTAGCTGGGTGTGTTGGTGCATGCCTGTAATCCTAGCTACTCAGGATGCTAAGGCAGGAGAATCGCTTGAATCCGGGAGGCGGAGGTTCCCGTGAGCCAAGATCGCACCACTGCAATCCAGCCTGGGCAACAAGAGTGAAACTCTATCTCAAAAAAAAAAAACCGGAACACATGAAAACTTTTGAGGGATACAAAATGTCCTTTTGTCAGAGCTGTCTTATTAGCTGTCTTATCTTCACTTCTATTCATGCTGAGTTATATTTCCCAACATTGGAGATAGTCCCATACTCTTGTCCTTGCCTAGAAGAACAGTGTTGTTGGCCGGGCACAGTGGTTCATGCCTATAATCCCAGCACTTTGGGAGGCAGAGGCAGGCGGGTCACCTGAGGTCGGGAGTTTGAGACCAGCCTGACCAACATGGAGAAACCCTGACTCTACTAAAAATACAAAATTAGCCGGGTGTGGTGGTGCATGCCTGTAATCCCAGCTACTTGGGAGGCTGAGGCAGGAGAATCGCTTGAACCTAGGAGGCGGAGTTTGCGGTGAGCCAAGATCACGCCATTGCCCTCCAGCCTGGGCAACAGGAGTGAAAATCCATCTCCAAATAATAATAATAATAATAATAATAATAATAAACCAGTGTTGTTGTAATTGTTTGGTTTTTAGGTTTGGCACTCTGCTGCTTCCTTATCAACAGTAAAGCAAGAAAACCCATGCAAGCCCAAGATGCAGCGGGTCAAGGGCTAGTTCTTTCTCCCTGTGATTTTGGTAGTCTCTGTTTTCTTTGCTCTCTCCCCTTTAATACATACAGTATTTTCTCTTCAGTGTTTATGTATAGACTTTGGATTCAACAATGTCTTCTGTCTTAGAAAAGCTCCTGAGGCATGGAAATGCAATGGGAGTGAAATACAGGCAAGACAAATTTGTACCTTGATAAATTATAACTGTGATTAATTTTCTTAATTATTTCCCTCTCCAAGAAACATATTTTCAACACATGGTAAAGCTTTAGGGGAACAAACAAGCCAAAATTCAAAGTCCAGATCTGTAACAGAATAGCCATGTGAATTTGGGTATGTTACTCAAAGCTCAGTTGCCTCTACTGCAAAATAAGTATAATAATACCCCATCAGTTTGGCATGCAAATTATGTCAAAGGTTCTAAATGCTTCAGTGGCTCATAATTCCCAGTAAGTTGTATTTATGTTGTCTAGGATGTATTTAACTGGTGGAATTATATACTCCAGATAAATAACACAATTTATATCTACAACATTCAGAGAAGTTTGGAAGGAAACTTTACACCAATTTCAAATAATCCTCAACCTATGAAACTCTAAAGTGAGATTACCCCTCAGATTTATACCCACCAATTCTAATAGTTTAAAGAAAAAAGAAAAAAAGAAAAGAAAGTTTCCAGTACGGATTTCATAACTAAATTAATTTCCTGAGCTGTTTCTGCAAAACATAGAGAAAATTCCACTCCATCATACAAGATTTTGACATTATTTCTCATTTTCATATCATGATAAACAGAAGACATGATAGTATTTGTACAATACCCTGGATTAAATGGATGAGGCTGCTTGTAGTGGAAAGAAATGGACTTAGGGGCCCAGTCAGCCTCATTTCCCATCTGTCAATCTCTAGGGATGACAGAACCAATCTTTTGGCCTACCTGTAACTTATCCAGAAATACCAGTGGTTGGAAGTTAGTACTCTCTGAACTAGGACACAGAAAACAGTATCATGAATGTATGGAATATGAAGCATGTTACTCTATTTGGAAATGGAGTTTAAATTAGAATAAATAGTAAATCAATTAATCAATATATCTACTGATTTAGCCAATCATTCACTGCCTCCTAAACTTCTCACCCATTATATGAAAAGAAATAAGAACTTGTTTCTGCTCTATGGGCTTACAGTCTAGAATAGCCCTCTCCAATAGAAATATAATTCAAGCTTTAGATGAAAGTCATATATGTAATTTATAAACGTAATGTAAAAAGTTATGTATAAATAATGTAGTCATATAAAAAGAAACAGATGAAATCAATTCTAACAATATATTTAAATTAACCTGTTATACCCCAAATATTTAAGTAACCCAATATCACACAATGAATGAGAAAATAACCCAGCATATTAGCCTCTCAACACATAATTAATATGAGTCACTGAGCTACTTTGCATTCTAGTTTTGTGCTAAGTCTTTGAAATTTGGTATTCACAGCTCAATTTGGACTAGCCATAGTTTGGATGCTCAATGGCCTCTTATGGGTAATAGCTACACAATTGAAGAGTTCAAGTCTGGAAAGATAAAGTTAGGCATGTAAACAAATAAAGGCAATACAAAGGCAGACAGAGCTGAGTGAGAAAATGAAGGAGACAAGAGCCAAATCCACGTTTCCAAAGTAATCAGGAGCAAAACATAGAGTTTTACCTCCTACAACGCTCAGGAGCAGGCCCACTTTCCTTATTCATTAGTGTAAGAAGACATTGTGTTAAAGCCTTCTTTTAACAGTTCTAGAAATTATGAAAAAAAAAATCACTGTAAACACGATAAACTGTTACCCACAAAGCTGGTCTCCCCAAGGATAGGGTCTCTCTGTTTGGTGTCAGAAAGCCAATATACAAAACTGAAAGTGAGTGTCAAGCAGTGCAGGCTTTTCTCAATCACCATGGAATTGAGAAACAGGAGCATGACTCACACATCAACTCTTGGACTAATGAGGAGTGAGGGGGTTAAAATATAGGGTTTTCTGATGAAGGTGTTGGACATTAAAAGTGAGAGGAAGAATGTCTATGTCTTTTTCCAGAAATGGGTGGTGATATTGTTTAGCTGTGTCCCCACCCAAATCTCATCTTAAATTGTAGCTCCCATAATTCCCACATGTTGTGGGAGGGACACAGTGGGAGATAATTGAATCATGGGAGCAGTTTTCTCCATACTGTTCTCATGGTAGTGATTAAGTCTGTAATGGTATTATAAAGGGAAAGCCCTTTTGTTTGGCTCTTTGACTCTATCTTGCTGCTGTCATGTAAGAAGTGCCTTTCGCCCTCCACCATGATTGTGAAGCCTTCTCAGCCACGTGGAATTGTGAGTTCATTAAACCTCTTTTACTTTATAGATTACCCAGTCTCTGGTATGTCTTTATCAGCAGCATGAAAACGGACTAATACAGGTGGTGAACTTCCTGGAACCAGATGCTGCCTTCCTTTTTGTCCTTTTCTGGCTTATTCTGGTTGTTGTCATGGCACATGTCAACTGTCATGGCACTGTTGGAAGTGTCATTTAGCATGGAAATGAGATCGTAATGAAGCCTAAAGTCTTTTGACGTCGTTTGGTCCGCTATCTTGGTTTTAACCAGTTTCAACTGGTCTGGTTACAAAGGAAACTTTTGATCACAGGCATCCTTTTTCTTCAAGATAAGTGGAGTTAGAGCAGGGTAGAAATTCAGCTAGTCTGGGTTGCAAAGAAAACTTTTGATCACAGTTATCCTTTTTCTTCAAGATAAGTGGAGTTAGGGCAGGGTAGAAATTCAGCTATGCCATATAGGCATTACACCAGATCACAGTAACATCTTATGTTTATTTGGCCATTTATAGATTGCACTGCACATGTTTTAAAATTCCACGGAATTAAAGATATGGTTTTTCATCAAGATGACTTCTGATTCCATCATATTCCTTTCAGTTGATGGGGCTGTGGCTGCTGCCCAGTGTGTGTTTCTCATCCAACTGTATAAAATCAGGCAACAAAAGGATGGGCCTCAGTGAGCTGAAAAGTCAGTGAGGGAGGTGAGGAGAAAGACAGAAATAGAGAGAGGTCTAACTTGACAAGACCTTCTATTTTAATAAACATAATCAAGGTGGCTTAAAAACAATTAAACCTTAAATTCCACAGTCATTTCACTTTCAGATGATTTGTGGCTGTTGCCACAAAATCTGGGAAAAACTGACTTAGTTACGGTGTTTGTGAACAGACAGCTTCTAGAACCAGACGAGGCAGCAGAATGAAGTGTAATTGAGTAAGTGGCTCAAAGGAAGGGGAGAAATGTAATTCAATAAGTAAAAGTACTAAAGATATATGCAAAAATCATGGGCTTCTTATGTCTGGCATTGTAGGATAAGACTGCTCCTCATTTTAAAATTGGACTCTTTAGTAGGATTACTCAATATCAGCAGCAAAGAAGTTGGCTCTGGAACTGTAATTTAAGGTGTAAATTAAGGTGACCTCAACTAGGATGAAATAACTTTTAAAGAAGCTGAGATATAAAATATGAGCTGTTTTCAGGAAATGGAAGACGATTGGGAGTTGTTGAAAATGAACCAACAAAAGTGAAAAGGGGAAATAAAGAAACAGATTACAGGACAAAAGCCTGAGCACCTAATTTAAAACAAAAATGGTTTCCTATGGTTTATGATGAGTGATAAACAGAGTCCACTGTGTGGCCATAAAAATATATCTTTAGCTCAGAAAATATGAGCCTCACTGTCAGCTTAATGTAGTGATTTAAGCTCACAGCCTTTCTCCTTGAAAGAGTTACAAGGCTAAAGTTACCAATCATTCTAAATGATGTGCCTTTGGAAATTATGAACTATGGCCAAGAGGCATTAGTTTTTAGTGCAACTTAATCATGAATTTACCTATTTCAAGTTATTGTTTAGTTACATATTTCTTAGCGCAGCTGGAGTGGTAGAGTATTAATAGCTTTAAAACTCCATTAAACTGGCATTAAACTTCTGAGAAAAACCCATAAAATTCTAAAGAAAGCCCAACACTGGAGTTCTGCCTCCTCTGGCTCCAAGTCAACTTTATTATAATAAAGTCATTCAAAAGACTCAACAAGGAGCCAAGAGGGTCTATTGAGAAACCTCATGGTGTTATAGCAGGAAACCTCTGATTCACCTAGAAGACTAATGCACATACAAACCATAGGAAATTCTGAGATAAAACTTTCTAAGAAACATTAAAATAGCAAATGGGGATGTTGATTCCATTAGCATATGAAGCCAAGGCAAAAAACAAAAAGAAAGACAAGAAGAAAGAAAAAAACAGTGGTAAAATGGCCTTTCACAATTCTTCCACAGAAAGTCTGCTCCCTGCATTTGGGCAGCAGAGACACCAATCCCAAGGTCGTCATTTTATAAACATGCTCAGGAAAGAGCAGAATCACAAATCACTGATTGTCAAGCAGAGTTAAACAAAGTGCAGGAGCCGCACTATTTTAAATGAGGAAAACAATTGAGAGACCATCAGACTGGGCGTTTAGAGTAAATAAAAATCCATTTCTGTCTCCTGGAATTTTCCAATAGGAAGATGGAGGGAGGAAGGGGAGGACAACATTTCAGAGTGAGTATTAATATTAGGTGCTTTATAGCATTGCTACTCAAGCTGTAGCCGATGGGCCATCATTTACCTTCTCTGGGAGCTTGTCTGAAATGCAGAGTCTCAGGCTCTTTCTTTTAGACCACAGTCCTTTTTACAAGATTCCAGATGATTTTTAAGCACAAGAAAATTTGAAAAGTAAAGCTTTACATCACTTTCGTGATTTTAGACATACAACAGTTTTACCAGTTGTTACCCTCACTTCAGAGAGAGGAAAATAGAAGCTCTGTAGACTGTTCAAAGTTGCCCTGCCAGCCAGCTGTAGAAATGCAATTCAGACTTAAATCATTCAAATTCCTCTAAAGTCAAACATAAAAACATCAGGAAATTCAAATGAATAACAAACTATTCCTGAGGTTGTGTTTCATTTGTTCTAATTTGCTTTCCTTGTTTGCATGGAGTGTGTAACAGTTGTGTAAGAAAGGGTTGCTGGACTAATAATTTATTTGTGGAGTGCCTGCTCTGTATGAGACATCGTGTGTGAAAACAAGTAGTACGAGACAAAATCTCATACTATCCTGGAACATTTGTCTGGGAAGACATGATACACGCTTTTACAAAAAAATTTCAAGAGTGGACAGTCCTTTGTGTTGAGTACAGCAGACAAGAAGTGCTACCCAACGGCATCGGAGTGTCCATTGCAATTCACATCAGAATAGCCCAGAGAGCAAGCAAGTGATGTAAGTATTCAACAAATATTAGCAATTGATATAATTGTCATTGTTACTTTCCCAGAGGTGGGAACACCATATTTATTCTGGAGACAATGGGAGGGGTGGTCTTGCTGGTGGACAGGGTGAATGTGAGGAGAGAAGTTTTGAATAAACTTTAAAGGCTTCGTTGTGAAAAGTCAGGCAGTTCAATGAGTTGAGACAGTATTCTGTAGGCAATGGTGAGAGGGTGACTATCATAATGAAAGAGGAGCCTTCATAAGCATCTTAATATGTTAGTCATTACTGGAAAATTGGACCATTCCTAAGATTTTCGGCAGTCTTATGAAAAATAGCTCTTATGAAAAAAAATTGTCACTGATACTGCTCCAGACAAAATTCTGATAGGGTAAAAGTAGGCATTGAACCTACTCCAGAAGAAATGAAATCTCTCTCCCTGGTTTCTAATGGGTGTTCACATAACTTTCAGTAAGAAGATGTTTCTCGGTGAAACCCTGTCTCTACTGAAAATACAAAAAAATTTCTGAGAGTTAAGCAAATGCAAGTCCCTTTTGTAGCTTGTCAGAATAATAGCTACTTAACCAATTACTGCTTTTACCCTGACCATGATCTGTCTTGCTGAACATTCTAAAACATATAAAACCTTGAGGTGACAGCAGCAGAATTATTTGATAATGGGTCTTGTATAGAATCAAAATGTTCTGGAGTGGTAGATTAAAGAAGGATATGGATACCGTGTTTTTCTCTTCTCTATGAGGTAAAGTTGAGTTTCTCTTACCTTGAGTCTGAGATGACCTGAGTGATTTGTCCATAAATGGACCTAGTAGCAACTGATACTCTGGTAAGAACTGTTGCAGCTTCCAGTATGGCCTTTTGGAACTCTCTGAGAGCCCTGAGGTGTCAAGTAAGAAGTTTATCTGATACTGCTTGTTGGAGAAGCCAAATGGAGGTACTCTGACTGACAGTCCCAGCTGAGTCAACCAGACAAGCCTTCCAATCATTCCCTGCATCCAAGGTACCAGACATGTAAGTGAAGGTATATTGGACCCTATAGTTCACCGATGGCTAAATATTTTTAAGTCTCCTTTGCTGTTGTCACTCAATTTCAATTTTTGATTTACAAAATTATGAAATACATGTCTTTTGTTTTAAACCAGATAGTTGTGGTGGGGGGGTTGTTTTGTACAAAGTAGTAGATAACTGCAACAGCTGGTACATCCAAATCTACTCATTAGGAAACTTTTACTCCAGATCTAGTTTTGTCATTATGGTCATAGTGAAAATCAAACGAATTCAATAAGGAATAGATCTACTTTGCAAGCTTGACAAATTGTTACTTGACAAATAAATTTGTCAAGAAATTTCAGAAATGTATGAATTGATTGTGCAATAAACGACTAGTCAAGAATCCTAACCTTTGGTCCTTGCCAAATTTGCATTTATAGTAGGAGATTATTGCCCTCTCTACCCAAAAATGGAGCAAAGCAAGATTCACAGCAAGAAGCTACTAGTCTATGCAGATGATTTAAAGTCTTCTAACACTCCCTATGTGCAAAGAGCACCTTGAGTGTTCCAAAGCAATTATGACAAAGATAACTGCAGATGAAATGAAGCAGAGTGTTGGATTTATCTTCATGTACCGTTTTCTACGTAGTAAAATGTCTCCCACTTATCTCTGTTCCTTTGACATTAGATTGATCAGTTAACTAGCTTTAGAAGCAAAAGATCAACCAGCTGACAAATTGTTCCCCTTGACTTCAAAGCACGTGCAGGACTAAATTTTAGGACTAATGATTTTAAATCACCTTTCTTGTTACAACAAAATGCATAATGCAACTTAATCAAATCTCTAAGCAATTTGTAAAGCAAGGTTTGTTTGTGTATGTCAGAAGCATTAGGGTAATGAATGGATGTGGAGTGAATGGGGGTAGTAGTGTCTTCTATGTGTACCATGTGTAGAATTCTATTGAATTAAATAGATGTCTTTGTGAATGAAGCAACCACATAAATGGACCTAGCTATAAATTAAGCAGACCTCATTAGCCTGCCTTTCTAGGGGAAATGAGTTCCTCTTTGTGGATAAGAGTGAAATAGGTTCTTAAGATTTAATGTAATTAGAAGAAATTGGAACTTTTTACCTGGTGAAAGCAAAGCACCCAATGATTTAAATGTGATTCATCCACCAATTTTGGCTAATGTTCAGATAGTTGAATATTAATAATAACAATATTATTATTTGTTTGTAGTGAAATATTAGTAATGTTATGGTGTTTGTAATTATTATTGTTAATACTAGCAATTATACCTTCTATTTAAGTCAGTTTTCTTAAAATAATAGGAAATACAGACAACTTTGAGAATCTAATAAAAGTTAGGAACTTTTCGCTGAAGAAAAGAATGCTCATATGCAGAGAAACACTCACAATATCAAAGGGGTTATGCATGCCTTATGTTCATGTAAGGACCACTACAGCCCATTCCAGGGGTGGTTTGGTTTCCAAATAAAGAATCTTAAGATAAGAGCATAAACTGAGCTAGGCCTATAATACAGCATCTATTTCACTGATCACTTCAACAATTCCCATGTTTGATGTTACTATCCTCATTTTATTGTTGGGAAAACTGAACCTCCAGGATGAAGAAGTGAAGAATTTGAATTTCATATTTATCTGCTTTCAAAGCCCTTGGTATGTTCAATCATGTAAATTGATTTCTAACCCTTCCTGAAATGGATATTGAGGTAAGGGTAGGGATGGATAATGCACCCTCCTCTAATTCCCTGGTACTGGAGAACTGTCCTGTTTCAACCAGTCAATACGTGTGTGTGTGTGTGTGTGTGTGTGTGTGTGTGTGTACATTCCCATCTCCATGCATGTGTCATCAGTAAACATTTGAGAGAGGACTGTAGTCTATCAACTAACTGTTCAAACTGGTTAAGTTGTTTCCTTTCCTATAGATCTTATTTTTCTCATGTATTAAAAACAAAGGTGTTAAATATTTCAAGCCCTGTGCAAAAGTAACACTGCAAGAGTTTACAAATATAGTTTGGGGCACAGGTGAGAAAGGAAGGAAGAAAGTAGAAAGAGGAGGAAAGAGTGGGCCAGGGGTTTGTAGAGAATGCAATGGGAAAAAAAGGCTTAACAAGGAAGAAAATGAGATTTATCCAAGGAGTATGCTGTGCTCTTTCTTTCCTTCAGAAATACACATCTTGTCAGACATCCTTCGCACCATTGCAAGCATCCCTCCTTCATTGACAAAACGGCATTCACTCTGAAAAACAGAAATAGAATCAGTCTTTGAAAATGTTTTCTACCTTATGATACTAACCTAGTATCTGGACCACAGTAAGCATACTTTCTCCTATATTTTGCAATAGCAATACTAGACATATACATCTATATGTTGGTTAATTTCATAATGAATGAGCACTCGCTATCATGGACTTTGCTGAAGATATTATACAGTGTAGTTCCCCTTGGTGATTTACAGTTATTTGCTTTCTATAAGGTCTTTTCTAAAGCTAGTTTTCATTACAATAATCATAATAATTATATATATTTGTGGAAAAAAATTAAACACTTCAGAATGGAAATGAATTAAACAATAAAAGTCACTCTATGAATCTTTTCACCAGTTTCATTCCCTAGAAGCATGACTATTAAGAGTATCTTATGTACATAAGCCAATCTATCTATTTGATCGATCTATTTCTTCATCATCATAGTCTACACGTCTGACTAAAAATGATGGTTTTTTATAAACAAATATATTAGTAAGTAAATATATATTCTCCAACATTTTAAGTTAAATACTTTAAAAAATACCCATCCTTACACAAAAAGATCTGCTTCATTCTTTTTATTGGTTGCATAAAATTCCATTATATATAATGCCATCATTTATTTATTTGGCCCACAATTGATGGATACTTAAAACGTTTTTTAGAATTTTGCTATTACAGCAAATGCTTCAACAAACATCTTTGTATGAATACCTTTGTACAGCTGGGTAAGTGAATGTATTGTGCACATTCAAAAAGTTGCTGGGTCAAAAATATTTGTGTGTGGAATGTTGACAGATATTGTTAAATTGCCTTACAAAATGGTTGCATCAATTTTCACTGCATTTAACCACGTTGAGCATTGTCTGTTTCCCACTTGGTCAAAATGCAACATTACCAACTACTTTTTTTTTTGACATAGTCAGTGATATTAGTAAATTATGGCATCTTAACAATTTCTAGGGTTTCTTCACATACATTATTAATGCATTCCCCTTTCCCTCACCTCTTAATAGTTGTCAAAAATTTCTGCTTCTATTTTCAAATCACCGTTTTAGGACAATGCTTTACTTCTGAGGCACCAGTTATATTTGCTGATTATAATTTACACAGGAAGAATTACCCTTTTGGATCTTACAATTTCCATATTACTCTCTCTCGTCTCCCATTTATTTATGCTGTTGCTTGCTAATATATTCATTTATATTCCATCCATTTCGAAGGCTGATTTGAAGTGGCATATGATAAAATGCATATGATAAAATAGTAGGCATAAAGAAAAATAGCATTGAAATGGAAGGAAAAAATATCCTCAAAAATTAATATTGTGACTTTAGCAGTAAATCTAGCTCTCGGCATCCTCGATATTAAGGCCAAAAGGAGCAGTCAGTTTTTGATTAATGCATAGCCTATAGAAAGAGAAACCATGTCAGTTAACATGGAGATAAGCATTTTTTTCCATTCCTCAATTATTTAATGAATGTTTCAGGTGGATACAGACAATAGAACATACAGTGTCCTCCAAAATTAATGGCCACAGAAAGAAAACAGAGATTTTCTTCATAGGACTGCTTTTAAAAAGAGAGAGAACTATAACCCGAAAACACCATTCACAAAAGTTATTGCTTATAAGACAGAAGCAGCTTAGCTGTCACTGTTAGATATTAACTTGCATATACATCATTTTATTATATTTAATGTATTCCTTAAATGCATAGGCTCACTGCTATTGTTGTATTGACTTTTAGGTCTGAAGAGAAAAAATGTGAGATATGTTTAATTGTTTGAGCACAGGAATGTTGATGATAATTATGATAAAGATAATTATGATTTACTCTCTTACAAATTTTAGCTGCCCTTTTTGTCACTTGCATCAGTATTAATTTTTTCCTCACAATGACACAAGAACTTCAGATAAAGCAAGTGCAAGAAATTTGGGAGCACAAATAACCTTTCCCAGCATTTAATTCAGTTCAATCCCATCTACCAACTGAAAGACATCATGGTACCAATTCATCAAGCCCTTTGTGTGTATTATCTTTATGAGACAGATCTTATGTTCTCTAATCACATGGGTCTCAGTGTTCTCTGACGAATGCCCTGATCTGTTTTTCAATATATTTATTTTCTGATACTTTTCTATGTACTGGTTGAGAAAAATGTTGATATCAGAGTCAATAGTATCTGTAGGAAAAACTGGGGAGAAGCCTAGATAAATCAAACTCAATCATTTCATTAAATGGGATTTTTTTTTTTTTTTGAGACAAGATTTTACCCTCACCCAGACTGAAGTGCAGTGGCCCAATCATAGCTCACTGTAGCTTCCAACTCCTGGTGTCAAGGAATCCTCCTGCCTCAGCCTCCCAAAGTGCTGAGATTACAGCCTTGTGCCAAGCCCAAACAGATATTTAAGCTCCACCAATTTCTACCCACTGCACTCATTGGACAGTGTCCAAACTCTGGTCCACCCCTTCCATTTATTTATTACCATCCTCAGTAGCATTTGAAGACCAATTATTCTGAACTACTTGCTATCTGAATACCCACAACATTCCTTGCCTTCTAGATTTTCCTCCTGCTCACTTTTGAAAGAATTCCCATTGAATGAATTATTGTTTTCCAAAAACATTCTATGCTTAAGCAATACTTTATTTTTCACATATGTTTACTGTTTTCCTCACCCTCCCAAGAAAGAAACTGTCTCTTTATTTTGAAAGAATAGGAGGCCTCCTAGCACAGGAACATGCTTCTGCCTGCCATAGCCCCCTGGATCTGCTGAGCTCAGATGCTTGGGGTGTGCTTCAGAAATGCCTCTGAGTTGCTACAGCAATTGCTGTCCTCACTTCCTGCCACAACAGTCTACACCTCCTCCTCCATCATTTTCTTTCCCAGGCTGATGAAGACATGTCTGAGCTCTGGTCTCATGACAATCATTCCCCTCCTTTATTTTTCAATAAATATATACAGTTATTTCAAATCTTTTGGTATATGACATAGATTGGTTTTGTAGTTTTTAATAAAGTAAAATAGAAACTTCTAAATATAGCAGTGTCTGTGGGAAAAAAGCCATGAGAAAAAATAAGGTAATTGATAGAACTCTATTTGCTTGAAGGAATTAAATGAAAAGCATGGCATCATGATCAATCAGATAATGGTTTCTATCATACCTTGTAAAACTCTATAGACTTAATCATCTCTTCCAACAGATGAATATATATATATATATATATATATATATCTGAGCCTTAGTTTGTTTGTGTTTCTGTAAAAGAATACTTGAGGCTGAATAATTTATAAAAAAAGAGACTTTATTTGGCTCATCGTTCTGCAGGCTGTACAAATTGCATAGTGCTAGTGTCTGCACCTGGGGAGGGCCGCAGGAAAGTTCTACTCATGGTGGAAGGAGAAGGGGAGCAGGCATCATATGGTCAAAGGAAGGAAGCAAGACAGAAAGCATAGGAGGTGCCAGGGTCTTTTCAACAACCTGTTATTAAAACTAAGAGTGACAACTGACTCACTCTTAGGAGAATGACACCAACTTATCCATGAGAAACCTACCCTCATCATCCAAACACCTCATACCAGTCCCCATCTCCAACATCAGGGATCAAATTTCCACATGAGGCTTAATGGGGTCAAACGAATCATATCCAAACCATAGCCATTTGTATCTGTATCTATATCTATATCTATATTTATATATATCTATATCTAATTTATATCTTCCTATATAAATCTATCTAAGAATGTAAGAGTGTGCGTGTGTGTGTGTGTGTGTGTGTATTTAGCATCATTTTCCTTAGATTAGTAAGCATTCAGTAAATATTACTTTTCTTTTGTTGTTATACAGTTTTTATTCATAATGATAAACTTAACTCTGCAATCTGCTAGAGGTGGAGCAGACTAAGGAAAATGTGGAACCAAAAGAACTTCAGCAAGAACACAAAGATTATAGGATATTGTGAGCAAATGGAGTGGAGGAATGTTCTCTTGGCTATAGAAAAATTAGTCTGGTAGTTAAAACAAAACATAAGTGAAATTTATTGGAGTTGTCCACAGTTGTCAATCGTGGTCTTCTTTCTGGTTTTGCCGTTCCAGAATGCAAAGCGTGCCATGGCTTCCAAGATATTCAAGCCCTCTTTTGTCTTGCCAAAGACTGCACTCTTGCCATCCAACCACACAGTCTTGGCAGTGCAGATGAAAAACTGGAAACCATTTGGGTAGTGTCCAGTATTTGCCATGGACAAGGTGCCAGGTCTTGTATGCTTCAGGATGGAGTTCTCATCATCAAACTTCTCCCAGTAGTTGGACTTGTGCCAGTGTCATCGTGACATGTGAAGTCACCTCTCTGGCACATAAACACTGGAATAATTCTGTGAAAACAGGAACCCTTATAGCCAAATCCTTTCTCTCCAGTGCTTAGAAAATGAACATTTTCTGTTGTCTTTGGAACTTTGCAAACAGCTGGAAGGAGACATGGCCCAAGTGCTCACCATTGACTACAATGTCAAAGAACAAGGTGGAGTTGACCATCACTGGCAGTGGTGACATCAGTGGAAGTGGCATCTGCAAAGTGCCAACAAATATTTTAAACAAACAAACCAATAAATTAATATTTCTTAAACCAATAAAGAATAAAAACTTTCCAGCCACTTATCAGGCATTTGTTCATAATGGCTTGGTGTCATTCATGGTGAGAGATTTTGCTGACGCAATGATAGCTATGAACAATCCCTGCTTCCAGAAGCCTGTGGTGCAGCAGGAAAGGTTTGTACCCACATTCATGGTATAGTGATGGAAAGTGTTGGTGCCAGAACAGAGATACACTGAGGCCTGTCTGAAGGGACCCAGAATGGAGCATCTTCAACTTCATGAGTGTTCAAGAATGCCTTCATAAAGGAAGTGACAAATGTATGCAGGTATCTGAAAGTTGAACACACACTGAGGCTTACACTGGACAGAAGACAGAAGGGTAGTGTCGTCCCTGACCCTGAGGCCTTATATCCCTATTGGGAAGTGAACACACTGACGGATTTTCACATACAAAAAAGAAATAAACAAACCCACTTAAAACTATGAGTGGTTGATTTATGTGACCACTCCTACGGATGATTGCATACACACAGGACACACAGAAGGATAATCTGAAATAGAAATATATTAGACATAAGGATTAATTGCATGATATTTACTAGTAAGAAGCTAAAACACTAATTTAAATTTAAACTGTTAACTCTGAAAAATAATGGAGGGGAGAGCCAATTGGAGTGAAGGCAATGAGCAAAAAAATCCAAGAGCCTCGGGATTAGATAAAATTTAAAAAATGTCTGACCTTAGAATGACATACTTTTATAATCTCGTCACTTCTCCAGACATCCTCTATTTGTTACAAAGCTATTCCAGTCCCCAGTCTTGTGGCATCTGGATCCTTGGGGTCACTTCCTAGCTGGTCACTTGCTTACATTCTCGCCTGGCCTCACAATGTGTAAGCCTCATTGAGCGATCCTTCTAGAACATTAGCCAGATTCCGTAACTCTCCTTTTCAGAAACTTCCAACCAGTTGCTCTCTGGCACATAATTAATTCTGATGTCCTCTTCCTGGCTTCTAAAATAGATGACCTGGCCCCTTACTAATGCACTGGTCTCATCTCCCACCTCTCTTCCTAGGTAGCTCTAGTTACACAGCCTGTGCTCATTTTGAAATGTCTGAACTATACTCCCCTTTCAGGACTGTTGCATTGCTCTTCTATATATCCATGTGTCCTGCACCCTCTCTTCATTTAGGCTTTGCTCAAAATATCCGTTTTTCAAAGACTGTTTCTCCAAATGCCCTTCTGAAATAGCATGCTCCTCAATGCTTTAGTTCCTTGCCTGCTTTACTTATCTTCATTCATTTTATTTCCTCTAACTAAAATGCAAGCTTCGTGAGAGTGAGAAATATTTCATAAATAACTATTCCCTGTGCTTAAAACAGTGCCTTAAACATGGTAGACACTCAATAGATACACATTGAAGAAATGAACAAATACTTTTCAGAGCCCTTACTACGTAATATGCGTTATCAAAATAAAATAAATCATAAAAATTCAAGAGAAGGGTATAATATTCAGTGCTTCTCAACAATTTAGACATGCAGCTCTTTTGCAGATTATTTCCCATTTATCCCTCTCTTCAGCAACGATTTACCTATCATGTCATTACCTGCCTACCATGGAATCTATCATGCTCTGAACACACTTTGGAAATTGCTGTTCTAACAGATACCAAGGGAAGGGAACTATATTTACTTTCAGGTCTGAAATAAGTCAGAGGTAAAAGGAGTAAAAGTGGTGTGCAGATCTATCTCAATGATAGTCCAAAATTGCGGGTGTGTGTGTGTGTGCACGCACTTGCGTGAAGAGGGGACTCTGGGCTCTGAGATCTACAGGAAAAAAACAAAAAAAACCCCAAAAAAACAGAAAAATATGGCTGAAGTCACTGAATAAACTCATCAGAAAAAAGATTAGATTATTATAGAAAACAATGCTTAAACTGCTAAAATGCAAATTGTGATAGTTAATTTTATATGTCAACTTGATGGGGCCATCGAATGCACAGTTATTTCGTTGAAAATTATTTCTGGTTCCAACACAGAGATGAGAAATGTTTGAGATGATCGATATGCTAATTTCTCTGATCTGGTCACTATATATTATGTGTACTGAAATATCACTATGTACCCCATGAATATACACAATTATTACTTGTCAATTTAAAAAATCAAAATAACCTACCAAATCAAGGATAAAATAAAGACATTTTCTAATAATAAATTATTCTTGGATGTGTCTGCAGATATTTTTAGGTGAGATTAACTTTGGGTTGGTAGACCAGGCAAAGATGATTTTCCTCCTCTGGGTGAGTGGGCCTTAACCAGTATGTTGAAGGTCTAATAGAAAAGAAGGCTGAGTAAGAAAAACTTCTTCCTCTCTGACGATTGTCTTTGAGTTGGGACATCAGTGCTCCTCTGCCTTTGCATTTGGACTTGGACTAGAATTTTACCATTGGTTCTTCTGGGTCTCCAACTTGCTGACTCCAGATCTTAGGATTTCTCAGCCTCTGTAATGCATGAGCCAATTCCTTATAAGTAAATCCTCCACCCTCTCTCTCTATATATATATGTATGTATATACACACACATGCAGACACACATGAGGACTTTTTAAAAGGTTCATGGGAAATGGAGTTAAAAGATAAAGATAAAAAATATAAACTTTATTTCTCAACCTAAGCTCCATCAATTTCAAGACACTTTTGTAAGCAATGACACCAACTGTGTAGTCCATCCCTAAAGAACTGAGAGTCCTAGGAATTTGATCACATTAATGTAGTCTTTTTTATATTATTAACTGAAGAAAAATAAGTGTCCTTTACAGATGATTTAAGATTAAGAACAAAAAGGTGTTAGAAGGAGAAAAATCAGGACTGTAAAATGAAGGCCTAGCAATTTTCCATTGACACTTTTGCAAAATTGCCATTGTTTCATGAGAGGACAAAGCCAGAGCTTTATTGTGGTGGAGCAGGACACTCTGGTTGAGAATTTTATGGTCATTTTCCTGCTAAACATTTGGCTAACTGTTTCAAAACACTTTCTTCATAAGCAGATGATATCATCCTTTGGCCCTCCAGAAAGTCAACAAGCAAAATGCCTTGAGCATCCTAAAAATTGTTGCCATGACCTTTGCTGTTGACCAAACCACTTCTGCCTCTTTGTAGCCATTGTTTTGATTGTGCTTTGTCTTTCCGATGAAACTGGTAAAGCCATGTTTCATCTGTTACAATTCTCCCAAGAAATCCTTTAAGATCTTGATCGAACTTACTAAAAATTTACATTGAAAGCTTTGCTTTTGTCTGCAGCTGATGTGGGTACAGTAGTTTGGGCACTCAAGTGGAAAGTTTGCTCAACTTTAATTTTTTCATCAGAATTATGTATGCTGAATCAATTGAGATGTCTATGGTGTTGGCTGCTGTTTCTGATGTTAATCATCAGTTCTTTTCAATTAGGGCATAAACAAGACTTTTTTTCTTGCAAATTGACGTGCATAGTCTGCCATTGCAGGCTTCATCATCAGCATAATCTTATTCCTTTATAAAATGAGTTATTGATTTGTAAACTGAAATTGCTAATTTATTTGGGGCATTGTTCCCATAAACATTTTGTAAAGCATCAAGATTCACCATACTTCCACCGCTAAGTTTCACCATGAATTTGATGTTTGTTCTTGCTTCAATATTAGCAGAATACATATCGCTTTGATAGGGGCTCTTCTCAAACTGCTGTCCTATCCTTCTGAGTGCCTCAAAGTAGATCCTGTTCAGGTATGTTATAACAAACTAGTACGAGTTTATTTAGGTGGAAAAATATTGAAATTTATGCATAGTTTTTCATAATATACATTTTTCCATGAATTTTTGAAGTCCCCTCGTGTGTGTGTGTGTGTGCACGCACGCTTATGGATGTGTGTGAATCTCTCTCTCTCTTTCCTATTATTTCCATTTCTCTGGGAAACTCACACTAATAGAAAAATTAAGAAAAGGAGAAAATAGAGCAAAGGCATCCTCACAATGGATTGAATCCACAACTCTAAGTGAGAACTTTAAATCTCTATCCAGTGAAAAGTTGAAAATCCCCATAAATACTCTGTAGCCCTGTAGCCCATCACTTCTCATTCCAGGCAGAAGTGATTTCTGAGTGCCATGGTTCTTGCAATATTATCTAGATTCTGATCAGAGGAGAAATGCTAATGAGATAGGAAAGTGTTCAGGGAATGGGCAAGAAGAAGAGGAAGAAGGGGAAGAGAATGAAGATGGAGAAGGTGAAGGGAGGGAGCAGGACAATCCAGCAAAGGCCAGGCAGTTTCCTGCTCATTTTTCTCCTGTCAGTTTCTTAGCTTACTTTTCCAAAACAAATGGTTATTCTCAAAATTTTTTTTTTCCTCCTCAGGAGACCCAAATAAAACTTTAGGGTTGGGAAGAGGGAGATTGCCACTTAGTTGGCCTGTAAACACCTCTGATTCCATAGTGGTCCCTCTATCATATCTTAATCACCATGGTGTTAATAAGATAATTTGATGCTGAATTATAAATATGAATGACAAGAGGAAAGCAAGGCTCGGTGTTAGGGAAGTAGGTACGTGGGGAAGGCACTTGGCCCAGAGGAGAGCAGGGCCAGATGGACCCGGATGGATTACGTGCCAGGCTCACCATGGTCCCACCGCTCTGTGGAGTGGGATGCCCAGAGCAGGGACACCAAATTGCAACTGATCAGACTGTGAATCTGGGTTTTTTCAAATAGCCTTGTGACCTTGCACATTTCTTGCATTCTTTGTGCCTTGTATTTTATGTAAGTTTTGAGATGAGGATAATGATGCCTACCGTTTATATTGTGCCATGACTATTAAATAGCATACACGAGGTACCTAGGATGTGGATGGAGTATATTCCTATTCAATAAATGTTAATTCATCCTTTCTTTATTGAAAGAATATTTTCATTCACTTGTTCAATTCTTAATTTATTCAAAAATATTTACTGACCATCTATAGGCACTGTTTAGAGCACTGATGATAAAATGATGAGAGAAAGAAGAAAAGCAAAATCCAACAGTGTTTACAACAACACATTATTATTATTGGAGTTGCATCTTCTGTTTCTGAAATTGTTGAGTTTCCTAAAGGCCTGGGATTAGGAGATGGTCATGTCATTTTAATGGTGAGAAATGGCTCCATACCTTCGCATTGTTATTTCTTTTTTTTTTTTTTTTATACTTTAGGGTTTTAGGGTACATGTGCACAATGTGCAGGTTTGTTACATATGTATCTATGTGCCATGTTGATTTCCTGCACCCATTAATTTGTCATTTAGCATTAGGTGTATCTCCTAATGCTGTCCCTCCCCCCTCCCGCATTGTTATTTCTTTTATCTAAAATACTTCCCTTCATTCTTGTTTTTCCTGAATGTTATTCAGAGTTCCTCTCAAGACTGTTATATATACCAGTGCTTGACATTGATAGCATAGCATAGAACTAAAAAGACATGGTCTTTGCTCCCTGAAGTTTACAATCTATTTTTATATAGCCTAGCACCTAGTACCTAACACAGGACCTAGTAAATAATGTATGCTTATTGAGACAGCAAATAAGTTAATGACTGTTCTAAGGAAACTGAGAATGTCCAGATAATTGCAGCAAACACCCTCATAATAACAGTGTGACATGCCAAGTCCATATAGTCTCAGGGAGGTGGGGTGAACATAGTGGTTCTCAGCCCTTCGCACATGGGCTTCACCTGGAGAGCTTTAAAAGTTACTGATTTAATTGTCAGGAGTTTTAAAGACTCTCCACATGATGCCAATGTGCAGTCAAGGTTAAGAATGGCTATAATAAAAAGGGTTATTGTGAAATTGTCCTACAGTTCTCTTTGAATTCTTCAGGCTTAACAGAGGGAGTGCTGCCCTCGTAGACTTTGGGTGATTGCTCTTCAGGCCATGTACTATTGACTTGAGATCATTTGATCAGAATAGAGTGATTATGAATGTTTTTATCCAAAATGGGATACTTAAAATATAAATCAAGTATACTATACATATTCACGAATGCACCTAAGTATACAATTCAATGCATATAACCAAACAAACACATTAATGATATCAAAGTCCAGCGGCAGAAAGAATGTTAAGAACAACAAGACTCTGCTTCACACTCTGTTTCAGCTTGGTCTTCTTCAAGGGTGACCACTGTTCAAAGTTTTAGTAGCATGTGTTAGTTTTACAGATTTTTATATTTTATAGAAATGTAATCACTGTTCGTGCTATTGTATCTGGCTACTCTCATTCAGTATTATGTTTGAGAGATGCATCTATATCGTGTGTTTAATTGAAGATCATTCACACTTGTTGCTGTATAATATTTTATGTCATGAATGTATCCCAGTTAATTTATTTATTCATTCTACTGCTGGGCATCTGGATAGTTTCCAATATTGGACTATGATGACTAATGTTACTATGGGAAATTTAATGCATGCATTTTGATGAATATAAGTGAGTGTTTCTTTTGGGTGTATGCCTAAGTAGTAGTATTGATCATGGGCATTCTCATGTATATGTTGAAATTGGAACAAAACTGCCACTAATATTTTCAAAGTTGTTGTATCAATTTGTTCTACCATTTGCAAGGCAAGAGGAGAATTTCACTTACCTCACCAATACTTGATATCACCAGTCTTTAGCATTTAGCAACTGCAATGGATTTTTATTAATAGCTTATTGTGGTTTAAATTTTCATTTCCTCAAATATAAAGTTGAATTTTTCTTTTCATATGTCGGCTAGCCATTTGCAGAGTGTCTTTTATGAAATGAATGTCCAGGTCTTTTGCCTAATAGGTTGTCTTGTCTTCTTCTTCTTAATTTGTTTGTTTCTTTTTATACTTTTAAAATAAGTTTTATGAGTTTGTGAATACTTGTGTATTTAGTGTACACAAATTATTTGTTATATAAATGCATTAAAATACCTTATTTCCATTTTCTGGGGTGTCTTTTCAAAATTTTAATGGTGTCTTTTGAGAAACAGAAGTTCTTAGCTTTAATAAATCTCAACTTATCTTAATCTTTTGTAATTAGCATTTTTTAAAGAACTTGTTGCTTACTCCAAGATCAGAACACATTTGAGGGTAAAAAGTGGTGCTATAACACACCAGTACAAAAGGCATAAGCCAGAGTCTCCTCAGGATACCAAGACATCTGTTTATTCTAAACACATTCACCCCACTCTGAGCTACTTCAGACCAATGCGTCTAGACCCTGGTGTCATATTAAGATAACTTAAGAAGCTTTTAGAAACTATTGCTGCCAGGATCACCATCTCAGATGAGTGAAGCATAATCTCCAAGGTTATGGCAAAGTGTGGTTAATTTTTATTTTTATTTGAGAGCTACTCAGGCAACTTTGTGATTTAGTAAGAGTAGACAACAACCACTCCAAACTACTTCTTCTCAAACTATAATGAGCATATGAATCCACTGAAGCCTTACTTCAAGATTCTGATTCAGTTTGTGGGGCAAAATGAGACAGTGCATTTCTAATAAGCTTCCAGATGATGCTGATGCTGCTGGTACACAGACCATCACTTGGGAAGAAAGGCAGTAGCACAGGTTTTCCTACTGTGCACTATTGACATTTTGGATCAGATAATTTTGTTGTGGGGGCATGTCCTATGTATTTAAATATTTTTACCAGCCTCCCTGGCACTAACTACTAGATGCCAAAGAATCCACCAACATGTGAGAGTCAGAAATATTTCCAGACATACTCTAAAGTCCCTTGGGTGGAAAATTGATCTTAGTTGAGAACCGTTTGTCTAAATCTCATAGACACATTTCCAAATTACTGAGAAACACCATGGTGCATCCCGGGTCACATTACCAAATAGTTGAGTAGAACAAATGTTATACAAATATTGTATGCTATTTCACTGTTATGAATATATCACAATCTAGCCTGAAAAAGCCAAATTGGATATGCCACATCTGGATTGGTTGAGCTGCTTAGATATTTATTTCCTCTAACTAAGATGACAAAATATGGCACCTGATTGGTGGGTACTTCTCTATTTTGGCTCCAGATACAGTAGGTACCCCTGAGAAGTATGGTAGAAGAAGAGAGGCTAGGTGAAAATAACCATTCCTTTCCAATGGCTTCAAACAAGCAGATCTACCTCCCTCCCCCAAATCTCTGAATGTCTATTCCAAAAATTTAAAAAAAAATGTATCACTTTAAGTTGTCAGCATATGAGATCCCAGAAAGCATTTTTTAGTATATTTACTTCAAGGCCCTGTATACTGAAAACAACACCACCAACAACAAAACTCACTTATATACACATGAAAGCGCTGCTCTACTTTGAGAGCTGGAGAAGATTTACAGGTGCACTATTTTTTCCTACTATTGAAATTGTGTACCATGTGATTCGTATCATGACTATTTCCACAGCCACTCTTCCTTCTCCACTTCCCTGTGATGTCATGGTTGGCTACTAGTTCATTCTGTCTTCATTGGGAAATGAGATGCAGTGGTGCACAGAGAAATAATAACCGACTTTCCTTGCCTCCCTGTACTTTAATTTTCCAGGGATCAAAATTCAAGGAAGTTACAATGAGGTAGCACAATGAGCATCTTAATGGCCACAATCATTATTATTAGATATCCACTATCCTTTTTTTTGGGGGGGGAGTGCTTCTTGCTACATTTATTTTACTTTTTTAAAGAAAGAAATAGTGTGCTAGATGCAATAGAAATAATCAGAATTCTGAATGCCAAATGGGATTCAAAATACCTATGAATAATCTCTGCTTTATGCGCTTTGGCTTAGATAAGAGATCTTAGTCATAAAATAATACAAGAAAATTGAGTAAAGAAATTGTTCAAAATGTAAAGCCTATATCTTTTGCATTTGCAAGCCTTCAATTGCCCTTACCTTGGTAGTTTCCAAAGATACAATCATTTTTGAACGATAAAGAGAAGGTCTAAGAAAAGTCTTTGCAATGAAAACAACTCTAAAGTTTCAAAACCAAATATACCAAGAGCATGGATTGCTTCAAGTTTTATCTATGCATTACTCAATCCAATTCAATCAGTATTGTTGAGCACCTATTATATGCCATTTTACATGCTGAAGAGGAAAAAAACCAATAAAATATACTCAGTTCATCCTCCAAGAACTTCACCTTTTAATATTGAAAATAAAACAAGCACCTAAATGACCATTATTATTATAGTCACCATCATCATCATTATTTTTTATCACCAAAATATATATTAAATATTTTATTTTATATATTTATTAATCTACATTTCATATATGTATTAATATATTCTGCAGTCATCCAATATAGTCACATATATTTAATATATTTATTAATATATTAAATATAAACATAAGTAATATAGTTATATGTTATATAATTATAAAATATTAAATATAATATATATTAAAATATGTCATGTCATAGGAAATGAACAGATAACAGGGCTTCAGGTTTTATTAAAAAAATAAATAAATACATCCCAGCACTTTGGGAGACTGAGGTGGGCAGATCATCTGAGGTCAGGAGATCCAGACCAGCCTGGCTAACATGGTAAAACCCCATCTCTACTAAAAATACCAAATTAGCCAGGCGTGGTGGTGGGCACCTGTAATCCCAGCTACTCAGGAGGCTGAGACAGGAGAATCATTTGAGCCTGGGAGGCAGAGGTTGCAGTGAGTCCGCATTGCACCACAGCACTCCAGTCTGGGCTACAGAACGAGACTCTATTTCACTAAATAAATAAATAAACAATAATTTAAAATAATACAAAATTTAGGGAAAACCTTTAGAAGTAGATGCGATTTTTGACTGATGTTTATGTATTGCATAACTGCACAAATGAAGGGAGGAAAGACGTTGGGGCACTTCAGAAATTGTAAACAATAAAACCATGGTAGCTTTTTTGTGGAGTTAACAATGCCTCGGTCAGGTAGGCAAGAAAATTAGATGTGGCTGCAGGTGAGGGAAGGACAAAAAGAGACTAAGATGGCTTTGGGCACAGTCACTTTGGGCCTTAAACATCAGGATACATGGAGATTTTTACATGGTAGTCCCCCTGAGTGACACACAATCTGAAGTGTACAGATGCTTTGGAATGTGTGTGCAAAGTGTCTAATTTGAAAGCCAATCTCTCAGTTATTGTGGCAGAGTCTCACCAGAGCTGCCTCTAATAAGCTCTTGTCAGAAAGCCTTTTTTGCCACTTGCCTGAAATGCAGTGAATTGGACTCTTACATTTGACAGGAGAAGATTCTGGAGCATGGAAGGACATCAAGTAGGAGATAGTAGAAGCTGGGCAGGAGCCTGGCAACACATCAGCATGTGCAGACCCTTCTGGGAGCTTGGATGATGGAATCAGGAGAGCCTAATTGAATCAGGCATTACCCTTGGAGAAGGTCTTTGGTATAGACCTGGATGGAAGGGGGAACTGTCATCATTTCTGTTCTCTCTCTCTCAATTTTGTTTTTCCTTTTCAAGCAAACGGTTGAAGCCAGCAGCTACTTTTAGTTCCCTGTCTGAGAGTGAGTGATAGAGTACATTAAGATGTTGGTGGGGCTGGAGGTAAACTTAAGTGGGAATCTTGGTATAGCTCCATGGAGCTGGTCAGGGGCAGGAGATTGGAAGGAGCATTACAGAGAACAACAAGATCTAGCCCAAATTTTCACGGCTGTAATTTCAAGCACTGCAGGTCATAGACTCTTATCTAAATAGCAGTGAGGGAGCATAAGGAGGAAGCTAAGGTCTAGGGCTGATTTCTTTCTGATTTGGATACATAGCTTCAAGAGGCAACATGACTTTAAGTCAATTTCATAGGCACTAAAGATCCCAGTTAATGCACCCAGGCAGTATTGAGTTTGGTGGGCATTTTAGGAGTTGATCTCATATTTATCAATCTAAAGAATTTGGAAGTTATTTTCCTCTATATATCCATCATATATATATATACACATATATATATATACACACATATATATACACACATATATATACACATATATACACATATATATATACACATATATATACATATATATATACACATATATATACATATATATATACACATATATATATATATATTTTTTTTTTTGAGACAGAGTCTTGCTCTGTTGCCCAGGCTGGAGTGCAATGGCATGATCTTGGCTCACTGCAACCTCCATATCCCAGGTTCAAGCCATTCTTCTGCTTCAGCCTCCTGAGTAGCTGAGATTAATTTTTGTAATTTTAGTAGAGATGGGGTTTTGCCATGTTGGCCAGGCTGGTCTCGAACTCCTGACCTCAGGTGATCCACTTTAGGAGACTCGGCCTCCTAAAGTCCTGGGATTACAAGTGTGAGCCACCGTGCCTGCTCTTTTTATTTTTTAACACCAGCCTTAAACCTTAGTTCAAGTTAACTTTTGTCCCAAGAAAATGTTCTTTTTTTCACAGTGAAGAATAATGATGACAGTTATTCCTTTGATCAGGTATTTACTAGGACCAAGATCCCACACATACACAATATAATTTAATGATGTGTGTGTATTTGATATAATTTAATATTCAATGTAATCCCTCAATGTAGACAATATCCCAAATGTGTGAATGAGTAATGTGAGACACTCGGAGGTTATGATACTTGATTCAATTCCTACAATTTTCAAGGAGCTGAAAATAAGCACTTGAATCCAGATCTGTTTGCCCACATATCCCATGATGCTTTTTTGCATTTGCTTGTTTTATGCTGTGCTGCCTGTTATGTGCGAGTGGGTTAATCAATACCATGGCTTGTTGATATATCAAGGTTCAGAGAGATGACTAGAAGGGATCCTATCAGTGAGCTCTGCTTTAGTGAAGAGAACTAAAAACAGTTTTTTGTAAATGGTTTTCACAACAGCTGTTAAAGATCATCATTTCACATTTTTAAAATAGATCAACCCTGAATACAAGTGGGTTATGGAAAATGAACATTGGCAGAATGTGATCAATTTACTGTGGAGACACTAACTAGACTCAGCTAAACGCCTTCTAGGCATGAGCTCCAGAGGAGACTGCTGCATCCAGTAAGCCGGGAACTATGGAATAATATGATTCCTTTAATTAGAAACCTATATTGGTCTAGGAAAATGTACACAGGGAAAGAGAGGCAAAGACAAAGGAGAAATCAAACTTCAGACACACAGATCTGGAGATCAATAACTGCAACGTGGTCCCTGAATTGCAATTAATTCTGTAAAGAGAAAACGGCCCCTGTGGGTAAGTGGGGCTGGGGTGTGCGCTCCTGCTTCCTAGAGAAGCACTTGAAGCTAAACTCGGGAATGGGTTGCCAGTCAAAATCTCTGGAAGAAATCAGATGTCAATCAGTGTCGCAGGAGCGAAGCCCCAGGAAAAGGCAATTCCATCAAGCTACTAGAGATGACTGGCGAAAGCTGGACCAGGCTAGTCGCCAAAAGCAGGAGCAGTGACCTGGCAGCCAGGACTGTGGCTGTAGTAGAGAGAGTGATGTTTGTGAAAGGTGGTTGTTTGCGGTGGCTGCCTACCACGAGCCTGGGGATCTGCCTTGAGGGCACACTTTCAAAAGCCTTCACACCACCCCCTTAACTTTGCTTTAAAGTAATTCCCCCGAAAGTGAACAATCTTAAAGATTGCATGCCCTTACCACCTCCCTCCACACATGCGTAACATGCATCTAAGACACACAAAAGTTTTCTTCTTAGAGATTATAGCCAAGGCAATCTTGAGATAGAGTGCGGAGCCATCATATGCAATACACGTTTGCATAATAAATGCACGAATGGCTGGAAATAGAAAGAAGCATGAGCTTGCTGCTGCTGCTGCTGCGTGTGTGTGTGTGTGTGTGTGTGTTTCCCAAAGCACCTTAGTGAAGCAATGTCCTAAGACCTATCAAAACCAGAAGGGCCTGCAAGAGCCACCTTTAGTTGTGGGAATATTTGAAGTTTGGGATAAACAAGCTTACATTTCTTGAATAAATCTGGAAAAAAATACAAATATTCAAAAAAATTCTCAAGTTTAAATTCATTTGCAGTTATAGAACCAGCCCCTAATTTGAAAACAAAATAATAATAATAACAATAACAATTAAACACTGATAATAATAACAGCAGTTATTAAATTCTTATTTTACATACATACAAAGTACTGTATGATGCACTTAACAGACATTTTCTTGGTTCATACCACAGTCCTACAAGGTAGGTATTATTATAACCCCTTTCTACTGATGAAATTGAGGTGCAGTTAGATTAAGTGACTCACACAATGTCACTTAAATTAATACATGATGAAGCTAGATTTCCCTCCCATTCAGTCTAATGCCAGAGCCCAAATGAACTGGGGACAAAATAAGACAAATGTTAGGAACATTGTCCTCACATTTCTACCCTCTGCAAGGACAGGAGAGGCAGGAATTTTTTGGAAAAGTCCATTCTTCAGTGACCTCTTCTTTTTTTTAACTTCTTATGTGTGGAATAGATCTATTCATGCTCACTAACCCCACTGTACCTGCGCCTGGAACATCTGGATGTGAGTAAGCTGTTGAATTGAGTAAGTGCTCATTACTTCAGGGTCTACCATGTCATTTGGGATAAGTATCCATCATTTCTTCTTGTTTTTCAGAGTGAGGTTCATCTGTACAATCCAAAAAGGGATTTCTACAGAAACCCACAGGAAATGGAATTTACCTCTCCCTAGCTACATACCTTGCAAGCTTTTGGGGGTGATAAATTGGGGATGAAAAAACAAAGATTGAGCCCTCCATTCATAGTCACAATGAACTTTTCAATCAAACAAAACCCTAGATGTGTGCAATTCAATAGGAATTGCACAATGTATAATGGCTATATGAGTTCTGTAAAAGAAGACTACAAACTTTTCCTCTTTTCTGACTAAGTCCTTGTGTTTTCAATATCTTCAACCATTAGGGATAATGGATAAGAATGGGAACCGATGGGCCGGGCACGGTGGCTCACGCTTGTAATCCCAGCACTTTGGGAGGCCGAGGCGGGCGGATCACGAGGTCAGGAGATCGAGACCACGGTGAAACCCTGTCTCTACTAAAAATACAAAAAAATTAGCCGGGCGTGGTGGCGGGCGCCTGTAGTCCCAGCTACTCAGAGAGGCTGAGGCAGGAGAATGGCGTGAACCCGGGAGGCGGAGCTTGCAGTGAGCCGAGATTGCGCCACTGCACTCCAGCCTGGGCGACAGAGCGAGACTCCGTCTCAAAAAAAAAAAAAAAAAAAAAAAAAAAAGAATGGGAACCGATGGAAATAAATTCTAAATTTAGGCTTAAGTGACCGCTTTGAAGCTCTCTTTAGAATTGAGGAGTTAATATCCCAGAAATATTTGAGTATGTGTTCAAATCAAAGCGTGTCCCCTGGATGAATTTTAGTTGCAGAAATTTGGACTAATGCCTCCTTCTGTTGAACAGTGAAGGTGAGGAATACTTCCCAGAAGCAGCCTCAAAAGATTACTCTATTTTCATCCTGAAATTTACAATGAATTGTTTTGCATTGTATCTTAACAAGAAAGAAAAATACCCCAAAGTTTATATTTCTTCCATATCCACCCACAGCAGGGACTCATAAATGCCTGCTAATGAAATTAAGGAGAACTATGTATTCAGGCTCTATTAGCCCTAAGCACTGAAAAATAATTAAATTAAATACTTAATGAGAGAATTTTTTTTAACTTGGTTCTAAAATGTTTAGGTTATGGGAACATTTTTGACCTTACTGTATCTGCTTCATTTGGACTGAAACTTTTGCATTATATTTGCACAATGAATGTTTGATGATGATGAAAGCCAAATAGTCTTGAGTATTTCAACAACAGCAGGAACAGCAAAACACTCATGGTGCATGTTCCATTTTTTATTGTCAATGCCCTTGAACTATTATCCCGCAAAATCAGCAATGTGAACTGAGAAAACAGTCTTTGTCTTTGTCTTATAGGTAGGAAAAAAAATGACTGTTTCGGGACTTTTGAATCCAGAGTTTATTTTAGAACGATTAAAATATAACCTTATATAAGTTTTCAAGTTGCATTGAATTTTATTGACCTTTCTGTAACATTCAGATGAAAATGTTGAAGATTTTTCAAAAAAAAAAAAAAAAGTCTTCTGCAACCAGATTTCAGCCTTTAATGTCAGTGGGATCTCTACTTTCCTCAATCACTGTTCCCTATTATTTCACTTGTAATGAAAGTGAGGTCATTACCCATCAACGGCCCAGAGTGTAAATCGGGTGAGCAAAAGTGTTTTGTTTGGCTTATTTCGTGTTTGAAAATTGAGATATTTTACTTAAAATAACTTTGTAAACACTCTAAAAAACTGAAAGATCTGGACGGCCGGGCGCGGTGGCTCACGCCTGTAATCCCCAAAGTGTAAAGCACTTTGGGAGGCCGAGGCGGGTGGATCACGAGGTCAGGAGATTGAGACCATCCTGGCTAATACAGTGAAACTCCATCTCCACTAAAAATACAAAAAATTAGCCGGGGGCGGTGGCGGGCACCTGTAGTTCCAGCTACTCGGGGGGCTGAGGCCTGAGGCAGGAGAATGGCATGAACCCGGGAGGCGGAGCTTGCAGTGAGCCGAGATCACGCAGCTGCACTCCACCCTGGACGATTCTGTCCAAACAACAACAACAACAAAAACCTGAAAGATCTGGAACAGTGGGTTCCTGGATGACAATAATTCGCTGGAACTGAGAAATAACTGAACTGAGAAGAGTAAGGTCTTCTGTTTTCCGCAGTCCCTACATCTCCCTATTATCTTATCTTTGGGCCATTTTGCTCATTTGCAATACATATTTGGGCCATTGTAGTCATTTGCATTTGGCCACTGTGTACTTTTCTACTTTTCTGTCTTTCTGTATGACACCCCTTTGGTCTTCCATTTTGTTTTTTGCTTTTATCCCCTCTCCAATAGATGCTTTTTCAGTCTTTTTGAAACATAATCTTATTTTTTTTTTGTATCTTTCTATAAGGGATATTTATACCCTTTGCATTGAATTGATTTTGCCAACTGTCTTCATACATTCAGCAGGCATTCAGGGAGCACGGGGTGTGCGTCAGGCATTCTGCCAAGCATTGAGACTTCAGTGGTAGGTGAAACAAGTGCAATTGTCCCACATGTATCTGGGATGTGTTCCCAGTATTATTGGATCACACCACTGTTAAAGCACTCTGATTAGGCTTGCAGATGTGAGAACAAAATTGGTGGATTCTAAGTCACTGAGTCTCTCGATAACTGAAGTTTACTTTCAGGAGGAGGACAGAATTATAGTTCTCTTCCTCACTGGTGTTGGGTATGGCCATTGGACTTGTTTTGGGTACTCAAATGTGAGTGGTGCTGATGGGTGTCACTTTTGGGGCAAAACATTAAAAAGTAGTGAATCATTAACTGCACTCTCTATCTGGCCATAGTGACCAGCAAAACTGGTGGCCTATCCAAAAACCTAGATCCTACAATAGGATGATGTAGAGTTGAGTCCCCCGATGACCCAGGATGTACATGAAGCTCTGAGTAAGAAACAAACCTTGTTATTTTGAGGTCTTGAGATTTAGCTTTCCATTGTGTATTCTAGCCTATCCAGACTGCTACAGTTAAGTGCTTCTTTCAACTGTAGACAAAAAACAAAAAACTAGTAAGATTTAAGCAAACAGTCATAATCCAAGAAATATATTTTATAATTTAGAATGATTAAACTTCTCATTTGCTGTGGTTACGTTAATTGAAAACAGGTTTAAATACTAAGATTGTAGTTTCTTAAATTAACTATCATTCACAATGGTGTCTATTGATAAATTGAATCCTTCGACCTTTATTTAAATAGCAACATTTTCCTTTTTATAAAATCATTCATCTACGTACTTAAATTTGAGAAATACTCTTATTGGTGCAAAGGTCTTTTATACCAACATTTAATTTTAGTTTTCAGATAAATTTTAATGAAATATAAAGTATATGCAGAAAATGTCATAACTCATAAAAGCCAATAAATGTTATAAAATGAGACCAGCTTAGTTATTACCATCAATAATAATCATACAAAATTGCCAGCATTCTCTCTCCTTAAAACTTCTCTTTTACCACCTCTTCCAATCAACACCCTTCCTGCTCACTTTTACCCAGACTTCTAGCACCATAGATTAGTTCTGCTAATTTTTAAGCTTTATATAAATAGCATCACACTGTATGTATTCTTTTGTTTTGAATTGATTTTGCTTAATTTTATCTTTGTAAGATTCATTCATCTTGCATTGTGTAGCTAGTGTTCCTTCATTCTCAATATTGTATTGTAGTCCATTGTGTGAGAATGCCATAATTTATTTATTCCACTACTGATGAGCATTTAGACTGTTTTCAGCTTTTTACTACCAAAAAACATGTTTATGGCTGGATATACTGGTTCATGCCTGTAATCCCAGCACTTTAGGAGTCTGAGGTGGAAGGATGGTTTGAGGCCAGAAGTTCCAGGAGAGTCTGGTCAACATACTGAGACATCATCTCTACAAAAACTTAAAAAAAAAAAAATGGCCAGGCCTGGTGATGTGCACATGTAATTCTAGCTACTCAGGAGGCTGAGGTAAGAGGATTGCTGGAGTACAGGTATTTGAGGGTGCAGTGAGCTATGATCTTGTCATTGTACTCCAGCCTAAGCAACAGAGCAAGAACATCTCTAATAATAAATAAATAAGTATAATATAATAAAATAATTAATATATAAATAAAAACGTGTTGCTCTGAACATTTTAGAAAATGTACATTTTGTACATGTCTTTTAGTGAACATATGAACATTCTTATGCATATGTACATTTGAGCTTGGAGTAGAATTACTGGGTAACAGGATATAGAAGTTCAGCTGAAGAGGCTATTGATAAGCAGTTTTTCAAAGTGGTTGTACTATATAACATTTCTACCAGAAGTGTGGAAGATTTCCAGTTACTGTAAATCCTCGTCAACACTTGCTATTGTCTATTCCTTCATATTCTCCTTTCATCTCTTTCTTCCTTCTTTCCTTAGGCCCTTTCTTCTTCCTTTTCTCTTTCCTATTGTTTTGGGTAGGTTGTGATATACATTCTTTTGTGTTAATTTCTCTGATTACTAGTGAAATTGAGCATTCATTTATGTATTTTCCCCATCTAAAAAATATTCCTTGCCTTTTTCTTATTGATTTGAAAGAGTTCTTCATATATTATGAATAAGAGTTCTTTGTTACATTGCAAAGAAGTAAAGAAAATATCATCAACCCCTTACTCAGATTGAAATCACCTTTGCAAAAATTATAACTGAGAAAATCGTAACAGTGAAAGAGATCTGACCTAATTGCCTCCATCTTGCTTCTCATCTCCACACTGTCCTTGTTCATTTCCTGGTGTAGGCTGAGCTAACTTTGGGAGAAACTTGGAGTTCACAGTCTAACTTTGAAGCAAAAATGGTAACAAACTCCCCTCCTGCTTAAGGGCTAGGCTGCCTTTGCAGAACTAACAAATTGGCCACCAGATTAGCAATTATGGTTTAGAAACCCTGCAGCTGGAGGCTGCAAGATTCTGAACCTCCTGAAATTGCTCCTGGGGATAACATCACTGTCGTAAAACCTAAAAGCAGTGCTAGAGATATTTTCCAGACCCTGTACTTGATGGATCACCACCCAGATTGATAAACTGGCTCATCCAGTCTCACGGCCCCCACCTAGGAACTGACTCAGCACAAGAGGACAGTTTCGACTCCCTATAATTTCATCTCTGACCAGACCAATCACAGCACTCCCCACTTCCCTACTCCCTACAAACCAAATTATCCTTAAAAACTCTGATCCCCAAGTTCTTGGGGAGATTAATATGAGTAATAACCCCATCTCCCACATGGTGTGGCTGGCCTCACATCAATTAAACTCTTTCTTTACTGCAATGCCTTGGTCTTAGTAAGTTGATTTTGTTTGTGCAGCAGGCAGGAAGGACCTATCAGGTGGTTACAAGATTCCCCCAATATTAACATAATGCTATATATATATATGTGTGTGTGTGTGTGTGTGTGTGTATATATATATAATGCTATATATATGTATATATATAATGCTATACATATATATAATGCTATACATATATATAAAATGCTATATATGTATATATATAATGCTATATATGTGTATATATAATGCTATATATGTGTATATATAATGCTATATATGTGTATATATAATGCTATATATGTGTATATATAATGCTATATATGTGTATATATAATGCTATATATATGTATATGTAATGCTATATATATGTATATATATACACATGTGTATACATATATATGAGGGTATATACATATATACATGCTATATATATAATGCTATATATATACACACACACATATATACACATATATATACACATATATATTATATACACATATATATATATTTCTTCCTCCCTGCTTCATTTAGACAGAGACTTTTTTATGATAGAGCATTTAAGTTTTATTGTTGCCCAGTTTATCTTTTTTGTTTTTTCAATATGATTAGATCTTTTAGTGTCCTGTGTAAGAGAACTTTTTTCTGCTCCTGAAGTCATAGATAAATTCTGCTAAGCTTTCTTCTGCTTCAGTTTGGAGGAAAATATATGCTGATCTTGTTGTTTCAATTCCCAGACATTTACCAGGTGGCGGTGTGGATATTAGGTAAACTTGTGGATAGAATTATAGACATATGTATTATTCCCTTCAGAGTTAAACATTTCTGTTTGATTTGATTATTTGGTTGTATATTTTTTGTTTTGTTTTATTTTGTATATACTTTTTGCTCTTGTTGTAGTGACATGCTGTTATTTTAGACTTACTAAAGTGATAAATTCCAAGATGCAACTTAGGGTTTGAAGAGAGGTATCATTAAAAATTTCAAACCATAGCAAAATAATTATCCATTTAACCCAGCTCAGCATACTAAGTTTAAGGCTGAAGTCATGAATTTGCAAATTGATATTTTGCCTGTCTTTACCTTAGTTGTGCCTGTAACTCTTGTAACAATGGGAAGGAATTTGAGCTAGATGACGACAGTGTCTGTGTATTCCTAGATCCTGTCAACCATGGACTCCTTATTAGCCTCTGGTCCTCAAGTTCCCAAGAATACGTGTCTTATTGCTCCAGTGAAATTTCTGCTAAATGAAGAAAAATCAGTAAGGAAAAGGAAAATAAAGATTGCTTGATTCACTGGAGAATAAACTTTATGGGGAACTAGAGTTGAATAAGAAAGAAAGTAAGAACATCATCTTTGGGGTATAATCATTTATTAATAAAGCATATGGAAATTAAATGAACTAGACTAAACAGTTTTTTCTTTCTACCATATCCCATGAAAAACTTTATTATCTTACACTGAGAGAAAGCCTTCCTGCAATATGCCCAAATATTTACTTTCACATTAGGAACATTTGAACCCTTTTGACATTTTCTACAAACCTCAGAGCATCCATTTAAACCCAGCTGCTCACTTCTGCCTTTTAATTTCTTCATGCTGTAATTTAACACTAGAGTTACTTTTCTGATGTATTTGGTATGAATAAATTACATTCTACAAATGTTTCTAACATTCAATAGGCTGTAACCAGTCATCATTTATCTATGAGTACCCTTTAGAAAAGAACAAAATGATCTTCATTTTTTTTGATTTGTACAATTTAAATCTTAAAAATGTGTAGTTATGTAAGTGCAAGATTAAGGAGTTCTCTCATTGCAAATTTCTAATCCTCCTGCTGGGGGATTATAAACTCCCATACTGTTATAAAGTTCTTCTGTATATCAGAGTCTTATAACCAACTGGAAGATTAAACATATTTTTTTTCTCTCTTTATATATGTTTGAGTCATGGGAGTCTATTAGAAAAATACAGCTTCATTGGAATTAGGAGAAAATATACCCTTTGTTCAACATTTAACATTGCATTTCCAATTCACATATAATTGCTTATACAATTTTCAGTCTCCCACAACCCAAATAAAAAAAGGTTTTATATTCTATAGCTGTGCATTTCAAAAGACAATGTCAAAACATTCAGTAGAACAGAACTTTCTTATCGCTCCCTGCAGACTCTGAGCACCAGTGTGGCATGGGGAGAAAAGGGCTTAATTATAACAGTTTCTTATTACAGAAACCTAGGTGGTTGCCACATGTGGCAAAGTTAACAGACATGAAAAATGTGGACCTTGTTTCTTTCTGTTTATTTTTCCAAGATGTTTGGGGAGGGCAGTTGCACCAGGGATCACAGTCACCGCCTTTAGGGCACCCCTTAGTGATCACTAAATTTACATTAAAGTGAACTATAATAGGATTTAAACAGTCTACATCCTGTGTGCCCCTGTATTTAGTGGGTTATTTAGTAGACCTGAAGTTTTAGTTTAAATCAAGACATATGTGTGTGTTGGGGTGTAGGGAGAGGGATTTTTTTCCCCTGAGCCCAGGCTTTAATGAAAATAGAAGAAGAGATGCGGCCTCTTCCCTTTTCTGTTGACTAAGGGAAAAAGTACAAGAAGGATCAGTGACTTTGTATAACGAGGACCTGGATATTTGGCCATGGAAGTGGCCCTGCCGCTTGGGCCTGTTCCAGTATCTGCAATGCATTTAAAAAAAGAAAAATTTAAACAATTTTTAAATTTTCTTTCTTTTAAAAAAGAAAGAAAAATTTTTAAAAAGTTGGAATTTTCTCCCAGTGGTAGACCTGACTCAGGTCAAGCATACCTGGTTCTCAACTTTGATCAAGGGTACCTGGTTCTAGATCTAGCTCTATCATAATGGTTCACAATGTGAGGCCTTGGCCAAGTCATTTCTCCTCTCTGGCCCCCATTCAATCATTATATTAAAATGGGAGGGTAGGATGATGGTTCATCTTCTGAGGTTCCTCCTGGCAGTGTGCCAGGTACTAACAGGTGTCTAGAAAATGCTGGGGCCTCGCCTGATAACCAGGGATGATGACTGAGACAGGGTAGTAGATCAGCCCATATCAACAACATGAGCCAGAGAAAATGCTGTGTGTACAGTGATGTCCCATGGGCTGGACTCATTCTTGGAGTTTAGTGTATTTCCGATTGTCTGTAAACATATGCCTGGGAAAAGCAAACATTAGGAGACTGACTCCTCAATCTAGGGAAGGATTAAGGTGACCCATGACTGAAGCAGATTCAGGTTCAAAGAGTGTTGTCTGTTAAAAGCACCCATTTCCACCCTTGAAGTGGTGTTGTAGATCTTAAATCTGCTAACCTTATCAAGGTGACTGAGATTAGCTGTGGGCAAGCTCATCACTTTTCTCCCCCAGCAGTGCCTTATTTGGGCTCAACTAAAAGTGAGCCAATGATAGAGTCAGGCACAGTGGCTCATGCCTGTAATCCCAGCACTTTAGGAGGCTGAGGCGGGCAGATCACCAGAGGCTGGGAGTTCGAGACCAGCCTGACCAACATGGAGAACTCTCCTCTCTACTAAAAATACAAAAATTAGCCTGGTGTGGTGGCATGCATCTGTAATCCCAGCTACTCAGGAGGCTGATGCAGTAGAATTGCTTGAACCCTGGAGACGGAGGTTGCAGTGAACCAAGATCATACCACTGAATTCTAGCCTGGACAACAGAATAAGACCCTGTCTCAAAAACAAATAAATAAAAAATAAAAGTGAGCTGATGACTACAGCACCCCAGGTTCTCCTTTGCCTATGTTTGATGTGTTACTCAAATTATGCATCAAGCCAGCCAGTATAAAAAGCTTCCCCCAGACCTTCTAAAATGCCAGCCCCACATCTAGCTGTATAATAATCTGAATTACTTTTTTAAAAAAGTTTAAAATGGTCGGGCACAGCAGCTCATACCTATAATCTCAGCAATTTGGGTGGTAGAGGCGGGCAGATTGCTTGAGCTCAGGAGTTTGATACTACCCTGGGTAACATGGTGAAATCCCATCTCTACCAAAAGTACGAAAATTAGCTGGGTGTGGTGGTGCACACCTGTACTCCCAGCTACTTGAGAGGACCTCTTCCGCCTGGGAGATCAAGACTGCAGTGAGATGTGATCTCACCAGTGCTCTCCATAGAGCAAGACTCTATGTCTCAAACAAACAAACAAATAAACAAAAGTTTAAAAATTGAGGAAAATAGAAGAGACAGACAGACTCTGGTGCAATAAAAGGAAAAGTTCTAAACCTGAATTTAGAAGATCAGCATGAAACCCCAGCCTCCCTCCTTCTCCCACATTTCTGTCTCTCTTTCCCCTTCCTTTCATTCCCTAATGATCACTGTCATGTTTATTTTCACCTTATTTTATTTGCCACTTGTGCCAGGTGCTGTCATGGGCAAGATGAGGGCAAATGTTGAACAAGAGAGATATGTCTCTGCCCCCATATGACTTACCATTCAGTGATAGAGAGAAAGCAGAGACCATTCAAAATGATTGCATACTATCTAAGATGACAGACGATCTCAGAGTGAAGTACAGTGTCTTAGAAAATGGACAATGTGAAGGAGAACTATGAGATTCTTCAAATCCTTTTAACAAGACTTTATCTTTTCAGGGAGGTCAGGAAATCTCTGAGGAAGTGGGCATTTAAAGGGATACCCACTATCTAAGGAGGAGCCAGCTCTCCAAGCTCTCCAGCTCATCACAATCAGGGACATTTTAATTTACTTTAGGTTTTAATTTAATTTAGATTGTCTCAATCACTTATGCGAATTTCTTAAGGTAGTCAGCACATATGCAACTGGTTATCATTCCTGATGTAGTTGAAATTTTTTCTTTCTTCTCTCACTGGTGGTGAGTGAGGCTTTTACTTCTACAAAACTCTTATATGCTCTGTCCTTTCCTAAATTCATGTCCAAAAGGAAGCTCATAACTCCCATGGCCCTTGTTATAATGTGAGGGTGCTTCTGGGCCTCAGAGGCAGGCATCAGGAAACAGAATCTCTCTTTCCGACTTTGTCCTGTGCTCCTTCCACCAGCCCAAGGTAGGTCTCTAATCCAACTTTGGGTCAAAAGATGCTCATTCCAGAGAAGGTCTTCCTCCATACAATAGAGGAAGGAATGCTACACAGAGAGGCCAAGAAAATTCTGGCAGGCCTTGCTGGTTTCAATCACATGATTTTTGTCCAGTGGCATTTCTATATGGTTGTTGACCATGCCTTTATAATGAAGCCTGCATAAAAACCTAAGAAGATGGGGCTCAAGAGCTTCTGGATCGCTAAACACATGGAGGTTCCTAGAGACTGGTGCGCCCAGGGAGGGCAGGGAAGCTCTGTGCCCCTCTCCCCATACCATGCCCTAAGCATTTCGTCATCTGTATCCTTTGTCATATACTTTGTAATAAATTGGTAAGTGTTCTGTGAGACTCTCTAGCAAATTAATCAAACCCAAAGAGGCGGTTGTGGGAACACCAACTTTAAGCCTGTCATTCAGAAGTTCCAGAGACCTGGACTTGGGACTGTTGTCTAAACAGGGGGCATGTCTTGAGACTGAGCCCTCAACCTGTGAGATCTGACACTCTCTCCAGGTAGACAATATGAGAATTGAACTGGAAGACACCCAGTTGGTGCCTGCTGCAGAAGTAACTGTGGTGGTGACAAGAACCCCTCCCCATCCCCCATTTGTTAAGAGAAGTCTTCTGTATTGATTATTTTTATGTTGGTGTGGCAGTGAGGGAATAGCACAGTTTGAGATTTTTTTTTTCTAAACAGAAATGTACTGAGTACTTTAAATACACAATTTTGTTTAATGTTTGCACAGCCAGGTAAGATATTTACTATTGTTTTCCTGTTTTGCAGATGACAATACTGTTACAGAGTGATGAAGTTACTTGTTCAGAAGCTAGTAAAATATTGAACCTGAAATTTGTAACCAGAAATGTTTGAAGCTGACATCTATATATTTAATTTAATTCATTGCATATTTCTTCATTTTAATCAGCTTTTGTTTTTTTCTGAAGCCCAAGAAGGGGAAATTGGCTTGCCCTATGTGGCGAGACTTTGTGAGAATAGTGTCCTCATGTCTCCAGTATCCAGTAATCGTGTATGGAAATAAATAAATATAATTTAAGATGTAAATTTTCTCTCTCTTTCTGTGTGTGCATGTGTCTGTCTCATCTAGGTAAATAGATATATAGATAGTGTTTAAGTTATAATTAAGATGTTAAGGTAAATGTTTAAGCTATATTTATCATTTGGATAAGTTTATAGGTAGATTTAATGATGTATTTTATGCATGTACGTTTTTTATTTTATTGTAGTTCAATTGATCATTTTCTTTTCCTTCATAGTTGGAGCTTTGTTTTCAAGATTGAAATCCAGTCTCCAATGCATTCTAGCTGTGTGACTTTTGGCAAACAGCTTAAAGTCTCTATACCCATTTTCCCATATGTAAATGGAGTTAGTTACATCATGTGTCTACTATGTGGTAGGCAGTTGATGAGATGTACATAAAATAGCCTCTTCTGTGGTCAGCAGACAGAGAGTAGACATCAATAAATGTGAAATTAAGTTATGGCGAACTCATAAGGCAGGCTTGAATGGGAAAAGAATACGCAAGGAGAGTCTGAGGAAGAAGTGTGGATGGAGGGCGGTGGTGAAGAGAAGGCATAACACTTTTTTTTTTTTTTTTTTTTTAACCAGCTGCTCTGTATTTTTTAGTGTGTCTTCCCAAGCTGGAGGAATTGCAGGAACTCTAACAACATAAGACCTTCCCCCAAATTATGAGCAGATTTCCTTGCAGTTTAGTAGGCTGACAATGATTGATCATCTCTGACATCTGTTCTTTCTCTGATTCTCTAAACCAATTTATCTGTACTGCTCTTCCAAAATGTATCTCTTCCAACCTTTGTGACTAAGTGGATGCTCCCCTAAGAAAACGTTAAGTTCCTTAAAGACAGGGTCAGTGTAATCACTTTGTCCCCTTGCTGCCCTGAGCACAGGGTTATGCTTTCCCACAGAGTAGGTGACTAATAAATGCTGGCTAACTGAATACAGAGTAATTTTTTTTAATTACCTTTTTTTTCTCTTCCTCTGCCTTTGGCTTAGAGTTACCATCACACTCTTCTTATTTTTCTGTAGTTCAACTTTCTTTGTGCCATGGCACCATGACATTGTTTACAGAGTATATATCCAGATTTTCAGTCATTCAGCTGGCCATGATATGAGCCTTGTGATAACCTTTTGTCTGGTTTATTCTTTGTCACAAATTGACTTGCACGGCCTTTGATAAGCTACTGTCCCTCTCTGAAATCGCAGCTTTCTCATCTGCAAAATGAGATAGCATACTCGCTACTTTTTAAGATCATTCATTATCTAAATTCTATGACTTTGGGCCAATCACCTTTATCCCAGAAGTAAGCAGGCTCTGAAATAAATAATTTATGAGGACACAAGTGTTCCTCTGAAGAGGTGATGCTTATAGATTCCTGTGAGACAGATCACAAGGCATGAGGTCTCATGGCAACTTTCTGAATTTCTCCATGTCTGGATCTTGCCTGGCTCCTGTGGTTACAGCCCTCTTTCCAAAGACAACAGCAAAACCTCAGTGAGTGCTGTCATGTGCCAGACAACCTCCTCTCTAGCCTTATAAAAATAAAAATAAAAAAATTCTTGGATACGTTCTAAGTGGTAAGATACACATATTATGTAGACACTTCATTTTATCTGGAAAACAAAAGTTTAAAAGGAGAACAAAATGTATTTCTGACCATACTCATTCCATTCTTCCCTTCATATGCCACTAAATTCAACACAGAGAATAATGGGTTAGCTAGGAGCAAAAAATAATCTCTGATCATTGGAAATTTTGGCATACTTGGTTCCAGCTCAGTCACTGAGTTAATGTGATATTTTAAATGATTTGCTTAACATTTTTTGACTCAGCTTTCTTTCTGTAAAATGCGGATAATGACGCTTTACTTTGTTCCTGAGGACAGTGTTACATAGGACCACTGGAGAGAAGGGAGCTGACTCTGGATTCTGTCTTTATCTCTTGCTATTCATGTACTCAGGACTAATCACTTAATTTTTCTGAACCTTCTAAAATAGTGACCTCCATCTCATTGGATTGTTGTGAGAATTAAAAACAAACAAACAAACAAACAAAAAAACTGTAGCTTAGTTTTGACTACTGGGCAGGTGTTCAACAAATAGTAGTACTTTAAAATTTTTTTTAGGTTTTTTTTTTTTGAGATGGAGTCTCACTCTGTTGCCCAGGATGGAGTGCAGTGGTGCTATCTTGGCTCACTGCAACCTCCGCCTCCTGGGTTCAAGCAATTCTTCTGCCTCAGCTTCCCGTGTAGCTGGGACTACAGGTGTGTGCCACCATGCCCAGCTAATTTTTGTATTTTTAGTAGAAACTAGATTTCACCATATTGGCCAGGCTGGTCTCAAACTCCTGAACTCGTGATCCGCCCACCTTGGCCTCCCAATGTGTTGGGATTACAGGCGTGAGCCATCGCACCCAGCCCAAATGGTAGTATTAATTGATACATAGAGACCATGCCCAGCCTGAAAGACTATATTTTCCTATTGTTAAACCTAAGATACGGAGCAAGATGACTGTTGCTTTAGAAAGCAGGAGGAAGGACGCATGATGTGGTCCCATTGCTTCTTTTTTTGAGATCTAGAAGAAGACATAAAGTAGAGAAAAACATTGGGCTAGATCCTAACTACTTTTGCCACCTTTTGACAATCATTTCCTATTCTCTTGGCTTTTTTTTTTATTGTAATTTATGGAGTTCCAACTAGGTGACTGCCAATGTTTCCTCAGGCTCTGCAATGTTAGGGGTGAAAGATGGAGCTTTTCTTATTTCCCCAGGAGCAGTCAGTCGGGATTTGATGCTTTCAAGATTCAAGTAAATTGTAGCTATGCCCTGGAGGTATAATAGGGAAATTCATGTGTGTTAAATCCATTGTACAGTAGGGAAACCTTAGTTTCAAGGATACCAGCAGCAATACTCTGTAATTTTAGTAGCTCATGTAATTTTTTGGCGAGTATATTCACTAAGCCTCAGGAATATTTATGCCATTCTTTATTCTACTCAAAGACCCAAAGACTTAGGCTTTCACAACTACATATGCATTTTTTTTGCACTCGAGTTTGATAAACAACAGGGTATGCTAATAATAATCATTATGAGAATTTTTTTATGATAAAAGTATATCTATGCCAAATTCTCTAGGCATCTAAGAATGCCAAACTGAATATATTGCCTAATAAAAGGGCAGCCCAGCTCTATAAATCTGAAGCATAGTGAAGAAAAATTCTCCATAACCACCACCAACTGCATAATAAATAAAGCAACTATTCACCCATGTAAAACAAAGTAAAGAAAGAGCTTTAAAAAGCATCAGCACTTTGTATCCGAGGACTTTAATGTAGAAGCTGAAAACCCAGAAAGACATTATATGTTGAAATGGTCTACCAGGTACTCAAAAGTTAAACGAAACCTCTTCTTAGGTACTGGTTAAACCAACGAGCTATTGATATTCTAGCAGCTGAATTAGTTAGAATAGGATATATGTGCTGCAGTAACACAAACACCCAAAATTTCCGTGGCTGAACATGTCAGATTTAATTTCATACTAATGTTAACTTACACGTAGGTTTGGGGCTCTTGGTGTTCCATCCTGTGCAGGATGGAGGTTTAACACTCTCATCCATCATCAGTTGAGACATCTAGGCTGGGCCTTGGCTGCTTCATTCCAGCAACTCTGGTGTGGTGGTGCTCTTCACTTCCAGCCATGAAAATAATGGAAAACGTCGAAGAGGCCATAAAGAAATTACAACCTTTTCTAACTACCTTGGGCCAAGAATAATTCATACCAATTTTGCTCATAGCCCATTGGCCAGACTAGCCACATGACCTTAACTTTACTATGAAAGGGACTGAAACAAAGAGTGCTGCATGGTGAACAATATTGTTTTGCTACAGTAGATCTGTTTTTATGCATCAGGGTAGGCATCCTAGCCAGCTTGGACTGCTGTAACAAAAATATTATAGACCAAACGGCTTAAAAACAACAGAAATACATTTCTCACAGTTTTGGAGGCTGGATGTCCAACATCAGGGTTCCAGCATGCTCAGGTTCTAGTGAGGGTCTTCTTCCAGATGCAGACTGCAGCTTTCTCATTGGATTCTCACTGGTCTGACAGCAGAGAGAGGGAAGCAAGCTCAATTCTGACTCTTATAAGAAGACTAATCCCATTCATGAAGACTCCACCTTCATGATCTCAACTAATCCTAATTACCTCCCAAAATCCGACTCCCTAATAGCATCACATGGATGGGCAAAGTTTCCACAAATGAATCCGGGAGGACATCACAAACATTCATTCCAGAACAGTGGGTCTTGCCTATTTCTCCTTCCTTGCTACGTCACCTTGAAAAGCTCACATGCCTTCTTGGACTACAGTACATTAAAGAGTGAACATAATAAAACTGCGTTTGCAAAGTGATAGATTTGATGTCAAAAATCAGGTGGAATGGTGAACATAAAAGTACTGAGGCTACCGTACGGCAGCATCCAAATGTGAGTTTACATATGATTTCACATGAACATGTGCACCCTGGTGCCAGAGTACTGTTGTTGAAATTCTGACACAGATACTTATTCAAGCCACTTTCTTCAAGTTACTTAGTTTTTGTAAGTTTTAGATTTCCATTACTTAAATGGAATAATGATGTTTGCCCAAAAACCATCAGGGGTAAGTTATGCATTTCTCTTTAGAAGATAGATGTAGAAATGTGGTCAAAATCATTACACACTTAATAAGTGTAATGCAATGATAGATAGATTGACTTAAGAGTCTTAGGCTACTAAAGATCCTCTTGAAGTCAGATAGAATGCCTTTAGCAGCAAGTAACAGATGACTTTACTCAAAATAGACTGAACCAATAAGGAAATTCATTATCTTCTATAACATCAAGTCCAGAGGTAGGATAATGTGACAGATCTTTAATGACTCACATTTGTATGATGCCTCCACATTGACATTCTTTGTGCTGACTTCATGTTCAACCCAGGAACAAGGACTTTGCAGCAGTTCCAGGTGTTACGCCCACACAAAAAAGTTAAGAGGAAGAAGAAGGATCATTACTTATTGGTACTCTTATCATGAAGAAATGTTTCCCAGAATTCCAGCCCTGTTTCTTTTTCTCAAAAGAAATCTTCTCAAAATTTATTTGCCAGAATTAGGTCACGTGCCCATTATCAAATCTATCACTGGAAGAGGCAATGGGGTCACCACAATTGGCTTGGACTAAACCTGTCACAAAGAGTTTAGCTGCATTTCCTTCTTTTTTAAAAAAGATTTTCTTTGTGTTTTTTTTGTTTATTTGTTTGTTTGTTTTTTATTAGCATCTGTGCATTTTCTGGAATCTAACCAAGAAACTTACCTTTGCTATGGCTGTCACGGGGTCCACCTGACCCCAGAGTGAGAATCATAGGCAGACCAAAGTAGTCTGGCCACCGAATTTTGTGAAAAGACAAGAATATTTTAGGCAGACATATTTAGATTCAAATTCTGACTCAGTGACTAGTGACATGAGTTTGCTTACATCTCTTATGCTTCAGTTTCCTCTTCTGTGAAACCTACCTCACACGTCTTTTTGCATGACAAAATTAAATAATGCAGCATTCCTGGCACATAGTAGGCACTTACATAAGTGTTATTATTGGTAATAATATTAATATTAATATAATGAAGAACTAGAAGAAAGACCGTTTGTTCTATCTTATCCAATATCTTTTTTCGCCTGGTCATGTTAAGTGTATATTACCCTGTTTCCTTTCCAACAAACCCTGTGTCAATATAGATAGTTCTCATGTTTTATGCAAATGTAGCTTGAAAAATATGTCTGTCCTCAATGTTCGGAAACAGGGTCATAGTTAATTAAATCGGGGTAAGACTGCATGGTGAAAATTTAAACGTTAGTGATGATGTTTATGTAGCATTTTTAGTGGCATGGGGAATTATTTATGTTATAATATTAAAAATGTGTTTCCAAAATATATACGTAATATGATCTCAGCTATGGTAAAGAAAAACATTCAGTGGAAAAAAGCTTAAAGGGAAGAGCACCAAATTCAATAAAATTTGCATCTCATTGGAGAAATTATGTGTGATTTTTTTTTGTTCTTTCATTCTGTATAATCCTGATTACATTTTTCAGTGTGTAGTAGCTATATAATTAAATGAAACTTTATTGAAAATAGAAATATAAATATGGACATATAGATAGATACATAGATCTTACCAGTTATTGAGCTTCTACCACACAAACATAGCTTTGTGTTAAACTCACTGTATAGGCATTGCCTCATGAATTTCATGCTAATGTCCCAAGAGGTTGACACCATTATTTCTATTATTATTTCCATATGATGACATTGGGTCTTAACAGAGGTAAGTAAATTACCAAGATCACCCATTCATATGAGGGAGCTGGGTTTAGAAGTACTAGCCCCCAGCACCTGTGATTTGAACCACTTCAAATACCTCTCCCATTATAAAGCAGAGACTCTAAGATAGGGAATCTTCTATAGGTGATTTAAATATACAACCAGGTGACCTGAAAAACATTATTTAGTGCAGAGATTCTTTGATTTCATGAGAGAGTAAAGTGGAATGCATGGTTTGGATCTGTGAGAGTCCAGCAGAAATTGATGTGCAAGTAAGTGAGAAATGCATGCTTTTGGTACAGATGAAATAAGGAAGAGCAAGATGAAAGTCATGGGGAGCAGAAAGTGGCATTTCTATTTTCCTTATTATATTGCTGTATATGCATAGTAGACATTGGGTATTTCTGGTAGAGACTGTTGTATACTGGACTTCCCAGTATATAGCTTTCATTTCACACAACATTGTGGCATGAAGACATTTGCCTTTCAGGGTGTGAAACAACGCTTGGTAAGTAAGAGTGGAAGCTGCTTTGTCTTGGAATGGGAGACACATGTAGTTTGTTTAAAAGTCAAATCATTACATATATAAATTAAGCTGAAACAGCTAACATAGGCATACGATTCACTGGCACTGGCTATGTCAAGATAAAATTTGTGCTGTCATTTTTATGACCATAGCGACTCCAGCAAGGATTCTATAGTGGTGAGATAAGTTGAAAGAAGTTACTTGAGTTAAATTCCATAGTCATGGTTAAATCTGATCCTCCATATTTTAATGATTTCCTTGATGTTCACCAATATGATGATTTGACTGTGAAAAATTGTTCCTTGAATTTGGTTAGACCTTGACTATGTGAGTTGGAAAGAGAGCAGTCCCACAAAAACAAAGAAAGCAACGAACAAAACCCATACCATTTGCACTACTGTCTGTGAATTTTGTCCATGTCATGTTGAAAAAATACTAATGGAAAGACTGTGTTTGTTGCTAGTGGTTATTCTAGATGACTTAAAATGGACAGAGCTCAGTGTCTTTAATGTGCACTGTGCAACAGATTATTTTAAAATGTCAATCTCAAGCTATACATGCTTCCTGAACTGACATATGATTTGGGAATGGAGTTGGATATGACCTCCACACAGTGAAATCTACCAGATCATGATATGGCGGTAAGATATTGATAGCACTTGCAAATTGATCATTAGAGAGGTGCTTGGGAAGTGTAAGAATAATACTATATATATATATTATAATTATAATATGATATTTGGTGTTTCTATGTGCTCAGCATCCAACACCTTTTCTTCTAGTAAGAGTACCCTGAATCTGGAGACATCTTCTTTAGTCTTTCTGGATTTGGTGAAGCTGACTCCAAGTTTAGTGTCAGGAGTCGAGTATGCGACCAGGCTTGGCCAACCAGGCCTCAGAGTTTTATTTAGGGACAGTGAGATAGCCCAGACTGAGCCATTCTGAGCCATTGAGTCTCCAAGGCTAAACTCTACTTTTTTTTTCTTAATTTTAGAGGAAGATATAATTTTCTGCTAAACTGAAAAATTAGAGGATATATATCTTCAGCTACTAGGTGGTGGGGAGATAAAAATACGTAGAAAATATTTTTATACTGAAAACAAAAATATGGAGACGAACAGAGTGAAAAATGATGAATAAAAGCCACATCTTAAATATATGGAAGAGCCCCTAGATCCAGCCAAGTCTGAAATCATACTCACATCTGGACTTTTAATTACATGAGCTCATAAAGTTATTTATTCTTTTTTTATGCAAGCTTGAATTGGGTTCTTTTCATCGAAGCATAAGAATATGCACTAGTAAAAAGTTATATACATATATATGAGTTATATATAGTTATATATAGTTTTATATATATATATGAGTAGGAGTGGTGTGGGGGAAGGTTTTGCTATAGTTAAAACATTGATAATATAACAAAATAGTATTGTAAATTGTACATTTAAAAAAACAAAATAACTTCTCAATGTTTTACTGTCAAATGGAATGATTTGTTAGAATTAATAAAACTAACAAGCATCACTTGCAGCAGGTTATAGAATACATCGAGATTTGCTCCTTGTGCTTGGGTATTCAACTTGATGAGACAAGGACAGCTGATCACTGCATTCAGCTGTCAGTGTTTGTGTACTTTATACAAGAGAAAGTGATCACAGACAAAGGCTTGTGTTATGAACCATTGCAACCAAAAAGAAAAGACAATGATATGTTCAAGCTTATCAAAAACTTCTGCTAAAAGCATAAAAACACATTGTCACATATGGATGGATCTACACCAATGCTGCCCTTGCTAAGCTTGGGTAAATCCCAGAATTGCTTTCTAAGAAAGAAGTACCTCACAGCTTCGTTACAGATTGTATGTTTCACAGTCATGAGAAGGCTGCAAAACCCATTCATCCTAATCAAAGGATGCCTTGCTTACCACAGTGAACGTAGTCAACTTCAGGGGAGCACATTTTCTCAGTTATCATTGATTCTATTTCTTTTGTTAATAAATTGAAAGAGAGCACTGCTTTTCTATTGCGTATTTCATGTAGCTAGATAATTACTCATATGTATTCTTCAAATGTGCAACATGAAAATCTCTTTCTTTACAGCTGAAACAATGGTTTATTTGACGATTTGGAAACAAGCATGAATAGCATATACACTCAAATACTTAAATATATCAAATTTATATTAGATAAAACCAGGATAAACCTAACAATAGCCAGAGTGAAGTTATTTCACATTATTAGGAAACTCTAAGCGGGTTAAAGGGGCTGGATAACGTAATTATTTGATTACTGGTTTATTTTTTTTCCCTTAAAGACAGAGTTGTTGTAGAAAACATAGGAACAACTTTCACATGTGAAGTGACAAAGCATTTGCAACATTTGCATTCAAGTTAATTACTGCTATGTAAGTACATACTACTGCTATTTTGTTATAGGTTTTCTGGATATTTTGTAGATCCTTTTCTTTCTTTATAATTAGGTGATCTTCTCTAGCATAATGCCTTAATTCCTTCCTTTTATTTTCTTGTATCTACTGTAAGTTTTTGTTTTGTAGTTATCATGCGACTTACGTGAAACATCTTGTAGTTATAACAGGCCATTTTAAGTTGATAACTACTTAAATTTAATTGCATTAAAAAAACCCAAGATTTTTACTTCACCTTCCCTAACGTTTTATGTTTTTGATTTCACAATTTACAGTTTTGTATATTGCATATTTCTTTAAAGTTACAGTAGCTATTATTAGTAATAGTTTTGTCTCCTAACATATTATCTTAAATATATTTGACTTACACAGTACTATTACAGTATTAGAACATTTTGAATTTGTCTGTGTACTTTTACCAGGTAGTTTTATTCTTTTATGTGTTTTCATGTTACTATTTAGTGCCCTTTTCTTTTAACTGGAATAACTCTCTTTAACATTTCTTGTAAGACAGGTCTGGTGGTGATGAACTCCTTCAGCTTTTGTTTGTCTGAGAAATTCTCTTTTTGTTTCAGAAGGACAGACTTTTCCAGTTATAATATTCTTGATAGGCTTTTTTTTTCCTTTGGCAACTGAATCTATTATCCCATTTTCTCCTGGCCTATAAGGCTTCATCTGAGACATGAAACCTATAAGGTTTCACTTCTAACCACAGCTAGTTTCTGCTAGCCTTGTTGTAACTCCTTTATATGTGACATGCTTCATTTCTCTTCTTTAATACAGAATACTTTTTGTCTTTGATTTTTGACAGTTTGACTATATATCTTGGTATAGCCTTGTTTGGGTTAAATCTTATTGGAGACCTTTGAACTTCCTGTCATCTCCAGTTTGGAAAGTGTTCTGTTATTACTTCCTTAAGTTTTATTGTTTTTTGTCTCTTTTTTCTTCTTTCAAGCTCTTATAATGCAAACATTGGCTCTTTCCGTTTTTCCATAAATCCCATAAGCTTTCTTCACTCTTTTTCATTCTATTTTTTCCTTCTGCTCTGTGAATTCTCAAATAACTTACCTTTGAGTTCACAGATTCTTCCTTCTGCTTGATCAATTCTGCTGTTGACAATCTCGTCACATTTTTCATTTCCTTTATTGTATTTTTCATGTGCAAAATGTCTGATTTTTTAAAATAATCTCAATCTGTTAAATTTATTAATTTGATTATTTATTGTTTTCTTGCCTTTGTTAAATTGTTTCTCTGTATTTTATTGAGTTTTGCTGAGCTTTCTTAGAAACAGTTAGTTTGAATCATTTGTCAGACAGCTCATAAATCCCCATTTCTTTAGGGGTGGCTTTGGTGCTTTGTTATTCCTTTGTTGGTGTTATGTTTCTCTGATTGTTCTGATCATTGTGGCTGTGCATTGGTGTCTAAACATTTGAAAAAGTAGCGGTTTATTTCAATCTTTGGAGACTGACTTTTTTCTGGGAAATCCCAAAAAACAGTCTGCCTGTCCAGAAATTCTGGGCAGGCCACCTGGAATGTTCTATGGGGAGGCTTGCTGTTAGAGTCCTTGGGTAGACTGGTCTAGTGCTTGGGTCAGTGGGTACGTGAGCTGGGTTTGTGGGGTTAGACCTGGAGCCTGAATTCACTGAGCTAGACCTGTTGATTTGATCTATAGAGATGGCACTGGAGCCTGGGTCTGTGAGGGCAGGCCTGGAGCCTGTGTCTATTGAGACCACCCTAAAGCCTGGGGTCATAGGAGCTGAAATGACACTGGGTGGGTCTTTGAGCCTAAGTATGCAGGAGCTGGCTAGGTACTGGGATAGGCCTGGAGACTAGGTCCACTGGAATGGGCTTTGAGGCTGGGTATTAAGGGGTGGGCCTCTGTTCTAGGTCCATAGGAGCTAGCCTACAGCCTGAGTCTGCAGATATAATCCTGGAACTTCAGTCTGTGGAGGCCAGCCTGGCAACAGGGTCCACAGCGCTGGGTCTAGACCTTAGAACTGTCAGAGCAGGACTAGATCCTGGATATACCAGAGCCTGGGACTGGCATGGAGCTTGGGACTGGCCTAGTGCTGCAACAGACATGGAACTTGAGTCCACCAGTGCTGATCTAGAATCTGAGATCACAGGTGCTTTCCTGGAGTTTAAAGCCACAGGAACTAAAATAATGCCTGAGTTTGTGGGGGCCAGCATGGAGCCTAGGTCAGTTAAAGCTGGTCTAAGTTCTGGGGCAATGAGATCCAGTCTGGAGCCTAAGTCCTCGGAGGCGAGCCCAGTGCTAGGGTCTACTGGGGTAAGCCTGGCCCCTGGGTAGGGTGGAACAGGTCAAAATCCTAGGTCAGCTTGAGCAGGAGCCAGAGGGGCTGTTCAGGAGGGTGGAGCCACAGGGACCAGCCTGGCAGTGGGCAGGCCTGGAACCTGTGTCTGCAGATGCTCACCTGGTACCAGAGGTCTTAGGTGCTAACCTAGTGATGGAGTGGGCCTGAAGGTCGATGTTGTGTGGGCTGACTTAGTTCTGGGCTGGTCTGGAACCTCAAATGAGCCTGGAACCTGGAGTTGCAGGGCCTGGCCTGGTGCTGGGGTTGCCCTGAAGCCTGGGACCAAGGGGATGAGCTTAGCCCTGAGAGTGGGTCTAGAGACAGCCTGTGGGGTAGGCCTCATGCTGGGGCAGCCTGAAGCCTTGGGTCACTTGGCTGAACCAGAACTGGGGCTGATCTGTAGCCCGGGCCAATGGTTCACTGAACTGGCCTGGAGTCTGGGGCTGTAGGATCTCACCTGGCATCTGAATGCACCTGGAAGCTCAGCCTGCAGGTACTGGACTGGTGTGTGGGGCCCTGGGAGCCTACCAGTGCCGTGTTATACTGAGGAAGGCTCAGTTTTGGGGTCTGAGGCAAAGTCTAGGGCTCACATACTTCCCCTTCTCCCATTCAGGGGTATCTCTCTCCACACTGTACTGCCTGGGGGAGGACTGACATGGGTGATGTACATGAGCCATTGTACTGTTGGCACATCATCTGTCAGATAGTGGCTTTGTGAATGGTGCTAAGAGTAAAGTAATGTCCAAAATGAGGGAGATGAAACTTTTACTTTGGGGAACAGTGGCCATTCCTCTCCTGGCATGTTGGTTTTCACTCTGGGTACTCATCTGGTTCATTGCCCTCTCCTGCTTCCTACTTTCCTCAATGAATCTTTTCATATTTCTGTGCTACATTCATGTGCTGCAATCTATCACCGGGTTTCCTTATAATTTATGAAGATAGTTTTGTGCATGGACAGTTGTTTAAATTGATGTTTGTGTAGGGAGATGAGCACAGAAGAGTTCTATTCTGCCATTTTGCTGACATTCAGCCTAAAGTTATATTTATTTGCAATATTATAATTATCCTTTCCATGGATGTTTTTCGCCCTGGTGATCTTAGTGTAGAAAAAAATTTGAGGGTTGGAATCTTTCCTGATAAGGATGTGACAGGAAAAGCACATTAAATGCAAGCTTTTACATGGCTGTGTCTCAAATATTAGCATCTAGTACAGTGCCTGACACAATGCAAGAGCTCAGCAATATTTCGTGATAGAAAGGATGAAGGAAGAGCCAGTTTTTACAAATGAAGAAAATTATATTCAAGTTGGAGAATGTCTGATGTGCTCAAGTTTCATCCTTTGTCACAATCGTAAAGACAGAGCTGCAGACCTAGGTGCCAGACAGAATTATTGTCACTTTGCACTTTAAGCAAAGACCTGGAACCACTTATGTGTGAGTGATGACACACACAAGTCTATTTCAACAAAGGTGTCTCATTTTTCCAAAGTCATATACAAAATTTCTAACAGAGGAGTGATTGACCTAGCAAAATATGTTAATAAAAAATAAACAAGAAACATTGAGCTTGAAAATGTTGAATGTATTCTAAGGACTACTTTGAAAATAAAAATAAAGTATAGTAAAACCTTTCTTGCACACTTATGCTCTATCTATAATTTTAATAACTAACCCCTCAAGTGGTTTTAAATCAGAGGCATAAGGACACCTTTTAAGAACAAATGGCAGGAGTGTGGAGAAGGCTGCAGAGAGGTTAAGCATCACTGATGTATAGCAAGTGAGCACAGTGGTACCAAATGCACAGAAGCTGTCAGAAAGTAGAGACAGACCACTCTTAGTTTATGTTGTACAATCCTCTTGTATCAACCTCTGACCTTGCAGAGCCAAATGGAAGGAGACGGAAGACTCCACATGTAGCCTGTGCTCTGATCATTGCCCTTTCCTTCTTGCTCTGCTAAGTCCTCCGTTAACCCTGGATTGTCATTCTCAGGGCTCCTGCAGAGCAAGTCACAGGGTTCCAAATCTACCTGCCTCCTAAGGAGGAATCCAGGCAGTATTCTGGGCTGGCCATCTACATTTGAAAATGAAGCTCTCAGAGCAGGAGAACCCAAGTCAAGATAGAGGAAGCATGCACTTGCAGAAAGAAAAAAATAAAATCAAGTGTTTGTTAAATCCAGCCTCATTGTTTATTCTTAGACCAATCGACAGATAGATATAAACCCAGTGCTAGAGTTCCCCAAAATAAAGACAAACAACCACTCTTAGGATGACCTTGATTTAATCTCCCGAGCCAGGCATAGCTGGAAGAGAAATTTTGTTTGCATTGGTAGCTTTTCTCCAACCTCCTCATGGGCAACACAAAGGTTATAACCCTAATTCACAGGACATGAAAACATCCTGCCAGCACACAGCAAGGTTACATCGCCGCCTCCAAAGTTCAGCTCTTTCCCCCATGAGGCCTTGGGAGCTACTCATCTGGCCTCCAAGATGCCAGGGTACAAAACACATGCTTTTCTGTCCCACTATTAATTGTATATGGTATTTCTCTTTCCCATGGCAAACCTCCTATTTTAAATTATTCCCTTGAAGTGTAAATTATTGTTGGCTGATGATTGGTGAAATAATGGGTTTGTGAATGGTGCTAAGAGAAACAGAATGTGTAAAGTGAGAGAAATGAGGCTTCTACTCTGGGGAACGATGGCCATTCCACACCTGGAGTGTTGGCTTTTGTTCTGGGTACCACTCTAAATGAACTTTCACAAGTGAATTGTGTTCAGAGGGAATTGGCAAGAATGAGGAAGGAATTAAAATTGTGCTACTTATCTTTGTATAGTGGAGGAACTGGAGCCCAGAAAATAAATGAACAATAGAACATGAGGGCAGGATCAATAATTTCAAGAAGCATCCTGTAAAAGTAGGACTTTTTTTTTCAGTAATTCCCAAAGTTTGAATATACATTTATTTAAGTAAATTAAAATTACTTTGTAAACATCAGATAGGTCCTCAAATTAAAAACAAATAAACAAAAAGACTTTACAGGATATTGCGAGATTCCTGTGTTCAGTGGGTCCATAGATAACTAGGAAAAGCATCTGAATAGGATTTTGTAGAACACGAGTCAGCAAACTATAACCCCTGTGCCCAATTCAGCCTGTGGCCTGTATTACTGGGACTCAGCACCCCCACCCATTCATTTATATATTGTCTATGGCTGCTTTAGCTGTATGAAGCAAATTTGAGTAGCTACAGCAGGGACTTGGTGGTCCAAACCACCTAAAATATTTGCTAGCTTGCCCTTTAAAGAAAAATTTGCTAATCCCTGTGTTGAAGAAACTCAAGTGAGCATAATAAGACCCCAAGAGGTTAAATTTTTTGACTTCATCTTGCTGACTTCTTAAAAGAGAGAAATCTCCATTTGGAAGCAATGAAGAGGAAAATGATTTAATTTCCAAAAATACTTTGTAGAAACACACCCTTATAAATAAGTACTATAAAGGGAATTATGGCTTGATGGAGAATTTATGGAATATCTCATTAAAATAATCATGAGTGGGAGGCATTAATATTCCGAGTTTAACAGTTCATAATAGCTACTGCAAAGTCGTTTTAATGATCATCAACAAAATATTATTACCTATTTCCTTTTGAAATACATGGAATAATTTCAGATTTCATCTCTGTAATGTATGCATGCAAAGCACATTGAGGGAAGAAGGAAGACACTGAAAGAATATAATTTTAAGAAATAAATGATAAATCTCTATGTAATAAAGGATACTCCAACTTTTATAGAACTTTATTCATAGTCTTAAAGTACATTTGAAAGGTTCAGACATGTTTTTTCTGTACCTGAAGTCAAGTAAGTCTTTTAATTGCAAACATTATGCTCATTTCCATATGCTCATAACTTCGAAGATGGTGAATAGCAGACATTTTGCAAGATTTATTGGAGTGGTATTTCCTGTAGGCACTCATTTGGTGAGTTTTTATGTGATAAATGCATTTTTAATTGGGATTATTTACATAGGCATCTGGGTCCTGGTTAGTGATGGAAGAGAGGGACAGGGAGACTCAGGTTTAGTTGATGCTATGTTTGATTTAATGTTTTCCAGAGTGGAGCAAGGTTCCTGTTTTGCCATTTCTGCCAGAGATTTGATGTGATCTAGGTAGCTTTTATGGTTCCTTCCAGCTCTTAGTGTCTACGATTGTATATTCCAACAAAATTTATCTTTACAATCCCCTGGATCTATGTTAAAGGGGAAAAGAGGAGAACATAAAGAGGCCACAAAACACTAGCTTAGACTGAAGATTTGTTGATTTTGTCAGTTCGATTAGGAGGAAAGGAAAGTACAAACGAATTTTATGAAATGAGGCTTTTTTTTTTTTTTTCAAATGCTGACTGTGTGCCATCCTGGTGGGGCTTTGGAATAAAATGAGGATTTAAAATAAAAATTTATAAATGGATATATTTACTCAAAACTGTTGTGATGCATTTATAATGTTGGCATTCCTCACTTAGGACAGCTATTAAAATAAGATATTTTTCAAAAATCACTATTAGGCTGAATATCTCTCTTGCCTAAAATAGTTTCGCCATTTAGACTCAATCAACAGCAAAATCAAGAATATTAACAGAAATTTTTCTCTATATGTCAAAGTTTGCAATAGCTAGATAGTTCTCATTTGGGATTTTTATTGACAAAGAGCTCAGAGGAAAGTAATGGAAATTTCTGAAAGGAAGGATAAGGACTGGTTTGGAAGAGACATGTGAAAAGGAGAAAAAGATCAGGCTTATAGAAGCTGGAACTATCCATTCTGGTGAGTGTGCATTTAGGAGTTACAATTAAGACATGAGATCGTTGAACCCTGGCAGAAAAGCGTATAGCAAACATGTGCATCAGATCAGAGGAGAGAGGAATCTCCTCTCGTTATTGTGCAATTTTTAACCTTGAGTCCATCCAGTTTTCCAATGTCCATGTACAATCTAAACTGAGAGGCAGCAGAAAGTTACAAATATAGAGCCTGTCCTGGATTCTTCCCCATTGCGTGAGAAAACTGTGTATTTTGTTTTTTTTTATTTGTTGCTACACAACAAAATACTCCAGCATGCAGTGGCTTAAAATAACAGTGATTTATTATTGTTCATGATGCTGAAGCTTGGCTGATTGGGTCTTCTCCACGTGGCATTGGCTAAAGTTTCTCATGTGGTTCATTCGGCGGGGAACTTGTAGGGCTGAAACATTCAAGAAGGCTTTACTCACATATCTGGGTGCTTGGTTCTAGCTGTAGGCTGGAAAGCCTCAGTTATTTCCCATGTGGTCTCTTGCTGTCTGTCTCTACACAGTGTCTCTTAATTTTGTATCCTGTATCCAACGTGTTTTACATGAAAGCAAAAGTTGACACTGATGCAGTCTCTTGAGGGCTAGTTCCAGATCTGAAACAGTGCTATTTCTATTTCTACTGCATTCTATTAGTTACATAAGGCCAAGGTAAATAGACTCAGCCTCTTGAGAGGAGTAGCTGTAAATACTTACATCCTTCTGTGTTACCCACAGCTGCCTTTGGAGATAATCTACCCAACCTGATTAGTGGAAGTGTTCGAAAAATACCAAATTAAAATCACGGAAAATAGCCTATGTCCTATTCAGGGAATGAGTGAAAGATGATGTCTAGGTAGAACACCAAATTAGAACTTAGTTCTGTGAAATTTGAACAATGATCATAGAAGAAAGTACAAAAATGACTGTGAAGTCATACACAGTTGGAAAATGCTTAATTGAACTTATTCAAAGAACTTTCTTTACTGTAGGACTTCTCAGCTCTTGTATTATGCTAATATGCATGCATCATTGGTATCAAAATAATGAATGTACTAGGCACCATTCCCTAGTGGACTTGATCACGAGTTTCTTTTTCGGGGAACACTCCATGCAATACATTTTGGGAAATGCAACAACATAAGAGAGAGCCAGATAAATGATACATACGAAATGCCCTCAGAGACCTCAGGGAGATAAGGAAAGTAAAGAGAAAGCCCACCAAGCATAATGGGATGTGGAGGGAAATGCCAAATACGTGGAGTGAGGATCCCTAACTTTCATTTCTAATCCTATTGGCATGGGAGTAATTTCATCTATCTGAGCTCAGATCCAGAGAATGGAAATAATAATGTTACCTTTCATGCAGAATGGTTCAAGGGTTTGATTATGATATAAATTATAACTTTGCGTGAAGTAATTTCCAAGTTTTTCATGATCAAAGAACAGTTTTTTCATTATTTTTCTGTTGCTCTCATGATTTAAATTAGCTTACCAAACAGTGGTCAAGGAAAGATTTAAGGGTAAATCTTTGACACAGTGTAAATATTTGTGCCTAAGCAACTTAATTTGATTTTTATTAATAACTATTCAAGCAATTGGTTGGTCTCTCTGGTGCCAGCAGCGTCAAAGGATTCTACTACATGGATTTTACAGCAGGGTTATTACATCTCCTGTTGGCCATTCCTTTCGTCTCTTAGTTTTAAAACGTGCTGTTCTCTTCATCTTCATTCTTCATTCCTGACACTGTGTCTACAAAATAACACAAAGAGAAAAAAGAGGAAGAGAAGATAATATTCGCCTCAGATGAGAGTGATCTTGAGGCATGCTTTAAAAATGGTGTAAAGAAAGTAAAAACTTTTAAGAACTATGAATTAAGGACATTCAGGAAATTGTACCATGTCACAGTGATTTTTGTCTTTCGTATTTCCACCAGGAAACACGGATGTTCTCTCTCTTTTTGTGAATCACATGTCTACTAATCTTAAAAGTTGTGTTTATCTTATTCTTCTAAGAATGAGTGCTTTAGGGTTCTGAATCAAGCTGTTTCACAACTTTGAACAGTTTTGTTAATATCATCTGGTATAACAGAACCTGTCATTATGCAATTATTGAACAGTCCTTTTGGTTGCAAAACCTAAAATTTAACCCACATTAAAGCTGGATTCAAAGAATGAGATATAGAAAACCTGGGCTTAACATATAACAGGTGCTTAGTACATTTTGTTGACATGTTCGCTGCTTTAGTGGAGCTCTACAATGCAGTAGGAAAAAATCTGATAGAATAATTTATTTCAGAAAACTTGCATTCTTCTTAAGAAGTGTAAAAATTTTGTCATTTTAATCTCTGACAAGTCCTAGAATAAGGACTATTTGTCTTTCTTTAATGCATAGTTTTCAAATACATCTGAAGAAATATATTTTTAAAAAATTAATACTTAGCCATATGTAGGAGAGGGAGCAGAGGGCAATGCAGAGGGTTTTGGAAACCAACTTCGAAGTTTCTCTGAATTCTTCAGTCAACTCTGTGATTACAAACTGGCAGACTCTCTTCATGAATTTGTTTTACTTAGGTTTAATGTTTTCTGAAAATTGCATAGCCCAGAAAAATATCTGGCTTACTTGAATCTTTTTTTTTTTTTTTTTTTTTTTTCTTTTTTTTTATTATACTTTAGGGTTTTAGGGTACATGTGCACAATGTGCAGTTTTGTTACATATGTATCCATGTGCCATGTTGATTTCCTGCACCCATTAACTCGTCATTTAGCATTAGGTGTATCTCCTAATGCTGTCCCTCCCCCCTCCCCCCACCCCACAACAGTCCCCGGAGTGTGATGTTCCCCTTCCTGTGTCCATGAGTTCTCATTGTTCAATTCCCACCTATGAGTGAGAACATGCGGTGTTTGGTTTTTTGTCCTTGCGATAGTTTACTGAGAATGATGTTTTCCAGTTTCATCCATGTCCCGCTTACTTGAATCTAATGATTAAGATATATATTATAATCTTCTGTGAGGTGGTTTCAAAGTTTTCATGATAAAAGTACTGTTATATTATTATTCTATGAACCCCCTTGATAGGAGTTTGCTTATCAGACAAACTGCATCTATTAACAGCTCCTTTTTTTCTTATGATTATTAATCCGGACACATGTTTCAACCAGGGTTCCTTACCAGCACAAGCTAACCACAGTGACTTCATGTAATTTCAACCAAAACAAAAAATAAAAGGAGAAAGAGGCTTGTTATTTTATTTAAACAGAGTAGTATAAATAGGAGTAGATTTTTCTAAACATGAAAAATAGCTCACAAACCCCAATTTCTGCTGTTGAAATATCCAGGGACCTAGAGCAGTAGTTCTTAATTTTGATCGCACGTCATAAACACCTGAGGAGCCTTGATAAAGAAAATGCCAATGCTTCAGCCCCAGCCCCAAGCATTTATGCCTGGATTTATGAGACAGTCCTGGATTCTAGCATTTTTTAAACCCTCCAGATTATGCTAATTTATAACAAAAGTTGAGACTCTCAATCCTCAGTATTACTAATTAGATTAAATGATATAAGTGAGATACACATTTTTACAGAGGTAGAATTACCTTTCTGAGACAGAGAGTGAAGGCATTGCCTAATAACAAGACACCTCAGTCAAGGTCTTTGTTACTTTTGAAAGGAAGGATCACTGGTTTTAGTCTATTTCCAATGTTGTTGTACGATCTTTGTCATAAATTAAATCTTCCTAAAGCAATCCTGTGGGATGTAAGTGGACATTAGAATTTAGGAATTGGGTAAGAACCTGGAAAAGAATTCCTCCTAGCTAGATTACTTTAAGCAACTTATTTAACTCCATCTCTCTAACTTTCAGTTTCCTCATCTTCATTCCAATGAAAGCACCTGTGTTACAGACTTCTGTAAAGATTCAACAATAAAACACACATCAAAACAGCCTGCACAGTTCTAAGTTCTGTTGGCACTCAATAAATAGTAGTGGATTCTAGGTCATTAATTCCAATACAGCTAATTTTGTATTTTTAAGATAAATGCCAAAGATAAGCTTCAAAATTAGCCAAGAACTAAAGTAAATAGAAAACTTGCTTTTAATTAGGACCCTGAAGTTGTGGCAATATAATTTGATAAACATATACCATCTCAGTCTGCACTGCCAAATATTAATAGAGAAATGCCCTGCCAAGTGTTATTAGACAACTGCAATTGAGAAATATATTTCTGTGCATTTTTCATGTAAACTTTGCATTATTCAGTCTAAAAAACTAATATTTGTTCCTATGCCCTCCCCCATGATCTCAGATTAGTAGGATGGCATTAATGATCTTGCTTTTTACATTTACTATGCATTTAAAGAAGGGCCATGGTGGCTGAGTGTGTGCATGGTGTAGAAAAGGTAAGAAAACAGCTCTCTCAAATTGTATTAACACATGTAGAGCTGTAGTCTATCAATTCAGTTGATCTTTGAGTTGATTTTTATTTTTCAGTATATGAAAAATTTCTAATATTCTGGAGTCAAAACTCTCAGTTCTTTCCTATGTTATTTTATTGCATGAATAGAAAAGTCTTGTCCCTCCATGATGTATTCATTACGTATATTTGCTTTTTAGTTTAAAAATATATGTTTGGACTGGGAGTGGTGGCTCACACCTGTAATCCTGGCATTTTAGGAGGCGAGGCAGGTGGATTGCTTGAGCTCAGGAGCTCGAGACCAGCCTGGGCAACATGATAAAACTCCATCACTACGAAAAAATGCACACACACACACACACACACACACACACACACACAAATTAGCCGGGCTTGGTGGTGTATGCTTGTAATCCCAGTTACTTGGGGCCTGAGGTAGGAGAATCACTTGAGCCCAGGAGATTGAGGCTGCAGTGAGCCAAGCTTGCACCATTCCTCTCCAGCCTGGGTAACAGAGTGAGACCCTTTCTCAAAAAACAAATATAGATAATAAATAAATGCTTGAATTGTATATTTAGTAATTTAATATAGTTAGAATTAAGTTTGATATATGTTCTTATACAAAGAACAGTATTGATTTTTAATATTGGCATTTAGAAAAGTTTAGCATATGAAACAACTTTGAATTATTTTCATAATATCATTCCATCTCTATATTTAAAGTAGATGAACAAACGTAATATAAAAACTCATCATGGTACACAAGGTGCTTGAAAATTCAACCCTAACTTCCTTCTCTGACCCACACCCTACCCGCTACATTGGCTTGACTCCTAGGAAACATGCTCATTCACTACAGAGAATCCAGTCAGCCCTGGATCCTGCCACATGCTTTCAATTCACAACTTGATGCATTTACACCCATTGATGCTGCCTCTTCAACTGGTAAGTTTATAAAGATGAGGGAGGGAAAATGAATAATGTCTCTCAGAAATTTCCTGTATGCCCGGCAATATCAGCAATTATTTTTATATCTTTTTGTGCCCATAAAATCTTTGGGTGAAACTTATTTTCTCGCCATTTTCATACCTGGGAGATCTAAAGTTGTGAGATGACAGGAATGTGACTAGTGTCCCACAGCTGGAAGCGGCTAAAATGGGATTTTAAAATCTAGGTACGTCTCAAACCAAAGAGCACTTCCTTGCAATCAATACAATGCTGTTTCCAATTTCAAGCTTTCTGCTTATGGCTCAGACTCTAGTCACCTACATTTCAACATATGTCTACATATGTTTCTATTCACTATGTATTTTTCACGTATTATACTAGGGGTACAGTATTTTTGCCCCCTCACTTATGATCTTATGAGCTCTTTGAGGAATCATATATAGGATTAATGTTTGTGTCTTAAGCAGTCAGCACACGGCAGGACAAGAAGATGTGAAAATGATGTATGTTGGGTTGATGGATAGATGGATGCAATTTGATTTCACAGTATTGTCTATTCTCTTATTTTGCTTTCCATTTTAGTTATATTACACCTCCCAGAATAAAATTACATTATAATATATGTAGCATCCAAAATGGTTTGGATGGGGCTTTTATTTTAATTGAAGACAGTATTATGGTTGTATGAGTGATATCACACCTCTGCAAGAGAAAAATTCTATTCTTTTTAAATATATACTGAAGACTTTGCATAGGAATTGTTTCCGACCATAAAATTATTTACTGCAGCAGTAAATAGAAAACAAAATCAATTTCCCTCCAAAAATTTATGAGTGGTCTAGATAGAGCTTTAGCTAATATATCTCAAGGAGATCTTTCAATAGGCCCTCACTGCTGCTGTATTTCTTTTAAACTACACTCCACATTTCCTAATCAGCTATATCTAGACATTAAAGTAAAATTTATGATAAAAATAGAAAAGCCTGAAGTCTTTGAATTCCACTGATTTGAATAAAGGATACTTTATTCTATAATTGTTCAATAGTTGATTTTTCCCATTATTAGTTTTATTTCAATATTTTTGAGTCAGATAAATAGAAGCACATTTTCCCACATTTTAATCTGTCAAATCTAAGGTAGGGAAAGTTTCCTACATGAATAATGTTAGAAGCAAATGAACCAAAAACTCTTCTTGTCAGTACCCTTCATTGTCAAGAACCAGATTTTAGAATATTTTAAATTTCAAAATTAGGAAAATGGAATGAGAATTTATTGTATCAAGACCAAAAGTGTGAAATCAGGAATTTCGTCTAGATTATATCTTTAACACTGTTAGGCTAATTAGATACGTTTGAGCAAACTAGTCTGATCTTACTGTGACTATAAAGAGTATGCTGAAAGGAAGCAAACTATAGTATATAGATAGATATAGATAGATAACTCTATATAGATCTATATATCTCTATCTCTACTGTATATCTTCATCTCTATATATCTCTATATAGAGCTCTATCTCTATATACATCTATCTGTAGATCTATTTCTATCTATAGATAGATCAACATAGATATCTATATATATCTGTAGATAGATGTTATGTATAGATAGATATCTACATTACAATTGAAAGTATAGTTATCTACCTATAGCTATAGAGAGATATAGACAGGTAACTATCTATCTATCTATAAATAGCTATCTATAGACAGTTACCTATCTATATCATAGGTACTATCTATAGATAATTATCTATCTATCTATATTGATAGATAACTATCAATCTATCAATCAATCAATCATCTATCTAAACAATTGAAAGTACTCAATGGCATGGGCATTTGGTCCAGTGATTTTCCTTTTTGGTAAAAAATAAGAGGAAATAAAAGAAGCGTAGGACCCATTCTCATCCAGAAGGCCACTGTGTAAAACAGATGAATGCTGAACTGCCCTGGTAAGCAAGGATGGGGATTTGGGACCTGTCTAATTCCGTGTCTCTGAAACCTTACTCTAGAAGCCCCTCAATGCCACATGCCACAGATGAAAACCGCCCACCAAGTTGTATCATTGCCTCCAACATTGTGGAAATGGAGACAGAAAAGTAAGGGACTAGCCCCAAATGAGAGGCCTACTCATATAACAGCCACACCATCCTATCTGCATAGTTTCCAATTTAAAAACCTTGAAAATAAAAAATTAAAGCATTAATATTATTTTCAATTGAAAGAAAGTTAAAACTTGGGAACCATGCAACTATGCAGTAATTTAAGAATCTTAGGAAGAGAAGAAACATCACGTTTGTTCTGACCTTCTTATTCTCAGTCCAGAAAACTTTCCTTAGAATTAAGACTTAACATGGCTCCATTTTCCATTCACTACCACCAAACACAGAATAATTTAAAACTTTCTAATTCATTTCTAAAAAGGGCCAGAGGGGATGAGAAGTATCATATTTTAAAACCACATAAGTGAGGCAAAGTCTATTCCTGCCATAAAGCCACTGCTGGACTGAGTGTCAATTATACACGTAATATATCTAGTCTCCCTTCTTCAGTAACTTATTTTATGAACAGGGAAGGCCTGTTCTTCCTCTCATTGGCTCTTCAAGATAATATTCTATTTTCTTAATTCCTGCATTGATGTACAGATGCCTCAGGCTCATTTTTGATTCTATTGCGTTTATTTTTGACATTTGACAATAGACAGAGGATGTGGATTTATTTTCACCTCCCTGTTCACTTGAGTGCTTGCTGGTGAACCTCATTTTCAAAGCCCATGTGACGTCTCCTGTTACAGAGCTCAACTTTACTGTACAAGAAGTGGTTGTTTGCTGTCCCCAGAACCTCCAAATGGGTGGAGAAGGTGAAAACTGATAGCTGGATCAACTCAAAAGGGCTTTTTTCTCCTTGGGAAAAAAAAAGAAAAAAAGACTTGGACACAGCTTTTACTTCTAATGTCTTGTTTCTGTCTCCAGGAATGAAATTGCCCAACATTTCCTTTTACTTCTGTCTAGTTGCCTTCTTTGAGTTCTATACTGTCTTTGATGTCGAATGAAAATTTTTACAAGGGGTGGAAATTAAACAGCATTTAGAAAGCCACACATACTTACACAGACACACAGATACACATGAAGGGGTGGGTTGCCCCTCCACACCTGTGGGTGTTTCTCGTTAGGTGGAACAAGAGACTTGGAAAAGAAAAAGACACAAAGTATAGAGAAAGGAAAAAGGGGGCCCAGGGGACCAGCGTTCAGCATATGGAGGATCCCGCCAGCCTCTGAGTTCCCTTAGTATTTATTGATCATTCTTGGGTGTTTCTCAGAGAGGGGGATGTGGCAGGGTCATAGGATAATAGTGGAGAGAAGGTCAGCAAATAAACACGTGAACAAAGGTCTCTGCATCATAGACAAGGTAAAGAATTAAGTGCTGTGCTTTAGATATGCATACACATAAACACCTCAATGCCTTACAGCGCAGTATTGCTGCCCGCAAGTCCCACCTCCAGCCCTAAGGTGGTTTTCCCCTATCTCAGTAGATGGAACACACAATCGGGTTTTATACCGAGACATTCCATTGCCCAGGGACAGGCAGGAGACAGATGCCTTCCTCTTGTCTCAACTGCAAAGAGGTGTTCCTTCCTCTTATACTAATCCTCCTCAGCACAGACCCTTTACAGGTGTCGGGCTGGGGGACGGTCAGGTCTTTCCCTTCCCATGAGGCCATATTTCAGACTATCACATGGGGAGAAATCTTGGACATTACCTGGCTTTCCTAGGCAGAGGTCCCTGTGGCCTTCTGCAGTGTTTGTGTCCCTGGGTACTTGAGATTAGGGAATGGTGATGACTCTTAAGGAGCATGCTGCCTTCAAGCGTCTGTTTAACAAAGCACATCTTGCACAGCCCTTAATCCGTTTAACCCTGAGTTGACACAGCACATGTTTCAGAGAGCACTGGGTTGGGGGTAAGGTTACAGATTAACAGCATCTCAAGGCAGAAGAATTTTTCTTAGTACAGACAAAATGGAGTCTCCTATGTCTACTTCTTTCTACACAGACACAGTAACAATCATCTCTCTTTCTTTTCCCCACATACACATGCACACACAATCAAATGACAAATTGGCATGGAATGCTGCGGGTAAGATGGATAACAGCTTGTCTGACATTTGTCATATTATAAAATATGAACTCATGAAATGAAGACCAAAGAATGATGGGAGCAATCGGGAATCCTCTTACTTACTTTTTGGGAAATGTGCATAATCTATAGTTCTAGTGGTTTTTTTCCATTGGACTCGAGGTTAGTCAAAATTCCTCTCAAATTCTGCTTGCAAAATAGTCACATCTAGCTTTCAAAGATATGATTTCCTACCTCTGTTGCTGTCTTTACAGGTATTTTGGCAGAAAGGTAGAAGAGATGTCATCAAGGGCTGCTTTCCAAATGCCATTTTAAACCATCTTTACAACTCTCTTTTAATAAAGGATGAGTAGAAGAGGGATGTTCTGTGCTCAGCTCCAGAGAATTTTATTCATCTCTATGTAAACCACTCCATGTCAGAATTAGAGTTTATATAAAATTAATGTGTTATATACACCAGGCCTAAATGACTTAATTTTGAATATATAGACAGTTTCAATGATTAAATATTAGTACGTGGAAATTGAAGGGCCTCTCAGGAATGACAGAGCTCCCAACCCTCCTTTATGTTTTGTCTAAAGCAGAATTTAAAGGTTTTTAATAGACTTTAGAAGGGCTAGAAATCTCCATATATACAGCCTAGTCTGCCCTGATTTATTGGTGGATTTCCTGTGGAATTTTTATGCGACACTTGATTTTCCCTGTGGGGCTTGTTAACTCCTGATTGGGTAATGTAAATTTCCAGCCAAGATTAAGTACAAACAAAGCCAAAATTCATTTATTTTAATAAGGAAAATTGAGGTTCTGAGGTCTGGTGTTTTCTTTTGCAAATAAACTAGTCTGTCGGGCAACTCGTTTTAAAATATTTGGTAGGAATTAAGAAAAAATAAATGTAGTGCTCCAATTTCTGGGTTATCCTTTAAAGTTTTGAAACGAGAAATGATTTTATGTACAAGTATTCTGTTTTAGCCCCATCCTTTCTCCTCTTTTGGCTCATAAAACAAACTGCTGGGAGAAATATCTACTTTTCCTTAGACCTCAATCCTTTCCACCTCAAATGCCTTGCAATACTCATCCTCAACATAGAGATGGCATTTCTGCTGGCATTTAGCAGACGAACATGAATTTTCTAGCTGGAGAAAAGTTAATGATGTACTTGTACTGGCAATTGTATAAGCCTCATATAATTTTTCTATCATTTATTTTTCACACACAAAAAAATGTCTGTTATAATTCAATGAGAGACCTTTGCAGTGTAATGATGATATGGGATTGAGAAGAGAGTATTGCCCAGAGAGAGGAGACATTTAGCAAATAGACTTGATGGTGTAGGAATGCAGATTGGGAATGCAGTAGAAGAAGAAGGAGGAAATCGAAATTCCAGATTTCCTGGCTTGAGTAAGTTGGTGACAGATTTACAGATGGGAAAAACATGAAATGGAGTAGATTGCTGGTTGAAAGATAAGAAAGCTAATAAACTAGCATTTGGATATGTTGAGTTTAAGACACCTTTGGGACATCCAGGAGGTAATGCCGACATTTTGAAACACAGATCTGATGCATGGTAGACTGTCTGAAGATATAGTTATACATCTTAGAAGAGTTTGCAGAAAAGTTTATTAGACATTCTGGATATTGAGACTATAATGTATGCTGTAGTTTGACTTCTACTATAATCCTGGCATATAAATGCTTATATCAATCAATATATATTTTTGAATACATGAATATATAAAAAAGTGAATCAGTGAATGAATTAAAATAATATTAGAAGGGAGAACTTACATCGAGATGAATGAACACAATTACTAAATATTTTCAAATGAAATATTTCAGTCCTCTTTCATTACTTATTTGCTTCCAATTTTCTATGCTTTTTTATTCAGCAAGTTCAGTTTTTAAAAACAGTTTTCACTCTTTATCTTTTTTGGTAATCTTTATCAATCATCCCTTGCCACAACTCTGCTTAAAAAGCCACTCCAAAATTCAGTGTATTGAAAAAATCAATTATTTATTCTTGTTCACATGTCTTTACATCGGTTGGGGTTCAGTTGGCTTAGATTTAACTCAGCTGGGCTTGGCTTTAGGCTGTGGGTTAGATCCAATATTTCTCATATATCCTTTGTCATTCTAAGAAGAGCAGCTAAGCTTCTCAAAGCAGAAGTATAAGATGAAAACCCCTACTTTCCAATCGCATTTCAAACCTCTTGCATCCTGTCTATATTTTCTCTTAAAAAGTCACATGACTGGTCCAAAATTAAGGGGCAGAGAAGTCCATTCTCCATATTGAATCACGGGAAATGGGTAAATATTTTTGAACAATAATTCTATTTACCACATTTGCCAAAATCAGTACCTTGTGTTTGGGTCTTCCCAAAGTGTGAAGTCAATAAATTTCCTACAGGATATCTTTCTTTCAATGCACCAGGTCAATTCTAAGGGGCAACATCTTTGGTATTTCTGCCAAATGGAATCTCTCCACCTTAAACTTTCTGTACTTACATGAGTTCTAGGCCAGAAAGCAGAAACCTTTCAAAGTAATCAGTCACTGAATGTTTCCAAATTTCTCTATAATATTTCTCTTCAGCTTCTTTTTATTTGCTGCATTCTTTCTGAGCCATGTACTGAATCCATTATTTTATGTTTCTTATATAGCCACTCAAATTATATCCAAATTCAAGTCATGCCCTACTCAAATAAGCCTGCATACTCAAATAATTTCTGCCTGCCTACAAAAAAAGTACATTCTTCATGACAAACTCCTATTCAAACATTGGTTTATTATTTTATTAATGCAGGAAGTATCTGTTGAGCAAGTGCTGACTGTCAGACGCACTGCTATGGGTAGGAACAAAATAGTGAACAAGAAGGCAAAATTTCTTGTCCCTCATGCAGCTTTATTCTAGTGAAGTCAGAGAAAAAAGAAATATGAGAACTATCTAAGATATATGTAAGAAAAAAACTTAATAATGCTAAGTACAATGCAATCAACTAAAGGAGATTATTTGATAATCTGGCCACTCTCTTTAGGCTGGGCACAGAGAACACCTCTCTGAGGACATGACATTTGCATTAATGCTTGAATGGCAAGAAGGTGACAGACATGCAAAGATCAGTGGGGATAACATTCTAGGGAGCGAGAACAGCTGGTACCCAGGCCCCAGAGTAGCAGGAATGACTTCAGCAAGCCTGAGAAACAGGAAAAGGGCCAGTAAGTCTGAAGCATGGAGAGGAAAAATATATGGATTAATAAATGATATTGGAGAAAGACAGGAAAAATACCATTTAGGGTCTGAGGTCGAGAAATAAGATTTAGATTTCTGACACAGTTTGGCTGTGTCCCTACACAAATCTCATATTGAATTGTAGCTCCCATAATTTCCATGTATCCTGGGAGGGACCCGGCAGAAGGTAATTGAATCATGGGGGAGGGTCTTTCCCCTGCTGTTCTTGTGATAGTGACTAAGTCTTATGAGAGCTGATGATTATTTTATAAAGGAGAGTTCCCCTACACAGCTTTTCTTTGCCTGCTACCATGTAAGACATGCTTTTGCTCCTCCTTCATCTTCCACCATGATTGTCAGGCCTCCCCAACCATGTGAAACTGTGAGTCAATTAAACCTCTTTCCTCTATAAATTTCCCAGTCTTATTAGCAGCGTGAGACCAGACTAATAGAATTTCATTCTAAGAATGATGAGAAGACACTGAAAGCTCTTAAAGATGGTGCCTTATGTTTTGTTCAAAGGGCATGTTAGCTATATTTTGGATAATTGATTGATCAGAAGTAGTCAATATTGGAAGAAGAAACCCAATTATGTGTCCAAGGTAGTAGTATAAGCCAAAAAAAATGGTGGTGGTTTGGAGTAATCTGATAGTTCTAGAGACGGAGAAAAATGAAACAGTGAAAAAATTCTAGATGGAATGTGAAGGTAGAGTTGACGGGCCTGTGGATGGATTGGATGCTGAGTGTAATGAAAAGAGAAATCAATGATAGGTCTTAGGTCTCTGCTTGGAAAAATTAGCTAAATGAGTATGGCACTTGCTAATACAGGAAAAAACTTGGGATGATAAAGTTTTGTTTTCTATTTTGTGTTGTTTTGTTTTGTGAATAACATGAAATCAAGAGTTTTAGGTGGCAAAATAAGTTTGAATTGTTTATTAAACATCTAATGGAGATGTCAAGTAGACAGTTGAATTTAAAGGTCTGGCATTCTGTCAAAAGATCAGGGTTATAAATTATAACAGTTATATCAATATTGTGTTATGGTATCATTTTAATGTATGAACACATTTTGGATCAGGTAACATGCTTAATTACAGATATGTAACAAAGGCTTAGTAACCTGTTTTATAATAGGTATGTGATTGATATGGTTTGGTTCTGTGTCCCCACCCAAATCTTGTCTTGTAGCTTTCATAATTCCCATGTGTTGTGGGAGGGACCCAGTAGGAGATAACTGAACATGGGGGCAGGACTTTCCTGTGTTACTCTTGTGATAGTGAATAAGTCTTACAGGATCTCATGATTTTAAAATTGGGAGTTTCCCTGCACATGCTCTCTTTTTGCCTGCTGCCATCAATGTAAGATGTAACTTGCTCCTCCTTGCCTTCCACCATGATTGTGAGGCCTCCCCAGCCATGTGGAACTGTAAGTCCATTAAACCTCCTTTTCTTCCCAGTCTTGAGTATGTCTTTATCAGCAAGGTGAAAATGGACTATTGCAGTGATTAAGCTAGAACTGGAACACAGACAATAAATTTCCACCTAGTACAAGGCTCTTAACTGGCTTTCTCTTGTGCTTGACACCAAATAGGTAGGCAATACATACATAGAAACAGCAACATCAACAAAATAAAACAACTAGATGAAATGAGACGCAACTCTCTTCCAAGGTTTCACAGGTTTCCTTGAGTCTGGCCATGTTCAACTTAATAAGACAGATTCCCTACTACTGCTCTACACAAATTGGCCACTCTGGGCAACCCAATCTCCCTGTAACCAAGGTGGGCTTTTTCATATCCAACTAATTTCTCCTACCTTTTCCTTGATTTACAATGCCATTTCTATTCTCTGTGTCTTCTAATTTAAACTAATTATTCAAGGTCTTAAGTATACTGGTTCATGAAACCTTGGTTTATTTCCACTAGTTTACATTAACATCTCATATGCTTTTATTTCTTTAAAAGAAAAATTGATGCTCTTATATTGTATTGTATTTATTTAATTGTCCTTGAGTTGTCAAGTGTTTTTTCTTCTCAACCAGACCATGCTGTCTTTTTGGGGTTTCATATTCTTTTTGTGAAAACATTAATGAAAACAAATATGGGCTCTGGAATGAGAAGATCCAAGCTTAGATTCCCTCTTCATGCTTTATCAACTTTGGGCCGATAGGTTATTATTTAGTCACTCTAAACCCTCAGTTTCCTTTTTGGTAAAATAGTCAACATTGGTTCCACCTCATAAGGATGTTTTAGGGATGATATGAGTGCAATATGCAAAACTTCTCTTACACCTCTGCACCTTGAAAATTCTCAATAAATATTGGATTTCTTTATTTTCTTCTGCTTAACACCTTAGTACCTAAGCAACTATTGGGATCATGATAGGAGCCGCCACATGCTCTGTGGATAAAAAGCAGAAAAGAAAGTAATTAGTTATGAATTTCTATACCAAAGATTTCTGTTTGTTTTTCCATTTGCAATACCCTACTGTGACTCACTTGATTTTCTGAAACGTCCTTCTTAATCAAAGTGCTTCGTGGACTGCAATTTTGCAAATTAAAGTGGATTAAAATTAGTTTTGTCAGAAAATTTCATGACATCCTCAAGCCCCACCTGAAAATAATTGGAGACACCCTGGGGTATCACAGACCTAGTCTCAGGAATCACCACTCTCTATGTTGCCTCACTTGTGTGTTTATGAGAACTAAATTGACAGCAGCAGTTCATTAGGAGAGTGTTATTGAATGTGCAAGGTTTGCTGATAAACTTGCAAGCACTTAGAGAACTGTGAAAAATGCCTTCTCTCTTACCAAAAAGTTGAACATAAAAGGTCAAAGTGTAGATGTGTGCATACATTTGTGTTTAATAAAAATGAATTAGAAATGAGATGATCCAGATATCCAGTTCTAATGAGAAATTTGTCAATGTTAGGAAAGGTATTTAGAGATTGCTTCGATATGTTTTACATCTTTTACTAATATGCTACCTAAGATGTATGCAATTCAAAAGAAGGAAACAATGAGAAAAGGAGGGTAGAGGGAAGGAGCAATATAAACTCTCAGCACCATATCTATTTAGTATTCACTAAGCAGCCATGAATAAAGAAGAAAATCCCTCCTCAGTATTTAACTACTGGGGGTGGGGCATAGAAAGTGGCAATTGGGCCCGAGTTGAACAGGTGCTAATCATGGATTTCTGAGGAAGAGCTATCTCTCTGAAACCCACTGGTATGTACAAAGGGTGAATTTCCATAACCTTTCTTAATAATATACACCTGGCTGGGCATGAGAACTCACGCCTGTAATTCCCAGTACTTTGGGAGGCCTTGGTGGGCGGATCGCTTGAGCTCATGAGCGCGAGACCAGCCTTGGCAACATTGCAAAACCTTGTCTCTACAAAAAATACAAAAATTAGCTGGGTGTGGTGGCATGCACCCATAGTCCCAACTACTCAGGAGGTTAAGGTAGGATGATGACTTGAGCCTGCAGTGAGCTGAGATCATGCAAAAGATAACCAGACCTTGTCTCAAAAAAAGACATACATATATATATATATATATATATGTTTGCATGTGTGTGTGTGTGTGTGTATGATCTTTAGATAGGTAGATAGATCCATAGATAGAGATATACATTTTAGGCTGGGTGTGGTGACTCATGCCTGTAATCCCAGCGCTTTGGGTGGCTGAAGGGGGAAAAGATGGTTTGAACCTAGGAGTTCAAGGATCCAGAGAGCCAGGACCCTGTCACTGCACTCCAGCATGGTTGACAGAGTAAGACACTGTCTCTAAAAATTTTTTTTAAAGAAAGAAAAGAATTTACAGTTTAACATTGTTTCCCGAATTTCCTTTTAGTACCATTGTCTTTTCTAGGACTTGCATTTTGAAATATATCATCTTGTTTCTCAGCACACGAAGTCAGGCAAGGCACACAGTAGAATTATCCCAAATTCTTTGAACATTTAAAGGTCATTCTATGGCTATGGCTGTGTTCATTAGCAAATGATCTGCACAGTAATTCCTCAGCCCAGAGGGCTCACAACAAGAAGGGACCTCATTAGGAAGTCCACTGACATCCCCTTCCTTTCTTCTTTTCATCTGTTCACTTCTTCCTGAGAAAAGCATGTGCCCCTCCAGATCTGCCTCCTTTGGCCAACGGCCTAAACTCATGGAAGTCAGCCACACAGGAAAGTGGATTCGGCAGCCTCATTTGAAACCCCAGGGACCCTTTCAGTACTAATTACAGCAAACGTCTCAGGCAGGCATCATGTCCTGCAGCCAGTGATAGTGGGTCAAGGGCCAGAGCTGCAGGGACCTTCCCTCTTGCATTTTCTGAAGTATTTTTGATCTTAATGTTTTCTCTCTCATCTTCCCCATGAGGACCTTCATGCAAGTTGGAACATGAGGATAAAGTTTAGTTTGAAAAATTCAGTCATTGTAACAGATGCACATAATGAAACGGCTTATATAATAATATTACTAATAGCTAATATTTACGGACTGCTAAATCACCTTGTACAGACAAGGCATTGACCCTCAAGGCAATTCACAGGTATTACTTCATCTGTTGTTTCAGTTAAAAAAATTGTGACTCATGATTAGAAGTAACTTGTTCAAAGCCAGTAAGTGCTAAAGTCAGGTCTTAAATCCTAATATCTGCTATGTCATACCCTGTGCCCCTTCCACCAACCTAGGCTACCAATAGTTAAGTGAATGAATGAATGAATGAACAAATGAATGAAATGAATATTTATAAGCACAAAATTGGCTTTCAAAAGATCCCTGTTATCTAGGGGAAGATCCTATGTCCTGAGAGCCTTCCCAGAATTCAGAATGCAGGATTTTTTTGACTGTTTTCTCCTTGGTCATCCTTGCTCTAGATCAGCTATTCTTCTGCCCCGAGTATAAATATTATTGATTACCTTGACACCAGCAACAAGTTCTGAACTGGTTCCTATCTAAATTGCATCCTTTGATAGTGATTTGTTGTTTTCCTCTGTGTTCATTGGCTTTGGTAGGTTTTCCTTTAAGTAAGCAAATTGTAATTATGCTTGGAGGCATTGCTTGATTTCCATTCCCCAGTGCCTCAACCTCTCTTCTATATAAACCTAATCACAGAAAATGTTAAAGCTAAAATAATTCTGGAGGTATTTTTTTTAAGATTGTAACAAAAGAGTTGGGTTCTAAGGTTCTGGGTGTTTGCTTTGTTTGTTGTTTTGTTTTGTTTTGTTTTCAAGGTCAGAATGCTTCTAAGAGCTGACTGTGGACAAAGGGTATGAGTGAGACTAGAACAGAATAGACAGAATAAAAAATGAGGTGCAAGTCCATTCATTAAGTTATCAGTTAAGTAAATGCAGTAATAGTTAAGGGCTAGTTGAGTGACATTGGATAAGCCTCTGTGAGTCTGTTTTCCATCTGTTTGATAAGTATTTGAATATCTAACTCATGCTTTCTGGAGGTGAGGTTTAATGGGAATACATTGTAGAAAAATGCAGAGAGAGATGCTAGTCACATTGGATATGTGCAGTAAGTGTTTCCGTTTATCTAAATACCCATCTATCTACCTGTTTGTTTGCATCATCTGAACCCAGCTACTCTCTCTGAGGCTCAATTTCCTCATCTGTAATATGAAGTTAGTATTACCTGCCTTGTAGTTTTCACCGTGTTGTTCTACTATTCAGATTCTAAAGGCAGGACATCAACTGAATGACTTTTGAAATCAGACAGAACTGGCTTTGTCATCAGTGCTTTTCTCAGTAATCACATATGAAAACTTTAACAACCATTTTAAATTCCATGAGATTCTCATTTTCTTTCTATGACACTAGTATTACCAGTCTTGCAGGATTTTTATAAACATTTGAGCCAATGTGGCCAAGAGTCAGACATGTGCTACTCTACTCACTTTTACCCTACCATCAATAGTGAATATCGTTATTATTCTAAAATGGGGCCTAGAAAGGTAAGATAAATTAAATTGTAAGTGATCAGTAGTAAGTGATTAGTAAGCTGGGACCTATAGTCACATAGGAATCCTAAATGCCTATTTCTTTAACAAGGCTGGAGAATGTTGTAATGGACATGAATAAAAACAAGACTGCATCTCAAACACAGAGAGATAGTTGCATTCAAGAGAGAGGTCTACCACTCTCCTAATGCCAGCCTTGTCTTGGCCTCCTCACAACTACAAACGCCAAGGCAAGGCTTCTTTACTACTGTGCTAAAGATGAGTTTACAAGTGGGCTTGAGATAATGATCCACCGAAGACTCAGGTTGACGCTGTAGGGGCCTGGCACTCTGGTGATCACCTATGGCTGTGGCCAACTCTGTCGTTTCACCCAGTGTTTTCAGGAACATGCTCAACAAATAGGCTGTACTATATTGATAGCTTTTTTATACACCTGTCTAGAAGACACCATTAGAACCAATTTCATGATGTCTCTTATCTCTGCCTGCCTTAGTCACAAGGCCTTTGGTTGTCCACAGAGCCATTAATCTAACTCGAGTTCCCCTCTCTTCCTGATCCCATAACCCAGTGATTCTCAATGAGTCATCTTCAGATTAGCAACATCAGCATTTCCTGGAAACTAGTTAAAATGCACATTCTAAGCCCTTACCCAGTCTCACGAAATCCAAAGCTCTAGGTTGGGGCTGAGCTACCTGTGTTTTACATGTCCTCCAGGTGAACGCGGTGCACCCTGACATATGACAACCAACGCACAACTCTTCACTGAGCCCTTGGGAACTCACAGTCTGTCAGCAGCAAATCTCCACCGCCTTACTTGTCTCCAAATGTTTTCTTCACTTTCTTGCTCTAATTGTATTCTGAATAGACTCTGATGAGGATACTACTTTATTGCAGCTTTCTCAAGTTCTTAAAATATATATTTTCAAGAACTTAGAAAGTATATTTCCATTATAAAATATAGGTTAAGAAATGCACACAAGTTAAATGCATGACTTAGTGAATTGTTATAAGATGAATACTACCCAGTGCACAGAGAGAACTTTGTAATCACTACAGAAACTTTTCATATGCTCTGTCCAATTACAAACCCTCTTTCTTGCCGTAAGTAACCATTATCCTGACTTTTATAGCAATAAATTTCTTGTGGTTTCTACTTTTTTGATCCATATATGCATCCCCAGGCACTGTAATTTTTTATTGTCAATTTTTTCTTAATTTGACGTATCTTTTAAGTCTGGCTTTTATGTACAGGTTTCTTCTCCATCTCTTTTCTTTCCCAATATTTTATGTGATTGTAACCCAGGTCTTTTGACATATAATCCGATCTGAATTGTGCTGATCACATACTCATGATACAGCTCAATGTGTTCTTCTGTCCATCGGAGTTAGTTTAGTATCATCATCAAAACTCTTAAAGTTTTATCTTTGGGCATTGGGAACCTCTTCAAGTTGGGCCTTAAATCTTTCTGGACATGATTTTAATGGCCTTCTTTGATATCTTGTCATACCAGAGTGTGAGCTGATGTTCCCAGTACATCCCGTACATTTTCTGCACCAGAACTGAGATAACATATTTCTTCCAGCTCTACTTTTTATTTCTGAGAAATAACTTTCCAAGAACACAATCTGGTGTGAAGACTACTCATTGTTGCTGTGACAAAGGGTAAAAAGTGATGACTTACAGAGAAAGAAAATAGATCATCAACAGACTTCGTGAAGACAACACCAGTAACACATATACTCAAAGGAAGAATGTAAGCTTCAATAATTTTATATCCAGCAAAACTGACATTCAGGTATAAAAAATACAGACAAGCTGTTATCAACAAGAAAGCACTAAGGGAATATTGTACTCATCTGATCTATTTTTGAGGCATCTACTAGGTAATAAGCTTCAGCTAACCAAACAACCAGAAATACATCAGCGTAAGGAGTGGTGTCTTTTCAATTATTTTGATTGTCTGAAGCTCATTATCTATAGATTCCTCAGAAAAAATCAGATGAGTACAATATTTTCTCAGTGTTTTCTTGTTGATAGCATTGTGTGTATACACAAACACACACACATCATACATACACATCACATACACACATACATATGTCACTATATATGGGTATCTTCTCTCTATATATATAATATATTATAGATAATATGTAATATATAGATAACATATATGTATGTATATACACATGTATATGTATATATACATAGACACATATGTATGCATATGTTTATATGCATGTACATATATGTATGCATATGTGTATATATTATGTATATATACTATGTGTGTACATAATATACATTTACAGACATATATGCATGTATATATAATGTATAGATATATACATATATAGTGTATGTACATATATACATATGCATGCATATATGTGTGTATATGTGTGTGTGTATATATACACAATTCTTAGTATGGAGAAAAGAACATACAGATCTTACAGAGAAGAGGTTAATGTAAAGCTTTTTAGTCTTTAAACTGTAGACATCAGTGTGAAGTTGTGAGGTATGTTAGCTTATGTAGTTCTTATAAATCATTTATTGTTTATTTCTAGACACTCAAAGGACTTTTTCTTATTCTTGAAAGTCCAATCATTTTATTAGAATATACCTTGGTGTTGGTGATTTTTGGCTGATATTTTCAACACATCATTTCTATTTGCTTTGTTTTCAGATTTTTTTTCCAAATTATAGTTTTCAGGATTTATTCTGTTCCTTCGAGTTGATTTTCTTCCTCATGGAATCCTAGTCTCCATGTGTTCAATTTTCTTTGTCTATTTTCAACAGTTATTACTTTTTCTTTTCTCCTTTTTATCTATTTCTTTAATTTTTTGAATTTTAAAATTGTCCTCACGTTTATATTTTTACTTTTCATATGGCATTTTAAGTTGAGTCTATCCAGTCTCCTGTTTCTTCTTGCTTGGTTTCCATTATTAAAATATTTGTTTTTGTTTCTAATTTTTTAAAATATAATTTTTTTTATAATTCTAATTTATATTTGTTTTATGTCTCGTATGATTTGCTAATTAATGTCTTTTAGCTTGCTTTGAAACAGTTACAGTGTTGGCTGGTGTTATAGGCACCTTTTCCTGTTTATTTATTTTCCATAATCTGCAAGCATGTTATTTTTTTTTTTCTTGTCCTCATTCCTCTTATAATATCTTTGTATAGAATTTTACTTTGACATTTTTGGGTGGCCAAATTTCATGAGATTCGTTTTTCTAAATTTTTTATAATGAAGTAGTGTTCAGGGAGGTGCTCTAACTTCACACAGCTACACCTCTCTCTCTCTTTTATGAATTTTAAATCATACAGAGCCTTGCTGTTGAACTTCTTCAGATTTTTAACTTTTATCACTTTGTACTTTGGCCTTTCTCTTTCCTTTCGTTCTTGTAACTTCCTAGAAGCCTAGGTCAGAGCCTGGCAGGACAGTTTTGAAAGTTCCCAGGGTCAGGGCTGCTCCTACCTGTCAGACTTCCCTAGGTGGGACCTCTCCTATGGCGAAGGTCAAAGTCTCCCCTAGTTTCCAGTGCTGCCCTCTAGTGGATACCAACTGGCTAATTTTTGTTAATGTTGCCTTACTGGTTCTTTATTTCTCCTTCCAAAACAGGTATCACAAAGGTCTTGTCGCTGTTGGTGCTTTTTCCTTACTCTGTTGAATTTTAGTATTTGTGGTGATGCTTTGTCACCTAATAGTTTTGTAAATGTTCTCTATTAATTTTGGGTTTTGTATCTAGTTGTTCCGTCTGTGTTTAACGTGGTATTTGGAGAGTTTCAAACTGTTTTTTTTTTTTTTTTTTTGAGACGGAGTCTCGCTCTGTCGCCCAGACTGGAGTGCAGTGGCACGATCCCGGCTCACTACAAGCTCCGCCTCCCGGGTTCACGCCATTCTCCTGCCTCAGCCTCGCAAGTAGCTGGGACTACAGGCACCCGCCACCACGCCCGGCTAATTTTTTGTATTTTTACTAGAGACGGGGTTTCATCATGTTAGCCAGGATGGTCTCGATCTCCTGATCTCGTGATGTTCCGCTTTGGCCTCCCAAAGTGCTGGGATTACAGGCGTGAGCCACCGCGCCTGGCCTCAAACTGTTTTTTTGTTTTTTTCTCACCTCATGATCCTCTTTCTTGATTTTTGTTACTGGTTCAAAATATTTATGTTCCTTCCTCCTCCAAAACCTGAGTTCCTTTGAAGCACATAAGATCAGACCATTCTACTCACTATTCCTTTATTTATTACTTATTTCAAGTCACTTCTTATCATTCATTAAATATTTTTACCATTAGATCTCTATACACTACTCACTTTTGCTGCTTTATTATTCTTAGAAAGTTCAATATTCACATAAATTATTCATTTAATACTCCAATTTTATGACGCTCTGAATATATTCTTATATTAGCCTATTATTTCCCACCTCAGCAACACATTCCCATGGTCATATTTGAGACATCATTAATAATCACATCATTTGCAAAATCTTAATTTCAAGTGTAGCACTCTCCTCTCAACATTTTGTCTTTCTATATCACTTACGCTGTTACCCCCAATCCAGAAATTCTTTGACCTCACTGAGACTTCCAATCCATTGACAACAATATGTTTCACTGTACATATCCTTCATGTGTTTATTATTATCCTTAATATAGAGAACATAGACCACCATTAGTTCACTGTCTCAAATATATCATCTGTTTTCTTTTCCATTCCTCCCATCATTAAACAAGTGTGGCTAAATCCTAATCATGGTTAAATTTCAACCTCTACCTACTGTGTAACAGAGTGTAACCACTGAATGTAACAGGAAAAAAATAGAAAAACAGAACTGTGCTCACTGAGGCAATGTGACATTTGTAAGGAACATTCAGGACTGCTAGATACTTGTACTATACCTCTCTATTTATCTACTCTCTACTGAGGATGTCAAACTCCCCAAGCCCACTTTCTCTCCTCTCTTTCATTTGATGAAGTTAATCACTGTTTCATTGAGGACAAACAAAAACCACTATAATATGTATATGAAAACAACCTTACCTTCCTTCTACCAAATTTAGCTATTTGCATTTATAGCCATATTCACTGCATTCCTCCTGCTACCATGGATCAAATCTTTTTGCCTCTATCCAAGCTTAACTCCAAATTTAATCACTGGATTCCATCCTCATGGACTGTTCAAGGACTTTGTTCTTATAGTTACTTCTTTCTACTGCATGGTCATGTCTTTCCTCCCTATACTTGTTAGCACGCAAATTTGCTTTGCATCTTAAAGGAAGATAGAGGAAAAAATATTAATTCAATTAATCCCTTGAGCATCTGTCTTTTTTCCCTGTGACCTTTTATGGGAAATTAAAACATCTGAACAGGCACCTCCTCAATCATTGTCTCTATTTTGTCACTTCAATGACTGTCTTATCTATCGCAAGCAGGCTTGGGTCCTATTGTCTCCTCAAAATAGCCTTTTCTGCAATCAACGGTGATCTCCATTTTGCAAAAATCAAATGGCCAATTCTCAATCCCCATATTTCTTGGTCTTTCAGTTGGATTGGACAGAGCCCATCTCTTCTTTTTAGGGTGAGGCTGGAGGGAGTTACGGGACAGTGCATTTCTCCTATTTCTTACTCACTGACCACTGATCTCAACAATTTTTTTCTGAGTTTCTTTTTACTTCTTGCCTCTAACCATTGTGGGTCTCAAGGCTTTGACCCAAGTCCTTTTCTTTTCTCCGTTGTTATGATAACAGAGGCTGAACTTTCAGACTCTATGTTTACACAAGAATCTCCCCCTTTGGCCTAGATAGCACTTTTCCTTCTTGCTTTCCTGGTTAACTCTAATTCATCAATGGGAAGAAGTCTAAGTCCTCTGTAAATGTTCCTGATTCCCATAGGAAGATGAAAAACTCTCCTTCATTTTTCCCAATGGAGAAACATAGTCCCTGGAACACAGTAGGCATTGGATAAAGGTTGTATATTAAGAAATGGCTTTAGATGGTCTTCATATTGAAGTCCAATTTCAGATGATTAGCAATGTTGGCATGGATGGCCCAGGTGAGGAGGTTTCTACAATAGCATTTGGGCTCACTGCTAAAAATTACCATGACAAAAATAGCAGAGTCTGTTATGGACATGATGGTACACATACCACATCTGGTCCATCATTTTTAGAGGTAATTCTATTTTCAAAGGCCTGAGGTGAAAGAAGAAGGTACTTTTAGGAGAATAGGGTTTGAAATTTTGAAGGTCAAATCATGTGAAAGAAGTGTTAGGCTGAACAAATGCACATACGTTCAGTAAAAAGAGCTTCAAAGTCATGCCAAAGAAAACTGTGGAGTTCATGTTTGTTTGTTTGTTTTTGTCATAGGAAACATGGTACCATTGAGAGGTGAATTGTTTGTGGTATTCTGGGTTGTATTAGTTTGCTAGGGATGGTGTAACATAGCAGACATTTACTGTATCTCTTTTCTGGAGGCTAGAAATCTGAAAGCAAGATCAACACCTTGCAGCCATTCTTCTTCTGAAAGTGCTAGAAAAGAATCTGCTCCAGAATTGTCTCCTAGTTTCTGGTAGTTCCTTAATTGTGAGAGCATAAATCCAGTTTTCACATGACATTTTTCTGGTGTGTGTTTCTCTGTGTCCTAATTTCCTCTTTTTACAAGGACACCAATCATATTGGGTTAGGGGCCCACCCTATTCCAATATGACCTCAACTTGACTAATTATATCCACAATGATCCTATCTCCAAGTAACGTCATAGTTACTCGGGGTTAGAACGTCAACATAATCTTTGGAAACACAATCAGACCCGCAATGTGAATGCTCATCACAAACATTTCCAACATCATATGTAAATTCAAATACCACCCCGCCAAAGAGGACTCCATTTTCCCCTATCATTAGGAAATGCATTTGTTATAGAATAGATTGGAAAAACCCAACAAGGGAACTTTTGTAGATTTCTTCTTTCTGCAAGCGGCCTGGTTAAAAGGTGGAGCAGGAATTGCAATATAATGTTCAGTCAGCACTCACTGATCTTACAGAGGATCTACACAGCAAAAGAGAAAGAGCCAGGGCTAAATACAGGATGGAAGCCATACCTCTTTATTTCCGTGGGTGATACTCAAAAAGGCCTCCTTTTCATGTCTGGTAGCATCACCAAAGTTAGGCCAAAAGAAGTCAAAGTAATTTAGATTCAATCTTCTCTCAGAAATGAAATGAACAGAAGTTTTATTAAAAGGAAATGAAGAGGAAATTGAACTTTCATATTTCATTGTGCAATTGTGATGACAAAAAACAATATTCGTGAACAGAAGTTTGAAAGATTGTTATTTATATGTCTTTCCTCCCCCCTTGAATTCACCTACACTCTACTTGCTCTTGTCAAAATAGGGGGCAAAGCATTTTTTTTTTTCTCTGTATGAGCTGATTCATGTTAATAGCGCGGCTAGTCTAAGCAAATATGCTCTGTATATATTTTTAAATTTTATTTTACATTTTGCTTATAGAACAAATTTACTTAAAGAAAGTAATAGTGGAAAGATAAAATTAAAAAGTCCTATGTTTTAATAACATTATTAGCTACAATGTAGATAAAATATTTTCGGCTTTTCAAATCTTTTCTTGAGAAGAGTATATTAGAATGTGGCTGCAGTAAATTAAATCATAAAGGATTTGACATTGCTTTAGCAAATTTTCCTTTTGAGAAATCAGAACATTTATTTTTAGGATTTCGTTTCTAATTGTACCTATCTATATACAGACAGTGTCACTGAATTAAGGCTTATTATGAGTAAATTATTTAAAGGAAAGGGGGTTTGCTTGCCTTATTTGAGCCACTCTGGGCACTAAAATGTTGACTTTGATTGTCAAGTGGGGCCCTCAAGGTGAAGAATCTATAATACAATCTTGAGAGGTCCTTAATATAGGACTTCATGAATATGGAATGGGGCTGTTGAGAATACCTGAAGGCACAATTAGAAATGGGTACTGGAAGCTGCTTTGTCTCTATACCTAAAACTCAGCTTCCTTCTCCGTGGCATTTAGTGTGTGCAGTGTTCTGTCTCCTGTTCTTTCACACTGTGGAGATAAAGATCATTGTTAACCAATGGAGATTGTAGGATGTATCATCAGGCTATGATAATAACTCTGGCCACGATGTCCCAGCAAATAGTTATTTCTCACTCAGCCTACCTGTCCTGCACAGGTGAGTAGGGGGCTCTGCTCCGTGTAATCCTTGAAGTATCCAGGCTGACAGAGGCTCCACAATCTTGTAGCCACACCTCAAGACACACAGCAAAGTAGAATAGATCCTAAAGATTTGCATATGGTGTTTTGCAGTTGCAGCTCCCAGATGACACAGATTCGTTCTGATCACATTGATAAGCTAGAATCAGTCCCATGCAACTGATTAACTCCAAGAAGCTGGGAAATCTTGGGAATGTTTAGTGAATAGTAATGTGGGTCCAGTTCTTCTTAAGACACACCACAGCCCATCTCACATTTCCCTCCACATGTATTACCCCAGCAGGTTTTTGGTTTTTTTTTGTTTGTTTGTTTGTTTGTTTTGAGATGGAGTCTTGATCTGTCACTCAGGCTGGAGTACAGTGGCATGATCTTGGCTCACTGCAACCTCCGCCTCCAGGGTTCAAGCGATTCTCCAGTCTCAGCCTCCCAAGTAGCTGGGATTACAGGTGTGTGCCACCATGCCTGGCTAATTTTTGTATTTTTAGTAGACACGGGGTTTCACCATGTCAGCCAGGCTGGTCTTGAACTCCTGACCTCAGGTGATCCATCTGCCTCAGCTTCCCAAAGTGCTGGGATTACAGGCGTGAGCCACCATGCCCAGCCTACCCCAGCTTTTTGAGGTATAGTGTGGCTAGTGGCTAATTTTCTTTTGACTGGTTGGGAATGCTTCAGGAGGGAGGGTCCATAAACCTGGACCATCATGTGAAGTAAAGTCAGAGGTTGGGGACAGAAAAATGGAGAAGAGCCTGTAGTTTGTAACAGTTATGCTTTGGAAAGATTTTTCAGGGTCAGAGCATTTCCTTGACTTTTTCAACCATGAGTTTATTATCATCAACTCTGTCCTTCTTATGGCCACGTTCAAATCCATAGGCCATATATACAACAAGAAAATTAGGGCCAGGCACAGTGGCTCAAGCCTGTAATCCCAGCACTTTGGGTGGCCGAGGCGGGTGGATCATGAGGTCAGGAGTTAAAGACCAGCCTGGCCAAGATGGTGAAACCCCATCTCTACTAAAAATACGAAAGTTAGCCGGGCACAATGGCAGGGACTGTAATCCCAGCTACTCGGGAAGCCAAGGCAGATAATTGCTTGAACCCAGGAGGCGGAGGTTGCAGTGAGCTAAGATCGTGCCACTGCACTCCAGCCTGGGCGGCAGAGTGAGACACTGTCTCAAAAAAAAAAAAAAAAAAGAAAGAAAGAAAGAAAATTAGGCCACCAAGATGGGAAAATAGATCTTCTAAAGGATGCATCAAAGAACTAATATGTATTTGAGATAATCTGACAGGTGACATTCATGGCCTTCTAACTAATTAAAGAGGTTATTTCTGATTAGGATGCTGCCTTAGGAGTGGCTCTCAAAGTTCAAGGAGGAGCTAGAAAAGAAGAAGGGATTTGCATTAAAGCAGAGGAGACTGAGGTCCTAAGTAGAGGAGCTTCTGCCCTTGAATATAATAAATGCTGAAACTAGTTAGCAGTGGAAAGGAGTGGAGCTGGGCTATATCCTTTCTTAGAAAGCAGAGGTCCTGAAATTTAAAGCTGGGTGTGTCCTTAAATGTCATCTAGTCCACCCTTTTAATTTTATTTTTGAAATGTAAACATCAGAAGAATACATTTAATGGAATGTTAACAGTTATTCCTGGAAAAAGAGTGTTCTGTGGATAATTAAGTTTATAAAATGCTGCTTAAACAAAGTTAAGGAGATACGTTTGATGCAGGGCTTATTTCAGTCTTTAATATATCATGCCCATAGCTACTGACCAAGAGAAGGGATACATTAAGGAACATTTCCTCAAGATTTGACCAGGATACATTTTTGTTTGTTTGTTTGTTTGAGACAGAGTCTCACTCTGTCGGCTAGGCTGGGGTGTGGTGGTGTGAATATGGCTCACTGCAGCCTTGACCTCCTGGGTTCAGGCAATCCTCCCACCTCAGTCTCCTGAGTAGTTGGGATTACAGGCATGTGCCACCATATCCAGCTACATAGTCAAAATAATCTCTGTGGCAAAATGTACGTGTAGATATATTGAAATAAACAGTCGTTTCTTCTTGAGAGTTTAAACATTAACACTTCGGTTAGAAAGGAGATGCACCTATAAGCATTTTTAACCCTCAAAGTCATCAATGTCCATAGTTCAAATAACAGTCCCAGAGATAGTTTTCTTAAAGGCAATCTTAACCACTGTCACTTATCAGCTCTTCGCTTTCTTGGTCTTTGGGTTCCTCATGGGAATTCAAATCTCACTGAAAATGCAACATACAGTTGAGTCTTTTACTGCTCTCCACCTAGAAATATAGGCAATCTGCACACCTGCTTGTTTGCATAGGGGAATATTCTTGCTGATATCTGCAAAATTCAGTTGCTCATTGATTTCATTTACACAAGGATGATTTGGTATTTAGGCAAGCCTAAGCTGCAGATAATCACACAAATACCCTTAATGCAGGCATCCCCAACTCCCATGCCGTGGCCCAATACTGGTCCGTGGACTTTTAGGAACTCGGCCATACAGCAGGAGGTGAAGAGCCTTGGGCAAGGGAGCATTACCGCTTGAGCTCTGCCTCATGACAGATCAGCTGCAGAATTAGATTCTCATAGGAGGGCAAACCCTGCTGTGAACTGTGCATGCGAGGGATCTGGGTTGTCCGCTCTTTATGAAAATCTAATGCCTGGTGATCTGAGGTGGAACAGTTTCATTCTGAAACTATCCATTATGGCCCTGACCCCACCCCGTATGGTGGAAAAATTGTCTTCCACGAAAAGGTTGAGGACTGCTGCTTTACTGTATTACCCAGGCTGTTCACTTGTTTTTCAACTGCAACAATGGTGGAATAGAATCTCAGAGACAAACTTTACTGCATGTATTTGCTCTGGACTGAGCTTCTTATTCCCGTACGTATATCTGATGCTTGAAAACGACCAAAATTACAAAATATAATAAATACATAAACATATAGGAATTTGTCTAAGTAGGATATAATATCAGTCTCAGTTTAAAAAAAGAGTGCCACTTTCAGCTTCAGAATTCAGCACTGGCACATGGTGCTCATTACTGGCCCTGACAGAAGACCCTGAATGTATAAAAAGGGCTCTGACATTTTCCAGTTAGGAACACATAAATAAAAACTCAGAATGAAAATCATATTACCCCCAGGCCATAGTTTATTTTCTATGATCGGTTTGAAAAGTCAAAAACAGCGACAGAACCTGTGTTTCTGACTTGTTCACTTAGTGAGTTTGTTCTTGAGTCATGGAAAAATTAGAAGTTTTGGCTAAAATTAAAATTTGATAAAGGTCATTTGAGACTATAAAAATAGCTGAGTGGATCCCACTAAGCTGACCTATAGCAGTTAATAATAATGATTTCCAAGGTGGGGTGTGAGGAAACCAACCACTTCTGTGAACCAAATGGTGAAGCAGTTTAAAAAAAAAAAGTTGGGGGTAACAAGGGAAAATAAATATCCTTTGTTAACATAATTAAATATCTTTCTTGCTGGGATCATTGCTAGAGTAATTGTCCATAGTGGTTCCATTTTTATTAAGGGAAAGCTTTTATTCATGCTAAGTTAGGTCATATTAATGGCATTAGGGACTTTCAAATATATTTCAATAACACTTTTTGCAGGAAAGAAATCCATTTTTGAATCCATTTGGAGAATTAAAATACACTATAGAACATTTTTGCATTTATTGAAAATTCGAAAATCTGGCTGGAATGTGAATGTCAAAATAGCTGACCTAGGGCCTGCTTGAATCTGATAACAAAAATCACTAAATCACTTTGCATATCATTGAACAATGGACTCCAAAAGGTAAATTTTGCTCTTTTGTTTGGTTTTGGCTTAGAATGCAGGGATGTAAAACAAAAGGTGTATAAACAAAACGTGTAAAACAAAAGGTGAGCACATGGGTGATACCCTTGTGGTCTGGTACAAAATGAATGTAAATACAAAAGTCATGTAAATATTTCCATGTAAATTCTGTTTTGACTCAAATTATGTACAGTATTGAGACACAGTGATAGATTAACAAACTGGTAATATTTTTAAGGGTTTTTTTTTAAAGACATTGAATGTACTTAAGAATATTGAGATGATAATGCTTATAATAAGCCGACATTTTCTCATTCTAATTCTTATGTTTCTATGAAGTGTGCATTATGATATCCTTTTGGAGTTTAGGAAAGTGAGACACTACTTAAACTCTTCTGAAAATTCATAAGAATCTACTAAGCCTTTTAAATCTGCATGATGGATCAGATTTGTCATTGCACAGAGAAGTGAAGAATAAATACCACATATTGCGAAGTATACAACAGCTTCCTGCTTAAATAGAAAATGGATGCGCTGACATCTGTGGAATTTTGTGGTGATATAGGTTAGTCCCTGCACCCTGCAGAGCTGTGCTTTCTCAATGTTTTCTTGAATGCAGTATGCACACAGCCATTTTAGCACTGGATTAAGTTTCAATTTGTTTTAGCAAGGATATCAAAAGCAAGCTGCAACACAAAGCAGTAGCCAACACAGGAGAGCTAAGTGTTTCCCTCCCTGGCCCTCAGAGGCCCTGACATGATCAATCAGCTGCTGACAACCCTGTATACTCAACATGGATTTTACGGAGTCAAAGAAACAGAAGATTTAGATACAATGAATGAGGTCACCGAAACATATTATTTATTTATTTTGTATTAGAGACAGGCGGGAGTGCAATCATAGCTGACTGCAGTCTCCAACTCCTGGATTCAAGTGATCCTCCCACCACAGCCCCCTGAATAGGTAGGACTAAAAGCACATGCCACCACACCTGGCTAATTTTTAAAAAATTTTTTGGTAGAGACAAGGTCTCACTGTGTTGTCCTGGCTGGTCTAGAATTCCTGGCCTCAAGTGGTCCTCCTGCCTTGGCCTCCCGAACACTGGAACTACGGGAGTGAGCCACCAGGCCTGGCCAAAAATTGATGAGCTTTTAGCAATAGATTTTATTTCTATTGCATTCATACTTGATAATGAAGGTATTTTCTATTATACACGCAATGCATCTATCAAATTATTTTCATATCTAATGTTTCCTGACAGCCATTTCTTATTTCTTCAAGAAGTCATATCATGTTAAAATTTCTTTTAAAGCCGTGAAAAACTCTTAAATCTGACCATAGTTCTATTCATTTTAGGTTAGTTCATGGTCACAAATCTCTTAGAACTCCATGGGCTGTAGAAAAATATTATAAATTCAGAATGTGTCTTCTTGTTTGGAAAGGTGAACTCCAGTTATTATGAATTGGTGGGAGCAGATGCAATGTTCCTGATTACTTTTTAAAATCTTTCAGGGTCATTCTACATGATTTCATGCTAAATAACATCCACTTTCAGTCCATTTCATACAGATAATGATTTCCTGGTAAACAGTCATTTCCTCCTGCAGTACCTGAGAAAACTCGTTTTCTGAATGCTTTGACTTGTTTAGGGAAGCTCACATGTACATGACTATAATGGATGGTAATGATTATAGAATCAGAGGTAAGCTTTACTGATGGAAAACTGGTTGGAAAAGAAATGTTATCCGCAATTTAAAGCTTAACATGACACATAAAAAACTAGTTCAAGTGCTATGCTTGAAGGCAAAGACAATGTGGAATTCAGCTCTCCTCAAAGATTATATTTCTTTCAAGGGGTCTGGAAGCAATATTATGAAGGGATTGTAAGCCCAGGCACTGGAACCAGTCAGATCTGACTAAATCTTGTCTTTGCTACGTATTAGCTGGGTGAGCTTGTGCCGAGTGTGCATGATTTCTATGTTTCTATGTTTCAGGTTTGTCAACTGTTTGGAAAATCACTAGTTTGAGGTCATCATAACATGTATTTTATGAAGTAGTTAAGAAGATGCAATGAAGTGACTAAGTGCTTTAAATCATGTCTGTACATATCAAGGACACAGTAGGCATCCGGTGATGATAATCATAACAATTAGTATTTTCCCATCTCACTGGAATTATCCATGGTTATGTCTTTGATTGATCTCCTTCCACAAATTCAGCTTTCTAATATTCTAGAAAACTGTTTCCCCATGATTTTTTTGTCTGTATTTCTTATCCTACCATTTTATCATTCCTTACTTACTTATTCAATTAGTTATTAATTAACTCATTTTCTCAGCACACATTTACTGAATATCTATTTTGTTCCAGGTCTTGTGAAAAACACCCTTCCCCGAAAAAAAAAAAAAAAATTGCCTTCTGATAACTTGTAGTAATTAAATAGCCACATTGGAAGGATTAGGGTAATGAACTTTGGGAATACTTTGGGAACACTAAGAAAGTTACCTTTTGAACCGCTTTAACAGTCATGAAATGCTTCCTGGACAAAATGACTTCAAAAGAAAGATACAAAGATGAATAAGAGTTAGACAAATTGAGAGTGTGGGGAGAGGTTATGGTGGTGAGAATATGATGGGATGATGGGAAAACGCAGATAAAGACATTGCATTGGGGCTTTCTATTCTACAGAAACAGAACCAACAGGAGATCACATATACATGTAAACATACAACATATATATTTAATATTTACACATATATACATGTATACATGTGTGTATATATACACACATATACATTAACATGTGTATACAATAATATGTATGTTTATTTGTATATATACACATGTGTATATATGCATGTTTATTTTATATGTGTATACAATATGTATATGTATATATGCACATACATACGTGTATATATCTGTAAGTGTATATATGTGTGTATTGTGTACACATATATAAAATATAACACAATAATATATAATATGTATGTATACATGTATGTGTACATGAATATACATGTATGTGCATATATACATGTATGTTTATATGTATAGGTGTGTGTGTGTAATAGAGAGAATGGAGAGAGAGAGATTGACTTGAATTAATTGGCTAACTCGATCACTTGATTGTGTGAGGGTTATGAGGGCTGGCAAATCTCAAACCTGTAGGTCAGTTCAGTGGGCTGGAAATTCAGATGAGAATTAATGTTGTAGTCTTGAAAATTCCTTCTTCACTGGGCAATCCCTTTCTTTGCTCTTAAGGGCTTCAACTGATCAAATGGCTAACATTATGAAGGGTAATCTGATTATAAATGTTAATCACATCTAAACAACATCTGCATAGCAGCATCTAGACTAGTGTTTGGCCAGACAACTGAGAATCATAGCCTAGACAAGTTGACACATAATATCAACTATTACAGAGATCAAGAGAGCATCACACTCTGAGGTACTGAAAGAAATGGAGAGTAACTGGGAAAGAGACAGAAAAGCCAGCAATTACCCATGAGAGGTAAATTAGGATCAGATTACACACAGCCTCTTAAAATAGGAGCTCACTCTCAATCTTAGCTGTTTGGATTTTAATATTCACCCTAATAAAAGAGGAAGTGGCTGAATAGTTTCAAGGAAGAGAGTTATACTTTAAGCCTATAGCAATGCCCCTCTGTCTCTGTTTTATTCCTTGAAACAGCCACATTCTATTTTTTTTTTCTTTAAGGGGCATAATCCTACCATTCTCATATATATCATTGTACTTGAATGGAGCTAGATTTGAATAGTACTAAAGTAAAATAAGATATGGTCTTTATTTTCTATAGAGACAAAGTTCCAACATTAGATAAATTATAAAATTCCTCCTATATCCTAACATGCTTTGTCACCTTTTTTCTCAATTCTCTTTAGTATGTTAACTTGTTCTAAACCGATAATCTGTGAAGATGGAATTCTACTTTATTTGAGTAAATGTGTTTCAGTAGCATGGCTGTCAAACCAAGCTGCTGGAGATTTGCCTACTCCAATGCTGTCCAAAGGAACTTTGTTCAGTGAGAAAGGTGTTCTACATCTGCACTGACCACAGTGGTAGCTACTGGCCATTTGTATCTATTGAGCACTTGAAATGTGGCTAGTGAGACTGAATAACTAAATGTTAAATTTTATTCATATTTAATCAATTACAATTAAAATTGAAATAGCCAGATGTAGCTAGTGGCTTCTGTATTGGACTGCAATGCCTTCACCTTTGGCCAGGACCCTGGCATCAAAGACCCTGGCATCAGAGGAAGCATGAGTGCCTTTCCTCTTTAAGGGAAGAATCTGATGGCTTAGGGGATATTTACAACTGGAGCCCATGTACCCTTCTCTTCTAGACCACAGTTCAGAGACTCCAGAATTCCACCCCCAAATGGCCAGAAATGTACATCTGAGACCTATGCTGACGATTTTCTCAAAGTTTGCCCTTTGGAGGGAATTTCTTGTAGTCAGAGTAGGGAGTTGTGGTTAGAGTTTCCAAGTGTGCTCCTGGTTTTAAATTGATGTGTGAGAGACCACAGAGAATTGAGATGAGGCTAAACAGGCGAACAGAAAGGGTGTAGGCCAATTATCTGCTTTTTTTGTGCCAATAGGTTGAGAATTCTAAATCTAAACCTGGCTTTTGAGTCTCAGGTTCCCAAGGCGAATATGGGCTGTGAGTCCCTTACAAATGTGTATTCATTTGAACTTGGCCAGGGAAGAAGAAACCCAGAAAAACTGGAGGAGGGAGCACTGTGAGCTTACCCTGGACAGGGGGAGAAATTAACTTCTACTTACCCCTCCAAAAAATAAAGAGGAAAATAAAGTAGAATTTTGTCCTGTGGATTTCTTAAGAAATTAGAAGAGAAGGTTGAGGGAGAAAAAGGAACAAGTTAACAAGTATTCATTCTGTTTTTGCTATGACCATGTATTTAATCAAGATTCAATATTTTATTGAACTGTTGTTAACTATATTTATTACTCTTAAATATTTAGGTATGCTTGCCTCAGGCCCCAAATGTTTTAGAGGTGAGCCTGGTGACTACAGTGGAATCTTCCATTTTGATACCCATTATACTGTCTCATTATTAATTTATATTTTCATTTTTCTCTTACCAGATTGTGAGGCAATCTATTCCTCAATGACTAATAAATAACTTAATAACATAATAATCCTTAATAGATGAGAGTTGAAGGAAAAAATAAAATAAATACCACAAAAAGAGCACAGATTTCTTCCCTCTGCATCTGCAGATAGGAAATGCCTCAGTACTGGAATGATTAGGCCACCAACCATATTTTTTAATCTTAAAACTCAGATAGTCTTACAATGAAAATCACTTCCTCCTCTATCAGCTTAACCAGTAGATGTAAGAATTTTTGCATATTTTTACAAAAACTTTTATGTGGATGAGAGAAGGAAGGAAGGAGGGAAGGAAGGAAGCAGGGAAGGAAGGAAGGAGGGAGGGAAGGAGGGAGGGAAGGAAGGAAGGGGGGAAGGAAGGAGGGAAGGAAAGAGGGAAGGAAGGAGGGAGGGAAGGAAGGAGGGAAGGAACGAGGGAAGGAAGGAGGGAGGGAAGGAGGGAGGGAAGGAGGGAAGGAAGGAAGGAGGGAAGGAAGGAAGGAAGGAGGGAAGGAAGGAAGGAGGGAAGGAAGGAGGGAAGGAAGGAGGGAAGGAAGGAAGGAGGGAAGGAAGGAGGGAAGGAAGGACGGAAGAAAGGAGGGAAGGAAGGAAGGAGGGAAGGAAGGAGGGAAGGAAGGAAGGAGGGAAGGAAGGAGGGAAGGAAGGAGGGAAGGAAGGAAGGAAGGAAGGAAGGAAAGAAGGAAGGAAGGAAGGAAAATAAGGGAAGGAGAAAAGGAAGGAGTAGGGAGGGAGGGAGGGAGGAAAAGAGGGAAGAAAAGTTGGCCTGTTATATATGTGTTTTCCCACTTCAGATCTCAAATCATTAACCTGTTGGCAGCACTTATTTGTCATGGTCTCGCCTTAGGTAAGCTTGAGACTCACGATTTGATGGAAGAATATATTTAATGGTAAGCATGTCTCAAACGTCAGCTGTGTGTTAGATCTGAGTTACACAATATGCAACATGTTCTCTCCTATCCTATAGTTCTAATATTGTTCATTTATTCAGCAAATGTTTGTAGAGAACCCCTCTAAAAATGTCTTCTCCCAGAGGCATAAATTTACCTCCTAAACAACAGAATTAGGCTTTTTATAATTTCAGCAATGAATCACTTTGTTATAGTGAGAAGAATTTTGGATTTAACATGTCATATTTCACTAAAAGTAAATGCAAATGAAATATGTATATTCAATTCTAGGATGTGTCCTGTAGAAAGGTACTAGGTTTACATTTGGAAATAATAGAATAATTAATAGCTCTCTAACTGACTTAATACTAGATTTTTAATTATCATTTTATATTGCAGTAACTCCTTACTTAACATCATTTATACATTCCTTCTGCCTACTAATCACCTCCATTCTGACATCTCAACTTAAGGTGTCTAAAATGGAACTTACAACATACGTACATTTCTTCAAAAATAGCTTTTGCTTTGACTTCTGAAATTTGCCCTATAGAATAACTATTTTGCCCATGTGACTCTAGAATCCTCTGACATCCACATTTGAAAGGAAGAAGTACAATAGTCTCTGTTTGCAGATGAAATGATCTTATATGTAAATGATTCTAAAGGCTTTACCAAAAGCTGCTAAAACAAATTCGGTAAAGTTGTAGAATACAGAATTAACATACAAAAATTAGTTGCATTGCTATATACTAACAACAAACTATTCAAAAAGTTTGAAAAAAGATTCTATTTAGGACAGAATAAACACAAATTAAAATAGTTAGAAATAAGTTTAACAAAGTGAATGATCTATACACTGAAAAGTACAAAACACTGATGAAAGAAATTAAAGACACAAGTAAATGGAAACATATTTTGTGTTTATGGATTGGAAGACTTAATATTTTTAAAATGGCTTTACTACTCAAAGCAATCTAAATATTCAGTGCAATCTCTATCAAAATTCCAAATGACTTTTTCACAGAAATAGAAAAAAATATTAAAATGTATATGAAACCACAAAAGACCCAGAATAACCAAAGCAATCTTGATCTGGAAGAACAAAGCTGGAAGTATCCCACTCTCCAATGTCAAAATGTATCACAAAAGTACAGTAATATAAACAGCATGGTACTGATATAAAAACAGACACATGGAGCAATGGAACAGAACAGAAAGCCCAGAAATAAATCTATGCATTTATAATTAATTGATCTTCAACAAAGATGCCAAGAATGTTAATGAGAAAAAGACAGTCTGTTTAGTAAGTGTTGTTAGGGAAACTGAATATCCACATGCAGAAGAATAAAATTGGGCCTTTATCTAATACCATATACAAAAATAAAATGAATTAAAGCCTTAAATGTAAGACCTGAAACTATGAAACAAGTTTGTCCAACCTTGCGGGTTGTGGGCTGCTTGTGGCCCAGGACGGCTTTGGATGTGACCCAACACAAATGCATAAACTGTCTTAAAACATTATGAGATTTTTTTGCCATTTTTTTTAGTTAATCAGCTATTGTTAGTGTTAGTGTATTTTATGTGTGGCCCAAGACAATTCTTCCAATGTGACCCAGGGGACCCAAAAGTTTAGACACCCCTGCAAAGTACTAGAAGTAAACTCAGGGAAAAAGCTTTTGACATGAGTTTGGGCAATGATTTTTTGAATATGATCCCCAAAGCACAGAAAACAAAAGCAAAAATAAACAAATGGATTGACATCAAACCAAACAGCTTCTTTATAGTGAAGAAAACTATCAACAAAGTGAAGAGACAACCTATGGAATGGGAGAAAAGTATTTCAAACCATACATATTGTATAAGGGATTAATATTCAAAATGTGTCATGAACTCAAGCAACTCAATGGCTAGAAAACATATAACCTGATTCATAAATGGACAAAGAATCTGAATCAGTATTTTCCAAAAGAAAATATGCACATCACTAATCATCAGGGAAATGCAAATTAAAACCACAATGAAGTATCATCTTGTACCTACTCAAATGGATATTATCAGGACAAAGATAACTAGTGTTGACAAGGATGTGGAGAGAAAGGAACACTGTTTTTCCACTGTACATTGTTGTTAGGAATGTAAATCAGCATAGTCATTATGGAAAACAGTAGGGAGGTTTCTCAAAAAATTAATACACTGGGTGCAGTGGCTCACACAGTATGAAAACTGTGTGGAGAACAGTATGGAAGTTTCTCAAAACAATAACAACAACAACCAAAAAAAACTAAGCCTGGTGCAATGGCTCACACCTGTCATCCCAACACTTAGGGAGGCAGAGGCGAATGGATTGCTTAAGCACAGGAGTTTGAGCCCAGCCTGGGTAACATGGCGAAACTTCATCTCTACAAAAAAAAACAGAACAATTAGCCAAGCATGACAGCACACGCCTGTAGTCCCAGCTACTCAGGAGGCTGAAATGGGAAGATCACCTGAGACTGGGGAGGTTGAAGCTGCAGTGAGCATTGATCACACCACTGCATCCAGTCTGGGCGACAGAGTGAGACCCTGTCTCAAAAAAAAAAGAAAAAAAAGAAAAGAAAAATAAGCAAGGAACTACCATAAGATTCAACAATCTCACTTCTTGGTATACATCCAAGGAAATGAAATCAGTATGTCAAAGAGATACCTGCACCCACATGGTCATTGTATGATTATTCACAATAGTCAAGATATTGATTCAACATAAATGTCAATAGATGTGAGAATAAAGAAAACATAATACACACACACACGTAAAAACATATACATAAATATAATTCTGCCTTAAAAATGAAGGAAATCCTGTCATTTGCAATAACATGAATGAACCTGGAAGACATTATGCTACATGCAATAAGCCAGGCACAGAAAGACAAATATGCATGATATCACTTATATGTGGAATCTCATAATGTCAAAGTTACAACAGTAGAGAGTAGAATGCTGGTTTCTGGGGCTGCGGTTGTGGGAATGGAGAGATGTTGTTCAAAGTGTACAGTTTCAGTTATGAAACTATGCAGGATGAAAAAGTCCTGGAGGAAAAAAACAATTAAAAAAGACTCCGGAGTCCTCTATGAGTCTACTCTCCGTTTCTCTCCACTTCCAGTCACCACATCTCTCTGCTTTGCTTAAATAAACTTATTCATCTAATTTTCCATTGCTAGCTCAAAACTTGGGCAGTTTATAACTAAGCTATTCAACTAGTATTGGCATCTTAATTAGTATTGGCATCTTTACTCTCTGTTCCTGTTCCCATATTAACTGTAGAATCCCAAACAGTCCTAAAATACAGATGTGATTCCTTCACTCCCAAACGCATAAAACATCCCATGCTTTCCCTTCCCTCCTAAACCTAAACCCCAAACACTTATGTAGTCCTGTACTCTATCATGTTTTTATCTTAATATCGCCCTTCATCTAAATTGCCTTTTTTCCCTGCCATGCCTGATGTCTTTCTGTTTCTTACTTAGACTGATGGAATCCTTTCATTTGAAGTACTCTTCTCGTTATTCTTATTTCTTAAAATTTTACCTCTTCTCTCCTTTAAAACTCAGAACATGTGGCCCAAAGTGTCAGAATATCAATCCTTGGTTTTATGCAATCAGTCAGTATTTTTCAAATATTAGATAAGTATATACTATATGTCACTAAATACTAGTTAACTCTCTTTGGAGTTAAAATAAGAGAAACCCAAATTAAACTTCTTTAATAAGAGACTTATTTAGAACACAATGGCTGAATTGCAATAAGGAATAATGGGAAATGATATACACTAGCTAGTCTGTCTTATTCAATACCACAGTAGATTTAGATTTCAAAACAATAAATCCAGAATATTTTAAAATAAATAATTAAGGAGTTTTCTGTAAAGGTAATAAAATCTCTCCAAGAGCCTAATGGCAACATTGCAGTTTAATTTTAGGAAAACCTGGATCTGTGGACACAATCATCATATTTCTCTCCCTATCATAATCTTTCTGCATGCTCTGTGCCTTCTATCATCAAATTTACTGAAGTATTTATTTCCCTTCTACTCAAGGACATGACAAAGAAAGTTCCCAAGATTATAGCTCCCCAGTTTCAAAATAGTGTGGCTAGACTGAGTTGGTATTTTTATCCATTCCAGATATCCAGGTGCCTTACTTCATTTGGGCTGTCATAACAAAATACCACAGACTAGGTATAAGCAACAGAAATTTATTTCTCATAGTTCTGGAGACAGAAATGTGGCCAAGATCAACATACCAGCTGATTCAGTGTCTGGATAGGGCCCACTGTTTCATAGATGAGAACTTCTTGCTTTGTCCTCACCTGGTAAAAGAAGCTAGCTAGCTCTCTGGGCTCTTTTACAATGGTACTAATGCTAATCATGAAGGTTCCACCCTTTTGACCTAATCATCTCCAAGGGCCCCTCTTCCTAGCACCATCACCATAGAGTTTAGAATTTCAACATATACATTTTGAGGAGACACATACATTCAGACCATAGTGCCAGAAAATTATCTGGTTGGTTCTACTTGGAGTATTTGCTGATACAGTATTTTTGAACCAGGGTTTGGAGTTACTTGGTCTCAGCAAGGCTTGGAAAAGTGGCTGCTTCCAGCAAACAGGGAGTTCTGGGTGTCCCTAATATCATAGGTGCCCATTGCAGAGATTGATAAAGATGAAGAAGAGGACCAAATCCTGCCTCAATAATGTCAGAATAGAGTAGAAGGATGAGATGCTTCTCTCTGGATATATTTAAAGCCATTTTCAAATTCAATAATATATTTTACCTAATCTTAGTATTCTTATTTCCTTTATTGCATTAATGTGTAATTTTACATTTTTAAAGATTAATCTCAATTTTAGCATTTTGGGGTAGTTACATTTAACATGGATTTTTAAATAGCTGTACTTGTGGGGAAATATAAGATCAAATTAGTCTTTAATATATTTTTCAAGTAATCTGAGTTGCAGCAGTGTGCTTTCACTTCCCTATCTAACCTTACTTCTTTTCGTGACTCTTCTGAACTATTCTCAGTTTAATGGAATTGCTCCAATTAAATTTTACAAAGCCTTATGAATGTCACTATCCAGGTATTTTAAAAGGTTTGGAAAGCACTTAAAATTCTACTGGGGGAACAAAGCCAGCAGCACCTCCTGCAGTATTTATTTCCTTCTTCTCTTACACCTGGACTACTTTATTTATCTGGCAGAGTTCTTTGCTGCCAAAAATATATTTAGTACACTTACTCCTCTAATTACCAGCGCACAGAGAAACTTGGAGAGGGGTCCCCACACTAAGAGCCAAATGGGAAGACGAGTGAGGTATTTCTAAGAAATTTGTTGAATAAAAATGTGTGATCTACAGTGGGCAGCAACCTAAGTTTTGAAGCAGCCACGTGGTGCGATCACTGGGCATTGTGTCAAAAGATCAGAGAATGTGAGGAAATTACAATAACAAGTGGGTGATATTTTTAGAATCATTTTAACATTCTTTATGTTTCAGGAGTAGAAAGAGAAGCATAATGACTATAAAATTTACCAAACACTTCCCAATTTCCCATTCCAACTCGTTCAATAGTTCAGTAACATTCTTTTATTAAAATAATTTACCGTTGGACTTTTATAGACAAAAGTTTACTTGGGGTGACTAATCTTTATTTAGAACCCTTCTCTGTACTACCCATTTTCCCGAGTCTTAATGATTATCACTTCCAAACAATATACTGAATAATTCCAAATTTCTCAATTTTTTAATATTTCCAGAAAATATGTAAACACTCTCACAGAAAATGGAAGGCAATTATTTAAATACTATAAAAGTGTGCTTTATTTAACAATAAAAAGTAAGTAAATTGAGATCCTTGTAAAGCTGAAGTAGTTTAAATTTCAAGGGTTGATATGTATTTATAATTTTGAGGGGACAGAATCATAAAAATGTTTGTTTATTGAGATGCAAGATGAAGTAAAAAAGAGTTTTCCAGAAAAAAAATTTTAAAGAACACTATGTTAATCACTAGCTTTTGTTGTTGCTACTGAACATGAATGAATGAAGTCATTAATTGCTCATGACCTTTTTCTTAAGTATCAAATTTACATACCTTTAATTCAGTATTTGTAACTTTTTCTGATTCATTTTTGGTTATATTATATACTGATGTATGCATATGCATCTTTCTGTGATACTTGTATTTTTGTTTCTTGTATCTTCAACAACTCAAATTGATAGTATCATTTAAATATAAGAGAATCCAGGATTTTCATCTGTTTTTCATTTGTAAGTAAATCTATGATCTTATTCTTTCCCTTAGTTGAATTATATACCATTTAAAATTGAAAAACTTATCTCTAAAATAAGGTGGAAGCTTTTAAACTAGTATAAAAGTAAGATTTGATGGCATATATTTTGTTGAAAACAACTTCTGTTAGCTTTGAAGTCTATGATCTATTCTGAGAGCTTTGACCATTTCTATTTTCCTCGATCACATTGCCTGGCATGTGACGAGAAATTATCTATTCACAAAATGATTGTCATTTTAATCTTGCAGCTTGTTACAATCTGGTAAAATACATTTTATGTGTCAATTAAAAAATTAAGTTTAAATTAAAATTCATTCCTATGGGGCACCACCACTCAAATGCCTCATCTTGCCTCAGTCATGTAGATAATCATATAATGAGATACCTGCATATAACACTAAGCTTGTTTGTGTGCTGTCAGTATCAATTCCTCATTCCTCTGTGTGGCTTTTGACACCTGTGAAAAGACTTATTCTCATTCCAAAAGCATTAAACACTGGAAAAAAAATGTGTATCAAACTCAATAAAAGTTCAGCAAATAGAGATTTCAAAGAAGAAAAAAATAAAATCACATAGATTCACCATCTAATTTCTTAGATTAATAAAGTGGATCTAGGTAGACCCCAAAAGGTCATTAGTTACCACATATGACATACCATTGTAGGGGCAGAGACTGCTTATTTTTTACTGATTTATTTTTGCTTCCAGCTTTTATTTTAGGTTCAGGAGATACCTAAAATTTACCCGCTACATGGGTAAATTGTGTGTTGCTGAGGTTTGGTGTACAAATGATTTTTGTTATCCAGGTAATGAGCATAGTACCCAATAGGTAGTTTTTTGATCCTCAGCATCCTCCCACCCTCTACCCTCAAGTGGGCCTTGGTGTCTGTTGTTCCCTTCTTTGAGTCCATGTGCACTCAATGTTTAGCTCCCATTTGTAAGTGAGAACATGCAGTATTTGATTTCTGTGTTGATTCCCTTAGGATAATGGCCTCCAGCTGCATGTATGTTGCTACAAAGGAAATGATTTCATTCTTTGTTATGGTTGTGCAGTATTTCATGGTGTATATGTACCACAGTTTCTTTATCCAGTCTACCACTCATGGGCATCCAGCTTGATTCTATGTCTTGGCTACTGTGATAACATACATGTGCATGTGCCTTAAGGTACAGCAATTTCGATTCCTTTGGGTATATACCTAGCAATGGGATTGCTGGGTCAGATGGTAGTACTGCTTTAAGTTTTTTGAGAAATCTCCAAACTGCTCCCCACTGTGGCTGAACCAATTTACATTCTCAACAGCAGTATATAAACATTCCCTTTTCCTGAAAACTTACCAAGGTGCTATTTTTGGATTTTTTTGTAATATCCATTCTGACTGGTATGAGATGGCATCTCAGTGTGGTTTCAGTTTGCATTTCTCTAGTGATTAGTGATTTTTAGCATTTTTTTTGTATGCTTGTTGGCCTTATGTATGTCTTCTCTTGACAAGTGTTGTTCATGGCCTTTATCCATTTATTAATGGAATTGTTTTTGTTTGCTGATTTGCTGAAGTTCCTTATAGATTCTGGATATTAGATCTTTGTCAGATGGACAGTTTGCAAATATTTTCTCTTATTATGTAAGCTATCTTTATACTCTGTTGATTGTTTCTTTTGCTGGGTAGAAGCTTTTTAGTTTAATTGGGTCCCACTTGTCAAACGCTGTTTCCGTTGCAATTGCTTTTGGAGTCTTCATCATGACATCTTTGCCAAGGCCTATGTCCAGAATTGTTGTCTTGTTCTGGTTCTCAAGAGGAATGCTTCCAGCTTTGGTCCACTGAGTATGATGTTGACTTGGGTTTGTCATAGATGGCTCATATTATTTTGACCTATGTTCCTTTGATGTTCAGTTTGTTGATGGCTTTTAACATGAAGAGAGATTGAATTTTATCTAAAGCCTTTTCTGTATCCATTGAGATAAATATGTGGTTTTTGTTTTTAGTTTTGTTAATGTGATAAGTCACATTCATTGATTTGTATATGTTGAATCAACCTTGTATACCAGGAAGTAAGACTACTCGATCATGGTGGATTAGCTTTTCAATGTGATCTTGGATTTGATTTGCTAGTATTTTGCTGAGGATTTTTGCATTTGTGTTCCTTGGAGATATTTGCCTGAAGCTTTCTTTTTTAGTTTTGTCTCTGCCCAGGTTTGGTATCAGTATAATACTGGTCTCATAGAATGAGTTAGGGAGGAGGCTCTCCTCCTCAAATTTTTGGAATAGTTGCGGTAAGATTGGTACCAGCTCTTTAAATATCTGGTAGAATTTGTCTATGAATCCATCTAGTACAGGGCTTTTTCTGGTTGGTAGTTTTGTTTTATTATTATACTGATTCAATTTCAAAACTCATAACTGGCCTGTTTAGATATTTGATTTCTTTCTGGTTCCATCTTGGGAGGTTGTATGTTTCCAGGATTTTATCTATTTCTTCTAGGTTTTCTAGTGTTTGTGCATACAGATGTTCATAATAGTCTTTGAGGGTTTTTTGTATTTCTGTGAGGTCAGTGGTTATGTCATCTTTGTCATTTCTAATTGTTTTTATTTGGATCTTGTTTTTTTCTTTATTAGTATAGCTAGTGGTCTATCAATCTTACTTACTCTTTGAAAGAAGCAACTTTTGGTTTTGTTAATCTTTTTTATGGATGTTTGCATCTCAGTTTTATTTAATTCAGCTCTGATTTTGGTTGTTTCTTCTCTACTGCTTGCACTGGGGTTTGTTTGCTCTTGTTTTTCTGGTTCGTCTAGTTATAATATTAAGTTGTTAATTTGAAATCTTTTTAACTTTTTGATGCAGGCATTTAGTACTGTAAACTTTCTTCTTAACACTGCATTAGCAGTGTCCCAGGGATTCTTGAATCTTGTCTGTTGGTTTTCATTAGTTTTCGATGAATTTTTTTTTCTGTCTTAATTTAATATCAGTCAGAAGCAAGTTGTTTTACCATTATGTAATGTCTTTCTTTTATTTTCTTTTTGTTGTTGTTGTTGATTTTTGTTAAAGTCTGTTTTGTCTGAAATAAGAATAGCAACACCTGTTTTTTTGTTTCATTGTTTGTTTTCTCTTTGCTCAACGGATCTTTCTCCAACCTTTTACTTTGAGCCTGTGAGTGTCATTGCTTGTGAGATGGGTCTCTTAAAGACAGCATACCATTGAGTATTGCTTCTTTATCAAACTTGCCACTCTGTGCCTTTTAAATGGGGCATTTAGCTAATTTGTGTTCAAGGTTAATATTGATATGTGAGTATTTGATCCTATCATTGTGTTGTTAACTGGCTACTATGTAGACTTTATTGTATCTTTATTGACACTTTATAGTGTCAGTGGGCTATGCACTTAAGAGTATTTTTGTGGTGGCTGGTACTGGTCTTTCATTTCTGTGGCTAGCACTCTGTAAAGAACCTCCTGTGAGGCAAGTCTGGTGGCAACAAATTCCCTCAGAATTTATTTGTCTGGGCTGGGCATGGTGGCTGATACCTGTAATCCCAGCACTTTGGGAAGCTGAGGTGGGAGGATCACTCTAGGCCAGGAGTTTGGGAATGTGCTTGTCTGAAAAGGATTTTCTCCTTCACTTATGAAGCTTAGTTTGGCTGGATATTAAATTCTTGGTTGGAATTTCTTTTATTTAAGGATGCTGAATGATATGGTTTGGCTGTGTCCACACCCGAATTTCATCTCAAATTGTAATTCCAATAATCCCCATGTGTCATGGGAGGGACCAGGTGAAGATAATTGATTCACGGGGGTGGATTCACCCATCCTGTTCTCATGATAGTGACTTAGTTCTCACAACATCTGATTGTTTTATAAGTGGCTTCCCCCTTTGCTGGGCACTCATTCTCTCTCCTGCTGCCCTGTGAAGAGGTGCCTTTCAGAGTGATTGTAAGTTTCCTGAGGCTTCTCCAGCCATGTAGAACTGTAAGTCAGTTAAGCTTCTTTTCTTTATAAATTACCCAGTCTTGAGTATATCTTTATTAGCAGCATGAGAATGGACTAATACAGTATATCGGTACCGGGGAGTGGGATGCTGCTATAAAGATACCCAAAAATGTGGAGGTGGCTTTGGAACTCGGTAACATGCAAAGGTTGCAACAGTTTGGTGGGCTCAGAAGAAGACAGGAAGATTGGGAAAGGTTGGAACTTCCTAGAGACTTGTTGAATGGCCTTGACCAAAATGCTGATAGTGTTAGGCACAATGAAGTCCAAGCTGAGGTGGTCTCAGATGGAGATAAGGAACTCGTTGGAAACTAAAGTAAAGGTCACTCTTGCTATGCAAAGAGACTGGTGGCATTTTGCCCCTGCCCTAGAGATCTGCAGAACTTTGAACTTGAGAGAGATGGTTTAGAAGAAATTTCTAAGCGGCAAAGTGTTCAAGTGGAAACAGAGCATAAAAGCATAATGTCATTACAGTTGTACAAGGGCTGTAGAAGAAAAGTTCAGGGTACAATGATATTATGAAACACTAAGAAAGGTGTCCCAATGTAAGCACTTTACAATTTAATTCTAAATGATGGCAAGGAGTCATCTAAGCTATAGGAACGGAACATAAAATGCCCCCAGAAAGAAGTAGAAATAAGCTTAGACTGTTTGAAAATAAAGGGAAGACAAGGATGACTGGGATATAATGAGATATAGTAGAATGATTTGAAATTACACTGCAGAGAAAAGTATACTGCAGATTATTTAGATCCATGCATGCCAAATTTACTATTTTAAGCTGGATTTTTAAAGCAATGGATCTAACAAACATATACAAAACACTCTACTCAACAACGGCAGAATACATAGTCTTCTTAAGAAAACATGAGACATTTCCCAGTATAGATGACATGTTAAGCCATAAAAAAGTCTAAAATTTAAGAAGATTGAAATCATACCAAGTATCTTTTCCAACCATAATGAAATTAATCAAGAAATCAACAACAAAGGAAAAAGTGGAAAATTCATAAATAAGTGAAAAGTAATGCAGTGTTGAATAACCATTGGATCAATGAATAAATAAAAAAGGAAATTAGAAAATACTTTGAAGCAAACAAAAATAACAACACAGCATAACAAAACATGGGATGCAGAAAAGGCAGTATGAAGAGTGAAGTTCATAGTGATAAAAGCCTACATTAAAAAAGTAGAAAGCACAATAGTGGGAAAATTGGAAAAAATTCAGTAAGGTTTGTAGCACTGTATTAATATTAATTTCTTGATTTTTGTATTGCAGTTATGTTTTTGGGAAAATATACACAGACTTATTCCAGAGCAAAAGTGCATTGCATCTACAACATACTGTCAAATATTTCAGAAAAAAACAGACTAAAGTAAATGTGGCAAAATGTTAACATTTAAGGAATCTGAAGTTTATACAGGAATTCTTTGTACCATTTTTGTAACTCCTGTAATTCTAAAGTTATTTCAAAATGTAAAGGCTAATCAATTATCTAAAATAAATAAGAAATATCACAAATAACCTGATTTTATAATTCAAGGGCTGCAAAGCAAGAACAAACTAAGCCCAAGGGTCGCAGAAGCAAGTAAATAACAAACATTTAAGCCAAAAGCAACAAAATATTTTCCAACATTGAAAAACAAAATAATGAAGCTGAGCTGATTTTTACAATTAATCTTAGCCAAAAGACCAAGAAGCAATAATAATTGTTTTTTAGGAATGATAAAATTGGCAAACCCTTAACTAGACTAAATACATAAGAAAGATAGAATACTAAAATGAATAAAATCAGAAATAAATGAAAAGACATTACAATTGATGCCAAAGGAATAAAAAGGATTATAAGAGGTTATTATAAATAATTATATACCAACAAACTGTATAACCTAGAAAAATAGATACAACTTACTAAGACAAAATCAAGAAGAAGCAGAAAGTTTGAACAGCCTAATAGCAACTAAGGAGATTGAAACAGTAATCAAAACCTCCCAGCAAATAGAAGTCCAGGACCAGATGGCATCACTGATGCACTACATCAATAATTAAAGAACAAATTTCAATCCTTCTCAAACTCTTCCAAAAATTGAAGAGGAAGTAATACTTCCAAAAACATTCTATGAGGCCAGTATATCCTGATATCATAGGAAGACAAGACTCCAGAAAAACATAAAACTGTAGATCAATATCCATAATTAATATTGATGCAGAAATTATCAAGAAAATACTAGCAAGACTGAATTCAGCAGCATATTAAAATGATTATACACCATGACTGAGTGGGATTTATTCCTGGTATGCAAGGATGGTTCAGTATATGAAAAATCAATTAATGTGATATACCACATTAACATAAAGAATAAAAATTATACCATTGTCTCAATAGATGTAGAAATAGCATTTGAAAAAATATTGCAATCATCCATGATACAAACACTCTAAAACCTTAGAATTAAAGAAACCTACCTCAGTGTAGTAATAAAGGCCATATATAAAAAGCCCACAGCTAACACCATACTTAACTGTGGAAAAAGTCAGTTTTCCGTCTACGATTAGGCATGAGACAAAGATGCCCACTGTTGCCATTTGCATTCACCAAAGTACTGTAAGTCCTAGCCAAAGCAGTCTAGAAGAAGAAATAAAAGGCATCCAAATAAGAAATGAAGAAGTAAAATTGTCCTTGTTTGCAGACAATATAACTTCATATAAAGAAAACGCTAAACACAAAAAAAAAAGAAAAGAAAAAATGGTTAGAACTAATAAAAATATTTGGTAAAATTTCATAATATAAATTCTAGATGCAAAATCAGTTGCAATTTTATAAACTAACCAACAATCTTAAAAGGAAATTAGGAAAACATTCCTATTTAAAATAGCACCAAAACGAAGAAAAATACTTAGAAAAAAAAACTTGATTAAAGAGATGAAAGACTTAAGTAATAAAAACTACAAAACACTGATAAAACAAATTAAACAAGACGCAAGGAAATGAAAAGACATCTTATGTTCATGAATTCTAAGACAGTATTATTAATATGTCCATACTACTCAAAACGATGTACAGATTCAATTTAATCCCTATCAGATTCCATGATATTTTTCAAAAAACAGAAATAACACTCAAAATCCACATGACCATAAATAGACAAATCAACCTTGATATAGAAGAACAAAGCTGAAGGTGGCACACTTTTCTTTTTATTAAAAAAATTATAAAACTAAAATAATCAAAACAGTATGATACTGGCATAAACACAGTTATATAGATCATTGGAATAAAATAGAGTTCTTGGAAATAAATTTATGAACACAGTCAACTAATTATTAATGAAGAGGCAAAGAATACACATAAGGAAAGTGTAGTTACTTCAAGAAATAGCATTGGAAAAACTGGGTATTACTACAAAGTAATGAAATTATACTTTTATCTTATACAATATGCAAAAACCACCTCAAAATGGATTAATTACTTAATCATAAGACATGAAATTATAAAATTAATAGAAGAAAACACAGGTGAAATCTTTCATGACATTGGTCTTGGCAATGATTTCATAGATGACACCAAAAACAAGCAACATAAACAAACATGGGACTACATCAAGCTAAAAATTGTCTACACAGCAAAAGAAACAATCAACAGAGTAAAAAGATAAACCACAGTATGGGAGAAAATATTTTCTATTCATACATCTGATAAGGGGTTAATATACAAAATACATAGAGAACTCTTAAAACTCAATAATGAAAAAACGTATAACCCAGTTTAAAAAAAAAATGGGCTAAGAACTTGAATAGCCATCACTCCCAAGAAGACATACGAATGTCCATCAGGTATATAAAAAATTCACAAGGTCACTAATCTTCTGTTTGCATATCAAACTACCAGATATTAACTAACACCTGTCAAGATGGGTATTAAAACACACGCACATACACACACACACACACACACACACACAAGTGTTGGCAAGAATGTATAGAAATTGGAACCCTTGCACATTGTTGGTGGGAATGCAAAATGATGCAGCTGCTATAGAAAACAGTATGGAAGTTCTTCAAAAAAGCAAAAAGAGAACCACCATATAATCCAGCAATCTCACTTCTGGTTATTTATCCAAAAGAATGAGAATCAAGTTCTCCAAGAGATAATAGCATTCCTATGTTCATTGCAGTACTGGCCAAAATAAAGATGTGGAAACAACCTAGATGTTCATTGATAGATGAAAAGGCAAAGAAGGGGGATCTCTTATTCAATAAATGGTGCTGGAAAAACTGGCCAGCCATATGCAGAAAACTGAAACTGGACCCCTTGCTTACACCTTAAACAGAAAAAACTCAAGATGGATTAAAGACTTAAATGTAAAACCCAAAACCATAAAAACCCTAGAAGAAAACCTAGGCAATACTATTCATGACATAGGCATGGGCAAAGACTTCATGACAAAAAAAAAAAAATGCAATTTCCACAGAAGCCAAAATTAATAAATGGGATCTAATTAAACTAAAGATCTTCTGCACAGCAAAATAAACTGTCATCAGAGTAAACAGGCAACCTACAGAGTGGGAGAAAATTTTTGCAATCTGCTCATCTGACAAAGATCTAATATCCAGAATGTACCAGGAACTTAAACAAATTTACAAGAAATAAACAAACAACCCCATCAAAAAGTGGACAAAGGATATAAACGGACACTTCTCAAAAGATGACATTTATGTGGCCAACAAACATATAAAAAAAGCTCAACATCACTGATCATTAGGGAAATGCAAATCAAAACCAAAATGAGATACCATCTCATGCCAGTCAGAATGGCAATTATTAAAAAAGAAACAATAGATACTGGCAAGTCTGTGGAGAAAAAGAATGCTTTTACACTGTTGGTGGGAATGTAAATTAGTTCAACCATTGTGGAAGACAGTATGGTGATTCCTCAAGGGCTTAGAACCAGAAGTACCATTTGACCCAGCAATCCCATTACTGGGTGTATATCCGAAGGAATATAGATTGTTCTACTATAAAAACACAAGCACATGTATGCTTATTGCAGCACTATTTACAATAGCAAAGACTTGGAACCAACCCAAATGCCCATCAATGATAGACTGGATAAAGAAAATGTGGTACATATATACCATGGAATACCACGCAGCCATAAAAAGGAACAAGATCATGTCCTTTGCAGGGATATGGATGAAGTTGGAAGCAATCATCCTCAGCAAACCAGCACAGGAACAGAAAACCAGACACCACATATTCTCACTCATAAGTGGGAGTTGAACAATGAGAACACATGGACACAGGGAGGGGAACATCACACATTGTGTCCTGTTGCAGGGTGGGAGTTGAGGGAAGGAAACTTAGAGGACAGGTCCATAGGTGCAGCAAACCACCATGGTACACGTATTCCTATGTAACAAACCTGACTGTTCTGCACATGTATCCCGGAACTTAAAATAAAATTAAAATAATTAAAAAAAGAAAATATGGTAAAATTGAATACTATTCAGCATTAAAAAGGAAAAAAAAACCATTTCAAATATGAACTTAAATGAACTTTTAGGACATTATATATGTGAAATAAGCCAGTCACATCAAGACAAATATTGCATACTTCTACTTATATAAGGCATCTAAAATGGTTAAGTTTATAAAATCAGAGTGGGATAGTTGTTACCAGGGGCCTGAGATAGGGAGAAATAGGAAATTATTAATCAATGGTCTTAAAGTTTCAGTCAAGAAAGATTAATATGATTTGGAGATCTTTTGCACAATATTGGACCTATTTATAGTCAAAAACAAAGTATTGTTCACTCAAAAACTTGCTAAGAGTGTAGATCTCATGTTAAGTGTTCTTACCACAATATGATAAAAATAAGCTGGATATATTAAAGATCAAAGAATTATTGAAGCTTAGAATATATTTTAAGATTAGAGTTAACAAAGAGTTTAAGTACATAAACCTTGAGGTAAATACAATAGAATGAAAGGAGTTTTATGTTTTTCTTTTTCTATGAATTTTTTTGTATCAAGAGAGGTATAGATAGCTGCAAATCATAGTGGATTCTCGGAATAATAGCCATTAGAGTTGTAAAAATTACTCCAGCTTTAAGACTTGTCAAAACAATTTCATCATTTCAGAAAGGAATTCTAGCACATATGTCAGTGTCAGCTGTGTGACAGTAAAGAATCCAGTTTCAGTGTAAGTGGGTTTAAATGGCTCTTGCTGCCCCCTTAGCTCTCCTTTTCTTAAGAGTGGTTGTTAGAGAATACCAACATATGGTGTATTTGGCAGTAAAACATCATTAGTGAAAAAAACCTGCAACTGCAGAAAGATGCAAGAATTATGACAATTACAAAGAAACTTAGCGCTTGACAATATATGTGGTTTAAAGATGTTATTTTTCTATTCTACAAGGGATATTATGCTGGTACTTCAGCAGCATTCATTTCCCTAGTTATATAGCAATAGCCTTCAATTTTTGTTTAGGAATTGATCCTAAATAAGCATAATACCATTCTGCCACTGCAGTGATTGTTTCAGGGTTAAATCCATGACACATAAACATATGATCAGATTTGCTGGTACTTCTTAAAAAGTGTCTTTCTGCACTAGATTTCCAATTTTGACAATGTAGAATTGAAGTTTCTTTTGCCAGCTTTTTTCACAATACAAGGAGAATAGAGTCAACCTAAAAATTGCAAATGGGAGATATAAACTGGATCTGTTGATGTTACCAGAACCCTTGTATCCAGTCACATCCTCAACCTGGATCTGTCTGCCACCTGAGCTAAAGAAAATTTTTCTTTCTGCTTAAGCTTATTTGGTTGAATTTGCTGGTGTATTACTCCGTTTTCACACTGCTGATAAATACATACCGGAGACTGGGTAATTTATAAGGAAAAAGAGGTTTAATTGGCTCACAGTTCCACGTGGCCGGGGAGACTTTACAATTAGGGAAGAAGGTGAACAGCATGTCTCACATGGCAGCAGACAAGAGAAGAGAGCTTGTGCAGGGAAACTCCCCTTTATAAAACCATCAGATCTCATGAGGCTTATTCCCTATCACTAGAACAGCAAGGAAAAGCCCCACCCCCATGATTCAATTACCTCCCACCAGTCCCTCCCACAACACATGGGAATTGTGAGAGCTACAATTCAAGATGAGGTTTGGGTGGGGCACAGCCAAACCATATCAGTTGGTATTGCTATGGGTATAAGTATATTTATTTTTTTGTCATTATTGACTAAAAGAGTGAAAACTGATGAAATACTCTCAAGGTAGATTATCTCTAAGAAGAGTATCTTATAATCAATAAAAGAAAATCCAAACTATCAATGAAAATATATTAAATTGTCAATCCAATAAATATTTTGGAACCCTTTTTTTTTTTTTTTATAAAGGGAGTGGGCTTGGAGACAGTCGTACACAGACCTGGCCCTTCATGGAGGCTTTCTTTATCTGGAAAAGGAAATTGAATAGATAATTGCAATGCTAGGCATTCATGTCAGAGATCGTAGCTTCCATTAGAGCAAATAGGTAACACAATTATGGCTGTTGACATTAGCCGGGCGTGGTGGCAGGCGCCTGTAGTCCCAGCTACTCCGAGAGGCTGAGGCAGGAGAATGGCGTGAACCCAGGAGGTGGAGCTTGCAGTGAGCCGAGATTGCGCCGCTGCACTCCAGCCTGGGCGACAGAGCGAGACTCCGTCTCAAAAAAAAAAAAAAAAAAAAGAAATCAATGTTGTTTAGATAATATTTTGATGCTTAGCATTTTGTATTATGTTTTTGTTTGTTTTCATGTCTGTATTTCCATCTAGGTGATTATCTTCTGTTACTTTTTAGACATTAAAAATTGTTTGAAAAATGAATAAATGAACAAAAAATAGGTGCTAGTATACTTATACTCACATTTCCTATAGGACAGACAGAGCATCCTTTTATAATAAGCACCTTTTTTGCCTACTGCAAAATGCCAGAGCTGTGATTTGCCTGTTGCATTTCAGTCACACACAGCTGTTAGAGTTCCTGAATATTTTTAAAACCAGTGATGTGAAGGTTTGGATTTGGAAAGCTTAGCAATTTTAAGGAATTTCATCACCTTATTTTGTTGAAGGGAAAAAGGGAATTTTGATCTAGTAAAAAAAAATCTTTTATGATATATGTTTAATGGTAGTGCTCCAGAATTTCAATCAGGGGCAACTGAGAGTAAATGTAACAAATTCTTCTGAAATCCAGGGGACAAACAACGAGGCTGAGGTACTTGAATCCATTTGTTAATGGAGAATACTTGACTAAGATGTATGGCACACTTTTTATTTATTTGCAGTGGCTCAAAGGCAAATGCACAATTCAAGGCTAGTTTTTAATGTGAAACATTAAATTAAAAGCTTCCCTTAGGGACTTTAAATGCATGTCTAAGAGAATAGTAACTCTTAGATCTTTTATGATGATTTGGCTTGCTTTTAAATCGTTTCAGATGGGTTGGAGTTTTTGGATGGCATTTTCTCATCATCAAACCATTTGGACAGCTATTAGTAACAGGGATTGTGTTAATAGATTTAACACAAAGTCACAAAATTTTTGCTATAAGAAATTAACAATATAAATCATTTTAACATAATGTATCTACTTTAGGATTTTTTTTATATCGGATGTAGCAAGGAATAGATTATTCAATATACTTCCCCAGAGATTTCATATTTAACATCTGCATGCTGTAGGTGGTAGGGGATATTTAGTTTATCTTCTCTAGTATGGAAGAAATATTTCCCCCCCTAGACATTTCTATCCTCTTGCTCCCCTTGTTTTTCCTCTCTGTGGACATAGGGAGTTACTCTGTTGGTAGGTACAGTCACTGGTTCACCTTTCTGTATTTGGTGGAGAAAATCAATCTCAAATCCCCAAGGCAAGGAATTTGGTTGACGATTATACTATTTCCTCTACCACACCCCCAGCCCTGACAACAGGGAGACAGAGACTCTGGTTTTTTTTTTTTCTTTACATTTCGAACATTTCAAAGTTCCTATTAAGTGTGTGTGTGTGTGTGTGTGTGTTGTAGTGTTTTGGTGATAAAAGTTGAATAAATATTGAAATGCCCAGTGCTTATTGTACTTATAAGCTGTCTTGTACTCCAGCCTTTATTGAAAATAAAACTAATATGTAGTGATCCATTTTAATGTATTTGTTATCTAACCTAATGGTGTCTATTTCAAGAGGAATACAAGAGAATGTCATTTATTGGCTACATCAAACCCCATCTGGTCTTCTTAACGTTACCCACACAAATTCTGTTCTACAGCTAAATCAAATTACTTGCACTGTCCAGATATTCCAAACTCACATAAACTTGTTATTTTGCATAGATTGGCATCACACTCTCCTTTTTGTTGACTAGAAAATGACTATTTGTCTTCTGGGACTTTAAACATGTTTGCCCTAGGACAGATCTAGTGACCCAGTTTTTTCTTGAAACAGGATGTCATACAACCCTGAACCCCAATTCCTATAAGAAAAGGTTCTGTAAACTACTTCCAAAAGGCCAAATCTGACTCACTTCATGTTTTTGTAAATTAAGTTGTATTGGAACATAACCATGACCGTTTACATACGCATTATGTATGCCCACACTCATAGCACAATAGCAGAGTTGAATAGTTGTAACAGATATCATGTGGTGCACAAAGCCTATAATATTTACTATCTAGCCATTTATAGAAAATGTTTTCTAAACCCAACTCAAGTCTATGATTGCCTGATATCAAATCCCAGGTATTCCCTTTATATAGAGTCATTGTTTTCTAATTTATCACAAGCTCTGGGTAAACAATTTTTATAATTTTTACACCTGCCACCATTGAATCTCACACACACACACACACGCACACACACACTCTTTCTGGGAGGGTAGCCATAAGAATAAATCTGTAGGAAGAAACAGTTTTGTCAATATAGTCAAGGGGTCATAAGCCCGGTGATAGAATAAAAATAAGGGCCACAATTTAAGGAAATAACAGAATTGAAAGAATAAGAATAAACACTAATGCTGGGCTATTAGCATAATGAGATCTGGTATATCAGTATGATGAGATTGGGTTCAGCTGTTAATTCTAAGAGTAGATTCAAGAATGTATTTACACATATTATGGGAGAGGATTGGTAGTTTATAAGAACAATGGGAGACAATAGAATCTCACCATTTATTTGTTTATTCCTTATAGACATATTCCTGATGTTTTATGCTGCCTGCTAAAGATCCATTAGATATCTCAAGGGACTAGGCCTATTAGCCTCCAACAACAATAAATAGGTCTAATAGTTGTTGACACTCCTTCTCTTTGTTAAACCTCTTTTTATAACATTGTTGAAGAAGGATTATAAGTGGAGTGCATCCAGTTGTCTCAGGGAAAGGCTATTGTGAGTCTCTCTGAGGGAAGGAGCTCAATGAAGCTTTATATTTCCAATAAATTTATCTTTATCCTTCCTGCCAGAAGAAACTCCAACATATAGGCAGTATATCAGTGCTGCAAGTTTTCTTCAGGCACGGAAGTACAAGGGGGTGGATGAGCATTCTTTTGGACTAAATTCAACATTATGGTTCCTACAAACTTGACCATAAGTAAGAAACATGGAAAGAAGTTGATGCTGTAAAATTGAGGAAGAATTTGCTGAGCAATGGCTGTAGATACTGCTTATGCAACTGGCATCTGCTTGAAAAATTGGATGAAGATAAAAGCTACAGAAAATTGCAGAGTCTGAAGTTTATGATGGTGAGGAATCGAATGCATTGCCAACATCAGAGTCCCACTCCCAGGAGATTAAAAAGATCTGGAAAAGCTTCACCCCTTTGAAATCACAAATGGCTGAGACAATGATGAAAATATAAAGATGGTCAAGCTGTGTTTTCTTACCTTTAGAAAGTGTAGTGTAGACCATTCTAATATCAAAACAAATTTGATAATTTATGCCAGATGGAGCTGTCTCCTAGAATACAATTTCAAGCATTTACCCACAGATTGTGAGCCCTAGAACAAATGATTTCATAACTCTAATCCTCAATGTTCTTACCATTAAAATAAATATAAGCCTGGGATTACCATGAAGGTTAGATGAGATAATGACTAATATGTAGGTGACAGGTAGTTTTAGTAAATATTTGTTTCTTTCTTCATCTTATTATTTAGAGCTGAAATATCTTTTTGGAATCTTGAGCTGATTGATCAAATAATATACACACTCTACCAATTAGTAATTACTACTCTTTATAACGGGCTATAAGATTTTAAATGCACTGCATCATTGTATAAGGCCCTTAGATAACTTCTCGGTATTTCTAGAGATAATCTTGTAGAATTTTCTGATTTAGAATATTATCTATATTGTGCTTGAATTTAATTGACAGGTAGACTAAATATATCAGTCCTTTTTGGTCACACTCATTTTATATTGGAAATTGAACACAATTTCATGAATTCAGAAGTTACCCATGAATTTAGCCCTTTGGAATGCTTTTTTTTTTTTTTCAACTTGGAAGCTTATATACTTTTTTCTTTAAAACAAAGATTATAAAAGTAATTTGTGTGATTCAAAGTTACTAATTTCACTCAAATAAACTGATTAATTAGAAAGTCCTGTTGACATTTTAATTATCTTTTTAAAAAATTCAATTTTAAGGTTTTCTGAAGTTAGATTTGTTTGTAACCTCTTCAATTCCCCACCAATCTTCTGGATGAGGAGATTGAAGCCTGAGATTTGAAATCGATTCACATTGAATAATGCTGTAGCTAAGAATGCCACAGGTCTTCTCAGTACTAGCTAAATGATGTTTTCCATTCAAGCATGCTACCATTTCCTTTGCTTCCCTGCAAACTTTGGCAAACATTATTATTTTATTATTTTTATCATTATTTTTATTATTATTACTTGAATGCACAGATGATTTTAAGGCCAAAGTAGTTTCTGTACCAGTTGTTCTGTTGGAAGCCTCCAAGTGGCCATCACCTTGCTCTTACAGGAATATATATATGTATTTTTAAGTACAGTTGTATGTCATCTGTGTGTGTATTATCTCATGCAACTCTATTCCTTACAAGGAGTTGCATTTGTAGGGTGGCAAAGCACCCACAGGAATGTTTGCTTATAGTCTAGAGAAGAATTTGACAGCTGCAATTTGCATTTAGAAGAGTTAATGGCAATATCCCACTAATATGTTTGTCACTTATAAACAAGTTTGGAATGCTGGTCCAAGTGTATCTCAATTTAAAGAATTTCAATAATTAGAAAATAGGTTACTTAAAAGAATTAGCAATTATATTAAAGAGAAAACACCCACTGTAGTATGAATTTTAATTATTTATAAAGCAGAAATTCAGTTTACTAACTCATTTACATAAAATTTTAGTTCAACAAGAGAGGTCAGAGTATTTTTAGTTGTTTTAGTTTTTAATCTATCTCATAGGAAAAATAGGACATACAATATAATCTCCATGGAAAAGGAATTTATGATTCAAATAAACTGATTAATTTATCTAAAAGATGCAGTGAAGTGTGTGTGTGTCTGTGTGTGTTTGTGTGTATCTGTGTGTGTGTCTGTGTGTGTGTGTATGTGAAGAGGAAATGTCAGAGATCAATCTAATCACTTCTCTAGGTTTAGTGTCCTTTCCTATTTCCTATTCTTTCTGATCTCTTTGGCACTGGAGTACAGTGCAGAAAAAGTAGGGAACTCTATTTATCACACCACGGACATAGTCAACAACACAAGCAGCAGTTTCATTACACCTTTTACATATAATTCAAAAAGAAATTTGTTGTCAAAGTTTAAATAAAGCATAATTGATTCTGCTGGAAGACCTTTTCTGTCAAAACAGAGAAAAGATGTAATAGCAGAAGTTTGGACATTAATCCTCTGATTACAGAGACATTTTCAATGAAAGAAGAATTAAAGCAGAATTAGGATTGTTTTTGAGTTGAAACTTGTGAGAAAACTTAAGATGTGAAAAATCGCTTGCATGGAAGTAGAAAATCCAAACATTGCTTAGGGAGTGGAAAACCGTACTGATAAAATGACTCTTTAGCAGAACTGACAGGTCTGAAAAGTGTGACTGCAGGAATGACAAATTGTTTGTAACTTGACACAGGAAACTGGGAACCAGAGTAGTATTTTGGCAAAAGATCACCCAGAAGATTAGTCATCCCTAGAAGAGCACCCTCTCAAGTAGGCAATGTGAGAAACACATGTGGTTTCTGAATCAGACAGATCAAGGTTTTTCTCATCGTTTTGATGGAGGATGGATGGTCTGTAGAGGAGCTGATGTATGTCTTTGATAAGAAGACAGATCAAAAAAAGAATATCTTTTGGCCAAGTCTAGCAATGTCAAGGTCTTCTGGTTTAGGAAAGGATGGATTACTACAAAGAACGTGTGATGGCTTGTGCTGAGTTCTTCTCTTCCTTTCTTTTCTCAGCTTTTGTATTCACTTCCTTTTTTTTCTTTTTTTTTAAGGGTTTTATTATCAAAGTCTTGTAAAATAATTTCAGAAATTGTACATCAACATGGCACAGACTGTAGCCTACTTTTGTTTTTACTGTACGAAGTGGAGCTTGAAATGTCTGTAACAAAGAAAGCAGTTGCCTAACTACTTTGCATATATAACATGAAATCACTGTGTGCCTAAGAATACTACTGCAGTAACACAAATTTATCAGTTTTATGCAACTTGAGATTTTACTATTTTTTTTGAGACAGAGTCTCACTCTGTCGCCCAGGCTGGAGTGCAGTGGCACGATCGAGGCTCACTGCAACCTCCACCTCCCACGTTCAAGTGTTCTCCTGCCTCAGACTCCCGAGTAGCTGGGATTACTGGCGCTTACCACTAATTTTTCTATTTTTAGTAAAGATGGGGTTTCACCATGTTGGCCAGGCTGATCTCGATCTCCTGACCTCAGGTGATCCGCCCGCCTTGGCCTCTCAAAGTGTTGGGATTACAGGTGTGAGCCACTACAGCCAGTCAGATTTTCTCTTTTCTCTACATATTCTTGGAACACTCACTATAATATAGGTGTTATTCTAGACAGTAGGGACACTGAGATGAACAAAGTATGATTTCACTGTACTTAAGTTGTTCTTCTCTAGTAGTGAAATATATTGTAGCACAGTCTCTTGAACACCCGTGTTTCCTGGGAGTCACCTCGCTAAGCACCATATCAGCAGAACATACCAACCTTCTCCCACTTCTTCTTTAGGTAGCTAAATCCAATGACTTTATCACATTTTATCTATAAAGCTTCGTCATCCATGGCAGTCTTCATCTTCACGTAGGTTATTGGCTCAAGGATGGCAATTTCAGAAGGGGTACCATGGAGAACGTTGTCAGGGTCCTTACAGAACGACCACATGGCTCCACTGGAGCGTGTTTCATAGCTTTAGACGTCACACTAAACTTTACGTAAGTAATGGGGAGGGTGAGTCAAAGCATTTTTTCACTAGCCAAGGGCAAAAAACAATTCCTGGAAATCCTGAGAATCAGAGCTTAGGAGAGCAAACAATATCTGTTAGATTACTAAATACAAACTATTCATTTTAGAGTGTAAAGACTCTGGGACTAGGTATGAAGGGGACCCCACATTAGGATCACTATGATCATTAATAGTGAAGCCAAGGCTTTTATTTCCCCCCAGGAGGTGGATTGGAGGCGTTGTTAGCCGGTCTTTTCTACTTGGAAAGACAAAATAGTGTGTAGAGTTTCGCATTGTGAACTTTTAACCAAAAAGCAACTCAGGAACTCAACAGAAAAACTGAAAGAAAACCCAGACACTTTGAAAGAAGTGATGGGCAGCAGGCTACACCATGAGCGAGGTGGAAAGCTGTGTCTCCAGAGCATGAAAGGGGAGAGACTGTCTCCATGATGTACAGTCCCACGAGCGAGCCGGGTAATCCAGGCCACGTGACAGCACCTTGCTCCTGCACCGCGCTGGTGCTGACTTAATCAGCTGTGGTAAGTATATGAGAAGAAGTAGAATAGGGACACGCTTTACATGCATTCCCGGACCCCAGCAGGGAGGGAAGCCATTCCTAATATTAACTCATAGTGAAATGGGAAGTTCCCTCATCCCTGTCACAGGGTGCACAATGGGAGTGTTGCTAGCTTCTTCAGTGACCCGTTACTCAAACCTCTTGCGGAGCATACAGAAGGGCAGGCTGTGGGGCTCTGATCCCACAGCAGTGTCTAGGGGTGAATGTTTACAGCTGAAGCCCCAGTGGGGGTGTTACAGGGTGCTCTTTTAGTTTAGCCGTCCGCCGGTGGCTTGTGTTAGCTCAATTAAACCTCTGCCTTATCACAAGGACAGAGAGCTTTCTGTATCCCCGGGTTCTTGCCTTGGTGTACCAGAAGGACCAGATCACATGTGGGCTTGGAGAATGAGTGCAAGGTTTTATCGAGTGGAAGTAGCTCTCAGCAGATGGGGGAGCCAGAAGGGAGATGGTTTTCCCCTGGAGTGTGGCCGCTCAACAGCCTGGGCTCTCCTCCAACTGCCCCAGCCAAACTCCGCGTCATTCTGCCAGCCCACTGCCTGCCAGTGTGCTGGCATCTGTCAGTATGCTCTTCCATCAGTGTGCTCCCTCAACGTCCAGCCACTAAGGTCTTGAGGTTTTTATAGGCACAGGATGGGGACGTGGCAGGCCAAGGTGGTCTTGGGAAATGCAACATTTTGGCCCGAAGACAGGGGTGCCTGTCCTCACCTAGGTCCATGGCCACAGGCCCGGGATGGAACCCTGACCAGGGACCACTCCCTTCCCTTCCCAGAACTTCCCTTCCCCCTTTCCGTCTCAATAGGAGAACTCCTGGAAGTCTGCCGGCTAACTTAGGTGGTGGTCACAAACTGAGAGAAGCTCCCAACTGAGATTCATGATGTAACCTTGGGTGGTGACTAACCCCTTATCCAAAACTAAGGGATGAGCAAAAAGTGTGCTGTACCCACGCAGGAGCTGGGTGCCCCTGCTTTGCTAGTAAATCAGGAGGGGTGTGGCCTGAAAGCTGGCAGTTTTTGTCTCAGTGGAGAAGCCTTGTGGCCTTGGGCAGTTTTGCATTCTGAGCACAGGCTGCCTGGAACCCAGCTAGCTGTTGCTAGTAGAATACCTCGGGTGTGAGACCTGCCTTATTAAATATGTGGGAGCTGAGTGGGGAAGCTGCTTGGTACCCTCTCTTTCCCAGTGCAGAGAATTTTGTGCTGTGCTTCTCCTTGGAATATTACCCCAGCAGCCAAGGAACTGCCCTCTGATCCCCACTGAAACCGCTGCTTGCATCCATACATCGGGAGCCAGGACACACCTTGCCTGACCCAGCCCCCACCCAACTTTGCCCCTCCAGCTGTCCTAGTAATGTTATACAATAGAGAGAGATGTTTGAAATCTCCAAAGCCCCACCTCTTGCCTAAGAGTACCTCCCCTAAGTAACATAAGGCAAGCACAAATCCCACTGCTACCACTCCAGCTGGCACCCTTTTGCAAGAACCACCTCCTGGCTGAAGGCCAATCACCACAGCCCATTGCAGCATTGCAGGCACAATAACACAGAGCTTAGGTTGAAGAAAATTTCTGTGCAACCTCAGTTACTACAATTGCCTACATCACCCTGGCTAACCAGGAGGTCTTGATCCTGTCCATGTGCCCAGTATATTACGACTACAGCTGGCACTCGAGAAAGCCAACACACTAAGGCTATATAAAACCAAGAAAATCTTTCAGAATCTACATCACTCATCTGCCACCCCCAGCAAAGCTGATGCTGGTACTCACTTCTGGGAGACTAGAGGACAGGTCAGATTGGTCCAGCTCCACTCAACATTGACTCTTCTGGAGCTAAGAGTGGAGCCCAAGCCACAGCACATCCTGCAGATCTATCCACAGCTTGAGGCATTAGAAAGCTTCTCTAGTTGGCTGGCAAGAGACAGAGACAACCAATTCTCCTTAGAAAGAAAAACCAAAATTAATAGTGCATAATCATAGCCCAAATGGAATGTTATCAAGAGAATGCTAGAGTCTATCGGAGAGTTCACTGAAAGAAGTTATATACACTGGAAGAAATTGTATACAGTATATACACATATGCACAAAAGAAAGTAACATGAAGCTGGCAGAGATCAAACTCTGAAAGATGTAGTATTCCATGGAAAGGGTGGTTGGGAGTGCTCTCAGACTCTCTAGCCCCTGTGGCAGACTGCTGGTTTCCAAGCTCAAGGAGGGTTTCTTGCATGCACAAGCACAAATACTGGAGTAGGCTATGATTTGGGGCCTCCTTGAGGGCATTACCTGGCTCACACAAGGTTCTTGTCTTTCCCCCCAGAACTGAGCTGTAGTAGCAGGCACTATACTGGGTGTGCACTCATTGTGAAACTTTGTTCTGCTCAGGGTCCTTCAACTCTTATATCTTCACATCACTGGATTCCTTGCAGACATTCTCCAGCACCAATCTGGAGTACAGCAGCCCCATAGAGCAGCTATACACAGAAGGGCAGCAGGATTCACAGTAGTCTGGACCTCAGGGACTGCTACTCATAGGGGAAGTTGGAGTGCAATACATCAAGGGAGAACCCCATGGGACGAAAGAAACCACACTTAAGGTCTTGAGTCCCAGAACATTCTGCTTATGGGAAGTTTCTTTCAGCAGAGGCACAGGTGCAGTGCTGGACTCAGTGGAGAAAGACTGTAGTTCTGTCCCAACAGTCAGGCAGCCCTTGCGGTTGTGAAGGGTGTTGAAAAGGGGGAATTCTTTCCATCACCCATCACTGCAGATACAGCTGGGGCTTCTCCCCCAGAAGCTTGGCATGAGTGCATCTGTAGATGAGCTTTCTGAAAAACTTCACGTTGACTGCATTCCTGCAGGAGCAATGCCTTCCAGGTTCAGGCTTGACTGAATGGTAGAGTCACAGTCCATCTCAAAATGGAACATCGTTATTCCTGAAGATGAACATGGTTGCATATTTTATCTGAATAGCTATAACACTGGGTCAGGAGTGTGACAGGGAGGTAGATCTCTTCCTCTTGGCCTGGAAGGGGAGCTGAGGTGGCTCCCCTCCCTTCTCCCTGAAAATACCTCAGTGCACTTCAATAAAGCTTTGTCAGCTTCTCCTGTCAAAGCTGGGACTTCTTCCCATCACTGGGATATTGTATTTACCCTGCTATAGCCACAGTCTATTTTTACCTGTGGACACCTCCTAAAGGCCTGAAGCCTGAACTGTTCAATCTAATGAATAAAATATTGGGGGAAAGAAATTTTAAAAGTGCACACTACTGGGGAACAATATAAGCTTCATGAGACCTCTGCCATTCTGGCCCCACAGGAGACAGTGAACCTACTCAAACACCCAGAACATTGCTACTACAACCAGTATCTGAGAAAGCAACTGCACAAAGATTCTCTATAACCAAGGAACCCACATAGAGTATTTGCCACTGAATGCACTCAGAGTCAAAGATAGGAGATAAATTTAAAATTAGTGTCATATCATCAAAAGGAAAAATGATTTAAAAAAACCCCAGTGTAGTCAAACATAAATTAAAAAAAAAATCTTTCCAAATGAGAAGGAACCAGAAAAATAATTCTAGCAATATGAAAAATGGGATTATATAACTCCCCCTAAAAAATTACATTAACTCTCCAGCAATGGATATGAACCAAAATGAAATCTTTAAAATACCAGATAAAAAAATGAAAAGAATAATTATTAGGTTGTTCAATGAGATACAAGAGAAAGTTGAAAACTAGCATAAAGAAATTAACAAAACAATTCATAGTATAAAAGAAAACGTTTCTAAAGAGATATATATTTTAAAGAAAAATCAATCAGAAGTTCTGGAAGTAAAAGACACATTTAGGAAACTACAAAATACAGTGGAAAGTTTCAACATTAGACTAGACCAAGTAGAAGAAAGAATTTCAGAGCTTGCAGATAAGTCTTTTGTATTTACCTTAATCAGACAAAAATAAAGAAAAAAGGAAATAAAAGAAATGAATAAAGTCTCCGAGAAATATGGGATTATGTAAGATATCCAAACCTAAGAATCATAGGTGTGCCTGACGGAGAAGAAAAAGTGAACAGTTTGGAAAATCTGTTTCCAGGAATAATTGAGGAAAACTTCCTTGGCCATGCTAGAGGTTTAGACATCTAAAAACAAGAAGCTCAAAGAACTCCTAGGAGATTAATTATGAAAAGAACATCACCAAGGCGTATAGTCATCAGGCTATCTAAAGTCAAAATTGAAGAAAGAATTTTAATTGCAACGAGACAAAAATATCAGGTAACATATAAAGGAAAACTTATGAGACTAACAGCAGACTTCTCAGCAGAAAATTTACAAGCCAGAAGAGTCTGGGGTCCTATATTTAGTCTCCTTAAACAGAATAACTATCAGTAAAGGAGTTTGTATTCAGCAAAACTAAGTTTCATAAATGAAGGAAAAATAAAGTCTTTCCTAGACAAGCAAAAGCTGAGGGAATGTGTCACCACTGGACTAGCCCTACAAGAAATGTTAAAAGAAGTTCTAAATGTTGAAACATAAGGTCACTACACACCAGTATAGAAACTCTTCAAGTCATAAAACAGTAAAACAATGAAGAAAAAAAAGCAAGTAGGCAACAATCAACACTATGACTAGAATGGTACCACATATCTCAATATCAATGTCAAATGTAAATAGTTTCAATGCCACATTAAAAGATACAAATTGGCAGAGTGGATAAAAAAGGTCACAAATTGGCAGAGTGGATAAAAAAGGTCAAGAGACACACCTAACATATAAAGATTCTTATAGGTTTAAGGGAAAGTACTGGAAAAAGACATTCCACACAAATGGAAACCACAGTGAGCAGAAGCAGCTATTCTTATATCAGATAAAACAGACTTTAAAACAATAATTGTAAAAAAAGACAAAAAGGTTATTACATAATAATAAAAGTATCAATTCAACAAAACATAACAATCCTGAATATGTATGCACCTAACTGTGCAGCTCCCAGAGTCATAAAAATTATAACTAGATAAATAGTAGTAGTGATTTCTTTTCTCTTAAGAAAATAATAAACAGCAATAAAATAATATATAAGCAACACAGTAATAGTGTGGGACTTCAACACTCCACTGTCAGCATGAGACAGATGACCGAGGAAGAAAGTCAACAAAGAAACACCGTATTTAAACTGAATTCAACAACAAATGGACCTAACAGATATTTACAGAACATTTTACCTAAAAACTGCACAATATACATTCTCTTTATCAGCGCATAGAACATCTTCCAAGACAGACCATATGATAGGCCACAAGAAAAGTTTCAATAACGTTTAAAAATCCAAAGTATATCAAGTATCTTCTTTTACCACAGTGGAATAAATGTAGAAATCAATTCCAAAAATTACTCTCAAACTCATACAAAAACATGGAAATTAAACAGTCTGTTTATGAATGATTTTGGGTTTAGCAATGAAATCAAGATGAAAATTTAAAAAAATTGAAATTACTGATAACATTGAAAGTAATATCAAAACTTCTGCGATGCAGCCAAATTAGTGCTACGAGGAAAGTTTATAGCACTAAATACCATCATTAAAAAGTCAGAAAGATCACAAATTGACAACATAACAGCATACCTCAAAGAACTAGAGAAACAAGAACAACCAAGCCCAAAGTTAGCAGAAGGAATGAAATAACAAAGATAAGAGCAGAACTAATCAAAATTGAAACAATATAAAAGATTAATAAAATGAAAAGTTGTTTTTTGAAAAAATAAACAAAATTGATAGATCAATAGCTGTATTAACCAAGAAGAGAGAAGATTCACATAAGCCTAATTAAAAAAGAAAATGGAGACATTACAACTGATACCAGAGAAATACAAAAGATCATTTGAGACTACTATGAGCACCTCTATGCACATAACCTAGAAAATCTAGAGGAAATGAAAAAATTCCTGGAAACATACAATTTCCCTTGCTTGAATCAGAAAGAAATAGAAATCCTGAACAGACTAATAACCAGCAGTGTGAGTGAATCAATAATATAAAATTCGCCAAAACAATCCCAAGACCAGACTGATTCATAACTAAATTCTACCAGACATTCAAAGAATTGGTACCAATCCTACTGGAACTATTCTAAAAGATCAAGAAGAAGGGGAATCCTCCTCCAACTCATTCTATAAAGCTGGTATCACTCTGGTACCAAAGCCAGGAAAATATGTAACAAGGAAAGAAAACTATAGATCAATAGTCCCAATGGACATACATGCAAATATTTTAAACGAAATACTAGCAAACAGAATCCAACAGCATATAAAAAAAATTCACCATGATCAAATGAGTTTCATCCCAGGAATGGAGGTTTGGCTCAACACACACCAGCCAATAAATGTGATTCATCACATAAACAGTATTAAAAACAAGAAACATAAAATTATCTCAATCGATGCAGAAAAAATATTCAATAAAATTCAGCATCTCTTTATGATGAAAATGTTCAACAAACTATGCACAGAAAGAACATACCTCAGAATAATAAAAGCCATATATGATAAACCAACGGACATCATAGTGAATGGGGAAAATCTGAAAGCATTTTCCCTGAGAACTGAAAAAAGACAAGGATGACCACTTTCACCACTTCTGTTCAATATAGTACTGGCAGTCCTAGCCAGAGCCATAAGCAAGAGAAGAAAAATAAAAATAACAGAAAATGACCATACTGACCAAAGCAATCTGCAGATTCAAGGATATTTCTATCAAAATATCAATGTAATTTTTTATAAAATGAGAAAAAAATCCTAAAATTCATATGGAACCAAAAAAGAGCCCTAATAGCCAAAATTGGAAAATCCAAATTGGAAAATAGAAACTCAAACTATGTCTGTCAGTGATATGACCGTATACACAGAAAACCTTACAGCCTTCTGCAAAAGACTACTAGATTTGATAAATGAATTCAGCAAAGCCTCTGTTTACAAAATAAATGTGCACAGCTCAGTGGCACTGATAGAGACCAACAATGACCAATCTGAGAATCAAATCAAGAACTCAATTCCTTTTACATAACTTACAAAAAATAAATTCATATAACGATTCTTAACCAAGGAGGCAAAAGGTCTCTACAAGGAGAACTAGAAAACACTAAAGAAAGAAATCATAGATGACACAAATGGAAATACATCTCATACTCATGGATTCGAAAAAACAATATTATGAAAATGACCATACTGACCAAAGCAATCTACAGATTCAAGGCTATTTCTATCAAAATATCCATGTAGGTTCTTATAAAATTAGAAAGAAAATCCTAAAATTCATACAGAACCAAAAAAGAGCCCTAATAGCCAAAGCAAACCTAATCAAAAAGAACAAATCTGGAGGCATCACATTACCTGACTTCAAATTATGCTACAAGGCTGCAGTAACCAAAAAAGCATGATACTTTTATAAAACAAGATATACAGACCAATGGTTCAGAATAGAGAACCCAGCAGTGAAGCCAAATACCTACAAACACCTGATCTTTGACAAAGCACAGAAAAACATAAACTGGGGAAAAGATACCATTTTCAATAAATGGTCCTGGAAAAAATGGATAGCTGCGTGAAGAATGAAACTGAATCCCTGTTTCTCACCATATACGAAATTTAACTCAAGATGGATTAAAGACTTAAGTGTAAGTCCTGAAACCATACAAATGATAGAAGAAAATCTAGGAAAAAAGCTCTTCTGGACATTGGCCTAAGCAAAGAATTTGTAACTAGGACCTTGAAATCAAATCCAACGAAAACAAAAATAAATAAATGGTACTTAATTATACTAAAAATCTTCTGCACAGCAAAATAAATAATCAACAGAGTAAAATGATAATCCACAGAATAAGAAAAATATTTGCAAACTGTGGGTCTGAAAAAGAACTAATACCCAGAATCTACAAGGAACACAAACAAATCAGTAAGAAATAAACAAATAATCCCAATAAAAGGGGCAAATGACATGAATAAACATTTCTCAAAAGAAAATATACAAATGGCCAAAAAACATGAAAAACGCTCAACATCACTAATCAATGAAATGCAAATTAAAAGCACAATGAGATACCACTTTACTTCAATCAGAATGGACATTATTAAAAAGTCAAAAACAACATATGTTGACATGGATGTGGTGAAAAGGGAACACTTATACACTACTTGTGTGAGTGTAAATTAATGTAACCTCTATGGAAAATGGTATGGAGATTTCTCAAAGAGCTAAAAGTAGATCTATCATTCAATGAGCAATCCCAGCAATGGGCATTTACCCAAAAGAAAATAAGTCATTATATCAAAAAGACACCTGCACACATATTTTAACTGTAGCACAATTCACAATTGGAAAGATATGAAATCAACCTAGGTGCCTATCAAGTGAAGAGTGGATAAAGAAAATGTGGTATATATAGACCATGGAACAGTACTCTACCATAAAAAGAATGAAATGATTTCTTCTGTAGCAACATGGATGAGACTGAGGCATTATCCTAAGTGAAGAAATTCAGGAATGATAAACCAAATACTACAAGGCCTCAGGAATGGTAAATCAAATACTGCATGGCCTCACCTATAAATGGGAGCTAAGCTACGGGTATGCAAAGGCATACAGAGTGGTATAATAGACATTGAAGACTTAGAAAGGGGGAGAGTGGCAGAACGGTGAGGCTTAAAAACTACCTATTAGGTACCATACATACCATTCAGGTGACAGATACACTCAAATCCCAGACTTTACCACAATACAATTTATCCATGTAACCAAAACCCACATATATCCTGAAAGTTATTGCAATAAAAACAAATTAAAATGAAAAAAATAAATAGCAGTCTTTAAAATAAGCCAAGGCATAGATATTGGTATTCCAGTATTAATCCAATGCTGTTTGACTTGTTTAAGAAAATAAGAGATAAAAAGCTCTTTTAAACTTGGAGGAGAGGGAGGAAAGAGAATTCTCAGCAGTTATGCACATGTTAAGTTTATGAATGACCTAGAACAGAATACGATATTGACTTGAGAGAAATATTTCCATCACTCTAAACACTGTGCTTTGGTTTTTCCACAATCATTTCACAATAATGTTTTTAAAGTCTGTTTTTGCATAAAGGGAAATTGAGACCATACAGTCGGAAAGAAGTAGAATGATTTTCAATGCTTTTACAATTCAGTTTCTTTTTTTTTTTTTTTTTTTTTTTTTTCTTTTTTTTTTTTTGAGACGGAGTCTCGCTCTGTCGCCCAGGCTGGAGTGCAGTGGCGCAATCTCAGCTCACTGCAAGCTCCGCCTCCCGGGTTCACGCCATTCTCCTGCCTCAGCCTCTCCGAGTAGCTGGGACTACAGGCGCCCGCCACCACGCCCGGCTAATTTTTTGTATTTTTAGTAGAGACAGGGTTTCACCGTTGTCTCGATCTCCTGACCTCATGATCCGCCCGCCTCGGCCTACAATTCAGTTTCTTAAGTCACTAAGAAGATGAATCCTCTTTGGCTCTATGTGTTTAGGTGACTTGAGACAGTTCAAGAGTTGTAGTTGTCAACAGCCAAGTCATCCCATTTCTTTAGTTAACGAGGTGACTACTCTTATAACATGGATTCTCAGAACAACTAACATCTCTCTGACCATCGGATTAGAACTGATGACATCAAGTGATAAATAAAGTAATTCTCAGAATAAAGTGTGGGTTAAATCACCCAAACCCATCAATTTCTCTCTTACCTAAAATTTTCAAAAAATTATGGCAGCATGGGTTTTTTTTGGCTAAAATATCCACATAATTGCCTCAATTCTTCACATCATGAGTGTGAAATATTACCTTGTAATTCTTACATTAACTTGTCTTCTTGGTGAACTAACATTCGAATACTTTGTCAAATGTAAGGTAGACAGTGTGGCATTCACAGGTTAAATTAAAATGCAATTAAAAAAAGTAATGGTTCTCACTCTGACAGGAGTAGTGTAATAGAGATGGTACCATACCAGAGAGCATTAATTTTTAAAGGGAATTTAAAAAAGAAAGACTCCTACTTCTCTAGCAATTCTACCGCATTAGTCTTTACCACATTGCTAAACATTGCTTTAGCTTTCCACTTTAATAGTGGCAAACTCTGAAGTCTGAAATGAAATAGGCTATTTCATCTGAGATGGTTTAAGCTGGTCTAAGGAATGACAGGAGAATACAGCAAGCAGTCAGTGCTAATGACAGCATACTATTTTTATAGACTAAAGGTCAAGCAATGAATTTCAATTATAGAGTGTCAAGATGCCCAAATGCTGGTACCTGATAACAAGTCAGAAGCTCACCATTTCTGTAAGGCTCCTGTAGAATTTCAATAAAGCTCTTAGCCCTCAGTACAGCCTTTTTTAACGCTTTTTTTCCTTTGCCAGAAGCCAAGAGATGTAATCTTTTCTAAGCAACTCCATCTATAGCACCCTTCAGCCAGCGTGTTGCAATAGCTAAATGAAGCATGCCTTTCTAACATATGGGCTTCCCCTGTGGTTCATCTTACAACGTGTTTGGGAGTGACATAGAGAGGAGGCATAGATTTTCATCTGCACCGTTTAAATGGAGTTTTCAAAAAAAGTATTATTAGCTCAGCAATAGCAAAGGCTCCATGATGACCCGATAAGACCATTTTCCACTCAAATATTTGAACAGGTTGGAATAAAAAAGTAATTGCAAGGGACCACACTACTCATTTCAAATAGAATATGTGAAGATTTATGTTAAAAAAGCAATAAATATCACTGATTCTATTAAGTTCACTTCCTGTATTGCTTGGGGCAATGCTTAGGAAAGCCAAAATGAGAACAATCAATTATTCCATCTTTTTATGTTGAAATAAATGATAAATGGGTTGAGTTTTCCATCCAATTATTTAATATTTTTTTTTAATTATATATGCCCCAAAGACAACTTCTGATTTTCCTCTTCAAAGTTGCTTTACCTGCGGTCTTTCTCAACTCAGCTGTTGGAAGTTCCTTTTAGATACTAAGGCCAATAAAATTGGATTTCTTCTTGATTCACCATTCTTCTCTCATTTCCCACAGACTACTCAGTAGGAAATCTTGTTGACTCTGGCTTCAAAAAGTAACTAGAACCAAATAATTTACCCCACTCTCACTGTCACCATCATAGTTCCAAGCACCAGGATGAGCTGAATGGGTTTGAGCAACTAGCCAACATCCAGCCTCCTCTGCTTCTATTCTTGTCCCATCCTATCCCTGAATCTTTTCTCAAAATAGAAAACTGGATGATTATTTAAATATTTAAATAAAATCATATTGTCCCTCTGTTCAGAATCTTACAACAGCTTCTCATTTCAATCACAATAAAAGCCAAATTCTACCAGACCTTACATAATTTGGCCCCTTTGTTACCCTCTGGTCTCATCTTCTAGCCTTAATCTCACACTCACTTTGCCCCAGCCACTAATGCTTTGGCTGCTCCTCAGAAACATTGCATGGCTTACTCCTGTCCACTAGATATCCTCATCACTTTTCAAACATTTTACCTCCTTCAAGTATTGCCCCAAATTAAAATGTCACCTTCTTCATGAGGTAATATTTAAAAAGCCTATTAAAAATGGCTGACAATCTCTACCTTCACTTACATAATGACCAAAGCCTGCATTACCTTTCTATTTTTCCATACGGTGTTTATCATGTCCTAATATATAGCTTTCTTATTTTTGTGTTTATGTCTATACTTGCTGTTTTCCTTTGTTAGAATGCAAGCACCGCAAGGACAGGAATTATTGTGTTTTTTTCAATGATGCATCCTGAGCACTTAGAACAATGCCTGTTCTAAGATAGTACACAAATATTTGTTCAATAGATGAAGTGGGCACAATTCTTTATCTCTATACATTTAACCATCCAGAAACTGGTTTACCGCTTAACAGAGTGAAGTTAAAGTATTTTGAAAACATCAATCTGATTACATTCAGATAATGAGGATACCACCATAATCAACCATAATAATTCATTCTCATGGAATATGTGAAAAAGGAGTACTAATTTGGGCACATGTTCTGAAGTGGGCTTTGTCTTGAGCCAGCAACATAGACATGAACCACTTTTTCCCCAGCTGAATCCTACCTTCAACCTCCATAAAAAGGAGATATCTGGCGGGCAGGGCCAAGGTGGCTGACTAGAAGCAGCTGCATTCTGAGGCTCCCATTGAAGAAAAAACAAACAAACAAACAAAAAAACACGTAATAAGCATGTGAATCCTTCACCGGCAACCAAGGTATCCAAGTTCTCTCATCAAAATGGACTAGAAGGCTGGCCTGACTCCCTGACTCCCGGAGAGAAGGAAGAACAGTGTGGTGCCACGGCCTGCCTGACAGCCGCACAGGGAAAGGAAACCTCCTCTCTCCAGCCAGGGAGGCGGTGAGTGAGCGTGCTACCCAGCTGGGGACACTGCTTTCTCCAAGGAACTATGCAACCCATGGATTAGAAGATCCTACTCGTGAACCCAAGCCACTGGGGCGTAGCACCCCAACCCTGGAACATACAGATTCTTACAGCCTCTCAGCTGCAATCTGCTTAAGCCTGCGGGGAGAGGCAACCAGCACCAGCTGTGGCTGCCTGCTGTCTAAGCTGTTCGAGCTCCTTGGGGGAGGGGCAGCAGCCAGCACTGCCACTGGCAACTGCCAACACGCTAAGCTCCCTGGGTGGGGGAAGGGTGGCACTCATTTCGATAGCTCCAGGCTATGCTTTTCCCTTGCTGGAGCCAAGGAGGCTGGACAGCTTGGTCCCAAGGCTTGTCCCCACAGCCCAACATACCGCTGTGGCAGACTGCTGCCAGAGTGCCTTTTCAGGCCTAAACCTGACCCATCCTTCCTCACTTGGTGGCCTTTCCTGCAGGATCTCCAGTAACTCTAGCCAGAGGCTCAGGGATGGAATTAGGATCTCCCTGGGCCTGAGACCCTAGGGGGAAGGGTGGCTGCAGTCTCTGTGGCCCGGCAGACTTACCCTCTCCTTCTGGCAGTTCTGAGGAATCCAGGCAGCCCAGACAAGTGCGTTTCCCCTCAGTGAAGCACACTATCTCCACCAAGGGACAAAGTGCTTCCTTAAATGTGTCCTGCTCCCTGTGCCACCCAACGGGGTAAGACTCTCCAACAGGGGTTGTCAGACACCCTAAAGAGGAGCAATCCTACTGGCATCAGTTTGGTGCCTCTTGAGGACAGAGGCTCCAGAAGAAGGAGCAGGCATGCATTTTTGCTATTTTCTAGCCTCCTTGAGTGACATCTGCAGTCACGGGAGCAAATCAGATGAATAGGGCCTGAAATGAACCCCTAGCAAACTGCAGCAGCTCTACAGAAGAGGGAGCTTACTATTGAAAGAAATAAACAAACAAGCAGAAAGTGACAAGCATATCAACAACAACAAAAAAGGCCCCCACAAAAACCCGATCCAAGTGTCAGCAGCCTCAAAGACCAAAACTAGATGAACTCATGAAGATGAGAAAGAATAAACAAAAAATGCGGAAAACCCAAAAGGCCAGAGTGCCTCTTCTCCTTTAAATGATTGCAGCATCTCTCCATCTAGGGCACACAACTGGACAGAGTATCCGATGGACAAATTGGCAGAAGTAGGCTTCAGAAGATGGATAATAAAAAACAACCCTGAGCTAAAGGAGCATGTTCTAACCCAATGCAAAGAAGCTAAGAACCTTGATAAAAGGTTACAGGGATTGCTAACTAGAATAACTAGTTTAGAGAGAAACATAAATGACCTGAAGGAGCTGAATAACATGGCACAAGAACTTCGTGAAGCATACATGAGTATCAACAGCCAAATCGACCAAGCACAAGAAAGGATATCAGATTTGAAGACCACTTTACTGAAATAAGACATGCAGACAAGAATAGAGAAAAAAGAATGAAAAGGAATGAACAAAGCCTCCAAGAAATATGGGACTTTATAAAAAGACCAAACCTATGATTGATGGGAATACCAGAAGGAGACAGGTAGAATGGAAACAAGCTGGAAAACACACTTTAGAATGTTATCCAGGAGAACTTCCCCAACCTAGCAAACACACCAACATGCAAATTCAGGAAATACAGAAAACACCATTAAGAAACTCCATGAGCACTCTGGGAGGCCGAGGCGGGCAGATCATGAGGTCAGGAGATCGAGACCATCCTGGCTAGCACAGTGAAACCCCATCTCTACTAAAAATACAAAAAATTAGCCGGGCTTGGTGGTGCATGCCTGTAGTCCCAGCTACTTGGGAGGCTGAGGCAGGAGAATGGCGTGAATCCAGGAGGTGGAGTTTGCAGTGAGCCAAGATCATGCCACTGCACTCCAGCCTGGGTGACAGAGCAAGACTCCATCTCAAAAAAAAAAAAAAAAAAAAAAAAGATACTCCATGACATCAACCCCAAGACACATAATCATCAGATTCTCCAAGGTCAAAATGAAGGAAAAACTGTTAAGGGCAGCCGGAGAGAAAGCCCAGGTCACTTACAAAGGAAGCCTATCAGACTAATACCTGACGTCTCAGCAGAAACTCCATAAGCCAGAAAAGATTGGGGGCCAGTATTCAACATTCTTAATGAAAAGAATTTTCAACCTGGAATTTCATATCCAGCCAAACTAAGCTTCATAAGCAAAGGAGAAACAAAATTTTTTTCCAGATAACAAATGCTGAGGGATTTCATTACCACCAGGCCTTCCCTGCAAGAGCTCCTGAAAGAAGCACTAAATATGAAAAGGAAAAACCGGTACTAGCCACTGCAAAAACACACCAAAATGTAAAGACTATGAAGAAACTGCATCAACTAGTGTGTAAAATAACCAAGTAGCGTCATGATGGCAGGATCAAATTCACACATAACCATACTAACCTTAAATGTAAATGGGCTAAATGTCCCAATTAAAAGACACAGATTGGCAAATTGGATAAAGAGACAAGAACCATTGGTATGCTGTATTCAGGAGACCCATCTTACATGCAAAGACACACACAAGCTCAAACTAAAGGGATGGAGGAAAATTTACCAAGCAAATGGATAGCAAAAAAACAAAACAAAACAAAACAAAACAAAACAAACAAACAAACAAAAACTAGGAGTTGCAATTGGAGTCTCTGACAAAACGGACTTTAAACTAACGAAGATAAAAAAACAAACAAACAAAACAAAGAAGGGCACTGCATACTGTAATGGTAAAGGGAACAATTCAACAAGAAGAGCTAAGTATTCTGACTATATATCCAATAAAGGAGCACCCAGATTCATAAAACAAGTTCTTAGAAACCTACAAAGAGACTTATATTCCCATACAATAATAGTGGGAGACTTTAACACTTCACTGTCAGTATTAGACAGATCAATGAGACAGAAAATTAACAAGGATATTCAGGACTTGAACTCAGCTCTGGATCAAGTGGACCTAGCAGATGTCTACAGAACTCTCTACCCCAAATCAACAGAATATACATTCTTCTCAGTGCCACATGGCACATATTCTAAAATTGACCACATAATTGGAAGTAAAACACTCTTTAGCAAATGCAAAAGAAATCATAACAAACAGTCTCTTAGACCACAGTGCAATCAAATTAGAGCTCAGAGTTAAGAAACTCACTCAAAACCACACAATTTCATGGAAATTGAACAACCTGTCCCCGAATGACTCCTGGGTAAATAATGAAGTTAAGGCAGAAATCAAGAAGTTCTTTGAAACCAATGAGAACAAAGAGACAATGTAGCAGAATCTCTGGGACATAGCTAAAGCAGTGTTAAAAGGGAAATTTATAGCACTAAATGCCCACCTCAGAAAGCTAGAACAATCTCACATTGACATCCTAACACGACAAAAGAGCTAGAGAGGCAAGAGCAAACTAATCCAAAAGCTACCAGGATACAAGAAATAACTAAGAAGAGAGAAAAAATGAAGGAGATAGAGACACAAAAACCCTCCAAAAAATCAACGAATCCAGAAGCTGTTTTTCTGAAAAAATTAACAATATAGATAGATGGTTACCTAGGCTAATAAAGAGAGAAGAATCAAATAGATACAATAAATAATGATAAAGGGGATATCACAACTGATTCCACAGAAATACAAACCACCATCAGAGAATACTATAAACACCTCTACATAAATAAAGTAGAAAACCTAGAAGAAATGAATAAATTCCTGGATGCAAACACCCTACAAAGACTAAAACAGAAAAAAAGTTGAATCCCTGAATAGATCAATAACAAGGTCTGAAATTGAGGCAGTAATTAATAGTCTACCAACCAAAACAAGCCCAAGGTCAGATGGATTCACAGCTGAATTCTACCAGAAATAGAAAGAGGAGTGGGTACCATTCCTTTTGAAACTATTCCAAACAATTGAAAGGAAGGGACTCCTCCCTAACTCATTTTATGAATCCAGCATCACCCTGATACCAAAACCTGGAAGAGACACAACAAAAAAAAAAACTTCAGACCAGTGTCCCTGATGAACATTGATGCAAAAATCCTCAATATAATACTGCCACACCAAATCCAGCAGCACATCAAAAACTTATCCACCATGATCCCTGCGATGCAAGGCTGGTTCAACATATGGAAATCAATAAACATAATCCAGCACATAAACAGAACCAAAGACAAAAACCACATGATTATCTCAATAGAGGCAGAAAAGGCCTTGGAAAAAATTCAACATTCTTTCATGTTAAAAACTCTCAATAAACTAGGTATTGATGGAACATATCTCAAAATAATAAGAGCTATTCGTGACAAACCCACAGCTAGTATTATATTGAATGAGCAAAAGCTGTAACCCTTTGAAAACTGGTACAAGATGAGGATGCGCTCTCTCACCACTCCTATTCAACACAGTATTGGAAATTCTGGCCAGGGCAATCAGGCAAGAGAAAGAAATAAAGGGCATTCAAATAGGAAGAGAGGAAGTCAAGTTGTCTCTGTTTGCAGATGACATGATTTTATATTTAGAAAGCCAAATCACCTCAGCCCAAAAACTTCTTGAATGGATAAGTAACTTCGACAAAGTCTCAGGATACAAAATCAATATGCAAAATTCACAAGCATTCCTTTACACCAACATTAGGCAATCAGAGAGCCAAATCATGAATGAACTCCCATTCGCAATTGCTACAAAGAGAATAAAATACCTAGGAATATAGCTAACAAGTGATGTGAATGACCTCTTCAAGGAGAACTTCAAACCACTGCACAAGGAAATAAGAGAGGACACAAACAAATGGAAAAACATTCCATCTTCATGGATAGGAAGAATCAATATCATGGAAATGGCCATACTGCCCAAAGTAATTTATAGATTCAATGCTATTCCCATCAAACTATCATTGGCATTCTTCACAGAATTAGAAAAAAACTATTTTAAATTTCATGTGGAATCAAAGAAGACTCTGTATAGCCAAGACCATCCTAAGCAAAAAGAACAAAGCTGGAGGCATCACGCTACCTGTTTCAGACTATACTACAAGGTTACAGTACCCAAATCAGCAATGGTACTGGTACCAAAACAGACATATAGACCAATGGAGCAGACAGAACAGAGACCTCAGAAATAGCAACACACATCTACAACCATCTGATCTTCAACAAACCTGACAAAAACAAGCAATGGGGAAAGGTTCTCCTATTCAGTAAATGTTCCTGGGAAAACTGGCTAGCCAAATGTAAAAAACTGAAACTGGACCCCATCCTTACACCTTATACAAACATTAACTCAAGATGGATTAAAGACTTGAATGTAAAACTCAAGACCATAAAAACCCAAGAAGAAAACCTAGACAATACCATTCAGGACATAGGCATGGGCAAAGACTTCATGACAAAAACACCAAAAGCAATTGCAACAAAAGCCAAAATTGACAAATGGGATCTAATTAAACTAAAGAGCTTCTGCACAGCAAAAGAGACTATCATCAGAGTGAACAGGCAACCTACAGAATGGGAGAAAAGTTTTGCAATCTACCCATCTGACAAAGGTCTAATATCCAGCATTTAGAAGGAACTTAAATATATTTACAAGAAAAAAAAAAACCCATCAAAAAGTGGGCAAAGGATACAAACAGACACTTCTCAAAAGAAGACATTTATGCAGCCAACAAACATATGAAAAAAAGCTCAACATCACTGATAATCAGAAAAATGCAAATCAAAACCACAATGAGACACCATCTCACACCAGTCAGAATAGCAATTATTAAAAAGTCAGGAAACAATAGATGCTAGTGAGGGTGTGGAGAAATAACTATGCTTTTACATTGTTGGTGGGAATGTAAATTAGTTCAACCATTGTGGAAGACAGTATGGCAATTCCTTAAGGACCTAGAACCAGAAATACCATTTGACCCATTATTGGGTGTATACCCAAAGGAATATAAATCATTCTACTATAAAGACACATGCGCACCTATGTTTATTGCAGCACTATTTACAATAGCAAAGACTTGGAACCAGCCCAAATGCCCATCAATGATAGACTGGATAAAGAAAATGTGATACACATACACCAAGGAATACTATGCAGCCATTAAAAGGAATGAGATCATGCCCTTTGCAAGGACATGGATGAAGCTGGAAGCCATCATCTTCAGCAAAGTAACACAGAAACAGAAAATCAAACATGGAATGTTCTCACTCATAAATGGGAGCTGAATAATGAGAACACATGGACACAGGGAGGGGAACAACACACACCAGGGCCTGTTGGGGGGTAGGAGTTGAGGACAGGGAACTTAAGAATATGGGTCAAAGGTGCAACAAACCAGGATGGCACATGTATACCTATGTAACAAACCTTCATGTTCTGCACGTGTCCCATTTTTTTTAGAAGAACTAAAGGAAAAAAAAAGATAACTGAACTATAGAATTTCTGTTCTGGAATTGACATGAGCATGCAATTTAAACTTTTGATTCCACAGCAGCCCATCAGAAAGGACAAGTAAGGACTGTGATGCTCATTTCTAAAATAATTTATAATGTATTTATTTTTTTTTAAAAACAATTTATGCAGTTTGCTCAAGGTCAAAAAATCAATCTTGAAAAAATATATGTAATGTCCCAGTTCCAAATACACAGGCTTTCTCTGGTGTAATGTGATGATTCTGTCATATCCAACAATCACATGCAGCAGTTAATGTTCATTGTATTCTGACAATCTTAGTTCCATAGATTTTTACTGGATGTTAGATATTTTGAATTAAAAACTGTGGACGCTATGAACAACATTACCTACTTCAAAAAGGACTTTTTTATTTTTATTTTTTCCTGGCTGGCAGAGAGAATCAGTTGATTATCTTGCTGCTGTTGTGGGTTAGTTTTGGCTTTATTCAGGCTGGTCTGTTTCCATTTTCTCTCTTTGAGTAAGTTATAGTCACCATGTTCGTTTAACATTTGCAGGGCTTTAATGCCAACCTTCCTCTTCTCATCAACAACTGAATGCTAACATTTCTGTTAAGTTCTTTGGTCTTCCAGATGCTGTTTTACTCTGGGTTACCTGGTCTTGTCTTATGCTGGAGCAGGTTTGGAATTGGCCAGTTCATCAAGAGGATACTATACACAGAATTTTTGCCTCACTTCTTTCCAGTTTTCTCCTATCAAAGATGTTGCAACTATATCCAGTTTATTTGGCATTTGGGAATTCTATTCTCTGTTTCCTCAGTAACCAAGACTGAGCTTTCTCCTTGAGTTTTATTTCACTTTGCGGTAAACTGGCGCGAAACGTCATGGAAAGGATGGGGTGAGTGAAGAGCTTACCCATGCATTTATTTTTTCACAACATTTCAGTCTCTCAAGGCCTGCCTGCTGTCATTGTTCTATCACGTGTTTAGGCAAGTTTGTTTTCAAAATTAAGTTGTATGTAGTACATAGTTAATTCCAGTGTTAGGGTTATTTCAATTCAAATTGCTTATTAATGGCCAGCTTGGAAATCCAGTTCTTCCTGATTGTATTCTCCTTGAAATTATGAATTCTGATCTCTTTATTTGAATGGCTTTTACTGTTTGGGCTCCTGATCTTTCCCTACCTCAATTTAGAAACCATGCTCATCAAAGAAATTTGAGATCAAATCTGTTTCACAGACCCTCCAAACCAACTCTGTGTGAATATCTTAACTATTAAACCCATCTCAATGTTAGTTTATTTCTAGATAAGGAAGTTATGTCACAACATAACAAAACAGAGCAAAACCTAATCTTCTCACGTTATTTTTAAACATTTTTTGTAAAGTGTGTTATTAGGGAACTCTGCTTGCTGATTCATATTTTCAATATTATCTCTGCAATTTTAACATCTAACTTTTACTGCGGGTACAATAGCAAACTTCAACAATGAGCCTGGCCTTGTGTATTGATTTGCATGTATTTCCAATTTTATCTGTGTATCAATGTTTTGAGTTTTACTATTAGCATTTTTTAGAGTCCCAGGTTCCAAAAGGCAAATTGTAATTATGGATATTAATAGTTTCAGAAACTAGATAGCTATCATGTTTCCTATATAATCTTTGGTTTTTAAAAGCCCAAAGGCCTATTTTGTGGTCAATTGAGACATAATAGTCTCAGTCAAAATCTATGTATAAATATTTCCTTTTATTCCTAAATTATTATATAACTTGCTTTTTACATTATTTGGCATACTACCTGTATCTTGGATTTGGGAATTTGATTCTTTTTTTGTCTAACATTTAGCAAAAATTTTGTGTAATAGATATAGTCCCCCAGATATTCTAAACATACTTGTATGTATGTAAGACCTCTTCATTAATGGAGAATTTATATGAACATATTTTTCTGAGAAAGGCTGGGACTTAAAATTGGATGGATCTCTACTATATGCTGCAGAAGAAAATTGGAAGATTTGCTCAGGATTTTAATATTTCATTCAAATGAAGAATTTTCTGGTTTGTGGTGAAAGATTAAAAACTAGTGTCTTAACTCTGTCTGGCTGAAATCTTACAATTAAAATTAGAAAAATAATTTCTCATGTTCTAGTCAGGCTACCTGGTTTCAAATCTCAAATGCCTACAACACACACACACGCACACACACAAAGTTACAGGTACTTGGGCACAGATATGTTCATTATAAAAATATTTTAAAAATGCAGTTTTAAATGTGGATTGAACTAATGATCAATAGCAGGTAAATGGATGAATAACTCACGTTTCCTCAACAGGATGGATGAGTATCAACTAATAAAAACATATAAATAAATGACAAAAATTATAAAGTCTGTGATAACATGAAAAACTAATAAAAAACAACAGAGTTAAACATACATCTATGTTGATTGTAGCTATGGTTATACATGTATGCACCTGAAAAAGGTTGATTTTCCCAAATTAAAAATCACAAATAACTATTGTAATAAGCTGATGGAATTAATTTGTTTCAATGGGTAAGTGTCTTGACCTTTTTAGCTTTATTTTCTTCACATATATCTGGAAAAAAATAATTATTCCTTGCCTTTCTAGTTCTAGATGTTATTGTGAAGATGGTATGAAGCAATGGGGATGTAAGAGTTTAATTCATAATTAAGTGTTAGGAAGACACAAACTTGAAAAATAAGTGTTCAAAGAAACTTCACTATTAAACTAACCAACCAACCAATATTTTGCCCTGTTATTTCCTTTACAGCTAACACATAGTCTTGATGTTTTACATCATTTATGTTTTGGGAGGTAACTTTAAATAGTTGTTTTGCTGGAATTACTTTTAGATTTAGGACAAGGATTTATAATGAATAATTTAATAAAATGAATACAGCTAATTTGTTATTTTCATTCTTTATTTAATTTTTCATTATTTTCTACTAATTCTTCTTAAATTTGGGACATCTGCACCAAGTTCTCATGAAGACTTTATGGAAATGCAGATTTCTATGTCTCTTCCAAGTTGTATGGAATCAGAATCTCATGATCAATCCTGATAATCTTATTTCTGAGAAGTTCCTTGGGTAATTCTTGGAATATTTTCCTTTGCGAATCAACATAAAATGCAATATGCTGAGGTGTTGATATGCACAATAAAAAACTTAAAGTTTCTATCATCAAGGGTCTCACAGTGCAGGAGATGGACAATAATTTAATGAATGCCACTAAGTGATGAGCCCATCAGAAGATGAGGAAGAGTGAACCAGGGAGAGAAGTAAGCGGTGACTGACATTCCTGGCAGAGCAATCTCATGCTTTCCGATGGGCTTGACTGAGGGTGTTTGTAGGGATATGGAACATGGTGAACTTGGAAGGTAAGAAAAGTAGCTTTCCAATTGCCTCATTTTCTGGATTTTGGATTTTAGATTTTGGAAATCTGGATTTTGGATTTTCTGCTTAAGACCAAGAGGGCATTGAAGAAATAAAGGAAGAGACTTTCTTGAATAAGAGAGAGAAATGGTTTTCTGATTAAGATCATTTATTGGGGGCAGGGGTTGGGAAGGGAACCAAAACATCCTTAGAAATAGAGCAAGAATAAAAATGTTGATGACTATTATGTCAGGCCCCCAAAGAGAGGGTAAGACAACTCGCAGTTGCAGCTCAAGGAGAAAACAAATGCAATAATGTATGCAGAGTGGTTCCTGTTTTTTTCTTATTATCCTTCATTTGTTACAGGGTCTGTAATGATATTCTCTCTTTCACTTGTGAAATTGATATTTTGTGTATTCTCTCTCTTTTCTTGTCTGTTAGGCTACAGTTTTGTCAATTTCATTTATTTGTTTTCATAAAACAGAACATCAATTCATTGATTTTCTCTACTGTTTTCCCATTTTCAGTTTCATATATTTTTGCTTTTATCTTCATTATTTTTTTTTCCTACTGCTGCTTTGGGTTTATTTTGCTTCTCTTTTGCTGGGACCTTCAGGTGAGAGCCTAGATTTTGTTTCAAGGCTTCCTCTTTTCTAATGTATGCATTTGGTATAAGAAACTTCCCTTTCAAGACAGTTTTAGTTGTGATCCTCAAGTTTTTATATACCGCATTTTTATTTCATTCAGTTCATTGCTCTTGTTTTTTCCAGTTTCCCTTGGAACTTCCTCCTTTACCCATGGATTATTTTGAAGTGTCTTGTTAGTTTCCAAGGGTCCATGGATTATTTTGAAGTGTGTTGTTAGTTTCCAAGGTTTAGAGATGTTCCTATCTTTCTATTATTAGTTTCTAGTTTGATTTCACTGTGTGTCAAATATTAGTAACATATGTCATTTCAGTTCTTTTAAATTTGTTGGATGTGGTTTTATGTAATAAAATATAGTCTACTCTAAAATATCTTCCAAGAAAAGTTTAAAAAGATGTCTATTTTGCTGTTGGGTGGAGTGTTCTACGAATAGCAATTAGAGCCTATTGATTGATATCGTAGTTGAGTTATTCTGTGTCCTTGCTAATTTTCTATCTAGTTGTTTTATTACTTATAAAGATAGAAGTGTTGAAGTCTCTCATTGCAATAGTTAATTTGTTTATTTCTCCTTTAAGTTATGCCTGTTTTTTTTAAATATGTTGTAGCTGTGTCACCTGGCATATGCACACTTAGGATTGTTATATCTTCTTGAGACACTAATCATTTATCATTATATAATTTCCCTCTCTTTTTTCTCAAGTCTACTTTATCTGATATTGATATAGCCACCCCCTGCTTTCTTTTGACCAATGTTTGCATGCTATGTTTTTCTCATCTTTTTTATTTCAATCTGCCTTAACGTTATATTTTCAGTGAATTTACTTGTAGATAGCATATAGCTGGGTCATGTTAATCTACTCTTTCAATTTCTTTGTTTTATTTGAGTTATTCATAACATTTAGATTTAATATAATTATTGTTCTATTAGGGCTTAAGTCTTTCTTTTCATCTTTTATTATTTTTATTTTTCTTCCATCTTTTCTTGTTTTGTATTTCTGTTTTCCTTTTTCTCTGCTCTGTGGATTATTTGAATGTGTTTTAGAGTTCCATTTTGATTTAGCCAAAGTATTTTTGAGTGTATTCCTTTTGTATGCCTTTTCCGTGGTTGCCGTAGGTACTATAGTATGTGTGAGTATACACAAAAAATATAAATTGACATATATTTAACATAAATGTATACGTTTAAATTTAATTGATATATAGAAATCTCATATCCCTTTACTATGCCCCACTTACAATTGTTTTAAAATTTTCCTTTACATGTATTTAAGTACCACATCTGACAGTGTTCTAATTTTTACTTCTACCAGCAAGCACAATTTAGAAAAAACAGGACAGGGGGTTTCTGTTGTATTTACATATATTTTTTGCTTACTGTGTTCTTTCCCTTCTTATTTCATGGTTCATCTTTTGTGGCTTTCTTTATGTTAGAGAACTTCCTCTAGCCATTCTCCAAGGTAGGTTGGCTAACAAGAAATTCTTTTAGTTTTCTTTCATCTGCGAATGTCTTAATTTTTCATTTAATCCTGAAGAACATTTTTGATGGAGACAGAATTATAGGTTGACATTTTTTCCCTTTCATCACTTGAAAATCGATGTGCTACTTTCTTTTGGCCTTTACAGTTTCCAGTGAGAAATCTATTGTCATTTGAATTGTTCCCCCATATACAAGTTGTTATTTCTTTCTTGCTGCCTTCAAGATGTTCATTTAGTTTGCCCTTAGTTTTCACAAGTTTGGCTATGATGTATCTTTGTGTGGATTTTGGTGGGGGTGGGGTTATGCTGTCTAGAGTTTATTCAGTTTCTTAAATCTGTGGGTTTATATATTTTGTCAAGTTTGGAAATTTTGTTGCCATTATAACTTTTTTTTTGAGTATACTGCTGGTGATATCCTCTGTTCAGATGACCTGAAACACAGATGGACATGATATGATTATCAATGGACAGTGGGGAATATCCTGACTCTTTATTCAATCTCCTCTGATATCACCTCAATGGGGAGAATGGGGTGCCTCATTACTGCCAGGTGGGAGTCAAAGTCTAGGCTATTACTGCTGGGCAACGGAGAAAACTCTGAAACTTTCTCAAATTTCCCTGCAGAAAGGTTGGAGCATCTTCTTTCAACCTGGAAAGGATGGAAGTCTAGGCTCTTCACTCTACCTTTGCTGGTGGGGTTGGGGGTGGAGCCACAGAGTGTGTGCATGGGTTTGTGTGAATGTGTGTTATTTGGCTGCAGTGGGAGCCAAATAACTGTCTTCCTTGGTTATCTCTTTTCTGGTCTTTTTACTAGAAAGGCAGATTTTTTTTTGAGACATTTTTTTCTATGTATTGGCATTTCCAGGTTACCAGCATCTTCATCTTCATTTCTGGGATTTATCAGGCAAAAATAAAATCAGGAAACTCACCACCATGTCATTCCTTAAGTCCTAAAATCCCTAGATTCTTTGTCTTCTTCCTTTTCAGCTTTCAGAATCTTTTCACATTTGTTTTAGATATAAGCTATAGAGTGATTGTTTATAATTAGCGGGAGGAATAGGGCAAAGTATATCTCTTCCATCTTTCCAGAATTAGAAGGCCACACATTTTGTTTTTACATTTGGAATCCCCAGATATCAAGCTATTCCACTAGCCCACACTTCATGCTAATGCTTGCCTTCTTACTCTGGTCCCAGCAAAGTCTGTCTATCAATGGTAGGAACTCTTCCTTCTGCCAGTATTTTGAATAGCCATTCACTCCTAGGTATCGGGCAAATGGTTAACTGAGATAACATACCTGAACAGTCAAGCTGAAGTCAACATGAGAAGAATGTTTTAAGCTATGCTGAGGACATTTGTATTCTCCCTAGATAAGTCATGTTGGTCCATCAGGTATTTTTACACAGGAGAATCTAATATCAAATAACTCTTCAGACAGCTAGAAGTTGATAAGATAGTTATTCTAAGCTTCAAGTATTGGGTGATGAAAATCACTTAGCTATTTCAAGATGTTCATGAGAAAAGAGTTAGTTTCCACAGAGCCCGCAAAAGCACAGTAAAAACAAAATGTGAACATCAACGTTTATCCTGCTCATTTAATTATTAATAATGCACCAGGTGATAGTGATGTCCACAATTCATTTGGAAAACATTTTAAAACACTGGCATATAAAAGAATAAGTATGTACATCTGTTTCCTATATAGTTGGATGTATAATTATTGAGCAGTTTTTAAGCTGCATTGGCCAACACTTAGGATCACCTACACTTTCACGGTTGAAAATACAAGTCTATCAATGCCTAAAATCATGCAATTCATCTTCATTACTGTCAACATTGTTCCATTATTTTGATGCATGAAGGTGCCATGCCCCTGGCTATTGTGGGAAGCTCCGTGCATGAATATCAGATCCCAGAGCTTCAGTCCTCATTGCATAATGTCATTCTTACCCTTGAACTGATTTAATATCCATTTTATGAAGCTGAAAAGTATGAGAAGCCATTTTTACAGCTATTCCAAACATCCCTAAGTGCACAAGCTCTAGATAAATAAAGTACTAATAATCCATTATATGTATACTATACAGCATTTTCTACTTTTCAAAGTATATATTACTCATTTATTTAACATAGTTTTAAAACATATATGCAGTAACAATTTCTATGTTAGATGCAGGGAATGCAATGTGGAATCATGCTTGCAGAAGATTTTCTCAATATATGCCCATGGGAAAGAGAGGAAAAGCATTGGTTACCCACATATTACAGATGAAGAGAGACCCAGAAAGATTTTCCTATCTGCCCAAAGACACCCACAGAACTAACAATAAAGTTATCCTGATTCTTCATGCCCTTTGCCCTCTACTCCATCTCACATTTTAACCATGTGTTTACTTAATGTATTATAATCCATTAGCACTGGACGGACTGCTCATCAGAGGACAGTAAAAACACAAACTAGGACATCAAAATTCAGGAGGAATGGAGCACTATCCCAATTCAAAACTTCAGCTTCCTTACTTGACGGTCACAGAAATCACCCTGTACATTATTAGGACAAGTGAAAAAGAATCATAATGGTAATTAGACAAAGTACAGACGACTCAAAGTAAGCATTCAGCGGATGATGTAGTAGTCGTGTCTCAAAGAGAATCCTATGATATGTGCTGTTGGGGGAAGCTGACAGACTTGCAAGGTAAAAAGGTGAAAGCCACTCTGTTATTGAATTTATCACGTGGTTACAGAGAAATTGATTCTTATGCCTATGCCCACCCAGTCCATTATGGATAATATACTTATCATCACCCTCCCTCCTATCCAACATAGTTCTGCTGTTTGGCAGGAATTTACAAATGTCTGATGAATTAAAGAAAGAATAAGAGCAAGAGAAGTAGAACAGATGAAGGTAAAAAAAAATATGGATTCAAATAGTGTTTGTCAGATTGGAAAATCAATGAAGTCTAAGAAATTCTAAACTACCCCTCAATTCATATCTCTGTGTAATCTGAGCACATTCCTTTAGCACCTCACATTCATCATGATGTCTGCTCCTGTCTGATGGCAACAGAAATGGACACGTCTTGCTGCCCAGTGATTTCTCAAAAGAGAGAGCCACAGTGGACTCCTAGAATCACTCTGAAACCTGGAAGATCTGGCACTAACTTTAAACAATGATATAAGTGGATAATTCACTATTGAGATTTGGCTCTGAGAACATGAAGTAGTCAGGAAGAAAAATTATGTTCTTTCTTTAAACATTTACTATTGGTTTAAAAATATATTTAAATACAGAAAAGAAATTGTCAAAGTTCACGCTTAGGATTGGTACCAGAGAAGATGGCAGGCAAAATATCTTCTAGTGGAAATTAGAATTTCCAATTTAGAATTTGTCCCATTCCAGTTCTTTGCATTCTAGGTATTTGTCATTGAGCTACTTCTTCCTTGAGAGTTCCAAATTCCCCATTTATCATTCATACACGTTTTTATATTCATCTGTGCTCATATAAAGCAGAAACTACGTAAAGACAGCTAAATCAGGGCCGAGGTGTGATGGCTTCCACCTGTAATCCCAGCATTTTGGGAGGCCGATGTGGACAGATCACTCGAAGTCAGGAGTTCGAAACCAGCCTGGCCAAGATGACAATACTCCTTCTGTATTAAAAATACAAAAATTTTAGCTGGGCATGGTGGCACATACCTGTAATTCCAGCTACCTGGGAGGCTGAGGCAGGAGAATTTCTTGAATCTGGAAGGCAGAGGTTGCAATGAACCAGGATCATACCACTACACTCCAGCCTGGGTGGCAGAGCGAGATTCTGTCAAAAAAAAAAAAAGACTGTGAAATCAATAGTTTGAGTCAAACTCAAAAGTTTGGTGAGTCAAAAAGTTTTAATCATAAGGGGAAATGTTAAATATGTATTTAACAACTTAGCATAGATTTGTTCCCAGGTAAGAAAACTGGTATCAAATCTATTTGACAATATGATACACCATTGAAAACTGATACTTGCCTGATAAAATCCTCTTATCACACCGAAAATTGTGTGGAACTATCAAAGTTCCTATCTAGAAAGATCCTTAGAGATCAACTACAAGCATAGTCTCTAAAACAATGGTTTCCTCAATGCTACAGAACATATTTTATCTGTATTTATATTTTCAATATTTAAAGTAATGTACTATTCATTTATTGAATATATGTTGAATAAGTTAAAGGTATTAAACACTTGCTGTTTAAAAGCCCTTATCTAATAACATCTTACATGGACCATTTCAACAAATCATGAAATAAATTTGACTTAGCAAAGTGAGAGAATTTAACTTAGCAAACTTTTATAATAGCAGTTTTAAGAGTCAGAAGAAATGTTAAGCCCATCTTTTAAAGTTGACAGAGATTTTTTTTTTCCTGGTAAGAACATTGATGTCAAATCAATTCAACAATATGATAAACTACCAAGAACTGATATTGGACTGATTAAGTCCTCTAATAATTTTGTAGAGTATAGTAAGAAACTTCAAACAACTTCAAGGAAATATAACATTTCTACTATGTCACTAATATCCACCATAGATTCAAGCCAGTTACTTTTCTGCCAAATGTCTTATGAGTCTTACTGAGCTTATGATAATTCCTTGAATATTCCATAACCCATTGTTTACTTACTAATGTTCCTCTTTCTCATTTAGAAAAATCAAAAGAACCAGCACCGCACCAAAACCTTTCAATGTCTATGAAATCATCTCATACTTCCCCAATAAAATGACACTGTTGTGATATCCCACAACAGTTTGTACCCATTACAATTCATAATCTTATATTAAAAAATATAAATACCGCCGGGCACGGTGGCTCATGCTTGTAATCCCAGCACTTTGGGAGGCCGAGGCGGGCAGATCATGAGGTCAGGAGATCGAGACCACGGTGAAACCCCGCCTCTACTAAAAATACAAAAAAATTAGCCGGGTGTGGTGGCGGGCGCCTGTAGTCCCAGCTACTCGGAGAGGCTGAGGCAGGAGAATGGCGTGAACCCAGGAGGCAGAGCTTGCAGTGAGCCGAGATTGCGCCACTGCACTCCAGCCTGGGCCACAGAGCGAGACTCCGTCTCAAAAAAAAAAAAAAAAAAAAATATATATATATATATATATATATATATGTATATATAAATACCATATTCACCTTCTAAATTGTAAGATATGTAATGAAGATGTTGATTCTTATATATTTCCATGGCACTTAAAACATGCTGAATACAATTCTTAGCTGTCTCTCTCATATACATATACATATACATATACATATACATATACATATACATATAGGTGTATCTATATATATAGGTATCTGTATTTGTGTGTGTATAGATACCTATATGTGTGTATCTCTATATATATGTGTGTGTGTTTATAGATACCTATATATAGATACATACACATGTATATATTCAAAACACATATATATATACACACATATACATATGAATAATCGATAATTGATATATTCCCTATGTTCCAGGTGATGATATAATCATAAGTATGGTTAAGTAAGTATAATCATGTATAATTATATATATACATAAGCATGTATAGATACATAGATATACACCAATATAGATATATAAATGAATATAATAAAGTACAAATGAATACGCAAAATATAAATAACATTATCCCTATTTTACAAATGAGGAATTAAGGTACAAAGAAGTTAAATAATTTTCCCGTAGTCACAATGGCAGAGAAGATCGCAGAGTCAGAACGTGAAGGCAGGCTTCTACCTTCTAGGTTTTAGAAAAATGTCACACTGCCTTTCATAGGTGCCATATCCTATTTATAGTTAATTCACCAGTGTCTACCACTGTCTGACCTAGAGTAAAAAAACCAATATATATGTGTTGAATGAATGTTATTATATGAATTTTAACATTCCATAGGTTTAATTTCCTGTGGCAGAATCTTAATAAAATGGTTTTCCTGTGAATTGCTTTAATATGGGTTTCCACTGAAGATAAATCATTTAGAGGTAACTTACACTTAATTGGTTTCAGTGCATGTTTTAGATAAAGTCAAAGCATTTATGCTCCAAGAGTTTCCAGTACACACTAATATTACAGAATTAAAATATTATTTTTATGCTGTATGGTAATAATTTTCTTTCCACAATTGATTCCTATTTGTATAGTAAATTTTCATCAAAATTGTGCCTTTTGTGACTTTAAAGACTTTCTTCTTTTAGACTGCAGAAGTTTCTCTTAAGTCTAATGCTACCCTGCCTCCCACATCTTGTTATGGATCCTTAATTAAGTGGGTGCCTAGTCTATGGAGGTCCTTAAGCAGAATGGGTGGAGTGGCCCGGCTTTCTCTCAGGTTACAGAAGTTCTCCAGTATAATCTTCCTCTGCCTCCATATGCACAAAAGCTCATCCAGTTTCTGAGTATCTAGTTTTCATCTCTAAAATGTAGCTTTCCGGGATCAAGAAAAGACCTTCTCTTGCCTTTGTATATTCTATTGACTGTGCATGAGGAACAATGGGAGTCCACCTGAAATATTTTTTTACTCAGTGCTCAAAACCACCAATGTGCACCATTATTGGGTAATCCCTGTCTCAGCCGTGTACCCTGCCTCTACCTTCACATATCAGAAGGCAATAGGGATATATGTATAAAATGAGCTTGTCCTGGAAGGCAAATTCTGCAAATTGGGCTACTTTGAAGCAAATCCTTCAGATTAGAACTTTAATTATCTAGGTTGAAGTACAAACTGGAGATAATAAAAATCTCTTAACCATTTTTCTCTCTGGGCCCTTATTGTGTCTTAACAATTTGGTTACTAGAAACTGATTCTAGTGACATGATATTCCTAACTTCCAAAATTAGTACAGCTGTGCATTTGTTCACCTGTGTTACATGGATATTTTCGTGGAAGGTAAGAAAAGGTGGCTCAGGCATCAATAATTCTCCTTTTCCCAATTTAAGTATCATGTTGCCTGTTCTTCTGGGTCATTATTTTTTGTGACATTGTATGATAATTTCAAGAAGTTGTCTTCTTGTCTTTTCTTAAAAGTGGCAAACATATCCCTACAAAATTCTTTGGTTTCCAGTATGTCCATTACAAAAGCATATTCATCTGAGTATCAATTTATTTTTCTCTTGTTTTTCAGGTTTTATTTGTTGGGTTTTGTTCTTTTATGCACTCTTGTTGAATAAGGAAATATATATCTAGATTCATGTTTTTTCCAATAGTCACAAGATGCAAATTCACCTTTCATTTGCTTGCCTTTGGGGACAGGAAAGAAAACCTTTGCCGCACTCTCTGACTGACCCTCTGAACGTGTAGAGTACAAACTAATAGAGAACAGAAAACAATAAAGATTAAGCATTTTTTCTATGTCCATCTCACCCGTCAATGTCTTATTCACGTGCACTACATATTTCTTAGGCAATCAGTAACCCCTAGTCTCACCAAAGTCCCTTTATTTCTCTCGTAATGTTGGTTGATTACTGAATTATCTGATAATGCAGAGAGAAGATCCTTACTGTTGATAATTTTATTTTTGCTTAATCTGCCTTGTCATTACAATCTGCAGACAACCGTCTCAAATTTAGGAATAGCCAGCTCTCCATTTTAGTACATAATGTTATGGTCTAGATTTTGTTAGGTTTCTTTGGAGAATTTTCTGAAGTATTATTTTGAGATGACACAAGAGGTATTTTCAGAATCTACCAGCAAGTTTCAACTTTAAACTGACAGTCCTCTGAAATAGTTTTAAGTCCATAAAGTACCATATTGCCTAACAGACAAAAATAATAAGTGTTCTCATTTTCCTTTTGAACTCTCTAATATTTTGATAATGTAATTCAGGAGACCATTTTGTCTCTCAGTCACCCTCATTATCTTTCTTCTAACCAACATTCCATGCTAGCTGATCACCTCATCCAGAAATTAAGATATAATTGATGATAAAAATGAAATTGCAAAGTTATTGAATTGTGTTGGTTTGACTAACAAGGCTTATATCTAATAGTTGGTATCTCCCATTTAATGCCTTAGCTGGCTGATTTTGGAACTCAGTAAAGTAATTTTATTAAATCAGGTCTTTAAATTTAGCCATAAAATAAGTGTCTGTAAGTTGTAAAAACTTAGAAACCCTGTTAACCCTTGGCCTTATTTTAAACAAAAATGTTTCAGATAATACTAAACTTTTATAATTTAGAAAGTAACAGATTGATTCAAGTTTATAATTCTGAGAGCCAAAACATGAGAAAATGTGTCTGGAGCGCTTTTTTTTTTTTTTTTTTTTTTTTTTTGAGACGGAGTCTTGCTCTATCACCCAGGCTGGAGTGCAGTGGCCCGATCTCGGCTCACTGCAAGCTCCGCCTCCCGGGTTCACGCCATTCTCCTGCCTCAGCCTCTCCGAGTAGCTGGGACTACAGGCGCCCGCCACCACGCCCGGCTAATTTTTTTTGTATTTTTAGTAGAGACGGGGTTTCACTGTGGTCTCGATCTCCTGACCTCGTGATCCACCCGCCTCGGCCTCCCAAAGTGCTGGGATTACAAGCGTGAGCCACTGCGCCCGGCGGGAGCGCTTTTTACATGTACAAGAAGAAACTCAATAAACAAACAAACAAAAAACAAGACACACACAGCCACAACCTCTCTCTAATAGATCTTGTTAAATATCTCTATTTTTAAAAATAATGTAAAAAATGCTTTCTTTTCCAGTAAAGATGTAGGAGAATATGAAAGCTTTTCATTTGTATGGATAAGAAAAATGGCAAAACCAAGGATAATTGAAAACCCTACCCTTCTGCAAGGGGTGTTTTATAGGGTCTTGCTTCGTCTTCCAGACTGGAGTGCAGTGGTGTGATCATGGCTCATTGCAGCCTTGAACTCCTGGGCTCAAGTGATCTTCCCACATCAGCCCCCTGAGTATCCAAGTCTGTTAGCCTTCTTTTAGTTTTCTTTTTTATTTTTCCCCAACAAACTATATTTTACCATGCCTCTAGGTCTTCATATATGTTTAACCTATGCTTCATTTGACCCCTGCTGCCCAACTAATTTGTCTACTTAATTCTTACTTACTTTACACAAGTCACTTCAGAAGTCTTTTCCAGAATAATTCTTTCTGGATTCTCAGACCAGGTCAGATCCTCAATATATTTATATTCATGTCTCATTATATTTCCACTTGTGAAACTTATCCTATGCTACTTTGCATTATTATTTTAGTGTATGTTATTATTTGATTACAAGCTATCTTTTCAGTGAAAATGTAAACTCTATGATATTAGGAATCTCATTGACTTTAGGGCATTGTTATAACAATTGTGCAGAACATGGTGCCATATATGAAGTAATGTCTAATAAATATCATTATTTCAAAAATGTTTAGAGAATTGAGTGGAATTATTTTATTCTGACACTATTTCCCTACTTATAGAAAAATAGAAAAGATAGCTGTATAGATAGATGGTCAGGACTCTCCAGAAAAGAATAAAGCCAATAGATTGTTGTATATATACATATACATATATATGTATAAAGAAGTGGCTCATGCAATTATGAAGTCTGTATAGTACTATAATTTTCTATGTGCCAGCTGGAGAGCCAGTACGGCTTGTGGTATAGCTTCAGTATGAGTCTGAAGACCTGAAAACAAGGAGGGTTGGTGGTATGAGTTCCAGTTTGAGTTCTGGAAAAGAGCAATGTCTCAGCTCAAAAGCAGTCAGGTAAAGAGAGGAAATTCTCTCTTACCTCACTTTTTGTTCTATTCAGGCACCCATCATATTTAAGGAGGTCCACTCACATTGGACAGTACAATTTGCTTTACTCAGTCTACAAATTTCAATCATCCAAATTCACCCTCACTCACCCATCAAAAATCATGTTTAACCAAATATCTAGGTATCCTGTGGCTCAGTCCAGTTAACACATATAATTAACTATCACAGATACGTAGAGAGAAACTTCTTCTATTTCCTAAAAATGGTATTTATATTAAAAATGATCAATTCCTTGGCACTGCCACAATCCAAAAACGACGGAAGGGATACAGAATATTTAAATCTAAAATGTTGAAATAAAAGACCAATGATCCCACAGTAGGCAGGCAGTTGATTCCACTGAACAAAGCCCTGAGCTTAGAATGAAAAGTTGTAGTTGTGGATTTGCCACTCACGTGATGTATGATTTTGAGCAAGTCATCATCTGGTTTTGAATGGTTGCCATGGATGGGGAGAAGTTGGGGAGGAAACGAACATTTATTGATACTTTCCTACATGCTACAAATTCTCCAAAGTGTTCTGCATTTGTTAGGCTACTTCATCTAAAATTATATTTGAAACATCCTGAATATTAACATTCTCATCCCTTTACACAGAACCTTCCATATGTGAGGTGATGTGGTCAACCTCACACAAATCAGCTCAGTGACATTGACTACCAATTCCAAAGTTATACAGTATAAGGTGTATGTGATAATACTAGTTAAAAACTATGTGTTTTTGGACTCCAAGAAGATTCTCCTTTTCACTATAAACTGCTGTGTTTATATTTGGAAATAGTAGCATCTTTCTCACCCAGTTGTTGTGAGATTTGAATGTGATTACGTGTGTGACCACAACTAACAGTGCTTGACTATTAGTAGATAAGTAGTCCATATTCAATGAATACAAATAAATTTATATTCAATGGAATAATTTGTGTGTAATAAACACAAACTGCCATAGCACAGGCTCCTCACATCAAGGCTTTACTCATCACTGAGAAGTTCTGCAAATATAGATCAGTTTCTTCTACTGTAATGCTCATAAAAACTAATTTACATCTTTCTATAAGAACACTTGGCTAGAAGTCTGAATCACTGAATACATATGAGGCAATTCTGAAAATAAAAACTTGCATATCTAAGACATTGTTTCACACAACTAGTAATTAAGATCTACTAGCTGTTGAGAAACAGTAACCTTGAAATACATTTTTGGCTCTGTATATCACAAAGCAACATTTTATGATTGTTCATAAAAACATGCATGGGTCTAGAAGCTCTGGTTATTAAATGAATAAATAATGTGGCAAGTGCACAGAAAAATAATAATTTGAATAATAAACACGAGTTGTTTGGGTATTTCAATGATTTATTTATAATGATAACAGTTTAAATTAGATACTGGGATATTCATAATCATTGTACAAACTCTAGCTGACTATTTTAGCTCTGTGGACTTAATATACTATACATTTTCAGTGTAAGCCAATTTGTCTAATAAAATGATGAAAAAAATCTACCAGTTCAATGAAGCAGCTTTATAAAGACTGTAATTTAAAGACATTAGTGTATTAAGCAATCATTTCATGCTGTTTCCTGCCTGCATGTTGAGCAGTATATAAACAAATCTAAAAATTCTGATGCTTTAGAACAGTTCCAAAAAACTTAATATCAAACAGAACCTTCTTTCATACAAACAGAATACTCCCCAGGTACAAAAGTCAGAACAATACAAATGTCTAATTTGCATCTCTCACAATCAAGTGTGCATTCAAAAGTGCAATTAACCCAAAGTCGAATTCAACCTGAATGGTTATGAGTTTGTTAATATGGAGAAGTTGAGTTTTCTTTTCTTTTTAATTTCTTTTGTTAGTATAAAAATTTAGTTATATTGCTTCACACCTTTTCTAATTCCAATTTACACCTGAGCCCAAGAAATTTAATGTTTGGGCTTCTGAAATAAGGCTATTTTTTTGTGAGTTTGTGAAGCAATGAGAGGAATAATTTTGTCTTACAAAGATTGTTTGCATAAACAGAGGACTTTTCCCTGAGTATGGCATATAATAAAAAAGAACTTGTGTACTCTCATTGAAAGGTTATAAGGGAATCGAGGGGAAAAAAAATCAGTAAATCAAAGTAAGTCTGTGCTCTCCAAGCCTGAAATGATTTATATCTGCATTGGGCTTAGGACCTTTGGGCATGAGCACAATTTTTCTCTAAGAAAAAACAAAAGGTTCTCTTTGTTGTGATTCCACGATGTTTTCTCTAAAACACTGAGGAAAGAGCATGGGAATGACAACTAAAATAAAATTAGTGGGAATGTAAAACTGAAAACTCAAGGATGCAATTGTGTGTATTAAATTTCCTACACAAAATTATGTTTGGTGTTATCTAAGGAAGTAAATGAATAGCCACTTATAATTATTTTCATAATCATTTAAACTCAAGGTCTGGCTTTAGGTGATTAGAAGCCAGATTGCGCAGCAGGGCAATGAGAGAATATGTTTCTGGCCATTGAGAATAGTATTTTCATAGAGACAAACCCGGTGAGATACATAGCAATTTTCTTCAGTAGATTTCAATTCAACAAATGATCTTCAGCACCATACCTGCCCTGGAAGTACATACCTTTGAATAAGGCAGTGTTTCTTCCCTCAGGATGCTTGCAAACTAGTGGATGATTCCCAGATGTCTGGAAATTAATTGCCACACACTTTTCACTTGGTCTATTGTTCTAATCACTATACCTGGTTAATTTAGCAGACAAATCTAAGAAGCCACACTAGCAATCTCTAATAGTTTCAAGAGACTCAAAACAGATGTACTTCCTAAAAACTCTCTGCATGAATGCATCTTGTGTTGTAGCTTTCCATAATGTAAGTGATAATTTGAAAGGAATTGCCTTCATATGCAAATGCAGAATATACTTGTAAGAACAAATTTTAAAACAGTCCAAGCCCATGGCACATTAGCAAAATGGATTGTGGAAGGGCACAATAGGCAAATAAGTTTGATAAAGTGAAGAGAATTTATTTATTTATGAGGTGCATAAAGGTATACATACAAATTTGAATTGTTCCCTTTCAAAATTCTTAAAACATATTAATGAACAATCAATTCTGTAGGAAACCTTGAACTATTAACACAATTTCCAATGCATGATAGGAAGTCAAATATTTGTTTAAAGGAAGAATAAATAAATGAATAAGTGGGTGTTTGGATGATGGATGCTACTATTGCTCAAGACAATCAGATGTTTTCAGAAACCTAATTTTAAGAGTTGAACTGTTCTATTAGTTACTGTCATTACTAACAAAAATTTATTACCTGACTGAGGATTTATTATTTCTGAAGGCTATGTGTAATAAATAAGAATCAATTAAAAAGAAATATCACCACAAGACAATGAACTATCACGAGAAGCTGTCACTAATGATTACCACAACAGGACAGAAATATGAGAGGGAGATCCAGGAAACCACAAAGGAGGGACTTATGGAATTGTAGCTTCCATGTTATCTTTACTCAGAAGAAAATTCTCAGCTCTGTTGTCCCTTTCTTCAGACTCTACTAAGGTCATCAGAATCTCTCACATCAGAACTTTTTGACAGATTGTATGTGGATAGGTCATTTCACTCTGAGGGTTTACATAAATCATCCATTTGGTAGCATTTTCTGTCTTTCAAGAAGCTCCAGTACCACAAAAGAATTCTATTGTCTGAGCAACAGATAAATGGTTGTAAATACTTTATGTTCTATTGAAAATATCTGTCTATATTAAAGACTAAACTACGATTAGTAGCTGGAAAAGAAAATGAGATCTCTGCACTTATTTATATATTTAGTATGCTTCAACTCAGATTCCTGAAAGTATTCCATCTATCTTTAAAAGCAGAAGTAATTACATCAGGCAGAGAAATAGGACTAGATTGGAAATATTTTTAAAGCTGTAGATATTGGACAAGAGAGAAAAGACAATATGAGACTATGAGGACATTAGAATATGAGGAAGTTACTTGAGGGCAAGGACCTATTAGCACTCATCGCTGTATCCACAACTCCTAGAACAAGACCTATGATTAATGCTTTTTAAATACTGGTTGACTCACTTGCAATGCCCCTTCTAGCAAACGAATTCACCAATGCTATTCTGGTTGCAATATTCAGATAGTTAACAACCAGACCTCTCTCCCTGTAGTCCTAAATTGCTTTATTTGTAATTTGAATAAATATGTATTCATTAGATTACCCTGCAGTATATTAAACAAAGCTTACTCTGCAGGGTACAGTAGCTTCTCAACAAATTCTTCAATTGCTATTAAACATAGAATTAGATATATTTCATTCACTGAACACATATTTACTGAGAACTCCAAACAATAGGCCAGGTTAAAACTAAGGGTTAAAAAATGAATGAGAAAACACAAACTCTTCCCTTCAGGAGCTTATAATTAGAATTATTTTATTATTATTATTATTATTATTATTATTTTTTATTTTCGAGGGGAAGATTCCTTACTGAGGTATTCCTAAAATCTTTTACAAATCATTCTTTTGGTACCTGGAGTGGGAAGAAGCATCCCATTTTATACCGTGGTGCCAGAACAATTATGTAAACTATTGTTGTTTGGATGCAACATTGCTAACATTTGTGAACATCTAAAATTAGTTACTCAGAGCCAAGATTGGCAAATTGGGCTTGTTGTCAAGCTAATGTGCAGTCCCAATCCAGTATGAATACAAAATAGGGAAGCACAATTTCTTATGTCTCATAAACTGTGGGAGTAATATCCAGAGACGAGTCTCTAAATATATTGAGTCATAGCTGCATTGCTGAAATATGTGTAAACTTTGCCAAGGGACTCACTCTGATGGCTTCCGCTTCCTGCATGCACAGATTCGGGTGTAAATACCAGAAACATTCATATCTTTGTGTCTCATACATGAAAATCTTTTAAAATATTTATTACCAAAGAAACTTAAAATTTATTGTGTGTGCCAAAGACAGAAAGGAGAGATAACTTTAGGTGCCCTGTTTGTCCTTTGTATTCCATAAAAATACCATTTGAGTAATTTTGTTTTGTGCTTTGGATATATCAGCTCAAATATCATCTCTGGAGGCCTCTCCTTAACAGCTTAATAGATGTTATCCTTCATTTTTCACCTTTTGTTCACTTTGACTCACCTTACTTGGCTCATTTTCTATCATAAGAGTTTATATATAAATACAGTAACTTTAAAATAGTTATATTAGTCTATTTGTTTACTCTCACTGCCCCTCACTAGAATTTAAGCTTCTTGAAGCTGGAACTGTCTTCCAAAAATACTACTTTTTTTCAATTCCCATATCCTAGAATAGTGTTTGGTATATAAAACATTCATAGTAAATATTTGTTATTGACTTATAATTAAAGTTTTTCTGTGCAGCAATTTCCTTTTCCCTCACAATCTACATTTATTTGGAATTATTTCATGAATAACTCTAAAATCAAACCAGTGGGTCTCAATTTTGTATAATTTCATTCTGAATAAAGTCATTTTCAAAATTAAACTCTATTCTCATGTAGGGCAGCAGAAATAATATTTCTCAAATGGTGTATTCTCACAAACACCAATACCTGCTAATATAACACAAAAGTAAAAACACTAGATTCCAATCTCATCTCTGAACAGGAAATGAAAAATAACCTGTTAGCATATTGAATTCCATAATAGAGTAATATATCATGGCCAGTTAAGGTTTAATTCAAAACTGTAAGAATTATGTGGTTTTGGTAGATTTTATAATATAGTCGTCTTAATAGGAATTAAGACATTTTTAAAAATTTAAAGGTCAATAATCTGCATCATGTATGATTGTGAAATGTTAAAATATTTTTTATTATGGTAAAAATAAAGATGCAAGTGTTCATAACAACCACAGTGTTAAACACTATTTTGAAAGGACTAGAGAAGAAAATAGGAAAGAAAAAGAAATCTAATTGGCATATTTTGGGAAAAAAAGTGGGCATGTTTACAATCATTTTGAAATTATAGAAATGTATTATTAGAAAATCCATGGGCAATAAATTTTTTAAAAATCGAAATATTAAGAGAATGCACTGATGTTGATGATTAAATGAGTGAAATAAATCAATGGTTTCTTTATGCATAAATCACAGCTGGCTAAAAATATAAAAGAAGAAATAAAATCCTCATAAAGATAAATATCATTCAATAATTAATCACTAACCTCAAGAATTGTATATAGTCTTTATGTAATGAAAAGCATAAAGATCAACTTGAGTACAGAGAGATCTAAAATCTTTATAAGAAAGCTCAACTTATGAATTCTTACATTGATATGTACATTAAATGAATTTGTCATGAATTTTATTAAAAGAAAAACTTTAGAAAAATACATTCAACAGTTTTTTTGAGTAAGGAACAACTCATGAATTGGGCAGCACTCAGAACCAGAAGAGGTTCAGAGAGCTTTGTCCTGGCAACATAAGCAGTTAACCATAGTAGGCTGAACATGGAAGCAAAGGAAAGGAATTACTTGATTGACTATAGCTAGGCTTTTCCCTTATTTGAATATAGTGTCGTGAGGCATTTGCCCTATTTGGCTATGATCTGATGAGAGGTTTCTTTTTGTAGTTAGTTGACTGCTCTTGATTGACTGAAACTCTTTCTTTGCCTTTTGTTTTGTTTTCAAGTCAGTTACAATAAATGTTTATATGTTAAATTCATATATGTTTGTGTAAGAGCTCTGGTACAGAAACAAAAGCAGGTTAGTGGCCTGTTGCTTATATTGCTTTAACAATAGTATAAAAACATTTGCAGGGGAAACATGAAAAATTAATCTAAATTTAAAAATTTATTTAAAAGGCCAAAATTGTGGAACAAGCTAGGAAGAAAAAAAAGAATGAAGGAACAGAATAACAATGCATTACCAGATCTTTTAAATATTTTAATAAATTATAAATCTACAGCACATAAAAGTACATGATAGATCAATTGAAGGAAGATAATAAAGTCTAAAAATTCAACAAATATGTATGCAAACTTAGCACATGAGAAAATGCAATTTCTCACTTAAAAAAAGGGAGAAATAATGAATTACTAAAAATTATGTTGGTATACTGGTAAACCCTCATGGGGAAAGAGAGATTCCTATGTCACTCTTTTATTTATCAAAATAAATTATAGAGAAAAAAATATTTAAACAAACAAACTAGAAGAAGTCTTATCTTCTTATATTCCTGCAAATAAGTTTTTCTATGCAAATCATCAAGCCAATAAATTATAAAAGTAAAAATTTATGTCTGGCAACATTAAAATCATTTAAAAATTTTAAAAGCTGCATGTCTTTAAATCCTTTTACATAAGATATAGTTAGGATAAAACACACACAGCAAACAAACTTTTACTATTTTTAATGTAGAAAGTTTCACTTCAAATACTTAAGTGAAACAACAGAAAAGCAATAGAAAAATAATGGAAGCAATGACATTATTATAAGTGCATTCAAAGGGCATTCCTAAATTACAGCCAGAAAAACATTCTAAATTCAGATTTTAAATCCCCATACTGCAGCCAGCACTAAACACATCCTAGCAAATTTATATAAACTATAAAATAAAAATCTGAAAAGACATTGTAGCATTCAACAAGAGAAAAAACAAAAACCACTTCCACAGAGCAGATTAGAACAGAAAGGCAGAAAGGCAAGAAATGTAATAAGGCAAGCAGAGCTAATTCTGGGATCTTGCATGGCTCCTGGTTCAGAAGCAAATATTTGTGGCAGGGACTGTTGGTTTTTGTCAAGCAATAGGGAATAAAGTGACCAACACATGGCTGGGTTTGGAGTCAGACTTTATGGCTTGAGACCACAGGCTGGAAAGGCTCATCTCTGACCCTGAACAGATGCTGATGAAAGCTGCAATTTGCTGCAGCTTTGGCTTATGTAATGTAGAAAAAAAGAGGATGGAAAGCACAAGCAGCCTCACAGCCAGGAACTGATCAATCCACATGGGCAGAGTGACAGCATGTCACATCCCCATTATCAAAGAGGGGTGAAAATGCCACGATTCTGACCTCAGAAACAAGACTGTCATAAAGGGGAGGGGGAAGGAGGAAGATGGATGCCCTGACAAAACCCCTAGGAGATAATGAGGATAGAAAGAGAGATAGAGAGAGATAGAGAGAGAGAAAAAAACTGATTGAGTCTTAGTAACATAAGCCTACATGAAATATAAATCATACTAACATAAAGAACCACAAATATTAAGTCAACATATGTAAAGAATCACAAGCATTAAATACACGAGGAAACAAATGAATCCGTCAAAAAATGGAAACTGACAGAAAAACATAAAATAATTCAAAATTAATGAAGTCACAAATCTTCAGAGAAAGAGGTAATTAACATTTAATTAAAAAAAGAAAGAACAAGAATATATGAAGACATGAAAAAGACAAAAACAAAAGGCTATAAATGTTGAATACAGTAATTGAAATAAAAGGCAATCACCATGTTAATATTGCACAGAGCAGAGGATAGAATTAGTGAAAAGAACATACAGAGTCCACTGTGCAAGACTGAAATGAAACACACATGGAGGAGAGACTGAGCTGTCACTACAGAATTATATTGTTTTAGAAAAGAATAGAGGAAATTAAAAGGTGTAATATTTGAAAAGCTGTTTTTTTTCAGAAATGAAGAAAAAACATGCCTGATTGAATTGAAATGACACTATGAGTCTAAAGAGGATGAATACTATATTGTGTGCATACAAATGCATACTAATGAAACTGCAGAATACAAAGATAAAGTTAAAATGTAAGGTGCAAGAAAAAATGAAGGTAAAATTAGGGGATTTCTGAGAAGAAGGGGGAGCAGAAAAGGAGTAAGAGGAGGAGGAGAAGAGAAAGAAGATGGAGACAAAACATGAAGAAGGTGAAAAAGGAGGAAGAGGAGGAAGCAAAATAGAATTTACCACCCATAAGGCCTCCCTTTAAAGCACCAGTGACAAAAACTATCAACATTATTTGGTAAATTTAATTAACAATCGCCTGTAAAAATCATTATAGAAAGAAATTTTAAAAAATATTATTGTAAATAAAAAGGGAATTCATGGAAGATGACAGTTGAATAGTAGTATGTGTTAGAAGATTCTCAACTCTCCTAATAATCAGGAAAACACCCTATTGTTAATACAACTACAATGAGATGCAGTGCCATGCATTTTGGGTTGGGGCATTCAGAAACTATCAATTCCATATTTTCATGTGATTGCTTACAATGTCTGAATTGTCAGTAGAAAATATTTGCATTTAATAAAGTGCTGAGGTGTGCAGTCCTCATATGTTTTCTATTGCTTTCTATATGTGTGTATGTTGGTGATATATATGTCTTTTCTAAAATAGCATTTGTTCAATTTCTAGTGATAATTTACATACACAGTGGTCCCCTCTTATCTGAAATTTTGCTTTCCACAATTTGTTACTTGCAGTCAACTGAGGTCTAAAAATAGGTGAGTCCAGTACAATAAAATATTTTGAAAGAGAGCGAGAGGCCACATTCACATAATTTTGATTACAGTATATTGTTATAATTGTTATATTTTATCATTATTGTTATTGATCCCTTCCCATGTGTAATATATAAATTAAACTTTATCATCCTATGTATATATATGAAGAAGCACCATATATATATAAGGTTCGAGGTTTCAGACACCCACTGCAGCTGTTTAAATGTATCTCCCATGGATAAAGGTGGAAATACTTTCAGTAATATTTTACATAGGTCTATGCAATATTGTTAAATAAAAATGAAAGTTGCTAAAATATATATAATTGTAACTTTACTTGCACACATAAACATACATTCAAAGGAGAAAGATAAAGGGGCAGAGAAAGAAAGCAAGAAAGAGAGATACAGGGTCAGGCAGTTAGGTAGATAAGACATATGGAAAGTGAGATACAGACAGATATAAGAGGGGAAGGCAGTAGAGTGTCAGATACAGACAGACAGACTGACAGGAAAAGACAGACTGACACAGACACAAATGAAGACCTTTGGACAATGCACTAATTCATGTAGTGTTCTCCCTGGGGAATTCAGTTATAGTGTTTTTATTTCTGCTTTCTATTTTTTCTGTTCATAACTTTACATTAGATTAGCATCATTTTAGAACAACAATAAAGATTTTAAAAAATATTGCTTCTATTTATGCCAATGCCACTTCTTAAGATATATCCTGAAATCCTTAAACACTTCTTATATCATAACCAGAAAAATAATTTTAGAATCTGAATAAGATGTATAATAAGAGTAATTAAATATGCACAACTAATGAATTCATTAATGCCAGCATCTCCCTTTAGAATATATAGTGAAATTCCTAAACACTTCCCACTCCTTAATCAATAAAATGATTATCTCTTTTCACTTTATATTTTTTAAAGTCCTCATAAGCCTATTTTTAAAAGAAAAATAAGACACATGCACCAATTAAGTGATTTCATTTATTGAAGTTGTGACTGCTAAACTGTGGAAAACCTTTAGTTTAATTAAAATATTAATTAGTTATACATGTAAACTCATTTAAATTTGCATTAAAATCAGCCATTTATTTATTCAGCCATTTACCTGTTCACAGTAAACGTGAAACTTAGGCAGGAATTACCTTACTGATACAAATACATCTCCTGACCTTTAATTGTACTTTTCACCAGTAGTAAATACATGTGCCATGAAGAACAAACCTGAATATTCACCTGGAGATGGAAGAAATAACTGTACTTAAAGTCAGTTGCAAATTATTATCAACCCCAACAATAATTTCCAGCAATAATTTTAAGCATGAGGAAATTGACTCAACAGTCTCACTTCACATTGACCTTTGTGTACTGCACCTCACTATTCACTCTGCATAACATGCATTTATTCAAACCTTTGAGCCAAATTCCCTGAAGTGTATTGTTTAAGGACTAAAACACTTCAAACAAATTCTTCATGGCCTCAAGTCTTCTGGCTCACCAACATTATTAAAGCAGCGCTACATCCCAGGGTACCTGCACAGCGACTTGCTCTTCTTCCCACGAAACATAGCTTAGCTACTGCTGAATGTGTTTTAATAGGCAGGAGGAGTAAGTTCCTGTATAATTGCTTCCTGGGTGATGATGAAAGTTCCAAGTGAAGAAAAGACTGTGGCTAAAAAAGAAATTGAAGATGAACTACGAAGAATGTCCCATTATCAGGGTCATTGGGAGCCCTCTTGTTCAGCAATTAGGAATCAAGGAAGCCAACATTAGGTATGCTGGATGTGATCCTTATGCTAGGAGGCCTCCCACTTTCTATAAATTTCTGAATTATTTATTAAGAAATGCTCTTAATCCAATATTAAACAGTGTATGTATTGGGGAGAATAAGTTTCAAGTTTCTCTTCTCACCACTCTCTCTCTTCCTTTGTGTGTGTGTGTGTGTGTGTGTTTGTGTGTGTGTGTGATATGGTCTCACTCTGTCACCCAGGATGGAGTGCAGTGGTGAGATAGCGACTCACTGCAGCCTCTGTCTCCCGGGCTCAGGTGATTCTCCCACCTTAGCCTCCTGAAGAGTTGGGACCACAGGCATTCACCACCACACCCCGCTGATTTTTTTTTTTTTTTTTTTTTTTTTTTCTGTAGAGACAGGGTTTCACCACTTTGCCCAGGCTACTCTTGAACTCCTGGACTCAAGCAATCCACCCACCTAGGCCTCCCAAAGTGCTGGGATTACAGGCATGAGCCACCACACCCAGCTCTTCTTACCATTCTCAAGCCCTCCTATATAACTAACACAGAATTGAAAAAGCAGACACTGTCATTTCCAAATTTATGTATGTGGAAATCTGATCTGCTGAGAAATGAAATCTATCCAAGGGCATAGAACTAGTGATACTTTGTAAACGTAACTGCAGAAAATCTGTGAGAAATATAGATTTAAAAAAAAACTGTATCAGGATTACTACGCACTATAAAGAATCCTCACAGGTTTTTTGTTGTTGTTGTTGTTATTTGTTTGTTTTTTAAGCAGCTTTTCTATATTCTTTTTTTTTTTTTTTTTTTTTTTTTTTTTTTTTTTTTGAGACAGTCTCGCTCTGTCGCCCAGGCTGGAGTGCAGTGGTGCGATCTCGGCTCACTGCAAGCTCCGCCTCCCGGGTTCACGCCATTCTCCTGCCTCAGCCTCTCCGAGTAGCTGGGACTACAGGCGCCCGCCACCACGCCCGGCTCATTTTTTGTATTTTTAGTAGAGACGGGGTTTCACCGTGGTCTTGATCTCCTGACCTCGTGATCAGCCCACCTCGGCCTTCCAAAGTGCTGGGATTACAAGCGTGAGCCACCGTGCCTGGCCTAGCTTTTCTATATTCTTAAGATAATTTTGAGACACATCCTGTTATATACAGGGATGCAGGCACCACTGTATGATTTTAGGTTAAACATCATTCTCTCCCAAACCATATTTAAAAGAAATTAGCTAATGCAATTTAAGTGTATACATATTCCATTTTAGTGATGTTGTATATTTTCCAAGAAGTTTACACATTTAATATTCTGTGATTTGGAACCTATTAAAAAGTATATTAAACGTAAATATTCTAGGAATCATTTTGGTGGCAGAAGAATATTTTAGACACAGCTAATTGAGAGCACAAGTCATCCCACTTAAAACTGCGTTAAGTCTAAGAAAATTGTAAATTAAATTGAGAACGAACCTGTGCTTTTCTGATCATCATTCCTCAAAAGAGATAAAGTTGGATAAGGACTCAATTTTTAAGAGAAGGTTTGGAAGTAACCAAAAGAACAAAATATCAAAACTTTATAGATGGACATTTCCTCACAGCACAATTCTAATGCAAAACCACTAGAAATTAGACAATGTTATTTGTTAGGCTAAACGGTTGTGTTTTTTCTTTCTTTTTTTTTTTTTTTTGAGACGGAGTCTCGCTCTGTCGCCCAGGCTGGAGTGCAGTGGCATGATCTCAGCTCACTGCAAGCTCCGCCTCCCGGGTTCACGCTATTCTCCTGCCTCAGCCTCCCGAGTATCTGGGAATACAGGCTCCCGCCACTGCGCCCGGCTAATATTTTGTAATTTTAGTAGAGACGGGGTTTCACCGTGTTAGCCAGGATGGTCTTGATCTCCTGACGTCGTGATCCGCTCGCCTCGGCCTCCCAAAGTGCTGGGATTACAGGCATGAGCCACCGCGCCCGGCCAAGGGTTGTATTTTTAATAATCTGGATATTTAATACCTTTTTATTCTCTCGGGTTCTCTAGAGGCAAGCCCTGACAGATACACGCACTTGATGGGGTGGTGGTCAGTTCTAGGGAGAGGAGCTAGAACCTCACCTTCTGCCTGTACAGCACTAGCACAGCTGGTTGATAAACAGGACCCATGTGACTCTCAAGTGTAAACCCTATCCCCTACTTCTCCCCTAAGTTCCAGGTTCATATATCTAATTGCCTGGTTTCTTGTTTCTTACCTACTAGAAATCTCAATATGGCCAAAAGAGAACGGTTCATCCTTTTCCAAATTCCAGTCCTCTCCCAACATTCTCTGTTTCAAAAAATGACGTCATGACTCACCCAGTTGCTCAGGACCCAAACTGACAATGTATGATTGTTCCCTCTGTTTTCTTCACATCTCATATCCGAAACATCAGTAAATCCACTTGCAAATTGTATGTCAGATTTGACCAGTTCTCATCATTGCCTCTGTAATTGCTGGAGTCTTTGGTTACTTTCTCTCTATTCTTGCCTCATTTACAAAGTAACTGGAAAGATCAGATAACTCCTTGCAACCCCAAAATGAGCCCAAAATGCATATTCATTGCAAAATAATTACAAAATACAGTACTTCAAATTCTTACCAAGGTGTAGCAAAGCTTTACTTGATGCTAATCAATCCCTTACCCTCTTTAGAAACATCTTGCTATTATTATTATTTTACTTCTCCATTTACACTTCAGAGTCAAGTAACATCATAAAGCCACATTGTATTTTAATTGAAATGTCACTGAATTTGTGGGATTAATTCTGTAAAATAGAGACCTTTATGCTATAAACTTCCTGTCCATGTACATAGTATTATTTTCTCATTTATTCAGGTCTTTTGAAACATCTCCTACTACAATGTTATACATTTATCTATAGAGGTATTATAACTTTTTGTTATATTTATTTCCCATTTGATATCCTCTGGTACTGTCATACATTCTGTCTTATAGTTGTATTTTGTAATCATTTCTAGCTCTTTGATAGAAATTCAACCACTTTCAGTATGTTAATATGATGCCCACCTACCCTATCCACATTTCCTATTACTTTTTATAATTACTCTGAATGTCTCCTGTACTCCCTACATAAATAATCATATCTTTGTAAATAATGGCTGTGTTGTCTGGGGTAGATATCCTGGTTCTCAGTCTCAGTTGAGAAAGAATTCAGGACACGGACACACATGAAGAGTGGGTTTAGGAGAAGAAAGTTTAAAGGAAAAATAATATATAGAGAAAAAGCTTCCTCATGCTGAGACGTTGGGTTGCCCAAAAGAGGGTCTCTGGTTTGCAGCAGAATGCAATCGGTTTTGTACAGAGGCTTGAGGAGGAGGTAAGTGATTTACATAGGGCCCAGGAGATTGGTTTGACCAGGTGTGCCATTTACATAGCCCGTGAAAAGACTGGCCCTCCAACTCTTGTCTTTTATTACGCAAATATGGCTTCAACCTGGCTGGTTGCCATGATGCCAGTACATGTGGTTTTACCTGGAGGGTGTCATGACACCTGTACACGTGGTGACAAGGAAAAGAGGGCAGGAGATGCCATATTGAAGGTACCTGGCTTCCAGGTACAGCTGCCGCCATTTACATATAAAATCTTCTAGTCTGCATATCTATGCCTGACATTTCAGGCTGCTTTTTGTTAGAGAAGAAATGGTTTGAGGGCTGCTTTTTATTAAAGGAAATTTCCACTGAGTACTTTCACCTTTTCTGGCTGCCTAAAAATAATTTCTTAATACTCCTGTATTAACAGTTTTATGTTTTTTTCCAACCTCAAACATCTAGTTTTTTTTACTTTAATTACTGATAAACGGTAAATACAAGTATTATACTGGCACCCTGACTCATTTCCAATTTTATAGGCACTATTCCTAACATATTTTTGTTTGAGATTACACTGAATCTTCATATTTCTTTATTTCTTTATCAGATTAAGGAAGTTCTATTCTTCCTTTACCAAGCGGTTTGCTTTGTCTGCCACTCCTCCTCAACTAATAATAAATTAATTTTATCAGGCACTTTTTCTCTATATCATTTGAAAATAAATTACTCTTATTTTTTCTAATGTGTTAATACTGTGAATATATGAATTATTAAAATATTAATTATTCATGTTCCAAGATCAGTTTGTTTATCCATTCAATGAAATGTTCTAAAATTTTCTTTATGACCTAGAACATTATAGTGCTTTTAAAACATGCTTATAAATGCTTTGACACCTTGGCAGGCCTTTGTGACTACCTTGGAGAATAGAACATAAAGGGCATAGTCTTTGTGACTTTCAAGATTACATCATAATCATCAATACAACTTCTGACTGCCTCTGTTTGTCTCTGTGGACACAAACCTTTGGACCTTGAGCTATCAGGAAAGGAGTCCAGCTATTCTGAGCCTCCATGATGCAAATACAACATGGCAAGATTACATGGAGATAGAGATGCTTATAGAGCATTATTGTTCCAGATTATAGTTGTTGAATTTTCCCAATGCAAGTGCCACAAATGCTAGAGAGTAAGACTTTATATGGTTCCAGCCCTCGGTACCAACTATAGCATCATGAGAGATAATAATAATAAAATTATTGTTCTTTTAACCTTTGAAGTTGAGTGATTTAATATCCAGTGATAGATAACTGGGGGGAAAGTTACCATTTTTTTTTTTTGGTTAATATTTCAAGAAAACATGAGAACTTGAGAAATCGAAAGCACTACTGTGTTCATATTATTAAACTTATTGATTGCATTGTTCAGAATATTTGTTACTTTATGATATTTACATATTGTACATTTGTCTGAAGTTCATTTTATATGATATTAATAAAGTTACAAGTATTCTTTGCTATGACTTCCCTACGTTTTTCTTATTTATTTAATATATAATATATCAAGATTTTTTTCCTAATACCTTTCTCTTTTAACTTCTGAGTTTAGTCCATTTATACTCATTGTACATTCCTTAGTCCATTTATATTCAATTATTAATAATTTGAAACTAACTTATTACTTCAGCATGTAAAATTTTTTCTTACTTAATTTTATCATATGTAAATGGATATTCACACTCTCTAATAACAAGAAAATAATTTTATAACAATGTAAGATTTCATGTTATACTCACACTCTGAACTCTCATTGTGATGACATCTTTGAAACCAGAAATTAGGAAATCAATAGCCTAAGTCAACCCTGGACTGCTGTAAGTTTTTGTAAAGGCTTATCAAAATAGCTATGATAATTTATTTAAAAATTGTCTATGATTATTTTCTTGTTACTGTGGCAGAGGTTGAGTAGTTTCAACAAAGACAGTATAGTTGTTTTTAAAAATTGTTTATTTTAATAGACAAATAAAAGTTGTATATATTCTATATGCTTCTTAAAACTTAAATATTTATCATCTGACTCTTCCTAGAAAAAGAATTACTAATTTATTTTCTAGTCTATTTATTAATGATACAGTTTCCCCCTACGTCTGCTGGTTTATAAACTTTATTCAGTTATTTGAGCATCTTCAGTTCATATATCTCTGGCAGCATTTTTTAAATTTCTGTGTCATCTTAATTTAGTATTTTATAAAATACTTTTGACAACTGCAATCTGATATTTGAATTTGGGTCTCTCTGCCCAAATCTCATGTCAAATTGTAATCCCTAGTGCTGGGAGAGGGGCTTGGTGGGAGGTGATTGATCACAGGTGTGGATATCCCCTTTGGTGCTGTTTTCCTGATAGTGAGTTATCATGAGGTCGGATTTGTAAAAGTGTGTAGCACCTCCCCTCTCACTCTCTTTTCCTTTTTCTCTATCCATGTAAGACGTGTCACTTCCCCTTGGCCTTCCATCGTGATTGAAAGTTCCCTGAGGCCTCCCCAGCTATACTTCCTATAACAGCCTGCAGAACCATCAGCCAAGTAAAACTTTTTTTCTTTACAAATTACCCAGTCTTAGGTATTTCTTTATAGCAGTGCAAGAATGAACTAATACACAGTCTTCATGTGACAAAACTTCTGAGGCTTTATCTGGCTGAAAATATTTTTAACATGACTTCAATTGCATGACCATGTGGCTTAACACATTCCTTCTTTTCCTTTAATTTGTTGAAAATAATTATCTGTTGATTTATTGTGTTCAATATTGTAATAAATTATTTTAGCCTTAATGTTATTGTTTTGCATGTGATATTTTTCTCTATAAAAAATTTTAACATGTGCATAATTTTTTTTAATATTCTTGAATTTCACTCTGAAGTATGTCTAGGTGTGGGCATTTTCCTTATCACTTCCTTGGTTCCTGAGAAGACATTTCAATCTGAGTTGCTTTTTATTTCTTAAGTATTAATACTCTAAAAATGTAATTCAATTATTTATTTAAATGTTTCTTTTTCTTCATTTTAATTTTCCTCCATGCTTTTCTTCTGTGAATCACATTCTTTGGATGAGAAAGTTTATATTTCTGTTTCTGTACCTCTAAGTTTTCTTTTAATATATTATTCATATTTTCTTCTGGAGAGATTTCTCAGAAGATATTCTCTCAAATTAATACATTTTGGCTGGGCTCAGTGGCTTACGCTTGTCATCCCAGCACTTTAGGAGGCTAAGACAGGTGTATCACTTGAGGTCAGGAGTTTAAGATTAGCCTGGCCAACATGGTGAAACCCTGTCTCTACTAAAAATACAAAAAAAATAATAAAAAATAGCCATGTGTGATGACACATGCCTATAACTTCAGCTACTTGGGAGGCTGAGATAGGAGAATCACTTGAACCCTGGAGGCAGAGGTCGCAGTGAGCTAAGATCTCACCACTGTACTCCAGCTTGGGTGACAGAGCTACACTCCATCTCAAAAAAAGAAAACAACACATTTTTTGGCCTTGCCTTTTTCTGAGACATTTCTCAGAAGATATTCCCTCAATTCAATATATGTTTCTAATATTTTGATCTATGATATTATATTTTTACATGTAAGATTTATCTTTTAAATGTTTTTCTGTCCTTGCCCCATATTACTAACATCTTAAATTTTTAATTTAACATAGGTGAATATTTTTATCCATATGCTCTACTATTTTTATATTGATGAAATATTTAATTCAGAATGTTTATTTGCTTTTAAAATTGTTATTGTTCTAAATGTCTTGTTTTTGAGTACGTGCTCATTTTCCTTAAGGAGTTTCATCTGTTTTGTGAGGTAATATTTATAAGGAAAACCGAAAAATACTGGATCAAGAAAGTCCCAAGTATTTAATGGGTTTGTAAGAGATGCCCTCTATGATAGAGAGCTTTAAGCACTAAGAAACTGCCGTTATAAATTACCCCTCAAAGAACTACTCCCCTTCACTTCCCATCCCCCACTCCACCCATGAGGTAGCTGGGAGAGGAAACACTGTGTTGGACCTTGCCCTGTAATGTCCGGTACTGAAGAATTGGGAGCGTGGTGCTGAAAAGTAACAGTGAAAGGCTAATTAGTTCCTGCCTATTTTCCTGGCTCCTCATGTTAATGGAGCTCGGCTGCTCTGATTTCATTATTTCTGAGCCCTCATCACCATCCCTTTAATATCCATATTTCTATCAATAGTTTATTGAAATCAACCTTGGCTTTTTATGTGTGATATGCCAAAACTCTTTCAACCTCTGTCAATTATCCTGCCCTAAAGTCACTTCTGCACATTTATGTATTTGTTGCAGCAGCACTGAAATTTTTGGTACCAACACGTGTATTAGTTTGCTAGGGCTGCCATGCCACAAGAATGCCAACTGTATAGACTGAACAAGTATCTCACAGGTCTGGGGGCTAAAATGTCTGAAATGTAGGTTTGAGCAGGGCTGGCTCCTTCAGAGGGCTGCAAAGGAAGGATCTGTTCCAGGCCTCTATCCTTAATTGGTAGATGGCCACCTTCATGCTCACACGGTCATCTTTTTGTACCTATATTTGTGTCTCTGTTTTCAAATGTCTCATTTTTATAAGGACACTAGTCATGTTGGATTAGAGTACATCCCAATGACCTCATTTAAATGTTGTTACTTCTGTAAACATCCTATTTCCAAATAAAGTAACTTTCTAAAGTACTAGAGGTTAGGATTTCATGAAATAAGTATTGAAAAGGCACAATTCAATCCATAACATACTACAATATGTAGGATAGAAAAAATGTGAATGGCTCTGTAAGTATCCACCTTTGACCCATCTCAATTGTTAAGTTTGATGTTCTCAAGACTAATACATGTTACAAAGGTAGAAATACTATCTAGAGATAACCAAACTCCATTCAAATTTATCTTAAATTATGGAAAATATGTGTTTCAGGCACTATGCATAATAGTGTAGTTTTATCTATTTGATATTAGAAGTACCACTTGTATTCTGATTCAACACTCCCCTTAGCCTATACGTCCATGGTTGGGCAACAGCATCATATTCATCTTACAGCTTCTTAATGACTTTGGGTAAGGACATCCTCACACACTTTAGTCTGTGGAACTCAGGCTTTATCACATGCTGTTTAGTGTATACACCTTTGGAATTATGAAATATACCTCAGCCTTCTAAATTACTCCCTACCTCTAATAATGATGAGGGCTGGATTATTTCATCTACAAGCCCATGACCATATATTTTTTTACCATTGGATCACCCCATAAGAACATCAATAAATATAATTCTTAGCTAATTTCTCATTTTTATTTCTAAAAAACCCTTTTCCTTTACTTTATTTCCTTTCTAATTTCACTTCAGAATTTCAGTTAGGTATAAAGTGTGCATAACTGCTGGAGTTGAAACCTGTGGTCTCACGAATACCAGAACAAAGAGCAAGCATATGTGAAATCAGAGCCTCACCTAGAAATTCACAGTGTGTGACTGCCTTGGCTATGCATCATCAAAGTATAGATTGGAAACATCTTTAAAAGCATTGAAGTAAAACAGAATGCAATGATATTAGCTAATTTTGTCACCATCAAAAGGCACTTGAGATGTGACTCTGCCACTCTTGTCAGGGAATAGATGAAATGTCGATCATACTATCCAAATCAGTGCCACTTATGGCACTACAGAAGAAAATGTTATCTCTGGGAGTGAATATAATTTTCTTGAAATGAAAAGAAAACTGCTAAGGTTAGAATATTGACAAGAGAAATTCTGATTTCCATTAATGTTTCTTTTTCCCTGACTCTTAAATTGTAACAAATTTTTTATTAAATTTTCTCAACTTCCATATAAATCCATCCTAAAGTCAATATGTTCATAGTACTCTATTAAGACTTGGGATGTAACAATTAATGTAACTGCATTAAAATGAAAAAGTCAGATATACAAAAATTCTACGTTATTGTTTAAATAAAATACATTTTCCTTTAAGTGAGAGTATTAAATTGGAGTACTAGTGTTGTCAAGGATTTCAGAATAGTAATCTCCCTAGTATTTGAATGTGCATTTTAACTTCAGATAGTTGATTGGAAATTATAATTGAATTTGAACTGTAGTATTAGCTAATGACAAAATTTATGATGCAGATATATTGTCATCCATTAAAAATATTTTGCATTGTAAAAGATCAAAAACATAAAGGCTTACTTGACAAATGTTCATTCAGAAGCATATGTTTTCAATAATGTGAACTTTTTACAGCAAAGTGTATGCTAATCATTTTTTTTATAGAATTTAAAATAGTTTAACAGCATTTTGAGACAAATGACTTACAAAAATCTGTTGCTACCATGTTTAAATCGTCTCATTAAAAAAACAGGTCAAAATATACTGAATAGCCTTTTTCTTCTGGTGAAATATGGCAACTTAAGATAACTTTCTCAATATTTTTATGTGTAAAATAGGAAAAAATAATGATATATATTTGAGGAGCTAGGGATGAAGAGTAAATTCATATGTATGAGACAGTTATCTAGAATACAGTATGCGCCTAATAAAAAATAATGTGTTTTGTCATTTATTTTCTAAAAATTAAAGTGCTATCTTCTAAAATTAATTTATTCAAATTTTCAGACAAGATTTCTTTTTAATAAATCATACTGCAATACTCAACCACGTAGGACACTGTGTGTATGTGTGTGTGTGTGTGTGTGTGTGTGTGTTGTGGTGTGTATATACTGTGTGGGAGTGGGTGTGATATGATGTATGTGTGTATGTGTATGTTTTAAATGTTAATAGAAAGAAGTTGATTCATTAAAGTAAATCACTGTCCAGGTTTGATACAAACTTATAAGTTGGATTTAGAATAAGAACTTTGTAAACAATATTTACTATGTTGAGTCCAAAAGAATTCATGAGAACCAAAGTCAGATTTTAAAAGGTAGAGTCAAAAAGCAAACAGTAAATAGAGAATGGGTCAGCATCAGAGATACAAAGAAACAGAAAGGTGTCAAAAAGCTAAGGCAAGAACAATAATATAAAGTAAAAATTAGTCTAAAACCTATCTTGGGTTGAGTTCCTCAAAAAACAAATGCTGTGGCCGGGCGTGGTGGCTCAAGCCTGTAATCCCAGCACTTTGGGAGGCCGAGGCGGGCAGATCAGGAGGTCAGGAGATCGAGACCGTCCTGGCTAACACAGTGAAATCCCGTCTCTACTAAAAATACACACAAAAAATTAGCTGGGCGTGGTGGAGTGTGCCTGTAGTCCCAGCTACTTGGGAGGCTGAGGCTGGGGAATGGCATGAACCTGGTAGGCGGAGCTTGCAGTGAGCCGAGAGGGGAGTGAAGGAAGCTGGATTGGCAAGAGGGAGAATTGATCTATGATACAGTTGCAACAAGGGTTGCAGCCATTCCCACTACTGGCATGACCCTTCCGAGTGAGACCACATGAAGACAAGCAAAGACAGCCTTTATACTTCCTTACAATTGACCAGTCATTGGGTACAGGCTGCCCATCAAAAGGGGCCATGGCCTTGGATAAGGCAATTGTCTTCAGCTGAGCTCAATTTTAGGAGTGGCACCAACACAGAAGATGGGGGATGGCTGGGCATGCAAAAACATGATTTGAAGTGGGGATGGGTGGACATGCAACAACATCCACTGCACCATGAAGACAAATTTTGAAGCATAATTTTATTAGCCTCCCGTTTTGAGGAGAGAAGGGAATTGCAGCAAGAAGTCAGGAAGAGAGATGGAAGATCAGATAAAATTATACTCAATATATATTTTTCAGTTTTCTTTAGAAAAGTAAAAGTTGACCAAATAATGTGGAAATGGCCAGGATTCAGAAACTCCCTTTTTTGATTATAGAATCCTACAATATTATCAGTATTACGAGTGGAATTTGTCAATGAAGATGTATTAATTAAACTGCTTTGAATTACATTTCTTGTGTGCACAGCTGTTTCCAATTACACGATTATAGCTTACAATCCCAACAATAGAAATCATGTTCTTTTAGTATCCATGGGAGAATACAACATACTATAGAACTATAAAAATAAGACCTAATACGGCAAGAGGATGGGAAGCAGAATGAGGACTACAGACCAATCATTGAGGGAACTCATGCAGAACTATGCCCTCTGGCATGATGCTTATTGTAAATGGTATGACTTGTCTCAGAGCTCTCTTTTTGCCAAGCAGATCTTTAAATTAACAATGGGTCAACTTTAGAAGCATTCAATTACAGAGTAGTCAACATAGATATGTCTTTCCTTATAGTATTGGCCCACAGCTTTCAAATAAGGTGTCCCAAGATCACTAATTATGTCACACACAAAGTTCAGTGGAGCACCATCACTCTTGCTTTCAATCATTCTTCCTTGGTCTTATAGACTTAGAGTCAAGGAGAATAACTTGTAGCACATATACCAGAAGAGCTCAAGATTTAGCCCTCAGGCTTTGCACTTCGACACATTTGAGTTTATATCGAAGGTTTTTTTTTTTTTTTTTTTTTAACATAGTCACTCTTATTTTTAACAGTTAGATAAGGAAATAAAATAATATGCATCAAAGATTCATTAGCAGAAATACTGCTTCAGCCTATTAATTGGTAAGCTACCATTTATTGGAAACTTCCTATGTGACAGAACTGTTCTATTTACATATATTAACTAATGCAATACTCAAGTCACATTCATGCAGCCAGTACTATTATTATGCCCATTCTATAGATGAATAACTAAGGCTTAAAGAGATTATGTAAATTACACAAAGTGACTCTGCTACTATGTGGCAGGGCCAGGATTATCAATTAGTAATACTTAATAATAACTGATGGTAATGACAAACAAATGTTAGATGCTGCGGTCACTCATCTATAGTACTGCTGATTCTACTTCTGCTACCATCACTGCCATTACCAGTAGTACATAGTGTTAAGATACTAAGAGAAAGTACAATCTGGCTATAGACATTATTTTATTATGTCTACTTCTGGTTGAAATGTTGGTTCCTTATGGTGACATTTAGCTAAAAATTGTCTACTTTGTGATTTTTTCAGGTTTAAGTTATTTGCATATTTGCTATACAATTTTGCAACTTAAAATCTCCAATATATTACTTATAGAAAGTATTACTCTATCGACTGTAGATGTCAAAAAGACTGACGCACAATGGCAGGAAAATAAACAGGCAGCATCTGAAACTTGAGGTGTAGAAGGACTGAAATTAAAGCTCTGAGCTCTGAGCTGAGATTTTGTCCACTGAGTTTATTATGAAGGACAAAAGAATTAACAATCTTAAGTCTCTCTCTTTCTCTCTGTCTCTCTCTCTCTGAATCAGATGGGCAGATTTCCACCCCATTTGGACAGTGTATTTGCTATGGTATGACTAAAATATAGGCTGTGTGGAGTAAACATTTCACCTTTAGAGTCTTCTGTGCTCCCCTTTTGTTAAGTTGTCATGCACAAGGATAGCTAAATCTCAGGAAAAAGAGGGATCACATGATTGACAATGTATAGTCATCAAAGGAAGCACAGAGCCATATAAAATATGGGATCCAATTTGAACCACAAGACCAGCCACTTCTAAAAACATACTCTGACTTGCCATTCAGCTGCTTCTCACACAGCCAACTCTAGGTAATGGGTTCCAGGGTGAACAGCTATAGGAAATCAATACTCAACAATGGTTAACAATTCTCTCAATCAAAAAATGGAAAATAAATTACAATGGGCATTTCATCAAACCAACTTTCTCCAGTTCAGTTCAAAACATAATTTGCTGATCCAGAGTAACTTAGTTTGGCTAAGTCAATTTTTAGGATAAAGGGAAGTAAAGGAAAAAGGAAAAGCCATTTTGGAAGGTAAACTCAATGTGTTGGGAAGAGAAGAGCTCTGGATCTGGAAGCCAGACTTGCTATTTTGAATGATGCTGCTGGAACTCAATTCCTTATGCTATTTTGGTCAAATCCCTTCATTTACTCAGCATGTCTTCTTTTTGTGTAAATTAAAGAGCTTGAATGTAGCAGCCAATGCATGGGTCTCTTCACAAGTGAATACCAAAGATGTTTTCAAATTGTATACTTGCGTTGTCCCCAATACCCTGTGAAGAAATGATCTAGTCATTTGTAGAGTTTTCTGAACCTGACTTATTCACACCTCAACTTCATGATTTTTGTACATTGATGTAAACTATCTTTTACTTATCTTTTTCTTTATATGGGTTCATAAGTGTATTTATATTTCATTAAAATCAAACTAAATCAGCATTGTAATTAGTATGCAAGGTCAAAATTGACTTAAGCAGAAACATAACTATAAAACCATAAATTCCACAAAAGCAAAACATTATTGTTAAACTCAAGCTAGATTACTTGTTTAGAGATGTGAGCCTAAAATGTATTCTTCCTTTGTATTATATAAAATAAGGAAATATCAAAATGGTTAAAAAGTTACTATTACAAGCATATTAAGATTTTTTGTGGGCTAGTTAGTGGAAAATTAAAAGAAAAAAAGACAAAATTTTCACTGATACAATTTTGTTTAAAACAATGTCTGTTTAGGTACCACCAAAAACAGTCTCAAGTCCTAGTGATACGTGTACTAAATGTGAAAAAATCTGCATTTCATTATCCAGGAGATGTTTGTCAAATGTTCTACTAGAAAAAGGAGTAAATTCACTTGAATCACAACTAAGCTACGCCTTCAAGGAACTTACGAATTATGAAGTAGAGAAGAAGAAACACATCAGTAACTACAGAGCCAGAATGAAACTATTAAGTACCCTTGGAGAAAAAGGGTGAAATCCTCATCCAACCAGATGAGATGGGGCTGTCTTTTCTTTTCTTTCTTTCTTTCTTTCTTTCTTTCTTTCTTTCTTTCTTTCTTTCTTTCTTTCTTTCCTTCTTTCTTTCTTTCTTTCTTTCTTTCTTTCTTTCTTTCTTTCTTTCTCTTTCTTTCTTCTTTCTTTCTTTCTTTCTTTCTTTCTTTCTTTCTTTCTTTCTTTCTTTCTTTCTTTCTTTCTTTTTTTTAACACTATAGTGGGTCATAGGACCTCTCAAATAGCTATTACTGCTTTCTGGAAGTACACTACAATAATTTATTTTCAGAACAAGAAACTTTCACTTTTTCCAAATTAATTTTCAATGTCTTCAGTTCTTTTTTTTTTTTTTTTTTTTTTTTTTTTGAGACGGAGTCTTGCTCTGTCGCCCGGGCTGGAGTGCAGTGGCGCAATCTCGGCTCACTGCAAGCTCCGCCTCCCAGGTTCACGCCATTCTCCTGCCTCAGCCTGTCCGAGTAGCTGGGACTACAGGTGCCTGCCACCACGCCTGGCTAATTTTTTGTATTTTTTAGTAGAGACGGGGTTTCACCTGGTCTCAATCTCCTGACCTCATGATCCACCCGCCTCGGTCTCCCAAAGTGCTGGGATTACAAGCGTGAGCCACCGTGCCTGGCCTCAATGTCTTCAGTTCTGAGAATGCCTTCTCCTCATCATCATTCTAATGCCTTCTACCTTGTATAAATTATTACTACCTGGTATTTTCCTATCTCCTTATTCAGAAATGTTCTTACTTTTTTCTCTATTAGGCTGTTCATTCCAAAGAGAATGACCCTGCCTGATTTGTTCTCACTGGGTCAATCATGTGCTGGAGCTGGCTTGTATGAGCTCATGAGAGCGAATTGTTAAACTTTTGGGAATTTTGTGTGCTGGCTGACATCACACCAGTAGCTTAAAATCAGTCATTTTAGGTGGCATTAAGCTACAAGCATCAACAAAAGCTACAAATATGTTTTTCCTGGAGAACTGTTTGTTAAACACTTACCAGCACACCATTTGCTGTGTCTCAGTGTCTAGAAACGTGATTGCAACGTGGAAAGGCCCAAACAATGTTGATTGGATAAGTGAATGCATGTGTGAATAGTTTTCATCTGGAATTGTAGTAAGCTGACTACCCTTAGAAAGCCTCGATGGACATTTCCTAAAGAGAGGCAAACAGGCTGATTAGTCGATTTATCTATCATCTAGATATCTATATCTATCTAACACACAAAAGTATTAACCAATGTTAGTCAATTTTTCTAAGGGCTTGAATAGACAATATCATTCAGCAATATTGCAACAATGTTTCATATTGATGGTCTGACTGTTCAATACACTTGCATGTTAAAGAAAACCTTTTGACACATTCACCAGCCCTAGTGGGTTGGGGTGTGTGTGTGTGTGTGTGTGTGTGTGTGTCTGTTAACTTAACTTCTTGTCTGTAAACAGTATGCCATCAACTGCCTTAGGATTTGAAAATGTTCACTAATTGGGAAACAGATTTAACCACTGCATATTGAGGGGAGCCATATTCAGAAGAGTCTTTGTCACTTCACAAGTACAAGCTAAAGATAAATATCCTATATGTATTGTAGCTTATAAATAGCTATCTAGCATAATGTTCAAACACAGCAATATTTGAATCATTGGGTATGAGTTAAAAATCAGTTATGTGGCTTGGGACAAATTAAACTCTACATTTCAGATTTCTCATCTATAATTTTGGAAAATATTACACAACTTACTGCCAATTTTAAGAATTAAATAAATACTTATGAAGTGTTTGGCCAAGTACTTATCATATATTAACATATTAGTCAATTTCTCCAAAGAAACAGAATGAATAAAACGTATATGTATATAGAGAAAGAGACTTATTATAAGATATTGGCTAACATAATGTAGATGCTGTAAAGTCCCAAGATAGGCAGTCAGTAAGCTGGAGAGCCAAGAAATCTGATGGTATAGTTCAGTCTGAGTTCAAAAGGCTGACAACCAGGAAAAACATTGGCATGGGTCCAGTCCAAAGATGGGCAGATTCAACACCCAGAAAGAGACAATGGTTCAGTTTGAGTCTGAAGGCAGGAAAACAAATGACAACAGCAAAACAGCAAAAAAAACCCACAGATGTCCCAGCTCAAAGGTAGTCAGGCAGAGGAGTTCCTTCTTACTAGTGATGAAGGGTCGGTCTTTTTGTTATATTGAAGTTTTTGACTAATTGGATGAGGTCCACTGTGTTAGAGGGGTTAATCTTCTTTACGTAGTCTACTGACTCAAATGTTCATCTTATCCAGAATTACTCTCACAGACACATTCGATGTCTAACCAAATATATGAGCACCTCATGGCCCAGTCAACTGACACATAAAACTAACCATCACAGTTCAGTTTCCAATATATGTTATTACACAAACTATTAGTGTTTATTATTATTAACATTATTAATATAAGGTAAAAAAACAAGCATTTTCACATATGATATCTCTTGCTGATTTTATTCTTTCACATATAGTATCTCTATTAAGTTTCAAAAAGTGCTGCAATAGAATCTTATCACACTACCATCAGCACTAACTTAAAAAATTAATAAAATAAAAATTCTTTAGAAATCTGTATTAGTCTGCTCTTGCACTACTATGAACAATTATCAAGACTGGGTAATTTATATAGAAATGAGGTTTAACTGACTCACAATTCTGCATGGCTGGGAAGGCCTCTGGAAACTTACAATCATGGTAGAAGTTGAAAGGGAAGAAAGGCAAATTCTTCACAGGGCAACAGGAAGAAGAAGTGCCAAAGCAAAGGGGGAAAAGCCCCTTATAAACCCATCAGATTTCATGGGAACTCACTGTCATAAGAACAGCATGGGAGTAATCGCCCCCATGATTCAATTAGCTCCCACCTGTTGCCTCCCATGACACATGGGGATTATGGGAACCGCAATTCAAGATGAGATTTGGGTAGGGACACAGCCAAACCATATCATTCCACCCCGATCCCTCCCAAGTCTCATGTCCTCACATTTGAAAACACAATCATGCCTTTCCAACAGTCCCCCAAAGTCTTAGCTCATTCCAGCATTAACCCAAAAGTCCAAGTCCAACATTTCTAATGAGACAAGACTAGTCACTTCCGCTTATGAGCCTGTAAAATCAAAAGCAAGTTAGTTACTTCCTAGATACAATGGGGGTACAGGCATTGGGTAAATACACCCATTCCAAATGGGAAAAATTAGCCAAAACAAATGGACTACAGGCTCTATGCAAGTCTGAAATCCAATGGGGCAGTCATTAAACCTAAAGTTCCAAAGTCGTCTCCTTTGACTCCATGTCTCACACCCAGGTCATGCTGATGCAAGAGGAGGGCTCCCATGGGCTTGGGCAGCTCTGCCCCTGTGGGTTTGCAGGGTGGAGCCACCCTCCCAGCTGCTTTCATGGGCTGGTGTTTAGTGTTTGTGTTGAATGTCTCCATCCTCTACAAAGTCCATGGGTTAAGATTTATTTTTCAAATAGAGTATTTGTGGCTTTTCCACACCCACAGTGCAAGCTGAGGATGGATCTACCATTCTGGGGTCTGGAGGATGGTGACTCACTTCTCACAGATCCACTAGGCAGTGCCCCAGTGGGGACTCTGTGTGGGAGCTCTGACCCCACATTTTCGTTCCTCACTGACCTAGCAGAGGTTCTCCATGAGGGTTCCGCACCCTGTAGCAGACTTCTGCCTAGACATCCAGGCATTTGCATACATCCTCTGAAATCTAGGTGGAGGTTCCTAAACCTTAATTCTTTACTTATGTGCACCCACAGGCTGAACACCACATGGAAACTGCCAAGGCTTGGGGCTTGAACCCTCTAAAGCAATGGCCCAAGCTATATATTGGCCCCTTTTAGCTATGGCTGGAGCTGAAGCACCTGGGACTCAGGGCACCATGTCTTGAGGCTGCACCAAGCATGGGGGACCTGGGCCTTCCCCATGAAACCATTTTTTCCTTCTAGGCCTCTGGACTGTGATGAGAGGGGCTGCTGAGATTGTCTCTGACATGTCCTGGAGACATTTTCTCCATTGTCTTGGAGATTAACATTTGACTTCTCATTACTTATGCAAATTTCTGCAGTGGGCTTGAATTTCTTCCCAGAAAATGGGTTTTTCTTTTCTATTGTATTGTTAGGCTGCCAATTTTCCAAACTTTTATACTCTGATTCCTCTTGAATGCTTTGCCACTTACAAATTTCTTCCATCAGATACCCTAAATCATCTCTCTCAAATTCAAAGTCCCACAGATCTCTAGGACGGGGCAAAATGCCACTAGTCTTTTTGCTAAAGAATAGCAAGAGTCACCTTTGCTCCAGTTCTGAACAAGTTTTTCATCTCCATCTGAGACCACCTCAGCCTGGACTTCATTGTCCATATCACTATGAGTACTTTGGTCAAGCCATTCAGCAAGTCTCTAGGATGTTCCAAACATTCCCATATTTTCCTATCTTCTTCTGAGCCCTCCAAACTATTATAATCCCTTTCTGTTACCCAGTTCCAAAGTTGCTTGCCCATTTTCAGGTATCCTCATAGCAGTGCCCCACTCCCTTGGTAACAATTTACTGTATTAGTCCAATCTCATGCTGCTAATAAAGACATAATTGAGACTGGGTAATTTATAAAGAAAACAGGTATAATTAACTCACAGTTCTGCATGGCTAGGAAGGCCTCAGGAAACTTACAATCATGGCAGAAGGTGAAGGGGAAGAAAGCCACCTTCTTCACAGGGAAGCAGGAAGAAGAACTGCCAAGCAAAATGGGAAAAACCCTTTATAAAACCATCAGATTTCCTTAGAACTCACTCACTATCACCAGAATAGCATGGGGGTAATTGCCCTCATGATTCAATAACCTCACACTCAGTCCCTTCCATGACTCATAGGGATTATGGGAACTACAATTCAAGGTGAGATTTTGGTGGGGACACAGCCTAACCATATAAAAACCCTATCATTTAACACTATATTCTTCTGCTGTGTGGCACAGGGCCTTAAGGAGTTCTTTTTTGAATATGCTTTGGGAAAATCTAGGGCAGAACTCAGGGGCTTTACTTTGGGAAATAAAATGGCACACCTATCATCAGAAAAAACATGCTCTTATTTTAGCAAATGTTATTTGAATTATTTTTTTACCTCTACCCTCCACAAAGTCTATGGGTGGAGATTTATTTTTCAAATAGTTAGAGGTCATTATATAAAAATGACCTCTGAATACAAGAATAGCACATAGTTAAAAAGTTCATAGTTTGGACAGTCAGCGTTAATACAGACTGGAGAGGTAATTTGGCAATCTCTTCCCTTTCCCCTAGGTAACTTGATGAATGACCATTTCCTTTATTCTGTGTTCAGAAGTTTTATGGGCCATGGAGAGTGCAAGATCAGAGTTATTTGTTCCTAAGTGAAAAGAAGTATTATTCAGCCACACTTAAATAAATGAAGTAAAATACCTGAACAAAGCATTTTCAAATACTAAAAATTCCACTTTTCAGAGAAATTTTGATAGTGTTTGCAAATAAACAAGAAGAAAAAACCCTACCTTTGTGGTTTCAGGGTAAGATCAAGACTCCTTACATAGCAAATTATTTTAGGAACTGGTATTTATGTAGTGCTCACTTAAAGTAAGGAGTATGCAAGATTGTTTAGCTAGAGCTTTGTTTAATCTGGAGAAATTTCTAGGTATTTACAAGGATCATTACAACATCGAGATAACCATAAGTCTGAATAAAACAAATAGTTTTATTCTATTTCTGGGAGAAAAACACACAATATAGAATGAAAAAAAAGGAAAGGATCTCAAGTCCTATACTTGACTTTCAAGATTACCACTTATGATATTCTATATAATCAGAGACAATCTGTTTTTAATAAACATACCTCCAACATTAAACCACATGTGCTGAAAATGAGTTTACTATCTGAATACTCTATTTTTAACAACTCTCCTTATTCATGGGTCCCCAAAGAAAGATGATACCTCAATTCTTCTGTGCTTAAATTTGTCTTAGAAACATATGTATATATTTTGTGTCATCTGTCATTCTTCCTACTTTTCAACGTCTGTGATCAACATAATTTCGAATACTATTGACTTTGTCTCATAGGTTTCTCTCGAATTCACATACTTTACTTTTTTCCAACCACCATTTGTCCCAAGTGTGGGCTATGCCAAACCTTCATCATAATTTTCAAATTGTTCCCTGTATAATCCTCCCTTCTTCACAGAGCATCAAAGAGTTATCTATCAAATTTAAGAGGCAATTTGACCAAGTGATTTCTCTGAATGCCTTCTCTTGCTGTCAGAATAAACTCCAAGCTTCTATCTCTGTCTCATAAGATCTTCCTGAGATGGCCACTGCTTTGATCCCAAAGCACTCATCACTCTTGTGTTCCAGTCTTCACTGCATCATACTACTTCCATCCTTCCAAAGCAAGTTGTGTTCTCTGCTGAACTTTGCAAAGCCAATCATCTAAAACCTAATTCATTTTCTGCCACCTATTTATTTACCTGGCTGAAAGCCATTAATTCACAGACTCCATTTGAGTTGCAACTACCTTTTGCAACTCAAATGGCCAGGAATTGCTCATGTGCCTTCCTTATGTGTCCCCATCATACCTATCAGTCCATTTTTGTAGCTGTGTTTCAGATTGGTTCTTAAAGACAAACTGTAGCAGATTTATCATTATAAATTAAGGCTCTGTCACAGGTTCTGGACATTGAACTGACTCAATAAATATCTGTGGAAGGAATAAAAAAGGAATTTTGCTGTAGGGTACAATTATAGAAAACAAGAACAAGGCAGGCCAATTTTCTTCTTCTTCCTCCTCCTCCTCATCCTCTTCTCTCTTCTTCTTCTTCTTCTTCCTCCTCTTCCTCCTCTTCTTCCTCTTCTTCCTCCTCTTCCTATTCCTCTTCCTCTTCCTCCTCCTCCTCTTCTTCTTCTTCTCCTTCTTCTTCTTCTTCTTCTTCTTCTTCTTCTTCTTCTTCTTCTTCTTCTTCTTCTTCTTCTTCTTCCTCTTCTTCTTCTTCTTCTTCTTCTTCTTCTTCTTCTTCTTCTTCTTCTTCTTCTTCTTCTTCTTCTTCTTCTTCTTCCTCTTCTTCTTCTTCTTCTTCTTCTTCTTCCTCTTCTTCTTCTTCTTCTTCTTCCTCCTCCTCCTTTTCTTCCTTTCTCTCCCTCTCTCTCTTACATGGAATCTCATTGAACACTGTATAATTTATTCTACCCTGCTTTTCCATAATCAGAGCCATACTGATGAGGTATTTCAATTTATATTAAAGATCCAGATGGATTTTTTTTAAAAGAGAGAGAGGGAGAGGGAAAAAGAGAATATCAAACACTAGTGGAAGATTTAAGATTCATGAAGCACTTATTGTGTGCCAGATCCTCTACTAAGTATTTCACCACCATCTTTCATTACATCCTCACATCAGTAGCATGTGAGAGCCACCATGATCATTGCCCCTTAACAGAGAAGAAAAATAAGACACAGAAAGATGGACAACTAGGAATTGAACTACATCCATCCACCAGCCTCCCATGTGCACACTATGTAGCTATGGAACTTCCCTCACTATATATTAAACCACTACTCAGATCATTGAATGTATCAGAGCTCTTGAGCGATGCCTTTTGGTTCATCTGGGCCATAGAGCCAGAACTCAAGAGTTGGCGATGTTGTCATAGATATGTGTTTAGGAATGCTAGAAGGAATTAAAGCACATTTTTTCCCCAATTCTTATATTTCCTCCCTCCCTATGCTAACACTTTCCTTCATGGCCATCCTTCCCAGAGCAGTGCAGTGACAAGGAAATACACACAAAAAAATTGTCCCAAGAGTACATCCTAACCTTGTCTAAAGCTAAAGCACTTGTTAGTAGTAAAAATCTGGGTCCATGAAGCCCCTATCATACCACAAGTTTCTCCCTTTGCTGCAAGACTCCTGAGTCTGCTTCTTCTGACATTTAATGTTTCCTACAGATCTCCAGGCATCTCTCCCTGTCATAGTCCATTACATTACTAGCTGCTGGGAGATGAAAGCTGCTGTTAATGCACCTGATGCCCTTTCTTTCTAAGAGCTGCATTGATTTTAGATCCTGTATTGCAATTTCTTTTTCATATATTTCATGGGAACAGGGCTCACCCATTCATTTATCACAGGTGCTACTTTTGGAGTATTTGAAGTTCACCCTTTGCTCCTCAGGGACCTGTACAAGCCAGTGCTATGCACGTTATAGGTATGTGATAAATATCATATATTTACAAATAAGTCTAAGAACTTCTATCACTATTTAGGAATGGAACAACTGGTTATACTCATTCAGGTTTCTCAAATACACCCACCTATATGTGCCTTGCATTTACTCCCGTCTACAAAGATGAGCTTTCTTTCTCCTTTTGAGTTAACTTGCATTAGCTAAAGTTTGGCATTCAGTTCAGAACATTCCCTGTTCTATTGAATCAGACTAAGTCCTCATGTATATCTCTGTTACAGGTCAGTCTGTGATGATTCATTCACTCATATGTTTATGGTGTCTCCAATTGGTCTCTTCGCTTTTCAAAATCAATGGCTATAGATTCTTCCTATCTAGCAAATTTATTATAGCTGGAACGAAGAGATGACTTTATTTTTTCTGTTGAGTGAATAAACAGTATTCTTTACATTTCACTAAGTTCAAGAGAAGCATAGCAATTCAATCGCCTGAAGTCCAATAGTTTGAATAGGACAATGATTCCAGACATCCATTTCATGATATTCAGCCTCTATGTTTTGCTAAAGGACCAAATTTTGCTCATTTATTGAAGTTTGACACATTAAATAATAATTGTTCTAACACTGCTGCCAAGTTCCAAACTGAGAAAAAGAAGGTCAAGAATTCTTTTCCTCTTCTTCTCCTCTCCTCATTGTTCTCCTTCTTCTTCTCCCTCTCCTCCTCCTCCTTCTTCCTCCTCCTCCTCTTTCTCCTCTTCTTCTTATTCTCTTTCTTCCCCCTTTCCCTTCCCCTCCTTCTCCTCCTCCTTCTTCTTTCTTCTTCTTCCTCTCCTTCTCCTTCTTCTTCTTCTCCTGCTCCTTCTTCTCCTCCTCCTCCTCCCTCCTCTTCTTCTTCTTCTTCTTCTTCTTCTTCTTCTTCTTCTTCTTCTTCTTCTTCTTCTTCTTCTTCTTCTTCAGCATGAAGCGGTGCATTTTGCAGAAATTCAACATTTAATGTTCTGAGAGCCATTTTGAGCTTTGCTATTTCCTAGGGATTGCCATTTAAACTGAAACTCTGGATTTTCTCATTCCAAAAATGGAAGTAATAATGAATACTTTTTATATCTTAAAAGGTTTTTATAAAGATCAAAATATATTAGTTATTATTCATATTTGTGCTCCCTGGGAGATATTCAAAGTAATGTAAACTCTGCTGATACTGTGTAGAAGCACTCTAATCTATTTACATATCCATCTATCTATCTATCTGTCTGTCTGTCTATCTATCTATCTATCTATCTAAAAGTTTCCAAACTACTTCAATTTATTTCCAGTTATAGGAACCTAAACCCATGCTACTGTACTTTTATTTATAATTTTCCCTGGGTGCATGTTTTCATTTCACCGAATGAGCCACAGGGGTGAAATGTAAGAGTTACTTCAACTTGAAGTAAACTTAATAGAGTTTCTCATCTAAATATAACAGAGAACATTTTAACAGTACTGGTTTACAGTGTTTTAAAATTATGATTTTCAAATAGAGCTGTTTCTCCAAATTATCACCACAGCTTACATGAAAAAATAAAAACATCTTGCCCTTACTGTAGACCCACTGGGAATCCACGTGAAATACCTCCCTTGCTGATTCTGATGATTGGTGCTCATTTTTCTTAGCAAATCTTGTGCCCTAGCAACTGTGTTTTGTTCCAGGATTTTTCACCTTAGCTACAGCGATTGAACCCAGGAAGACCCCTCATTCAATGGAGGCAAAGGCTTATCAGTGATTTGTCTGTTTAATACATGAGCCGGTCCTGTTTGCTAGTAGCAGGAATCTGGTTAAACATCTTAATTCTATCACCCACTTGATGTTTTAACTTAGCCGAGTCACTTAATCACTTTAAGCATCAGTTTAGGATTAGAAAGAACAAATCGAATTGAAAATGTATGGCCCGATGCTGTGGCTCATGCCTGTAATCCCAGCACTTTGTGGGGCCGAAGCAGGTAAATCACCTGACATCAGGAGTTTGAGACCAGCCTGGCCAACATGGTGAAACCCTGTTTCTACTAAAAATATAAAATTAGCCAGATGTGGTGGTGGGTGCCTGTAGCCCCAGCTACTTAAGATGCTGAGGCAGGAGAATCACTTAAGCCTGGGAGGCAGAGCTTGCAGTGAGCCAAGATGGTGCCACTGCACTCCAGCCTGGGCAACAGAGTGAGACTGCATGAAAAAAAAAAAAAGAAGAAGAAGAAGAAAGAAAGAAAATGTATGACTTATCCTTTTGTAAAGTAACAAGAGAAATCAACTCACAGGCTTTTAAAAATTTATTTTATACACCATGTAAGGGGCAAAGGACAGAGAACCAGACACTGAGCTAAGTGACTGTAACAAAGTAAGTTCTCAATTAATATTTGTTTAATGATTAAATGAATGGATGTATAAATTAATGAATTTTAAGGCGAATGTGATTCCAGATGTCAAAGAACCCACATGCTAATGAGGACATGGTCAGGGTCACCATGACCAATTGTGCCAATTAGAAAAAGGTGCTCCTCTTGGTTCCAATTAATCATAAAATGCAATCTCTTTGGGCAAATACATTGCAAAACATGTGCCACTTTATTGTACTAATTAGGTGCAGCTCATGCCAAAGAGCATTGTCCAATCACCAGGGCTACATTTGAGCATCCCTGACTTGTCATAAGATCCCATATAGGGCACAACCTGCATAGCTGTATGTTGTAGCCCTGTGTGTATTTATGAAAACAACTGATGTTAATATTTTGTAATGAGCTCAGACAATAGAGTGTGTCCCAAGGGGCAGGAGGAGTGCAGATAAAGGATTCTCTCTCTAGGGCAAGGAGTCAGTGAAGGTTCGAAGGCATATCTGATATATGAAAGTCACCGTGGAGGATGAGGAGAGGTCAGGCAGTCCTGGGACACAGGAAAGGGCACTCCAGGCAAAGGGACTCAGCATGTGCTTACACACAGGAGGTGTTCAGGGAATCTTGCCAAAAGAGTGCATAAGCAGGCATGGATTTAATAAATTTTAAGTGGATATTATAGGAAATGAAGGAAAGCACATGACCTAGAGTTAGATAACATAATAATCCCAACATATAATTAACTCCTATTGAATATTTATAGGTGCCAGGAACTATTCTAAACACTTTATATACTTTGGCTAAGCCACTCCTCTCAACAACTCCATGAGAAGTGGGATGAAAAGTACCCATAATCTAGATATTTTCAGTTTCTGCATGTAATTGGTTGTAATTTTGTTTTCATAAATGCCTGAGGAATGTGAATAACTAGCATGCTAGACAAAGTTTCCTTCTTCCTTTAATCTTTGTTTTTCCACCACTAACTAAAACTTTGATTTTCTGCATCCCTTGCAGATTATGTGAAATAATAATAAAAACTGAAGCCAGCTCACAGAAGCTGTAGGTACCAAGTATGTTTATAATATAGATTCATCCATCCAGCCATATTTAATATTGATGTGCAACTACAACATGCCTTGTTTGAGTCTATGCCTTAGGGATATACAGGTAATTAATTTAGGGTCCCAGCTCTGTAAAGTTTTTGAGATGGAGTCTCACTCTTGTCACCCAGGCTGGAGTGCAATGGTACGATCTTGGCTCACTGTAATCTCCACCTCCCGGATTCCAGCTATCCTCCTACCTCAGCCTCCCAAGTAGCTGGGATTATAGGCACCTGCCACCACACCTGGCTAATTTTTGTATTTTTAGTAGAGATGAGGTTTTGCCATGTTGGCCAGGTTGGTCTCGAACTCCTGACCCCAGGTCATCCTTATGCTTCTGCCTCTCAAAGTGCTGGGATTACAGGCGTGACCCACTGCAGCTGGCCTGTAAAATTTAAAGTAGATAAACAGTACGATTTGTTAAGAAATTGACTTTGCTGGGTGCGGTGGCTCACGCCTGTAATCCCAGCACTTTGGGAGGCCGAGGCAGGCAGATCACGAGGTCAGGAGATCAAGACCATCCTGGTTAACATGGTGAAAACCCGTCTCTACTAAAAATACTAAAAATACAAAAAATTAGCAGGGCGTGGTAGCGGGCACCTGTAGTCCCAGCTACTCGGGAGGCTGAAGCAGGAGAATGGCATGAACCCGGGAGGCGGACCTTGTAGTGAGCCGAGATCGCGCCACTGCACTCCAGCCTGGGTGACAGAGCGAGACTCCGTCTCAAAAAAAAGAAATTGACTTAAACACTAGTAACCAATGGTAATAGAAATTTAAAGAAGGAAAAATTGACACTACTCTAATTGTCTGAGACCTGCATTTCAAAGAAGAGACAAACCTATCTTAGGATTTTGGAGGCTGGACATTCACTGCAAAACCTATAGGAAAGCAGAGTTAAAAATTAAAAAACACTAAGAAAATGTGTTTGGAGGAAAATTCAGGCTTCGGCTAGATGCAAAATTTTTGTGCAGGCATTGAAGGGAATGTTTGACATGAGGGGGAGAATATTTTGTAGAGGCTCCAGAAACCTCAAATATCTGGCCTCCCATTAGCTAAAAACCATGATGAGTTTTATGCTCAAAGGCCTGGATTAGTCCTGTTGGAATAATATTTTAAAAGCAGCTTTAAATCTGTTGCTTTCTATAAAATCTCCCATATTTAAACATTGGTAACATATTCAAAAAAAATTTTTAACTGTGTAGGCCCAACTAAATATACCTTAATGAACAGGTCTCCAATGTATAACATCTAAGATAACGATTTCACCAGTTTTTATTTTAAAAGATATTCCAGGGGAAGGGAGGAAAACAATGGACGAGGTAACATAGACCAGGTTTGCATTATAAAGATAATTACTGGCCGTGCAGGGTGGCCCAAGCCTGTAATCCTAGCACTTTGGGAGGCCAAAGCAGGCAGATCACGAGGTCAGGTGATAGAGACCATCCTGGCCAACATGGTGAAACCCCATCTCTACTAAAATACAAAGAATTAGCCAGGCATGGTGGCCCGTGCCTATAGTCCCAGCAACCCGGGAGGCTGAAGCAGGGGAATCGCTTGAACCCGGGAGGCAGAGGCTGCAGTGAGCCAAGATACCACACTCCAGCCTGGGCAACAGAGCGAGACTCCATCTCAAAATAATAATAATAATAATAATAACAATCACAATAATAACAATAATAATTCCCACATAGCTAGAAGTGTGGCTCATAGCAGAGTCCTTGGAAACGTGCATCCTGACCCTTTGAAGTACTTGTTAAAAATACTTGTCCTAAGGCTCCACCCAAACTTTTGGAATAAAAGTAGTTTCTGAGTGCCCTGGAGAGACTGAGCACTCTTACACAAGGGGAATCCCGAGGGAAAAAGATCACATAGTGTGTTATCTCCTTGTTAAAGCAAACTAAATATGGCCTGAGAAGGACTCTGTACTTCTATATTTGAGTCCTTGTGGCTCAGCTGTAACCTAGCTTAATTGTCAGACAATATTGAAAACTGAATTTAATAGTATGTACCTGTAACTATAGCTGAGTGTTGGCCAATCCCAGCGGCCATACTTCAACCACTCATAGACTGCCATACAGCAAATGCCGAGCTTTAACCAATCTCACTGTTTCTGTACCTCACTTCCACTTCCTGTGCATCACTTTACCTTTTTTGTCTATAAATTTGTTCTGACCACGAGACACCCCTGGAGTATCTGTGAATCTGCTGTGATTCTGGGGGCTGCCCGATGCGTGAATCGTTCATTGCTCAATTAAACTCCTTTAAATTTAATTCGGATGAAGTTTTTCTGTTATCAACCTCATCAGAAGAAAACATGATTTTGTGCTACCTTATTCAGTGTAATAAAATAATTTTTGCTTCTTAACTGCTGTATAAAGTGAGATATGCTTCTTTTATGAAGGTAATAGCAGCCTTTGAAATATTAGCAATCATGAGAATTGACTTACAATTTAGCGCCAATGTCACTCATTTTTAGAGATTTACCTATTGATGCAATAACTCCTTGGTAATCACTGTCCATGGCACCTGGTACACAAAGGCCTCCAGATTAGTGCATTATTGACCTGGGAGATGATACTTTTACCATTCCATTCAGGCCAGTGCAAAGTTTCAATGTGCTCACTTCATTAATTTCCACTTTAAAAAAAACACACACACACATTACTCTCATTAAAATTAATGACTTTTATGCTTAACCACAAAAGAGAGACTCCATCACTCACTCTGCAGCAGCAAGAGGTATCGTAAGATCATTTTAATTGGCTGTGTTAAGACATAAGCACTTACTTTTCCATTTATTAAATTAATAAAATTATCAAGTCCTAATTTTAAATCCTTTTACTGTCACTCACAGAACTTTTCCCTTTTTGACCTATTTTGTCCTTTTACTCGAACTACTACTAAAAATTTTACCACAGATAACATAATGATAAACTACAAGGTATATGAAATATTCCCGTAGAATCCAAGTGCCCCAAAATCTTGATATTAGGCAACCATGGGCTAAAGATTCTGTTTTCATCGGGTGAAAAATTGGGACGTTTATCTTTATTAGTGAATCAAAGTGGGACTCAATTAATGGTAAGGGTGAAAGAGATTGTCTTAATTAAGAATAAACATTCTGGGAAATCACATACTGGGAAAACAGATACAGAACCCTAGTACATGCATGTCCAAATTGTATACTTTTCATGTCAACTGAAGTAGAGGAAGAGCAAATTTTATAAAAATTATCAGACATCACAAAAGGCCTTTGCAAAAAAAATGTGTTATAGGGTGGGTGTGGTGGCTTATGCCTGTAATCCCAGCACTTTGGGAGGCTGAGACGGGTGGATCACGAGGTAGGTGGATCACGAGGTCAGTAGATCAAGACCAGCCTGGCTAACATGGTGAAACCTCATCTCTACTAAAAATACAAAAAATTAGCTGGGTATGGTGGCACATGCCTGTAGTCCCAGCTACTCAGGAGGCTGAGGCAGGAGAATCGCTTGAACCCGGGAGGCGGACGTTGCAGTGAACTGAGATCGTGCTACTGCACTCCAGCCTGGGTGACAGAGCGAGACTCCGTCTCAGAAAAAAGAAAAAAAAAATGTGTTATAACAAGTATAGTGGCATGAAATGTGTTCTTTAGCATCAAAGAAACATTTTGACCTCAGTGGTGTCAACTTAGAGATAAGTGCCTGAAGCATCCTTAAAATGAGAGACCATCGTAACGTAGGGATAGTGCCAGCTTATAGGCCATCCTTTATTGGCAAAAATCATATGAAACAACTCTCAAGGCTGAAAATAGGAAGAGAGCACAGAGTGGAAAGAAGGGCATACAATTAGAAGAGCTTGAGGTTATCGATATATACTGTTATGGTCATGTGTTTTATTCCATGTGGTGAGCCCATTCCCTATCTCAATGATTGATCTCATGAATGCTGTAAGTTTCACACCATAAATTGTAATAAAAGGATAGTACCAGAAAAACCAATGCCAACTGCATTATTTCATTCAATATTAATTGAAGTATTGGCAAACCATTTCTTAATGCTCATAAACACACAAAAAATGCAGAAAACATTAAAACTATTTTACCCCACCATGGGGCTTAACTATAAGCCAATAATTTAAATAAAATCGTGGACAGAAGCCTTTCTATGCAGAAATTGTTGAAGCTGCATTAAAGCATTAAAAATGTGCTTGGCCAGGTGCGGTGGCTCACGCCTGTATTCCCAGCACTTTGGGAGGCCGAGGCAGGCGGATCATGAGGTCAGGAGATCGCGACCATCCTGGCTAACATGGTGAAACCCCATTTCTACTAAAAATACAAAAAATTAGCCGGGCGTGGTGGTGGGTGCCTGTAGTCCCAGCTACTCGGGAGGCTGAGGCAGGAGAATGGCGTGAACCCGGGAGGCGGAGTTTACAGTGAGCCGAGATGGCGCCACTGCACTCCAGCCTAGGCGACAGAGCGAGACTCCATCTCAAAAAAATAAAAAATAAACAAAAAGTGTGCCTAATGATGAAAGTATTTTAATAGATGTTATTTCTTTACGTTCTCTCTTTGTTTTGGATATATGGTTCAGACTTACTGCATTTTCACAATGTGACTCAAAAATTAGAAGAACAAAATTAAAGCAAACACTTAGATTATTTATTCATTCAATATTCATGGGCTGCCACCTTCTGTGTCTGAGGCTTGTGTTAAAAAATAGAATTACAGATGTGAGTAAAAATGGCACAGATCTTTAAGGAGCCTATGTTGAGCTACTAAAAATGGCTGGCCAGGCCATTCACACTCCTCAAGCCTTAAGTTACTGCAACTTACTTTGAACTAGTTGGATAAAATTTTCTTCTGTTCTCTTTTCAGACAGAAACTTTAATGAGTAACTCAGAAGGCTGCATGGAAAAATTAGCTTACAAACTAAATATGTGGATGTTCTACAAGTATGCTGGGCAAGGCTGTTGTGCAGATTCATTTTAAATCTGTGTTACCAATGAACAAATCTTGCCTTCTCATCAGTGTAGGATTATAACTTGTGTTTACAATTTTTTATATTCATTACCATTTTATTCCTATTTGCTACATACTACTGTCTATGTACCAGGTAGTCATTGAACAAGAAACTTTAACTGCATTATTTTGAATTTGATCTTCAACACCATCAAAACACTATTATTATCTATATATTACAAATTTAAAAATGGGACTTAGGGAAATTGAATGACTTGCCCAAGGTCATGAAGGTGTCAAGTGGGGAGATCAGGATTCAAATTCAGAGGGCAGATCAATCTCTCAGCCAGATACTCTTAACCTCCCCATTATCATTGCATTGGGTCCTTGTTAAAACGAATAAACAAAAATATCTGCTGTATTCTTTTGTACATATTCCCCGAAATTTGATTGCCGAATTATATGGTAGTTCTGTTTTTCTTTCTTTTTTTTTTTTTTTTTTTGAGACAGAGTCTCACTATGTCACCAGGCTGGAGTGCAGTGGCGCGATCTTGGCAGACTGCAACCTCTGCCTCTCGGGATCAAGCAATTCTCCCGCCTCAGCCTCCAGAATTACAGGCATGCACTACCACGCCCAGCTAACTTTTGTACTTTTTTTTTAGTAGAGATGGGGTTTCACCATGTTGACCAGGATAGTCTCGATCTCCTGACCTCGTGATGCGCCTGCCTCAGCTTCCCAAAGTGCTGGGATTACAGGCGTGAGCCACTGTGCCTGTACCTGTCCCTGTCCCTGTTTTTCATTGTTTAAGGAAACTTAGTACGTTTTTCATAGTGGTTGCAGCATTATTTCCAATTAGCCAAGACATGGAAACAATACAAATGTCCACCAACAGAGGAATGAATGAAGAAAGTATGGCATATACATATAATGGAATATTAACCAGCCTTAGAAAAGCAGGAAATTCTACTGTTTGTGACAACTCAGATGAACCTCGAGGGCATTAAGTGAAATGAGTTAAGCGAATCTCAGAAGGACAAATATTTCATGATTCCACTCACATGAGTTCTCTAACATAGTCAAACACACAAAAGCAAAGAATGGAATGGTGGCTCCCAGGGACTGGAGAGAGGGGGAAAAAGGAAATTGCTTTGCAGTGAGTATAACGTTTCTGTAACACAAGACATTTAAGTACTGGAGATCTGCTGCATCTCATAAAACCTATAGTTAACAGTACAGTATTGTGCACTTTAAAATACTGTATGTTAAGTGGATAGATCTTCAGTGCTCTTACAAAAAAAACACACATGCACAAAAGAACACACAAATATTTTTGGAGGTGATGGATATGTATAGTACTTTGTTATGATGATGATATCATGGATGTGTGCGTATGTCCAAACTTATCAAAATATTTACATTAAATGTGTGCAATGTTTTTCTATATCGATTGCATCTAAAGAAAACTAAACAAAAACAACAACAAACTGCTCCATGTGTAGCCATAGCACCATTCTAGAAGCCAAGCATTGGCCCACTAGGGACATAAACTCTCAAACTGTCCACAGTAAAACAAGCATCATGTGTTCTGGATGTATTTCTTGGCATCGCTATCCAATCTGGTTATAGTGGAGCTCCTTCCTTGTACTTGCTGCTATCCTTGTGCAATAATGTCTGTTACTTTTACATTCACTTGTGTTTCCCACTAGATTTTGACCCCCTAAAACCATTTATGCCATATTTACCTTTATATCTTCACTCTGGAGCACACGATCTGACCATGACAAATAATACATGTGCAGTATGTGTTGAATAAACAAATAAATGACCATGTGAGCAAATAAATGCAATATTGCTCATTCTACACTGCTAGCTATAATTAAATCATATACTTTTACTGAGTTCTGAGAAACTATGTTTCAGAAAAGGCGCACTAACCAGGAAAATAATTCATTCAAGTTTTATTGTAATTCAAGGAGTTCCAATTAATTAAGGAGAAAAAATACTAAATGACAGAAAGAGAAGTCTATGAGAGAGGTAGCATTTGTTGTTATTATCCCTATGTTGTGGAAAGTGTTTTGTGTAAAAAATAAAATACAGCAGTGTTTTGTTTGTTTGTTGTTTGTTTTGAGACAGAGTCTCATTCTGTTACCCAGGCTGGAGTGCAGTCGTGCGATCTCAGCTCACTGCAACCTTCACCTCCCAGGTTCAAGCAATTATCCTGCCTCAGCCTCCCAAGTAGCTGGGATTACAGCTGCGCACCACCATGACTGGCTAATTTTTGTATTTTTAGTAGAGACAGGGTTTCTCCATGTTGGCCAGGCTGATCCTGAACTCTTGACCTCAGGTGATCCGCCCGCCTTGGCCTTCCAAAGTTCTTGGATTACAGGTGTGAGCCACTGTGCTGCCCAGCCTGCAATGGTTTATTATAAGAATTAAATGAGACAATATTATATAACTATAATGCATTGCCTGGTATATAAATAATATTAAACAAAGATAAATGAGACAATATTATATAACTATATTGTATTTCCTGGTATATAAGTAATATTAAACAAAGATAAAATTTCTCATTCTCCACCCTTTCTCTTTTTCATTTTATTACTATTTTTAGAGAATCTTGCTCTGTCTCCCAGGCTGGAATCCAATGGCATGATCATAGCTCACTGCAACCTTGAACTCCTGGGCTCAAATTGTCCTTCTGCCTCAGCCCCCAAAGTGTCTGGGTCTATAGGCTCATGCCACCATGCCTGGCTAATTATTTTATTTTGTATAGAGGCAAGGTTTTGCTTTGTTGCCCAGGCCAGTCTCAAACTCCTGGTCTCAAGTGATCCTCCCACCTCAGCCTCCCAAAGTGCTGGGATTACCAGCATAAGCCACCATGCCTGGATGAGCAGTGTTTCTCAAACTGGTGTCCTAAACCAGCAGCATCTACATCACTGGAAAAGGATTAGATTCAGAAATATTAAGCCTGGGGCTTGGCAACCTAAATTCGAATACCACTGGTGTAATTATTCCACGTTCCTAAGTGCTATTATAATTAGGGACATGGAAGAGAAATTAACCACAGTAATCTTGATTTGGCATTTTTGGCACTAATTTTATTTAGATTATGTGGTGGTTAGTATGCTGTTGCTCATCCTAGTCAGACCCCTTTGAAGCACAGTCTGAAAGAACTCTTTTAGATTATTTAATTTATTTATTTATTTATTTTTTATTTTTATTTTTTTTGAGACAGAGTCTTGCTCTGTTGCCCAGGCAGGAGTGCAGTGGCATGATCTTGGCTCACCACAACCTCTGCCTCCCAGGTTCAAGCAGTTCTCATGCCTCAGCTTCTCAAGCAGCTGCGATTATAGGTACGCATCACCATGACGAGCTAATTTTTGTATTTTTAATAGCGACGGGGTTTCACCATGTTGCCCAGGTTGGTCTTGAATTCCTGGCCTCAAATGACCTGCGGCCCGCCTCAGCCTCCCAAAGTGCTGGGATTACAGGTGTCAGCCACCGTGCCTGGCCTGGATTCATATTCTTGAATGAATGCAATAGCACTAAGTGAACATGCTAACAAAACACTACTGAACACTTCCATCTGTGTACACAGTAGGCACTCAATAAACATTGCTGACTGATTTAAGAGATGACTTGGATTGAGAGCTCAGATCATACCAAAGAGTTTATTTTCTGCTAATGGGTTAAAATAATACCCTGTCAAAATAGGACATGCAACATTTGCGCCCTACAGATTCTAGTAATAGACTCTACGATTGCACTTTCTTTTTCCACATGCAACTGTCCAATCTCTCTTCAGTTGCTTTCAGGAAAATCCATTTAGAATTATCTATTGGATATTACTGGGTGAGCAAAACCCATGTACCTCTTGTTTTTCTTTATTTCTTTGTCATTTTCTCAAATAAACAAACAAAAAAACAACCCAAAAGCACAGAAGGCAGCATCTGGAAAATGTTCTTTGTAGACGGATCGCACCGCTCTCATGTTTGTGGGAAGCTCTGCTGTGCATTGCTGGAATGACTTCAGGGAGAACAGGCTCTTTATCTGCACAAGTGAGAGCTTTTATTTTTCTGTCTTCCTCAAGGAGAAGATGGTACAATTATAGTTCAGCAAAGCGAAGTCAGGAGAAGGGGGAGGAAAATAGTGTGAACGAAGCTTTTATCTGACAAGGCTTCTCTTTTCCTTGGCTTCTTTTTTTGGCCTTAAAACTAACACACCCAGTGATACAAACCACCTCAGCCTTTATGTAGATTATCCAGTTCAGAGAATAAGGTGAGTTTCTTCCTGGAAAAGCTGCCAATCCTGAAGTGAAGCCAATCCTATGGGAAAGTCCAACTGCAGCCCTTGGCTGATGGAAGCATGAACTCACTGGTGTTAAGATGTTTCAGTGATGGGGAGCACTCAATTTTATTTTGGAGCATCAATATTGCAAATGCACACTCTAGATGTAAAACTGGTTCATGTGTGTTTAATTTATTGGAAAGACACTGCAGACTATTGATTTTTTTTTCTCCTGCTAGAAAATGAAAGAAGCATACCAGTGTGTCCTTGGGCAATTGACGTAAGTTGCACATGCCTCTCTTTCCTCATCTATGTCAGGTATGGAATTGAAAGAAGCTCCTGGCATAATTCATTTATTTTGCATTCATGTATTGAGTGTATCACATATATCAAATCACATGTAAAGAAGAGGGCGGAAGGGGCAAAAAGGGAGCAGAAAGAACAGAGGAAGAGGACAGGTAAAGGTAAGATGCTCAGTGTGGAAAGAGTGAAATATCTCGTGAACACATACTGAAAGAAAATGTATGTGAAGAAATGCATGTACTAGGTAGTGGGCCAGCATAGAGAAAGTAATAAATAACTCAACTTAAAGGTCTCAAAGAAGGAGTCACAAAGGGAGGGCAATTGAGTTATTGCCTAGAAGAGTACAGGCAAGGGTTCTGCAGGAGGAGGAAGGGTGAGGGCTTTTTAAGAAAAGGATGAACATTTTCGAGAGGATGGAAACAAAAAAGGCCATTGATGGACTCTGTACTGCATAAAGAGTGATGAAAAACAAGCTGCGAAGTGTTATAGACCATAACTCCATTTTTTTTAGCACAAACAAAATGCTTAGAAATAAATGCGCCAAAATGTTAACAGTGATTGTCTCTGCCTGCCACAAGTAATAGTTGATTTTATTTTACACCTTATACTATGTGGTATTTCCCAGATATTCTGTAGTGAGCAAGTATTATTTAAAAATGAGAAGAAAATGCTATAATATATTGTATCTGTCACACAGGGTCATGGTGTAAATTATATGGTGCTATGGATCCTTTTAACCTAATGAATATTTACACACCTACTATGTGCCATACATGCTGCTAATTTCAAGGTCTAAGAAGACAAAAGGCACAGTGCTTGTTCTCTTGAAGCTCAACAGTTTTACAAGGAAGATGGAAAGCCAACTGGACTAAAGAAAAAAGTCAGGTTACGCAGAAGCACCCAAGAGTATCCCTCACTTCAGAGCAGAGTTTCCTGGGACAGTGCACCAGGCAAGGGGAGCCAGATTAGTCTTTGAAGGACAGGTAAGAAAGGGTAGTCTGGATGGAGAAGTCAGAGTGAACAGAAGCAGGATTGAGTAGGGGAGTAGGGAAAATCACAAGCAACTCTGCATAGTACTGTAAGATGAAAAGAATGAGCCACCTGCACCGTATGGAATCTTCAGGGTCCAGCTTAAGGATCACCCAAAGTGGATGGAGCTGGAGACCATTATCCTTAGAAAACTAATGCAGGAACAGAAAACCAAATACTTCATGTTCTCACTTGCAAGTTGGAGCTAAATGATGAGAACACATGGACACATAGAAGGGGACACACATCAGGGCCTATCAGAGGGTAGAGAGTGGGAGGAAGGAGAGGATGAGGAAAAATAACTCATGGATACTAGGCTTAATACCTGGGTGATGAAATAATATGTACAAGAAATCTTCACGACACAAGTTTACGTATGTAACAAACCTGCACATGTAACCCCAAATTTAAAATAAAATTTAAATAAATAAAAGCAAACAAATTACTTATATGGCAAGAATATATCAGTAGGTTGTTGCTCAGTTTTAATGGTTTCTGCCAAATGCTCCTATCATTGATCATTTCTATATTCTATGTTTCCATGCTTTGTAAAATCAGCAACTGGAGCTGCTTAAAATGTTTATATATAAAAATGTAACTGGATCAAACAGTGGCTTTGCGAAGAGAAGGGAAGGGTGAGGGGAGATTCCTTTGAAAAGGAATTTGACTGAAAATTTAGGAATTGTGGTATAAAAATTGCTTTAAAAGTAAAAAAGTAAAAAGCTGGGATAGTTGAAGTAGCCTTTGAAAGGTTTAGTGATGAAAAGTTCATTTATCATGAAATTAGGTTCTAGATAGACTGGGACATTTCTTAAGAGAGAGGGGCAGGCAGACACAGATATAGAAAAACAGACAACTAAAGAGATGAGGACATGAGCCTCAGGAAATACTAAATGGGATGTAAGCCTGTATCTGAAACTAGTTGGATTTTCACTTATTACTTCATGGCCATCTGCTACTTTTTCTGAGTTTGTCCTGACATTTTTCCTTTTGGAAATCCCCTACAATGACTCCATGACACTCTGTTATGTCAATCAGTCATGTAACTCAGCTGATCAAGATAGAGGCTTTTCCCAGATTGGCCAGATAGGAGATTATCCCCTCAGACAAAACAATTCACCCAGAGGTGCTCACATGAAGATAGGATTTGGCTGTCTCCCGACTCAGATCTCATCTTGAATTGTGGTTCTCATAATTCCCACGTATTGTGAGAGGAAAAGTTATCTGAAAGATAATTGAAAGATACTTGAATCATGGGGCCAGTTTTCCTCATCCAGTTCTTGTGGTAGTGAATACGTCTCACAAAATCTGATTTTATAAGGGGTTTCCTCTTTTGCTTGTCTCTCATTCTCTCTTGCCTGCCACCATGCAAGATGTGACTTTGCTTTTCCTTCACCTTCCACCATGATTGTGAAGCCTCCCAAGCCATATGGAACTGTGAGTTAATGAAACCTCTTTCCTTTATAAATTACACAGTCTTGGGTATATCTTTATTAGCAGCCTGAGAACAGACAAATACACATTATATAACCAGAGACAAGATAAGTCCTTTACAGAAATGTTTAAGAACACTAATGAAGAAAAGGTTAGCTTGGAAGATGCAGTAATCCTGGAGTTGGTGGAGGCGGCCTTGAGCTACATGGAAAATCTTTTCTTGAGAATGAAGACAATGGGGATAAATGTGGAATTTGGGGAAAGAAGTCAGGGAAAGATAGGAAAAGAAAGAGAACAAAAAGAGTTGCAGAAACAGGGAGGAGGACAAGTGGGAGGAAGAACAAGAAGAAGACACAAGGACAATGAAGGACAACATGGTGTAAGCACCTGGAACTAGCTGAGTCTGATACCAGCACCCACCTATTGGACTCTTCTATTGAAAAATATTGAAGAAGTCAATGATTTTTTTCTTAAATTAGTTTACATATGCTAATAATGGATTGAGCATGTCTTATATATGGAATCTCATGTAAAGAATGAAGTTGTGGAGGAGCAAAAGAAAAGCCAGAAGAAGAACGTAAAGGAAGAGGCAAAGACAAAGGGCTTCAGTATCTAGTGAATGAGATGAAGGAGGCAGGAATACAACCAGACAAAAGAGCGGAGTCAGGCTGTATGTCATCACAGAAGTGGGTCATGTCAGAATAGAATTCTCTGGGCAAGTTTCCAGCAGACAAGATCCTTGGCTGAGAACTTTGAAGAACAGGTGAGAAGGTGCAGTCCAGGAGGAGAAGGCTGATCAAATTTCTGTTGGTTAACCACTTTCTTGGCTCTATGGTTCTATTATCAGCAGCCTTCTAATAATCCATAAGCTTGCCCTGCCTTATATAGAGAACATTATGCTCTTTTTATTTTATTTATTTATTCGTTCATTTATTTTTAGAGACAGGGTCTCACTCTGTTCCTCAGGCTGGAGTGCAGTGGTATGATCATGCCTCACTGCAGCCTTGAACTCCTGAGCTCAAGTGATCCTCTTGCCTCAGCCTTATAAGTAGCTAGGACCACAGGCATGCAACTTCAAGCCCAGCAAATTTTTAAATTTTCATTTTTGTTGAGATAGGATCTGGCTGTGTTGCCTTGCTGGCCTCAAACTCCTGACCTCAAGCAGTCCTCCTGCCTCAGACTCTGAAAATACTGGAATTACATGCATGAGTCACCACACCCAGCCATCTTCTTATTTTAATGCTAAGGAAAATCACTTCTCTTTTTGCCTAATTATATTCTGATTTCCAGCATTACCTGCAAACAGTATACCACACAGAGACTTAATGAAAGAAGTGAGTGTAGCAGCTATCACACGGTCTACAGTTGAAACTATTTTGCCTTTGAATTACCTATTGCTATATAACACATTTAGAGGTTTAAATACATAATATATGCATATTACATCACAGTTTCTCTGAGTAAGAAATCTGTGCTAACCTGAGTCTTCTGCTTTAGGGTCTGAGGAGACTGCAATCAAAGTGTCATACAGGCCTGAGATCTCATTTGAAAGCTCAATGGGGGAAGGATCTGCTTACTAGCTAATGTGATTGTTGGCAGGATTTGGTTCCTGCTGGCTGTCAGATTAAGGACCTTAATTCCTTTTTGTTTGTCAGCTAGAGGCTACTCTCAGTTCCTTACAACACACACTGCTCTATAGGGAAGCATAAAGCATGGCAGCTTGATTCATCAAAAGACATCAAGGAAGAGTCTATAGGGTGAGTCTGCTAGCAAGATGAAAGTGGTAATCTCATATAACATCATCATGGAGTGGCACCTCCTCATTTTTATTATATTCTTCTAGTGAGAAGCAAGTCAAAACCCTCACCCATACTCAAGGAGATGGTATTATATGGGAGTATAATATCAGGAGATGGGGATCACAGGCAGCCACCTCAGTGTGTGTCCCCCACAGTCTTCCTGCTTCATAAACATAAAATCCTGCCAAGCTTTTCCAAAATACTTAAATTTACAGTGTAGTGAAATGAAGGTTGCAAAACATGTAAAAAGTAAAATTGGTAGGAGGAGGTGACATTTCTAAATTTTTGCTTCAATGATCTCTTTAATCACCTTTTAAATGTGTATATCATTGTATCATCATATCATGTCATATACTTGCGGAGTGAAAAGAAAAGAATAATTTAGGATTTGAGCAGCTACGGTATGTTAAATATCCAGCTTCTCTCATTTAACTCACCAATTTTCTATGAGGTTGCTGGTATTATTCTATTTTATTCAGGATTAAAGAGGTTTGTAGGTAGAAAAGAATTATTTGTAACTGGTATTGTGCAAACTAACCTCTGAAGTAAACTTCATTATCCTTTGTATCAATCCCAATTATTAAATTGACAAAATGTCTCTAAATCTCATCAATTCATCTACAAAATGGGGATAATGTTATCTTACAGTATTTCTGTGAGGACTCAGAGAGATAAAGAAAGCACTTAGCATAGAGTTTTGTACCTACTAACTGCTCAATACAAATTAGATTTTATTATTGTTAAACAATAATTCCTACATACGGAATTCCAGATGTTGAAGCCAATCCTGTCTGACTGTGCTCTATTACATGCATCTCTAATAAATCTTAGGTTGATTTAGTGCATCTCTAATTTAGAAATAAAAACAGGGGGAGCAAAGAATTAAAGTGGCATTTACGATAATAATACTGCAGAGACAGAACTTCACTTGGTTTACCTGAATCTAGAGCAGTGTTCTCCAGCTTGAGTGTCCATCAGAATCCCTAGAAGGGCCTGTTAAAATACAGATTGCTGGACCCCACTCCCAAAGCTTCTGACTCACTAGATTTGGGATGGAGCCTGAGAATCTGCATTTCAAACAGGCTCCCATGTGATGGTGACGCTGCTAGTCCAGGTACTGTACTTTGAGAACCTCTGGTTTAAGGCATTAAAGTCATAGCATTATGCTCCAGCTGTTGTGCAAATGTGAAACGGATTCCATTTTATGTCCTTTACTAAAATTTTGAGCAGATGTGGTTTGTGGTTGAATCGCATATGACTGTTTCATATTTAGGCTGCTAGGCAGAGCTATTTTTGTTTGTAAGTATGAATATTCCAGGTTGGAGTGTCAAATCACCTTACTATACTGTCTGTGGTGGAGCTTGCTGTTGCGTAAAGGTGTGCAAACTCAGTAAACTCTTATTAGAGATGTTCTGTGCTGTTTCTCTATTTCCCCTAAACAAGCAACTGGCCAATAAAAATCATATGAGTAAAAGCTACCTATGATCAATCTTAACTAGCTTGTATGGAAGGATTCAATATAAATTGGATCTAGTTGGCAGAAATATTAATTTCTTAGATTTCTCTAGAAAGCAAGCCAGATGTACTTTATTACATTTGGCTTTTATTCAACATGCTGCTGCAAGAATTCCAAGTTTCTTCTCTGACACCCTACTGTCGCTCCAGACAATCCTCTGTTATACACTAACATATCATATACATGAAATATATGCATACATTGAATATTCAAATGCCTAATTTTTCAATAGCACATGCTTATTTTCCTCATCCTACACCTACTATCTACTAATGGTTTCCAAAGGCTCTGATCCTTTGAGAAAATCCCTATTTAACATTAAATAAGTAATTTAAAATACATCATTCTTAGTCTACGAAAGAGATCGTTATTTGTTTTGTTTTTTGATAAGACATGTCAAAGACATATGGATCCTGATGAACAGCTATAAAACCAGGAGCTCCTTCCAAAGGAAATTCTTTCTGGATATTTGAGCAATTATTAAACATCTATTTCTATGAATTAATTTCTTGGACTTTTGGAGAGAACAAACATATGGCTTGCCATCAAACACTGATATATAAATAGAGCGTTATGATTAATATCAATCTATTTTAGTAAATAAATATGTATTTTTATTTCTGTCTGAAGGAGAGAATGAGAAAAAAGCATTAAAAGTAAGGATTATTTGCATACAAATATATTTGTTTCCTTTATTTACCATTGTAGACCCAGGTTCCGGCAAATGTCTAGGAAATACTGAAAGACTGAGAAATATCTTGGAAAAAATGAGAGAATAAACGGATAGCTTTAGAATTGAGAAAGACAATTATCTGCAGACATTTTGAAAAATATAGGATGTGTCTTATTTTCTAAAATATTGTTAGTATTTTTTTCTTATATTCTTTCTTGCAATACCTACTATTTTTCTATTGCATGCTGAAAAGTATGCTAGAGAATATAACAGTGAGCAAAGAAAGACAGACATAAATCCAGGAGTCACCAAATAAGTTGACTACACTGAACTTAGAATTCATATGGTGTAGGGGCTGGAGATTTAGTCTGCCAGATCTGAGAAACCTTCTTCAAGAAAATGAATAGGAGTTAACTAGGCAATACAGAGAGGAGTGATCAAGGCAATTGGAATAGAACCTGCAAAGTTTTAGTGATGGAGAGAGCATGGTCCTTCAAGAACCAGTACAACTTGCCTTTCCAATTTGACATAAAGTCATAGAGTCAATTATATATTATGATATTCATTGTAAATTTATTCATTTCATAAGTAACATAACCTGAGGGTTATTTTTATTTTCATCATAGCATAGGGCACCATTGCCCTTGCAATGGGAGAAGTAAGACTTTAACTTAGATAAGAGGGTGACTCATGACTGCACTAGTCTAGCTCTTTTATAGTCCATAGTTGCTGGTTTAACTAGTGGAATATATAAGTATAGACGGTATTTGGCAGTTAAACCCTTAATCTTATATTTCTACATAAGAAATACTCTTATGCAATCTCATGCAAAATCCCCTCCTAAGGCAGCCAGATTTATCTTCTCAGCTGAGGAACTAGTGTGGAAGCAATCACTAATGACAGCACATTGGTGAGAGTACACATAGTGCTTATAATGGTCAGCATGCAGACCTCCAGACCACTGTTAGTGACCTGATCAAAGCCATGGGCACCACTGGGAGGTTGTGCTCACACTTCTGCTCCATAAATTTAGCAGACCAAGAAGTTTATTACCACCCTGAGACAAGCTGATGATGGAATGGCTAGTTGAGTTAGTGCCTCAGCCTTTTCGATCTATTTCCAATCACTGTTGGAGGAATCAAGTCTCTGTAACGTGTCCATTTTTATTCAGTTCATGTTACTAAGACTATACAATAATGCTCCTGAAAGACAGTGTGTTGGACTTTTAGCAAAATCTCAAAGTGGTGGTGAGATTGTTCTGGGGAGTAGAAGATGAAACATGAGCATTAACTCAAGATTCTGTCTGAAAGATGCAAACTAATCAAGAGGCTTGGAGAATTTGACAGCTGGCTAGACATGGCTTAATTTTAGATCCTATGGTTCAAAGCATTTTTAAGTAGAATTCCAGTATAACAGATTTGTCAAGGATCTAGTAATAGCCAAATGTCTTAGTTTGTTTTCTGCTACCATAACAGAATAACTAAAGCTAGGTAATTTTTAATGAACAGAAATTTATTTGCCTCACAGATCTGGAGGCTGGGAAGTTCAAGGCTGAAGGGCTGCATCTGTTGAGGGACTTCTTGCTGTGCCATAACACGGCAGAAGGCATATCACCTGGCAAAGGTGCAAGAGAAAGAAACCAGGGGAGTCAAACGCAGCCTTTTTATCAGGGACCCACTTTCTTTATAACCAACCCACTCCAGCAATAATAGAATTAATCCCTTCATGAGGGTAGAGCCCTTGTAAACTAATCATCTCTTAAAGGTTCCACCTCTCAACACTGTTGCATTGGGGGTTGAGTTTCCAAAATGTAAACCTTGGGGAAAACATTCAAGTCATAGCATTCTGCTCCTGACTCCTAAAACTTATGTTCTTTTCACATGCAAAGTGCATTCATTTTATTCCAATAGTCCCAAAGTCTTAACTCACTCCAACACCACCTCAGAAGTCCAAAGTCCACAGTCTCATCTGAATCAGACATGTGTGAGACTCAAGGCATGATTCATCCTGTTGCTAATTTCTTTAAGACTGTGAAGTTAACAAGTTAGGTGTGTCCAAAATACAATGGTGGAACAGGCATAGGATAGACATTCTCATTCCAAAAGGAGAAGCAGGCAGAAAGAAAGAGGTAGCTGGTCCTGAGTAAGTCTAAAACTAAACAGGGAAAACAGGTTCTAAGCTGGAGTATGATCTCCCTCAACTCTATGTCCTGCATCCTAAGTACACTGAGATGAGAATTGAGCCCCCAAGGGCTCAGGTAGACCTGCCCCTAAGACTTTGCTGGACTCAGGCCACCCAGCAGCTCTCACTGCTTGGAGTCTCCCGCCTGCAGCTTTTCCAGGCTGGAGTTGCACGCTGGTAGCTCTACAGTTCTGTGGTCTTCAGGACTACCCAACTCCCACTACTCCACTATGCATTTCCCTAGTGAGAGTGCTCTGTGGTGACTCTGCCCCATGAGAAGCATCTGCTTGGGCCCTCAGGCTGTCTGATATATCCTTTGAAATCTAGGTGGAGGTTTCCTTGACTCCACAGCTCCTGTAATATACGCATCTGCAGAGTCAACCCAGGAGGATGTTGCCAAGGTTTAATGTGCTACTTCTGGAGCTGGGCAGGAGCTGCAGCTGAGCTCACTTGAGCCATATCTGGGGCAGCCAAGGAGTGCTGTGCCTGGATGTATGCAACAGAGTCCTGAGGCTATGGGCATGATGATGCTGAGGTCCCACAGGTGCCTCTCTGGAAACCTTGCCCTCAGGATCCTAGCTTGTTTTTAGATCTCTGAAGTGCCTTTGGGATCATTCCCTCATTGTCTTGGTGAATAAAACTTGGCTTCCTTCTATCCCTATTAATCTATTTAGCAAGTAGCCACTTGGCCACATACTTAGTATTCTTCCCAGAACATGATTTTTTCTTTTTTTTTTTTTTTCTTTTTGAGACAGAGTCTTGCTCTGTCACCAGGCTGGAATGCAGTGGCTCGATCTCGGCTCACTGCAACCTCTGCCTCCCTGATTCAAGGAATTCTCCTGCTTCAGTCTTCTGAGTAGCTGGCACTACAGGTGCATGCCACCATGCCCAGCTGATTTTTGTATTTTTAGTAGAGACAGGGTTTCACCACGTTGGCCAGGATGGTCTCGATCTCTTGACCTCGTGATCCTCCTGCCTTGGCATTCCAAAGTGTTGGGATTACAGGCGTAAGCCACCACACCCAGACTTTTTTTTGTTTTTTTCATTTTTTACATGGCTCGGCTCAGAGTTTTTTAAAATCCTTCCATTCTGCTTCATTTTTTATTTTAAATTTCATCTTTAAATAATTTCTCTCTTCTATCACTTTACTGTAAGTGGACAAAAGTAACCATGCAGCACTTTGAATGCTTTTCTCTTTAGGTATTTCTTCTGCCATATTTCATAGTTCGTTGTTCTTAAACTCTACCTTCTGTAAGCCCAACAGCATGGAAACAATTCAGCCAAGATTTTTGCCCCTTTATGACAAGAATAGTTTTTAACTCTAATTTCCAATAAGATATTCCTAAAGGAATATCATGGATATAATTCAGAATTTTGTCCATGCCCTCATGGACACATCATCAGAATTCTTTTCTTTTTTTACGTTCCATATTTTTACTAACATTCTGATTACAACTACGTAACGAATCCCTAAGATTTAGGCTCTCCCTACAGCTCCTGTCTTCGCATAGGCCTTCACCAGAAATGCCTTTAATGTTCCATTTGTGGCAATATAGGCTTTTTCTAGCCTACTGCTCCAAATTCTTCCTGCCCCTATTACCTAGTTCCAAAGCTGTTTCCATATATTCAGGAACTGTTTACAGTAACAGCCTTATGTCTCAATAGCAATTTTCTGTCTTAATCAATTTTGTGTTGTTATAAGACTACCACAGATTGTGTCATTTATAATAAATACAACTCTATTCAGCTCAAAGTTCTGGAGGCTGGAAAGTCCAAGATAATGGGGCCTCATCTGGCTTCATGATAACATGGAAGAAGGCATCACATGGCAAAAGAGTCCTCCAGAGAGAGCCAGAAAGGGGGTAAAACTCAATATTTTTATTCAGGAATCCACTGCTACAATAACTAATCTGATCCAACAACAATGTTAATTCATTTGTGGAGGTAGAACCCTTATGATTATCTATTAAAGGCCCCATCTCTCAACACTGTTGCTTCAGGAATTAAGGTTCTAACACATAAACTTGAGGACACATTCAAACCATATTACCAACTTATTTCAAGTCAAATAATTTTGCAGCCAGTAAAACTAGGGATAATTTCTGTGAAGTGGTATAATCATATTTGATTATATGGCTTACAACCTCCAGTTTGATTTTAGCAATTAACCTTTGTCTACAAGTAAAAAAAATAGAAATGATTAGAACGTGGAACAGTGGTTAACCATGTATGTTCTAGAGATTGTCTGTCTGTATTTAAATTAAGACTGTGTCACTTACTAGTGTTGTGACCCTGGGAAGTTTAGCAATACCTGAACCTCAGTTTCTGTATCTATAAAGTAAGGACTGAGGACTAAAGTCTGACTTTTTTTTTCTTGCTCAAATTCCTACCTAAGGGGTTTGAGGGGCCATGACCTACAAACCATAAAGTCTCATCAGTGGGGTTTATTTGACCCTATATAATGTGGCCTGTTTTCCAACCTGGCCCTGGTATAGCATCACATAACAAATAAAGAAAGAAATCAAAATATTTAACCTCAAATATATTTCCTTGTCATATCTTGAAATTGCCCTGCAAAGCTGTCTCTTGTGGGAAAAATCTACATTCTGTAAAGAATCCGTTTTCCCCTTTTTTTTCTTTCCATGTTCAGGAGGTAATCACCTAAGAGTCAGGCACCTTTTTTAAGTCCAATAAGAAAACTTTTTATAATCTATTCTCTCTGAAGCCTGCTAGCTAAAAGCTTTCCTCTTCACAATAAAACTTTGGACTCCACAATCCTTTATCTTACCCCAAACATTTTCTTTCTATTGATCCCATGTACTTAGACAACTCAACCAATTGCCAACTAGAAATTTTTTAAATTTACCTGTAGCCTGAAAGCTGCCATTTTGAGTTGTCCCTCCTTTCTGAATCAAGCCAGTGTACATCTTAAATGTATTTCATTAATGTCTTACATCTTCCAAAATTGTATAAAACCAGGCTGTGCCCTGACCACCTCAGGCACATGTTCTCAGGATCTCCTGAGGTCTGTGTCATGAGCCATGGTCACTCATACTTGGCTCAGAATAAATCTCTTCAAATATTTTAGAGTTTTACTCTTCTCATTGACAGGATAATAACACCATATGTTTCAAAGCATCGTCATGAAAACAGAATAAAATATTGCACGTTAAGTGCTTAGCACAATTCCAGGGTTAATCATCTTCATTAAGATAGAATATACTTCTGTGAGCTCCACCACAATGCTGCAGTCCACTGCTGTTTGGGCATAAAAAGGTATGAAAGGGGCCGGGTGCGGTGGCTTAGGCCTGTAATCTCAGCACTTTGAGAGGCTGAGGTGGGCAGATCACCTGAGGTCGGGAGTTCGAGACCAGCCTGACCAACATGGATAAATCCCATCTCTACTAAAAATACAAAATTAGCTGGGCATGGTGGTGCACGACTTGAACCCAGGAGGCAGAGGTTGTGGTGAGCCAAGATTGTGCCATTGCACTCCAGCCTGGGCAACAAGAGCGAAACTCTGTCTCCAAAAAAAAAAGAAAAGAAAAGAAAAAAAAGAAGGTATGAAGGCCAGAGTCACCATTGCACTGGAAATGCCTGGCTCTTTCACACCACATAACGTAATCCATTAGAGCCTCTCATTGTACAGATCTACCAGCATAAATCCATGTATTGAATGCAACACATTTTATAAGGTAGCTATCAAAGAGTGTTAGGCAGGGGAGGGACAGGATCTGTTTTGTATTGCGGAAGGAATAAACTGACAGCATAAGGAATATGGGTTAGCTTGATTGACACAAGGCCAAAGTTCTACAACAGAGATTGTTGGGAGAATTATGAGAGTCTGATCAAGGGTAATAGCAGTGAAGATGGGAGGAGGGGACACTCTTAAAAATGTTAAAATGATAGAATTATTTAGATTTGCTAGCTAAGTAGGTTTAGGATTTTGGAAGGTCAATTCTTCTGGTGCCCAACTTTCCATCTTCATTTCCCCAATCCCTCTTTATGCTTTCATTTGTTCATGTGTCCTGTTTGTCTTATGTATCAGTCTTTTCTATCCATAATAGAGAAATGAGAAAATAGATCTACTGTTGATCTTTCAATTTAATGTTGTGGGGATTCCCAGAAAGAGGATGAGAGAGAGAATAGTAGGGGAGAAGAAACCAAATGGCAGAGGAAGAAGATCAGGACCCAGGAGATCTGTATGATAGTATGTTCCTCTTTTGCTCAGCACATTCCAACCAGTCACAGTTAGAAAAGGATGGTGCACAACCTTTCCAATTCTGGGATTCTAAAAGACCAGGAACACTCTGCCTTGAAATGTTACACCAAGAATTTCCTTCCCAAGACTAGCGCTCAGAATGGAAAGGCTGGGCTGTAGATCATTCAGTTGGACTGAAACAATCACATAAATATGACTGAAGAAACACATTTCTGTTTTCATTTAGAACTGAGAAGCATAATGCCAGTGCATTTGACAGGGCGTGAGCATTTGCTATACAGTCTTGATATAAAGACTAAAATACTTAACATAGTCTACAAAGCCTATGAGGGCTGGCCCATGCCTAGCAACCATCCACCCTCCATTGATACCTGAGTGCCATATTGCCCATTTATTTTCTCAACCTCTACCACATGCTGCCATACTGGGGCCTTCACTCTTGCTGGCCTTTTTGATTGAAGCACTTTCCCTACTCCTCATCCATCTGGAAAGTGTCCATTCATTTTGCACACCTCACCTTAGCTTAGGGAAAGGGTACCTGCTGTGTTATCTCTTTCAGGTCAGCCTCCTTAGACTTTTCTATGAGAGCAATCTGTGTTTCCATAATATCTATTTTCATTCTCCCAAACATGTATTCTGATTGTCATTATACAATAGTTGATTGATACATATATATATATATATATATTTTTTTTTTCAACTAAACCATAAACTACACAGGAGTAGGTCCCAGGTTTGCTTTTCCATGCCACTACTTCTTTGACTCACAAAAAGCTTGGAGTATTTTAAACGCTGACAATGCTGAATGAAATGATAAATGAGTACATTGGCATTGTAACATTTAATTTTGTGGAATCCAGATTCCATGAAATAATCTGGATGTCATGAAGGGAGCAGTGGTTCAGGAGACAAGTGAAAAATCCAAAAAGAAGAAAAAAGAAAAAGCCTCAGGAGGCTCATTGGGAGAATGGAATGGCAGACTTATCTACTTCTTTCTCCAAATCCAAGAAAAAAACACATTTTTCAAAGGAGGATTTGGACAGTAGCTGTATTAGTCTGCTTTCATGCTGCTATAAAGAAATACCTGAGCTGGATAATTTACAAAGGAAAGAGGTTTAATTGACTCACAGGCCCATGTGGCCAGGGAAGACTCAAGCAACTTACAGTCATGGTGGAAGGCGAAGGCAAAGCAAACTTGGATCTTCTCATAAGGCTGCAGGAGAGAGATGAGTGAGCAGCAAAGGGGGAAGGGTCTCTTATAAAACCATCAGATCTCAGATCTCATGAGAACTCACTCACTATCACAGGAACAGCACGGGGTAAACCAGCCCATGATCCAATCACCTCCCACTAGGTCTTTCGCTAGACATGTGGGGATTATAGGGTTTACAATTTGAGCAGAGATTTGGGTGGGGACACAGCCAAACTATATCTGCAGCGATCTTGAAGAGGCCACTGGCAGCACAGTTCTTCCCAGGAAGAAGAAATCTTCACCCAAGGAAGAAATAGGTAGGGATCCCAAAGAGGCAAACAACAGGAGTATCTCCCAGGAAAAGCAAATTCTTTTCCGAAGAGGCGCCAGTCAGCAGCGGACCTGAAGAGGCTGCTGGCAGCCAAGAGCAACTCCAAGAAAAAGAGAATGTTCCATAAACCACTCCAGGAAGATTAGAATGTGAATGGACATTCCATGGGAGGTGGGGCAAACCATACCCCAAGGTGAGATTTACCACCCTGTGCCCTACAGCCCACTAAAAACAAATTCATACACATGCACATCCTTTTCCCAAAGCAGGTATTATCTCCATTTGTATAGATAAAGAAAGCGAGGCCCAAGGTGATTTTGCTAACCTTGCTGGGTCACAGATGCTGCTGGATTTGACTCTTACCCATGGCATCTTACACACCGGGGTCTTCTCTATGTGCCCATTTTTCCTTCCACAAAGGTGGCCTTTGTATGCACAGAATTCACATAGGCAGTCCTCATCTTGGGGATATTTCCATTCTCAAATCCTTGACGATTTATTTATGAAAGCCACATGGCCCAGCAAATGCTGAAAGACAGATTGAATGCCACAAGGAAGGAAATAAAAAACTAAATTGTGAATCCCCATATTTGTTTCTGGTTAATGTTCCCTGAGAAAAATAGAGAACTAAAAATAACCTACACACCCACCGACCTACCCACCCTCTGACCCACACACAACTTACATTTCTCAGCCCCTTTTAAGTGGCTCAGAAGTGCATGAATCAGTGAGACCCATCATAACCTTCACAAAGAAATGTTCCACAGGCTGATAACTAGAAGTAGAAAATAACAGACGGGGAAAAAAGATCAGTTTTATACAGAAAAATATAAGGTTGTAGCACATAGAGAAAAATATGTGAGTGGTAACTTCAGTTTCCTATTTAAATTGTGTGTTTATAATCTGAAAACTCATATTCTGTTTAATACATATGTATTCAGCTCAAACTTTGGAGTGCTTGCCACACTAACCTTCTGCTACAACCCTGGGAAAATGGAGATGAATAAGGAAAGGTCTTTGGCCACAGGTTCTTAAATTGGTGGGAGGAAAACTTATACCAGAGACTGTTAATTAAGATGATCATGACCATGACACTGGCACATTTTCAATATCCTGGAATTGCGGAGAAGGAAACAATGTGGTTCTCCATTTGAAGTTTCTTTTATTATTATTATTATTTTTTCTCTTCTTACACAAAAAAAGTTAGTATCAGAGTCAAGAATGCAACATGTATTCCATTGCTGTTTTTACATGCCATCTGATTCAATTGGCTTGGTTTGAAACAGGACAGGTAATGACCTGATTTTAAGGTCATAAACCAATTTAAGTTTGAGAGTGATCTGTAAAATGCCAGTGTGCTCAGTTACTTTCTTGGCTTGCCAGGTTTAGGACCTCAAAAGTGTCAGCTTAGGATATTCTTCCATTTCTACAAGAGTGGCATGCACTTTATTCTACCATGCACAGAGAGCAAAATCATAACGGAGATGTGAATTTTGAACAGACGGAGCTTCTATGAGGGAATCAGCATGTACCGACGGAGACTCTGCAGGTGAAAACTGCCTTATGCCATTAAGGGTTAAGTGTGGTGTCCCCAGCAATAGAGAAACGAAGATCTGTTTCTGAGGGCATTGAGGAGCCGGCCTGGTCATTCGTGGAATGAGAAAATGAAGGTTCCATTTAGCTGGTGCATCAGTCTTCAGGAGCAGAGGCCAGCGGTGATGGAGTAGAATCAAACAAGGCAGAAGCACCCGCAGATTTTCTCCTGCTATTTCACGAGTGACCTCATTTGACTCTCCTCCCTGCTGCTGACACGTCCTTTCCTTTAAAATTACATGTAGTGCTAAACAAATGGGTCTCTTCAGAGTCACTTAGCAGAACTAATCAGCACACCAGCCTGGTTTCAAAATGAAGGGTCCATTCCACAGTGGAGGAGGGCCATTACTTTTATATCCTCCATCCGAGTTGGGGTCACCTGCAACTCCGAAGGAATTGGTGCTCTGTTCCTTTATTCAAGTCAAGAAATTGTGCCCCTGTCACACTGAAATCTCATTCTTCCGTCTTAAAGCTCATTTCCTTTTATAAAAGAGTGTTTTTCTTCCAGACTTTTCACATACTGGCTAGAAATTGTGTTCAGCCCCCACGCACATAAAAAGTTAACGTTGTCTGTAATGCTGCCAGAGGCAGTGTTTCTTGTGGAAGAGGAATTTCCGGGTAGTGAGAAGAGGCTAGTGAAAAAAACACATGCTTTAATAAACCTTCATTTGATAATTGAATCTCATTCTAATCAATGGCAGAATGCAGCCACTCTGCTCTCCACCCACAGTGATTAGGTCTCATAAGCGAGTCTTGCTGGTTCAAGCATGGGCTCGAAAAGGAAATGCAGTGTAGCAAACAGTTTCACTTTGGTTTGCAAACATTACATTCTGCCCTATTAAAAGGAGATCTCCAAATTGAATCTTTCTTATATAATATCTATTTGACAGGTTCTTCCGTTTTTTAAAATATTTGTATAACTTCCAGTAACTACAGTGTACCAGGGAGAAGACAGGTTAATAGTAAACCTAATTAAATCCCCTCACAATGACGTAGTGAGTCCCAGTTTACAATGTGGCTTTAAGCTGAGATCTCATTTTACATCTGCAAATATCTGGAATACCTGAAGGAGTTACCTTCATTATATTATTTTTTCCTTTCTTCCTTTTTTTATTTTTAAAAAATGATAGATGATAGATGATAGATAGATAGATAGATAGATAGATAGATAGATAGATAGATAAGAGATAAATAGATATCTTTTTAAATAGAGGCAGGATCTCCCCACATTGCCCAGGATCAAAGGATCCTCCTACCTCAATCTCCCAAGTAGCTGGGACTACAGGCACATGCTGCTGCTACCAGCTATGTTACCCTCATTTTACAGACGGTGAAACTGAGGCTCAGAAGGGCTAAGTGGACTCACTGCCAAAAACAAACAGCATGGTAACTCATGAGTAAGAATGTCATTTTCTTATGAGTAAGGGATGTCATTTTCTTATGAGTAAGAAGAAGGGACGTCATTTCTTATGAGTAAAGGATGTCATTTTCTTACTTCCAGCCCTTTGAGCTAAACAACAGTAGTCTATGGTTTTGAAGTAAATTCCCTGGCCTAAGTGCATAGAGCACTGTATCTGTCTCAACCCTAGAGACATTAAGAAAGAACGGCTCTGGAGGACACTTTGAAGTGCCTATGAGTATCAGGAAGACTATGTATTATAACAACAGCCTTAATTCCCATCTCCAATCCCTTTGGAAAGAAAGAGGAAGGGCAGTAGCGATACGACATTACTCTCTTACTGTGGCCTACTAATATTGTAGAAAATGTCTTTATTCATAAAGAGATCCTAGCATTAACGTTTTCATACTTGTAACAAGTGCCTAAATACATTTTTTTTCCCAAGTGACTTACCATAGTGAAGTTTTCAACTACATTTTGGGCATGAATGCAGATTAATGTCTTAACACTGTTCATCTGTGAGAATCACTTGCGGGTCTCTGATTAGATTTTTATGAGGCAGTGTCCAAATCAGATCCTGTCTATGCTCCTGACTGAGTACCTAGTTGTGCAAGAATAAGTATGATTTCACACAGGCATGGACAGATAGGCTAATTGCTCAGACATCTTTAGTGACAAAAAGAAAGTAAGTGTAGCCTTGTAAAAAGACAGGGCAACACTTTGACCTTCAAAAACAAAAACTAATTAAAAAGAAGACATCATTTACAAGCCAAGTTCAATATCTTTAGTGTAACATATACAGAGAAAAGACATGCTCATTAAAGATTATCTGTCTCCTCTGCACTCATATTAGCAAGGATTTGTAAATAATTTTTACAAAGTAATCTCAAAATCGTGTTGCTAAAATCTGGCAGCCAATATATCTCCCCTAAAATTTTGTTCCCGTAGAGACTGTCAAAATTCTGGACAGGCAAGCAAGTTCTCTACAAATATTTGCTTGTGTTTGCTGAAAGGTTAATTCGAAGTGACGATTCGTGGCATAGAGGGGCCATAGAAACAGATCAATGAAGTCGAGTCTATCCATCCCCTAGAATATTGTAGGCATCTGATTCAAGCAACAGGTATAATTTTAAGTTCTGATGTCAAGTAATGCATGGGCCACATGAGAGTCTATTGGATAAACAACTCTACAAATGTTGCTATACCTTGGAAATGAATAATGAAATATATGAGAATATGCTCAGTAGAATCTTCTTTTTCTCAAAGCTTAATATGATTGACAGTAACATGTAGTTATTTATCTGGAGGTAAAAACAAAGATTAATCTGAGCTGCATTAAAATTCTCTGAAGATTTCTCCCGACACACCTTGATGCAGAAAGGAGAAAAGCTATTTTTTTTTCTGTTTTAAATCTTTTTATTTTTTAACATCTCCAATGAAGCTGTCAGAAAGGTTTTCAAAGACGAGAGATAAGTTTTATTGGGGAAAAAATAACAATGGAAATTTTACTCAGGGTTTTGTTTTATAATGTCTATAGTAAATGATTTTATGACTCTACAAGTTGCTATTGCTTAAGTGAAAGTAGAGAGAGTTTGGTTTTTGTTTATGTATTTATAATATAACATAAGTATATATTCATGATAGTAATTTGGGAAATATAGAAGAGGAAAAAGAAGAAATTACCAATAATTTTGCTAATCCTTGAAAACTGCTGGTAATATTTTGGTAATTACTTTCCAATCATAGTTACGTATAAGGTTCGCATACCTACGTTTATTATTACGTGTACTGATTTTAAAATTATTTTATTTTTATGTGTTCACTCTAAATAAACATAAATGGTTAATGAAATAATAATATTCTTCATAAGAGATTAACCAAAAATTATTATTGTTGAATATTTCAAGTGATTTTCAATGTTTTGTTGATACAGTAATACTATAATGAATATCCTTTTATAAAAAGACTCTTCTATATTTCTTTTGAACAAAGTTTTAAATGATAATTACTGAGCCAAATGGTCTTCGTTTTTCAAGCTCTAAATGCACATATCAAATGAATTTTCACATTGAATATGACTTTGCCCTGGTAGAATCCCTTCTTACCCACTTTTCTTTCCCCTTCTCTTTCTCTTTCCTCCTTACCCCCTTCCTTTCTTCCATTCATCAGAATAAACCAAGGTCACAGCTTCCCCATGAAATAACAATGCTATCCCTTTTAGAGAGGCATAAAACCATTCTGCAATATAATGCTATTGTTAACTGTTAGAATGTAATGGAAACATTGCTATGGTATCATGAAGCATATTTTTCAGACTATTTTAATGTGGAATTGCCTTGAAACTCCATAGTAAGAGTATTTCTGGTTTCAGCATAAATTTTATTATGAATTCTACTGGTGTTATGGTTCTATTTCTTCTCATGACTCTTCAGTTTTTGAGCAGCATAACTTACTGAAATATAATAATTAAATTAAATTCATTTTATGCTCTGTATCAGGTATTGTGTTTAGGATTTCGCATACATTATCTCATTTAATCTACACAACAGTGGCATGAGAAAGAATTAGTATCTTTTTTTTTCTCATTTTACAGATGAGAAAATAAAGACTAAGAAAGTTTAAATAATTGCCCCGGATCTCGCAGTTAATAGGTAGTTGTATTAATCTGCTGGGACTGCCATAATACCATACCATAGATTGGGTGGCTTAAACAACATAATTTTATTGTTCACAGTTCTGAAGGCTGGAAATCTCAGATCAAGGTTTGGGAGAATCAGTTTCTTGTGGGGCCTCTCTTCTTGGCCTGCAGATGGCCACCTTCTTGCTTTATTCTCACATGATCTTTTCTCCATGCCTGTCCTCAGAAAGGAATTGAGAGACAGAGAGGATTCTGACATCTCTTCCTATGAGGACACTAATCCCATTAGATCAGGGCTCCACCTTTATGACCTCATTCAACCTTAATTAGCTTCTAAAAGCTAAATGTCCAAATGCAGTCACATCGGGGGTTAGAATTCTGGGGTTAGAATATTCAGTCCATAGCAGTAGTGAAGCAATGATTCAAACTCAGCTGTTCTGGTCACCTATTGCCATATGTCAAAATATCTCCAAAATTAGTGGCATGAAGCAAATCTCATTTTAGTATGCGTACAACCTTATGGGTTAGGAATTGAGGCAGGGTGCACTAGGAATAGCTTATCCCTTTTCCACCATGACGAAGGCCTCAGCTGGCATGGTTTAAATAGTTGAAAATATCTGAGACAGCTCCATTGGGAGCACATGCTCAGAGCCCTTGTTCTGGCTCTCTCTCCAATTCTTCTCCACATCATGTCTTCTAGGTCTCAAATTCCCAATATTTCTTCTTCACTTAGCTGTCTGATATCTTGGCTAGGATGACTGTCACAGCCAGGGCTTCCAGGGGTGGGTGTGTGTGTGTGTGTGTGTGTGTGTATCTTCTTCTCTCTTTCTCTCTCCATGTAGCCATTCTACATGACTAGTTTGGGCTTCCTCACAGCATAGCAATGTCAGAGTAGTCACACACCTTATATGATGGCTGATTTCCCCCACAGTAAGAATTCCGAAAGAGTCCAGATGTAGCCTCACTTCTGCCATATTCTGTCGGTCAAAAGGGAGTCATAGGTCTAGCCCAGAAATAAAATAAGGTTAAGGGATATAGACTCCACCTCTTAATGGGAGACATATCAAACAATGTGTGTACATTTGAATCTATTACACAGAGTTTGACGGACTCAAGAACCCATACATTTTGATACCATTCTTGGTTAAGGATATGGTTGATTGTTTCTCAGTAGAGGGAATTTTATAAAATTGTCAACATTTCTTATATCTTCACCATGCACAAAGTAGAGTTCTGTGGAAAAGCAGGGGATGCTTGGGTCAACCTTCTATTGCCCCAACTCCATTTTCCCTGATAGGTCTCTGTATTAGTCTGTTCTCATGCTGCTAATAAAGACATACCTAAAACTGGGTAATATATAAAGGGAAGAGGTTTAATGGACTCACAGTTCCATATGGCTAGAGAGGCCTCACAATCATGGCAGAAGACAAAAGAGCAGCAAAGGAATTTCTTATACTGCAGCAGGCAAAGAGAGAGCTTGTGTAGGAGAAGTCCCATTTATAAAGCAATCAGCTATCATAAGACTTTTTCTTTTTCTTTCTTTTTTTTTTTTTTCGAGATGGAGTCTTGCTCTGTTGCCCAGGCTGGAGTGCAGTGGCGCGATCTCGGCTCACTGCAAGCTCTGCCTCCCGGGTTCACGCCATTCTCCTGCCTCAGCCTCCCGAAGACTTTTTCATTACCACAAGAACAGTATGGAGGAAACTGCCCCCATAATTCAATGATCTCCACCTGATCCCACCCTTGACATATGGGGACTATTACAATTCAAGGTGAGATTTTGGTGGGATCACAGCCAAACCATATCAGTCTCCCAAGACAGAAAAGTATTGCACTCTCTATACTTTCAGGTGCTCTCTCTCTCTTTCTCTCTCTCTCTTTCTCTCCTTCCCACCAGGTGATAATTGCTTTAGTCAGAAGGTCAATTAGTAGAAAAATAGAATCTGTAAAATATTTAAATACACAGCGAATGGGCTGGGGAATATGTGTTTAGAAACAGACACAGGAAGTATGTCTTGCATATAAACATTTCACCAAGGAAGAAGAGTTTATATATTTGTTGTTGCTTTTGTAAGAGGGAAAAAAAAACAATATTATTCAGTTCTGAAGGGACTTTGCCATACCATCCTCATTTGAAGAGATAGCAAGTTAGACCAAACACTGGCTGAATGCAAATACCCTATTTACCATGTATATCCGAAATTAACAGCATTTAGATTTTACATGACAATAGTATAACTGGGTTGCACTTAATGAACCTAAGAAGAGAAGGAAAATTAAATCCAAGCCCAAATTTACTAACTCAGCAAACATTTCGAGTGGATAGTTATGAGGTCAAGCTAGGCACTGGGTCATAGGCATGAGAAAAGAGAGGACAATTATTATGTCTCTAAGACAGTGATATAAATGGTTATTGAGCTCTCTCAGACAGAATGGTTTATAATGCTTGCTCACCAAGATAATTAGAATGATGACTTGACTCATAATATTTATACAAAGTTTTAAGAGATAATTATTTTTTCTCAGCTGTGTCACTTCCTTTCTTCTGTCTTTCTTTTTTGTCAATTAAGTGTGGGAGAAAGAGAGAGAGAGTGAGAACAAGTAAAAGTCAAATGTAAGATATTATATTGCAGTATTCTTGGATACCTGCAGTCTTAACTGGTATTCTACACTAACAACTTACTATGTTAATAAATAAGGGAACTAATTGAGAACCTTGATATCAAACAAGCATACTGTGAAATCTTTTCTGTCAACATGGTCTATACTTTGAAATCTGACACATGCTTCAAAAACCAATTCAAATGTCTTCTTAGCCCCCCAAATGAAAGAAGGAGATTCCATCTAGCATTTACTGGTCACCTGCTACAGGCCAAGTGCTTTGTTAGGTTCCTTAAAAATAACATCTCTTTAAGTCTCAGAACATACATTTTTCTAATATAGTTTTGACTTTTATTTTAGATTCAGAGGGTACATAGAAGGTTTGTTACATGGGTATGTGGCATATATTGCATGATGCTGAGCTTTGGGGTACAATTGAATCCCTCACCCATTAATTGAGTAAAGTATCCAATAGTTAGTAGTTCAAGCTCTGCCCCTCATCCTCTCTTCACCCTCTAGGAGCCCCAGTGTCTACTGTTGTCATATTTATGTTCAAGTGTACTCAATGTTTAGCTCCCACTTGTAAGTGAGAACATGTAGTATTTGGTTTCTTGTTCCTGTGTTAATTCACTCAGCTTAGTCATCTCCAGGTGCATCCATGTCACTGCAAAGGGCATGATTCCATTCCTCTTTTATAATTGTATAAGTATTCCTTGGTGTAAATGTACCACATTTTCTTTATTGAATCTACTGTTGATAGGCACCTAGGTTGCTTCCATGTCTTTGCTATTGTGAATAGTGCTGTGATTAACATATGAGTGCGTGTATCTTATTGGTAGAAACATTTATTTATATTTTCTTTTGGATGTATACTCAGTGATAGGATTGATAGGATTGCTGGGTCGAATGCTAGTTCTCTTTTTAGTTCCTTGAGAAATCTCCAAACTGCTTTCCACAGTGGCTGAACTGATTTATGCTCCCACCAACAATGTATAAGTTTCAGAACAATTCTTTATACCAAACATTGTCTCCGATTACTAAGTTCAGGAAACAGGCAAAGGCAATCATATTGCTCAAAGTTATCAACTAGTAAATACATATCCTGGCTTGAAACCTATGTCTTATTTACTGAAAACATCATATTTATTCTACAACTCAAGGCAGCATTTCCTCTAAATTCTCATACAATTCTGTCAACCTGCCTTAAAGTGCTTAGCACATTTTCCCTCATTTTATATATGAACACAGGACTTGGCACTTTACAAATGTTATTAAGTTTGACTTAGATTTATTTGTACCTGTTTGCTGGAGAACAGGTAAATGTTATATTCAGCAAATGATAAGAGACAAGGACATCTTTGAATTCATGACTGTCAGACAGAATAGGTAATACGAGTATTAGAAGAATAAATAAAATGTGACCATTATAAGAATATTATATATCTAACAGAATACGATTTTATTTTGCAATATTTCTTGATGCTTGGCTATCTTTAGAGACCTTATTTTCCTTTAAAGGCTTAATTTGAAAAATTCCCTAAAAGAGGAATTTACTGCAGGCAAAACAGACAAGGCACCCGTGTATGAATGAATGTTCCACTCACCTTATAGTTACTGATGGGCTATCTTATTAATCACCGGTAGAGATATTTGCTGGAGTACGTGGCTCATATTGGGCAACAGAACCAATTTAGACTTCTCTTAGAGGAAAAAGTTCCCCATTAGGCACTAAAAGCAACTCCAGGAGATGAAAATTACAAGCTAATAAGATCATTTATTTTTATGTTTATATTTTCAGCTGAAAGAAATACATTAACCACTAAGGGAGACCTCAAGAGAGAGTGTATAAGAGCAAAAAAGGACAGTGTATTCTCTCATCTTGCAAAGCGGACCATGAGCCAAACAACTAAGGTGCGACCCAAACGTCACTACAACACCACCCTGGTAAATGCAAGGCAGGAGAGTTGCAGAGTAAGAATCTATTTCAAGGGAGTGATTCTGGGTCTGAAATTCATTGGAAAAATCATGGAATAGCTTCCAGATGCTTCCATATTTGTTCAGTAATTAACAAATGTTCATTAAGAACAAATGTGGTAGATATCAAGGAGATAAAGATAGAAAGCTAAATCAATCTCCAATCCAGAATTGGAAACTAACAAGATGCTAAAATTCATTGCAGTATTAGTCACAATAACCAAGATATGTAAACAGCTTAAGTGTCCATTCATGGATAAATTAATAAAGAAGTTATGATTTATATAATTAATATGTGTTTCATCATATTATAATTAGTATGACAGTTATGATATATATCAAATATAATGAAATATTATTTAGCTTAATAAAGAAGGAAATCTTTCCAATTGCAGCAACGTGGATAAACTTGGATGACATTATGCTAAGTGAAATAAGCCAGACACAGAAAGATAAATATTGCATGATATCACTTATACGTGGAATGTAAAATAGTTGAGACACAAAGAAACAGAATATAGAATAGTGGTTGCCAGGCACCACACCACCCCTAGTTCTACCAACTTCACAAACACCTTCATAAATAGTTTTTCATTAAACTTTACTTAATTACTCTGTTTGAATATGCCATCATTTTCCATAAAAACATGTATGGATGAGCCAGGCACAGTGGCTTACACCTATAATCCCAGCACTTTGGGAGGCCAAGGCAGGTGGATCACTTCAGGTCAGGAGTTCAAGACCAGCCTGGGTAACATGGTGAAACTCTGTCTCTACTGAAAATAGAAAAAAAATAAAATAAAATAACCAGGTGTGGTGGAACACGCCTGTAATCCTAGTTACTTGGGAGGCTGAGGTAGGAGAATAGCGTTAACCCAGGAGGTGGAGTTTGCAGTGAGCAGAGATCACAACACTGCACTCCAGCCTGGCCAACAGAGGGAGATTTAAAAAAAAAAAAAAAAGCATGAATGAAGTCATGAACACTGCCCCGAATTAATCAACAAAAGAAAACTTTATTACCTTTCTGGTTCCATTTTTTTTTCTTTGATTTTTCAATTATTTGTTTGCACCCTCCCCACAAGATGCTAGGCATAGCAGGTGCATACAATGCAAATCCATTTGAAGCAACTGCACTAAGTAGAAGAGATGACTACTTAAGTAGACAGAGGTTAAATGGGTAACCTACCTGGGGATTACACGTACAATTGGTCACCAAAATTTCTTTGCATTTCTGTCATTGGAACCTAATATATTTGGAACCACATTTGTGGTGACTGATCAGGGCTGCCTCCCCAGGGACCTGAAAGCACCCAGTGTTATTCAAGGATTCCAGGAGTAGTATTTGTCCTGTGCAGATGTCCCACTAAAATTCACTCAAATTCATGGAAACATGAAGAGCTTCTGGCTGCCAGAAATTAGGTTAGTTATCTAACATACCAAAACCTAAGTCTATTCCTTGTTATTTTCAAAGATACCATGACTGGAGACTTTTGCCGCAATATTATTATATACAGTAGAAGACTAGTGGGCTTGAGCCAAAGAAGGGGTACAGGAGTGGCGCTGGAGATGCCAAGAGACTGGCCCCATGGAGGACTGCTTTGAGGAAACTGATCAGACGGACAAGCAGCCAGGGCAGAGCAGAATTCTCCTGTCTCCTTGTGAACAATCATCACACTGTTAATACCAAGACTGGACCACAAGTTTCCACTCAGCTTCTAAGTGCAATCGCTGTGTACCACAGACAACCACAGCACTAAAGGGGATCTCTGAAAAATCTAAGAGATTGGTCAAACAAAGGTCCCGCACCTATAATGGAAATTGAATGGCACATGGTATAAATTACCTGGTGGAAAGAGTAGAGGATACTTGAGTCGTTACCTATAACAGAGGTGTCTGTTACCTATAATCTATGTTATAGATAACGACTCAAGTATCTATTGGTGATGGGTGCTTGGTATAGACAGACCTGGTTGTAAGTTCCGGTTCTTCCTCTGTTATAGAGCAGCTGCGTGATTTTGAGAAATATGTGTGTCTGTCTGTTTATACACACAGACATATATATATATATACACATACATACACAAATACATACACAAGTATGCATAAAGAGTAATTAGAATTGCATTAATAAATTATTCAATACTCAATAATTGGCGATTATTATTTTAACAGCATTCTTTAATATTGCTAAATGAGAGCAAAACATATACTTTTAAAAATTTGTAACATTTTCCCATTTCAGTTGTAATATTATACAAGCCTAAACTTATATTCCATCAATCTTAAATGTCATTTTTCTCAAACCATACTGCTATGAGAGAGAATTTCTCAAATGCATCTCTTCTAGGAGATGCCTATTGTTTTCTACAGATACAACGTTCCATTCCTTTAATTTTCTAAGATTTTGGCCAACAGGAACACATCTAAAAAGTTCACTACTTAATATATAGGTTTAGAGATCTGCTTATCTAGGAAACATTTTAATCATTATCTTGTTTTGCTTCTACCTGGTCTTGGAGAAGACAAGGACTGGATATTCACAGTATAAAAATATACCTTCAGTTCATTCAAATCACATTAGTATAGAACTGAACCAATGGTGCTGGATGATAACACTTTTTGCCATCACTCAGAATATCTGAAGAGGATGGAACAATTTCAGCTCATGCTTTGAGAGGCTGCAACATTTCCACATACTTTACTGAGGGCTTAGGATATCCCACTCAGCCAAGGCCAAATAAAACCATAATTGAATGGATAAACAATCTATAAAATATTTTCTGTATCTATATAGGAGAAGTTAATAGAAGGGGTAAAAGTGAAAGAAATAGTACAGTTTCATAGCAGTTAAAATAAATGAAGATAAAGACATGCAATAAATCATAGTATTTACACTTCTATCATTGATAATAGGTTTATATTTAAAAGTAAATACATTGAAATTCTCTCCAGATTGACACATACTCTACTGAAACATACCTCCAGAACCTGTAATCAGTTTTGACTTTTACTTTGGTAATACTATAATAAATATATCTTAGTTGTATCTCAATAATACAAGTTTGGCTAAACTAGAATCCCCTTTGTGTTTCTTGTATTACAATGATTATATTGGTGTCAATCAGAACTAGGATCCAAGTTGGGTTTGTATAAAGAAAAGTACAGCGTATTTCCCGTTAGCATGCAGAAATGAGATAGGGCCTATATTGGGCTTTTTTTTTTTTTTTTTTTTTTTTGAGACAGAGCACCCAGGCTGGAGTGCAGTGAGGCAATCTCGACTCACTGCAACCTCCACCTCCTGGACTCAAGCGATTCTTATGCCTCAACCTTCTGAGTAGCTGGAATTACAGGCATGTGCCACCATGCCCTGTAACTTTTTGTACTTTTAGTAAAGACGTAAAGTACACGATGGCACGATCTCAGCTCACCGCAACCTCTGCTTCCTGGGTTCAAGGCATGCGCCACCATGTCCAGCTAATTTTGGATTTTTAGTAGAGATGGGATTTATCCATGTTGGCCAGGCTGGCCTCGAACTCCTGACCTCAGGTGATCTGCCTGCCTCGGCCTCCCAAAGTGCTGGGATTGCAGGCATGAGCCACCATGCCTAGCCTGGGCGTTCTTTTTTAAATAAATATTTTAACTTTGACGTTAGGTTCAGGGGTATATGTGCAGGTTTGTTATATAGGTAAACTCATGACTGGACAGTTTGTTGCACAGATTTAATTTGTCACTTGGGTACCCAACAGATTTTTTTTTTCCTGAACCTTTGCCTCCTCCCACCCACTTCCCTCAAGTGGGCCCTAGTGCCTGTTGTTCCCCTCTTTCTGTCCATGTGTTCTCATTATTTCACTTCCACTTATAAGTGAGAACGTGTGATACTTGTTTTTCTCTTCCTGCATTAGTTTGCTAAGGATAATGGCCTCCAGTTCCATCCATGTTCCTGCAAAGGATATGATTTTCTTCGTTTTTATGGCTGCATAGTATTCCTTCATTTAATGACACAGCTTTTGACATATATGCCAATAGTTTACTTTGTTGGGGGTCTTTCCAATCCAGTGAGAACAAAAGAGAGACATTCATGTAGGGGTCCACAAATGTTGGACATGTTAGCAACTGGCAGTGTAAACAATCCACTTTCACATATCATAAAGTTACAGAGGAGCTCTGTGCCATTGGGGGAATAAACTGAGTGAGTCTATGCTGTGATGATGACTTTACTTCCTAAGATATGAGTGATGAATGTGATTTGAATAAAGTGACACTATGTTTTATTTCTCAAGAAATTGAAAATAAAATAGCTTTTCTATCAGTATCTCTGGATTTAAAGGGATATTTTCTTAGTTATATATCATAATAGTAAATAGGATCCATCAAGTATAACTTTTACTGCTAATAATGGAGAAATAGGAAAGAATATCATGTTTGCGGTTCTATGCATACTGCTAATTATCGTAATAAATGCCATACAGAATTTATCTCAAGTATTCTTTGTAGTAAGTCTGTGGGGTAGGAATTATCATCTTTAATTTATAAACATGGAATTTAGTTAACTTCCCCAAATTTTCCCCAAATTTTCAGAGTTTCTCTAATGTCTTTCCTATCACTTAAATTGCATTCCCATAAGCAAACCAGAGCCAAAATTTACTTTCCCTATGTGACCCTTTCCCAGAATGACAGAGGGAGAGAAAACAGAAAAATCATCTTTGTAGTTTTATGTGGGATCAGTTAGATTTGGAATAATAGTGGCTGGAATGTGGCAACATATATAATTTAAGTTCAATATATGTGAGTTGCTATTAGTAGCAATATTGTGGAACTTCATCACAGCAGAATTTCATTTACTTGTTTGAGTCTCATAACTGACTCACACAGAATCCCTGAAAACATAGAATCTTTAAATAAATAAAACAAAGCATATTAAAGAGGAGGTAATTAAAGAATATTCATACTCACTAAAGTAAAAATATGTAGGGGAAAAATATGGAGGGGTATGTATAGAGGCTAAGGTCCTGCCTTCTTTGCGTAATAGGTGCTTTATGGATGGTTTTGTCATTATATAACAGTGAAAAATCATATGTGGCACACCAGAAAGAAAAAGACAATGTTTGAGCCATAAAGACTTCCTACTCAAACAGAAGAAATTCACTATCATTAACAGGTAAGGAAAGCAGCCAGGGCACGATGAGTTTGAGACCAGCCTGGCCAACATGGTGAAACCCCGTCTCTACTAAAAATGCAAAAATTAGCCGGGCATGGTAGGGAGCGCCTGTAGTCCCACCTACAGGGGAAGCTGAGGGAGAAGAATCACTTGAACCTGGGAGGTGGAAGTTGCAGTGACCAAGATTGCCCCACTGCATTCCAGCCTGAGCGACAGGGCAAGATTCTGTCTCAAAAAGAGAAAAGAATAAGAAAAGCATGGCTTTTTCCCTACCATGCAGTTCACTTTTGCCTTTAAAGCAAATACTACGAAGCATCTTGAAAACTGGTCCTTGTTCTTAATGGTCGCTGTTTGTTGAAAGTCTAAAAACTGTGTATCTTTTTAAAAATTAGGATTTGCTACCTGAGATCAAGCCAGAGAAGGTAACTCCAAGAAGAACACCATTCACAGAGTGCCCCCCGCCCCAAAAAAATATTGTCTCTTGCTCTCTGGAAGGAAAAGTTCCTGCATATGATGCACTAAAAACTGTAGATGAAGAAGTGTGGTAGAATTGTCTGCTTTACCACACATTTTTGTTTGGAAAATAAATAGGAGCATCAAATTTTTTATTCCAAGGCAAGAGATACAGATATTGTAATGTTCTATAAGAAGTTGGAAATTGCAGGCCGGGCACAGTGGCTCACACCTGTAATCCCAGCACTTTGGGAGGCCGAGGTGGGTGGATCATCTGAGATCAGGAGTTCGAGACCAGCCTGGCCAACATGGTGAAACCCTGTCTCAACTAAAAATACAAAAATTAGCTGGGCATGGTGGCAGGCGCCTGTAATCCCAGCTACTCTGGTGGCCGAGGCAGGAGAATCGCTTGAATCCGGGAGGCGGAGGTTGCAGTGAGCCGAGATCGTGCCATCACACTCCAGCCTGGGGAACAAGAGCGAGATTTCGCCTCAAAAAAAAAAAAAAAAAAAAAAAAAAGTTGGAAATTGCTCAGAGGCTACAAATCAACCTGCACTCCATATATGCAGGAATCTTACTCCCGTGGAGTAAGACAAGGAAAAGACTTACAGGCGCCACTGCGCTCGGCTGCTTTTTGTATTTTTAGTAGAGACAGGGATTCACCATGTTGGTCAGGCTGGTCTGGAACTCCTGACCTTAGGTGATCCATCTGCCTTGGCCTCCCAAAGTGCTGAGATTACAGGCATGAGACACCATGCCCTGCCGTATTACTTTATTTCTAATCACATGGGAAAATATTTGTCTTACTCCATGGAAGATCCATATTTCCTGAACCTTGGGCAGATGCCACTTTCCAGATAGGTCTCTTCCCAATCCAGAATGTAAAATCAGAAAATAAAGCCAATTAAAAATGAATGAACACAAACACAGCCACTCATGAACCTATGAAAACATATTCGTATGGTCGTGAAGACTAAGTGGCTATGGGATTGCTTCTGACTTTTTAAACTATAGGAATAGGATAAAAACACACAAATGAGTTTGGTTATAGAAAAGTGAGATCCTGGATTCACTTTAACTCTTGTCTTAGGTAGGTAGGGAAGTGTCACCATGTCACAAGTCCAGCCTAGTGGTGAGCATGTGTGTGTATGTGTAAGTGTGATCTATTGTGGTATAATTTATACACAAATATAATTCAGACACATTTAGTATACAGTTGTACATGCTAATGTACTTTTCATAGATGCACATGCTGATGTAACCACCAACTCCATCAAGATAATGAACAGTTCAATTGCTGTAGAAAATGTATTCATTCTTTCTCATCCTCACCCCTCAAACCAGGGAAACATTGATCTGATTTCCATCAACATAGATTGCTTTTGCCTGTTCTGGAATTTATATAAATGTAATCATACAGTTTGGACTCCTGTGTGCAGTTTCTTTTGATCAAAAGCATAGTTATTTTTCTTAGTTTTGCTGGGTAGTATCAATTCAATGGATATACCACAGTTTGTTTATCCATTCACTTTTAATGGACATTAGGGTTATTATTGGTTTGGACTGTTATACATGTGCCTGTTATTTACATTTACATGCAAGGTTTTTATGAATTCATGCTTTCATGTCTCTTGGGTAAATACCTAGAAGACATACTACTATGCTAAATGTATGTTTAACTTTATGAAAACCTGTCAAAAATGTTTTCAAAAATGGTCGCACTATTTTACACTCCTTCCACAGCACATGAGAGAGCAGTTGGAACATATTGTCTAGAATTGGTATTCCAGGTCTACTTTAATTGTGGCCAATTTAGTAAGCATGAAATGGTATCCCATTGGGTTTTAATTTGCACTTCCTAGATGACTAATGTTATTAAACATTATTTTATGTAGTATTTACCATTTGCATATCTTCTTTAATGAAGTGTTTAATACATTTGCTCATTTTAAAATTGCTTTATGTTTTTCACTATTATTAGGTTATATTATTTATTTCTATATTCAGGGCTTAAGTATTTTTTCAGATATATGTGCTAAGAATTTTTGTCACCTAGTACTTAGTCTTTTTATTTTTAGATGGCACATCTTTTTAAATGTAGGAGATTTTACTTTTGGTGAAGTGGAACTTAATTTTTTAATGTTATATAATTTTTGTGTAGCCTATGAGAAATATTTGTCCAAACAAAGGTTGAAAATTTTTTCTCCTATGTCTTCTTTTAGGCGTGTAAGTTCAGTTGTACATATGATGTGCGGTAGAAGTCAATTAAAACCAATTTTATATACTTAGAAATATTCAATTTTTTAATATAATTTGTTGAAATTGCTAGTATTTTCTACCAAATTAGTCACCCAACTAAACATCAATTAACTATATATGTGGATGTCTATTTATGGACTTTATTCTGTTTCAATTATTTACATGTCAGTTCTTATATTGATATTATTCTATATTGATCATTAATAATTTAGAATAAGTCTTTAAGTCAGATGGTATCAATCCTTGGGCTTTTTATACTATTACAAAGTTATTTTGACTATTTGAAGTCTTTTTGTTTCCACATGAATTTCACAGTCTACTTTGCAATTCCTACAAAAATTCCTGTTGAGATTTCAATTAGTATTGAGCCGAATTTATAGATCGATATTGAGAAAATATACTCAAGTCTTTTAATCTATGAACATTTATATTTATTTGGATTGTATTTATTTCTCTAAGTAATGATTTATGCATTTTTATTATACTGGTCATGCACATATGTTGTTAAATTTCTCTCTAAGTATTTCACATTTGGATAACATGTGAATGATATTTTGAAAAGTTTGCTTCTAATATAAAGAAATAAAATTCACTCTTGAATATTTACTTTACATCCTGTGACCATGCTAAATTCACTTACTTGTTCCAGGATTTAAAAAAAAAAATCCCAAGGATTTTCTATTGAAGAATTGTGTTGGAGTTATCAAGAATAGAAGCTGAGAGTTTTACGTCTTTTCAATCTTTAAGCCTTTAACAGTAATAATAGTAATCATCTTTATTTTAGATGATGATGATGATGATGATGACTTTATTGCATGGATATGGTAAGAGTAGATAGTATTACTTCCTTTCTTTCTTTTTTTCCTTTTTTTTTTGAGACCTCCACCTCCTGAGTTCAAGCAATTCTCCTGTCTCAGCCTTCCGAGTAGCTGGGATTACAGGCGCCACCACACCCAGCTAATTTTGTATTTTTAGTAGAGAAGGGGATTAGCCACGTTGGTCAGGCTGGTCTCGAACTCCTGACCTTAGGTGACCCACCCACTTTGGCCTCCCAAAGTGCTGGGATTACCAGCGTGAGGCACTTGCACCCTGCTGTATTATTTTATTTCTAATCACATGGGAAATAATTCAGTTGTTTACCCTTAAGAATGATGTTAGGTATAGACTTAGTTTTAATGACCTTGTTCAGGTTTAGAAAATTTCTTGGTTTATCTAGTTTGCTGATACTTTTGGTAGTGTATGCATATTGAATTTTGTCAAGTGCTTACTTTTTAATATTATTAAATTGATCAAAAATAACAATTTTCCTCTATTCTGAGAATACAGTATATTTTATTGATGTCTTTTTGAATATTGGAAAAATTTTGTATTTTTGATGTAAGTTCCACTAAAAGTCATGGTTCATTTTATATATCTAGATATCTACATGTAGATATTTATTTATTTATGGATTTTAATTACTAATTTTCTTTTTAGATTTTACATATAGCTTCTTAAAGGATAGTGGTTTTCCTTTTTCTTTTTTTGTGTTGCTTTGTCAGACTTGGTGCGTAAGGGTAATGCTGGCCTCATAAAATAGTTGAGAAATGTCGATCCCTACTCTGTGGAAAAGTTTCAGTAAATTGAGATTTCATTCTTCTTTGTTTAAAACATTCAAATTCATTTATATTTATTTGTTGGTAATTTTGTTAAAACAACTTCGATTTATATAATGAATTTAGGATATTCAGATCTTTTTATTTCTTCTGCCATCAATTTTGGTAATTTGTTTTTAAGGAATTTCTCCTTCCATCTGCTCTGTAGAATTTATTAGCATAGAGTGGTTATGACATTTCTTAACTATTCTTTGATGTTGTAGAATAAGTACTGATATTTTTACTTTCACTCTAGTTATTCCTAAGCTGTTCTGTTTTTCTCTCTGTATGTTAATTACTTTGATATCTCTTTGTAAAAATCTAGCTTTTGACATTCCTTTTTTTTTTATAATTTGTGCTTTCTATAACATTGGTTTTTGCTATTTATTACTTCTGTTGTTCTACTTCAGAAATTGCTGTAGGTTCTTTTGACTTCAAAGTTAAGGTGAAAGTATAGGTTATTGCTTTGAAGCATATGTCTTTTCTAACATAGACATTTTAAATCTGTAACTACTATATCTACTACTTAGAGATTTTGATATGCTTGCTTTTTCATTTTCATTTAGTTTAAAATATTCCACATTTCCACTGAAATTCTCTGTTTGACTCATGGACCATCATCACTGAGACTTTCTGTTTGACTCATGGATCATGTAAAAACTTTTATTTGATTTGCAAGTGTCTGAAAATTTTATAAATATTTTTATGTTACTAATTATTAATTTAATTTTTCAGAAAGTATTTTCTAAGTTTTCAAACTTAAAATTTATGGAGATTTATTTTATGGTCAGGCATAGGGTCTCTATTGAAGAGCATTCAGTGGGTTCTTGAAAAGCATGTGGATTTTGTGGAATTTGATTGGGATGTTCTATACATGACAATTAGATCTAGCAGGTTGATAATGTTGTTTAGTTCTTTTATATACTTCTTTTTTTTTTGTCAAGTAGTTGCATTAATTGTTGAAACAAGGATGTTAAAATATCTGACTATCCTTGATGATTTATCTATTTATTCCTTTACTTCTGAGAGTTCAGCGAATGAATTTTGATTACCTTTTATTTGGTAAAGAGCTATTTAGAAACGTCTTCCTGGCACATTGCTTCCTGTATCACTATGTAATTTTCATCTTTTTCTCTCTTAATACTTTTTGCATTAAGTCTACTTTGGCTTTGACTAATGTAGCCATGCCAGGTTATTTTTTATGCTTACTATATTTGCATGATATGTTTTTTTTCACCCTTTTACCTGAAATTCATCTGTTATTTAAGGATAAAAATGCATCTCTTGTAGACAGAAAGAGTTGGATCTTGCCCCTTTTTTCAGTGTGACAATCTTTGCTTTGATTTAAGGCATTTAGTACACTTACTTTATTAATGAAATCATTGATATGTCTGGTTTTAACCCAACCAAATATTTTCAAATTGTCCCTTCTTCGTTGTTCTTCTGTTGCTTCCTTAATGAATTGCTTGGATTCATAAAAAATGTTTTAGTGACCATTTTATTTCCTCTGTTGATTTCTTAGCTAGGCCTAGCAATAATGCAGTTTTAACTCTTTAGACTGTATTGTACCTTCTGATGCTTTAGACTTTATCTTGATACTTCCCACATCACAAATATAATAACCTTATAAGAGTATAATTTAATTTACCCATTCAATACTGCCTTCTCCTCTATGGAATAGTTGCTTATCATTATAAAACCTAACTGACATTGTTATACTTTTTGCTTTAAGTGAACAATTTTCTTTTAACTAAATTATGAGAAGAGAAAACAATATAGTATTTTAGGTTTACCTGCTTTTGTTACAATGATCAGATTTAATAAAAAACAAACAAACAAAAACAGGCCAGCGCAGTGGCTCATGCCTATAATCCCAGCACTTTGGGAGGCCGAGGCAGGCAGATCACCTGAGGTCAGGAGTTCAAGACCAGCATGGCCAACATGGAAAAGACTGTCTCTACTAAAAATACAAAAATTAGCTGGGCATGGTGGTGCACACCTGTAATCCCAGCTACTCGGGAGGCTGAGACAGGAGAATTGCTTGACCTTGGGAGGCAGAGGTTGCAGTTAGCCAAGATTGTGCCACTGTACTCCAGCCTGGGCTATAGAGCAAGGCGCTATCTCAAAAACAAAAAACAAAAAACAAATGGATAACATTTTCAAAAAACTTTACAATATAAATCTTAGTATAATGTTGAATATTTAACTGGCATGGGCATACAGCGAAGTTTAGTGCCTGGTATTTCATAACAGAGAAAAAATTTAAAAGAAATTTCATTATACTCCTACTCCCAAATAATTAACATTACACAATTTTAATTTGTGTGAATTCTGAGCAAAAAGAGGACTTTCAAGGACGATGAAAATGTAAAATGTTAATAATTTAAAAACACAGAAATAAAAATATTGAAAAATAAGGTTTTCAAGGTGATCAATGAAACGAAAGCATGAAACTGATTTCAAGTCCCTAATAATATTTTTACAATCTAAACCAAATTGAAGAAGATGAGAAGAAGAAAACAAAATGTGACAATGTTAAATAGGGTGATGATTTTAAATACTGCAATACTGATAATACACATTATTTATTAACAGCTTTGGATATGCTACTTTGTGCATTAAGAAATTCATATGTATCATTCCACTTCATCCTTTCAACAACCTTGAAAGATAGGTGAGTTTATCAACATTATTTAAATAACAAAGTTTAGAAAAGATAAGTAATTCATCCAAGGTGGAATTAGCAGAGGTTGAATCATAACACATGTCTGATTTCAAAGCCTGCTTGGTTAAAGCTAAATAGCACTGTCCCCTCATCTAGTAAATAGCTCAATTTGCAAAGAAAAAAGACAAATATAAAATCAAATATTAATTTTGAAAATAAAATAAATTAATGTTGACTACTATATATTATAATAAAAGATATAAACATTATCAATAATAAAAACAAAATGTTTATTTTAAAACTTACAAAGAGGTAGACAAATGGCAAGCAAAGAGAAGATATAGCAAAACATACAAAATGAATTGAAAAAAGTAAGATACTCACTAGCTGACTAGAGACATCCGGTAACTATCTCCTCCATTAAGAAAAACCAAAATGTGAGTAGATAATCATAATTCGAATAGATCATTTAAGAGAGAACAATGACAGGAAGAGAAAAGTGATAGGATATACCTAAAGGAAAGGAGAGGAAAAGGAGGCAGCCCGCTCATCTGGGATCAGCTGGGAGCCCAGAGATGCTTCCCAACGGGAGGAATTTGTGAGAGACCCCCAGTGTTCCACATTCCCACTGTGGACTCCTGCAGTCCTAGCCACAGAAGAGCTCCTAGACTCTCACAGGCACAGGCACTGAGACTAACATAGGAAACCGCCTGAAGACTGTGCAAAGGTATTGCCCCAGAGAGGGAGGTCACACTGGGTCCCACATACCCTCCCAAGTCCTGAGAAGCTACAGCAAGATGCCATATTAAGAGCCCAGCTCCCACCAGACTGCATCCTGTCCAGGAGCTCAAGAGCCCCTTATCTCCACAATCCTGCAGCACATTGACATTCCCCATTAGCAGCCACAACAGTGGCTGGCTCTTGTCACCAGGGCTGAAGCATGAACCACTGACAACAATCCTGCTGTCTCCACCAGTGAAGGTATCATGCATTCTCACATGCCCCAAAGACAAACTTCCCTGCTTGCAGCTGCCATGGCATTGCTTGCTGCTGTCAAGGCCAAAGCGCATGTGAAGCGTATGTTACTCCAGTGATCTGTATATAGCTGCTTAACCTTAAAAACAAGCAAACAGACAAACAAAAACTGTCCTCTCCATTATCAGGGCTGTAGCGCAGCTGCTGCCAAACATTCTACAAGGGGCTTGGGGAATATCCTGGCACTAACTACCACAGCCAGTGCCTGCATGCACTACGCAGGGGCCTGAGGACAGGTCTGCCTGGCCTCACTCTGTCTCACCAATACCTGAGCATGCTGTCCAGAGGCCTGGGGCTCACCCAGCCCAGTTAACACACTGTTGGAATCTGAGTACTCCTCTCAGGGGCCTGAGGTTGGGGCCACTCAGCCTGCAACTACTGTAACAGCTGTTACCCACCTGCATGTGCCACCTGCAGGCGTGGGGACTGGCCCACTCAGCTTGTCATGGCTAATACTGGCACCAGTGTGGGTCACTTGGGAGCCAGAGGGTTGTCCAGACACTGCTAATGCCATCGCCTGTGTAGCACCCAGAGGCTTGAGAACCCACCCACCTGCCTGGAACACTTGTGCCACTACTGGCATATGAGTAAGACTCTTAGAGGTCCCCAAATTGTTCCATCTGGATGTACTAACAGCAGTGTCAGTGTATGCAACCCTGGAGTCCAAGGACAAGCATGCTTGGTGTGCCACTGCTACCCCTTGGACCTAAGGATAGGTTCTCCTGCATCCTTATCCTCAGAAAAAATTCATCATAGTCTTAACTAGCACTGGTGGAAACTGCAGACACTACTGATGCTATTTACAGCCAAAGAAATCAAACAGAAAAGACTACACTAATGTATGCACCTAGAATCAAACCCAAAGTGCCTTACACAACCAACACCATACACATATCTTCACAAAAGTCTTCCCCAGTGAAAGCAAATTCCAAAAAATTGAAGAAAAGATGCTTACACCAAATGCACTGATAATGTAAAGGCACACACACACAAAAACATGAAATAGCAATGAAATATTATGTCCCCAAAGTAATGCAATAATTCTCCAGGAAAAGATCCTAATTAAAAAGAAATTTGTAAAATCCCAGAAAAAATAAAAATAATCATATTAAAGAAGCTCAGTGAGATACAAGAGAATACAGAAAAACAATGCAAGCGAATCAGAAAAACAATTCAGGATTTGAATGAGAGATTTACCAAAGAGATAGATATCATAAAATACCAAACAGAAATTCTGGAACTGAAGAATTCTTTAAATGAAATGCAAAATACATTCAAAATTTCAATGATACAGTAGATCAAACAGAAGACAAAAATCTCAGAACTCCAAGACAGGTCTTTTTAAGTAATGCAGTCAAACGCAAATAAATGTTTAAAATAATAAAAAAGAATAAACAAAGCCTACGTGACACATGACACACCATAAAGCAATCAAACATTCAAAATTTTGGTGCCCCTTTCAAAAGATGAGCAGCAAGAGAAAGGCATCCAGTCAATTATAAGATAACTTACATCAGATAAACAAGTGGATTTTTCAACAGAAACCCTATAGGCCAGGAGAGAATTAAATGATATATTCAAAGTGCTGAAAGAGAACAGGAAACAGCTATAAGAACCCTACACCCAGCAAATACATTCTTCATACATGAAGAGGAAATAAAGTCTTTCTCAGACAAGCAGAAGCCAAGGGAATTTATTACTACTAGACTAGCCCTACAAGAAATGTTTAAGAGAGTCTGAAATCTGAAAATGAAAGGAGAACATCTACTGTAATGAATACACACAAAAGGATAAAATCCAATGGTAGCACAAACACACAAAAAGAAAGACAAATAACTCAACTGTTACCATTACAAAAAACTACCAAACACAATATAAGCAATATCAGAAAGACAGAAACAGAGGATATAGCAAACCACCAAAAACCAATTAATAAAATAACATAAATAAGCCCTCACATATCAATAATGGCCTTAAATGGAAGTGACTTAAATTTTCCATTAATAAGATACAGATTGGTTGGATATATAAAAAATACTGGACCCAACTATGTGCTGCCTACAAGAAATTGAACTCCCATGTAAAGACACATAAAGACTGAAAGTAAGGGAATGGAAAAAGATATTCCATGCACAACAAATACTGAAGTAAGCAGGAGTATCTATACTTACATCAGATAAAATAGACTTTAAGTCAAAAACAGTAAAAAAATATACAGAAGGTCATTATATAATGATAAAGAGGTTAATGCAGGTGGGTAATATAACAATCTGAACATCTAAGGTCATTATATAATGATAAAGGGGTTAATGCAGGACGGTAAGATAGCAATCTGAACATCTATGTACCCAACACTACAGCGCCCAGATATATAAAACAAATAATATCATATGTAAATGGAGAAATAGACTGCAATACAATAATTGTTAGATACTTCAACATTCTACTCTGTGTTAGACATATCATCTAGATATAAGATTAATACAGAAATATTGGATTTAAGCTGCGGATTAGACAAATGAACATAACACATTTACAGAACATTTACAGAAAACACATTCTTCTCATCAGCAAATAGAACACTCACCAGGATAAACCGTATGTTATGAAACAAAACAAGTTCCTCAAAATTTCAAAATACTGAAATCATATCATGTATATTTTCAGACCACAGTGGAATAAAACAAGAAATTAATAACAAGAGGAGCTTTTAACACCGTACAAATACATAAAAATTGAACAACATGTTTTTAAATGACCATAGGGTAAAAGAAGAAATTGAGGAGAAAATCTACAAATGTTTTGAAACAAGTAAAAGCTGTTTCATAACATAACATACAAAATCCTATGGAATACAGCAAAAGCAGTGCTAGGAAGAAAATTTATAGCAACAAATGCCTACATAAAATAGTAGAAAGATTTTAAATACAAAATCAAATGATACACCTGAAAGAACAGAAAAGCAGTAAAAAATCTAATCCAAAATTAATTGAAGGAAAGAAATAATAAATATGAGGCCAGAACTAAACTAAATACAGACTAAAAGATGACACAAAGCATCAACAAAAGAAAAAGTTGGTTTTTTGAAACGATAAACAAAATTGATAAAGCACTAGATAGACAAATCAAAGAGATAAAATCCAAATAAAATCAAAAAGGAAAAAGGAAACATTGCAACTGATACCACAGAAACACAGAAGATCATCAAGGCTACTATTAACAACTATAACACAAAAAATCTGGAAAATATAGAGAAAGTGGATGAATTCCAGATACATATGTTCTACACAGATTGAATCAGGAAAAATATAAAACTTGAATAGACCAATACCAAGTAATTAGGTTGACTCAATAATAAAATGTCTTACAACAAAGAAAAGTCCAGGACCGGGGGCGGCTTCCCTGATGAATTCTACCAAATTTACAAAGAACTAACACCAATTCTTCGCAAACTATTCCAAAAAATTGAAGAGGAGGAATTTCTCCGTAATTCGTTCTATCAGGCCAGCAATACCCTGATACCAAAATCAGACAAAGACACAACAAAAAAAGAAAACTACAGACCAATATCCTTAATGAACATAGACACAAAAATCCTCAATGGAATATTAGCAAACCAAATTTAATAGCACATCAAAAAGATAATACACCATGATCATGTGCAATTCCAGGGATGGATCAGAGAATACAAATTAATAAATGTGATATATCACATTAACAGAATGAAAAACAAAAACCATATGATCATCTCAATAGATACAGAAAAGCAAGTGATAAAATTCAGTGTTTCTGTATAACAGAAATTCTCAATAAACTATGCAGAGAAGGAACATACCTCAACATAATAAAGGCTAGTATACTGAATGGGAAAAGCTGAAAGTGTTTCCTCTAAGTATTGGCACAAGACAAGGATGCTTCCTTTCACCAGTACTATTCAACGTAATACTAGAAGTCATAGCCAGAACAATCAGGCAAGAGAAAAAAATAAAACGCATTGAAACTAGAAAACAGAAAGTCAAATTATCCCTCTTTCCTAATGATATAATCCTACATATAGAAAAACCTAAAGATGCTACCAAAGCATTCTTAAATCTGATAAATAAATTCAGTAAAGTTACAGGATACAAAATCAACATACAAAAATCAGTAGTGTTCCTATAATCCAATAATAAATTAGCTGAGAAAGTAATCCAGAAAGAAACCCCATTTGCAATAGCTATAAACAAATACAGGTATAAATTTAACCAAAGTGGTGAAAGAGTTCTACAAGGAAATGGACAAAAGACCGATGGAAGAAATTGTAAAGAACATGAAAAATGGAAATACTTCTCATGCTCATTAATGTCTTTAAATGGCCATACTACCCAAAGCAGTATGAATTGCATTGAATCTATAGATTCAATGCAATCTTTATCAAAATACCAATGCAGTTTTTCATAGAAATAGAAAAAATAAATCCAAAAATTTACATATAGTTATCCAGTTTTCCTGGCACCAAAAAAGCCGTAATAGGCAAAGCAATCTCAAGCAAAAAGAACAAAGCTGGAGGCATCACACTCCCTGTCTTTGAAAGATATCACAAGACTTTAGTAACCAAACAGTATAGTAGTGCTGTAAAAACAGAAACCTAGACCAATGAAAGAGAATAGACAACCCAGAAATAAATTGATGTGTTTATAGCCAATTGACTTTTGATAAAAGTGTTAAGAACCTACACTAGGGAAAGGACACACTCTTCAATAAATGGTGCTGAGAAAACTGGATAACTATATGCAGAAGAATGAAACTGGACCCTTATTGTTCATGATATACAGAAATCAAGTGAAGATGGATTAAAGACTTAAAAGTAAGAACTAAAACTATAAAACAAGAAGAAGACACAGGGAAACACTTCAGGACATTAGTCTAGGTAGAGATTTAATGGCTAATGCCTCACAAGCATAAGCAACAAAAACAAAAATAGACATATAGAAGTATATTAAACTAAAATATTCTGCACAGCAATGAAAAAAATTAACAGAATGAAGAATCAACCTGTTGAATGGGACAAAATATTTGCAAACTGTTCACCTCGTAAAAGACTAATATCCAGAATATACAAGAAACTCAACTCAACTGTAAAATAAAAAACCTAAATAATCCCATTACAAAGTGGGCAAAGGGCATGAATAAATGTTTTGCAAAAGAAAACATACAGACTACCAACAAGCATATGAAAAAATGCTCAACATTACTAATCATCAGAGAAATCCAAATTAAAACCACAGTGAAATATCATTTTACACTAGTCATAATGGTAATTATCAAAAAGACAAGAAATATCAGATGTTGGCAAGCATGTGGAGAAAAGGTAAGTCTTACACACTTTTGGTAGGGATGTAAATTAATAAAATCTCTATGGAAAACAGTAAGGAGATTTCTCAAAGAGCTGCAAATAGAACTATCATTTGATCCAGCAATGCTATGCTGGATATCTACCTAAGGAAAAAATAAATCATGTTAGCAAAATGCTACCTGCACTCATGTTTATCACAACACTACTTACAATAACAAAGATAGAATCAACCAAGTGACCGTCCATAGAAAAATGGATTAAAAAACTGTGAGATGTATACACAATGAAGTACTAATCTGGCATGAAAAACGAAATCAAGTCATTTGTAGCAACGTAGAGAGAACTGGAAGCAATGATCTTAAGTATAACAACTTTGTCACAAAAGGACAAATACCACCTGTACTCATAAGTGAGAGCTAATATTGTGTACACATAATGTAGAGTTTGGAATGATAGACAATGAAAACTCAGAAGGGTGGGTAGGAGGGGGACAGATGGTGAGAAATCACTTAATGGGTACAATGTGCATTATTCTGTTGATGGATAGCCTAAAAGCCCTGACTTCATCACTATGAAATCTATGCATGTAAAAAAAATTACACTTGTACCCCATAAATTTATAAAATTTTAAACAAATGAATAAAATACATGAACAGTCTTTTCTCAAAAGAAGATATACAAATGACAAAAATGTTCAACATCACTAATCATCAGAGAAATACAAATCAAAACCACAATGAAATATTATCTTACCCCAGTTAGAACGGCTATAATTAAAAAGGCAAAAATAACAGGTGCTGGTGAAGGTAGGATAAATAAGAATTATTATATGTTATTGGTGATAATGTAAATTAGTTCAGTCACTGTGAAAAAGAGTGTGATTTCTAAAAAAAAAAAAATCTAAAAATAGATTTACCATAGATCCAGCAGTCCCACTATTGGTTATTCATCTAAAGGAAAATAAATTGATGTATCAAAGAAACATCCTCACTCCCATGTGTACTGCAGCACTGTTCACAACAGGGAAGATACGGAAAAAGCCTAAATGTCCATCAATGGGCAAATGAATAAAGAAAATGTGACACACACACACACCGAATACCATTCAACCATAAAACAGAATGAAATCATGCCATTTGCAGCAACATGAATGAATCTAGAGTTAAGTGAAATAAGCCAGGAACAGAAGGGCGAATATTGCATATTTTCACTCATATGTGGGAGCTAACAAAGTTGATCTCATGGAGGTAGAGAGCAGAATAGCTAATACCAGATCCTGGAAAGGGTATTTATTTGTATGGAGTGATTAAAGAGAGGTTGGTTGATGGGTACAAACATACAGTTAGAAGGAAGGAATAAGTTATAATGCTTGATAGCAGAGTAGGGTGACATAGTTAACAACAATGTATTGTATATTCAAAATAGGTAGAAGAGAGGACTTGAAATGTTCTCAATACATAAAACTGATAAATACTAGAGGTGATGGACACCTCAAATACCCTGACTGGATTATTATACAGACTCTATGCATGTAACAAAATATCATATGTTCACCAAAAATATGTACAAATATTATATACCAATAAGAAATAAGAAATCCAATGATAAAGCATAAAGAATGAAAAATAAAATAATAGTGGTATATTCATTTTAATCTTTGTTTAAATTACTTTAAATATGAGTCATGTAAAGTTAATGTAAAAATCTTCTCAAGTTCTGAGACTCATATTTCAGATCAATTGGGCCTTTGAGAGTTATTTAATATAGTAAAGATCTTAATCTATTATTCATAATTTTGTAACAAGATGTTAGAGTGCTAAAGAGTTTAAATAAGAACAAAAATGAAACACAGCAAAAAATTGTACATTGTAAGGAAATAGCTATTTCTAAACTAAAGAAAGATATATTGCAAAGTGCATTGTTTATATTTATGGTAGGAAAAATATTTTGGTTTATTCTGAATGGAATAAAATTCTCAAAGATATCATATTTTTTTATTATTGAGAAAGGATTCATGTCCTGTCTCCAAAATAATGAGACTTTAGCTTAAAGTTTTAACATAATCTAATATAGAATAATTGAGAATAAAATTATAATGAAGGCAATCTTAAAGTATCTGAGGTTATATCATCATCAGTCCTCTGATATAAATGTATTGTTTGTTCATGTTTTCCCCTTGACAGAAATAAAAATAATATAAGTTTATTGAAATCATTTCCTGACTAAGAAAAATGTTAGAATATAGTTGTACCTTTTGTACGCCATAAGTAAGTGAAAATTAAGATTTCTTTTGTACTTTAAATGTATTATAAGAAGTTACACACTGGTCTGATAAGCAAAATTATGCCTTTAAATTTAATGATCAATTCAAAATCTATAAAATCTAGACTGATAATTTTATAAATTATCAGATTTATGATATAATTTTAAGATAATCAAAAATTCAAATATATGTAATTCATATTCAACTTTAATCTGAAACACTAAGTTACTTAATATTATTACAACAGATTTGACACTTTGTATACAAGATTACCTATAAATTTAAACTCCAATAACACAAAGTAAAGGTAACTAATTCAGGAAAATTTTGTGATTCGTATATATTTTCTCCTGTCCCCACTGGCAGAAGTCTTTTGCAGATTACAGTCTGTTCATATTTATCTTCTTGATAAAATGTCGGAAACCTACATAACATTTTCTGACATATTTACAAATAATCTACCACCATCCCTTTGTCTTAGAAGTAGTCATTAATACAGATTTCCTCTCTTTGTTGCTTGTTGTGATCAACACATTTCAGAATGTTGATGAGTGATTATCTTCATGGCACAAATATTTTTCCAGGGTTTACTAGGCATGGTAAATAATCTGATTACATATCTTAATTAGTCCAAGGGAGGTGTTTTAAATAGGAAGGTAACAATGGAGGTGGTGATAAGCCATGATTTAGTGTGTCCTATTGAGATAAAATTGGTTTGCAGCAGCTTAGCTGCAAGATTCTTTCTCAAATTTTTGAGACTGTCACATACCCATGTCCTTTGCATTGTTCCTTGGTCCTAGACTTCCTCTTTACCATAAACCAGTTGTTTTACAAAGCGGGTGCCATATGACTGGCTGAGCTCAAGTGTGTACATCTGAATACATACATTTTGATAAATGGAAAACAGCACTTTCTGATGATGGTGGATTAAAGTAATCTTTGCATAAGAACAAGTCTTCAGCTACTGAGTCTTTTTCCATTTCTCACCTATTCCTTTCATGGTCCTCTGAGTAAATACACGGTTTTCCACTCATATTATAATTTTGAATTATTAAGATTTATACTTATAAAAATCTAGTGTATTTCATTTGTTCTGATGAACTTTTTGCAATGTTGTGATGAATGCATTTTACATAAATTGTAAGTTCTTGGACATATATATATAGACAATGACCTAATGTAGAAAAAACTACATGTAAATATATGTATTTGTTTAATATCCACTATAAGTCCAGGTGATAAAGATGCTATGCAAAGTGGTAGGAAGCTAAATAATGCATCTGGTGATCATAGCAGTTTACATTATTTGAGCTTATTTTGTGCTGGACTCAGTGTTAAGCACATAGAAAATAAGTATTACTGACTTATTTTCACAATAACCTTTTTTAAAATTTTAAGTAATTTATTTCAGTAGAAATGTTTCAGAAAACTGTACTTAAATTCACTTTAAGTTAACTTATGCAGACACACTGAAGATCGCACACTCACATTTGCATATTAAAAAGAAACAAAAGCTGAGAGGAACCAAGCTGTACTTCACTCAAGGAGGTTATAGTGCAATTGAGTGCTTCAGCATTAGAGTATCTCAAGTTAATTGGGATGAATAATAAAAATGGCCTGTGTTTTCATATATATTATTATCACTGGGTACCTGTCCCTACAGATGTTTGATCTCCTTTAGATTATGTTGTGAACCAGTTCCCCATTCCCTCCCAACACACATGTCCTTCAGTAAGATGTGAAACAATGAATTTGTCAATAATCAAGGTACAGAGACTCTTGAGAGTCTACTGACTTAATATCAGCTGTTTTACCATAGCTATTAAGTCAGTACTGAAGTCCAATAATCATTAATCGCAATAACCTTTTAAGGTATCTACAATTTTTAACCATCTTTGTACAAATGAGGAAACCAAGGTAGATCGTGGCTAAGTAAATTTTCCAAGGTGCTAAATTTCAGAGCCTGCATTGCTTCTGGTCTGTGTGATTCCCTGGCCTGTTGTTACAATCCACCTGCAATACCCCTCCTATCAAGTATTTTCTTACCCAGTAAAATGGATGAGACATGAGAAAAGGGAAAAAAATATCTGTCTTGCACAATTCACCTGGCCTGCCTACTCTTGTGCATCTTGGCTATCTGCAAAACCAAATTGAAGATGTTTCTGTACCGCATCCCAACTTCAGCAAAGGAAATCTGGCCTCCCAGGCTCCTGCTCTGTCTACTGTCTCTTTCTGTCTTTTCCTGCTTCATCAATCCCTATTTGATACTATATCTTCTTGTTATTCACCTCCGTGCTTCACCTTCAAATGACTGACCAGATAATTTGTACACTCTGATCCATAGTCTCACACTCTCTGGTAAAAGAACCTTGCAGCATTTCTTAAATGGGTGCCTTTACTGAGCAGGCAGGTCCTGCATTTTGTCCTCTATACAATGTTAATAATATGTAAGATTGATGGTTGGATTCAGAGAATATAAAAATAGCACTAGTTTCCATTCCATTAATTTTAGATTTTTTTTAAAGTATCCAAAATCTTTATTCTGAAACATTTAAAGTATAACTACCTCCATTGAACAAATCCAACTTGGCTTGGTAGGTGAATAAATGAAAGATTTGTTACATGTCTTACAGTAACAAGAAAATCTGTCACGGCTATAATCACTGTTAGAATCTATTGAGCAAATGACCTGTTTAAATAAAGCTTCAGGTTCCCCAAAGTGAAGTGCTCCCACGGGAGAGCAGTCTTCAAATTCCCTTAAGTGATATCTCTGTAGATCTGCCAAAGTGTGAGGGTAACAAGTGATTTAATTACTATATAGACTCTCCTTCCCCAAGGTCTCCTTGTGGAATTGTATTCAAAAATTGTCTGCAAATTTATTCCTGAAATGTGTCATCACTACACATCTTTTTATTATTTTCCCCACAAGCCGAGAGATGGATTCTTTTCCAAATGTATTTATTTGGGTAGGATTTTGGCAGCTTTTTATTATTATTAACTTCGATGCTACTTCTCCTTGAAATAAAGCAAAAGTTGTCAATCATTTTTAGAGGTAAACTCACCTGCTTGTGAGAAAGTGTGACTAATCTTCCTAATTACATACGAATCTGTTTTCTATAATACTTTTTGATACTGCAGACGACTCTTCTGCCCCACCTGCTAACCCTCTCTATCTCTCTCTGTTTCTTCATTCAACATGTATATTGACTGTATTCTTCCTCAACATATTTATTGGGTGTATACTCTGTTGCAAAAACTAGAGAGGGTATTACGTATGCTAATAAGTTCATGTAAAAGGAAGATTCTTAGTACTTTACAGATATTAACATATTTAACTCACTTAAAAACTGTATGACGTCTGTACTATTATTATTTCCATTTTAAATATGAGAAGATTGAAACAATGAGAGATTAACCAAATTGTTTAAATTCACATGGCTGACAGAAAAGTGTGAAGATTTGAACCCATAATATTTGCCTGCAGAGATTATACTTACAAATGTTACACTATTAAGCGAATGTATACTAATATCCAAGGAGAAATAAATAAAACCAATGTGAGTTACATTGAGAGTTCTCTTACGTTACTCTCATGACTAAGATTACCATTTAAAATAGAGGACAGTACGTTAAATTTCAATTTCGGATCAACAGTAAATTATTTTAAGGTAAATGTGTCCCAAATATTCCAAGGGACATATTTATACTAAAAAGATTTCTATTTCTTGCCTTAAATTCAAATTTAACTGCATGGCCTGGGTGGATTTTTTTTTCCTTTTGGCTTATTCTAACACTCTACTCACGGTAGTTGTTAGGGTTAATTAGTATTTGTAATTACATATATTTTTATATTATTTATTATGTAATAAAGATAAAATACACTTACATTATAATAAATACTATTAAAAGACACATATATAATATATACTATTTACATACTTATATAATATATTCTATTGTTGTATTATTTACATATTATTACCTTTACATACTTATAAAATGTACCATTTACATACTTATCTAACGTATTCTACAGTTGTATTATTTATATATTATTACCTTTTCATACTTATACAATGTACTATTTACATACTTATATAATTATTCTACTGTTGTATTATCTACATAATATTACATTTACTTATATAATGTACTATTTACACACTTACATAATGTATTATTATACAATTTTACTATTTACATACTATTACATTTGCATAATTACACAATGTACTATGTACATATTTACATAATGCATTATTATACTATTGTGCTATTTACATACTATTGCATTTACATACTTATGTAATGTACTATTTACATACTTATATAATGTATATATTATATAATTTCATATAATTTATATTAACATGCAATCCATATACAAAAGTGCTGCTCAAAGCACCCATAGCCAAGTACCTAGTAAGTTGTAGGGTAAATTTCTTACTTCTGGCTTTAACATACTATGTTTTGTGATCTCTTATTTAACTGAAACTTCAATGTCTTTGTGGCTGAACAGAAAGAAAAAAATGAATGGAAACCAAAAGCTACAATAATGTTTTTTGTAAAACATAATATTAAAAATTCTTCTATTGTAATATATTCAGCTTAAGGGAGGCATAATTTACTGATTCAAACTATAGACAATGCAGCATCATTTTATAGACAAAAGGCAATGACATTATACTGTAGGTTAGCTGTGGAAGTCATCATTTCCATTTACCAAAACATCTAAAAAATGCTCTATTAAAATACTTTACAATCTCAATCTCCAGGAATTTGAAGATTTCTCCTCATAAGTAAACGAGAGAGAATAATTTATGATTACTGAAGCTTATTCTTCAAAATGTCAATAAAAACAGCATACATTCTGTGGAGGTTGAGATGCTTACCAACAGGAAGTAAATAACCACACAGTTAGAGGTCCCTCCCTCCTTCCCAAGAAGGGAAGCTTTTTTTTTTTTTTTTTTTTTTTTTTTTTTTAATTATACTTTAGGGTTTTAGGGTACATGTGCACAATGTGCAGGTTTGTTACATATGTATCCATGTGCCATGTTGATTTCCTGCACCCATTAACTCGTCATTTAGCATTAGGTGTATCTCCTAATGCTGTCCCTCCCCCCTCCCCCCACCCCACAACAGTCCCCGGAGCGTGATGTTCCCCTTCCTGTGTCCATGAGTTCTCATTGTTCAATTCCCACCTATGAGTGAGAACATGCGGTGTTTGGTTTTTTGTCCTTGCGATAGTTTACTGAGAATGATGTTTTCCAGTTTCATCCATGTCCCTACAAAGGACACGAACTCATCATTTTTTATGGCTGCATAGTATTCCATGGTGTATATGTGCCACATTTTCTTAATCCAGTCTATCGTTGTTGGATATTTGGGTTGGTTCCAACTCTTTGCTATTGTGAATAGTGCCGCAATAAACTGGGAAAACTGGCTAGCCATATGTAGAAAGCTGAAACTGGATCCCTTCCTTACACCTTATACAAAAATTAATTCAAGATGGATTAAAGACTTATATGTTAGACCTAAAACCATTAAAATCCTACAAGAAAACCTAGGCAATACCATTCAGGACATAGGCGTGGGCAAGGACTTCATGTCTAAAACATCAAAAGCAATGGCAACAAAAGCCAAAATCGACAAATGGGATCTCATTAAACTAAAGATCTTCTGCACAGCAAAAGAAACTATCATCAGAGTGAACAGGCAACCTACACAATGGGAGAAAATTTTTGCAACCTACTCATCTGACAAAGGGCTAATATCCAGAATCTACAATGAACTCAAACAAATTTACAAGAAAAAAACAAACAACCCCATCAAAAAGTGGGCAGAGGACATGAACAGACACTTCTCAAAAGAAGACATTTATGCAGCCAAAAAACACATGAAGAAATGCTCCTCATCACTGGCCATCAGAGAAATGCAAATCAAAACCACAGTGAGATACCATCTCACACCAGTTAGAATGGCCATCATTAAAAAAGCAGGAAACAACAGGTGCTGGAGAGGATGTGGAGAAATAGGAACACTTTTACACTGTTGGTGGGACTGTAAACTAGTTCAACCATTGTGGAAGTCAGTGTGGCGATTCCTCAAGGATCTAGAACTAGAAATACCATTTGACCCAGCCATCCCATTACTGGGTATATACCCAAAGGACTATAAATCATGCTGCTATGAAGGGAAGCTTTTTAAAACCAAGCTCCATGAGAGGAACCACGTCTTATGCTGTAGCCTGTTTCACAAACTCTATGTGGTCTCATCACTGACAATCTCCTAAATTATTCAAACGTCTCCATTTTTCAAGAAAACCCTGGCAGTCTCTTTCTTTAAACATGCATGAGAAAGGATTCCATCTTCAGGGACACACTCCTGAGCAAAGCCATGTACTCTTCAATATGTGCTATTTGAAAAAAAAAAAATCTGGCACATAGTAGGGTCTTTCAGTCACCTTTGTAAGGGCAAGGGCCTATGTTTACTTTGTTTGGCTATTACTTTTATTATAAACACTGCCACTACAATTTATAAATGAGTGAAGGGATGAACAAGTAAGATAATAATTAAAGTGAATAAACAAATTAATCATTACCTACACATACATACGTATATAATGGTCAAATATATATATGTACAATAATATATAGACATCATTTAGACACACACACACACACACACACACACACATCATTCAGGTACTATTGAAATAGCCTCTGTGCCATAATCGTTTAACCTCACAGCGTGTGATAAGAGTAAGCACTTAGATTCCTAGTCTGTATCTCTATTTCTCAGAAATTTCCCTGCACAACTTAGAAAGATTGAGGAGTGGGGAGAATTTTTTCTGCCTCACAGAACTAGCACTAACCTGTTCATCAACTACAGACATGCTTCTAATCATGCCCAAATGAACAAAAGTAGTTACACTGACTAAGATGAGTTCTTGCCTGTTTCTTGATGGAGAAACAGAGGCACAGTCAAACCAAAACAAAGAATAAACATCCGAAGTTTTCCCATACTTTCAACTACTGAAATAATTATTTAGGTGCATTGGTTCACTTTGCATTGCTATAAGGGAATACCTGAGGCTGGGTAATTTATAAAGAAAAGAGGTTTATTTGGCTCGCTGTTCTGCAGGCTATACAAGCATGGCGCCAGTATCTGCTCAGCTTCTAATGAGGCCTCATGAAGCTTTTCCTTATGGCAGAAGGCAAAGGGGGAGCTGGTGTGTCACATGGCTCGAGAGGGAGCAAGAGAGAGAGAGAGTGGGCAGGTCCCAGGTTCTTTTTCACAACCAGATCTTGAAGTAACTCATTACCACTGGGAAGGCACCCAGACATTCATGAGGGAGCCTTTCCCATGACCCAAACCCCTCCCACCAGGCTCTGCCTCCCACACTGGGGATCACATGAGGTATGGAGCAGGCAAACATTCAAAAACTCTGTCACTAAGCTTAGGAGTTTGCTTTTGTTCTGCTCTGACAGATAATGATGACAGAATTGCACTCAAGCAGATGGCTAGATTCTGAATATATCAAAGGAACAACTTTCCTGATAAAAAGACCCGGGAAGAATTAATCCCATCTTAGGTCATCAAGAAAAGAGCACTGGATGGATGGCCCAACCTCATGACAAAGTGTTAAAAATCAGCTGTGCATTAGGTAAGTTACTGAATTTCATTGGGCCTAGTCACTACTCTATAGAAAGACAGAGATAATAAGAAATTATTCATTTTACTTCCAGCTGTAACTTTACATTTCAGTGCTGTGAGATTTTCTGCATTAGAAAAAAAATGGGCTGCTTCTAACACCAAGATTAAATCTCAGTTGTTGCCAACTTTGAAATCTCAGTTGTTGCCAACTTTAATCTTGCTTAAGCAAACATGCATAAACTATACTTACCTCTGGATAGACAAAAAGGGAAACTCATGAGACTTCACTCATGAAGTCTCCGCTGTGTTGAACAAATGAGGCTCAGAACAAGCCTCATTTGGGGCCTGACTGCATAGTCCATGTTCGTTTCCACTAAACCAAATGGCAAATTTTAAATAATTGCCTTGACATTTTTCTGTAATAATGTTACAGTTTAACAAAATGATGCAATGATAGTCAGTAATCATTAAACCTCAAAGAGCCATTTATGACAATGTCTAAGGCAAATATCTTCCTAAAATTTTAAAGTTTAGTAAATATTTGAGATTTTTAAGCTAAGAGCATTACATAATAATGCTTCTCTAAACCAAAAGTTTACATTAAAGCAAGTTGATGATGCTATCTAATCAGGTGGCGTTGTTTAACTCTCTCTTCTTTCTCTTACTTAGTTGATGATATGATTATAGGATTGACAAAGTTGTGCATTTTCTAAAACTGATCTGCTTTTAAAGATAGAAATACAGGGCCGGGCACGGTGGCTCACGCTTGTAATCCCAGCACTTTGGGAGGCTGAGGCGGGTGGATCACGAGGTCAGGAGATCGAGACCACGGTGAAACCCCGTCTCTACTAAAAATACAAAAAAATTAGCCGGGCGTGGTGGTGGGCGCCTGTAGTCCCAGCTACTCGGAGAGGCTGAGGCAGGAGAATGGCGTGAACCCGGGAGGCGGAGCTTGCAGTGAGCTGAGATTGCGCCACTGCACTCCAGCCTGGGCGACAGAGCGAGACTCCATCTCAAAAAAAAAAAAAAAAAAGATAGAAATACATAGATGCTGTCTTTCTAGTTCAAAATAGAAAAATGCCACAGATCCCAGATAATGATACAGTATCCCTAGATTTTCCATGATTATCTGTATATGCTTTTCAATAATGATTGAGCAAACTGTTAGCTAAATTTCAGTTAATTTTTCTTTTGTCATGCTTTCTATCAATATATTCACAAACATAGAAAATCAAAATAAATGCTCTTATGAGATCACTTGCCCTGTTATTTGAACTAGAAAATATGATAATTGAAAAAAATGTACAGTATCCAGGCATTTGAAGGGAATGACATTTATTTCAGAAGCAAAACAACAGATAAAAATTTTACTTCTGGTGTTACTAATACCAACTCTAGGAAGGCGAGCTCAGACATAGAACGGCTCCATTCAGACTAATGTGAACTAGCAACATTTTAGATATTCTGAACTCTATATCACTACCTAAAATTATGTCATGTCTAGATGTGTTTACTTATTTGCTGTCTTCTTCTTCCACAGGGTCTATACCCCATAAGAGAAGCTCACAGATTGGCCGTATCTATTTTTGTGTCTCCAAATCATCAAACAGAAACTAGTACATAACAGCCCCTTAACTGTTGTTTGAATCAATGAATGAATCAATGAATGAATGACATTAGATAATTTTGAGTACTGTGAGCCATAGAAAATTGGTTCATTTGACTTTAGGCAAAAAATAAATAAAAAGAAAGCAAGGCAGATTATAGCTAATACTCCTTAGACCAGCACTGTCTAATAGAACATTCTGTAATGTTAGAGATGGTTTATATTTGTGCTGTCCAATATGGCTATCAAACACTTAAAATAAGCAGCAAAAAGTTTTAATGTAATTCAATTTAATTGATTGAAATTTAACTTAAAATTGCTGCATGTGAATAATGACTATGGTATTGGGAATACAATATTATGTAGTATTGGGTGAGTTTGCCAACTCACGCTATCTTAGTTCCATATGCATTCCAAAAAATGTGTAAAAAGGAAAGTGGTCCTGTTTCATAGCTCTCCATTTCCTGATTCCCCACATTTCAGATAACTAATTACTCTGTTAATTACCAGGTCCTCAGTACTTGCCTTACAACCTTCCCTACTAATTTGACTCAGATAAGTTTTAATTATGTAGCCCAGGGATGCTCCCTGGCATCTGTCCTTGCCCTACAGCACCCCAATTCTCCCTCTGTGCTGTATTTGCCCTATCACACATTTATCTTTCTTACTAGACCCAAGATCCTTGAATAGAGTGGTTACGCATTGTTTGTCACTGTTTCACAAGAGTCTAATGCGTAGAGTGTGGTGGCTGAACAGTAAGTGTTCAATGAATAACTGGAAGAAGAGGGTGAAGCAGCATATCACCTCGCCTATGAGTCCCACCTGGATCTTTTTTCTTTTGCCTGATATCTGAGACTTTTCCTTGTCTCTGAGACTCAATGTCTCCTATTCTGTTAAGGCTACCAAGTTCTTGACATATAACCCTGCTCTTCCTAGAATCCAAAACCCAATATCTGGGCAAATTCCCAATGGGGACTATTCCTATGTGTGCCATTCATTCATTTAAAATTTCATCCAAACTCACTGCATCAGGCTTCATTATGACATTACGCTGTAGGTTAGCTGTGGAAGTCATCTTTCCATTTACCAAAACATCTAGGTCCTCAGTACTTGCTTTCCAACTTTCCCTACTAATTTAACTCAGATGAATTTTAATTATGTAGCCCGGGGATGCTCCCTGGCATCTGTCCTTGCCTAACATCACCCAATTCTCCCTCTGTGCTTTATTTGCCCTATCACACATTTTTTTTTCTTAGTAGACCCAAGATCCTTGAATAGAGTGGTTACGCATTGTTTGTCACTGCTTCACAAGAGTCTAATGTGTAGAGTGTAGTGGTTGAACAATAAGTGTTCAATGAATAACTGGAAGAAGAGGGTGAAGCAGCAGATCACCTCTCCTTCAATATGACAATCAATATGATATAATCAATTTGATATAATCAATATGATAGACAAGGCACTAGCACTCACAAAGCTGACTTTCTAATTGGAAAGAAAGAATGTCAAATAATGACATACATGAACAATAAGTTTCTGGTAAAGGTAAGCACTGAGAAAGAATAAAACTGGATGAGTTAAGGGAAAGGGGGAAAGGCACATTGAAGAGGGTGTAGAGAGCTCTAAGATAGTCGGAATTATGGGAGAGAAAGAGAAGACTCTCCTTAGTTATATATCTAAGCCCAGGTGGTCATTGGGAGCAAACACCTCTCTCCTTGTATTACTTTTACAGTTAAATTATAAAATTAATTGTAATCTGTATCTTTCATAGAAAGATCCTTTGTATATCTGTATATTTTTCTGTATCTCTCATAAAAATTTACCTGACCCTCTTTCTTCTGATGGCATTTGTGTCCCTACATTGTTTTCCATGTCATTTATGCATTTATCTCAGAATTCTTTCATGATTTTTATTATAATACAGTATCCTAAACTTTTCATAGGCTTGAAGCCATTGTTCTTTGATTAAGCCCTTGTTTCAGGCCAAAGCTGCCTGTAAGTTTGACTTGCCAATGGACAAGTTGGGAATTGTGTGTCATGAAAGCATACATGCCCATATACCGTCCTCAACCCAGGGGGAAATACTGAATTGGGAGCCCTCCTCCCTTTGACTTTTGCTGGCACTGGTCCACAAATCTTATTGCAAGCAGATTTCTTTCTCTCATTCTTTTCCAGTCCACCCTCTTATTTCAACCTTTCTTTTTTCCTCAACAGCTGCAGTTAGTCTTATGACTATGTTTCTTTCATTAAAAGCCTATACTTAACAAAACCTGGGGTCCTTGGTAATTAGCATGTTGCACACAACTTGAAGGAACACTGTGGTTAGGGCATGCATCTTTTATAAAGAAATATTTTTTATTGTAAACTGCTAATTTTGCTAATTTCTTTTCAGAGCTTTAAAAATGTAATTTTTATAGCCCAGTGGGTCATAAAAGAAGTTCTTAAGAAAATGAGTGACTAGTGAAAGGAGAGAGGGTACATACCATTCTGCCAATGTCTCCATTCATTAATTTTAAAAGAGTTCTAGGATTGGTTTTGGCTTCATGTGTCTTGTTTCCTCATGAAAGAAGTCTTTATTTGGCTTGAGAGAATGGGAATTTTATGTCTTTTCTTCTTAAATCTATTTTGATAAAGATCAGTACCCTCTTCCAAGTGGTTTGTACACATCTCTTTCTCTGATAGTTAAGGTGCTAGAGGGTTGTGCAATACTGGAATATCCAGAAAAATCCTCTTGGAACATCCAGGGATAAGCTTAAGATATTGTAAAGAGGCTCTGCCACTAATTATTTATTCAGGAGCCTAACAAACATCCCACAGAGGAAAGCAAAAAAGTAGTTCAGACCACAGGCTCTGGGTCCAGGCTTTCTGGGTTCAAATTCTAGGTCTCCTGCTTACACAACCCTTTAGCAAGATATTTAACCTCTCTGGGTCTAGTTTTTTATCTGTAAAATAGGAGTTACCAAAATAGAACATACTTCATAGATGTGTTATGAATGAGGATCAGATGAGTAAAGTATAGGTAGAAAAGTGCTTAGAACAGTGCCTGACACATTATAAGTTCCACGTAAGTGACATTATTGAAGGGTCATTCAATACATATCATTAACACATTTGAATCAAGTTCTGTATATGTGGTGTACACAAACTGAAGAACAAACCAACAAAAGGTCGGTAGAAATCTTACGTATAGTCAATTTATTCATGGCACATCACTGATAACACTTCATGTCCTCTTCCATAACCTAAGCATTGCCATTGGGAAACTGAAATTTTCTGAGTCCCACTTATGAAGCAAGAAAGGAGCATAGATTGGGCAAAGATGTTACATACACACAAATATGTTCCTCCTCCCACTCAACTTATCCTTTGGCCCGCTGCAGTCATTATTAAAGGATCAGGCATTCACTCCTGCAGAGCCAGGACAAAGCCACAGGCCCCTATCCAACTTTCTGTCCCAGACAGCCAGGATGGTGAAACCTCTCTGTAGAAGCTGGTCTGCATTATCACTGAGGTCCCTTCCTGCTTCAAAATTCTAAGATTATAATTAGGACTTGAAAATGTAGTTTCAGTTGATCTTTTTGGGAAATTAAAGCACAAGGATTTACTATGATTGCAGGAAAACTTGATCAACACTCAGCAGACACAAAACCATCAGGTCTGCCTTCAAGACCATCTTGGCATTGAAAGTTTGCCCCTATCGTATGTACGTGCTCCTCCAGATTGATTCATGAACAAGGAACGTTTAACTTCTTGAATAATTTTACTGATAGAGGCTTCCTATCTTCTTACATAGCACAATATACATTTGGATAAGTCTTTCTATTAGAGAACTCTTTTATTAGAAATCAATTGACCTCTATTGCTCCTTAATCAACCTTCCAGGTTAATATAAATTATGGTTGGATTCACTGAGTTACACATAGTTGTAGCCAGATCTTTGTTCTCTCTGATTTCTCATCATCAAATTAACCACTCACTGGCCTTTAAATGTTATTCTAATGGTACAAGTATTTTTTTTAATTCTTCACTATTTTAGTTGTCCGATTTTGAATACCATTTAATGTGTTGATTATGTCCTCTAAAGCTCATAGTCCCTCTTATTTATACTTGGTAAACATCTTCTTTCTTGTTTTTGTCTCATCATAACATGGACTGATTTGGGGAAGAACTGCTGTGTTGTCCATTTGGTTTCTTTTTGTTTGTTTGTTTGTTTGTTTAAGATGAAGTCTCACTTTGTTGCCCAGGTTGGAGTGCAGTGGCATGATCTCGGCTCACTGCAACCTCTAACTCCTGGGTTCAAGTGATTCTCCTGCCTCAGCCTCCCAAGTGGCTGGGATAACAGGTGCACACCATCATGCCTAGATAATTCTTTGTATTTTTAGTAGAGATGCGGTTTCGCCATGTTGGCCAGGCTGGTCTCGAACTCCTGACCTCAAGTGATCCACCCTCCTCAGCCTCCCAAAATGCTGGGATTACAGACATGAGCCACCACACCCGGCCCACTTGGTTTTTTTTTTTGTTTTTTTTTTTGAGACGGAGTCTCGCTCTTTCACCCAGGCTGGAGTGCAGTGGCGCGACCTCGGCTCACTGCAAGCTTCGCCTCCGGGGTTCACGCCATTCTCCTGCCTCAGCCTCTCCGAGTAGCTGGGACTACAGGCGCCTGCCACCGCGCCCGGCTAATGTTTTGTATTTTTAGTAGAGACAGGGTTTCACCATGTTAGCCAGGATGGTCTTGATCTCCTCACTTGGTTTCTTAAAAGAACAATTCAAACAATTCAATGTTCCTAGTCTCCAGGACCATTTTCAAAATGTTTGTTGAGAACTGAAGAAAGCCATCTGTAGGAAACATGGGACTCATCTAGCAGAAGGGTCTACTGTGATGAGTGCCGGCATTGAACAATGTGGAAGCACCTAGCCCTTCGCTAACACAAGGCTTTTCTAGGTTCAGTGCTCACTTGTTGTGAACCATTGTGCTGGTTTGTGATGGGGCTCCAGAACCGTTTATACTTAGTTCCTTTCTTCTCTTGGGAACTACCCCTAGACATACGGTTGTTCATAAATGGAATTAACAATATCGTGTATAAATAATTAATACAGATATTACTACTAGGTCTCTATTACTACTTCTACTACCGGTACCATTTATAATTAAGGAAACTTTGACCAATGCCAGCTTTATATTAAGGGCTTTGTATTGATGTTTTTATTTAGTACATCAATTTTTTTAGATAAGTATTATTTACTTTTACCATAACACAAAAAAATAGATAAAACTAAGATTCAGGTTTAAAACAAGTTTGTAATTTCACCCATAGTCATTTGGCAGGGGAAATGTTTTGGGCATTTTTTTTTTCCTTGCTGATAAGGGGATATTGTTGAAAGTAAGGTTTTAAAATACTGGCAATTAACTCAAGGATGTAATGAAGTTTTATCTGACTTCAAAATCTGAGCTCCACAGAGCCTGTAGCCATTATAGTTACTTCCTTCTATAATGCCAGATTACTTAAAAGTACAAAAAAAAAAAAAAAAACAACAAAAAAAACAAAAAACAGAGAAAAGATAAATGGCTTTAGGGCTAAGTGATGGAGTTATTGGGAGGTTCATGGTGCTTAACTAGCCAGTCGGTCCAGTGCAATTTAGACATTACTGAAATTTTAAAAACACATATGACAAAGGTGCCTGAGGTTTTTCAAGGGAGCTAAGCTGTTTCATTTACTCTTTGTTCCTTTTGATGATGATCTTATCCTCATCTTCTCATCTCATTGAAAGACATCATTTCCCCAATCTGTGTTGCCACATAAAGCTCTGTGCACATGTTGTTTAGAAATCTTCAAAGTTTATGGATAATCACAGTCCCATACATTCATATATGCCTTCTGTATAATTATACTGACTTTGCGAGAATTCAGACTTAATCCAGGAATAGAAGAAAATCCTATGTGCAAAGATACATTTGCCAGGCATTCATACTGCAATTTTAATGAGTCTGGAAAAAAGTTTTACTGCTTAAAATATTTTCAACATGATTGAACCTAGGATTTTTCAAATGAAACAAGCAATTTTTTTAAACATGTGTGTGTGTGTGTGTGTCTCATATATCATTTGTGTGGTATTTGAAGTACTTTCTAAAATATTGTCTTTACAAATAAATTGCAAGCAGATACATCTAATGTGGTAATCATTTTCACAATAAGCAAATTCTGCCACTACAACAGGAAATTCAGTTTTCCAATGACAAAGACCTGCAGACCATTAAGATATGAGTGACAACTTCTGAAGAAGCTACTCCAAGGTTGGATAACCTGACTGGATTCCCCAGGCCAAAGGGGCATTTCCAGTGATTTTCAGTAGAGCGATCCAAATCATGATGAAGGAATCGGCATCATTAACTTATGTTGATGATGATATCAGGATAGTCTTGGTGCTATTGATGAAGGAAATGAAAGAGAAGGCTGGAAGGGGCACCACTACCACATCTGACCAGTATACAAAATCTCATCTGTATTACTGCCAAGTTCCCATATGAGTTTCTCATTCAGAGAAGAGCTAATATATTAAATTTTTACACTGGTTTCCCATTAACTTCATCAATAAGAGAAAGCCAGTCTTTAATGATGATTTCATTGCATGACCTAGTCCTGTTTTTTCACCAATGATTGTCACTTATTGGAGGCTCTGTATGATAAGACTAAGCTCAACATTCTGTTTGACTGACAAGTTATACAGAAGAGTTTGATCCCTGACACTCAAAGGAAAAAGAGCATGGAAAGACTGCGATTTGTAATCACCAAAACTCATGCTCAAGGCTCAGCTCTTTCACCACTCATTGGCCTGGCCACTCTGGAGCTCAGTTTACTCACTTGTGAGATCTGGAAATTATACCCATCCCTCAGGCTGGTTGTGATGATTAAGCGAAACCACCACTGTAATGTGTTCTGTTCTATGCCTGGCGCATCATGGTTCGCTCTAAATGTCACCCTCCTCCTTTTCTCTGAAGGGTTTACTTTCCATGAATTTAAAGAAAAAAATAGATGCAGAAAATGGAAAACAAAATACTGAAACATCTTAATTTTAATTATTAAAGCTATAAAATAATTTATGTATAGATAGAAAACAAGAAAATCAAAACACGAAGATTATACAATGATTTTCAGAAAGACTGAAGTTCTTTGTAAAAGCATTGAAATTATACCTTATATTTGAAAACCCAATAAGAAATCAGATTATGCTTTAAAGTACAAGTTCATAATATTCTTCATAAGAATTGAATAAGTGTGTGTGTGTATGTGTGTGTGTGTGAGACAGAGTGTGTGTGTGTCCATTCACGCATACGGTTCAGGTCAGAGATTCAAGACGGCAGTCAACTTCTGAGCCAAGTGTCAGGCCATACTTAAACGGAACTACTGTCCAATACTGTGTTGAACCAAACAGATTTCATGATGGTTGCTCTAGTACAAACCTCTAGTTTATTCCTTTTTTCTTCTTTTTTTAAAAATTAATTTTAAGGACTGCTTCTTTGGTGTATGGTTGATGTCCTCTTGACAAACAGAATGTGGGGAATATTGCCCTGATATTCTGCTCTGATGTTATTTTGAGAACACAAATAGACACCACCCTCAACTTAGTGCCTAATAACTCTCCAGTAGCAATAAGTATTTTCCAAAGAGTGATTGTGTATGTACGTATGTGTATACCTATATACAAGCCACACTAATAAAAAGCACAATATGCATATAAAATAATAATACACATATATCTATGTCATAGATTCAGACATAGATCTCCACATATTATTATTATTTTTTATTAGTGCCACTTGACATGTAAGGAAGCTGGAAATCTCAGAACATCAGTGCATTGGCAAAGATCACACAACCAAACTATCTCATGATATTTTCATACACTGTTCTGCTTTGGATCTCTTTGAAAGATGATAACCTGCTGGCTGCCATTCAGTTTCAGCTCAGTTTATTCTATGACAGTTGTCTGCAACAGGCTTGGTTTAATAAATCATAGATTTATTCACATGTAATTGTAATAGCTTAAAAAATAATGCAACGTTTCCAATTTGATTAGCACCAATGAGATTACAGCCTGTGAATAAAGTAAATATACTTACATTTCCTTATGTATCAATTGTCTATCTCAACTTTAAGAAGCAGACATAACCAAAGTCCCTGTACTTATAGGTAGAACTGTACTAAATTCCTAACCCATTTGGAACCAAACCTGGCTATATAGCATTATTTTCATGCAAATGTCAATCACAAGGTAATGTAACACCACCCCTTGTGTTGAGTTCCTACTGTGTGAGACATGTATTACAAACTTACATCAATCACCTTTAACTCACAATAAATAACTGTAAGGGAGGAAATGCAGTCCCTTTGTAAATTCCAGATGAAAATATTTAGGGGCCCACAGAGACTAACATTCTTACCAAAAGGATGAGAAGTTAGTGGAGAAATGAGATTTAAATGCAGATACCTTGACTTCAAATCAAATGTATTCCATTTCCTTTACTGTATTCTTCTACATGTTTTAGTAAGCCAAATAAGGCCCATATTGATTGTCATAGTCCTATAGTTTCAAATCTGTATTCTCTCTTTTTTTTTTGGTTGTTTTTTAACCTGGTCGTCATCTGAGTTGCTTGAGAAGATTAGCATTTTTCTCTATTTTACTGTCCTTTAGTAACAGACACAACTAATAATACACAAATAATCTTGCAATGCTAGGGAGAATTACTCTTTATAAGAAGCACATAATCTCCTCTAAAAACTGAACATTAATAAATGAAAATAACCATGACTCAATTTAGGTCAGATTTGTTTATATCCTATTTATATGCTTCCTACAAAAAGAACATGACTATAGTCTATTTTTCATTCCTAAAAGAAATCTTCAATCTTGCAAATGTTCAAATGTTAAGATCTATTAAAAAATTTTTATGTCTGACAAAATCTTATAGTTGAATGTAAGTCGCATTTGGTGTGATTTAATTATCATTCAGGTGATCAAGAAATTCTACGGAGATGAGATGAATATATAAAATGAAAATGAGAGACAGCTTTTAATATTGATTCCAAGTTAAATCTTAGTAAAGGATAATTTTGCTTTTTTGATACTAGAAGCAACAGTTTAGTTGAATCTCTATCCAAATAGAAATTTAATAGTGCTTATTTCATGCTCATATGGTCAGATTTTTGGTCTAATTTGTTTGTAATGAGTTAGAGTAACTGATATGCTAATCAATGTTAGTTAATTAAAAGTGGAGTTTCCATTTAGTTACAAAACACATTAGGGTGCTGAGCATATTGCATGCTAGATGACCTGATTCACATATTTGAACTTCTAAAATGAGAAGGAGTGGTAGAAAATCTTTTTGATGTGTTGCCAGAAGTGCCACTCAGATCCTTCTGGAAACAGATTCAGCCTGAGGATGAGAAGACTTTAATTCTAATCCTTGCTCCACTGCCTTTTCACTCTGAAGCTTGAGTATCATCTCTTAAATTCTCAAAAACTCGTATTTCCAAGACCAAAAAATGGAATAGGATTAGATAATGTCTACGCACACTGTCTTGTGATTCCTTGTTCAAAATTCAAAAGTAAATGAGGGTGTTGACTCTCTGCTCAGCCATTTTCTAGCTCTGTAATTTTAGGCAAAATCCTTAATCTTTTTGATCTTTGTAATTGAGATGAAATGAGGAAAAGCATGGTACTCACACTGCATTCATGCTCAAATAAAGTTTATTGTGGTGATAAAAAAAGATAGAGTGTATGGACTTTACAAATACTATAAAATTATATCAAACTCCTAAAAATATAAGTAGATTAAAAAAAAGAAAAAATCTATAAGTATAGACACTGAAACATACTTTAGTGAAGCTTTTAGCAAATCCTTATTTATAGAGTTCCATTATTAGGTGTTAATTAAACATGTATTTCATGTTTGACTAAGTTTTGGTAAAAGATCAGTTAAAACTATCAACAGAAATTAGAGACTCTTAGAGCTTTCAGAATATTAGCATGTACAGTGAATCTTCAAGACTATCCCCAGATATTTATTTTTGCTTCTTTGTTTTTTAACCTTATTGCAGGTAGGGAATGGAGGTTTGGAAATTGTACAGAACTAGTGTTCTACGGAATAAGCTTTAGGAAGCAATGAAGTGAAGAAAATAACTGAAGATTTGTATCATAGACACCTGGGTGGAATCTCACTGCTACCACTTAACTATGTCACTTAAATTAACCTTGTGTGACTGGGAGTGGTGAAGATAATTCCTATTTTGAAGATTATCCACCTTGCTTTGAAAGTGAGGAACAATATATGTAAAGCTATCAGCTTGGGATAAAGACTCAATAAATTGATGATGATGATAGGATTGATTCCAGGCATCCTAGCAAAGCATCGCCTTTCTCCTGTGGAACCACAAAACCGAGGAAACTGTGCATCTTCTCCTGTTCACTATTTGAAATCCATTCGTTGTAAAATATCAAAGAGTGATTCCCATATGTGGAACACTGTGGAAGTAATTTGTTGTTGACTGCTTCCTCCTTGAAACAGAATTACAAGAAAACAGGATGGAAAGCTAAGGGGAGCTTGATGCCCCAGAAGAAGGAATCTGAAATAAGATTGAGGGGGTGGGCAGGATACACTTCCTGAGGTTAATGCTATTAGAAGTTAACTAATTCTTTCTGGAGGATGGATATCATTTGCAGTAAAGCATCTGCCAACTGTTATAAAATATCAGGATATCTGGACCTGTCATTGAAACAAACCAATAAGAACAGGCCATTTCATGCAGGGGGCATGATTAAAACCAGAGCCATTTTCGCAGATAATCCATTTATAAATCACGGTAATAAAATGGCCATCATGACAGCAGCTCAGTGACATTCTTTTCACAAGCTCTGCCGTATCCAGGCAACCAACACATCTTAACTCAAATAAAAAGAAAGGCAGCCTGGGGTTCCAGGAGTCAAGGAGAAGATCCCACTGCCTGGTTCTCTTTTCCCATGAGGGAAGGTGATGGGTTAATGGTTATAGGAACTTTATATGACCCTAATTACTGCAGTTTGCTTTATGTGCATGTCTGAATCAATAGACATCAGGAATTTAGATGTTTCTCAACTCTTTTCTCATTCTAGGAACTGATAAGTGGGGAATTCTGAGGTCCATCTTTGATCCATATCTTATTTTGAGAGGTTCAACTGATCAGCAGGAACTGGAGAGAATAATAATACATGGCAGAAATCCAGATATTCTCTGTTCAGCTCTTTACATGTGTAATTGAAAATCAACATTGTTTCTCATATTATTGAAAAAAAAGTTTTAATATGCACCATTATAGCAACTATCATAAGTCATAATCTTAGAAAAGTGTGTCTCTTGTAGCCCAGATGAGAGACAAGAGTTCTCTTTGCACTCCTTTGGGACTTTTCCATACAATTTATACATGCAAACTTTTGATGACTGAAACTGCCTTGACTCAAAAGGGACTTAAATACTTAAAAATACATTTTATCAAAGACTATTCCCCTTTTTATGTAAAGCACTATAGCAAAGATAAATTTGTATAACTAACATTAATTAATTAAATGACCTACTTTCATAGTAAAACCAAATATTATGGAATAAATTGTTAAACAGGAATTTGCAAATATTTATGTCTATGTATGTGTACATATGCATGTATGTTAAATTATATTCACGTAAACCATCTATCAATGGGACTAATAATCCTTACCCAGCAAAATGAGATGATGGCAAAAGTACAAAGGGCAGACTACTATGTTCATGGAAACTTTTTGCTGGGATGTTAATGTTAGGAAAGCAGGAGCCTAGGAAAGCCAGAGTGCCACCATTTTAAAATCAACTCCATCTTAAAACTGGCAAGGCACAGTCTTTGCTAGTCATGACCCATAGTCCTAAGATGTTTTTACCTAAGGAGTCAGCTTGGTAATACCTGTAAGGACAAACTCCTATAAAAACAGAAAGCCTAGATGTCTCAATAACCATAACAATATGTGCTTTCAAGATAATTATAGTTATACTTTAATGTACTTACACACTAACACATCACAGATAGTTTTATTTAAATCAATAGAATAATACATTTTGTCATGCTGTCAGCCCACCCACATGTAGGCACAGCTTAGTTTATTCTTTACATAGGTAAGACTCCTGTATAAGAAAAACTTCAAGCAAAGATAGTGAATTCCTCCACTTGCTTTCTGAGGACACTCTACTCAGTAATGGAATACCTTTCAAGAAACTATCTCTTCTCACTGTGAAGCATTCATCTTCTTGCATTCTGAGTATGCCCTACTCTGTAATAGGGTAGCTTTCTATGAACCCTCTCTTCTCTCTTTGACTCACCTTGAAATCCTGTCTGCAAGAACACACTCCTGGGGGCTGCATCAAGACCCCTTTTCTGATTACATTAATATTAGCATTATTGTTATGGCAGATGCTGTCAGGGCTCTGCCTATGTTCCTATGATTCCTTTTACACTGTTTTCATGGTCAGTTCCATGTATAACTTTACTGTCAACAGCTAGCATGTGTGCTTCTTAGCAGGCAGTCTTCCGTCAGGCTATCAGTAGCTAACTTGCCTTAATACATGGAGACCTTCAAATTTCTGGGCAGCCCTCAAACAATAAGTGATGGATATAGCCAGTTACCTTGCCATCTGCTTGGAATAATTCCAATATTTTCAGGGAGCTAGTTTACCTGCAAACCTGTGTAGAACCCATGCTGTCTCCAGAGATCATGTGTGGGGCTGAGCCAACATTTGCCTCCCTGGCACATTGTTTGATATCACACTCTTGTGGGGCCTTCTTTTCTTCCTCCATTCCCTATCTCTTATCATTTTAAAAAAATTGATTCTTGATTTATTTGTATTCACATGGATCCTTTTCCTGATACCCACTTCTAAGGAACCCAACTTAATATACCTGGAAAAAAGGTGAATGTGGTTAGGACCTGAATGGGGATTGAACTTAAGAGAGGTTGGGATAAAGGACTGGTCATGCATTGGACTTAGGAATCATTAAATAGCTACAAATGTAGTCCAGGTGAAAGTATCCCACAAGAGATATCTAGATGGACAAAGATCATAAAATAGATAGAAATAGCCATCTTGATTAAAGTGTCGGTAAATAATTCAAAATTCACAGTGGTCAAAATATTTAGAATTGATTGAGGCTAAGTTTGTGTTAGGTTCTGTATTATGCTATGGTAAGAGCTTTTATACATTTTCCCTCTCATTCAGCATATACAGCATTGAAGTAGGAACAATTTTTTTTTTCCATTTTACAGATGTGGAAACAATGGCTTAACAATGTTTAGCAACTTAACAACGTTCGCATAGCTGTGGACTTGAGATTTGTGCCTGTATCTGTCAGGCTCCAAACATTATATGCTTAACTACTGTACTGTAAGATGTGCTTACCAGCTGAAAGTAGTTCCTGAAGAAGAATCAAAACAGATAAGTTTAGAGACATGGCTGATACGATCAAGTTGATTTGATAACTGCTTGCAGCAAACTCTGCATTTTAATGCACATCTCTGTGTCTCTTGCATGTGTCTTTGAGTGCACGGAGACAGAGTAAGCAGGGCTAATATCCGTTGTTGTAGAAGTATTTTGTGCCTTGCTCTCAGTAAGTGTCCTCGCTGCCCACCCCTACTGCCCTACCTTCTAAGCCTCAGCAATGCTAAGTGCCATATTCAAGGTCACAGAGCTAGTAAAAGCAAGTTTGTTTTCTGACTCTTAGCCCGAGTAGATTTCTTTCCAACAATATCAGGCTAATTTATTGTCTCCTACCCAAATTCTGGGCAAAGTCAGAACTGGTTTAGAACTAGACGGCTATCTAAACATAAGTTTCCGGTGGAGTTGCCAAAACCAACCCTCTATAAACCTCAACTTTCTAAAGGAATGTTGAGAGTCAGCTTTCCTCATCATCTGCCTACCAGCCCTCTGCCCTTTGGACTCAGCTTTATTTAGAAATGCTGATTTAGAGTGCTTTGAGTAAATATTAACTGAAACATTATTAATAAGTACTTCTCAGGCTCAAGTGTAATAGGCCCCATAGAAGACTCAAAATTGTTTATTAAACAAATTTAAATGTGTCATGAATGAAGTAATTGCTTTCCCTGGGTGCTTTGCCAGGTTGGTGGCTTCATCCATACACTGAAGACTGAGAACCTGAAGGAAAGAGGCTATAGAGCTGTAGGCTTTGTTATCTCTCAGTGCATCCACAGACAGGGAGGTATTAGCGTCAGTAATTTATAGAAGGAAGTAAGGTCAGGAATATATTTTTCGAGCTCTGTTCACACCCAGAGGACGAAAAGTAACTTGTGCACAGTCGGTCATCCTAGGCAATGGTATTTCTCCATTTGTGAGATATTATTGTGACAACTCCCATTACCCCTCTGCCATTTTAATTTCCTGACATGCAGGATCATTTAAACTCCATTTCCATATGAATTTGCCCAAATGTTAACCCTTGATTACAGCTGATTTTCTTCCACTAGTGGGTTGACCATTTGCCTATTTGCTTTCAGGTCTGCTTTTTTTTTTTTTTTTTTTTTCAGACTGGTGAATCTTCGGTTTTACTGTGCCCACAAGTTCTGATTCAGTAAATCTGAGAGGGCGTCTGAGACTGCATGCATAACAGTGCTCCCCGGTGTCACCGGTGCTACCGGTCTGTGCACCATGCTTAACCATGCTGAGTAGCCAGGATCCAAACCAGTTCTCAAAGCGTGGCCCCACAACCAGAAACATTGGTATTACCTGGTGGGATCATCTGCATTTCAGATGATCATTCCAGTTCATTCCAGACCCACTGCCTCAGATGATCTGTGTTTGGTGTGTGTGTGTGTGTGTGTGTGTGTGTGTGTGTGTGAGAGAGAGAGAGAGAGAGAGAGAGAGAGTTGTGTTTGAGACAGAGTCTCGCTATGTTTCCCAGGCTGATCTTGAACTCCTGGGCTCAAGTGATTCTCCCTTCTCGGCCTCCAAAGTAGCTGGGATTACAGGCACTTGTCAGCATGCCCAGCTTATAGATCTGCTATTTTCTTTCCCCTTGCTCTGCTTTGATCTTTGCAATGTATATTAATTTTTTTCCTTATTGGTAAAACTGATTTCAGCTATTTGTCTTTTTATCAGAATAGGAATGTGTAGTTATTCTTAATATTGGTGCCTCCTTTAAATGAGCATAGCAGAATGTCTATTCTCATAAAATGCATTATAATCTTATTTTGAGGATATTTAAGCTTCATTTCTATACACCTTTACAATGAGCTTCTATCCTTCATGCACAAAAGTATGACTTCTTGAGGGGTCTCCAACACGTATCAGCAAGACCTCACTTATCCAAAAAGAATCCTCAAGGATGAAGAGTTGAACCCTGAGCAGCCAAGAGAGATGTCCAAGGGCTGCTCTAAGAGCCCAGGGACTCACCCATGAAGGCCCCCTTAGGCCTGAACTCAGATTCTGCTCTTCCTTTCTGTGAATGTAGATACCTGATTTCACAGCAGATAAAGAAAGAACAAATGGGAATACCAGCATCCACTGACACACAGTAATAATACCGATGGTTGATGGTAATTCAGCATCAAAGTACGGACAAAGAGAATGTCAGTAGTATATATGTTTATGTCTCTGTATGCCAGGAATCATCTTAGGCATTAAATATACATTATTTCAAGATGGAAATACTGATAAAACTGTTAGTTAGATAGTATGCTCAGGATTTTACAGTTAAGGAAAAACAGGCCCTTAACCCAAATTCCTTCACTGGTGTCATATGCCTGTGACAAGAGTAAATGCAGAGGTGTGAAAACTTAGCCATCCTCACTCAAAATCCCTTGGCCTAGCCATGGTCCAGGCTGTGAAGTTGTTGTTTATAGTCACAAACCTCAATTTTTTTTAAGAAACCATTTTTTTTTTTTCTAAATATGCCCATTTTAAGAAAGTGATTAAGCATCTAATATATTGTAGAAAAAAAATCCACTTACCACGAAGAAAAAAAAATCCTTTGGCAAATGACTGTTAAAAGCTTTATAAATCCAGGAAAGAAAAAAGAAAAAAGCTGATGTGAAACAGCTTAGATGCAGGCAGATCTACTGAACCTGACTGCACTTCATGTGGTTACACAATATCTGTTTGTTCTTGGTGACCATTTATAAACCAAGTGGATAAACCCTGGCTTTTCTCTCCCTCTCTCTCCAGAAATATCCACATTGTCTAGGACGGCCAGACTTAGAGCAGCTTCAGACATATAAATACCAATCGCTTCCTCTGCTGGTGAATGGAATTTAATCAGACTAGCAAGCTAAACCAAAGTCACACAAAGGGTAACATTTGATGCGCTTAACAAGAAACCTTTATGCAACTGTTCCCATCAGTCAGACTTAGAATAATACGGTGCTATTTTTACTTCATCTTGGCTTTCCGCAGAAAACTTTAAAAAGCTTATGATGAGTGCCCATTGTCAATAGATGGTCTCCCACCCCGTGTCAGGACTCATTGCTGTGTCCATGAGACCTAAGAAAACATCAATACTGCTGTTCAAAACAACTCTATATTTATTTCCTTTTCTGATGAAGTAACAGCTGAGAGCACTACAGCTTACTGACCTGCTTTTCTTCTTCTCTTTATCCTCTGCTATCAAATCAGAGCCTCCAGCCTCATCAGAAAGTGTGATGTTTATTTATTAATTCAATATTTGTTGCTCATTTATTCCACATCCATTGTAGTGTTTGGCTGTGGGAATAATAGGAACAAGATACAGACACACCTTTAAGAATCTTGCAAAAGACAGGAAGAGAGTAAGTTTACACAAAATTCTAACAATTATCTGACTCCTCCTGATTCCTCAGTGACCAATCATTGAGCCTCTTAATGTCCTTAGAGTATCACTTTAATCTACTTATTTATTCTTATACCTTCTGGTCTGGGATAAGATCAATCCACACCTGGCCTGTGGCCATCATTCTTAACATTTTTTTTTTTTTGGTTTCTTGGTTTTATTAAAATTTTAATTGAATTATAAAATACACAATGAAAGGGCAAAAATTACAATTGCGCAATTCAACGAATCATCATAATGTAAATTCCCATGTATCCCACTTCTCCCTGGATCAAGAAATGGAACATCACCAGTATCCCGAAGCCACCTCCCCAAGGTATTCCCATTCTACTCCTCAAAGACAATCAGTTTCTGAATTCAAACACTAAAGGCCTACATTGAAAATTTATGTAAATGAAATCACGCAGTATGTATTCTTGTACATTTGGCTCCTTTGTTCAATGTCTTGTTTGTCCTAGTCCTCAATGTTGTGTGTAGCAGTAATTTGTTTATTCTTATTGCTACAAAGTATTCCATTATACGAATATGACATAATTCATTATTTAATCTACTTTGGATGAAAATTTGGTTTGGTTTTAGGTTGGAGATACTACAAACAACTGTTGCTATCAATTTCAAATGTTTCAAATATCAAATGCTGCACATCTGTTTTGGTGCAAATAGTCATGCATTTATGTTGGGTAATGTACCTAGGAATGGGATTAATGAGTCACCTGGTTGCCTGCATGTTCAGCTTTAATAGTACAGACAGTCAGCGTCGAGTCTTTATATGCCTATTAGCAGCTCAGGAGAGATTTTAACAGTCATCCATGCTCCACAGACGATCCTTTTTACTCATTTTACAAAATGCAAATAAGACCATGTGATGCCCCTGTTTAATACCTTTTAATAGCTGCTCATTGACCTTTGGAAAATACTCAAAATCACAGATTCCTGCAGGATCTGGTCTCACATACTTTTCCAGACGAATTATGCACATCTCTGCCCCTGATGTTCTTCACTCCGACTATACTGAACTCCTCTCAGTTTCACATGTATACTGCATTTTCACCCACTGAAACTTAACTCCTCTGAAAGGTTTGCCCAGACCCCCCTATTATATATTGCTGCTGGAGTGCAGTGGTGCAATCTCAGCTCACTGCAACCTCTGCATCCCGGGTTCAAGTGATTCTCCTGTCTCAGCCTCCCAAGTAGCTGTAATTACCAGTGTGTACCACCACTCCTGGCTAATTTTTGTATTTTTAGTAGAGATGGTGTTTCACTATGTTGGCCAGGCTAGTCTCAAACTCCTGACCTCAGGTGATCTGCCTGCCTTAGCCTCCCAAAGTGCTGGGATTACGGCCATAAGCCACCACAACCGGCCATAAATTTCATTCATTACACAGGTCAGTGCTAGAAACAGCATCATTTTCTCATGTGTTTGTCTTCCCCACTAGAATGTAAGTTCCAAAAGAACGTGTGCACTCTGCCTTCCTCACTAGAATTTCAGTTCCAAACAAGTTAAAGTTTTCTAACTTGTTCTCTTCTGAGTTTCCACTGTCTCCAACAGTACTCAGCATCAATTGGGCACTCAATCAATGTCTGTTGAATAGATAAATAAATGCATGAAGGAGAGTTAGCATATTTTTTTCTCTCCTCAAATTGATTGTCTCCTCTTTCAATAACTGGATAACTTGTATTCATCCTTGAGGTCTCAGCTTAAACATCATTTCCACAGGGACATCTTTTTTTTTTTCTTTTTGACTGGCCAAGCTAAGTTTTACACTCTTGTGTATGACATATAACTTTTCTTAAGCTTTACCTTCCTGGCATTTACTCTTAAAAGATCAGTTGATGATCTTGGTGTATTAACAAGTTGATGATTTGTATTTTTTTTTTGTTTATGGTTCATATTGTCCCTTAACCTATATGTTCTAGGAGTATCTGGATGTCTGTTTTGTTCACCACTGTTTCCCTTGTGCCTAGCACAGTACTGCAGGTACATGGCAGACTTCTTAATACACAGAGGCAAAAACTAAAATGTCAAATAGCAGATCAAGAAAATATTGTTCAAGAGTTTTCACAAGGCAAAGAATCTTGTGTTGTGCGTAACTAAAGAAGACATATTCACGGTCAAGTAGGTGAGAATTGGGGACATATTCACAAAGGCTATAGTAAATATTCTAAGTTTTAAATATCATAAGAGAATTTGATAGACACCCAGATACAACAGGACAGGAAACAGCCCTTGTAAAGCAGCAATAGAGAAATGTCTATTTAGATCTTTTGCCCATTTTTAATCAGATTATTTTTTCCTACTGCATTGTTTGAGCTTCTTATATATTCTGGTTGTTAATCCTTTGTCAGATGGATAGTTTGCAAATATTTTCTCCCATTTTGTGGGTTGTTTCTTCACTTCATTGATTGTTTCCTCTGTACGCTGAAGCTTTTTAACTTGATGTAGTTGCATTTGTCCATTTTTACTATGGTTGCCTGTGCTTTTGAAAGCTTACTCAAGAAGTCTTTGCCCAGACAAATAGCCTGAAGTGTTTCTCCAATGTTTTCTTCTACAAGTTTTATAGTTTCAGATCTTAGATTTACGTCACGTCTTTAATGCATTTCAATTTGATTTCTTATGTGGTGAGAGATAGGAATCTAGTTTCATTTTTCTGCATATGGATATCCAGTTTTCTTAGCACAATTTTTTGAAGATACTGTCCTTTCCTCAGTGTATGTTCTTAGCACCTTTGTTGAAAATGAATTCACTGCAAATACCTGAATTTATTTCAGGATTTTCTATTTTCTTCCACTGGTCTGTATGCATAGTTTTTATGCCAGTATTGTGTTGCTTTGTTTAATATAGCTTTGTATTAGAATTTGAAATCAGGTAATGTGATATCTTCAGCTTTGACCTTTTTGCTCAGAATTGCTTGAGCTGTTCTGGGTCTTTTGTGATTCCATGTGCATTTTATAATTTTTTTTCTATTTCTGTAAAAATTATATTTGTTATTTTGATAGGTATTGCATTGATTCTGTAGATTTCTTTGGGTAATATTGACATTTTAATAATACTAATTCTTCCTATCCATAAACATGGGATATCTTTCAATTTCTTGTCCCCCCTTCAATTTCTTTTATTAATGTTTACAGTTTTAAATGTAGAGATTTTTCACATCTTTGGTTAAATTTAATTCTAAGAATTTTATTTTATTTGTAGCCATTGTAGATGGAATTGCCTTCGTCGTTTCTTTTTCAGACTGTTTGCTATTGACATACAGAAATGCTACTAATTTTTGTATTAGAATTTTATATCCACAATTTTACTGATATTGTTTATCAGTTCTAATAGTTTCTAGGTAGACTTTTTAGGTTTTTCTAAATATAAAATCGTATTATCTGCCACCAAAGATAATTACACTTTCCTTTCCAATTTGGATGCCCTTTATTTCTTTTATTGCTTCGTGTGTGTGTGTGTGTGTGTGTGTGTGTGTGTGTGTGTGTAATTGCTCTGGCTAGAACTTCCAGTGCTTCTATTTTTCTTACAATAAAAAATCATTTTCTTTAAAGACCTCCTTTTGTCATTATCCCATCCAGCAGCACTAACAGTATTAAATAATTTTCAAAAATCAATATTGAAATGTATGTACCCCCAAAACACCAATTCATAAAAAATAAGACATGTTTCAAAATGGATAATTGGGATGGTGGAAAATGACTTTGGAAATTTTTTTTTAAAAGATGAAAGGGTATTGGGAAAAGGTACATATACATAAACACACACACAGAGAGGCACACACACAGGTTTCTTTTCACACCTCAAGCCACTTTTATGGGAGGATAAATAATATTAACTGATATTTACTGAGGGTTTACATACCATGTATTCTTCTAAGACTATCTCTATTTACCTATCTGGCTACCGGTGGGGACATAAATTTCGCCTAAGAAGACTTATTAATCCAGTTAATTAATTGAGATAAATTTGACTCAATTAACCGCCATTTGGCCTGGAATAATTTTTTTCTTTTCTTGCTGATCATCAACATCATCATTACTACACTGCCACTAACTTTTATTGAACATTTATTATATGTTAAAGTATTCTGCTGGCACTCAGGGAGAGAAATCAAGTCCAGGGGGCGCCATAACATGACTCTAATAGATAATCAGGGCAACGGCGATGATGATGATGATATGGGGCTTCAAGACAGAACTACAAAAGTAGAGGAGAGGACATCCCTACCAGACAGAGAAGTGATTATGGCTGAAAAATAGACAAGCTCTTCTTCAAGAAATCACTTAAACATCGGCATTACATCTCAAGCAAGTGGAGACAATCAGACTGTCTTTCTGGGAAATTTGGAATTATGACTGGGAGCCTGTAAATGAGTTTGGTTTTACTTGCATAATAGAAACAATTTAACCTAGAAAATATGTATTTTGGACATGAAGCAACCAAGACAAGCAGTTTGTACAAAGGAGAATATACCACAGATTTAGAGATAAGCATAGAAGAGAAGAATAAAGATTTAGGATTGCCTGGGCTCTTTGTGGCTTTTCTAATTCCAGTTCTGAAGAGGTCCTAGATATCTTCCAAAGACACCCCAACAGCTAACCAATAAGTGATATTCCACATCATTTCCCATATATTATGACATCTTTATTAGGAAATTGTGTTTTAATATATCTGTGAAAGTCCTTTATGATTCTCATAGATACTGGTAGAAAAACTGTCAGAAATGTTTGTTAAATGAATGCACAAGAGAGAGAATGAGAAAGAAGGAGAGAGAGAAGGAAAGAAGACGATAAAGAATTGAGAAGAGTGCTACTAATCAGGCTAAGATTATGGAATAAGAAAGATTTTATAGACTCAAAATTATCCTGGTAGTCAACAGTCCATTCCGATAAGCCAACGTCTAATAATCAAAGCTGACTCCCCAGATTCCACATAGGAGGTAGCAATTTAATCTTAATCCCTGTATATTCATAAAAGGGGTGAGAGTAAGTTTAAAGTATTGAATATCTTCCTCCCCCTGCCAGCATTGTCCCAAGGAGCAAGTGGTTCTGAGCCAGCAGGGAGAGCTGGAGTACAGCCCACAGCAAACAGCCGTGGAAGTTAGAGGAAGGCAAACCAAGGTAGATCTGTATTTCCAGCTGGGTTAAAGAGTTCTTTATTCCAACATTAGAACCAGAACTTTACCAATTTAATAGACTTTTTTTTCTCCGTCTCTCTTTCTCTTCCACTTTTCCGCCAACAAAGATCAAGAGTCAAAGAAACATCAAACAAGCTTACTGCAGACAACCCAAATAAATAAGCTCTTCTTTCGAGAACAGCATCTTTTGTTGTCTGTCAGAAAATAGCTCTCAAGATAGGGTGTACAAATTGGCCTTTGGAAGCTCTGTGCTCTCTCTGGAGCTCACCTTTATTTTTGAATGTTTAGTCTAGCATTTGTGACAAGCTGTGTCTTGCAAGAGGAATCTAGATTTACTTCTGCCCTGAAAATGGGAAACAGGAACTGTTGATATCATAACCTCTTTGCAAGACAGGCCTAAAAATGCATAATCCATTTTTATGCTTAGCACAAGCTGCAAATGACCGTTTTAAAGAATCTACATAAAGAGTTTCAGAATCCAATGGTATTCTATAGAATTAATGTCCAATGTGTGAAAATGATCTTACAATCCACCTCATAATATACTATTTCTACACAATTTAGCAAAGCTCCTCTCTACTCTTCCCTTCTTGTCTAACACACAAACACACACACACACACACACACACACACACACACACACACACAGCAATTCAGGTCCACTGATAACCAAACTGACAGAAAATTGTTTGTCTGTAGTTTGCATAAAATTGGTGTTCTGTATCAGTGTTCCTCATTTCATCTAAAGAAGCTGAAAGGATGCAAACCTATTAAATGTGCACATAACCAAAAACTCTAATGAGATACATTAGATTTTGAGTTACTCTAAAGATGATTGAAAACACTGACTCAGAAGCCAGACCACCTGTATTCAATTTGAGCAATGCTTTGGCTCTGCCACCAATAGGGTCTGAAATGTTGGACGGGATACTTCACTGTACTCCAGTTTTCGGATCTGTTTCATTTGTTAATATATACAACTACTTAGAATAGTTTCTGACACTGTTTTGTCTTTAAGTATTTTGAGTAATTTGATATTATAAATATTAGTTATTAGTATTGGCTAAGATAAAAGAAAGAAACTACATCCACACCTTTCAATCTTTTCATGATTGTCTTTTGATAACTCAAAACACAACTTTCAGAAATTTTTTAAAAAAATTTTAAAGTTCTGTTCCTTGTAATAACTGTTTTTGGAGACACATACCATACAATGAAACCACTGTATGGTTTAAAGCGAGAAAGGTTTAAAAGAAAAAAAAATCTGCCTTTTCAAGTCACATGGGTGCCTAGTGTGGTGGGCATTTTGGAAGTGAATGAGACAGATGCCTATTTCAATGCTTTGCCATGGTCCAAGCTAAGATGACAAGCCTGAATCAGTGTTTCTCAAAGTGAGGAATCCATACCACTGGTGAGGCATGGAATGAGTTACAGGGTGCAAAATAGGTTAAAATTATCACCATTCACATGATGAGGTTCTTTTTTCAGTGCTATTTCAGTCCTGATTACATGGAAGAGAAGGTCACAGTTTGATCATGGCTGTTAACACCTCTCTAAAATTTGCTAATCCCCTTCTCAGCAGTTAGAGGTGACCTCTACATAATGGCTTCCAGGTAGAATTAAACAACTCCTTTTGTTTTTCATTGTAATTACTTTAAGGTTATCTTCTCTTTCTGTCCTGAGGTAGTTTTTCATTCCTGGATTATTTCTTTCAAAATAAATCCAATTATGTTTGTGATTTTAGATAAATATGTTAGCTGAATAATTTAGATGTAATATGGGAACAGAATATAAAAGATATGGTAGTCAATATCCTAAACCAGCTGTGCACTGGAGAGCAGAGACTAGGAACAGGTTAGAAAAATGTTTAGATGGTAGAATAAGCAGATATGGGTAACTTGCTTTGAAAGGAAATAGCTACAAATGGTCAAGTGGGCCAGTGATTATAAGCCTCAACTAAACATTTAGGTGATGCAGAGTATCTGAAGAGTTATCTACCTGATTAACTCTGGCATTCCCTGAAGGTGGGAAGTCCATTAGAGAAATAACTAATGAAGCTCTCAACTCAATTCCTTATTCCATTTCTTGCCAAATGTGGTCTCTGAACAATTCTATGTTTTCTTGGCAGTTTTTTGGGGAGTTCCTCAAATCAATGCTCTTCTAAAGGGTTTAAATAGTCATTGTTAATGGTCCTCATTCAAAATGATGCCGTATGTCAGATTATTATTATTTTTTAAATTATAATACTTTAAGTTCCGGGATACATGCACAAAATGTGCAGGTTTATTACATATGTAGTATGTTTATTACATACACGTATACATGTGCCATGGTGGTTTGCTGCACCCATCAACCAGTCATCTACATTAGGTATTTCTCCTAATGCTGTCCCTTCCCAACCCCTCATCCCTCAACAGTCCCCAGTGTGTGATGTTCCCTTCCCTGTGTCCATGTGTTCTCATTGTTCAACTTTCACTTATGAATGATAACATGTGGTGCTTGGTTTTCTGTTCCTGTGTCAGTTTGCTGAGGATGATGGTTTCCAGCTTCATCCATGTCCCTGCAAAGGACATGAACTCATCCTTTTTTATGGCTGCATAGTATTCCATGGCATATATGTGCCACATTTTCTTTATCCAGTCTATCATTGATGGGCATTTGGGTTGGTTTCAAGTCTTTACTATTGTGAACAATGCTGCAATAAACATATATGCGCATGTGTCTTTGTAGTAGAATGATTTACAATCTTTTAGGTATATACTCAGTAATGGGATTGCTGGGTCAAATGGTATTTCTAGTTCTAGATCCTTGAGGAATCGCCACACTGTTTTCCACAATGGTTGAACTAATTTACACTCCCACCAACAATGTAAAAGCATTCTTATTTCTCCTCATCCTCTCCAGCATCTGTTGTTTCCTGACTTTTTAATGATCACCATTCTAACTGGGGTGAGATGTTATCTTACTGTGGTTTTGATTTGCATTTCTCTAATGACCAGTGATGATGAGCTTTTTTTCATGTTTGTTGGCCGCATAAATGTCTTCTTTTGAGAAGTGTCTGTTTATATCCTTTGCCCACTTTTTGATGGGTTTTTTTTTTTCTTGTAAATTTCTTTAAGTTCACTGTGGATTCTGGATATTAGCCCTTTGTCAGACGGATAGATTGCAAAATTTTTCTCCCATTCTGTAGGTTGCCTATTCACTCATGACAGTTTGTTTTGCTTTGCAGGAGCGCTTTAGTTTAATTAGATCTCATTTGTCAATTTTGGCTTTTGTTGCCATTGCTTTTGGTGTTTTAGTCATGAAGTCTTTGCCCATGCCTATGTCCTAAATTGTATTGTCTAGGTTTTCTTCTAGGGTTTTTAAGGTTTTAGGTCTTATGTTCAAGTCTTTAATCCATCTTGAGTTAATTTTTATGTAAGGTGTAAAGAAGTGATCCAGTTTCACCTTCCTGCATATGGGTAGCCAGTATTCCCAGCACCATTTATTAAATAGGGAATCCTTTCCTCATTGCTTGTTTGTGTCAGGTTTGTCAAAGACCAGATGGTTGTAGATGTGTGGCATTATTTCTGAGGCCTCTGTTCTGTTCCACTGGTCTATATATCTGTTTTGGATTGTACATTTAGAAAACCCCATCGTCTCAGCCCAAAATCTCCTTAAGCTGATAAGCAACTTCAGCAAAGTCTCAAGATACAAAATCAATGTGCAAAAACCACAGGCATTCCTATACACCACAATTCACAATTGCTAGAAAGAGAATAAAATACCTAGGAATACAACTTACAGGGATATGAAAGACCTATTCAAGGAGAACTACAAACCACTGCTCAAGGAAATAAGAGAGGACACAAACAAATGGAAAAACATTCCATGCTCATGGATAGGAGGAAAGGTGAAAAAGGCCATGCTGCCCAAAGTAATTTATAGATTCAGTGCTATCCCCATCAAGCTACAATTGACTTTCTTGAGAATTAAAAAAAAAACTACTTTAAATTTCATGTGGAACCAAAAAAGAGCCCACATAAGCAAGACAATCCTAAGCAAAAAGAACAAAGCTGGAGGCATCATGCTACCTGACTTCAAACTATATTACAAGGCTACAGTAACCAAAACATCATGGTATTGTCAGATTATTTAACTAGGGTATTGTTAAATAATAGAAGGTCTCTAATGAGGTTAAAAAAATATCCAAGCACCTGATACTTAATCACCCAAAAGTGCAACTTGTGGTTCAACAGAACATTATCATTATACCTTGTGAAGAATTTCTGATATTTCTCCTGTCTCTTCATTGCTGGAGTAGCGTGGCTTATTTTCGGCAATTATCAGACTTGATGAGCAATGTCATTTATGAACAGTGGTGACTTAGGACTAAGAGGGATGTATAAGACAAAACATGATCCCTTTGGGTTTTAATTTTCACAGAAAAATAATATTTATTTGTTCCATATCCATGACAGAGTAGTTGGGAATATCTAACAAAATCACTTGGAAAAAACATTCCCCAGTAATTTTGGTGAAAATAAACCAAAGAGGATTTTCTGTCACTTGATGTTTATTCTATAAGGTTTCAAGTTCATAAGAAATCATGCTAATGTGTAGTGAAGTCCACAATCGCCAACTGAAATGCTTTCTTCTTAGAAAGCCTTTTTTTAATCCTCAAGATGGTGAATCAAACCTTCCTTTTCACTCGTAGCCATCTGCATTTGTCTGTAGAGTGAAGCCCAGTCAGGACACTATTGACATATGGGGCTGGATAACTATTTGTTGTGGAGGGCTGTCCTATAGACTGTAGGGCATTTAGCAGCATTGCTGTCTTTTACCTACTCAGTGCTGGTAACACTCCTCAGGTCTGATAATCAAACATGTCTCCAGACAATACTAAATGTACCCAGGTAGGGCCATATAGTACATGGTTGAGATCCACTACTATTGAGTTATGTGACACTTCCCTCACTGCAGTGAAGTTTTCTTTTATGTCTGTGTATTTTAGTAGATTCAAAATAATGCATATGGCACTGAGCTCTATGCATAGTGGTTGCTCTTTTGTTTTTCTGGATGACGTATACTATACGGATAAGCACTGTGTCCTATTCATCTTCTGCCTACATTTCAAGAACTCAGAGAAGGGTTGGCATATAGAAGTCCTAAAAAATTTTTTTCAGGGATTAAATAATGAATGGTTCTTTTAAAGGCAGCACCTAAGTAATGCTCAAGTCTGCATTCCCTGTATCAAATGCAAGTTAGGAAATGTAGGAGATTCTCAATGAATGTGTGGAGGCTGAATCAGTGAATGAATGGATAGAAGGGAGAATTGAGAAAGGCAGCTTCACATTCACACGGCCAGACATCTTCACGTAGGTGCATCCCTAATCTTCTGCTGGAGTTACTATGACTACAAACATCTCAGCTGCCAACTTGCTGCCTGAAACTCTAAACAAGATTCCAGGTGAGGAAGTGTCCTTGGCAGGGACCCAGCAGACCAGCAGCAGTTCACATGAGGAAATCTGCACAAAACTAAGCAAAAATCAGATTCATCCTAGCTGAACTAATCAGTGACTAGAAAAAAATATAAAAAATCATTGCAAGTCACTGTGGTTGGGCAGGACAGGGATAGAAATGACTAAAATCAGTCAATTTAACGCCAGAAAGTTTCACAGAGAAAGTTATCAGAACTAGAACAGGTATTCATAAGCCATTGCTTCTAGAGAGCCCTACAACAGGCCTCTCTGTTGAATCAGGGGCAGAACATTTTAGCTCTAAAGTATATCTTGAGAGAGATGCATATATGTGACTCCACAGAGGTTTTCCTTTTTATTCCTCTCTTGTAGGGAAATCTGACACTTCTGAATGGAGTGGGATTCGGCTTGGAGCTTTATAAACCTCAGGAGATTTGATGGTCTGCACTGAAGAGAAGGGGTCAGAATCTCCGGAAGAGGATCTTCTACCACTATCTACTCAGCCTCAAGTTGATTTGGGATTGAGAGAGTTTCTTTCACATCTCTGTTCAAGAAAGTTTTAATGCTGAGACTTCCTTCTCCTCTACTAAGCTAAATCATACTCAAAATTTAAGATATCTCTTAAACCAAATACTCTAAGACTCATCTCCTGTACTCATAGCACCTCTAATATCTACCAAATTTCTTTCGTTTAGTGATTTTGTCTTTATATTTGTTGCTTTCATTAGATTTAAATTCCTGAAGACAGAAATAGAGTCATCATTATCATTATCATCACCATCATCATCAAATAGGAGGAGGAGGAGAAAAAATAAACTCCATGATTTGATAAACATAACTATAACTCAGTCAATGTGCTTAGCATTTTAAAAAATCACATTTAATTATCAGCACAAATATATGAATTAGATCCAGCTAGGTATTCTTTTTTCTTCGCTACCTCCTATGGGGTCTGGCATGGTGGTGATCATTGTATAGTCTTGCACTGAACTTATATAAAGGGAAATGGAAGAAGAGGGTTCAAGAACAGACTAAGGACCATTGATTGGGGCCCAGTGTTTTCTAATCAACACTGGACCTGAATTTGAACTTCAGCTTTTTTAACCTATTTGGGAATTTACTTAATTATCTGAGTCTTTATTTTCTATATTAAAGATTGCTGATCATGAAATTTATCAAACAGAATGGCTGAGAGAATGAGGTATGTAGTAAGCATTTAGTTTTATCTATAATTAATACTTTTATTTTTGGCTCGATCTCGGATCACTGCAACCTCCGCCTCCCAGGTTCAAGATATTCTCTTGCCTCAGTCTCCCAAGTAGCTGGGACTACAGGTACACACCACCACACCTGGCTAATTTTTGTAATATGCACTTTTCAATGGTAAATACCATAAAGAAAAAGAAATAAAGCTAGAAGGTACCCAGACCAAAACCAGATAATAACCTCCCTGACCATAATCTCAGACTCTATTGGTTATGAAGCTAAATTTATTGCACCTACTCCAAAAACAACAACAACAACGACAAAACATCTTAAATTATAGTTTTTAAGTCTGGTTATTCCAAAACATTCTTAAGTTCTTCTGCCCATCTTCCCAAATCCATAGCTTGCACTTCGTATTCAACTTATATGGAAGGATAGAATGACACTAAGTATTATTAGCTAACACTCAGGGAGCTTAGTAGACAGTCTCACCTTGAAAGTCTTGCCATATCAGGCCAACTCAGAGGCAGTAATTCATAGTTCTTTACCTGGCCAAGATGAAGAATCACATGATGACTTTAAGTAAATAGTCATGAGGACTATTTATTTTTAAATGCCATATCTTCTTTACTAAACCTCTGAGAATAAAATTTTAAGCAGACTTGTTTTGATGATTTAGATAATTGCAATTCTATTTCCTTAATACTTTAACAGCTAATGAGATACTTTTGATGGGTTTTAATAGCTCCAAGTCCTAGATACATATTAATCTTGCCAACTAAGTACTAGATGATACTGTTACCATCAATAAAACACCATTACATATTTTATTTTGTTTTCCAGCAGTATTGCTTCATGCAGTTCTATGAACATTTGTTATTTTTTCCATGAATTATTTTCCAAAACAATTTGAGAACATTTTCACAATACTTCATAGTAATAAAAGAATAAACTCCATTAGCATAATATGTTTGTATAACTAAAAGATGCTCTACTTCTAGACAATGGTTCATTTGCTTTAAGTAAGTAGATTTTTTACATTGCCAAGGAAAATGTTTGGGTTTACTATGGTTTGGATATGATTTGTTTTCCTCCACTAAAACCCATATTGAAATGTGATCCCCATGCAGTGGTATTGAGAGGTAGGACCTACTAGGAGGTAATTGGTTAGGGGTACAGATCCCTATGAATGATTCGGTGCTGATATAGCAGTAATGAGTAATGTGAAGCTGGATTATTCTTGGAGAAATGGATTAGTTTCCACCAGAATGAGTTTTTCATAAAGCCAGGACACCACTCATGTTTTCTCATGTTCAAATGAGTCCACTTCCTTTTTGTCCTTCTCCACCATTCTCCACTTGTTGTAATGCAGCAAGAAAGCCCTTGCTGGAAGCCAGAGCTGTGTCTTTGAACTTCTCAGCCTGAAGAACCATGAGCTACACGAAGCTCTTTTTTGTTTATTTAAATTATCCAATCTCAGGTATTTTTATAGCAACACAAAGTGGACCAAGACAGTGTTTTACAAAAATACCCCAGTTCACATATACTACTCTTAGTATATTCTTTTCCACCTTGAAATTATGTAGAAATTAATTAAAAATTGGTAAACACTTTCATTTCCTTATATAATAAAGCCACCCATAAGTTTATTAATGTAAATTCTACCAGGATAAAACTATAATTTTTTAACAATTGTAATTTTCTTCAGCATAGTGGTGCCTCATAAAGCCAATGTAAGAATGGAATGAAATAGTGCATTTAAATTGCTTAAAACTGGTGCATATTAAGTGCTAAAGTTAGTAATTGCTATTATGATTGATATCAATTCATTAATTCAAAAATATTTGTTTAGTGTTTGCAATATGCAAACATTGTGACTGAAGCTAAAAACATGGTAGCCAATAAGCCAAGCAAGATACTTTATCTGTAGAGTTTTAGTTATCTTAAGAATATTAATAAATTAATAAGCACTAATAAATAATATGACAAATGTAATAAATAAAAGGTGATATGTTAGGGGAAGATGGACAAGGTGGTGACTTATATTGAATTGTAAGAAAAAGCTTGGCTAAAAGATAATATTTGGGTACATGTGGGAATATTCAGAGTCCCTCCTGGAGAAGACCTGGAGGCAGATCATTCCAGAAAAAGAATACAGCAAGAAAAAATTTCCAAGATAAGAATTCACTTTTATTTTCACAGAATTAATAGGAATGTCATTGTGCTTTGAAGAATAAACAAGGAAAAGAATGATAAAAGTGTTGGAAAAATGAGCAGGGGTCATGCCAAGTAAGAATGTGTACGATATGGCAGGTGTCATTGGTATGTTATAAAATGTATTATGGAAATATTTTGATGATATTTCAAAAGGGTAATAATGCTATCTAATGATAATATGAAAAGGTGACTCTGGCTGCTGTGGGGAGAAAATATAGGCTTGGAGTTGGGAGAAGAGTGAAAAGAAGGCCAGTTGGAGACAATTGTACTACATTTAGCTTTAGGAAGGTGCTGAAGGAGTCATGGATTGAGATTGTTTTCCAAGTTTTCAGTTGAACAATTTCAATATGGTGGCATTACTTAATGACATAGGGAGGCCAGAGAACAAACAGATTTGGAAGGATGTGGTAGAGAATAAAAGGTTTGCTTTTGGCTCTGTCAATGCTCAGGTGGAATTATATGAAATCTAAGTAGAGATTTCAAGCAGGAATTTGAATTAATATATCTGGAGATTAGCCAAGATGTTGCAGATGGAGATGTAAATTTTGAGACATCATCATTGAGCTGGAAGGCAAGGGGCTGACAGAGCTGAGATATTAATGACAATGAATTTGATCCATTGTGATAATTTAAAAAAAATCATGGCTATCTTGAAGGCCAACATTTATATCATCTCTTGCAGTCCCTGTGCACAAAACAGTTTTGTTTGGTAGATTCCAGGTTATTACTAGATGGGTTTCACTAGCTGGTGATTCATTCCTGGCCACCATCTAACCAGATATTTTAACCAAATTCCCATTTATCCAAAGGCTTCCAAATGATTTTGGATAACTGAGGATGCTTATGGATACTTGAAATGGCTAAATATCTTACATTCCAATGAATTTACTCCTCTTTCAAAAATTTTTCAACACTTATTCAGTCTATTTTAACAAAAAAACCCTAAATCCTCAAAATATTGTTTTTATTAAAATAGGCCTTCATATACCATTTGCACTTAAATTGCTACCTGTGTCACATTATCAACATGAATATTTACCATTCATTCAACACACACACACACACACACACACACACCTGCCTCCCTTCCCCCCACCAAACACACATTCCAGTAAAGATGGCTTTGCCTTAAGACCAGGAAAATCCTCCCTCTTACACAGCAGTCTTTTCCACAGACTCTAGAAGTTCTGAATCACTTGGTTTTAGGGGGGTATTAATTAATATAATGACCTTGAACCAATCGCCAGAGATTGTTATTCAGTATTCAACATATTCCTAGTAGTAGTGGTGTTCCAGAATCACACTTTGAGAAATACTATATTATTCTCACAGGAAGACCATCACACTGAATTTTTTCTTATGATATATTTCCAAAAATTAGATTATTAAGACATATTTACCTATTGGAAGATTCTTGGAATTTACCAAATATAGAAGCCATGCAACACTGTCCAGATCTCACTTTAAGACAGAAAAGGACTTATTCCTCAGCTGCTGGGAATGCTGCCAACAGATGGCCCTCAGTTGTCAAGCACCTTGGAGAATTGCCTCAGATAAAGACAGTTGTCTTGCCAAGATCACATCCTCTCCCATGGAGGCAGCCTACCTCAAATAACTTTTTCACGGAAAGGCATAAAAAGCACCTCATCCCAACTTAGGACAATCTTGAAGACAGCACTCACCAAGAAAAAACAAAGTCTTGCCCAAAATTCTCCATCTCAGTATTTATTTCTGGGAACCTAAATTAAGCAGAAACTATTTGAAAAACAGCCATTATTCATATTTGTTGAAAACAGTTCATTGACTCAAATATCTAAAGAAGAGAAAGAGTGTGAGCTGCAACTATGTCCTACAAAAAGTAGCATGTTTAAGATGCAGGGGTTAAATTCTACATACCACAACAAGATGATTTCTAGAAGTGAGAGAGAACTCTCAGAGCTCAAGAATTTGTTATGCAGCAGAACTGAATGAGAGCATGAACCTATTCAGGAGATATTGAGGGGGTCTGGAATTTCCTGATGTAATGCTGGAGATGTAAGTTTAGTTTGTACTGGTTTTCTTCCTCCCACTTCATACATAGGTGGACCGGACAGATTTAAGAGTATGGGATCAGGCAGACAAAGGTGGCAGCTATAAAATTTACCGGGGTTCATAATCTATAACAATGTTAGAATAGAGGTAGGTAGTGCTTACTTAAATCAATATTAAGGCCATAATTGCAATACATGTACATCTCTACCCCTCTATTCTGATGCTTGACATTCCATTATTTGAAATTTACTTTAAGACACAAAGAAGATATATAAGTTTGAAGTCATTAGAGATCAATTGTAAGACAAAGTGAACACATCACATTTTTAGGCACAGTAGGGGATACTGCAATATAAATGGTTTCCTGATCATGGTGAAGATTTTTCTAAATCTTAGAGTGTATACAAATGTTTATACTTCAAAAAGCTTCCATCCACAGGTGGCTTCCCTCCTCCACACCTTCTTCAGCCATCATGGAGAATGGATGCAATTTCCCTCATTCAACTTCATGGTTTGCTGTTTAATAAAAAAATGGAACAAAGAGAGCTAAATAACTGTAATAGATGGCAGGAAGGAACAGACATTGCAAAGGAGCAGCAGAGAACTCAGTGAGGACTGATTCTTTTACCTGGGGTAAATCAATGCAAACATTATGAAGGAGTAGCTTTTGACCCAGTCTTTGATGGATACACAATAATTGTACACGCAAAACTATACTAAGATTTTTATCTGCTTTCTACAGAAGATGCAATAAGCTATAATTGTATGCTTTATTGGTATGCCCAATATTTCAGGTATATTATTTGATGTTATGAATGCTTCTAAGAACTAATTTCATAACATTTCTGTCCCCATGGTGCTTATATCATGGTGCAATGTAATACCAAACAAATTTAGTAAGGAATAATCAATAATTTAAAAACAATATGGATATAAATTATGTCCTCTATTTCTGCACATTGATGGCATTAAAATGGATTATTTTAGTGTTATTCATCATTCCAGTGTTTGGCATATATATAATTAGATTTCTTGGGAATAATAAAACAGATTTGTGTTCAGTGCTCTCTGTTTCACTCTGTGGAAGAGAAGGTGGAAAGCAGAATTGGGCAGAGGTAGAAGATGGGCTGAACTGCAGTCTCAATGAAGGATTTAGCCATCAACACAAGAAGGTCCGGACTTTGGATGCCACTTCTGCGTTGTTGTCCCATCCATGTAGAAGCTTAGGGGCTAGGCTTTGGAAGCCTATATTGGTGCATCTTTGGATTTGTACTGCTACCTAGCATTGGACAAAGAAACTGATTTTGGCTTTGGGAAATTCTGAAAGCAACCTAGCCTTGAGCTGTCTCAGCAGGCAACACTTCCAGCAGCTAGAGGAATGAATGCCCTGGTTTTAAAGGGGACAATAGGGTAACACACCACAGCCTCCACTACAGTTTCCAATGCTATTGCTTTTCCTGTTGCCAAAAGTCTAGTTTCTGATTGTGTTCAAGATGTTTCCTTAAAGTATAGCTCTAGAATAAGAGTTGTCTTCTTCATCATTTCCTGATCAGGGAAATTTATAACAGTTATGGAATGAATTGTGTTGCCCCAAAATTCACATGTTAAAACTCTAATTCCCAATGTGACTGTATATTTGGAGGTTGAGATCAGAGGACAGATTAGTTAAGGCCCTAATCTAATATGTCTGGTATCCTTATAGGAAGAGGAAAAGGTATCAGGGAAGCACAAAGAAAAGGCTATGTGGGGACACTGCAAGAAGGTGGCTGTCTGCAAGCCAAGGCAGTGAGGCCTCAGGAAAAACCAAACCTGTCAACACTTTGATCTTGGACTTCCAGCCTCCAGAAATGTGAGAAAATAAATTTCTGTTGTTTAAGCCATTCAGTGTGTGGCATTTGCTTATGGCAGCCCTAGCAAACTAAGGTGGTAAGATGTTGAAGTAAATGTTTTGATGTATCAGAAAGGTGAGCATTCAATCATCAATACAAGGTTTATAGTTCCATGTTTGGATTCTGACATCATATCTGAAAAAATTAGGGACACAAAACCTTCTTCAGGTACATTCTGATCCATTTAATATATATATATATATATTTAATATATATTTATATATTTAATATATGTAATAAATATATATATATTTGATTTATTATATCAATAATACAGGTACATTCTGGTTCATTTAATATAATAATTCACTTAATACAGGTAAATTCTGGTTCATTTAATATCAATAATACAGGTACATTCTGGTTCATTATATATATAAATTTGAGGCAGGGTCTTGCTATACTGCTCAGGCTGGAGTTCAGTGGCTGTTCACAGGCATGATCATAGCACATTGCAGCTTCAAACTCCTGGGTTCAAGCCTCTTCCCAAATAGCTGGAACCATAAACGCACACCACGTTGCCTGACTGAAAGTCTTTATGTAATGAAGATTTAAAAGGTTTGATTCTAAAATAAAACATGATGTGGTTTATATAGTTATTATATCTGAATTAATGTTTCTACTTCTACACAACCAAAATACGTACTTTTTCATTAACGTGTATTATCAAAGTATATGTGTGTTTATAATTTATAGCTATATATTCATATATAAATATGTATATATAACACATTTATACATGAACCCATAGATTTGGCAATGTAATTTAACTCAGAGTAAAATTAATGCTAATTTTTATTCAATATGCATTTTTCAAAACCTATTATGTCTACTGATAATACAAATTTGAATGAAGTATAAAGCACCAGGCCCAGATATCTATGATCTAGCTGAAGAAAGAGAAGCCTTACATTTCCAACAGTGAAAATGCTGGAGTCCTTCTGTGTAATCTCTCTGCAACTAGTCTTGGTTGCTCTGAGACCACCTTCTGCCTAGAAGCCAGACAGTTCTTCCAAAATGCTAATCAGTGTACCTTAGTTTCTTGCTTAAGCCTAGTCCTATTGCGTTCTGCAGAAGGGCCAACAGCAGTGTACAAAGACTGTTCTGAGCTATCTCATGCTTATGTCTCAAGCTCTATCTTGTACATCTTAATAGCTCAACTCTCTAGCCCTGCTGAAATACTTGTGATTCTTTTTTGTTGTTGTTATTGTTGTCGTTGCTGTTGTTGTTGAGACGGAGTCTTGCTCTGTCTCCCAGGCTGGAGTGCAATGGCACGATCTCGGCTCACTGCAACCTCCATCTCCCTGGTTCAAGCCATTCTCCTGCCTCAGCCTCCCAAGTAGCTGGGACTACAGGCACCCGCCACCACACCTGGCTAATTTTTGTATTTTTAGTAGAGACAGGGTTTCACCATGTTGGCCAGGTTGGTCTCAAACTCCTGACCTCAAGTGATCCGCCTGCCTCAGCCTCCTAAAGTGCTGGAATTACAGGTGTGAGCCACAGCGCCCAGCCTACTTGTGATTCTTGCACAAAAATATGTTGTTTCATTTATTTGTGCCTAGGTAGAGCCACTCCCTGTTACTTCCCACTGGAAGTAAATTCTTATTCTGATCTGTCCTCTATAGGAATGGCCATGCAACCGTTATACAAATGATTCTGTTCTTAGAGCCCCTGTTATTACACTCTGTTGTCTCACGTATCCCTTCATCCCTCACTGTCCTGCAAGGCTCCTGTTTGCTTATCTCTTTCCTCCTGAGTCTGCAGGCACCGGAGAAACCACGAGGAGACCTTAATCTTCCCATCCTCAAGAGTTTCCGGGCACTTTGCACGCAGTAGGTTCACAATGCAGTCTCTTTGATGTAAACCAAAGAAGGAATGGTAAAGCACATACGTATTTTACTGGGGGAAAAAAAAAACAAAAAAACAATGGTTTGAGGGATAGTCCATTCCTACTATTTTCAAAACATAACTACTAAATTCAAAATGAGTAAGTTTTTTGTGCTTTAAAAAAGATATTCTCTTTCTTCAGATGTTCACATTGAACACTATACTGAGATTCAGGAAAGATTTAAGCAGTTTCATAGTCACTAGGGGTCACTCTTATTATTTTGAATCTTGCAAACCTGTGTAGGTTATTTTCCTTAGAAAGATTTAATTTCAACGCTCCCCTGGCCCTGACTCATACATAGAAAGATTCCAGTAATGATACCTGATGGGCGTGTCTGCCACATAAATTCCTAAAAGCTATGTTTACTTTTTTGGTTATTAACTATCATCAGAATGGTGTTGCTGCATGTGTTTAAGAGAAGCAGCAAGATAAAGTGAAAACCTGATAGTCAAAGGATTTATTAATGAAAATCTTAATAATATTTCATCAATTATCTTCTCACTAGAAAATTTCACCTTAGTGTTTTTATGTCAATTTTTACAGACTTTTTAAAAAGTTATGGAGAGCTTTGCTCTTGTAATGTGTGGATGAGCTTCCCATGGATGCATCGCTAAATTAACCTGCAGAAATGCAGAAACACTTGGCTTTTCAAACCACCAAGTGTCATCTCAGCAGGATTCTTAATCACAAATATGCTGAAAGAAAACCAACAGACACTTGCAAATGACAGGGGAGCAGCAAAAAGAGAAACAAATCTCTTTTTAACTGTTCTGTGATCATCTTCATTCTCGTACCCACTCCCAATCCTTCCAAGTAATTAGTACATGGCAATCAATCATGGCTCTTCAGGCAGGCACCAGTTCAGGTGTATGGTGTTTGATTCACATCTCCTAGGAGCAAGAATTAAGGAGTTAGGACAAGACAAGACAGGCAGGAAGCTGGGTGGAATAGATAGAAGGCTCAGGACAGGGCAACTTACCCCTTTACCTGGCATCTGTAGCCAGATGACCAGGAGCCTGGGGCATGTTCTCAGGAGAAATAGGTTTGGATGAAGATGGAAGAATTTACCTTTAAAAAATAAGTTTGAGGACATAGGAAGATTAAGAAAAATGACCACAGGCTTTAAAGACAGACTATCAGGTTGGAACTCTATCACAGCTACTCAAAAGCAGTATAGCCAAGAGAAATTTGTAGGCTTCAATTTTTCCACTGTTGTAATGGGAGAATGATAAGGACAAAACAGACACAGACACACACACACACATATCCACACATATATATATATGTGGATATGTGTGTGTGTGTGTCCCCAAGTCTAATTCCTGGCCAAAAATGTTGATGATCAAAAAGGCTTCCTTTCCTTCTCTGCTCTCTGAGGAAAGCATATCTTTCTAATAAAAAGTCAGCAAATATTGACCTAATATACAAATGGGGACAAGATAGGATATTTGAAATTGGATCTATTCAGAGTGTTTAGTTGCCACAATACTATGGAAAAACCTGGTTTCCACTCATTCAATCTCTTTTAAAGGCATCATAAAGCATTTATTGATTTTTAAAAAGAGAAATAAGAAGAAAAATGTTCCAATTGAATATGAAGTCAGGCCATCCAATTTCAGTTACAGACTTGAGCAATGGGTCTGCCAGAACCTCTAGGTGGGCTCAGCTTTACTGAACATAAAAAACAAAAAGAGAAATTTACAAGTTGGAAATTCCTCAATTCAAGGATAGGGGAAAACCTAAAGATCTTAAGCAAGCCTGCAGAAGAGATGACTATTGCATGCCCTAATACTGGTCTCTGCTGATTCTAAGTGCCTCATGCTAGGGTTAACTTTATATCCAGCCACGTTTCCCATAGCCTCTGACTATAGACGCTAGGAGGAACATTGTAATGAAAGCCACAAAGCACAGATAGGGTTATTTAAAGATTTTAGTGGCCAATATAGAGAGTGAAACTCCATGAGCAGCTTCAGAGGGACATTCAAGGAATTGTGCTTATTGTACCTCCAAAGCACTTGCTTAAGAAGCTTTTAAAAACACTATTGCTCTTAATCTTTGTGATCCAAAAAGATAAACATTATATCTGGAAAGTCCATTTCTTGTGTATCCTTCTACAATCTTAAAGATTTTGAACAAGCGATGGTGCCATTTTTGAAATGGAAATTACAATGCTTCTGTGGGTAGCGAGGCATAGAACTCTGTGGTGGAGAACATGGCTTTGCATGTACAGAGATCTGATATTGTCTACATTATTTAACCTCTAAGATGACTTTCCTATTGTCTAAAATTGGATAATAGCACTTCCTTCTCAGATGTTTCATAGAGATTAAAAAAAAAAAACAAAGGCTGGGCACAGTGGTTCACGCCTGTAATCCCAGCACTTTGGGAGGCCTAGGTGGGCAGATCATGAGGTCAGGAGATTGAGACCATCCTGGCCAACAGGATGAAACCCCATCTCTACTAAAATACAAAAAAGTTAGCTGGGCATGGTGGTGTGCACCTGTAGTCTCAGCTGCTTGGGAGGCTGAGGCAGTGGAATTGCTTGAACCTGGGAGGTGGAGATTACAGTGCGCTGGGATCGCACCACTGCACTCCAGCCTGGTGACAGAGTGAGACTCCGTCTAAAAAAAAAAAAAAAAAATATATATAATGCATTTAGATGTTAGCACAATGTCTAACATATTGCAAGCACTAAATAAATAGCAGCTACTATTATTAATAGTATAACAATTATCACTATTGTAAAATAAACAATAATTTTTTCTACTCTTGTTAGTTTGTTTCAAGAGGAATTACAGAGATTTATCTATTTACTTGCAATTCTAGTAGCTGCCACTGTCAGCAGGGCAAGTGTCGTACCATGCCTGGCCTCTCTTTCCTTTGTACTATTTGAAAGTATTTGCAAAAAAAAAAAAAAGGAGTTGGAAATAAATTATTTTTAGTCCACAAAGATGATATAAACATGGGGCTGCCCTGCATTTCAACATAGCTCTTGTCTCTAGAAACAGAAGAACAGACAAGATGATCTCTAAGATTCTTTAGAATCTAGGTCTTAACTTCCCAGCCATTTCAATTTCCTCAAATGATGCATACTCCACATGATGCTCTTGGCTGAATGGATGGAGTGTCTCTCGTTGGTGCCAAAAAAGAAGTGCCTCTCCATAAAGTGAGAGCAAAAGCACAAACAGAGCAATTTCCTTATTCCTAATTTTTACTCTTGAAATGATGGAAAACTGACCTCATGAACAGAGTTGCATATTTATCATTTGAAAAGAATTTGAAATAGCCTATAATTCCATTCAAATATCCATATCATATCTCAGTCTCTAGTTTGTTTTTATATAGTAATATATCTTCCGCGTCTCCTGGTAACCCTGGTTGAAATACAATTTCCTCAAAGAGAAGACAAGTATTATATTTTTTGTTAAAAACATCTTAATGGAAGCTATTATCACAGTATTTTGGGGCAAAACCCCATTCAAATGAGGCTGAAAATGTCATGGCAGGGCAGGAAGTTTTTGAAAGGAAAATGTGAGCACCAACAACTGACTTTTCCCATGTCATCAATCCATTAAGCTATTCATCTATGTTTTTTGCTCATCCATTATAGTAGAGGACCCATTACTGACCATACTACATGTTAGATATAAATGCAGGGGCATGATGTGTATAAGACTTAGTCCATAAATGTAATGCATTCCCAGTTCAGAGGAGGAGATGTACTTGCTCTCAGGCAGTTGTTTGCACAGTTCTATCAGGAATGCTCTAATATATGCCTGCAGCAGGTACAACAGAGGGGCCAAAAAGCTGAGTGATAATCCCTCGGTTATTATCAGGAAAGTATAAAATAGAAAAATAGGTGATATTTCAGTTGAACCTTCAAATAGGTATAGTTACTCATCAGAAAAAATAATTTTGCACTGGGCTGATGTTGGCTGTAGTTTTATTAAACATTATATGATATGAACAATGAAATTCACTTTAATTAATTTTCATGGGTAGCTTTTGTCATCTTATTATTCTGATACATTTGGAAGTAAATCAGAATAATATAATCATAGAAATGAAAGGCACTATATTGTTAAACCTAAAATATAATCACTAACATTATTGAGGAGCTTAGTATGTGCTGAGCATGACATCAAATGTTCTACCTACAAACATCTTCTCATTAATCTGGTCCAAGACAATATGAAAGAGGCAATAGCAATTCCTATTTTATAGATGCGGAAATTAAAGCTCAGAAAGGTAAGTACCTTTCCCAAAGTTACAACTGATTAAAACTCAAATCAGGGCTTTCTGATTTTGAAATTTATGTTCCTAACAATTATGACATACTACGACATTTCCCCGTTACCCAGTGCATCATTACTCAGAGTATGAACCACTGAGCAGCAGTATCAGCTTTACCTAGGAATATGTTAGAACTGAAGAATCACAGGTTCCAACCCAGATCTTCTGAAAAAGAATCTGCCTTTAACCCAAATCCTCAGTTGTTCATATGTATAATAATGTTTGTGAAACATTGGTTTAGTCTACTCCCTACTACTATAAATGCAATACAAATGATTGTTCACCTCCTGCTTAGAGGGCAAGAAAACTCACTGTTTTATGTGGCAGTTTCACTTGCTAACTTGCTAAGGAAGCCTGTCTCCCTGTAACACAGAAAGAAGAGCCTTCCTTGTAGTGAGTGTCCTTTCCTTTTGGCACAATGGGACATGCGTTCCACTGCCCTTTCACGTGTCAGCTCTTCACCTATGTGGCCCAAATGTGAATACATGGAAGCTCTTTTATTCTTCACGTTCATCTAATTATCTCAATTTCTTTTACTTTAATGATGTCATGTCTACCCCTCATCTTTTTGGTTCCTCATTATGGGCCAACTGTAACTCAACATTGTCCCTCTCAAAAAATATCCTATGCAATGAACCAACTAATGCAGATGTATTCTCCCTGAGGGCGAGCACAGTTAAAGATTTGCTTTCTGTGATCTGAATATAACAACAAACATCTACAGCATCTCATTAAGCCAGTGATCAGCTCAAATGCCAGATGCTATTCCCAGACATCAAAACAAATCATCTCCATGTTCTCTCTATTTATGGCCAGATTTGGGGAAGTAGACCCTATGTATACCCCTTCACATTTTGCCAGGGTGTAGGGAATCATATATCTGAAACTCATTCTCTTTTGAAAACTCTTCGGTAATTTTCTTCTCTAAGAGCTTCAGACATTTGGACATTCACTGAGTAATTATGAATTTTCATTGTGAGTCATTTAGGCAGTGCTAGCAGGATTCATTTATCCTTTATTTTTCCTTGATCCTTTAAAAAATGTTCGCTGAGCAACTATGCCCTAGGGAAGCAAACATGAGTAAGTAAGAGTCCTTGCTTTATAAGAGGTCACAGACTGGAGAAAGAGAAACAGGTAAGTAAAACGATTATCACCATAAAAAGATTGTGTACAGTTCTAAGGGGAATAAATGATGAATTGCCTTGGGGAAGAGCAAAGGATTTCATAGAGAGATGGCATTTGAGCTGTCCTATAAGGATGATTTTACTACTCAAAGAAGACAAAAGTCATTCCAGGTAGAGGACCAGGTTGTGAATAGGCAGGCAGAAAATAACATTATGATAGAATATTTAGAGAATCGTGAAGAATTTAGTAAGTTGGATTCGGAAGAAGGGAGAGTAAAAGCTACAGACAATTTGTTGTTAAGTAACATTTTAAGAAGTTCTTGTACACTAAACCATGTATTGAGAATTTTATCCTTTACACACAGGGGAGTCATGCAAGATTCTTTTTAAGTAAGGGATATTACAATCCCATTTGTGATTAGAAGTAAAACTCTGCTGGTAAGTTGGACAATAGATTTGAAAGGGAGAGAAACTGAAGGTTGAAAAGACCTCGCTGGAGGTTGGAACCATAGTCCATAAAACAGTTGTTGAAAGTACTGTCTGATCAATGCTTATAGAATGTATCATCCAGATATAAATGGCCAAAGCACATTAACAATAAGAAAAGATTTGCCAGCACAGCTGTTTTACTTCTAAACAAAACAAATGCTTAAAGCTCCTGGAAATTACAATAGAATTAATTTCAGCTCCACAATGGTAGGGGAAAATCCTCAAGCACATTTTCTGCTGAGTATTTCACTGGATGAATGCACCAGAAAGCCTGAGTACATATTGTTAATGAAATGTATAAATATTCTACCCATTCAGAAGAAATCTGTACTGTAAATCCAAGGATGGAAGAAAACAACTTTCAGAATAAACACTAAATAGGAGGAAAGTCAGATCATATTCAGAAAGAAATATAAACACATAAACCCCTGTGTATTCTAACCAAGCAATCACTTAACCAGCAGGGAGTGAAAGTTTATAAACCCAACAATCTCACTGGGGTTTGTGAGGATTCTAAATGCAATTCAAATTACTTTACAATTTTCAATATGTTTTCCCACCCAGTGTCTCATTTAATCCACACACCTCTAAAAGATTGCTGCTATTGTCCACATTTAACTGGATGAGAAAAACTTAGGTTCTAAAAAGTTGAATAACTTATTTAATTTTCAAGTCTCTGTGGTACAACAAAGACTGAAACAAAGGCTTCCCTTAGGGTAAACCATAGAAATTGCCAATTCTTAGGTTAAAATGTTTAAATATCAGTAACTTTGTATGGTTCAACCTAATAGATTCCAAGTACAGTGCTCAAAGATTATCAATCAACAACAAGTAATTTCATTCTGGTTCCATGGCTGCAAAGGCAAATTAATTCAAAATGTCAAATGAAATGTCAAGTAAAAGGTTCTAGATCGCAGTTCAGCTGGACCAGAAAACTGGTTCATATTTGTCACTGAAATGCATGTTAAACTGAAAGAACAGATATTTACAAACCTTCCTTTTTCTTATTTTTCTAAGAGTCCCCATAAATATTTTCATTACTCATAGACTATCATCTCTACAGTATTATAGTGTGAAGGATAATATGTTAAAGTCATATTCTATGTGATAACATACTATACACATAACTATTTGTATATATGAAGCACACATAACTATTCTATGTTTTGTTCCAGTTCAAAATATCCTTTTTATTAACATGTAGCATTTTATGAGCTGTATTTTACCTCCAGGTTTCTGGAAATTTAAAAAAAAGAAGATTTTCAGTAATATAATTGTAAAGATGAGCCTGTGCCTGATAAATCATGATAGCTTATGCAAAAAAAGTGATATAAGATCCCTGCGAGGGAGGATCCAATCATGAACTCTTTGAATCCTATCCTTTTGCTTATAAGGTGAAGGCCACAGCTTTTTAAGGACCTTAACTTTGTTATTTGCTTCTAATTGAAAGAATGTGTCTATAACGAGTACAAAGACTTCTCATTATCTGAACTTCCATCTCAGCCCTTGAGGAAACTTGCTCCACTAGTGACCTTTAACTGGTTTGTTTCGTCAGCACACTTTCTAGTGGCTGCATATGGTGACCAAAGCTATCCACATGGGCATACAGTCTTTGCAAAGAACTTAAATAGACCCAACCCAGTATCCATTGGATATGTGCACTTACAGCATCAACCAGAGATCAATCAGATGCAAAAGGCAAAACATCCCATCTTGAAACAACTCTGAACATCCAGAGGCAATATAGTTATGTTGAACTGAAATACAGCACCAATAATTAATAGGTCTTTCGGTTTCCAAAAATTTCTAATAAAAATATTTCTTCCTCTTTCACGTGGCATCAGGTATTCCACATTGGTCTTATCCCCCCCCAGATTAAAATCTGCACCAGTTCTATAATCTGTTCCTTATGTAATATAACGTAAATTCCTTCAATAACCTGACATTTTCCTCTGACATCCCCGTGTGATTTTAAATGTAGCAATCTGAAGTGCCTTCCTTCCCACCTAAAATAATAACCAAACTATGTTGCTCTCCTACTTAAAAGCCAAAATTATTTTCAAGTCACCTTCAGAATAAAGGATGAATGCTTGCCTCTCACATTTAATGCCCATGATGTTATATTCACCGATCTCTTCTCTGACTCACTCATAGCACCCCTTGACATTGCACCTCTGAAGAAAAGCCTTGTTTTCTTGCCTCTCCTGGCCTTTCCACAGGCTGTGTTTATCCCTTTTCTCATAGAGAAGCCCTACAAGACTCAACTCAGGCCACCTCTTTGAGTAAGTCTTTCTCTATTGACCTAGGATCAGGTAGGGGCTGTTCCAATGTGTTCCACCCTCTCCATTACTGGTACTTGTCATACAGTAATGCATTTGGAAGTTTCTTACTTTGTCTTCCTCCCAAATATGCACAAATGGATTATGACCTCTTTGAGGGTAGGCACTGTTCTCTTCATCTCATGTTCCTTTCTTTTTATATCATTACTGATAGAACACAGGCCCGAGTTAAGTAAACAACTTAAAACTAACACAACTTAGCAGTTGGGGAGTGACAAAGACTACATACATAGAGCAGACTTTAATGTGCTATAGACTGTAAACACTTGGATCTTAAAATGGTTCTCCAGTTGATTAACAATCCCAGTCTACTGGACAATTCACTCACCAGGTTGGACATGGGTAACTCTCTTGGAAAAAAAAAAAATGCTTAAATCACCAAAAGGTGATTTTTGTTAGGAGTTACTGCTCAGAGAGAGGCTATGTTATGGCTCAATGACTAGAGAGTTGTCGTTCCCCATCTCTGAGCTCCCACACAGTCCTGGTCCTCACTACCACAAAAAGAAATTTAAAGTCATGCTTAAAACTGGAAGAAATAAAGCTATATTGAGGATAAGCAAATTACATTCTGGTGTCTTCTCCTTTTTATTTTTACCTGACAATGTCAGGGTGATCTTAACTCCCAGGATTTTAAACAGTTTGAATGCACTTCTTGAACACCCAGCCAGCCAGCAAGATAAAAAGTGAGACTTCAGGTCAGGAGGAAAATGGTCTTTCTCTAAATAGGATTAGGATGGCTTCCAGTGAGATGACAATTTTATTATGGAACAACCAAGTCAGAGGGAGTGTGTTTAGATCAACTTTAAGAAATAGAGGAAACTAAAAGCTTCTTTATTCTGAACCAAAGGACTACAATGAAGTCATCCCTGAAAGGTGAAAAGATTTATAAATAAGTGTATAGTAGCCCTGTGCAGAATCTCTGACTAATATTTTCTAGCCCTACTCCCCTACCCAAATACTAATTCTTCCTGGAATTCAAAATCCTTCATAAACTGGTCCCTTCCTAACTCCAAATCAACTGGTGTGGGAGTGATTTAAAAATGTAAGGATATGCAGATTCCACACCCAGAGATTCTATTTTAATTGGTCTCAAATGGGACTTGGGCACAGAATTTTTTAAAGCTCCTAGGTGATTCTACTGCCTTTCCAGCATTGAGAGATTATGCCACAGCCTCAACTCAACTATCTTTTGCTAGTATCATAAACAGCAGTGTTTTTAATGTAGCATTTAGTTGTGATATTTACCTTTATTAATCTGTTTTCTTTAATGTGAATGACACTTGTGTCTGTCAACTGATACTGGCTCCATACTAATTGCTGCTTTAAGTCACTAGGTAGCCTCAGGAAATAAGAAATAATAATAATCATAGCCAATGTTTATTGAGGTGCTGTTCTAAGCACTTTAAAAATAATAATCCATTGAGTCCTTAAAATAAAGCTATGACTTAACTACTCTTATCATCTCATTTACATTTTACAGATAAGGAAAGAGAGGTTCAGAAAAGTTGGAATGATTGGCTTGAGACCACGGAGTTAATGTAAGAGGAGACTGTGTTCTGTGAAAACCAGCAATTTACATTGACACTTGTTCAGAATGATTTTGATAAGCACTCAATACAGTAGGAGATGTAAGGGCAGGTCCAAGAATGTGGGCGGTGGTGCTAACACATCTGGTTTAAACTTGACCCTGTGGCTTACCGGCTGTGTGATCTTCCACGAGATATCTCAACTCTTTGAACTTCGGTTTCCTTATTTGTTTAAATGGGGATTTCAATGGTTTCAGCTTCACGGTGAGTTTACTAAGACCTGGAATAGCTAAATAACTTAACAATAGGGACTCACAGGGTTTAATGGCAGAAGCAGAATTAAAACCTAAACATTTTGATTTATAGATTCATTTTCTTCTTAGCATAATATTTGTTATTTGAGAGCCTGGTTAGAAGTACCTTTAATACTCAGGTAAAAAAGGGATATTTCCTAACTGTGTGAGATATGACCTAGTACAGAGAACACACCAATTATCTGTGGGGGGCCAGCCTAGGTGCTTAAACTAGTTAATGAGTTAACGAAAAACTCAACGGGGATCCTCTTTTGTTAGTACATTTTTTTTTTTTTTTTAAAGCACATGGAGCTTGCCAGTGACCTATCAATCTTCAGAACCTGACATGAAAATCTACAGGTTATGTGGCCAAGAACCCCGCTAGGGTCAGACAGATGTTTCTTCCTGCTCGACACTGCATGCCACTACATAACGAGGTGAAGCATTACCTGGACCAGGAGGAGACCCCATTCTTGCTTCTATGCTTTCTGATTGACCCGCTTTCTATACTATAAGCACTTGGTCTTCATTATGTTCTGGAAAGCAATGAACCACAGACAGTATAAGGAGACTTATAAAGGGGACATACGGTTTATGTGTAACCTCATCTATAGCTTCATTCACCTGCAGGACATCTGCTCTGAAACTACAGTGTGTAGCCAAATAGTAATTTAATACAAAAGCCAAAACCAATTATCTTATTTTATTAAGCTTGGGACATTTCACTTTTGTCTGAATGAGATAATTTGGCATTCAATACTTCAGTGTGCTGGTAGCACTTGGTCTTATTGAAAATAAATTGAAATTCTATTTTGCTGTATTATACAAAACATTCTGCTCTTCATTGAGGCAACTTGCCATTGATTTGCTAACTATGTTTTCAATAGATCCAATTCGTGATCTGAAAATTACAATATTTACCTTATGAAGAATTTACGCGTCTACAGGTAGCTAATATAATTATCTCTAATCATAGTACAGATACTATTATGTATGTTCCTTCAATTGTCACAGAAAATCCATGAGATAGCATAATCATCCTCATTTTCAGAGAAGTAATCTAAGCAGGGGAGGGAAAGAAAGTTGCCTAACTCATACAGTTAAAATTCTCTTAACCATTAGACTCCATTAGCTTTCACATAATGATCTTGCTATCAATATGAAACATAAACTATTTCTTTATCATTTGTATTTCAGATAGATAGAGTCAATATAATTGGTATGGATTTGTGAGGCTATCTGAGATGTTAAACAGTTTGGGGATGCTCATAAGTGACTTGTATGAGCATGATAACTGGAAAGAACCAACTTCTTTAGAAATAATCATTGAGGAAATGATGAAGCCAGAATTCTAGTACCCCAGATCAGGACACTGTTATTTAGGCTTTGCTGAAAACATACTTTACCATGAGTGATTCGCTTAAACCCACAGAATTTTCTTCCTATATCAAGTAGAGAAAATAATCCCTGTCATTCATATCCTCAGAAGTGTGAAAGACCAGTTGAAATGTTCACCGTTTCTTCAAGATATGTTCTGTGGGGCTCTGGAATTGCAGAAGGGGTTTGAGAGCAGACAGTGCCTCGCCTGCAATCCTTCTGCTTCAACCAGTACAGTGATGTTTCTATTTCTTTAACATTTTGGTGAATGAAGATGTGAATAAAAAAGCAGTTCTAAATATAACGAAAGCTTCACAACAATTGAGATGGTGCATGTGAAAACATGCTTTATGGTATACAATAAGTAATGGATGTTATTTTACTCCTTAGTATTAGCATAAAATGTGAGCCAGGTTTTCATTCGTAGAGGAGCATGAATGTCATAGAAAAAGCACTGATCTTGACATTAGAGAGGATGCTGCTTGGCTTCTGTATGAGGGTTCTTTAGTGAAACAGAAACAATATATATCCTATATATTGTAACATCATCATTATTATAAGAAATTGGCTTGTGTGATATGGAGGCTAAAAAGTCCCAAGATTTGTAAACTTGAGACTTAAAAAATGTGGATGTTTCAGTTCAAGTTAGAAGACAGGAAATATCTGGTGTACTACGACACGAGGGTTTCCATTTTTTTAGAGGTGGGGTCTTGCTATGTTGCCCAGGCAGGCCTTGAACCCCTAGGCTCAACAAGTAATCCTCCTGCCTCAACCTCCCTAGTAGCTTAAACTAAAACACACTGTGCTCAGGAGGGGCCTTCTTACTTATGGGAGGGTGATATAGTTTGGACATTTGTCCTCTTCAAATCTGATGTTGAATTTTGATCCCCAGCATTGGAGGTGGGGCCTAGTGGAAACTGTTTGGATCATGGGTCAGATCCTTCATGCATGACTTTGTGCTGAGTCCTCACTCTATTAGTTCCCATGATAACTGCTGGTTAAAAAGAGCCTGGCACCTTCTTCTTCTCTCCCTCTTTCTGCCTCCCTTGCCATGTGACATACCTTGCCCTTCTCCCTTTCCCCTGCTGCCATGATTGGAAGCTTCCTGAGGTCCCTTTCCAGAAGCAGATGCTTGTGCCATGCCTCTTGCACAGCCTGCAGAACTGTGAGCCAAATAAACCTCCTTTCCTTATAAATTACCCAGTCTCACATATCTCTTTACAGCAACACAGAACGGACTAAGAGAGAGAGTCAACATTTCAGACCTTAAACAGATAGGATGAGCCTATATACACTGGGGAGAGCAATCTGCTTTATTCAGTCTAACAATTCAAACGTTGATTTCATCCAGAAGGATCCTCACAGATACACACAGAATAATGTTTGACTAAATGTTGGGCACCCCATGGCTCAGTCAAGCTGACGCATAAAATTAACCATCACGGCTTTTTATTCTGCCACTTCCTAAGAGGAACAGGATAAATCACTTAAACTGTTTAATCAGCAACACAATGAAGATAAGAAATCATATAATGTAGGGTGGTTTGGAGAGATAATTGTGCCATTGTCTATGAAGTATCTTTTAGTATATGAATTATATCTGTTTTTATTCTGCATCCTTTCAAATAAATGCTCCTTCATCTGTAAAGTGGGAATAATCTTTGCCATATCTACATATCATTAAAGATAATAAATGTGAAAGAATAAAGAATGACATAGGAAGACTCATATCCTGAGTTAGTCCACCTATAAAGAGAGTCTTGATTCTCCTGTTTCCCTATTCTAGGGACAATAAGCATGTCAGAAACATTCTGTAACATACATGTACACTTATAAACACATACACAAAGATCCTCATGGCAATAGGCATCACAGTTCAGGCTTCCCAGAGAATAATGCTCTTCTATCCATCCACCATTTTGTCAGATGCACATTGTATTTTCAAACCAAAATATATATACATATTAAATAATATATTCTAAACTATCTGCACTGCCAATTTGTTGCATCCATATGTTGAATCCATACCATTTTTTTGTCCACACTTGCATTTGACTTAGAAAACTACATTAGTTATCAATTAACATATAATAAATTTGGCACACTTAGTAGCTTCAAATAATACACATTAATTAGCTCACAGTGTGGAGCAGGAATTTTGGCATGGATTGGCTGCTTCCTCTGTGTGACTGCAGTCATGATGTTGGCAATGGTTGGGTTCTCTTCTGAAGGCTTAACTGGGGATGGATCCATTCCCAAGCTCCCTTAGGTTTTTGATAGAATTTATTATTTATGAAAATAGGACTGAGCTACCCAGGTCTTAGTTTTCTTATAGATCGCTCTCAGACTTTAGATGGCTTCCACAGTTCCCTGCTAAATGTTCTCTTTAAAGGCAGCTCATATATTGCAGCTTGCTTCTGCAATGCCATCAAGAGAGCAAGAGAATCTAATGTAGATCTTCAAAGAAGATTATGTCTCATATGATATAATGTAATCATGAAGTGACATCCCATGACCTTTGCCATATAATGTAACATAATGGAAGGACTGACATTCCATCTCCTTTGCAATATTGCATGGCTTAGGAACAAGTCATATCACCACTCCATGGGAGGAGACAACACAGTCCGTTTTGCTGGTGAATACCAGAAGGCAGGAATAACTGGCAATTCTTTCAGGGTCTGCCCTTAACAGTGATGAACCAGAAATATATGCAGCTATTACAAAAAATGTGAGATGGACTTTATTTTTTAACCTATTATTTGTTAAGAGATATGATTTTCTGCAAGTAAGTTAACAACATGTTCAGAGTACCTATTTGCTAATGTAGACAGTTCAGAGGAGGCTCTATTTCCCATAGTGACACAAATATAATTTTAATTGCCACTTCAAAATATGAATTTATATACATGCACATATATATTCAGTTCTGGCAAAAGTTAAAACATTCAATAAATGATGTGGTGAATTCCTAAAGACACTCAGTTCTCCCAGTACTGAGGTACACTTTGGCACAGATTCTCTGATTCAAGCATGCTTATGCACTACACAGAGTACAAGCGCTATGTATTTCTTTCATGGAAAGTTCAACTTCCCTATAGGAAAAGAAAGCATTCATTCTTTCTTTTAAAAAGTCTCAGCACTATTCTTTTTAAATCACTGTTTGTAGATGCAGCTGACATACAATTTTACCCTAAAATACTATTGCTTTTGAGTGGTGCTGTTCAGCTAATGAAAATAATGATAATTTGGCTTGGGTGGGAGGTATGATATTTATACACTATTGCTTTCTTCTTTGTGTTTTTCTGGGTGGCTTTAATTTTTGGTAATGAGCTTTTTATTTAAAATCACAAGAAAGTAATTATCTTTAAGTCATTGTATTATGAGATACAAGGAGTTAAAGGCAGGAAAAACACGTTCACAACTCACACAGCTGTAAAAAAAGAAATATGTGGTACTGCAGACCAGCTTGCATGCGGACTGTAAGGCAGGCAATGTTAATATGGATTTACAACCATGCCAACAGGCCTGTGTCCACCACAGTTTTTGAGGTTCCCTTGTTGCTAGGTCAGTAACGTTACGGATGACTGTGTCTGAGTCATAAACCACATAGTGACATATACTCCAAATTGAGAGAGCAAAAAGGAATCCTGCAGTGCAAATCACAGTCTAAGATGGAAATAATGATACTTAATTTGAAAATACTGGACACTCGAAAGTGTATTTCTCAATCTCTTTCCCAGAAATACTGAATCCCCCTGTTTCCAATCAAACACGTGGAAACCCTAAACCAGAATGTGACTGTGTAGTTACAATCTCTCAGCATTGACATTTCCTGGACACTATTTGCTTTCTCCTCTATTATTACTTTAATTTTTTACTATTGCCTGAAATATAAGTGAGACACATTCAGAAACACACAATAAACTTTGTACACTGAATAAACCATTAGTTACTAACTGGGAAAGATTGCTTAGGGGAAAGCTGAACTGGACAGAAAATCAAAAAATGTTAGGAAGAGCATTTACCAGGTGCTGGATGTCACTTGTACACTTGTATACAAGTGTAATAAAACCACACTTGGAGGAGTCATAGATCCTGTGTTGACATTGGATTTGAATTACCAAGGTATGAGAGATGAGTGCCTGATTCCCTAATAGAGTTATTCTGCACCTATCAAATTTGCAGATAACATATAATCACACACATAAATGCACACACACGATGCCATAAACACAGAGTTTACAACGTCTTTATTAGAAACATATTCATGGTGTAAGAGGGACATTTCTAATTGGTGTCTTTATATTAAACATAAGAAAATATTAAACAATGATACTTCTTTGAAATAAGTGGAAATTTATTATTTTATAAAATATATACTACAGGTAGCTGATATATCCAACTTTGAAATCTAAATTTGTTTAAATCAATCATTTTGGCTTTAAATAATTTTGAAACATCTATGTACTTCCTGCATTACTAAATATAAATTGTAAATTCAAGTTAAAATCATTGATTATTGTGACCTTCTTTATAGATGTCAATTGCTGAAGAGTGGCCAGTTACTTGCTCTGTAGAAAAATGACCCCTAATTATATTATTTATTTATATATTCTTTTGTAGTTATATTCTTACTGTTATTTCTACAACTTTCATTTCTGTCTCATTAATGTTATAGTCTCTTGCTTCTAATTTAATGTTTCTAATATTCCTTTAGCAAGAGAACCATTCAATCAAGTTAAGGTAAAGAATCAGAGAAAATAAAATGGCTAGAAAGTATAATATATAAGCTTAATAAAACTTAATCAATATATGCCTTTGCCTTAGTATTAAGTGCTTATGTTTTTTTATCTTCATAATTTTTTGATAAATATAATCATCTCTGAAAAGTTGTTATACATATCTTTTAAAAACATAGTATCTTTAGGGCTGAGCGCGGTGGCTCACGCCTGTAATCCCAGGACTTTGGGAGGCCGAGGCGAGCAGATTACAAGGTCAGGAGATTGAGACCATCCTGGATAACACAGTGAAACCCCGTCTCTACTAAAAATTAAAAAAATTAGCTAGGCATGGTGGCAAGCACCTGTAGTCCTAGCTACTTGGGAGGCTGTGGCAGGAGAATGGCGTGAACATCGGTGGCGCAGCTTGCAGTCAGCCGAGGTCGTGCCACTGCACTCCAGCCTGGGTGACAGAGCGAGACTCTGTCTCAAAAAAAAAAAACCACAAAAACAAACAAAACAAAACAAAACACATGATATCTTTACGAGATGTAATTCATATAAAATTCACACATTTACATCATACAATTCAGTTTTTTTAGTATATTTCATTACCCCCAAAAGAATCCATACCCATTATCAATCAGTGTCAATTTACCTTAGAAACTCTCAGCCCTAGGCAACCATTAGCCTACTTTTTGTTTCTATAGATTTGCCTAATCCAAACATTTTATATAAATTGAATCATAAAATATGTGGGAGGTGTGTGTGACCATCTTCTTTCACTTAACATAATATCTCCAAGATTTGTCTATGTTGTGGTATATATCATTAATTTATTCCTTTTAATTGTCAAATACCATTCTGTTGTATGGATATACCAAGTTTGTTTATCCATCATTGATTAAAGGGCATTTAGGAAGTTTCTACTTTTTGACAATTATAAATAATGCTGCTGTAAGTATTTGAATATATGTTTTTGTGTGAACATATATTTTCACTTCTCTTGGGTATATACATAGGAGTGGAACTGTTGGGTTACATGATAACTACATGTATAAACTCTGGAGGAACTGCCAGATAGTTTTCCAAAGTAGGTGCACCATTTTATATTTGCAAAACTGTGTTTGAGAGTTTCAATTTCTCCACATTCTTCTCAATACTTACTAATACTTTGCTTTTTGGTTAGAGCAGTCCTAATGTATGTGAAGTAGTGTCTCATTGTGTATGTGTGTTTGTTTTATTTTATTTTCCGGATGGCTAATGTTGTTGGTGAGAAACACACTCACCTGTCCAAACCCAAAGAATGGACTTAGAGACATGAAGAACATCAAAAATGAGACTTTAATGACGGTCTTGCAAGATCGGGTGTCTGGCAAGCAGGCACACCTGGTGCAGTTTCAACAAGCAATTTATCCCCTAGTGTGTAAGTCCCTCCTCCAGTTCCTCATAGGCTGAGTACTATGGGGTTACAATCTTCCTGGACGACGCCTAAGTTTCATTATCCCCTTGTAAAGTTACATCTTGTCCCCTTCCCCACTTTAAGTTTCAATTTCCCAATGGCAAAACTTTCCTTCATTTTATGGATTAGGTCCCCGGCCTTTTCCTCATTCCCCTCTGACTTCTATGAGTCTTATCACTTTTGCCAGATGTCTGTACCATGTGACTTGTCATGTCTGCACGGGAGCTGTCCAGACTTGCCTGGGCGTGTTTTCTGAAAATAGACAGTTTAAAAAGTACTTCTTACAGTATGGACCATACTTTTTATGGCCTTATTGGCCTTTTGTATTCTGTCTTTGAAGAAATATCTACTCAGATCCTTGGCCAATTTTTAAATTGAGTTACTTGTCATTTTACTGTTCAGCTGTAAAAATAAATGTATATATTATAAATAAATATTTCATATCAGACTTAACCGTATATAATTTACAATGCACCTTTTTAGTCCCATCCTATGGGTTGCCTTTCACTTGTTTGATGGTATCCCTTGAAACACAAACTTTTTGAAATGAAGCTCATCTCTTTTTCCTTTTATTGGTTTTGCTTCTGGTGTCACGTGTAAGACAGCTTTGCCTAACCCAAAGTAAAAAAGATTTACTTCTGTATTTTTTTTCTAAATGATTTATAGTTATTGCTCTCACATTTAGGCCCATACTCAATTTCGAGTTAATTCTGTGTATTGTGTAGAAAGGTCCCAACTAACATTTTGGATGTGAATATTCTTTCTCATGTGAATATTCAATTGCGCCAGCACTGTTTCTCCAAAGGGTCAGTCTTTCCTATTGTATGAATTTGAGAGTCGTTTAAAAAATATAGGCGGGCGCGGTGGCTCATGCCTGTAATCCTAGCACTTTGGAAAGTTGAGGCAAACGGATCACCTGAGGTCAGGAGTCCGAGACCAGCCTGGCCAACATAGTGAAACCCCGTCTCTACTAAAAATACAAAAATTAGCCGGGTGTGGTGGTGGGCGCCTGGAATCCCAGTTATTCACGAGGCTGAAGCAGGAGAATTGCTTGAACCCAGGAGATAGAGGTTGCAGTGAGCCGAGATTGTGCCCCTGCACTCCAGCCTGGGTGACAGAGGGAGATTCCATCTCCATTAAAAAAAAAAAATACACTGGATATGGATGTGTTTACTTCTGATCTCATTTTTGTTTCATTAAACTACATATCTTTCCTTATTTGAACAAAAATACTAAGCTGTTTTGATTATTGTAGCTTTGTAGTAAGTTTAAAAATTGGAAAGTGTGAGTCTTCCAAATTTGTTTTTTAAAGATTGTTTTTACTATTCTGGGTTCTTTAATTCGTATGAATCTTAATAGCAGCTTGTAAATTTCTGAAAAAAATCCAGCTGGTATTATGATAGGGATTTTATTAAATATGTACAACAATTTAGAGAATATTTCTGTCTTAACAATATCTTCCAATCAATGAACATGAAGTGTCATTTCTTTAAGTTTTAATCTATTTGAGAAATGTTTTGTTGTTCCCAGAATATGTTTCTCATTTCTTTTGTTAAACTTGATTCTAAGAATTTTACTAATTTGGTGCTACTGAAAGTGCATTTTTTTTCCTTAATTTCATTTTGGATTGCTTATTGATAATTTATTAAAATATAATTGATTTTTGGATATTTATTTTGTATTCTGCTACCTCAATTCATTTATTACCTCGAATTGTGTCCTTCCCCTATCTCCGTGTGTGTGTGTGTGTGTGTGTGTGTGTCTGTGTGTGTGTAGATTCCTTAGGTGTTTCCATAGTTAAGACAATGTCATTTGAAAGAGAAATAATTTTGCCTCTATCTTTCCAATTTGAATGCCTTTTATTTCTTTTTATGTCTAATTATCCTCGCTAGAACCTTCAGTATAACATAGAATATAAATAAGAGTGGACATCTTTATCTTCTTTCTTCTTTTTGGTATTGCTGATTCTTTCCTCTGACAATTCAAATCCACCCTTGAACTCCAAGATTAATTATTTTATTCAAGTTCAGCCCATTTCAGTTACTTTACTTTTCAATTCCAGAATTTCCATTTGGTTCTTTTGTGTAATTTCTAACTTTTAATTCATATTTCCTTTTTATTGGGATATTGTCATTATGCCTTCCTTTACTTCTGTAAGCATGAGTTCATTTAGTTCTTTCAACATATTTATGTTGGCTTCTTTGAAATTTTTGTCTGTTAAGTCTAATATTTGGGCAGCTTATTTTCCAGTGTATGGAGCATGCTTTTCTGTTTATTTGCATGTCACATAGTTTTTTTTCCCTAATATTTAGATAATATAATGTAGCAACTCTGGATGCTGAATCCCCTCTAACATGGATTATTATTGCAGTTGTTTACTTGTTTATTTTTTTAGCAACTTAACTGTGCTATTGAATACCCTGGTCTATTTCTCCCAGAGTTTGCATCTAATGTCACTTCTTCTATACACTTGGGCATGTCCACAGTCAGCCTTGGAGGCCAATAGTTTTGTCAGGTCTTTCTTTGTTTTTTTTTGTTTGTTTGTTTGTTTGTTTTGTTTTGTTTTGTTTTCCCCGATTTAGTGGTTAAGCTGTCTGCCTCGGTTGGTATCATATCCAGTTGATCAGCTCCATAAATTACTAGCTGATTGTGCTGCTGCTTTTGACAATTTCCAGGGATACAGATTGCAATAAAGTAGGTCCTCTTTGCAGGAGCTGACTTTGAAGCCGTTCTTTGAGAACTGTTCAGACTTCAGGAGAGATTGTCTTAGCTGCCCTTTTCTCTGACTCTCTGAAAAACCTCCGGCAAATGGCTTAGCTTGTTTTTCTTATGGAACTACCAGTCTCCTCTGAATTTCTTACCACCAAAATAGCCATTGTTTATGAGAATGCTCATTGGCTTGAACTTCTCCACATTCTGTTCCAACTAATTTCAATTCATTTGAGGGGAGATTTAGAGCACTCCATCTTAACGGCCTGCCTTTCTGCCTGGGCATAGTATCTAAGAAAATGCTCCTCAGTTGAAGTAGGGACAATGGCCCACAACTTTCCCAGTCATACAGCTCTCATCTTCCAGCTCTTTGAGCAGATCTCTGGGCCGGAGCCTCTAGTATTTTCAACATGCTTTTCCCACTGTGGAAACTTCACTCTATGTGATTGCTATGCTGAGAGCAATCAAGGACCCTTGTATTTATTCTTGGACTGTTACATCTGGCATAGAGCTTCTGCCCTATAAGTGAGAGCTGGATGGAATACGGAAGCACCCAACCTCTTGAATATACTCAGGGAATTTAGCCTCTGCAGCATGGAGCTGATAGAGATAAGAAAGCTGGTGTCCTGTTTCCCTCTAGAAAATATCATAGACCTGGTAGCCCGGGGGAAGAACGCAATCTACCTTCTTTTCCACACTTGCCAGTAGAGGCACTTCTGTCCCACTGAGCGGAGGGGTCAGAAAATGGGTCGTGGCTTAAATTCTGGAGACTTCTGCCGTTTATATGGGGATTCAGTACATTTTATAAAACAATCTTTTTAAGTTACTTTATGTGCTATATATCCTTATGAATTTAAGTATTGTGTTTTTTTCTCTGCTTATATGTTTTTTAGTGTTCACAAATTTTGGTTGCTTTCCTGTGGAATAGGTTTACAGAGTTCCTCATTTTCTTCTCAAACTCCCTAATCTTCCCCCACTCCCGCCATTTGAGCAAGGGAAATATGAGTAGTATTTTAAAGGTCACAAACGTATATTCCATCAATACTTAGTTTATTGAGAGTTTATAGCATGAAGGGGTGTTGAATTTTATCAAAATACATTTCTGCATCTATTGAGATAATCGTGTGTTTTTTTGGTCATTGGTTCTGTTTATGTGATGGATTATGTTTATTGATTTGCATATGTTGAACCAGCCTTGCATCCCAGGGATGAAGCCAACTTGATTGTGGTAGATAAGATTTTTGATGTGCTGCTATATTTGGTTTGCCAGTATTTTACTGAGGATTTTTGCATTGATGTTCTTCAGGGATATTGGCCTGAAATTTTCTTTTTCATTGTTGTGTGTCTGCCAGGTTTTGGTATCAGGATGATGCTGGCCTCATAAAATGAGTTAGGGGGGAGTCCCTCTTTTTCTATTGTTTGAAATAGTTTCAGAAGGAATGGTACCAGCTCCTCTTTGTACCTCTGGTAGAATTCAGCTGTGAATCCGTCTGATCATGGGCATTTTTTGGTTGGTAGGCTGCTAATCACTGCCTCAATTTCAGAACCTCTTATTGGTTTAATCAGAGATTCAACTTCTTCCTGGTTTAGTCTTGGGAGTGCATTTGTGTCCAGGAATTTATCCATGTCTTCTAGATTTTCTAGTTTATTTGTGTAGAAGTGTTTATAGTATTCTCTGATGGTAGTTTGTATTTCTGTGGGATCAGTGGTGATATCCCCTTTATCATTTTTTATTGCATCTATTTGATTCTTCTCTCTTTTCTTTTTTATTAGTCTTGCTAGTGGTCTACCTATTTCATTAAAATTTTCAAAAAACAAGCTCATAGATTCATTGTTTTTTTGAAGGGATTTCTGTCTCTATCTCCTTCAGTTCTGCTCTGATCTTAGTTATTTCTTGTCTTCTGCTAGTTTTTTAATCTGTTTGCTCTTGCTTCTCTAGTTCTTTTCATTGTGATGTTAGGGTGTCAATTTTAGATCTTTCCTGCTTTCTTCTGTGAGCATTTAGTGCTGTAAATTTCCCTCTAAACACTGCTTTAGCTGTGTCCCAGAGATGCTGGTATGTTGTGTCTTTGTTCTCATTGCTACAAAGAGAATAAAATACCTATGACTACAATTTACAAGGGATGTGAAGGACCCCTTCAAGGAGAACTACACACCACTGCTCAAGAAAATAAGAGAGTACATAAACAAATGGAAAAAAAAATTCCATGCTCATGGATAGGAAGAATCAATTTCATGAAAATGGCCATACTGCCTAAAGTAATTTATAGATTCAATGCTATCCCCATCAAGCTACCATTGACTTTCTTCACAGAATTAGAGAAAACTACTTTAAATTTCATATGGAACCAAAAAAAAAAAAAAAGAAAGCCCATATAGCCAAAATAATCTTAAGCAAAAAGAACAAAGCTGGAGGCATCATGCCACCTGACTTCAGACTATAATGCAAGGATACGGTAACCAAAACAGCATGGTACTGGTACCAAAACAGATATACAGACCAACGGAACAGAACAGAGGCCTCAGAAATAATGCCACACATCTACAGCCATCTGATCTTTGGCAAACCTGACACAAACAAGCAATGGGGAATGGATTCCCTATTTAATAAATGGTGTTGAGAAACTGGCTAGCCATATGCAGAAAACTGAAACTGGACCCCTTCCTTACACCTTATACAAAAATTAACTCAAGACGGATTAAAGACTTAAACATAAGACCTAAAACCATAAAATCCCTAGAAGAAAACCTAGGCAATGTCCTTCAGGACATAGCCATGGGCAGAGACTTCATGACTAAAACACCAAAAGCATGGGCAACAAAAGCCAAAATTGACAAATGGGATCTAATTAAACCAAAGAGCTTCTGCACAGCAAAACAAACTATCATCAGAGTGAACAGGCAACCTACAGAATGGGAGAAAATTTTTGCAATCTATCCATCTGACAAAGGACTAATATACAGAATCTACAAAGAACTTAAACAAATTTATAAGTAAAAAAAAAAACCATCAAAAAGTGGGTGAAGGATAAGAACAGACACTTCTCAAAAGAAGACATTTATGTGGCCAAAAAGCATATGAAAAAAAGCTCATCATCTCTGGTCATTAGAGAAATGCAAATCAAAACTACAATGAGATACCATCTCATGCCAGGTGGAATGGCGATCATTAAAACGTCAAGAAACAACAGATGCGGGAGAGGATGGGGAGAAATAGGAATGCTTTTACATTGTTGGTGGGAGTGTAAATTAGTTCAACCATTGTGGACAACAGTGTGGTGATTCCTCAAGGATCTAGAACCAGAATTGTCATTTGACCTAGCAATCCCATTACTGGATATATACCCAAAGGATTATAAATCATTCTACTATAAAGACACATGTACATGTATGTTTATTGCAGCACTGTTCACAATAGCAAAGACTTGGAACCAACCCAAACGCCCAGCAACGATAGACTTGATAAAGAAAATATGGCACATACACATCATGGAATACTATGCAGCCATAAAAAAAGAATGAGTTCATGTCCTTTGCAGGGACATGATGAAGCTGGAAACCATCAATCTCAGCAAACTAACACAGAACAGAAAATCAAACACCATCTCTTCTCACTCATGAGTAGGAGTGAACAATGAGAACACATGGACACAAGGAGGGGAGCATCACACACCAGAGCTTGTCAGGAGGTGGGGGACTAGGAGAGGGATGGCATTAAGAGAAATACCTAATATAGATGATGGGTTGATGAGTGCAGCAAACTGCCATGGCACGTGTATACCTATGTAACAAGCCTGCATGTTCTGCCCATGTATCCCAGAACTTAAAATATAATTTAAAAAAAAGTCACAAAGGAAGTATCAATGGCTCAAAAAAAGAAATCATTGATTTTCACTGAAAATTAATATCTTGCTTAAATATAAAAATTCTTCTCATTGTATTTTAAATCTATGCCATGCTTAGTCATCATGGAGAACAAGCTGAATTACAAGAACAATGCTGTGACTGATGTGATGGTTCTTGAAACTATTTGGAGATATATCATTTTATTATTATTTTTAAATTTGTTGGCTTGTGTTTTTAAGAAGTGACTAAAATGGTTTCATAAATCTAAAATAAATTATGGTTTTCATCCATTTAAAGCCAATAATCTTGGACTCTGAAATATGTAATCATGACTAATCTTTTCTCATATCTTCCCGGAGTTGCATCCTGGCATCACATTCAATTCTACAACTTTTATACTGACGTTGTATAGATTATTCTCCAATCTTATAAGCTGAACTTACCCTTGAACTCTGAGTCTTTATTCCTACTGTTCCAAATATTAATTTTATAACTGTGCATTGAGTTTTTTTCTGATAAAAGAATCACAGAAATTTCCTGAATACATCAGATTCTTCTTCCAATACAGCTTCACAAAATATATTCTAATTTTGGCTTGGCACAGTGGCTCACACCTGTAATCCCAGCACTTTGGGAGGCCGAGATGGGTCAATTACCCGAGGTCAAGAGTTTGAGACCAGCCTGAGCAGCATGGTGAAACCCCGTCTCTACTACTAATAAAAAATTAGGCAGTCGTTGTGATGCGAGCTTTCAGTCCCAGCTATTTGGGAGGCTGAGGCAGGAGAACTGCTTGAATCTGGGAGTTGGAGGTTGCAGTGAGCTGAGATTGCACCATTGCACTCCAGCCTGGGCAACAAGAGCGAAACTCCATCTCAAAAAAGAATTTTATATATATATGTATATATAAACACACACACATATATATACATATACATATATATTTTAAATTTATTAATGGCTAGCCAATTGACTAAATTTAAAAAAAACTCACCATTATCTCTGATTTCTGTTTTATTATGCCATTCAAAAAAAGTAGGTTACAATGTCAAGCTTATTCTTTATATACAATATATCTCATATCTCTTTTCTCTCCCACTTTGTTGTATCTATCACTCTAGATATGCAGTTCATTGCATTTCTTCTGAAATATTGCAAATAATTTTCATCTAATTTGATGTACTTTCCCTTTCTCAGTGTTTCATGAACACAGCTGCCAGATCCCTAAAATCCCAGCACCTGTACAGAGGGCAGATAGTCACTGTTACTTATGGATTTTATTAATTTTTATTTAACAGAGTAATAAAATATGTAGTTTGTTTATCAGGCAATGGTGGTAAATGATGCATACAAATACGGGAGAGAGGTAGTCTTATTTCCTGACAATAGATGCCCAAAATCTTGCTAAGTATCCTCTACCTATTAATCTAGGTGCACCTCCACAATTTTCTTTTATATTTCTTTTTGTAAAATAAAGTCATATTATTCAATATTTAACAATTGTAAACTGTTGATATTTGTTTCTTTTTGATTTAATGATGATATTTAGCATTAGTGTTTTTTGAGAGAGAAAAATAATGCTTGTATATAGTTTGGGGAAAAATTCATTCAACCTTTATTGCTAGGCAAAAATGCTAATCAAAACAGTAAGGCAACTCCCTAATTCAACCTTTATAAATGGTAGTTTTAAATATGCATCAATAGCCTCATTCCCTTCACAGAAAAAAATACAATTTCTAGAAATTAAATCCTGAAATAATCAAAGAAGTTACAGTTTTGTACATAATAGTGAACTGCAAATGGACAAAATTTCAGCATTAGAATTTGGACTAAATGGCTTATGGTACAGCCATATAAAAGAATGAACTTTACATAGCAACTGATGTTCATATTTTCCATCAAATAACAGGTTTGCACAGAATGATGCTATTATATGTGTAAATATACTCATATATATATGTATGTATACAGTTGTCCCTTGGTATCCATGGGGGATTGGTTCCAGGATCCCTGTGGATAATACAATCAGCAGATGTTCAAGTCCCTTATATAAAATGACAGTATTTGCATGTAACCTACACATATCCTCCTGTATATTTTAAATCACCTCTAGATTACTTATAATAGCTCATATAATGTAAATGCCATGTAAATAGTTGTTACTGTATTTTTATTTGTATTACTTTTTACTGCTGTATAATGTTATTTTTAATATTTTCAATTCTCAGTTATATCTTGATAGTATATTTTCCCCAAGTAGGCCAGATATCAGACTGGGTCGGATATTATGTCCAACCATAAGACTTTTAATACAACATTTCTACCTATCTTATGCTGAGCTTTTAGATGATATCTTTGCCAGTTTTTAATTTTATCGATCAGCTGAGTTCAATACAAATAGAAGAAAACATTAGGAAGCTACTTGATGATTTTTGCCTGGCAAGCACTGCTGCTCTGACAATCAGTGTCCACGTGTATAGTAACAAAATCGCATGTGTGTCTGGCTTTTCCATTTCTTCATGCACATAAAACTTTCTATCATCTCTTCAGTGCATTCTGTCTGATTTCTTTCATGTTTCACAGTTCACAAGATTAGTTTTAATGCACCAATGAGCTGCACGTGCAAAGCTGCTTCACACATATGCACCATGTTAGCTACATGGTATCTGATGACATTTCTTCTAGCAATGTGTAGTCTTACTGTACTGGTGGAAAAGACCATAGTTATGGCAGAAATACAATAAAAATCATAGTCAAATTGACATGAAATGGACACCTCTTGCTTGGGAACAAGCCAACATTTCCTGTCTATGAGTAATCATCCTTGAACCCTGTGGTTGATCTTTAGCAGCTGTTATTTGGCCTCATAATCCTATACCACTCAGCGTTCCTTATTAGACCAAGTCTTCACTATTAGTTATTTTGAAAATATGGTCTAAGAAAATAGCCAAGACAATTTCTGCCAGTGGCTAGACCAGTATCCTACAATCAAGAGATGTGAAACAGCCATTTTCTATTATGTGGACGGGATAAACAAAAAAAGGTGGTCTCTGTGAGAAAAAAAAATGAAGCAGATTTTCAGAAAGAGCAGAGGAAACACAGAGGGAGAGATTGCAGCTGTTTTTCCGGTTTATAATCCCAAACTCTTCTGGAAATCCTAAATTTACCTGATAAATGCAAAAATCCTCAGAATAGATTTCCACTTTTGTTTGGTTAAGTCAGTGTGATAAGCAGAAAAACAACCCACAGAATTGTCTATGACCTAATCCTGAAACCCGCAAATGTATTACCTTACATCACAAATGGAATTTTGTAGACGTGATCAAGGATAATGATCTTGATATGGGGAGATTACCCTGGAATATTGGGCTAGCCAAATCTAAATAAATGAGTCCTTAAAAACAAATAATTATTTAGAATCTTTACAGGACACTCGATTAAAGAGAGCTGAAATTACAAATGAAGGGGCAGATATGCCATCTGAGAAGGACTTGATCTGGAATTGTAGACTTTGAAGATGGAAAAAGGAGACCATGAGTCAAAGAATGTGGGCATCCTCTAAAATCCACAAAAGTTAGGAAATGAGTCTTTCTCAAACCTGAGAAAGGATAGGATACATCTTGATGACACCTTCATTTTAGCCCAGTGAGGCCTCTGTCACATTTTCCACTTTGTGGAATAATAAATTTGGACTTGTAGGATAATAAATTTGGATAGCTTAAGCAACTATGGTAGTGGCAATTTGTTACAAGCTAATACAGTTATATATATGTGGTATATAATCACACACATTCTTACCTAAACAGTGAATCACTCAGTGATATGGTTACAGGTTACAAACTAATATAGTTAAATTTCATTTATTTCTGCTATATAAGAAATAAAAAACAAAAATAAACAAGAGTCAGCAATTGGGTATGTAATTTAGGCTCCAGAAAGCCAAAATATCCTCTTTGCAACTTAACTGAAAGAAGATCTTCCATCCTGGGCTGTGACTTTTGCTTGCAATTAAGGAAACACTTGCCTTGGAAGACAATCCATATCACCCTTGGTGAATGCTATGGTGCAGCAGATGAATTTTTTAAAATGGTCCATCAGAGATGTTCCACTTTAACTTCATGTTATGGTCTGAATGTTTGAACCCCCTTAAAGTGTATATGTTGAAATTCCTTTAGATATTAGGAGGTACGGCTTTTGGAGAACTGATTAGTTGATGAGGGCAGAGCCCTCATAATTAGGATTAGTGCCCTTATAAAATAAATGAAAAAGAGCTAGCTAGCCCCTTCCACATGTGAAGACAGGGTAAGAAGGTGCCATTTATGCAAAAACAGGCCCTCACCAGACACTGAATCTGCTGGTGCCTTGATCTTTGACTTCCCAGCCTTCACAACAGCCAGAAATTATTTTGTTTCTTTGTTTCTTGTTTTTGTTTGTTTGTTTGTTTTTTATAAGCTACCTAGTCTTTGATATTTTCTTATGGCAGCTCAAACTGACTAAGACAACTCAAAACTCAGAAATATGATGAACTATCACTTCCGTGACTGTGTATGTTATATAGCACAAGTGATTCGGTTAGAGGGATTATCTGGGCGGGCCTGAACTAGTAAAAGTAGTGGCAAATCCCCAATTACTTTTGCACCAACCTAATGCATAAGCTGTTAAAAGCAGGACATTTTATCTGGATAGTGACAGAAGGAGAAACCAGGGAAATTAAGTTTGAGATGAATTGACACACTGTTCCTGATAGGGAGATGGAACAGGCCATCTGAAAAGACCTAGGGATGGCCTCTAGAATCAATGATAGGCCATGGCTTGAAATATCACACGGAAACGGGGGACCTTCCAACTACAACAAAGGATTCTGTCAACAACCTGAATGAACTCGAAAATGATTTTTTTCTTCAAGTCTGAGTCCAGCCCTGCACACCTCTTGATCTCAGCTTCATGAGACCTTAATTAGAGAACCCAGTTGAGCTTACATGGACTTCTGACCTGGAAAATGTGAGAAAAGTGCGAGTTGCTATAATCTGACAAATTGACGATAATTTGTGATGTGGTCATAGAAAATGAATACAGAAATTTCTTTCCTAAAAACTAAAACCCAGTTTCTATTTCTGGCTCTCCTACTTTCTGACAGTAGAAGTCATTAAGACTGTTCATAACCATTACATTTCTCCTAAGCACAAATATTATGGAACTTCCCTATACACTCTGATATTAAGTGTGGTTTGTGGCTTACCTTGAACAATTCAATGTAAGTAGAAGTGATTTGTATCAATCCACTAAGATTTTGTGGGTAGTTGTTAGCAAAATGTAGCCTTTTCTGGCTGATGCAACATATATGTGAACTTAGGCAAGTTCCTTAATTACCTTCTTCCTCCGTCCCTCTTCCTCCTCTTCCTTTTTTATTCTTATTTATCATCATTAATTTTATGACAATAGTATCGTTATAGAAGTTACCGTTGTATAGATGTTACAGAGCACTTATTATGTGTTCAGTAAAGGTGGTAAAGGTGGTAAAATATGGTAATTTTAACATAGTAGTGACGATCATGAATCTTGGAGCCTATTTGACTTAGCAGATAAAACCCAAAACCCAAAACTCTTTGCTTTTCCAACTATAAGCTCTTTCTTCTGTGCTTTGGTTTTTCTGTTATCCAAAAAAAGATAATAGCACTTGCTTCATAGGGTTGTGGGAGGACAAAAATAAATGTACACATGTAAAATGCTTAGAACACCGCACAATAATTGCCTCATGAAGAGTCATTCTTAATGTGGTCTAATATATTTTTCACAGCCACCCTATAAAGTTTTTCTATGTATTACCTCCATAAGCTAAGTATTATCTCTATTTTACAGGCACAGAAACTGAAACTCAAAAAGTTTAATATTTTGCCCAAAGTTATCCTAGTTACTCTTTCTGATTCCAAAGTCCATAACAATTTTCTCATTGGTTCCACTGCTTCTGCCCTTAAGAGTCAATCAATTCCTTTTTCCTCAAGACAGCTATCATGCTTCCACTATGTTGTGTCTTTATGTCAGAATGAAATCTCCTAAGTTTCTTCACAAATCTATTAACTGTTATAGCCTCAGCATAACTGCCTCTCCAGTTTGCTACCTCCCAATATAATCTGAGTTCTCCACAAACTGAGTTATCATAGCATGCCAAGATGGGCTCTATAATATATGTTGAAATTATAGAGGACAGTTTAAAATTACCACTTTATTGCTTTTTTTCTCCAGAAATGGGAAAATATATGCAGTTAGAATAACCAAAAAGGTGTGATTGAAGACATCAGGAACCCTGAATTCTAACCTAGGCTCTGTCACCACTGGCTGTGTGACCAGGAACAAGCCAATTAACTTCTCTGGACCCAAGTTTTCTCATTCACCAAAAGAGGGGATTTAATGAATGGGATATGTTTTAGGTCCTCTGAAACAATAAGCAATGTGCTTATTGAAAGCTTTGCTTTAGTTCTTGTGTGGTTGTGGCTCATGAGAACCTAATTGGGGAAGATGCTCAGTTTTGTGCTGTGCTGGAATCAATTGTACCAGAAGGAAGAGGGCATGTAAACAAGAGCCTACTGTGCTTATTTTCCTAACAAAATATCCCAGAGTGTGAGAATTCAGAGACTTGAGCTCTGTTGGCAATCAATAAAACATGAATGCATCTTTCCGAATGCATTTTCCTCATCCCCCTCAGGTTCCCTGTAATGAGGAGATAATGAGCTCTAGCCATAGCCAGGGGTGCCTGGGAGCTTCTTCTAACATCCACTTTGTTAGAGAAACTTTCGCAGCTGAAAGGCAAAATATTTTCAAGGGATATTTTGCCAACTGTGTCACACCCTGAGTTTAATATCATGATATTTTCTCAAGAATGTAAAGGTACCTACGGGGGTCTCTTTAATGGGTGCTACTCAGTTGGTGCTAAGGAAAATAAGTTTTTCTGTTGCTTCATTGTTTTTTTTTTTAATCAAATCTGAGAAAAATATATATTAGAGAACTACAGGTCTCAACTATATAAAGCAAAGTCCCTGAGGTCACTATTATATCTCAGGTATATTTCTGACATTACTTACTTTTCCTGCCTCTTTGAAGGACTTTTGAGACAGAGTGTCCCTTTCCTATTGCTTAGTATTTCCAACAACTACTGTATCTCAGGCATCTTATATACCCAGGCTGCAGTTGAAGACTAGCCACAGCTCCCTGCCTGTCCTAACACAAACACATACGTCTAGGACGGTAAAAATATTTTATCTATTTTCTCAACATTAATCAACTCTGGCTGTCTAGAAAAAAATAATTGTAAGAAGAATGCCAGAGTAGCCACAGATCTCAGGGAGACATGAGGCTGTACTTGGTTAGTGATAATTTCCAGTGTTCAGAGAGGAAGACCTGTTACATTCAACATTTGCTATTGAAACAATTGTCCCAAGTGAAACAGGGAGGAGGATGGAGATGAGGGTGTTTAGTGTAGAATATCAAAATAATGCATATGGGGAAAAAACAAAAGTTGGAGACAAGTTAAATAACGCATTTCATTTGTTGTGGTCACCTGTAGAGACAAACTCCCACCCAAAATTTATTTTGGATGTCAACATTAATGATGCTTTCTCTTTTTTTTTTTGAGATGGAGTCTCACTCTGTCGCCCAGGTTGGAGTGCATTGGCATGATCTCGGCTCAATGAAAGCTCCGCCTCCCGGGTTCATGCCATTCTTCTGCCTCAGCCTCCCCGAGTAGCTGGGACTACAGGCGCCCGCCACCACTCCCGGCTATTTTTTGTATTTTTAGTAGAGACGGGGTTTCACTGTGTTAGCCAGGATGGTCTTGATCTCCTGACCTTGTGATCCACCTGACTGGGCCTCCCAAAGTGCTGGGATTACAGGCATGAGCCACCACGCCCGGACAATGATGCCTCTCTCTCTCTCACACACACACACACACACACACACACACACACACACACACAGACACACACCCCAAGAGGGTTTAAAAGGTTTATTACTTACATAACTTAAATCTCTGGGACGATCAGGGCAGGACTTTCAAGAAGGTCAAAATATGACCTGAGACAGCATAGAAAGAAAACTGGTTTTGTAACCTAGGGTTCCTGGGTTTTCGGGTACGTACTGTGAAAAAAGTTTCCACTTGTAATGGTTGAACTTTAAGTTCTTGTTGTTTCAAAAAGTGCCTGGAAGATCAGCTTGGGAAAAACAAAAAACTTGTTGGATCCAGAGACGCCTGAGTTGGAGATGAACCACAGCGAAGTTTCTTCACTACCACACTAAAAACACATCCCTGGCAGGAGCCTATCTGCTATTTCTTCTACACATGACGGATGCAGAAGCATGGTGATTGTACCTGCTCTGCCCCTACTCCACCTCTACATACAGCCTAATGAAAGTCCTGTTTTCCCTGTTATTAGAGGTGACACTGCTTTAAGGGACTACCCCTGGTGGGTGTCCGTTTTACTCTTTACAAGTAACAAAATCTCCTTGTTAAGTCCTCCTTGGTTGTGGTTATTGGATTGTCACTGCAAGCAAGTGATTGAATTCACCCTTTTGTGGGTAACAGTTTGGGTTTTTATTGTTAAAGGATGGGGTCCCACAGTTGAGAGTTCCAGGTGGGCAGTGATTTGCATGGTTTTAATTTCCTGGGGGGGCCAAGGAAGGAAAGCTTGCTTATGTTTTTTTAGATGTGGAGAACAAGGAGATGAGTCTAAAAGCTGTCCACAGTCAAACAACAAGAAATAGAATCAGACTTCCCATTCCTACTTCCTGAGATGCGATTTTAAACTGAAATAAGATCAGAGGTCAGAGAACATAGGTTCAAATCTCAGCATAACCACTTACAAACTTTTGACCTAATGAAATGCACTTGATGGCATCCCAGCTGATTTTCTTCCTCTGTAAAATGGAGACAATGTTAGGATCCATGCATAATATGGCAGATGATTAATGGAAATGTTGCACTCAAGGTTTTGATAGTATATTATAGTAAGTGTGTAATCCATCATTGCCTCACCATTGCCTTTCTACCACTACTGTTTTGGCTACAACTACCTCTTACCACTGCTATTTTATCTGACTTTTCTTCACAGAATAAAGTTCAAGATCTGCCTTTTTTTTGGTGTATTTGTCCCCAGATCTGACATTGGGCTGTTCAGGTGGATTTTAAGATCTGGGCTAACAATCCTATTACTAGTGAGAGAGGAGAAAGCAAGAAACGATCAGGAAGACAGGGTGGGTCCTCAGTTTTAGAGCAGGTCCTTGGTTAAATTCTTTCAAACAAAAGAATATCCTGAAAAATCAAGCTGCAGGCACAGATAAGGGAATTTTCCCAGGGGGCTTGCCTAAGACATCCCCACAGGTGGGTAGATGAGAAAGGCTACACAGGAGACTTTCCCACACATGCCTGCAATGGAAAATTTTGTTCCCAGACACATGCACAGTAAGGGGGAACAAAGCAACATGGAGTAACGCAATCTAAGAGCCCACATGCACACTAGGAGGAAGGGGTAGAACTACCAGAAATGCACATCTTATGCAAATGAGATGCCCAACCCCCTATGAGTTTCTTATAAAAGCCTCTGTATCCAAACTTTGAAACAACAACCCATTTTTCCAGAGCTCTTCTCTGTGGCAGAGAGCTATTCTCTGTCCTTCACTTATTAAATTGCTACTCTAAATCTTACCCTTTCTGTGTCCACGTCCTTGATCTGCTTGGCTGTGAGACAATGAACCTCTGGTGTCTGTTTCACTAGGTATATAACCAATGCCTGCTTCACTAGGTATATACCCAAAGGAATATGAGTCATTCTACCATAAAAATATGTGCACATGTATATTCATTGCAGCACTATTTACAAGAGCAAAGACATGAAATCAATGTAAATGCTCATCAATGGTAGACAGGATAAAGAAAATAAATGTATACCGTTAATTTCCATGGTGTCATAAAAATGAATAAGATTATGTCCTTTTCAACAGTATGGATGGAACTAGAGGTCATTATTCTAAGCAAACTAATGCAGGAACAGAAAATCAAATAGCATATTCTTACACATGATGAAAACATCATCATAAGTGATGAGATGATGAGAAAACATGGACACAAAGAAAATACCAGACATCAGGGTCTACTTGAAGGTGTAGCGTGGGAGAAGGGAGAGAACTAAAAAACTATCTATCAGATACTATGCTTATTATCAGGGTGACAAAATAATCTGTACACCAACCCCCCATGAAATGCAATTTACCTATATAACAAATCTGCACCTGTACTCCTGAGCCTAAAAATAGAAGTTTTAAAAAAATTCTGGGCTGGGTATTCTTATTCCCAATGGCTATGTTGACCTCAGCTCTGTCAGAACTTTGTGAGACCTGAACGTGTTAACATCTGACTTCTTGTAGCATATTCCTTCCTGGAAAGGGGGCAACCATGTTATGATACATGTTAAGGGCAGGTCTTTGTTTGCTTGCTGTATTTTACTATTTATATTTGAACAAAACATACTCCCTTTTCTCACAGAGCATCTGTGACTGAAATTTCATGATATTTTAGCTGATGAGAAAATCGATTTCTCAATTGCAAATCCTAGAAGAAGTTTACCTGAAAATAAGTATTTTATTGTTCAGATTTAACGCTCGCTTTTTGGGTCAGATATATTTTATCATTTAGTCTCACTCATTTTATTTTTAATGGTATATAACAATTGTATTTTTCATAAATATGTTCTCAGAGTCAGAAAATTAGGACTTTATTTAGAGGTATTTTTCCCACCTTGGATTTATTTCCTAATGCATTTTATTTATGCTTCTCTTAAGGCAGGAATTCACATATGTGCTTGTCTGCATGGATGATCACTGAACAATACCAAACAATTTGTATTACGTGGTTATCTGTTAAACAAGTAACTTTCTAGCTGTTCCCTAGGAGATTCTGATTCAGTGACTTTTAGAATGGGGCTTAGGACACAGTATTTTAACAAGCACTCAAGGATATTCATAAAACACTGGCCTTCTCCCCATAGATTTTAAGTTATGCGGGATTTATGTTTTCTTCACTACCACAAGAACAAAGGTGTTCTATACCCAGTGAAATTCCTAGTGTTGAGTTTGCATTCTCATGCTTATTGGATTTTTCTGGAGTAAAATAACAGTAATAATCATAGCAATAGTTATAATTCATTATGTTTACTATATATTTCATTCTTTTGGCATATTACTAAATCTTATAGTAAATTCTAATCCAGAATATATGATCCCAAGGTTAGAGATTTGGAAACTGAGGCTTGGGGTAAGGGTAGTAAGTGCCTCAGTTCATGGAGTTGAAAAATAGCTGAATCCGTCTTCATATCCGGTTCTGTCTGACAGCCAAGCCCCTGTGACTTGTGAAGTGGATTGGACATATTTCTCCAGCCACTGCCGCTTGCCCTAGTTAACATTCTCCTTGAACGACCTACAAGGTCTTTAACTTCTCAGTGGCTTAAGTGTCTCTGATGCTCCCGTTTAAAAATCGCAATACACACATACATAATTCAAGCAAACAACTTGACATAGTGGAGTGCATTAGGGCTAAAATAACCCTCCCCTTTTCGACTAGTTTAGAAAACCATCATCATTTTCTAGAAATACTCTCTGGGCTTCATGTGGTGCATGGTACATTGAATTTGTTAGCATTTTGCCAGCTCTGCCATTCAAAAGAAAAAAAAAATCACTCTAGAATCACTGCAAAATCAGCGTTAAATGCAGATTTAATTGGCTTTGCCTCACAAATAACCTTCTTCATGCCAGCTTTATTGTCACGGTTGGAGAAGAGCCTATCTTTGTCATCAATATATCCTTTAGGTCTATTAACAATATTCATAGTGAAAATCCAAGAGGTGTTTACTGATAGGCTAAGGTCTGCATGAGTTGTTTTTAAACTGATTTTTTAAATCCCATCAAGGTTTATCTCCACAGAGAAGTAGATGGACAGATTGATAGATCAATCTGGTTTATCTCTAACATAATCTAATAACAACCCCTTTCTCTGTTTGACTATGTCCCCAAGTTACATTGCTCATATCCAAGGACACCAAACATGCTAAGGTCATTCCAGCCTTTGGCCTTTACTCACATTATTGCCTGTTCCAGGGCCCCCTCCCTATCTCCATGTGGCTGACTTCTGCTCATCCTTTACACCCTTGCCTAAATGTCACCTACTTACCAAGGTCATTTCTGGAATCCTGTCTGGCATGGTCTACTCTTTATTTGTTTTCATTTCTGCTCCTCATTTGTTTCATTTATGTCAAGGGTTGGCAACCTCTTTCTGCAAAAATCCAGGTAGAAATATTTTAGGCTTCACAGGCCCTAAGGTGTCTATCACACTCATTCAACTCTGTCACCATAACCTGAAAGCAGCCCCAGACACTATGTAAAGAAAACCCATGGGTGTGTAACAATATCATTTTATTCACAAAACAGGAAGCTGGTAGAATTCAGCAAGCAGAGGTAATTGGCTGACTTTCTGGTTCATAATACTTACTACAAATTATAGTTGGGACATTTGTTATTTTATACCTGTTTATTATCATAATACTAATTAGAATGACTACTTCAGGAGGACAGTAGGCAGAGTTTAGCTGCACTTCAATTGTACACAGTAGATGCTCAATAAATATTTATTTGAAAGAAGAATGTATTAATCAGTTCAGAGTTTAGCTTGATTTAATATTTAGCCATAATGATCTTTCATATCCTGCAGGATAAAGTCCTAAGTAATTATCATAATACATACTCCAACAAACTCCCAACCTGGTGAGGTGTGTGTGTGTGTGTGTGTGTGTTTTAAGGCATGGTGTCACTCTATCACTCAGGCTAGAGTACAGTGGTACAATCATGGCTCACTGCAACCTCAACTTCCTGGGCTCCAGCAATTCTCCTGCCTCAGCCTCCTGAATAGCTAGGACTACAGGTGTACACCACCACATCAAGCTAATTTATTATTTTTGTAGAGGCTGGGTCTCACTATATTGCCCAGGCTGGTCTTCATCTCCTGGCCTCAAGTGATCCTCCTGCCTAGGCCTCCCAGTGTTCTGGGATTACAGGTTTGAGCCACTATGCCTGGCCAAAATTTTTAGTTTGAGGACTCACTACCTCTTTCACTATCACAGGACAAAAGCTGTAGCTTAGTCATTCATTTACTCTTTCATTTAGTATTTCATGTCCAATAAAAATATGCTACACACTGTGCTAGACACTAGGCTAAAATGGAACATGAACTATACACAGCCACTTACTTTTGGAGTTTATAGCCCGATGTTGTCTCAAAGTACATGGGAGCTCACTTCTCTATGTTTTGCATGCTGTTCAGCATGATTTCCTGTGTCTGTAAGTCTCAGCTCTCAGATCCCATGAGTAATCTCCCACTGGTGCCTCTCAATTTAACTGAATAATCTCTCTGACTCTCTCTCAGTCCATCCCTCCATTCTCTGTGTTCCTGTAACACTCAGTTCCTATTGACTTCTCATTGAGCCATAGCCACTTCTCTAAGGACCTGCCTCCTTCAATTCACAATGATTTCTGGTAAACCCAAGAAAACAAGTGATACAAGTCTGACATTCTTCTTTGTACCACCAGGGCCAAGCACAATGCCTAGAATACAGAAAGTACCAAATAAATATTTGATGGATGAACCAGTTTTTACATTCTACCCAGAGACTTAAGTAGTGCCAAGTATTTGTGGGCTGAATTCAGAAGAATTTAACTTGGATCCTATAAAAAAGTACTTGGATTATTACCAAGTATCTTTTTCTTTCTTTTTTTTTTTTTTTTTTTTTGAGACGGAGTCTCGCTCTGTCGCCCAGGCTGGAGTGCAGTGGCGCAATCTCGGCTCACTGCAAGCTCCGCCTCCCGGGTTCACGCCATTCTCCTGCCTCAGCCTCTCCGAGTAGCTGGGACTACAGGCGCCTGCCACCACGCCCGGCTAATTTTTTGTATTTTTTAGTAGAGACAGGGTTTCACTGTGGTCTCGATCGCCTGACCTCGTGATCCGCCCGCCTCGGCCTCCCAAAGTGCTGGGATTACAAGCGTGAGCCACCGCGCCCAGCCGTATCTTTTTCTAAGAGTCAAATATCTTTGAGTTAAAAATCATCAAATACTAAATGATTTCAGATATTATATTTTATAAATTTTTAAAATGATATCGTATTCAAAATCCAGGGTTTTAACTGGAGTAACAAGTGGAAACTTGACTAAGGTGAAAAATGTATTAAGGGAAAAATTATATATGATGCTTTCCAATAGTGAAACTGACCTGGTGCCATGTTCTCTGGTACAGAAATGGGTCATGCTACTTTTATTTCAAATACATTATATTTTAAAAACTTTCTGCATAGAATAAAAAATTCCACTGATTCTTTTGATGTATCTATTTGAAGGTTTAAATTCTAAACATGCGAAACTATAAAACTTTTAAAAGTCAAAATGATCCTTTAGAAAAACCATAAAATAATAATTCTACATAATGGCTTTGAAATATTTTTATTGAAAAGCTGTCAGATCTGTACAAAATAAGAACCCTGGACCTATGCAAATCATCTCAGCCTTAGAATATGAAATACTTTTACAAATAAAATGACAGGGTTTCAGAGAAAGCACAGGTTGGTTTTAAAGTAAGTGACAGAAGGGTTGTATATGGCATGAGAACCTTCTGAAATGGAGTTTTTATGTATCCTCACTGAATTTGCAGCAAAGCATCCCAGAAAGACAAGTATTTTAAAGCAAGTGGCAAGGTTGAAATTTTTCTAACTTTCCTTTATCTATTTTCACTTTTCCCAGAACATATGTTTCACAATAGTTTTATTAGCAAGTGGAGAAGACGTCACTGTCCAAAATCTGTGGTGTGATTAGCGTTATTGAATGGCAGGTTTTGTGTTACTTATGTTTATTTTATGCCTTCCCAAACCATCTGTTTCCTTGCGCTGTCTTATTCAGATAATGAGAAACAGTGACAGTAAAGGTGCACATTGCCACTACAGTGCTAATGGTTTCTGACATTTTGGGTTTGGGTTTCTGTTTCTCTGAGTGTCATAGGCAAAGCTAAATAACATGGTCACTCTTAGGAAACAAAGCCTAGAAATAATTCATGCCTTCATTTGACTCAATTTTATTGACTATTTACTCTGCTTCAGGTATTAGACAAGGAACTGTGGTTACCAAGATGTATAAAACACTATTGCTACCCACAACAGTCTAGTGGGGAAGAATGGCATGAAAACAATGTCCTATGACAAGACTAAAACCAAATTAGGATAAAAGTATGATGGCATCAGGAAGTGAAAGTAAAAGCATTCATCCTAAGAATGCACTGGAGTCTTGAATTGAGTCCTGAAGCATTAAATTACAAATATAAGAGGCAGGAAAGCTGCCAGGGAGTACTTCAGGCTAAAGCACCTACATTAACCATGGTATCCACAGAAATGCGAGAGTTTGTTTTTGAGCAATTTTAATTACTTGCATTTGGCTGAAATACAGGATATGCCTGGGAAAGCAGGCGAGAATGAGGCTACAACTTGGTAACAATCGCTAGTACATCTGGAGCTCTTGGTTCATGTCATATACTGTTCACCCATTTTCTCATTTCATATTCGCATTAAATTGCAAGACTGGAACAATTTTACTATTTATCTTATTTAGCAGATTAGAAATCTGAGTTCTAGAGAATTTAGTGGCATGTTAATTCAGTTGGTGAACCCATAGAACATTCAAACTGGATGATCCTGGAGTGTGTAGTAAAGGGACTATTTTTCAAGCTGTGAGCACAGTTTAACCAGTGGTCCTCAAAGTGTGGTTCCCTAGACCAGCACTATCAGCATCACATAAGAATTTGTAAGAAATGCAAATTCTCAGGCCTTATCCTAGAATTACAAAAATCTCAATTTCTGGGAATAAGGTCCAGCAATTTCTCTTCTAAAAATCCCTCTAGGTGATTCTGATGCACTCTGACATTTGAAAACCATGGGTTTAGGGAAGTCAACATGGATGGTACAGTACCATGGGGCTAGTAATATGGAAAAAGATGCTATGATCCTTAGGCCATAAAGAAGAGAAGGCAATTATCAGAACCCAGGAAAAGGAAATAGGAGAGGTCTATCTAATTGGAGCTGTGATCATCAGTAGACAGGCACTATCAACCCGTGCAGCCCAGCAGACAGGGTGTACTCTCTGGGTGTCCTGAGGAGGTCCTGCATGTGGCTTTCAATGGCCAAATCCAAGTGACACTGCAGGGCTGGGGAGCTAGGTGGCTCCAGAGTCCAGGGGAGCTAATTGGCAGAGCAGGTGAAGGCTGATGTATAGATTCGGAGGGTTAAACAGAAAATGCCTATCACACTTCCCCAGGATGATGAGGAGGAAGAGGTGAAGGCGCATTTTAAACCCAGGCAAGGTAACTTTGGAGCCCTATTCTTAACAACTATACCATGCAACCTCTAAGTAAGAGTAGGTAGGACTCAGAGCATGAACCTCTAAGCCAGGCTAAGTAGCTGGGAATGGGCCCTATAAGCAATACAGACCCTAAAGGAGTTTTAGGCGGGGGAGACACGATATTATTTATTTATGCATTTTTTTTGTTTTTTACTATAGTTTGGAAAAGATTACCCTCATAAGATTACTTTTAGGCTAGAGGATGGAGAAGGGTGTGAATGGTTGATAAATATTTTGTGCTAATCCAGCTAAGATAAGAATTCAGGCTCCAGGAATGAAAATGGAAAAAGAGTCTAATTTATTAAAATCTACAGAATTTTTTTGTTAAAATCTACAGGTGAGTTAGATGCAGGCATGGGAAGGAGTCTAAGATGCTTCCCAGATTTTAACACAGGTGGCAGAGTAAATTTATGGTGATTTTCTTATTATTATGTGTTTTTTCCCTGTTACTTATTTTTTTAAATATATTTCATTTTGCTGCTATATGTGCTAGGAGCAGTGGGAGTTGTCTACTAGGTTGTCACATATAAAAATTTAGAATTTATAGAATAAAATGAAACCAAAGATACAGACTGAGAGTTACCAGAATATACATACTTGTTAAAGACAAGCAAGGGTATATGTACAAGATGAAGAGCCAAGATTCAACTGAAGGGGAAGCTAAATTTAAGTAAAGAAGAAGAACTTTGGGAAATGTAAAGAAGAATGATAATGGTAACAACAATATTAGCAATAAAATTGTATTGAAAGCAGGTAGCATATAATACATATTTAGTACATACTATGCTAAGCATTTCCTAAGCATAATATTATTTAAATTATATTTTTAAAAGTACATGATGGATGCTAATAGTAAGGTTACTTAACAGATGAAAATAATGATGCTTAGGGAACATAAAGAAATTGTCCAAGAGTATGTGGCTGGTAACTTGATAAATGGACATTCAAACCCAAGTCTCTGCTTACTGAGTTCAGAAAACCCACCGTTTATTTTCAGAAATAGACAAGCAAAAAAAAAAAAAAAAAAAAAACATGTAAAGTAAACCACAGTTGGTAAGATTTTCAAACAAAAGGACATTTTAAGAAGGCTTAACAGTATTAATGTTTCTGATATAAGGACAAATAGTATTTAGGACTCTGTGCACTGAGGAATAGATTCAGAAGGGTTCTAAAAGGGTAATGAAGAACACAGCTAAACAGAGTGATTGGCATGAAAGAACGCAGAAACTTCAAGTTTTCCACTAGGCATTCAATAACTTGGCAGTAAATCAAGGGAAGAGATGCAGCAAAAACTACTAGGATTCAGGGTTAAAAAAATCATTGTTTTGTGGATCTTTGTTGGTATTAAAATGGAAAAAGAAAATAAGTTATAGGTCAGAGAAAGGAAAAATGAAGAGTGAAAAAACATATAGAAGAAAAATGGAAGATCTGATACCTAAGATGATAAAGAAAATGGAGAGTTCACAGTTTCTTGGATGAATTTCCTTTGGATCTGGGCACATCACAGTTACTGAGAGAGGCAGAATGTTGTTGAGGATAGAAAACCCTCCCTCCCCGCTCTCCTAGCTCCTGCCAGCCTCCAGGGCCTTGCACGATTAGTGAACCATCCCTAACATGGAGTAATTCACAAAGTAGATGAAATGCTGAAATCCCATGGTTCTAAATAGCACTATCTTCAGAGCAGCATTTCAACCATGGCAGGAAACATCTATTCCTGAAATGGAATTGTCTTTATAGTTTGGCAAAATAACTGGTCCCACAAAAATTTAACTGCAAGATTTTCAGAATAGAGGTCTCCTGTAGAAGATGAATTAGTATCTCAGTCATGGAGACAAAAGCAGAATCCCAGACCTAGGGAATAAAACAGACTGGCCAGAGATGAGTCTTCACACCTTAACAACTTTCGCCATTTAGCTGTTCACTGTTGGAGGGAGAGTTCCAAAGACATCTTTCTGATGTGTGCCTAACCCTGGGCAAGGTACAGAGCAGACCAGAAGAAACTAGAATTAGAAATAAAATTCATTTTTAAGATGTTAGATTGGAGGCTTGGTTAACATGCTCAACACTTGGAAAGAGGAAGAAAATGTGTAGAGTCACATGGTGATCTTTCATCCAAAAAGAACGTGGGAAATCAACAAAAATAGTGAAAGAAACTTTGAATACTTTGAAAGAAACAGTGAGCAGCAACTTGTACTGTGAGTCAGACAGAAAGCTGTAAGTCTCCAGAGCCTGAATAGGAGAGAGACTATCTCAGTGACACACATTCCCACTGGGGAGCTGGCCAGTGACCTCACTGCCCAAAGCAATCTGCAGATTCAATGCAACTCCTGTCAAGAAACCAATGTTATTATTCACAGAACTAGAGGAAACAATCTAAGATTTGTATGGAACCAAAAAAGAGCCCAAATAGCCAAAGCAATCTTTAGCAAAAAGAACAAATCTAGAGGTATGTCACTCTACCTAACTTCATCTGACCTAACAAGGTTATAGTAAGCAAGACAGCATGAGACTGGTGTAAAAATAGACTCATAGACCAATGGAACAGAACAGAGAAACCAAAAATAAAGCAAAATGCACACAACTATCTAATCTTTGACAAAGCAGGCAAAAATATCCACTAGGAAAAAAAATTCTATTCAATAAATTGTGCTGGGAAAATTGGATAGCCACATGCAGAAGAATAAAACTGAATCCCTGTCTCTCACCATATACAAAAATTAACTCAATATGGATTAAAGACTTAAGTATAAGACCAAAACATTAAACATTCTAGAAGAAAATTCATGAAAAACTTCTCAGGATATTGGCATAAGAAAGAATTTATGACTAAGACTCTGAAAGCAAATCCAACAAAAGTAAAAATAATAAATAAGAATTAGTTAAGTAAAAGGCTTCTGTGCAGCAAAATAAATAATCAACAGAGTAAATAGCCAACCTACAGAATGGAAGAAAATATTTGCAAACTATACCTCTGAAAAATGACTAGTACCAAGAATCTACAAGGAACTCACATCAGCAAGAGAAAAAAAAAACAATCCATTTAAAAAATAGGTAAATGACACGAAAAGACATTTTTTAAAAGAAGATATACAAATGTCCAACAAACATATGAAAAAATGTTCAACATCACTAATCATCAAAGAAATGTAATTTAAAACCATAATGAGATATCACCTTACTCCAGTCAGAATTAAAGTCAAAAAACAATAGATGTTGGTACGGATGCAGTGAAAAGGGAACACTTATACACTGTGGGTGGGAAGGTAAATTAGTACAATCTCTATGGAAAACCATATGGAGTTTTCTCAAAGCACTAAACTGTACCATTCAATCCAGCCATCTTGCTACTGGGCATCTACCCAAAGGAAAAGAAGTCACTATATCAAGAAGACATCTGCATCCATATGTTTATAGCAGCACAATTCACAATTGCAAAGACATGGAACCAATCTAACTTTAGCTGAGGAGCAGATAAAGAAAATGTGGTATATGTATACCATTGAAGACTACTCATTCTTTTTTTTTTGAGACACAGTCTCACTTTGTCACTCAGGCTGGAGTGCACTGGCACAAACTCAGCTCAATGCAACTTTTGCCTCCTGGGCTCAAGCAATCCTTCCACCTAACCCTCTCAAGTAGCTGGGACTATAGGTGCACCACCGTGCCTGGATAATTTTTTTTTTTTTTGTATTTTTTGTAGAGACGGAGTCTCACTATGTTGCCCAGGCTGCTCTCGAGCTCCTGGGCTCAAGCAATCCTCCCACCTTGGCCTCCCGAAGTGTTGAGATTACAGGTGTGAGCCACCATGTGCCTGACCTTATTCATTAAAACTGAAATAATGTCTTTTTTAGCAACTTGGATGGAGCTAGAGGTTATTATCCTATGTGAAGTAACTCAGGAATGGAAAACCAATTACCACATGATCTCACTGGTTAAGTGGGAGTTAAGCTCTGGATAGACAGAGGCATACAGAGTGGTATAATTGCCTTTAGAGATTCAGAATCAGGGAGGGTAGAGGAGGGTTCGGGTTAAAAAACTACCTCTTGGGTACAATGTACACCATGCGGGTGATGGTTGCATTAAAAGTCCAGGCTTCATCACTATACAGTTTATCCGTATCACTGAAAACCACTTGCACCCCTAAATCTATAAATTAAAAAAATAAAAAAATTAAAAAGAAATAAAATGCAACATCAGGCCTTCAAATAAAACTTGTGGAAAAAGTACCCCATTGGTTCCTTCTCTAGGAACTCCATATTCCCTACAACTGAACACAAAATTCAACATTTTCAACACAAGTACTTTGACCATTAACATACAATATATTTGAGCCAGATGATTTTGGATTTCATCTTTGGAATACAAAGCTACTTACTAATTTGAAATGTATCAGTTTGAATTCGTAAGAAACAATCATACTTTTAAACGAAACACAATGTTAAAATATTTGCATAACGTTGGCCCTTAAGAGAGAAAGTAGAGGAAATTTACAAGTCCAAGTCCATATCTGTCATTGACTAATTCTGTGACCCTGGGCAAATAGCACAAGCTTTCTGTTTGTCATTCTTATCACTTGTAAAACAGAGATACTAGTAATAGCAATTTTACAAAGACTTTTTTGAGATGAAATAATATAAAGTATATGAAAATGGCCTGGGCATAAATCTGCAGAAAATAAAATAGGTTTTTGATAAAGGTGCATTGGGGTGAATCCCATGATTTAAAAATTCTCCTGGGAGGATGACTAAGAGATTGACTGGAAGAGGCAAAGAAAGAAAAGAAAGAACTGCCAAAACACCCTAGCTTCCTGAGGGTGAGCTCCTGGGAAAAACATCTATTTATAGTTAGAACCATTTTTTAAAGTAATAAGATTCTAATGATTGATTAAAAGAAAAAGAAATCATCCAGAGATGAACGTTTATTACTAGAATTTAACTGGGTTGACATTTGAATAATTCAGATGATTACGGGTGAAGACCTGCAGACCAAACTATTCCTCAAATATCCCCGGAGGAGGAGGCCAAAAAAGGGAAGTCAGTGCTACAGCTACTAAGCAGATGAATTGATCTGGTTGGTATTATATCAAGAACACTCATGGCAAAGGTCAAGGCAGATGACAAACCACAGGAATCGGATTTAGGGCAAGAAACAGAGTGCCTAAAATGTATGACGAAAGCAAAACATTTCATCCAGTTAGGAGAAGGGATAACTAGATATTGCTCTTAGGCAGTGACCCAGTTTTTGGCCAGAATACCAGAAAAGACTAGATCCCAGTTACTCAGACTGAGGAGCAAGATCAAAAGGAGAGCAGACACTCCTTACTTGGAGGTCCTTGAGTTTCTAGTCTGCAACAGGACTAACTCAGTATGTGAAAGTCATATTTCCCTAGAATGGGGCAATTAGATGATCACACTCATCTGAAATTTGTGATGACATTATTTTGTGAGTCCTCCTTATGGTATTGCAACACATTGCTTACAATAAACACTACTGTTGAGAGAATCTGGAGAAATTTAGTTACATGGATTTGAGCTACATGTATTCTCTCATTCCTATTCACTCCTTGTGACTTGTATTTGTCGTATTATGTATTTTTACTAAAACACAAACTACTCTTAACCTTAACTGTAATATATTTTCACTCTAATAAAGAGAGTGCAAAATAAAACCAGGACATTGCACATCAACTATAATAAAGATCCGGATGAAAACACTCAAGATAAAATAATTATCTTGTTCCTCTCCATGACGAAAACTATATAAATTATAATGCTTAGCTTTCAACAAAATTAGGGCCAACTTGGAGGTGAGAAGGTGGCCGTAATGTGGCAGAACACTTAATTTCATTTTTCACCATGATTTTGAATGTCTGTTCTCAATAATATTTCCTCTTAGTCCCGTTTTCTTATCCTCATTTTGTTTTTTATTATTTTATTATATGGTTTTTTTTTGTTTAGTTGGTTGTTAAAATGCACTTTAAATCTTTAGGGGGTAGTATACAAATAAATACTACTAAATAAAAAAGATACATTGATAGTTTTATTCTTCTTGATATTAAAAGCATAGTGACTGATGGTAGCATTCCCCTGGGTGAGGGAGTGAGGTGGTCATTTGAGTAGCATTTGTACGAGGAAATGATATGGTCCTCACATTGTAAGAACAGTAAAGAAAACAAAGAAAAATAATCGTGAGGTTGAGGCATTAACACAACCACAGCAGCTCTGACATTAGAATGAAATGTAAAGAAAATCAAGTGAAAAAAATGACTTTCCTTGCAATAATTTTTTTCATTTATTTTCTCTCTAAGCTGTAAGAAGATATCTAATTTCTAGTTAAGTCCCACTGAGAGATCTTCAACTCCAAACCCCAAGAGGGGGCAGTATTGTTTAAACACCTTAAAGTGGTCCTTGTATGAACTTCGGTGACCACTCCTTTTGACAAAAAAGAAAAAATCACCAATCTAATTTCAAAAGCGGATAAGAATGTAACCTCTACTGAGCTTCATCAGCCACACCTCAGGTTGAAAAGTAGTGCCCATTTCACTGTCTTTGAAGAAGTGGTGCAAAGGGCTGCAAATGACTATGTAGGTGGCTGGAAAATTGTAGGCAGGTATTCCTCTGTTGACCCAGGGCCCAATGCCCAAGACTTGAATATGAAAATAGGGGGAAAATTGTAAATGAAAGACTCAGCAGCCAACTGGAGTCCTGAGTTAAAATCATGTCCAGTTTCGAGGAAAAGCAATTAATCTGAAATCACTTCTTATTCTTAGCTGGCTCCCTGAGTATGATTCAATTAAATAGAAACTCAGTGGCAAGGTGTTATTAGAACCATGACTTATTCTTCACAAATTCCATTGGCCAAACCTGAGCATGTTATTTTCATAGGTCACTGACAACAGGAATGCTTCCACAGGAAACAGTCTCAGGGTCGGGATAATAGGTCTCATGAGGAACAAGTGAGGGGATTTTGTAATTTTTCATAGAAAAGAGATGAGGAAAGTTCTTCTCAGCATTGGAGCATCATCAAAGAGAGAAGCAAATTGTCCAGGGACATGCTGCTAGTGATGGCAAAACTAGAAACAAATTATAGAATTACGAAAAGAAACATAGAAGTTATCTTTCATTCAAATCAATGAAAGATAACTCACTCAATGCACTGTGACATGCTGATAGTGAAATGCACATCTCTGGTGAGTGATCTGAAGCCAGGGATGCAAGAGAATGCTTCCCACCTCCACACGGTGATTGCAGACTCCAATGCAACTGGGCTGGAGGCAGTCCTCCCCATAATGCCTATAATAATCTCCCCTTGATTGTCTCAGAGACTAAATATATTCATTAATACAAAAAGGCAAAATTTGCTTTTATCAAAAAGACTTCATTATTCACTCAGGAATAGAATGAACCAGAAGAAAATGGTTTTTCTGGTTTGAGTTAGTGTTCTTTATTGTTGGGTATCAATTGACTCCCATTTTGTATGTGAAAATAACTTTCAGCCTCATTCCAGTTGTTCTTAACAAAGAGAATTATGGGCAGCCTCAGTTTGGTAGAACTTTCAGCCTATTCAATAAAGAAATTGGTAAGGAAAAGAACAGCATGGCTCTGGCGTAGGAGGGAATGTGCCACTTTCTCTGTGCATCCTGACCTTCATCCACACTACAACTAATTATATTTTTACAACATTTTACAAATGACCCTGGCCATCACTAGCAGCACACCCTTGGACAACTTCCTTCTCTTTGTTGACTTTCCAATGTTGAGAGCAACTTTCCTTTTATTTTTCTGCATTGAGTATTACACTATACATGAAGTACAGAGAAAAAATAGTGTTCCAGCCCTTCCTTTAGAGAGGGCTGTATGTGCAGACACAAAATTTCTGCAGAAAATCATTAAGATTGTAAGTAATAGGTAGTGCCTTGTCTTCACTGTATCTCTGTTTTCCCATCTGTACACTGAGTGTGGATCATATAATGTTTAAGATCTTTTCCAGTGCTGAAGGGGTCTCTGTGACTGGTCCTTAATCTTCAGCTACCTGGAGCTATCACTTACCCTCTCTTGAAAAGGTGGGTTTCTCAAGACATCAGTAGAATCTCACTGCAGCCTACAGGCACGTGATAGATCAAGGGTTCTCCACGGGTGTTGAAAGCTTCCTGTGTGTTCGCAACAATAAACATCCCGCCCCAACAGTTGACTTATGTCTGCTTTTTAAACAATTGCAACAGATGGTTGACACTTGAACAGAATGTATAATTAGCTTTGCAATCTAACACCTCATTCTTACTTGCTCTTTCTCAAAGGAGAGAAGCTGTGCCTTATGCCATTGGGTCTAATCTGTTAGCTTAATCAGAAGCAGTGCTATGTAAGTTCTCAGGAGACATGGGCTGTGGGAGGATTCCCAATCCCAGCCTTTTGAGGACATGAAAAGAAGCTGGGAGGGGGTGTAGAGAGAAATCTCAGTACTTTTAAAAAAACTCATGCCTCATTCTCATCTGTGTTCCAAAGGAGGAAAGTTTTTATGCCTTTTTCTCTTCTTTCTCCCACCTCATCTCCCTCAGCCTCTGCTTCTTCATCTGGGATAATGATTCCTAACACGGAGGCTGCTCTGACTACTAAATGAAATAATACCTCTAAATGCCTAGCAGAGAACCTGACACATGGCAGACACTCCACAAAGAAATGATATAGTTCCCTCACTATAGAGAAACTCCAGGGACATCAATTCCTATTGGTTTCAGCACTGTTAATGTGATTAGAGTCCCTGAATCCAGCCACTCAACGCTTCACCTTTCTCAAACCTACTTTCAAGGAGGAGGCTCCGTCTGTGTTTGCCTTTCTCTTCCATGGCATCTTCTCTGCAAATGTCACTTCTCTACTTTCTTAGCCAAGACATCTCCTATGTTGGCACCAGCCCCTGGAAGTTAAGAAATTCTTCTACCTTCTTTTAATCAACCATCCTTATTCCCTATCAGAACCTATTCCAGATTCCACTATCTTTACCTTTCTCTGAGTCAAAACTCTTAAATCAAATATGCCACTCCCTACAAAGTTTTAATTTATAGACTAGAGCTATCACTACCCTATTTGTTATTTTTATGATCAATTTATGGGGATTTTCATATGCAACCATCTCCAGCTTGTCAGAGAACTATGTTGTTTCAGAGAAAAGAAGAAAGGTCTACGAGTGGAAGGCACAAAGTTGTCAAAAAATGGAACTTGGCATCTCAGAAGAGAATAACTCTGCTTCACTTAAAGTACAAAGCCCCCAGACATGGTGGTGTGTGTCTCTGGTCCCAGATACTCAGGAGAATGAGGCAGGTGGATAGCTTGAGCCCAGGATTTCAAGACCAGCCAGGACCACAAAGCAAGACCCTATCTAAAAAAAAAAAAAAAAGAAAAAAGAAACCTGTATCCTAAATCCCTCAAATGTCTCTTCATTAGAGAAATACTTCATTTATTGTGGGAAAGATTACATGTCATCACTGGCCATGCTAAGATTTGGTAATTCAATGAACTTTATACCACTCAGAAAGCAAATGGTTCATTCCTTTAAGAAATTTAAATTCTTTAGGGAAATGCTAAGAAAGTGCAATCTAAAATAATTTACAAAACCCAAAGAAAAGAAATTAGACAATAGAAAATATGTACAAAGTTAATTGGAATGTCTTAAGAATTGAATTGCCATAGAAAAGAAATGTATTTTTATTGAGCTTTATGCTAAGTAATTCATATACTTTGCATACAAGCAATATAGTAACATATGCAATGCTTTTAGCACAGAGAATGTACATAGTGAATGCTTAGTAGGGGCTGACTCTTATTATTACTTCAATTTCAGAAGCATTTCTGTTTTGCAGATAAAGAAAATTGGGCTTGAATATTTGGGCAGCCAGGCAAACTTCACAAAAAGACAATGTGACAAAATCAGGATTTCAAATGAATCTGTCAGTCGTTAAATCCCATCCCTTTTTCTTGCTATGCTACATGACTTGCTATTGAAACTAGGAGGGCTTTTCTTTAAGAGAATGCCACATTGGTTATTCACGACCTATCTGAGTAGAGACAAACATAATTTCATTACAGGTAGAGGACACTTGAGTTCTGCTTCAAGTTATACTTAAGCTCATTGTAATAATTTTAGTGTGCCTCAGATTCATTCACTCATTTAACAAATGTTTAATAGGCATCCACCTCTGTGTCAAGAACTATTCTAGGCACTAAGGGTACTATGGAGAAGAAAGTAGACATTTATCCAAAACACAAATACATGGAGTGAGCTGAAATATCTACTTCTGCTCAAAACCTTTGACTCAGAATAATAGCTCTATTCCTGGTCAGATAATTGTACTCATTTTTCTTGAGCATAAATTCTGTATAAGACTTCATAGGTATTGTGATACAATGATAAAATCTTTGGCTTCATTTATTAAAGTATATACATAATCATAACAGAAAATTATAAAATATATGACATAAAGACATAATTACCCATAATTGCAGCATCTTAAGACAAAAAGAACTTTAGTATGTTTGAATGTTTTCCAAATTAAACTCCCCCACACACATATTTAAAATTTATCAGTAACTCTACATACATATTGTTTAATGATTTATTTTTAGGCATAATTTAATATGCATAAAGCATAAGATCAAAGACATTTACAGTACCCCAAAAGGCTTCCTTTTGACCCTTCCAGTCAAAACCTTTTCCAGAGATAAACCACTAAACTGATATCTATCACCATATATAAATTTTACTTGTTCTTGAACTTCATAAAATTGAATTATATAGGATGTACTCGTTCTTGACTGACTTCTTCTGTGTAACATTTTGTTACATCTTACTTTTAATCTAGCATTACTTAATAAATGGTTCCTTCATCAAATTTCATTCAATAGAGATTCATGTGTTACCAATCAGGTGACAGGTACTGGCTTAGAGACCGTTTGTTCAGGGATATTCGCAATCCCCATTATGATTAAATAATATAGCAAGACTCTAGCAAATGAAATAAAAAGAACATTTTAAAAAGCTCATATCATGTCACTATAAAGACAAAATAAATCATTGGTTTAAAGGGTTTGATTCAACAAAGCCGTTTTAACAGTGGTGGTGGTTGTAATCATTATTATTTTATTATATTGAGAGAGAAAGGAAATTGTGGTATAACTATGAAAATGCTTAAACAATCAAAGTGTTAGTAAAATAAGTCAAATCTATGTCAAGTCTATGTGTTAAAACTTCATTCATAAGTGAAAAGCCCTGGTATGTTTAATTTCATCACTCCAGATATTCAATTCAGTTGACCATTTGTGTAAGAATTTCCTGTTTTTAAAATTATGTATTGTTTATATGGTAACATCTATAAGATTTTATCAGATTCATTAGTTTTTTTTTCTTCTTCTTTTAAAAGCGTGTGGCTGGGCAGAAATGACTGCAACAGCTATATTGTGGAATTTGGTTATGACTTCAGTTTGTTCTGAAACCTTCTGTAAGAAATCAGCTGTCAAAGTGGACCCACAGATAATATAAAAGTGTGATTTTTTTCTATTTGTCTAGTAAGCCCCAAGAATACAAGTAAGAAGAAGTTTAAAAGTTATTATGATAAACTTGCCCCTTTCATTTAGCTCAGTAACTGCACTTGGACAGATAACCTCTTCTACCTGAAAAGTGCCAGGTAGTTTGAACATTCTCATTTTCACCGAGGAACTGTTATGGTTTTCATCCCAAAGTTAATCAGTAGCCAAAAAAGTATGTTTGAACAGTTTTTCTGGCCTTATTTGTTTTTGCTTTCCACCTCCAAAACGAACGTATTCTAGTTGTGAAAATAACCCTTCACTGAAATCAATGGTGATCAGCCCCATTTAATCATTTCCCAGGAGACATTTGCCACCTCTTTTCGTTTCTGCTGCTCCCAATTCAGAAATAAAAACTCCCAGTATTCTCTCCTCCTACTTCTTTAGTAACTAAAACGTGGTCACATGACCTGGCTTCTCTGTGGCAAATCAGTGTTTTTGCTCAGGACTTGGAATCTTCAGTGAGTAATGAGAAAGGTGTAGACACTTCACAGTTTATTTTGAAATGGAGGCAGCAGCATCTCTTTCTTGGGAGGAAAGGCAGAGCTAGAAGCAGGAATGGGATCTGTATTTCCTCTGGCCAGCCTCCTCTGGTTCACTCGCCTCCCTGTGCATTTGCTGATATCCTTCTATTTGAACATTTTTCTTTTTGAGTTAACTGATTGTTTCTCATTGTTCACAAACAAAAACTTAATACAAATATTTCAACTTTAAAAGAAGAGTCAAAATAGCAGTATATGCTGCCAAATCTTTCTACTCGGGAGGATATGCATTTTCAATGTTTTGCTGGAACAAAAATGATTAAGACACAGTTCTTGTCCTTGACTTCTAGAATTTTTTTTTACCCAACTTGTATTATACACACACACACACACACACACACACACACACAGGCTGAGTTTAATTTACCCATTATTTGTTGACGTTAACACAGTATTGGCCAAATTTCTAATGTACATGGTACGATGTGAAATGACATATATAAGTGCATGACAATAACTGCTCTTCATTTAAAAAATGAAAGAATATTTTTATACAAGTATTACGTGATAGAAATTTATTCTCAGTTACACAGTTCAAGATGAAAGAATATAAATATTTTGTAAAAATCCAAGTATATTACTACTTGATGGTAGACACTAGCTACCTAAATTTTGATATTATAATAAAAACATGATTAACATCAGCGATGGAGTTATAAACACAAAACTTTTCTGTAAATTTTTCCTTCATAATAAAAACAAGTAGTGATTCTAAAGCAGTGCTGTGTTAAACATCAATACTTATTTAAATCCAGCCAGTGTGTGCCAGTGTGTATATCTATACATGTATACAAAATTCATACCTTTTGATCAAATAAAAAACATAATTGAATATTTGAATAAAGATGACTTGATGTGGACAAATGCAGTTCCTCTAGGAACTAACTATAACCCAATTTAACATTTATAAAACCGCACTTTGTTATGGTAAGCCCTAGGTGTGCATGGGAAGAAATCCCCACAGCATCTGTCAAGTGGGTGCTTCTGCCCAGGATTCAAAGAGTCAGTGAGTGATACAAAGATACAGAGACTGTGCAAATCCATAGTAAAGGTTAGAAGCATGTGTTATGACATGACACAAAGCATAGATTCCTTGAGGCCCAGCTCTGCCCACTTTGATACATCACACACATCTCTCTGGTGTTGCAATTACAATCTTGAGTAGGTTATCCCGTAACCCCTTTGATCTCAGTTTTTTCATTAGTAACATGGAAATACATTACTATTTCTAATTTATATGCTATTTGTGAGGATTAAATGAGGTATCTGACACAGAGTGTTTAACCCAGTGTTTATCATATAGGAGATGCTTTGGAACTGCTGGATGTTATTAGTATCAGTGTCACTCATTTTCTTGTTGTTATCCATTCTTTTGTCAGTTACTAATCTTAATTTTTCTTACTCTGCAATTTATTATTACAAGAAAATAGTCAGATTTTAGAGAACCTGAAAGATAGTGAATATCTAAAAGAGAGATAGCCCACAATTTTATTTAAATAAATGGTGTTACACCTAATTGCAAGAGTTCAAATTTATCATAGCCCAGTGGTCATCACTAAATGTGCCAATATACACAAGGGAGATTCACGAAATAAACTAGAGTTTTCAATAGTTAACACAATCCAGATTGATCAATGTGTTAGCAATGATTGTTTCTACCAGATGACGTCAGTTCTAAGTGAAAACTAAGTGAACAGTAGCAATTAAGAATCAACATTTTGGTTCAGATATGACCATATTCTGCTAAAATTTTCTCTTGGGTAGCATGGCCTCCATGAATGACTTAAAATGCAGTATTTTTCATGAAGGAGAATTGCTGACAAGCTAATAGGTATTAACATAGAATAGGGTCAAACTTCAATTCATTTTTTTAGTTAAATTTTATGCAAAAAGAAAATTGGAGTTTCGGGCAAGTCAGAAAGAGGTGCATTGGTCCTGTTGGACATCGGCATTGTGTATCCAACCCCTTCTAAATTCCAGTGATCAAGTGGAGTTTGCTATCTCCTTAAACATTTCTGGAAGGACTTTAAAATAAATAGGACATGATGGCCCCAGCAAGGGGGTAAAAGGCACTTGGTAGATAATTAACCCTAAAAGGCAAAATTCAGTTTGACAAAAAGATGTTAGAAGCATCATCACTTCTTGTTTGGGTGACTATTTTTCTTTCAGTTCACTCTAAACACTCCTTTTTTTTCTATAAAGCTGAAAATATTTTTGATTGGAGCCAAAGCTCCAAATATCAAACCTATGTATGAGACGTTACAAATCCTTCATTCTTATAGAATAGCTGAACATACATATACACACACATCAAGAGATATTTTCAGTGATAAAGTGGACTAAGAAATAAGTGATAGATATTTTAAAAAGTTGACTCTAAGCCTAAAATTATTTTTCTCACTGTTATAAATGAAGACACTGATGATAAGAGAGGTTAAATAAACAACTCTCCCAAGATCTGGCTGCTATTAAATGTCAATGAGAGGATTTGAACCGATTTTGGCCTGATTTAAGAAGTGTGACTCATTATTCTATACACCTGTCAATATGTACAGATGTGTATCTGCTTGAATATTCTCTAAAAAATATCACAACATTAATTAAGACAACATTAAGTCAGTTGATAGAATCTCAAGAAATAATATCTACTTAATCATAATTTTAAAATTTATCTTTTTATGTTAAGCTACCTATAGATAGTTTCCTACTATGTTCCTCTATGCATTAAGGATCCAGGCTTCTTTTAAATTCAGTTCTTCTCAATCTATCCTGTAACCTGGGAGAAATGAATTGCTAGTGAATTTTAAATTAGTTCTTCAATACTAGTTAAATGAATCCCTCATTTTTTTAAGATGGACTAATAATCAGAATTGCAGATGATCTGTATTCTGTTATTAATGTGAGGGACCTAATCACACACTACAGAAAAAAAGTATATCAGTGAGTCCCCCTGGGAAATCACAAAGAAATTGAGCTTGTCCATTGCTGTCAGCCTGACCTTCAAGATATGACAAGATGCCAAAGGGGGGAAAATTACTTAAGATTTTCAGGAACTCAGAGACATAAGGAGAGTATTTTGAAAAAGAAAAAAAAATTCCCCTCCTTTCCCAATTCACAATTAGGGTTGTATAATGCTTAAATTCTGTGTTATTTCACTGTCTAGTGATGGTTGAAAACCATATACCTACTCAAAAATCACAGACCACACATATTTATGCATATGTATATATAATACATATATATATATGTAGTCTCATCTCTAAATTTATTATTCTATCCTTGTAAGTAAACCATCAGACTAGAATTCAAAAAAAAAGGACAGAATAGACATGTTCCACTGCTTCTTGTTAAACTGAATGCATATGTGTATATAGCAGGATCTAGGGTGTTGCATTTCGTTTCTTTAGTCTAGACATTATATTCTTCTTAAAACTCAATGGTGAGGTAGTTTCTTGCCCAGGGAGTGCCTGGGGTAAGGTGTGAGAGCAAACAAACACATACAGCTCCTCCTGTACTGTGCTCACCACTGTTCATTTAATTCTCATAATAACCCAAAGAGATACCTACTATTATTGCTTTTATTTTACAAATGAGGAAACTGAGGCAAAGAGCAGTTTACTGACTTAAATACAATGACAGCTGTAAATAATGGAGCCAGGATTTTAACCCAGGGGATCTGGCTTCAAAATCTACTTCCCTTCCCTATACTATGCTACTATGATATATAGGATTCCTCAGAAGATATTCTTTTCTCTGCTTCATCATGATGCTACAAGTTTAAAGGCATCCACAAAAAATTTCTCAGTGAAATGTCATTAAGAAGAACTTAATTTTATACAGATCAATTTGAATTGAATCCTGTTTTACCATTGGCTAGCTCTGTGGTAGTTATCACTTTAATCTTCAGAGTTCTTATTGTAAAATGTTAACACTAATATCAACCATAGGCTTGTACTGAATATTAAACATAAAAAATATGAACCACCTATAAAAGGACCTGAAACATACAGCGTACCTTAAAACTATAATTATTTTCCACGAATATTGGTTTTGCTGACTCTTATAGTGGATAAAACAACCTATTTACATTCTTCCAAGAGAACTATATATATCATGAATCATGGATCACATTAGTTGTGAGAAATAAAGCAGTCATCTTCCTTTAGTTCATTCTGTAGCTTACAAGAAGAAACTGGCATGGACAGGAAGGAGACGAGAAAATGTTCCATCTGCCTTACCTACCATGAGCTCTAAAATAGAGCCATCATTAAAGAGCAGAGTGTACAGGGTAGGCTGTGAAGCATTTGGAAGAAATATTTTTGAGTTTTATTCTAGGAGGAAACAATGTGGAATTTATTCTTTGTACTGAGAAAAGGCTATATGAATTTGAAAAAAATATTTTAAGAGAATCATGAAACCCATGAACATTTTCAGAACATTTTGGCAGATATTCCAATCCCTTTCCAAATGGTAGCTCATGCATTATAGGAGAGAAAGAATGGGTCCCTTGAGTGTTTACTTGTGTGGATGTGTGCAAATGTCATTGCAAGAACAGACTCTCCAAGCTTTTATTGCACTCTTCCCTTGGCACAGATAAATACCCTAATGTGCCTTATTCATTGTATGTGAACTTTTGAGGCACTATGGAACAATGGGAGAAGCATGGAGCTTAACTCATGCTCATACCCACTAGTTAATCATGTGACTTTGTTCAATCTCTCTAAACTTAAATTTTTATCTTTGTCATAGGCAAAGGCATAATAAGGCACCTCTTTTAAGGAGTGCAGAGCTGGACAGCAGCATGCAGGGACCTCTAGTAGTGGAATCCTAGCAGTCAAGAAAACAGAATTATTTAGATATTACTGAGCAGCAATGATGTGCAAAGCACTATGCTGTACAGAGGAAATAGGAAAATTAGATAGGCCCCTGCCAAAAAGTTACTCACAATTTAAATGAATGGAAGAGTTTCAATAGGATTTGGAAGGACTAAGTAGGATTAAAAAAGAAATCAGATGAGCTAGCTTATTAAAAATCAGTACAGGGTTAAGAGTTTCACAAGCATTTCTTGAGGTCTTTGGTAATTCCCGAAGAGGGATCCAGCCTGCTAGAGATACACAATGAGTTCTGAGAAGGAAAATTCAGGAGGGAGGTGAAGGAACTCGGATCATTGGTGGGCTTCATAAAAGAGTTTGGACTTGAAACATATATGCTTTCATGTTAAATCATGCATGTTCTCTGGCTATTCTGCACACATATTTTTACACATCTACCTCTTTTCCACTTTCCCAGGCAGATCCAAGTTTTGCAGGTGACAAAACAAAACAAAACTATAACACATTTCTTGATATGATCAGGCTGTTTTTTCTTCCAAAAGCCATTAACTAAACTATAATGCAAATAAATTTCTTCTGGGGCACCTGGAGTTTTCCTAAGATTTGTCCGTCTTCTGAGAAAATACTAAGAGCTGATTCATCCTAATAAGGTGTGAATCAAGTGTTAAAATGTAACTGAATTCTACAATTAATTTTACTTTTCCCTGTTTTCTCCATTTCTTCCATGGAGTTATAGAAGCTTATAACAGGACTCCTACTATTATTTAAAATGTTTTTCTTAGAAATACTACCCTGTCCGATATTCACAAATTATTTCAGATTTCTTAAACTTTCCTTCTTCTTTTTTCTTTATTCTATACAGTGGACATGATCCTGAGGTTGATTTTCACTTGTGGTTGGCCCTTTCTATTACTTGAGCAAGATACGCCAATATGAAAATAAGATATAGACTTACTTTCTCAAGGTACTATCTAGGTATAGAAATAGAGACATAGGCAGACAGATAGATAGATATAATACATGCACGCAAAGAAACATTGATAGTGATATGGTTTAGAACTGTCCCAACCCAAATCTCATACTGAAATGTAACCCCCAATGTTGGAGATGGGGCCTGGTGGGAGGTGACTCATCATGAGGGCAGATTTCTCATGAACGGTTTAGCACCATACCCCCTTGATACTGTTATCACAATAGTGAGTTCTCATGAGATTTGGTCATTTAAAAGTGTGTAGCACCTCACTCTTGATCTCTTGCTTCTCCTCCGGCCGTGTGATGTGCCTGCTCCTGCTTCGCCTTCCCCATGATTGTAATTTTCTGGAGACCTCCCCAGAAACCAATCAGACGCCAGCATCATGCTCCCTGTACAGCCTGCAGTACCGTGAGCCAAGTAAACCTCTTTTCTTTATAAATTACCCAGTCTTAGGTATTTCTTTATAGTAATGAGAGAATGAACTAATACAAATAGATAAAAATATATCATGTGTATTTAGATAACAGATAATTAGACAGGTAGAACATTTGGGCTAAGATCTTATCTCTGTATCATGGCTCTGGACACTTTAAATCTTCATTGCAACTCAGCCCCACATTTGTAAATGAGTACCCATCTGCTAGAGTTATCAGGAGGATTACACAAGTAATACATGCAAGTTGCCTGGGCGATGGACAAGCACTTCACTGGTATTTGAGAAACACTTATGAATCCTTCTTGATTGGTTCTTGAAATCAACATTATAACTGAGTGTTTGTATAAAGAATACATTTGAAAACATAAGTAAGTATTTAGAAATGCCTTTTATCCCAGAAGTTTATGTTTCTTAATTTCATTAATTATCTGGAATCATTATTTGCCTTTGGTTTAGCCTTTGTTAACTGTCCTAGCATCTTTAGATTCCAGATTCCAGGTCCTACTACCCAGTTCTCAAATTCTGGGATCCTTCTAAACAATTTCAGATTCACTTACAGACACTGGTAAAGATCCAGTACCTGCATGACCTAGACGGAGAAGATGTAAACAGATGTTAAATAACATGTTAAATGACAGAGAAATGTTGTATGTATACATTGACATATTTACATATAAATGTTAACATTTCAGTCCTTAGGTGTAGTACTTCCTATTGACTAAAACTACTAATAGAACCATCAGAAAACATTCATATTTTTAGTAAACAAAACATATATTCATATATACAGCTTCATGTAATTTAGCTAAAAACACTGGAGAAAAGCTTGTATCAGCATAATTTTATGGATGAAAAAACTGAGGATACAAAACCAGATCACCAAGCCATTTAATGACAGACTCAAAACTCAGATCCAAGCCTTTAGACTCCAAATCCCTTGGAAAATCTCTAAACTCCATCAGGTTAACTTTCATAAACTTTTAACTATCAAGCTTCCTTTAGAAAATAACAAGCTTCAATTATTATCTTTCTTCCCTTCTTTTTTTTCCCAACAAACCGGTAAGAAATGTTGAGGTCCAAATAGCAAAAGTTCTTGTTTATATTATATAAAACTAATAAAACATAGAATGTGTTTTTCCTGCTAATATTTACATTTTATATAAGAGGTTGGCCTCAAACTCTTTGTAAGAAATGTTTACATAATTAGCCTAGACATGTAATAGGCTGTACTGTCTAGGTCTGTGTATGTACACTCTGTCGATGCATGACAAAATCACTTAAGGATGCATTTATCAGGAAGTATCCCATCGTTAAAAGACCATGGCTGTGTATTAGATAGATAGATAGATAGATAGATAGATAGATAGATAGAGATATCGCTTTATATGAAGATGTAGATACCTATATCTACCTATATCTACATATAAATATGTAGATACCTATATATATGTATATATCTTTATCCATAGATATCTATCAACAGATAAGTGATAGGTAGATAGAGATAGATAGATAGATAGATAGATAGATAGATAGATAGATAGATAGAGAGACAGATAGATGTGACATATAGATAGACATCTAGAGATAGATAGATCGTTATCACCTTTTCATTATCCATTTATCCATACATGGACTTTGGGGTTATTTCATATATTGGCATTTATGAATAATGTTAGAATAAACTTCAGATTATAAATATATCTCTTTGAAATCTTGTTTTCAATTCGTTTAACACTGTATGATTACAATTATCTGAGGCATCTGAAGTACTCAAACTCTTAGTAGCAGAAGGTAGGATGGTGATAGCCGGGGGCTGCGGGGAGATGGAAATAAGGAGTTCGCTGACTATAGAGTTTCAGTTATGCAAGATGAAAAATGTCTGGCGTTATGTTATATACAATGCACATAGTTAACAATACTGTACTCTACACTTACATGTTTATTAAGTAGGTTTTTTTTTTTAAAAAAAAGAAACTCTATCAGTTCACTTAACTATTGGAAAAGCTTTCTCTTAGGCTAAAGCTGTATTTTGTTTGAGTAATATGATTTAGAGGAGATATAGGAGGTTGTTTATGTATCATGTAATTTATGTATTTTCAAAGATTAAATTGTATCTTTAATCCTTAAATATGAAACAACATTTCTATCTCCTTCAACATCTGTACATTTGTACACCCAGCTTTGTCTTCTCAACTTTTATTGTAGAGGTCACAGACCATATGCCTTTTTATGACCATAAGGGCTACAAGCCTCCTTTCCAATGGGAATTGTCAGTCCAATCATTCTGGAGTAATTTTAGGCAGACTCTGAACAAGTTGAATAATCATTTTTCTGTTCTTTTCTTCAGCTTGTCTTTCTAGGCATATGTTAAATAAGTTTTCAATTATTGCCAGAAATCCTAAGGAAGTGAAACTTACTTGTTATCTTAATGGTGGTTGAAGGAGTTTTAATGTCATTTGCTGGAACAACAGCTGAATATGGAATGTTATGTAACAGTCCCAGCATAACATTTATTGGGTAACAAAGTCAGATGTAGCCTGGATATGATAAAAATAAGTGAACTCATGTTGAATCCTCATGTTCAATTTAATCTTTGGTTTGGATCTAGCCGAATCACTTTTATTTTCATTTGAGTTGTCATTGCTTGCAAATCCTTTACCTGTATTTACAATGTTTTTATTATGAGATACATGCCAAATTTACTCTGAAATTATTTACTCAGTATTATAAATAGTGAGTATCCATGTATTATAATATTTACAAGTATACACACAGAAGTTACGAATGTAAGTCAAAAGTATTCTACATACAGTAACCTTAAAGTCAGAAGGTCTCTAATACTAGCTTTCTATGTTTATAAATTCAGATCACTAGGTTTCGATTTACTATTTTTAAATGCAGGGTGCTTGTATAAACTATTTTGAAGGCCTGTACAACATCTAAATTTTTCTAATTTAGATTTCTAATAATACAATAATACTATTTTTCTAATAATAAATTATGATTTATTTTCCACATTATAATCCCTGTAGCACCCTTGAAAGAAAGGCAGCATTACAATATTCCAGATCAAAAAGGTAACATGGCTTCTCAAGAAATCATCAGCTGATAAATTATATATGGAGAAAACCCAGTCAGGGCTATCTGTCTTCAATACCTAATTCTCTCTATTACACCAAATATCCACTCACAACATGTACCAAGGTTTGGAAAATTCCCTGCTTTTGTTCCTAACCTATCCTATCATAGAATAAAAATATTTCACAGATACTATGAGAACATGACACATTTATTTCAATATAAAACTCAAAGTTAAAAATTGGAATCCACAAGTGAGAAGTTCTTAGGCAAGATCCTCTCAGAAATTTCCCCTAACATTCTTGGAGGCAAACTTCTATTCCTAGTTAAATCCTGACCATCAGCATGGGGGTTATTTTCAGTTTTTCTCATTTTAAAAATCCCTTTCCAGCTAGAAATCCAGCCTTGAAAGGGCCCTACTAATGATCTGAGTCAGATGACCCAGCAGAGAGCAAATATTATTCTATTCCCCAGCACTCTGTTACCTTTCACTCCCTCACTTTTCTTGCTGCAGTGAAAAATGATTCAAATAAAGGAAACCAAAATAGTAAAAACAAAAAGAAACTATGAGAAAGACTGCTTAACAATTTCCAGTCGCGGCCGGGGCTTGGAGAAATTGAAAAGAGGCCTGGGATGCTTACTTTTCACCCATGCCTAGAATGTTTTAGTTTCAGTATCAAGAGAATCATTTCCATGAAGGAGAGCTAAAGGAGACTGCAAAATCACATGTCTTTTCCTTGATCAGGAGCAGGAGCATTGTGCAGGGATCAGGCAGTCCCTGAAGAGACACCTGAAAGAAACTGATTAGAAGAAACATGAAATACATGGGCTTCCTCCTCACCCACCTCCTTGTTGCCTCCACCCTCAGCTCCAGGGTCAGCCCAGAAAGGTGTCTGAGTTTCATGAGAGATGTATTCAGTAACAAAAGAACAAGACTGAGCCTTGACTATTCAGGAAAATGTAACTTTGAGAAGGTTAAATTTACCATTTTTGGAAGCGGGCGTTCCTTCCAGAATACACATGAAAGGCCTGGGGAGTTCTCTGTTTTTGTGATACTAACAGAGAAAGAACTTTGCTTTTACTAAGTCAGACTCTCATTATTATTTTTTTTCTTTCCATTCTTTTTCATGATCTCAGGGTGAAGTTGAAAAAAAGCAGAAAAAGAAAACACAAAGTATTTTTTACTCAGCATCATGGGGATTCCTTTTGTGTGTTTGAATCATTATTGTACTGAAAAAAAATGTCAACTCCACTACTTAGAGTAAGAAAAAGCTGTCTATGCCTTTCCAAGTCACACCACCACCTCCTTAGCTACCCGAAGCCTTTGGTGAAACCATAAGTGTATATCGTTTGTTAAATTCAGTTCTTGCCAGAGCGCTGTATCAAATATAAAATGATCTTCCTTTAAAAACAGTTCCCCCTCAAAGATCAAGCTCTCAGATTCACTGAGTTATGAATGGTTTAGAACAAATAAATTATCTCTGATAGCACTTAAAAGTGCATTGCTAAAGAACCCTGGAGTAAAAGGTTAATGTGTGCAAAGGAACAGAGTAAATTAGGAATATATACCAAAACTGTAACCTGTACAGTTCCAAATTTTTGCCAAGATCCTATAACCATGTTGTTCTTACTACTGGGGAGGTTGTATCCTTCAACTTGGTTCCAAGTTGAAGAATGCTGGAGGGCCAAGTTAGATGTCAAACTATTCCTCTCTGGCACATCAATAAGGGACATGATTTATAAAGAATTTAATGAGAAACATTCACAAGAAAGACCTTGGGAAAAGAATTTTTAAACTATTACCTATGAGAAGTGTAAGCATGAGATGGTAATGATGAAAAAAATTGAAAATTATATTAAATGTCTGAGGAGCCTGGCTAAACACACTGTGGTACAATCACATAATAGAATGTTACCCAGCGCTAAAAAGAAAGAAACTGCAGGTAATGCGACAACTTGGATGGATTTCAAGGGCATCACACTGAGTGAAAAATGTCAGTCTTTGAAAGTTAAGTGCTAGACGATTCCATTTATACAACATTTTCTAAACAACAAAACTATAGCAATGGGAGGACAGATCGATGGTTGCCTGTGGTTAGTGCAGAGGAAGAGGTGTGGCTATAAAAGTAGGTCCTTTGAGTGGCAGAACATTTCTGTATCTCACTTGTGTAAACCTATGCAGGTGAGAAAATCTCACATAACTATACACAAAATTACAAAAATTAACACAAAAAAAACAGTGCATGCAAAACCTGATGAAATCCAAGTAGATTCTAGTTAACTGTATTGTGCCAATCTCAATTTCCTTGTTTTGAAGATGTACAATAGTTATTTAAATGTTTCCATTAAGGAAAGCTGAATGAAGGTCAAAGGGGAACTTTCTGTACTATCTTTGCAATTTTCAGTGGCTCTATAATTGTTTCCAAATGTACTTTTAAAAAATCTTGGGATACATTTCTGAGAGCCTGTACTTACCAATGCATCCATTCCTTTAAAAGCTTTTTTTTTTTTTTTTTTTTTTGCTAGCCACCTATTTTTATGTGAAGATTTTAGATACACAGAGATAAGGCATGATGAGAACACAATGTAATCACAAGATACTAAGTGGGACCAATGGACAGACAAACCCAAAGTTAAATTATACAATGAAGTGCAACCCAGGGTACAAAGTTCTTTGTGAGCACGGTGGAAGTTGTGAACATTTTCTTTCAGAGAAATGCAAATCAAAACCACAATGAGATACCATCTCACACCAGTTAGAATGGCCATCATTAAAAAGTCAGGAAACAACAGGTGCTGGAGAGGATGTGGAGAAATAGGAACACTTTGACACTGTTGGAAGGACTGTAAACTAGTTTGACCATTGTGGAAGACAGTGTGGCCATTCCTCAAGGATCTAGAACTAGAAATACCATTTGACCCAGCATCCCATTACTGGGTATATACCCAAAGGATTATAAATCTTGCTGCTATAAAGACACATGCACACGTATGTTTATTGCGGCACTATTCACAATAGCAAAGACTTGGAACCAACCCAAATGTCCATCAATGACAGACTGGACTAAGAAAATGTGGCACATATACACCATGGAATACTATGCAGCCATAAAAAAGGATAAGTTCATGTCCTTTGTAGGGACGTGGATGAAGCTGGAAACCATCATTTTCAGCAAACTATTCCAAGGACAAAAGCCAAACACCACATGTTCTCACTCATAGGTGGGAATTGAACAATGAGAACACTTGGACACAGGAAGGGGAACATCACACACTGGGGCCTGTTGTGAGGTGGGGTGAGGGGGTAGGGAGGGCATTAGGAGATATACCTAATGTAAATGACGAGTTAATGGTTGCAGCACACCAACATGGCACATGTATACATATGTAACAAACCTGCACGTTGTGCACATGTACCCTAGAACTTAAAGTATAATAAAAAAATTAAAAAAAAATTCATAGAAGTGTGATGTTTTGTTTGACCTTCAAGACTGAATTGTCAAGTGGACAGTGATTGTGGCATTCCTTTGAACATGACTCAAGCATTGTATCTTACTGTCGAGATTGTCCCACAGTTTCTTTAGGAAAGTGATCAGTAGTTTTTCAGAGACTCAACCATTTGCCTTAAAGCTGCTGTCCCTGGAGAAATAGCCCATAATTTCAAAGCAATTGAAATGATGGAAATGAAACATGTTTTATTGAAAGATTTTTTCTTTTTCTATAATGCCTTTTGGACAGTTTTCCTAGTTTGCCATCCAGCTAAATACAGCACAATAAACCTCCTTCATGTAAAACAGGAAATGGATGAACGGATGCTGGTGCTGGTATCAGGTTTATGTGTATCTTATGATCTTATGACTTTACCTCAGGTTCTCATTAAGAAGATCACAGATATCAAGTAAATATATGGGAGAGGATGACAAAAATGCCTTGCTTAATCTGTTCCTTGCATACCTGAAGATTGAGATTATATCAGAATGGAACAATGTCACACTCAAAGACTGGATAAGAGCTCAGTCAATGTCTCCTCCATTTTTCTTCTGTCTGATGATAAAGAGTATCTGTAGACAGAAGACTATGTAACTGTAACTTAAAAGGAATTAAAGAGGACAATGGAAAGGATGAGTGTTTTTTTTTTTTTTTTTTTTTTTTTTTTGAAACAGGGTCTCAATCTGTCCTCTAGGCTGGAGTTCAGTGGCACAATTATAGCACACTGCAGCCTCAACCTCCCAGGCTTATGCTATCCTGCATCAGCCTCCTGAGTTGCTGGGATTACAGGCATGTGCCACCATGCCAAGCTAATTGTTTTATTTTTTATAGAGATTAGGTCCCACCATGTTGCCCAGGCTGGTCTCAAACTCCTAGACTCAAGGGATCCTTCCACCTCAGCCTGCCAAAGTGCTGGGATTACAGGCATGAGCCACTGTGCCTGTCCCATGTGATTCTTTAAAGACTCAGTGCTGCCTGGTGATTTGGCTCGAGTTAGACCAACGCTTATTCCCCACTATTCTCAGGCATGGATAAAACAGACATGACAGAAGCAACATATAGTTCCACCTAAAAAAAAAAAATCTTTGACAAGGCAAGAGCAAATAAGGAAATTAGAAATGGGTAGAGAGAAACTAAGATATATTGCATGAATCTTTGTGCCGGGCTCTGTGTTTGGCTCCATTTCAAATCCAATCTGCCCCATTACACCAAAGGGTATAAAACCCATTTCCAATAAGCCTAGTCAGTTTACAATTATCATTACTTTTTAGAAGAAGAAACATATCTCCTCCTTTCAACATTGCTCATCTAGCCATTTTTTTTTTCACAGAGCAGACCAAGTAATTTTAAAAGCAACTTGAAGCCGTGAACGGTGGCTCACACCTGTTAATCCCAGCACTTTGGGAGGCCGAGACAGGCAAATCATGAGGTCAAGAAATCGAGACCATCCTGGCCAACAAGGTGAAACCCCGTCACTACTAAAAATACAAAAATTAGCTGGGCATGGCATTGCACGCCTGTAGTCCCAGCTACTCGGGGGGCTGAGGAAGGAAAATCACTTGAATCCGGGAAGAGGAAGTTGCAGTAAGCTGAGATCGCACCACTGCACTCCAGCCTGGCAACAGAGTGAGACTCCGTCTTAAAAAAAAAAAAAAGCAACTTGAATATAAACCCTGCTTCTTAAAACTGTTCAATAAATTTCAAAAACCCTTGATAAAGTATAAGTTATTCAGTTGGCAAAGTTTTACAAGGTGTGTCTCTGCTTACTCTCGGTGTTTATCCCTTTCTTCTTCAAGGTCTTTTATCTTCTCCTTACATTTTTTATCTTCTCCTTACATTCAGGTTTAATCTCTTTCTTCTCCTATTATTCCAAATAAACATAGACAATACACATGCATGAATGTGTATTGTCTCTCAGATCTTCTCATTTACCTTCCCACATGCAGAACCATTCCTCTGAAAAAAAAGCAAGCCCTATTCAAATACTCTTTTCCCTACCACTAAACCCACACTTTTTTGTCTGCACAATTTATATTCATCTTTCAGGTCTCACCTCCAAACACAACTCAGAAGCTCTTCTTAATGCTCTCCAGTTCTTTGTGCATCTCTGTCTTAAGCTCATCTGTGAGTTTTCTGCAAAAGTAGAAAAGTTGTCTTTGCCTAATTTATTTCTAGTGCTTGGAACAATAACTGACCTACAGCAGGTTCCCCAAAGTTATATTTTCAATCAAAGATCATCAGTTGGTTCAAGAAGACAAACTCATACTGATATCACATGAACACTAAAGTGTCATAGACAGCACATGATTCTGAGTGACAACAGTGGGGAGGTAGCATCAGTGCCCACACATACACACACAAACAGGTATAATAACCAGGTGATGGTTTGACTGTGTCCCCACCGAAATCTCATTTTGAATTCCCATGTATTGTAGGAGGAACTCGGTGGGAGGTAATTGAGTCATGGGAGCAGGTCTTTCCCATGCCATTCTCATGATTGTGAATAAGTCTAATGAGATCTGATTGTCTTAAAAGGGGAATTTCCCTGCACAAGCGCTCCTCTTTTGTCTGCTGCCATGCAAGATGTGCCTTTTACCTTCCACCATGATTGTGAGGCTTCCCCAGCCATGTGCAACTTTAAATAAACCTCTTTCTTTTGTAAATTGCCCAGACTCAGATATGTCTTTATCAGCAGCATGAAAATGGACTAACGCACAAGGGATTTTCATGACTAAGGGCTTGGGAATCGCTAAGAACTTCCTAAGGCTGCATGTCAACAAGTGGAAGTATTTTCCACTTACAAGCCAGGAATATATTCATCTATCTATCAATTTATTTGCTCAATATTTATTCATATCTGCTTTGTGATCATATTAAGTGGCCTAAGGACCAAATATAATAATAATGAAAAACTCCATGAACTCAGGGTACTCAAAATGAAGTGAAAAACACATTATAGTTCGGGGCCAAAAAGACACAGAAAAGAAGACGCTAAGAGCTGAATCAAGTATCAACCTCAAAAAACTATTTCCCAGTTGTGGTGTGTAGCACATACCCTTTATCTATGCCTAAAAAAATTATATAAAAAGTCATATCAGTATTGCAGAGAATGTCTTCTGTGCAGTTATATTAGTTACATGTTTTTGAAAACTAATTTTCTTCTTTGTTCCTCTAAGTATGAATTATCTGTTTTCCACATTCATTCAATATCTCACCCCAAGATACTCCACGAGGAAGAGGATGGGGAGGATAATGTCAGAAAATACACATCTAGTCTGACATTGCTGATAATTAACTGGGCGATCTTGGGCAAGTTGCCCTTTTTTCTTGGTCTTGGCTATTTAATTTATATAAATCTAGACAATCTAGATCAGGATGATTAAAATGCCAGATGTAAACAAATGTAATCTTTATTGCCTAAAGAAAGTGTTTCACAAAGTTGGAAGACTTGCTGTTTTCCACTTGGAATAAAATTTTGAACATCTATGGCCCTTGGTTGACATTTATATTTGTCTTTTCTTTTTAATTCTTAGGACAAAATGCTCTTTATTTTCTCTTTTCTGTTGTGAATGTTTTGGCATCAATGCCTTCAGAATCGTTTGTCACTTGTTCATGGAATTGCATGAATTTCCCAGTAATTCTTCAATTCTACTCCATGGCAATTTGCTGGCCAGATGTTTCCTTCTGACCTTCCTATAATGGAGAATATGGCACAATAATCAAAGAAGAAATTTGTCCCCAGTCCAGAGAACTTTTGCATGCTACTTAATTTCAAACATAAACTTCAAAAAGTTTGGGAGATGCTGAAAATAATAGCAAAAATCCTGACAGGACTCAGAGAAGACAATCAAGCTTTATATGTGGAAACATCTAATTCAAGGTTCTCACACCCTTTTGTCCAGAAAACACTGGCATGGTTAAGAGAGAGAAAGAAAGTAAGGGGGGTGGGGGTGGCGGGGAGAGAATGTTAGCTACATCTGGCTTTGTTATTTGCTATGTAAATTTGTATATTTATTGGGGCCTCAGTTTCCACATTATACCATAAGAATATTGACATAAAATAAAGATTATTAAGTCTATTTTTGTAAGCTTGAATTGTTATGCAAAATAAAATACTTGTTTGGAATATATATATATATATATATATATACATATAAATAATTATATGTACATAATAATATATTAAACAAATATGACAAATTTACCATTAAAACAGGGTGGTAGTACCAAAGCCAGAATTACCGAGCATCTTTCTCCAAATTTCAAGTCCATCCAAAAAACACCTGTGTGAGTATATGTGCCCATGTGCAGTCTTTTGCATACACACAATCAGGTTTTGTAGTCCATCAAGATTTTTCTGTCTAGAGATTTTTAAATCAATACTTCAAATGATTTCTATAAAAAGGCTTACAAAGGTATAAAAGCAATCACTTAAAATTGTACTTTCAATAAATGTAACTAATGTTACTAGATATTTGCAGATTGCTTTAAAAATAGATGAATTGATATTTCCATTAGCAAAGTATATCCTTGCATTTTAGCCACTAATTGGAATTATAGTTCTTTTCTTCTTAACTTACGCCAGTCTCATAGGTATTTCAAAAGTCAGTGTTATTTTAATTTTCATTGACTTCGCTACCATAAAGGTAGATAAACTCTCATATGTCTGTTGAACTGTTGGATTTGTTCTTTGTGAATTGCCTTCAACACATTTAACTCATTTTTCTATTTTATGTAAATTAAAAATGTAGTATATCTTAGGTATGGCAATTACAAGTTTTCAAATCTATGGTTTGTGTATTTCCTTTTTATGGTATTATAACTCAAAAGGATTTCTAATTTCTATCTTGTCAAATGGGGCTCAACTTTGAGTTTTTGCATATAAAGAATGGTCATATGAGAAGTTATTAAAACAGCCTACGATGCTCTATATGACCTGATTCCATTTTACCTCTTAATATCCCTCCAGTTCTTGAAGCCACATACTATGTTCTTCTGTGTACACACACACACCTTAGAACCTTTACACCAGCTCCTGACTCTGCTTAGCGCTCTGTGTTCTAAGGCATCTGCCTGAATTGCTAGTCAGTTTTTTTAAATTTTGGCTCAAATGCAATATTTTCTTTCTTTCTTTTTAGAGACAGGGTCTCACTTTGTCAGTAAGACTGGAGTGAAGTGGTGTGATCGTAGCCCATTGCTGCCTCAACCTCCTGGGCTCAAACAATCCTTCAGACTCAGCCTCCCAAGTAGCTAGGATGACAAGAGCATGACACCATGCCTAGCTATTTGTGTGTGTGTGTGTGTGTGTGTGTGTTTGCGAAGATGGGGGTTTCACTGTGTTATCCAGGCTGGTCTTGAACTGCTAACCTGGAGTGATCCTCTTGCCTTAGTATCCCAAAGCACTGGGATTACAGGTGTGAGTCAATGCACTGACCAAATGACACATTTTCAATGAGTCCTATTTTATGGTATTACAAAGAATCATAATCTGGCCTACTCTTTACCCTCTTTGGCCCCAGCATTCACAATCTCTCTTTCCCAGTTTCACTTTATTTATACTTTTTTCCACAGCCCTTGTTATTTCCTGGCAAAATAGATAGTATAATTATTTATTTTGCTTGCTAGTTATTGTCTCCTATTTATTCAACATGGAGATCCGTGTTTCATATAATTGTATGCCTCTAGCACCTAGAATTACACCTGACTAACAGGATTCAATAACTATGCATTTAATGAATGAAAGATGTATTCACTTTCTAGTTTTACACAAGTGAATTTTGATATCTTTTTTATTACCATTATTTTTACATCTAGGTTTTCTTCTAAATGAGTTATATTTTTCTGCTTAGTATGAGAGAGTAGTCCCCTTTTATTTACTTCCAAATGGATAAAGGTTGTTCCAGCTTGATTTAATAAACAGGACATGTCTCATTCCACTGAATTAAAGTAACATCTCTACTATACATTAAATTATGATACATATTGGGGTCCAGTTCTGGAAACATTCTGGCTTTTTCTCACTGAATATTTTGTCAATCTCCATACCAATGTCATATCAATTTTATTATGTAGCTTGAGAACATAATCTCTCAATTTAGAACTGCATCCCTTTCACACTCCCAATTTTCTGCTCCCTTGCTTAAATTTGTACTCAAACATACTTTTCAACTTGTAGTGTCACAGGATCCTTGGGCTGTCACTTCACCAGCTGGAAACCTCTGTGGCTGATGGTGCCTTCTGCCTGAGTATTTCTCATACTCAGAGCTGAGCTCATTCTCCCCACTTGGCCTGGCAGGCTGCACTTGGTTCGCTCTACCAGCCTGGATCCCACACCTGCCAAGGGCAAGCCAGGTGCAGAAAACAGCAAGGGGTTTGTGAGCAAGTGAGCATGAGGTCTGGCCACTGTGCATGTCTGGGCATGCTGACAGTGCAGCAGGGCGGGCAGCTCGAGGCACTGACACAGGTGTGGACTCTGTGCAAGGCTGCAGCTGGACTACATGTACCACACATGGCTTCCACTGTGGGCACCCATGTCTGGAGTGCAGAGCGTAGTGACACCCAGAAGCCTGGAGATGCCAGGAACTGCAAAGCCCCAAAGAGGGTGTCACTACTCCGGCTCAGGGAGCGCCTAGGTCTGGGCTCCCTGAAGGGTTGCAGTGCTTCTGTCCTTCTCATCACAAGCAACATAGTGAGCAGAGGGCGTGTTTCAGCCGTGTTTTTGTTACAGCTCCTTCATTCCCTCCATTCAGAGGCTCCAGAGTTCTTGTCCTGCATCCAGGAAGAATGAGGTAGGCAGAAAACTGGAGGGTAAGGTGGAAAGGAGCTTCATTAAGTGACAGAACAGATCTCAGGAGACCCGAAATGGGTAGCTCCTTTCCACCGGCAGGTCATCCCAACGAGTGTCCAGCTCTCAGCAGAGAGAACTGCAGTGGGTAGTTCCTTTCCACCACTGGTAGTTCTGACATCTGTACAAGTCTGGCTGGGACCAGGGTTTTTTATGGGCTCAGAATGGAGGAAGTGTGGGCTGATTGGTCCAAGGATAGCTATGGGCGGGCCTGGAAAAAGCACCATAAGTTCTCACTCTGGGCCAAGGACTCCACCTGGAGCTGGCAGCTCAGCCCCCCGGCTTCAAGCCATCCTGGCTTGAAGGTGGGGTTTCACCTCGGACCTACGCCTTTCTGCCCAGGAGCCTGTCTGCCTCCCATCTTCAACATGCCGTCCACAGCACCCAGGCTGTTCATGCTGAGGAGCGCCTGCAGGCCCGCAACAAGCTGCCTTCAGCCCACCCTGGCCTCCCTCCTGGACTCCTCAGTGCCCAAAGTCTGGAGGGGGCCAAGACAACTGGGGGACTAGTGTGTCAGCACTGCCCTGAGTGCACACACTCCCAGCCAGGTCACTACAGCACCTGGGCTCGGCTCAACTTTCCTCCAAAATCAGAGCAGATGCCAGCATGAGGGAGAGTCCAGGGAGTGGGAGCAGGCAATTCTAGGCCTGTGGGGACAGGGGGCTTCCTGGGCCCCCAAGAGCATAGAGATGCCCAGGTCCGAAGCCATGGCTGGGCGGCTGCAGCTGTGCCTGGGAAGGCGGGGCTTCCCCTGACAACTCAGTAAGGGGAGAGGTTCCTGCCTGTTCCCAGCTCCCAGGAGCCCCACAAAGTCCCACCCCTGCTGTACCTGCCCCACTGAAGCCAGCGTCTTGGCAACAGCTATTCCAGATAGGCCACTGTTGCCATCAGTAGCTACCATACAATTGTATTTATCTGTTGGGTTTACTGATTATATTTTACTTATCCTATCTAGAATTGCACTCAGTAAGGTTTCTTTTGTATATTTATTTATACCTATCCACCAACAAGTGGGACAAATGCAGGTTAATGACTAGTAATTCCTTGATAAATGAAGGAATCCATTATGATTTCTAGAAGTACGTTGTTGAAACAGAGGAAAACTATTCTTAAATGTACATTTTCTCCATTAACCTTACTAAATATTGTATTAATTCTAATATATTATTTTAAATTCTCTAGGTAGACAGTCAAGTCACCACCAAAAGATAATTTTAATCTCTTCTTTCCAAGTGTTTATAAATAATTAATGCTTTTCTCTTAATATCCATACTTCTAAATCAACCTAAAACATATGTGTCTTTACCAGCCTGCTGATACAAATAATAGGTCTTACATTTTGACATCCTAGGAACACAAACAAAAGTCAACAGCAATTTCCAGGGTAACACCTGTCTTGTTTTAGCCCTTGTTCCTACTGCATTTAACTGAACAGCTAGTCCCTGGTTTCATTTATTGTTTTTACTTTCTCCATTTGAACATGGTCCTCATGTTGTTTCTATGGATCAGTCTTGAATCTCTTTAAGAATATGAATCATGTATTTTTTGTTTCCATTTCTTGCTGTGATCCCTTGTAAGCAAATCCCAGAAATAAATAAGCTCCAATCCCAACTAAACAACACTGACATCACTCCCAATGTCCAGATGGGTGGATATTATTATCCCTACTGGAGAAACACAGTAACAGAAACTCAGTGGGTTAAAGCCACTTGCTCCATTATAGCTTTTTCGATATTTTTATATAAAAAATCCACCTAAAAATTCTTCAAAGTGAATATAAATGTAGAAAAACTTAAATTTTTATAATCCATACATCTAAAGTCATATTGTGCATTATAAAATAGAAATAATATATAAAACAAAATATTAAATAAATTATATTACAGAGAATTTGAACTTTAAATTTAAATAATTTTTAAAAAATTCAACTGATGACCTTATTCATTTGGGATCATTTTCTCTTTCTAAACTACTGTCATAATCTACCAACTGATAAAACTATTTCTTGCATGTCTTGATTGTCTCCATCCAACCCATTATTTCCACTTTCTAAAATAAAAATGCACACTCATGTCCCCCTCAAAACACACACATAAAAGGATATAATGAGTCCCTGCCTTTTGCAGCAAAATTCTAAAATGGGTCCCTTTGATTAGATTAACTTCAACTTAATTTTCTTTCCATTACTCCTCACCATCTCTAGTATTTGAATTAGCATGTTTATATATGCATATATACATATATATGTGTGTGTGTGTGTGTGTGTGTATATAATGTATGGTACTTTCTGAAAAGTGCTTTATTGCCTTTGCACATATTGTTTTCACTCCAGGCAATGCCCCAAAGCTAGATATCTTCTACAATTCCCCCAGGATCCAGGTCAGATTACTTACTCTGTGAAGATTTCTGTGTAAATGGAAACCCAAGGGTTGCAAGTGACAGGATATCCAAACCTTACTAGATTTGGCAAAGGCAAATTCTCTGACTTTTTGAGTGAAAGCTGACCACCCCATTCTCTACACCCCACTTTACCCTGAACTCTATCTCAAATTTAATCCTTCCCTTGGAAGAAAAATATTAGAAACATACCTTATTTCTTGATATATTGAAATTTCACAGCATGACTTTTAGTCCATGGTTCTTAAATAATTGCATCAATCCACATAAACCTTTAACAAACTGAATTTTAAATTTGAGGAATGGAAAGAAAAAGAGATAGGGGAGAAAGAAAATGAGACAGAAAGAAAAGGAAAACAAGAGAGAATTTTGACCAACTCCAAAAAGAAGAAACTTCTGTGCTCTGAACTTGTAAGATGAAGGGAGTGCTATTTATGAAGTACAGTTTTCTATAAAAATAGGCTCATATTGATTTTGATGACTTTTCTTTTTTATACCCCAAGCATCTGGTGAATATTGTTGTTGAGTTAAAGCTTGGTGCCTCAGTACTGACAAGTAACTGCAGTTCAGTGGGTGAGCTAGACCTCTTATGAGTCAAAAATCCTAGATCATAAATCTCAAAATAACAAATATTCATCAAAAGTTTTGTGACACATTTTTTCCATTTTTAGTTCCAAATGTTCTAGTGAGATTCTCCAAAGACATAGGCCAGAAAAACCTATCATTGTATTTATCAGACAGTACAATGCACTTTTACATCGTGAGAATATTCATACTACTCTTAAGTCATTCCGCAATAGTGCATATCACGGATTTTTAAAATACATTTCCCCTAGAAGTAGAACATATATTCGTTTAAAAAAAATGTGTACCATGAAATAGCTAACAGTATTTTCTGAGTGATACTAGGAATTTCTTTATTTTGACACAAAACAAAACCTACAAAAATATTAGGAAATACTCCAATTCTGAGACACGTTTAAATTTTAGGAAAAATAATATTTTTCTTTTCCCCACTGAATGTGTTGTAAAACCTGAACAGAATAAATGTAGCAGCTATTTGAGGACTCTAAATAGAGAGCAACAGGCAGATTGAGGAAGAAAACAAGAATTTAAGTACCATTGAAATTATCTTTTTTCTCGCCTTTTAGTGTCTCCCAGCCTATACTCAAGGCAATGCCAAAGCAGAAATTGGGCTATAGCCCTAGCAGTGAGGGCTGAAAGACAAGCTTATAGTTCATGCAGGAGATGCAGGAAAGAGGTCTCTTAAAATTCCTAGGTAGTAGAAAAAATCTTCTCTTTTCTATTATTTTTCTTTTCTTCATTCTATTGTTCCTCAGGCCAGGATAGCCCATAGGCACTGAACACTGGAGGGAAAACCATGGGTATCAAAAGGATAAAATAAACTTCCTGATTATTTTTCCTTTCTCTCTTTTTCTACCACTTGGCCCCAGATGTAAGTGCATTTATAGGAAGTGCATGGCAGAACAGTGTAAATAAAGCCCCCGCTTTCTGGGTGAAAATTCTCAAAAGGAATCTCAGGGAGCCGTAAAGTATAGAAGAAATGAAGAGAGAGGAATTCAAAAAGGAGACATCGTATATTTGTTTATGAACTTCTGGGATCACCTATGAGCCCTTTTTGCATGATTCTGACCCTAAGCAGTATTCATTAGCCTTTAAAAAATGACCAACAGGATAGACCACTCTAAAGTTCCCAGGTAGGCCACAGGGTACTACACACAGGAAACCATTCTGATTACTTCTGCAAAAACTTTGAAAATAAAACTGACTTCTTAAATATTAACTCAATTTATTTAGTAATTATAGGACTATAAAGTTTTCTTTCATTCTTAGTGAGTATTTTTTAATTTATGGCTTCTCAGGAACCAGTTCATTTCTTGAAAATTGTTAAATTTATGTGTGTAGAGTTGTTGTAGTATTCTCTTAAATTTTTTGTAAGGTCTATGTGGTCTGTGATGATAACCTTTCTTTCATTACTAATATTGATTATTTGTTTCTTTTTCTTGTCAGTCTTGCTAGATGTTTATCAGTTTACTTTTTCAAAGAACCAGCTTTTGGTTTTAGTGATTTTTCCTATGTTCTTTTCTGTTTCTATTTCATTGATTTCTGCTATTATTTCTTTCTTATTTTCTTCTGCGTGCTTCAAATTCATTTTTTATCTCATTTCTCTACTTTTTAAAGTTGAAAGCCTAGATTATTGATCAGAAATCTTTCTTTTTTACAAAATAAAAATTCAATGTTATGAGTTTTTCTCTGAGCACTGTTTTGTTACATCCCCCAAAATTTGATATGTTTTGATATGATTGATTTAATTTTTGTTTCTTTGTTTTTTGAGACGGACTCTCATACTGCTGTCAGGCTGGAGTGCAGTGGCGCGATCTCAGCTCACTGTAATCTCCGCCTCCTGGGTTCAAGAGATTCTTCTGCCTCAGCCTCCCGAGTAGCTGGGACTACAGGCACGTGTTGCCATGCTCAGCTAAGTTTTGTATTTTCAGTAGAGATGGGGTTTCACCATGTTGGCCAGGATGGTCTGGATCACTTGACCTCGTGATCCACCCACCTCAGCATCCCACAGTGCTGAGATTACAGGCGTGAGCCACCACGCCCAACCGATTTCATTTTTATTTAGTTCATAATATTTTCTACTGCTCAGATTTAGTTCCTTTGGGGTGAGTGCACAGACGACTGCAGTTTTTCTCTGGTTGTTGGCTGGATGCGTCCCCCATTTGCTAACCACGTGGGCCTCTCCATAGAACAGCTCACAAAATGGCAGCTGCCTTCCATCAGAATGAACAAATAGGAAAGCAAGAGATGCTAAACAAGACAGAAACCAGACTGTTTTTATAACCTAATCTCATAAGTTATATCCCATTCCTTTTGCTAAATTTTGTTCGTTAGAAGCAAATCATTAGTTCCAGCCTAGACTAAAGGGGAGGGGATTAAAAATGGCCGGGATACCTGAAATGGGGCATCATTGGTAGACATTTTAAAAGCTGCTGCTGAACATACAAACAAAGCACAAACAAACAAACAAATCAATGATGGAGGCACTGGAGAATGAGATACTGAGGTCCCAGTCACAAGAGATGACCTAACTGGGTAGACTGACTTCTCTCTCAACATGCTATCAAAGGCAATGTCTATTCTAAGCTATACAGAAGTAAGGGCTCATTGAGCTATGAACTCAGATTTCTTTGCTAACACTTCTGAGTTTCTGTACCCAGGGTAGCAGTTGAAATATTAGCATTTTCACTTGGCTTGCTTTTATATTTCATTTCAAGAGCTGGCTCTGCTCCACTTTCTTCCATTTGATTAAAAAAACAAAAACAGAAAAACTGCTTTTCAGACTATTTTACTGCCTTCCAAACATGGAACGTTTGAGTCAGGGAAAACACATTACACCCTGGGACAGAGAGAGCAGGACAGAGCTACTGAAATCCAAGGAACATCTCAAAGCCGCGTGCAAACTGGGCCAAGCCACATTCGTTGAGTCAGTGAGACTGCTCTCCAGAGCCATGCAATTGGAAATTTCCAGGCAAAGATAAGAATGGCTCCACATTTACGTTTCCTTCTATCAGAGACTGAACAAGTGCTGTGCAATGGAATGAGTTCTTGGGACCAGTGTGGATTTTCTGCAAATGCAATCTCATTTTTGAAGTTTTTCATATTTCTACATTTAAAAAACACAAAGGAAAATTATACATTCCAAGGGCTCACTTCATGCCACAAACTGGGCTAAGGATGAAAGGGAAGCCTTTTATAGCTGATGTATGAGTTGCAGGAAAGAGGTCTCTTAATGCTCATAGCAGGTGGAATTTATATTTATCTCATGAAATACTTGCCACCACTCTGAGGTAAGGAATATAATTCCTCCTTTACACATGAGATATCTGAGGTTCAGAGGTTACATGATTAGCTCACGTTAGGTAGAGCAGGGCCAAGGCATGCTTCTCATTCTAGGTCTGTCTAATGTCAAAGCCTGAACTTTTCCATGAGTTAACTCTCTTTAAAAAGACTTAAAGTGCACAGTTTAACAACAGATCACACCAGTAGATATTCCATCCTGTTTTATAGACTTTGTGGATGTCTGTTATTTTCTAGGCAATCATGTCATGAACTGGGAATACAAACTAAAAGTCTTCAATATCATTTTTTGGAAGTTCGCAATACATGGGAATGTTTAACTTTTAAACAAATATTATCATACAATGCAATAAGAAGTAATAAAACATGATCAAACCATTATAGGGGCACTAAAATTTGGAAGAAGCTTTATAAGCAAAGCTAGTTTTGTTTAGTAGGATATATATATATATATCTTCTGGTACCTATAAGTTTTAGCATTCTGGAGTAAGATAGAGGAGACACACATCACTTAGCTGTAATAATCTTAGTATATTTTAGGGAATAATTGGCTTCTGCTGTATCATATTATTGAATGAATAAACAGGTGAGTCTATGGTCATAGTTCAAACAATTATTTGAGTAGTAGATCATGTAGTGTTATGAGTTAATTATGGTTATGCCTATGTCTGGCTTATCCTTAATAAATAACTCTTAAGATTTTTAGAAGCTGTCTGATTAATATCTGAACACAAGTAGCTTTTAACATGCTAATTAGATGTCAATTGTTTTGCAAAAATAAATACAAACATTTGTAATGGTAATTGAAGTTGAACTTGCTATGATTATTTATTAATTCTAGTTTTCAAACATGTTAATTACCACAGCTGAAGGAAACCCCCTCTCAAGATTTAAGAAATCCCATTAACTCATCTTTACCTGCTGAATATGTACTCCTTGTAAGATAGGCTAGTTTCAGTATATTTGCTGTTTACTGCTAGATATGTTTAATGACTTGTTGTTGGAGCAGATAACTGAATAGATGGCCACCTAGAGAGTGGAGGGTTTGAAGGAAGTAAAATAAAAGGTAATTGAGCAAAGGGGGTTAAAATCTACTATCAATGAAACACTCATTATGGGAGAATAATAGCTTACACATCTTTTTACAGCCTCAAGGTAAGACTAATCTTGCATGATCATCTTTCCAGCTGTACCCAGTCTGAATTAGTCATTTGGTTTTCTGAACTTTCACAGCAGACTTTTTAAAACACCCACATAGACTTACAGTTTTTCTCTTTTGGGTCTTCCCTTGGTCTCAAGAACCTAGGCTAATTTAGATTCTTGAGTGGAAAAAAAGATATTTTGGTTATGCCCTTTTTAAGTATATATTAAAATCTTACATAGAGAAGGCAATATGCCCTGTTAGAAAGAGGGGTTATTTTCTTGTCAACTCTCTTCAATATCAGGTAAATCTTAGCTTCAATCATGATTATCATTGATTGGTATCACTGATTATCATAATTACATTATCAACCACATCAAACAGAGACGGACCTTAGATACAGATTAGCAAGCCCCACCTACTGTTTTTCAGGCACAATTATAAGATTATAAGCCCTCCTTTTTTGGGGAGGGGAGGGATAAGGGTCTTGCTCTGTTGCCCAGGTTGGAGTGCAGTGGCATGACCATAGCTCACTCTGACCTCTAGCTCGAGAAGTCAAGCCACAACTACAGGTGCGCACCTCCATGCCAAGTTAAGTTGTTCAGTGTTTTGTTTTTGTTTTTCCTGTAGAGACAGGGTCTTTCTATGTTGCCCAGGCTGGTCTCAAACTTCTGGCCTCAAGCTCTCCTCCCGCCTTGGCCTCCTAAAGTTCTAGGATTGCAGGCATAAGCCACTGTGCCTGGCCTCTAAGCACTACAGGCCCCCCCTTTTTAAAAGCCAACATCCTTTAATTGTCCAGGTCTGCATTTCCAACAAAGATATTATCCTGACTTTTCTCCTTGCTTTGTCTGATTTTTCAAAGAGCATATACGGTGGTGTGGGTAAGAGCTTGCGTTGCACTCATATAGAAGAAAACCTGTCTTAGTTATAGATTATCTGTGTAAAACTGGGCAAGTTAAAATAATGTCTTGAAGCCAAATTTCCCCATCTATAAAATGAGGATGACATTAGCCTTAGTTCATCGTATTGATCAAATTCAATGGTGTTCATAAAGCCCTTCATCTAAAATCTAGGACATGGCCGGGCGCGGTGGCTCATGCCTGTAATCCTAGCACTTTGGGAGGCTGAGGCAGGCGGATCACGAGGTCAGGAGATTGAGACCATCCTGGCTAAGACAGTGAAACCCCATCTCTACGAACAATACAAAAACAAACAAAAAAATGAGCTGGGAGTGGTGGCTCGCGCCTGTAGTCCCAGCTACTAGGGAGGCTGAGGCAGGAGAATGGCGTGAACTGGGAGGCGGAGCTTGCAGTGAGCCGAGATTGCACCACCGCACTTCAGCCTGAGTGAGAGGGCAAGACTCCATCTCAAAAAATAAAATAAATAAATAAATCAATTAATTAATTTAATTTAATAAAATCTAGGACATAAAAATAAAAAACACTCAATTAGCCTCTGCCACATATCAGATAACATTCTAATTACTCACCCTGTGTTTCCCCCCACCAAAAAAATTGTACGGCCCATAAGGATTCCATATTATAGATGATGAAATTTAAAGCATATAGGGGTTAAATGTCTTGCCTAAAGTCATTCTAATAGTTAGTATCAGAAGTAGGGCTGTGACACACAGTCTTCAGATTCTTGTTCTTACCTCCATATGCCTCACTGCCTACCTTAGTGTCAGCTGCAGATATTACTCATAATTATTAATTCCTGATTTTTTTCAAACATCCCTAGCAACACTTTATTGTAATTCATTATATAGCTAATTATATAAATGGATTCCCTATTAAAACAAACAACTTGTAAACTATGGCTAGATCTTCTGTGTATTTTTTTTCCTAAGGTTCATAAATGGTCCCATATTTGACAGTCGTTGACAAATATTGTGAATAACTGAATATATGTGGCACCTCCAGTAATGAATATATGTGGTACCTCTAGCACGTGTACTCTGTAGATTCATGCCACACAGTAATTTGTTCATCCTGGCTCATATGCGGAAACTGTCCCACATGTCATGCACTGGACTATGAAAACATCCCATAGGAGCATTGATTAAATGAATTACATCTGAGTTATGATGCTATGAACACCAGGAAGTACTCTAGACTGGCAAATATATTTCATCCAAGGTAAGAACTGTTACTCTCACCATGTAGCCCAGCAAACTGAGGGTTGCAGAGATTATGTTATTGTCTTCTGTCTAGTAAAGGACACAGTCATAATTTCAAACCAGTTCTCTGTCTGCTTTCACGTATTTCACATAGAACTGCATGCTGTTAAATTTCAGATCTCAGATGAGGCTTAAACTAAGCTTTGAATCTGAAATAGTCCTAAAAGAGCAATTAAGTTATCTAATTATATCAAATAGAATACCCTTTCATGGACTTAAAATTATTTTGCATTGGTTTTATTTTTTATAGTATATTTTACTGTTCTTGTTATACATGAAAAGGTAATTATACCTTTCCTATAAAACCCAAGGAAAGATCCTATTTTCACATATTGATAAACATAGACATTGCCTGCACAGATATTCAGAGAGAGTACTGAACATAATGCATAAATAACTCTTCTAGGTAAATTGATATATTTAGATGTCCACGCACCAAGATAGAACCTGAAAATTTCATGGTTTCAGGCTGTTTCCTCTTCTTTGCATGTTTTCTTTCTTTTCCTGGTTAAATAAGTTGACCTGTTTGCTCAGTGTAGACATGGCCACAGTCAGCATGTGGAACCATAATTCTTTTAGCCTTTTCTCTGGTTCTTACAATTATTTAACAAGATGCTTTGTAATTAATTCACTTCCTCCCTCCTTCTATATGACCGTTCCTTTCCCTGGAGTTAATACACATTTGCTACCTAGTAAGTGGGCTCATAATTCATTCTTACCCCATCCTCACCTTCAAATAAAGCACCTCTACCCCTAGATTAAAGCACTTCAAATATTATTTTACAAGGACTTTCATCATGTGGCTCAGAGAGTTGACTGCCTTAAAACTTATAGTGTCCTAAGAATATTTAAATGGACCCTTTGTCAACCACCCCTTAAAAGTGAAATATAGCTATGCTTTTCTTTGTGTAGTCATTGGGAATGGGCATTGTTAGACATTTTATTTATGTAATTCCAGATGATGTTTCATAACACTTTGTGAAACACTGATGATTCTACCCAATGTACAGATGAAGGTAAGAGCAGTTAAGTCACCTACCTAGAAAAGCAGGGGCCCCACCCATATTCCTATCACACTCATGTTTCCAATATATATTCATAGGGCCTTCCTGCCACTCCCCTAGAGTGCCAGGATGTTAATGGCCTCAGAAGTAACTTCAGGCAATGACTAAAGGAATTTAGAAGAAAAACACCTAGCTTCTTGGCCTACCTGGTGGAACAACTCTGAGGCATGTTCTACACTGTCTCTTAGAGTTTCCCAATGGGACTGAGCCTCAGTTGCCCGTATCTGTAACCTGCTTATTAAAATATCCTTTGTTAACTACTAATCCTTTCCAGTCTCTCTGGCTCACTACTAAGCACTCCCTCTTACTAAGTAAGAAGGTACTTCCTGGGACCTCTTTTCTCAAATCCTTGTCTTGGGGCCCATCAGATCACAAAAGATCACTGCTAGAAGGTACAACTCGGGTGAACAGGTACAGATTTTGGTTCGTCTGTGTATAAAGTCCACACTTGCACCCACGCTTCCTACAGTGCCCTGGTTCAGATTTAGCACCGTGGTTCCAGTGATTTTCTTCCTGGTACAGAATTCACACTGCCAATAAATGCTCCCACCTTAGAAAGCTCTGATGAGGAAGTGGCATCTTAGAATTCATTTTTTTATTGTTGTTAACATTTGAGCTTAGGCCAGATTCTTGTCCTTGGCAGTAGAAGAAAAATCCCCTTCCTTTAAGCACACCTGGAAAGGTCAGTCTTTGAAGATGCAAAAGGGATATTTATCTGGCTTCCAATTTCTTGTGTCCTTAGGTGACCTCTGTGGAGATTCACTCAGATGTGTGCCAAGAAATCCTTAGCTGCTCTCTGCTGTGCATTGAAGCCCATAACATGGGGAGAAATGGCCCTGCTATTCCATTTAAATAAGCACTGAGCCAGCAGCAATAGCACTTTGCTAATATTGCTATAGGGGCATTCAATGAAAGCCAGTGTTGCTTTTGAACTCCATGAGTCTGATGGCAAAATATAGACATACAAGCATGCACAGATAGAAATAGATGTAAGGGGGATGTGTGTGTTGTGTGCATGCGCACACGTGTGTGTGTTTTCTAATAGCTATTCAGAATTGAGAACCTCCTCTTTCAAGTTTTAGATGGTACGTTTTTTTTTTTTTTTTGGAGACGGAGTCTCGCTCTGTTGCCCAGGCTGGAGTGCAGTGGCACAATCTCGGCTTACTGTAACCTCCGCCTCCCAGGTTCAAGTGATTCTACCGCCTCAGCCTCCTGAGTAGCTGGGGTTACAGGCGTCTGCCAACATGCCCGGCTACTTTTTTGTATTTTAGTAGAGACGGGGTTTCACTGTGTTTCCCAGGCTGGTCTTGAATTCCTGAGCTCAGGTAATTCACCCTCCTTGGTCCCCCAAAGTGCTGGGATTACAGGCATGAGCCACCGCGCCTGGCCTAGATTGTACTTTAAAAACATCTTCAGAGCATATTTAAAATGATAACTTGAAGAATAGCAGATGATGAAAATGACTCTGAAGAATATCTGTATCTTAACTGCATATTTCTCAGCCTCTGATGTGTGTAGTCCATAGTAGTAAACCCGAAGAAGAAAATGTAGAAAATAAAAAAAAGTATTTTTTTAATTGAGTTGAAGAAAGAAAATAAAAATACCAGGTGAGTTTGGGTCTCCAGATTGACCATAGGGAAGCTGGTTTCAGTGGAACAGACGGCAAAGGGAGGGTGAGATGTGACATGCAGAGATAAAGGGCTGCATGGGACAAGGTAAGAATCTTGGCTTCATCTTTAAGGGGACTTAAGAGGCAGGAATGCATAGGAATGGTGAAAAAGTGTATGTAAAGACCAAAGGTTCAAATTCAAATTCTGGCATTCTCACCTATATACAACTTATGTAGCTTTGATTATAGTTGCTAACTTCTCTGTGTTAACTTTGTTATTAAAAAATAGAGGTAATAATACTAACCTCACAAGTAAAACGCCCTAAGAAATTAAATGATCCAAAAACACCTCTGTCTTTTTATCCTTTTCCTCTGTGGATAATCAGATTCATTCATTACTCAGGCTATAATTATAATAATTATTAATCTTAATAGTAATATAGTTAATAATTTATATTTTATAATATACTTGTATTGAAACTATAGGAAATGTCTTTTTCTGGGTTAAAACAATCCAGAATTGATCAGAAAGGCAATATTATTGTAACTTTATTGAACATATGTTTAAAGATTTAAAAAATGCTAAAATGTTCTCAACAGATACTGTCCAATTTTAGTAAACTTCAGAATGGCCTGATAGCTGTAGAGCTGATGTATAAAATTTTGAGTTAAAAGTGATTCTAAGTAAAAGTAAAAGAGAATAAAACTAAATAAGATGTACTTGCACTTCATTATTCAATAACTGGTAAATTTAATATGGCTTTATGGTATTTTTACTGGTTTTTTTGCTTGTTTTTGATGTAAGGAAAATACACATTCATTAAAATAAAAATATTCTGAAAATAAAATAATATTTAACATTTTTATTTTCTTTTAGGATTTTGTGTAAGTTTGTGTGGTAACACATGCATGTGTTGTATACTTGGCTTTACATTTTATAATAAACAGTATTTCCTAAATTTGAGGAATGAATCCTCTCTTTTCCAAAGGGACAAATATAATTTTCTCAGACTGCTACAAATATGTCCTTTTGGAGCCTAGGAATATGCTATTTGAGAAACAATACATTGAGAAAGTTAAATCTTATCAAGTGAAATAATTTTCCACTGCAAATTATCACTATGAAAGCAATGCTTTGCATTTACAACTATTAACTATTTTAGGTAGTAGTTACGTAGTCACAAAATGAAAACACACACACACTCACACACACACACACATCATACAACCCTAAGGCCATGTTGAATATTTCCTTCTATTATTTGAAAAAAATACATATACCATTTTCTCAAAAAAGTCTATCCTTATTTGAGATTGTTTCTTGAAAACATTGTCCTAAAATTAGCAATAAATGATTTAAAGACATGTCCATTTGTAAGGCACTTAACATATATTAACGTATGTACTTATGGAAGAAATATGTAGTGCTACTTGTTCCAATCTTTGGTAGTGTATCAGTATGTCTTTCCTTTGGGACACAAAGCCAGACTGTTGTAACTGCCAGGTGTTCAAAGTGACAACTCAATGTGCAATGCTCATAATAACTATTTTTGTAAAAAACACTAGAAATTAGTAAAACCACAGCTAAAAACCCTGGCCCAGCACTTCCCTCATGTCTCCCACCCATAGCTTCAGGAATTCTAGGGACTCTGGGAAAAATCCTTCTCCAAGAGCTCTTCTTATGCTCATGAATCATGTTAAAGGTTTGAGTTCCTTGGGACCACCCCAAGTATCTTTTAGCTTTTTTACTGAGAATCATGCCAGAGGCTGAGTCCATTAAGGGGCTGCTTCAGGTTTACTCATTTAGTTTCCTGACTCTAACCATTTGCAGTTTAATTGTTGGCACGCAGAACAATTTCTGAAATAAATTTCTGATAGATACTATTTGTTGTAGCCTTGGCTCTGCTACAGTTAGATAGTTGAACTTGAGCGAGACTCTCAGTCTCACGGAGCCTTAGCTTCCAACTTTGGGACATGGGACTAATTGAAACTGATGCCTAACCTATATGTTTTCATAAAAATCAACACACTAGTAGGTCCTTAAAGACGGTGAACAGATCAAATTCATCTTCGAATTATCATTGGTAAGCTAATGCCTAGCATAAAGCTATTACCATTAGAAATTCTTAGGATTAGTTTCATTGGTAATTAAGTCAGTAAACATTTATTGATTACCTACTGTATGGCCGGTAATGTTTGAGGTATTCAAGGTATAACTGTGAACAAAATATAAACATGTCATTGCTCTCTTGAAATGTACTTTGTGATAAATCTTTTTGGGAGATAGAGGGTTAAATTAATTTTAATATACCTATATTAGATATACATAAACATATATATATTTGGGCATAACAGCATATATTTAAAATATACAGTTTTATATTGAATAATATTTAATTACAATATATTGTTTATGTACAATGCATTGCAATATTCTTTTCACTGGGAAAAAATTCTAGGCAGTTTGAACTTTAAATGTTCATCAAATTGTTTTTTGCAATTACTATACATACCAAGGTATGTGTTGTCTCAATATTTAACTTGCCTTTAAGGTAATTCTCTTTTCTACATATTTTTTTCACTGACATTGAAATTCCATGGAGATATTTTACAGAAAGTGTCCTTAGTCATGGTATTAGTTGTGCTCATGATGGTCGAAGGAAAGTATTTTTAGAAGAAAAATAACCTTGGTGGCCTTATATTTAATTGGCAATAGCTGGAAAGGACAGTAATATAAATATTGAGATTATATATGTGGATATGAAGACAATTAAACTACATGTTTGTCCCCCTAAAAAGGACAGAAAACATAATGGGAATATCAGGGGCCAGATTTTAGCTTATAATAAGCTAATCACAAGTAAATATTTTTTTAAAAAAACAGATAATAACAACATCATTTTGCCATGTTTGTGTGCATGTGGGTACAGGTGCACCTGTGAAAATGGAATAGACACCATCAGATGCTGTGAGTTCACTGACATGAAACAATCACTTTCTGAATGAGGCTGTTATAAACAGCGTTAATAAGTAATTTCAATAACATGACAAGGCAACTGGCCCTGGCTAGGCCAGTTTAAAACCTCCAGCCCCATAAAATGGAGTACTTAGGCAGGTATTTGGTGCTATGATGAAAAGTTCATCCACACAGGCAATTCAGCACCTATTTACTGAACACCCATAATATGCTTGGCACTGAGGCTACAGAGAAGAAGGAGCATCCCCATTCCCATAATGAAAAGATGAACACTCAGAAGACTCCATTAGACAGGAGCAGGGATTGTGGTTTAGAAGCCAGACAGAAATGGCTTTGAGTCTCAAACCCCTTATTTACTAATCATGGGAACTTAATCATTCTCTCTGCTTTCAAATCATCAGGTTTACCAAAATAAAGATTCACAAGCATTCACATAGCCCATTCTACTGAGCAGATGCATAGACCACTTTGTTTTTCTAAATCTGCATTTCTGATAAAGTTCCAGCCTGAGAGCTGAAATTGCACCATTCAGAGAGAAACATGGCATTCTCTGTTTCATTAGTCAGAAAACTTGAAATCATTATATATTAGCTAAAACAACAGCAGCTGATTTTTCCAGGCCCTTTGACTCTGCATAATGTATTGCTTTTCACTGTGTTAGTTCATCATTCAGAAATGCAGTACATCCTAAAACTGACCCAGGCTAAGAAAGGAGATTTCATTTATCGTAGGATTAAGTTTTGATAAAGACAAGTATTGAACTGGATGTTCCCTATGTGGTAAAACAAACAAGTACAAAACTTTAGAATGAGTACAGTTTGATTGGAAATGACATATAATTTTAATAGATTGTTTCCACCTGCTGTCCAGTACTTAACTATAGGATGATGTAAAAGTCACTTGGCATCTCCCACAATCAAACTCTTTATCTTAAAATGGGAGATCATTCACCTTTCTTATCAGGTTATTGTAAATGTTAAAATAGATAATGTCACTCAAAAGCACTTTATGAATTATAAAGCAAATATGAAAACATATATATATATACTTTTTTCTTTAGAAGTTAGCATGTATCTAGCACATTATAGACACTCAAATGAGTTTTGAATAAATTAATAAATTTATTCAAGATGGTAATCAAGTACTCCATTCAATCCTTACTTCCAACAAGCAATTTTAAGTTTGGAATACAGGCATAAGAATATTTAATTTACTGATTACTTTCTTGTGCCAGAGGAATTAGTCATTTCTATGTCATTAGGCTAGAAATTAAACTTGGAAATAAACCAAGAATGAAGATATTTTAGTAACTGATGAAACATTATATTAAAGTTAACTTTTTAGATAAAACTGAGGTTTTTATAAGTCTGGTAACTGAAAGCCATAAAATAGTAGCATTGGTGTACAAATATTCCCACCACAATTTTTCCACAGATGGAAAACCAAGAAGTTTAGGGGACTTACCTGAATTGTACATGAACAGAGAAAATCTCTTGGATACAAAGTGAGATGATATTACTGGACTAAAGAATGCATCAATTGCAAGGAAAAGATTCCATAGATGCCATCTTCATCTGTGTATCTGTTAAACAGAAGTATACATTTTTTGTGTGTAACTGAGAGCACTGTACTTTTGAGATTGTAAAGAATTCACTCTCTATTTCATTTGAAATATTATCCATATGTGTTTCTGGAAAAAAAAAAAGTGTTCTAGTCTGGTGAGAAGTCTGTAGCAGCTGAAATTTTGTTAAATGCCAATTGTGTGCCAAGCATGCCGCTAAGCTTTTTGCACACATTATGCTATTTAATTCCCTTTGCAATCCAGTGACATAGGCATTATTATTGTTATATTATTAAATAAACTGACAAAAATTATAATCTGAAGGTTTAAAAATAACATGTCTAAGATTACATTCTGACAAAATACAGAACCTAGGAAGTCTACCTTCAGAACTTACAGACTTTTTATACTTATGGAGGATGCTTTGTTGCCTCCCAGCATGCACTTGTAATCAGCAGTTTATGATTCAGTAAAGAATTTCAATATAGGATTGTGGTGGTGGTGTTGTTGCTGTTGTTGTTGTTGTTGTTAAAGCAAGTTCATGCTGATATAAATTGAGTCAGAGGAGGAATTAGAGAGCATAACACATAACTAAAGCATGTTGCCAAGGAAACTGTTGGCAAACCAAGTATCATGGAGTTTAGGGATGTAAAGGCACTTGTCTGCAGCCACAATTATTTTCTTGATCATTCTACAGATCAAAGAGGAGATATTAGGTACTCTAACACTATGGAAAGGCTAAATCACGGGTTGAACATGAATTTTTTTGAAGCTGATTTTAGATGTCCAGGAACTTAACACATTCCCTTGAGAAATTATAAATCATTAATTGAAACTTTCTTTGGAAATTCTAGAGAAGCTACATTGAGGCCTTTTAATGTCAAAACTTCTATGAAGCCCCAAGGTAGCCCTTAACTCAAAGTCAGAAAACAAGGTTCCGACCCTATGAGGTTTCCGAACCAAAGTTCAGGTAGGGATGAAAGTGTCTCTTAAAAACTAACTAGGAAAAGGAATGAATGTATACGATGGCCCAGATATCCATGACCTCTGCACCATCATTCACCTGGGAGCAGCCACTATACTGGAAGCGTAACACGTAGAACAATCAGAGGAAATTTATTCAGGTCTGACTTTGCTATAGGCAGTGCTTATCCCATCTAGAAATTCTGTGTCCTAGTACGTTGCCGCAGTGACTTTTTGGATACATTTTTTGTTTATTTTATATGTGTATTTGCTTTAAATATCCTTCTCTGGGAATAAATGAATACTTTTCTTGTGTGTGTGTGTGTGTGCGCGCGCGCGTGCACGTGTGTGTGTGTGTGATTCTGATGCTATCTTCTCATATCTGGGAACTTCTAAAAGATTTTACCTTCGTGTAATTGTGAGAGCTGTTTCTCTTCTGGCTCTACTAATATCCTCAAACTTCTCATTCAATTACCTAAAACTCTTTTCTTCTCCCAATTATCTCATCTCTCACACCCTTCACTTTAAAATGTCCTTTTCTTTCCATTAGTATTTATACTAAATGCAGTCAATTCTTGGCCTCTCTTGTGCAATTAGGTGAAGCTTACATTTCAATTATAGTGTTTAAAGCTATTCCAAGAACATGAGCTATTGGCTGCTCCTATTAGCCACTGTCCACAAACACAAAGTTCTGGAATATAAAGTCTGTCCTTGATCCTGTGATCTTGCAATATAACATTAACAGCCAAAGGTTTCTCTTGTTCTTTTGGTGTGTTTCAGCTCCTATCTTGTATTCTGTGTCTCCGGTCACTCAGATAGACTGAATTCTCAAGAGATAAGGCAAGAGCTTTAGATCCAGTGTGATTCTTCAAAAGGCCCATTTTCACCAATATTTTCGTGACTGGGTCCATGAAAATTGTCTGTGCTTCATTTCCAGTGTCTTTCTTGGCCATCGTATTTTCAAATTTCCTGTTTAATTGCTCCCCATTCATCTCAATGAGTGCTATAAAATCACAAAGCCAAGGAAGAATAGTCTCTTAGTGGCAGCATAAAATTAGAAAAGATTGGCAGATAGCACCCAGTTTTAATACCTTTATAGAATGTGTTTCATAGTGCCCACTGAGCAATTGCGCATAGGAAATCTCAAAGCCCATAGCACATATATCAGCAATAATTTCACAGAAGCAGGCTCTAGCTAATATGTGCAGAGTCTTATATTACTTTATCAAACTGTCTTTGTGTAATTAGTCTGTCTGCAAAGCCTGGCATATAAATTAAGCATCTAATTTATCTTGACTGGCCTCCAGATTGCTTGATCAGTCTATTCTGCCTCTGTGGCTCTTTAGTGAATGCCAAGTAAAGTAAAGGACCCTCTGGCAACAGGGAGTGAGAAGAAGCAGAAACTCCTTTCGAGGTCAGAGGCAATTTTACACTGACTCATCACTGACGCATGGGCAGAGACATGGTATTACTTCTGATGACAGCAATCTTCACTGGGTGAGGAGGTGGGGGGTCATAATTGATGTCCCTGGTGGCAGGTTACTTTGTATCATGGATGGTGAATAATAAATAAGCATAACGCAAGCTGTAAAGTCAGGTTTACCAAATGAAATCAAATTAAAAGTAAATTATACTTTCCTCCTCATTCAACACCATTTCTCATAAGCCACTTATCAATACAACTGCAATCTGTACAACTGTAAAAGACAAGTTACACAGCTATTCAATCCTGATAAAAACAAAATAACTCCTGTAGCCATAATCATTCCTCAAGAGCATTTAATTTGTGGGCTTTTGCATTATTGCTATCAAAACAAAATCTTGCAGCTTTATTGGAATATATAAATCTCTTTGATTTAAGGATACTTTATCTTTCTTTTTCTCAGATGAATTTGAAATGGCGCAGAGTTAAATTTTTATGGAGTGATTTCTGGGGGAAAAGGCTGACATAATTTTCAGCACGGGACATCGTGTTCTGCTGACAACTCAGAAAGTTTGAAGGAAATGTTTAGCTCACTAGATAGTTTTTCTCAGAGTGTATTCTCTTCTCTGCAGTTGTGGATGCATACCCAGTAGGGTCGTGTGTATCCTTATATATATGAGGAGGCACATCCATTGTGAATGTGTGACCCCTCTCCTGACTTTGTAACTGGGTACACAAGAGGGTAACAAGAGGCCTGGATGCATGAAATAAGACTATTTGGGCCATCATCTTGTGACTTTCTAACAATGAGGATTTATTCTGCTTTTAGAAACATGCCATGATTGTCTATGGTAATCATGTTTCACAGTGAATTTACCAGATCTCTGTTTTTGCCCCAACTCTCCAAAGACTATATGACTTAGTGACACATCTGAGACTCCATGGATTTTTCAGATAATGGGGGCTGACCTGACACTACAAATAAATTCTGTCATTACCTGATTTATATTAACATAGCAATTCCACATACTTTATTAAAAAAACACTCTTTTTAAAAATAAAGAACAAAATATATAGTAGCTTTAAATATTCCCTGGTTACAGATATACTTGGTGGATATTTCAGACAATAGAACCAAGAAGATTTTCCAAATGGAAGCATGATCATGTCTATGTTGTTTGATATTCAAATAGTAAACACTTCTCTTTCTAGCATAAGATTATACAAAAGTGCACTGTATGTAAAGGGTTAAGAGAGGTAAGGGTTTGGACCTGTGTAGATGTGAGCCACAGTCTGAGGAAGTAAATGCTATGGCTATGTAAAGATGGTTGATTCTTTTCCAAGACAAATGCCTCAACGAAGAGTGGCTATTACTGATTTATTGAAAAACAAAAATGCCAAAGTTATCTTCATGGTATTTTGAGTCATTAAAGACTCAACTAGAAGGTCCATTTTAGGACTCTAAATGCAATAACCAACTGTGAAGACTGAGGCCCATGAAAGAAAAATGACCTTCCTAAAGTCATACATTAAGTTTATATTAAAGGGATTGCTAAAGCATTGGACTCTTAAATATCAATATTGGGACTCTATCATTTCATCTGTTTGTTTATTTATCTGTATGTCAGGCACTGTGTTCGGACTTGGGATTCAAGGAAGATAAATGGAAACAGATATTTCTGTTCTAATGGCCTCTAGTCAATTGTGGAGCCCAACATTAATCAAATAATCACTCAAATAAAGAAGGTAAATTATACATAACGACAATAAGGTATGTGTAAAGAGAGAAGGCCAGGAACAGAATAATTTATTTCTGCAAGCAGATGGAAGGGAAATAATCGGAGTACATGATAATGAAACAGGTTGTTTTCTGTCATGGGCTTTCTTGTAAACATTATTTAAGATGCATCTCAGGGATTAGCCCTTCCCACTTAGCCTTCTCTGACTTTCCTAAGGTGATTTTGCAAAAACAGTCTCAGTTGTTCCATTTGCATATCTCTTCCCCTACCATTTTGGACTGAATGATCTGCCTTTCCCATTAAATCAAGTGGTTATGAATGGGAAAGGATCTTGTCTTGCCTAGTGTTAGATTTTTACACGGTATGTGAACATATTTTTATTTTCAGGCAGGAAGAAAAAAAAGAACAAAGAAGAATAGGATAGTAAGAGAAAGTCATTGGAAGCAGACACTACCTGAGGTCCACAATACATTCCCTTGGCCCCGCTAGTTTCAGCATAGCAGTGGGGGACAGCACTTTGCAAACTTCCAGAATCCCATCTCAAGGAACCCTGTGGCAGCTTTTAAGCTTTCTCCAATGTTGAGTGACTGCTCACCTGGTCACATAGGCACAGCCTGACAGTACAGGGGAAGGGGAGCTCACTTAACACCTGGGGTAGGGTAGAGGGTAAATCCTCAACCAAAGAGCTGCAGAACTTACTGGATAAATGCCCACATTGTGATCATTTTCTAGAACATTTTTGTTGAACACTTTCCATGGTTCCATAGGTCAAAAACAGGATAGAGTCACAGTTGTCCATGATGGTATATACTTCAATAATGTAAACTTCACTGGCTTTCTTGCTTCCATTGATCACCTTCTGTTTCTTCACTCTATTTCTCTAGTTTTTTTTTTTTATTTTGTTTTTGAGACATAGTCTCCCTCTGTCTCCCAGGCTGGAGTGCAGTGGTGCGATCTTGGCTCACTGTAACCTCAGCCTCCCGAGTAGCTTCCTCAGTCTCCCAAGTAGCTGGGATTACAGGCGCCTGCCACTACACCCAGCTAATTTTTGTATTTTTAGTAGAGATGGAGTTTCACCATGTTGGCCAGGCTGGCCTTGAAATACTGACCTCAAGTTATCTGCCCACCTCGGCCTCCCAAAATGCTGGGATTGCAGGTGTGAGCAACCACGCCCAGCCAGCCTAAGATAAAATTTTAAAAACAAAAGATGACAACAACAAAAATCACTGCTTGTACCCAAGTCTATATTTCAGACACTGGGGAAAGCAAAGAGGCAAACTAAGATAACCTTTTAAGTGGGAGGAGTCACAAATTAATATCAGATCCTGCAGAAGTTTCCAGCGAACCTATTATTTTAAAACATTAGCATTAATTGGACACTGATATTCTTCAAGCAACAGGTTTAATTGAATTGTTGAGATTTATAACATAAAGGGCATGAGTTGAAATATAAGGAATTGCGTAGAGCTGGAACCTATTTTTGATTCTCAATCTTGACTGAACCCCAATATTACAAAGGTTTAAAACTTGCTGGTACTCTAGATCTCCAAATGAGAGTTTTCTGGGAGTGGCATCTAGTATATATGTCTTACAACAAAACAAAAACAAATAAGCAAAAATTTCCATAAGATATTTTGATGCACAACAGGATTAATAACCACTTGGATGGTTATCATTAAAAAATTTGCTGGGAGAAATATGCTAGAGGTTCACATCATAACATGAATAGATCTTAAAGCCATAGTGCAAGAAAAATTTTAAAACTCAAGTAAGATCTATTGTATAATACAACTTATGTGAATAAAAAATGCATGTACACAAACAAAAAGTTTAGCAATTATACATAACAAGAAAAATATATACACCAATATTTTAGAAACATTGTTCATGACAGGATGAGAAGGATGTGTGTGAAAAAGGAGGAGAAAAGGAAATCAGTCAGGCAGGAGAGGAAGTCTCACACAGGCTACTGACAAGAGTGTGCTGAGAACTACGGAGCATGGTTAACTCATCCTATTACATCCATGTCCCACTCTCAAAAATATTTCCTGAAAACTGGAAGGAGATATTTATCACAGATTATGTTAGTTTGAATGCTGTATCTATGTGTTTATACACTGATATACACACATTACAAGAGGGAAATGAAAAACCTATAGCTCAATTGGCTGCCAGCACCAAATGACCATTGCCAATAATCAATCATCGATATAAATCTTCTTCATCTGCTGGATTCGTAAAGCAATCATCTCTGCAGATAATCAGTACATTCTCATCTGCCAATCAAATAAGTGGTAGCCAGAGCTAACAAAAAGCCAAAACTGAACATGGAAGATAAAATGATAAGACTGCATAAATTAAGTGAGGTTAGTTCTCAGGCAAATATCTCAGAGACTGGAATGATGTAGGAGAAGACAAGTCGAATATATGGTTCTGCGTGGGAAGAACTCTCCAAGAGGAGGCAGCATCCTCCAGCATACAGGATTCAGCGATATAATATATACTCCCATGCTCTTGATCTTGGTATCTACTCAAAGTTTACAATCCCTTTTTTCCTTCCCTAAATCCAGGGAGTTAGGGACAGAGGGTCTCACCTTTGATTAGGGGAATTTAGTTTAGTATCTGACAAATTATTTTGCTTCCTATTTATTCTATGGATGATTTTGTTTTCTGAAACAACATAACCTTTTCCCTGGTAAAAACTGAAGAATATAGCTGGGCATAATGGCTCATGCCTGTAATCCCAGCACTTTGGGAGGCCGAGCAGGGAGGATCACTTGAGCCCAGGAATTTGAGTCCAGCTTGGGCAACACATGGAAACCCCATCTGTACAAATAACAGAAAAAAAAAATGAGCTGAGTGTGGTGACAGTTGCCTGTAGTTCCAGCTCCTCAGGAAGCTGATGCAGGATCATTTGAGCCTGGGAGTTCCATGCTGCAGTGAGCCATGATTGTGCCACTGCACTCCAGCCTGGGTGACAGAGTGAGACCCTATCTCCCCTCCCACCCCCACCAAAAAAAAAAAAAAAAGAGGAAGAAGAAGAAGAAAACTGAGGAATATGATTATCAAACATCTTTAATGTCTCAACTAGCAATGTGTAATAATAGAATGATAAAGATGATAAAACTGGCTATATACTTCTAGTAATAAATTTTCCACATATGCAGTTACATGTGCATCTAGTTAGATAGGTAGATAACTCTTCTCAGCTCAAGCAACTGTCCTCTTTTCAGCTTTGAATAATTTCAATATGGACATTTTTAAAGTAGAAAATTAGTATAGGAGGTCCAAATATTCACTAAATTATTTGGATCCACTTAGTTTCACTTTATAATGCCAAGGTTATTTGCATACAGGCAATATTCTTAGTTATCATCTCCAACTTCTTAATATTTTCAACATTTTTAAAAAGTAGCTTCAGAGGAATACGTGATTTTTGTTTTCTTAAATAGATTACACCTACCCAAATGTGTTTTTAGTACCCAGATCCTCAATTAAGATTCCAAATGATGGTTTTAATGCCTTCTCCCAAGCTTAGAACAGTATTAACTGCTGATGTAAAATTATGTGACAGCAAATTTGAACAAAGAAAAATAAAATTATTTCCACGTATGTGGCCATTTTTCTACCAAGCATATTTCTAAGAAATATTAAATATGATGACATGCAAACTATATTATAAAAACTTACCTGAATGGACTACATGTGGTAGTAACAGCACTTTTGATTTTAATTAGAATGATGCAATGAAATAAATAATATTACATGATATAGTTCAATTAAAGAGAAATTGGCTGTTGGGGCATTTTTTTTTTGAATCTCATTTTTTCACTTGCTCAATTTTAGTACAATCCACCTCCTACACTATTCCAGTATAAGTCAAATAACAAGACTTACACTGTCAATTTATTAAGAACTTTGTAACATTCAGGTATAATACACTAATATAAGTTGCACACTTCAGTTAACATAAAGTCACTTCTTCCTGTAGTAGCAGTAATGGGGAAAAAGTGCCACTTCAGTTACAATTAAACCAGGTTTCCATGCGTAGCTTAACATTGAGCAGAACCATGTGTGGAATTCTGCAGAGAAAGCAAAAAAGAGGTGACTGTGAAATATGCTGATCTGGCTACAAAGTAGTTGGTTCAATTTTCACATGTACAACAGCTTCAGTTGGTTAAAAAGTTAGACTTGTAATTCCTCCACAACTTATTATCTTGTGACTTATCTGCCAGGGAAGAAATGTCTCAGACTGTGAAATTTAGCAAAACTCTGGTTTATGGAGGTTGCTCAACCCTCTCATAACTCAGATTTCTCATCTGAAAAAAAAAAAGCCTCCTGCAATGATTGTCAGGATTAAATGAGATGGAATCTAGGAAACACTTAAAGAGAGCTCTGGATAGGATGAGTGTTCAAAAGACGTTAGCGATGATTTCAAAGCAACATTTAAAAATAAATGAATAAGAGCCTGAAATCTGCAAATACATCTGGTATGCACTGGGGCTATGTTTGCAAATTTCTTTAATGTCCAGCATATGAAAACAAAGACATCCTCTGTTCCATTCCTTTAAGTCACTATGTAGTTTATTATAACTCAAAATATAATTTAAAAACATAGAATAATTCTGAGGTGGTTTTCCTGTGGCAAATGAGCAACAAAGCTGCATATATATTTTTCTAAACTGACAGTAAATATGCTGATTTATTTGATTTATAAATTGACACTGGATACTGTTATTTAGTTTAGAATATATTATTATTAGACTATTGCAGGACAGGTCCATATTTAGAAACACAGAATAGTCTGTTTTTTGTTGCATAAATGTTCAATTATTTAGACTGGTTACATTTGACTGAAATGTGTGAGGAATGTCAAATAAATAGATAAATAATTTTACAATAAATGTTTTTCTCTAATTTTGAAAGAATTTCCTTTACTCCTTGTGCTCCCCTATTATAAACGGATATAAGCACATTCTTCCTTGTATTAATGGTACTTGGCCTTAACATCTTAGCTCCTCTTTTAATACTGTTAGATTCTAAATATATAGACTTTATCTCAGGTAGCCTGTGTCTCTCAAGGGCCAGAATAAAACATAGTAGGTGCTCAGTACTTGCTTAAAAAAAAAAAAGAAAATGAGAGATCATGTCGGATATATCACGCTGCTCCTGAGCACTTTGCACAGCACTTTTTACCTGGTAAATTAGAGGAAATGTTGGGAAATTAATGAATACCAGTATGCCAAATAAATAAGGTAAGATGCTTTCCATCAAAAATGGGACACAGTTTTTATTAAAGTGCTAACAAATACCATAGAATTGGCAACATAAAATATACTTTTAAAAAGAAAAAAAAACTATAAACTATTAGAAGGAGGCTCACTATTCTAATGAACTGTAAGTCTATAATCTTGGCAAAGAACAAGATGTCTTTCTACTTGAGCTCTAGAGTACCTACTGAAGGGTTAAACTGACAGCATGTTGAAGCTAATTTTATGATCCATCAGTTAAACTAAAGCTCAAAGTCAGTAGTAAAACTTTGGTACAGCTGCTGTGCATTCATTTATATAATGGAAAGCACTACACAAATATTGGTGAATTAATTAATCAATAAACCAACAATGAATAATTGTTGGACAGATGGCAACTAGAAAATCTAGGTGGATCAATAGGAGAGAACTCCACAATCCTGACAAGCCCAGAAAAGTTAAATCACTGTTTCAAGTTCACAAAAAATTTAAGATTCATATCCTGCCATCTAAACTTTAAGGGTAGGACTTCTTCTAACCAATATTCCTGAATCTTTTAAGAGTCATTTATTGCTGAAAAGAACTCAGTATCACTGGGCATTAAAACTGCATCCTTAGTGCTAAAATCAAACTGAGATTTTGAATAATGGCACTGCCCTAGTAATCATGAAGCAACATTCTCCTTGGAGTCGATCAAATGTTTCCATTAGCAAAAATCAGTGGCAAGACACTGTTCCCCTGGAGTGACATTTCCTGCAATCATTTTATGCTTTAACAAGACAACTTGCATTTTATAACTTTGTAATCCCCAGCTCCCCTCATTCTTCTTGACTTTGGAAATGTCTCTGAATTTATTGCCAAATAGAAACTGCTCCGGGAAAGAATAGTCATTGTCTATGAGAGATAGAGAGAGAGAGAAAGCCCGGGGGGAGAAGGAGAGACAGAGAGGTTCTATATCTCAACAGTTTCATTGCAGAATTGATAAAGATATTTTAGAAAAACTTTAAAACTCAGAGAAAATATAGAGTCTTCAGAAGTTGGATTGAAATATTTCCCTTGTGCTAGAGAAGAGCAACTCAAATACAACCTTGAAAAATAATCTTTTGTACTTTTTACCATACTTTAACAAGTATTGCTAATTTTTCAGGTTTCAAATATAAGGATATGTATTCATCCTGGGTAAGAATGCAAGTCCTATAAATCACAATACATATAGTCTTGTCTTTTTTCATTTTAATGGTAAAATGAGCATAAATCTGTGTAAGTTCAAGTTAGGAAAACACACGAGTAATGATTCAGAGAATCATGAATTTGCTATCTCATAATCCTGACCTTGGAAAGTTCCCAGAGACAACTCCAGAACTTTTCTGAAGGAATATTGTTTCTTTCATTGTATACTGAAAATATTTTATGTAGGCTTGGGAAATAAATGGATTGTGAGGCAGAAATAATGCGCTAGTTTGTAATGTCTTACAGTGCAAAGGCTAATTGATTTTTATGCAACTGTTTTGCTAATAACTATGATTAGGGTTTTTGAATTACATAAGTATCACAATTCATATAAGATAACCATCCAGCATGTAATAATAGCTCTGATCAATTTATGTAGATACACATTTATTAGCTTCGGCTATGGGAGAATATGAGGAGTGATATCTACATTTGCTAATCTTCCTGCCTTTGCTTCACATATTAGCTTCTATTTGATTCCTATCATGGCTTCATATAAATAAATCCTTACTCCTAAAAATAGGTCCTTTTTATATGGCCAAACTATTGCTAATGGTCAAAATGCCTCTGCCAATAACAGAATTTATTTAGAGTTGTTCTAAGTCAATGTGTCAAGTCACTGTGGCTTTTCTAAATGTCAATTTTATTTAGACAAGCAGAAAAAAGTTAGAATGCATAATTTAAGTGACATGGGATTGGCATAAACAGGATCTGCTACATTCAGGATGACTATTCTTTCTTATACTATATCCCTTAAATTGTATGCCATGATATATCTTCTACACCTTTGCATCTCATATATTTTTATCTAACTCAGAAAGCTATGAAAATGATAGCAGATAATATTTAGGATGATATGCCAAACTGCAGTCCTAAGAGGTTATATGTGGATTCCTTTTGAATCTCACAATAAGTTCAAGAAATGGGTATCATAGTTAGTATTTTGTGCACATGAAGTAACTAGAGCTGGGAGATATTTAGTAAACCAGTTAATGATGGGGCAATAATACAAAGCCCCCCAGGGTCTGGGTAGTGATATGAGGAAGGTCCTGAATAATAACGTAACTAATATGAAAGAATTAGATATAGAGTAGATAATTAATTATATTCTGCTTGATATAAAGATGATACTCCATTATTTACATAAGTTCATTGATATATCCAGATTTGGCATAAATATCAACATCTAATGTCATTCAGAGGGCAGGCTCTTACTCAGAGGGTCTGTATGTCTCTGTCTTAGTCCATGTGGGATGCTCTAACAAACCATCACAAACTGGGTGGGGTGGCTTATAAAAAAAAGAAATTTATTTCTCACAGTTCTGGAGGCTGGGAAGTCCAAGATTAAGGCACCAGCAGAATCTGTGTCTGGTGAGGGCCCACTTCCTGGTTAATGGATGGCTGTCTTTCTACTATATTCTCACATGGTGAAAGAGGGAAGGGAGTTCTCTCCAGCCTCTTTCATAAGGGCACTGAAATCATTCATATATGGGCTTTACTTTTATGGTCTACTCAGCTCCTAATGGCACCACCTCTTTATATTATTAACTTGAGGTTAGAATTTGAACATAAAAATTTGGAAGGGGGGGGTTGCAAATTCTTCCTGTGGTCCTCCAAAATTCACATCCTTCTTAACTGCAAATGCATGCATTTCAATCCAATAATACCAAAGTCTTAATTCATCCTAGCATCGTCTCAAAAGTCTGAGGTCTCCTGTGAATATTATCTAAGTCAGATATGGGCAAGACTCACAGTATGATTCATCCTGAGGCAAACTGCTTTTCAGCTGTCCACCCGTGAAATCAAATGTACTATGCACTTCCAAACTACAATGGTGGGAAAAGCACAGAATAGACACGCCCATTACAAAATAACAGAAATAGGGAAGAAGAAAGGAGTAACAGATCCCAAGGAAGCTGGAAAGTCAACAGGGCAAATTACATTAGATCCTAAGTCTTGAGAATAATCTTTTATGGGTCTGTATGTTCCATGCCCACTAGGGCAGAGGTCTCACCTTATGCACATTGGAGTAATTGTCCTATACCCCCCGTATTGCCAGGTTGGGCCCCCAAGTCTCTGAGAAGCCTCTTTGGGTGGTCCCACACCAACTATAGCTTTGTGCCTGGGTTTTGAACCAGCTCTTTTCAATAGCTGGACTCCCATGTGTGTAGCTCTACTGTTCTAGGGTCATTCATACAGCCCTACCTCCCTGGCTCCTCCGCACTTTGCCGTAATGGAGGCCCTCTGCAGTGGCCCCTTGCTCACTGGGACTCGGGATAAGAAGGGCAGTCCTGGATTATTTTTATCTACCTTTGGAGTCATTCTTTCATTGTCTTGTACAACAGCTCCTGGCTTCTGTTCAGATGGCTGACTGATCTCCTTAACACATGGTTGTTTGGCCACATCCTTCTTGTTCTCTCCTGAATAGAGAATGTTAAGAGGCTCTCTTATTCTTTCCAACATTGATAGACAAGAATGTTCAAAATCTTTACATTCTGCCTCCTTTTAATCTTTATGTTCTGCCACTCGCCCAGGCTGGAGCACAGTGGCATGATCTCGGCTCACTGTAATCTCCGCCTCCCGAGTTCAAGCAATTCTCCATCCTCAGCCTCCTGAGTAGCTGGTGTTACAGGTGTTTGCCACCTCACCCAGCTACTTTTTGTATTTTTTAGTAGAGATTGGGTTTCGCCATGTTGGCCAGGCTGTTCTCGAACTCCTGACCTCAGGTGATCCACTTGCCTCGGCCTCCCAGAGTGCTGGGATTCGTACAGGTGTGAGCCACCATGCCTGGCCCCTTTTAATTAATAACTGTGTCTTTAAGTCATTTCTCTCTTCTCAGATTTTATGAGGAGCAGTCAAGTAAAACCAGGCCACTCCTTCAACACTTTGCTTAGAAACTGACTCAATCAAATATCCAATTTTGTTGGTTACAAGTTCTACCTTCCACTAAACACCAGAAGACAAGCACAATTCAGCCATATTTTTTGCTGAGTTTATAACAAGAATTGTGTTTCTTCCATTGTCCAATAACATGTTCTTTATTTCTCTCTGAGACTTCATCCGATTGGCTTTAGCCATCCATATTTCTACCAACATTCTGTTCAGGATTATTTAGATATTCTCTAAGAAGACTGAGGCTCTGTCTTCAGTTATCCTCTTTTCTTTCTGGTCTGTCACCAAAAGCACTCTTACAGGTCCATTTATGGCAGTGTAGGCTTTTTCCAGCATGTACCTCAAAACTCTTCCAGTCTCTGCCCATTCCCTGGTTATAAAGCTGCTTCCACCTTTTTAGGCATTTATCATGGCAGCATCCCCACCTCTCAGTGCCAAATTTCTATATTAGTTTGTTCGAGTTATTGTAACAAAAAAATACAGTAGTGTCTTATAAACAAGGAAAATTTATTTCTCATACCTCTGGAAACCGGGGAGTCAAACATCAAGGCACCAGCCAATTCTGTGTCTGAAGAGAGTGTCTCTCCTGGTTCATAGATGTATACATTTTCACTGTGTCTTCACATTGTGGAAGTGGGAAGAGAACTCTCTAGGGACCCTTTTATAAGGGCACTAATCTCATTCATGAGGGCTTTGCTCTCAAGACCTACTCACCTCCTAAAGGTTCTATTTTCTAATACAGTTATCTCAGGGTTAGGATTTCAACATATGAATTCAGACCATTGCAACTTCAGTAATAAAAATTGCTTGTTAGCCTGGACAACACATTTTTTGACTGCCCCTTACATACTGCATTGCATTTTCTTTGTTTTAATTGAAGCCCAGTGCCTTCCGTGAGGGAGACGATGGCTCCAACTTATTAAGAATGGGCCTGCTCAATTACCAATCAATACATGGACAAACTGAAAGCAAATGGCCAATAAGAAATGGTTAAAAGGGCAAGTCTCACGTTAGGTACTCCAACTACACACACACACACACACACACACACACACACACACACACACCACATACACAAAAACATGAGAAAACTTTGGGAAGTATGTCTAGTGCCTTGATTGTGGTAATGGCATCATGGGTGTTTGCCTATGTCCAAACTCATCAAACTGTACATATTAAATATGTTTCATTCTTTATGTATCAATTATACATCAATAAAGCTGTTAAACAAAAAGAGAAACAATTAGATGGAAAAAATGAATCTGAAATTGAGAGCATCTGCTGAATTGGTAACAGAAATTACTCTGAATGGTTTGAGAGAGAAAACACACTTTGAGTTGGGGGTGAATTAAGGACATGAGAAATTATACTTTTAACACTTCAGTGGTGCTGTAAGATTTGAGAGTCTCTCTTTTTCACAGAAGAAACATATCAGTGGAGAGAAATTTTTGAGTAGCTCTTTCTTATACGAATTTCAAACTATTTTTAGCAAGTCTGAGCGTTAATAACCATGATGCATGATGTCTGAAAACCAAAGAGTTGTTTTATGAGTACATAGACCATTATTAGGACTCCTTAGGGAGAAGAAGAAAAAAAAATAATGCACCATATTGGCAAGTCACTGCATATTACATGAAAAATAAAACATATAACTCTTTCTCTTTATAAATATATATATGTATCATGTCTACTCTAATTTCAGAGCAGCCTTAACAGTTATATTGCATTCATTTTAAGAATTACATTTTTGCATTCATTTAACAATTAAAATAAACTAAAGGGACTAACAATTAAACTCAGGTCATCAGACTGTATGCTTTGTCCCAAGATACCAGAGAAAATTAAAGGTTTATGACAGGATGCTGAATTACATACTTATAAAGTCACTGTTAACTCTGAGGGTCTACAACTGTCTAGTAGATCAGGCTCAAATTGGATAGTAATTATAACAATTACATTACTCACATCTACTTCAGTGACTTCCCAGGGAAGTCAAATTACGGAACTGAAAGGAGGTGGAGGAAGAGGTTTTAGGATTTCCCATGGAGGATGCATTACTATAGGACTCCTTACTCAATCACAATCTCCACAACGATGACTGCCCATTCTCTTCCCCATTCCTCATCTGAAATATTGCTTCAGAAGTTACCAAAGTTGACCTCTCCCGGAAATGCAACTGAAACAAATGATCTCAATTCTCATTTTATTTAATTTTTCAGTAGCCTCTAACATACGGACAGTCTCTTTTTTGCAACTCTCATTGCTGTTGCCCTTAGGTTAGGTTATTAAGAGAATAAATGTTTTTGAGATAAATGATATTTGATATGATTGTTTAAAATTTTTAGATCAATGGTGTTCCTATCTATTCTCCACTTTATTTCTGACTTTGAAAAGCTTCTTAACATCCCTAAGCCTCAGTTTCCTCTTTGGAAAATTTGGATAATAATAGTGCTTACATCATACAGTTGTTAAACAGCCAGGCACAGTAGATCACGCCTGCAATTCCAGCACTTTGGGAGGCCAAGGTGGGAAGATCACTTGAGGTCAGGAGTTTAAGACCATCCTGGCCAACATGGTGAAATCCCATCTCTACTAAAAATAAAAAAATTAATTGGGCATGTTGGTGCATGCCTGTAGTCTCAGCTACTCAGGAGGCTGAAGCACAGGAATCACATGAACCCACGAGATAGAGGCTGCAGTGAGCCAAGATTGTACCACTGCACTCCAGTTTGAGTGACAGAGCAAGACCCTGTCTCGAATGAAACAAACAAACAACAACAACAAATAAGATAGTATATATTTAAGTATTTTACATGTACACTGGTATCTTTTAATCCTTTGGCAAACATGGACTAATGTATTTTGTTTTAGCAAAAAAGAATAGATTGAAAGAAGACAGTAAACACCCCGAAATCCTTTGAAGAATGCAGTGAGCTGGAGAGTGGTTGGGATCTCCATGAGATCATATGTCAAGTGAGATATTTCACTTATGGGAACTAACATTATGTCTGGTACATTATAGGCCCACAAAAATCTTATGTATTCATGGATGAAGAAAGGTCTGAGTTGGGCTTTAAGGATTGTTGCCTCTGTGTGAGCAGAAATGATGGGGCAGTATACCCTTAAACAAAGCCTCTTCTGTCTTTTGTTGAACACAAAGATGTAGCCTCAAAAGACACTTCTACTTTAAGTCTCCAACTAAGTTTTATATAAAGAGGTTCAGTATTTTTAAATGTTATGTTCATATTTCATCCATCAATTTGCTTTTTGACAGGTTTGCTGTCAGCCGAGTGTAATGTAAAGGTGTAAAAAGACTTCTTTTATGAGTGAAAAGATTCATAATTCTTACCTGTTATTATCACAGCAAATCACTCTAAATGAAACCTGGAAATATTTATTGGTGTAAAATAGGATGGTTTTTGTGAAGTTGCATTGAATAAATGTCTACTTGAGAATATTTACTGAATCTGATTTATCTACCCCACCTTTCCCAGTCTATGTCACTGCTTAAATTCAAATATCTATTTCTTTCTTGTTTCATGACAGTCAAGTTCCAAATTTTTCTTGCCATCTTCTAACTTCAAAATACGTTATGTTACTTTTCCTTGAACCCAATGCTAATCATCTCCTTCCTTTCGTTAATTTGTTCCACAGATCTCACCTTGCCATGCTTACTGAATTATAGCCCTACCAGTTGGGCTTATTTTTCATGAAACTCCCACACAAACTATATTCTCTATCCACAATGTCCAATGCAGCAGCCACTAGCCATCTATGACTATAAAGCATTTGAAATGTGCCTAGTTCACATTGAAATGAGCTGTGAGTATAAAATACACACCAGATTTCAGTAACTTGGTACAAAAAAAAGAAAATATCTTATTATTTTATTATCAATACCATAATGAAATGACACTACTTTGAATATATTGTATTAGACTAGATATACTCTTAAAATCACTTTTACCTGTTTCTTTTCAATTTTTTGATGAGTCTGCTAGAAATTTAAAACGCGCATATGTGGTTCACATTATATTTATTTTGGACAGAATTTTCTCCAGATAAAAAGAGCTAATGTGTAGAAATCAGACACTTCACATTTTTGTTCTTGCTCTTGGGCCTTTTCTTATAAACTTTACTGCTTACATTGAACAAACATTTATTGAGTGGCCACTAGTTAGTAAGCACTTTTGTCTATATTGGGAATATAGAAAAGTTCCAGGTAGATAACTTCTGACTTTCTTAGAGCTTACATTTTCATTTGAGGTATCAAAAAAAATAAAGCAAGGAAATAAGCATAACCACAATAATTCAAATCATAATTTCAAATTGTGATAAATGACATGTGAATAGGTGACGGTAACATATTTGATAATTCCTGGGGAGTGAGACTTTATAGTTTCACCGAAGAAAACCTCTAGGAAAAAGACACATTTCAATGAAGATGAGAAGAATGAATGTTTGTATTTTCCCAATTTGTTTGAGATATACAGACAGATGTAGATAGATAAAGAAATATGTGCAGTATATGTAAAAATAACTACATGAACATAATTAGTTTTTTATGTATGTACACATTCTGATTGACTGGTAGTGGCTGTCCAGAGTGCTATCATTGATTAGTGATGTATACCAGGGTCTATAAAAGATCAATAACACAGACTGTGCTATGTATTTTTCCCTGACAGATACATAACCACACAATCACATGAAGAAACTATGCAATACTATTTATTTAGTAATAAATGTCACAGGATCCTTTGTGTGTCACTTCATCAGCTGGAAACCTCTGTGTCCAGTGGTGCTTTCTGCCTGAGTATTGCTTGCACCTGTTGAGCTCATTTTGCCCACTCAGCCTGGCAGGCTGCACTTGGCTCATGCTACCAGCCTGGATCCGACATCCACCAAGGGTGGGCCAGGCACAAAGAGATGAGCGGTGTGTGGCCAAGCAAGTGCAGGGTCCAGCCACTGCATACAGCCAGGCATGCCAGCTGCTGTGGTGGGGCAGGCAGCTCCAGGTGCTGACATAGGTGCCGGCTCCATGTGAGGCTGCAGCTGGACCAGATGTACTGCACGGCAGCCTCCACAGCAGGCACCTATGTCTGGACAAGGGGAACAAAGTGGCACCCTGAAGCCTGGAGATGCCAGGAACTCAGGGCCCCAAGAGAGTAGTCACAGCCCTGGCTTGGGAAACCCCTAGGTCTGGGGTGCCCAAAAGGCTACAGCTCTTCTCTCCTTCTCATTGCCTGAAACATGGCAAGCAGTGGGCATGTTTCAGCCCTGTTTGTGTTACAGTTCTTTCAATCCTCCCATTCAGCAGGTCTTGAGTTCCTGTCCTGTGTCCAGAAGAATCAGGTACGTGGACAACTGGAGGGTGAGCAAAGCTGAGAAGAGCATTATTGAACAACAGAACAGTTCTCAGGAGACCAGAAGAGGGAACTCCTTTCTGCAGGCAGGTCCTCTTGACAAGTGTCCAGCTCTCTCTGGAGAAGAGACCTGCAGTGGTTAGCTCCTTTCTGCAGGCAGGCCATCCCAAAGTCTCTGTGAGTCTGGCTGAGTCTGAGGGTTTTCATGGGCTCAGAATGGAGGAAGTGCATTCTGATTGTTCCATGGGCGGCCATGGGAAGGCCCAGATAAAGCACCATAAATTCTCACTCCAGGCTGTGGACTCCACCTGGAACTGACAGCTTGGCCTTCAGGCTTCAGGTTGTCCCTGGCTTGAAAGTGGGGTTTCTCTAGTAACCCACCCCTTTCTGCGCAGGAGCCTGTCTGCCTCCTACCGCCATCAACATGTTGTCCATGGCACTCAAGCTATTCATGCCAAGAAACACCTGCAGACCCTAGCAGAGCTGCCTTGAAGCCCATGCTCAGCCTCTCTCCCATGCTCATCAGCGCCCAAAGTCCTGAGGGAGCCAAGGCAACAGGGGCCTGATGTGTCGGCACTGCCCTGAGTGTGCACACACAGATTGTGACAGTGCCTAGGCCCAGCCACAGCTTTGCTCTGCCCTGGAGTGGGCACAAGGAATGGGGAGAGGCCAGGCAGTGGGAGGAAGCACTTTCAAGCCTGCAGGGTCAAGGGGCTTCCTGGGCCTCCAAGAGCACAGGCATGCCTGTGTGTCTGGAATTGGTGGGTTCTTGGTCTCACTGACTTCAAGAATGAAGCTGCGGACCCTCGCGGTGAGTGTTACAGTTCTTAAAGGCAGCATGTCCGGAGTTCTCCTTCTGATGTTCGGATGTGTTCAGCCTTCTGGTGGGTACGTGGTCTCGCTGGCTCAGAAGTGAAGCTGCGGACCTTCCCGGTGAGTGTTAGAGCTCTTAAGGCGGCGCGTCTGGAGTTCTTCGTTCCTCCCGGTGGGTTCGTGGTATTGTTGGCTTTAGGAGTGAAGCTGCAGACCTTCGCGGTCTCATAAAGGCAGTGTGGACCCAAAGAGTGAGCAGCAGCAAGGTTTATTGCAAAGAGCGAAAGAACAAACCTCCCACAGTGTGGAAGGGGACCAAGCAGGTTGCCACTGTTGGCTCAGGCAGCCTGCTTTTATTCTCTTATCTGGCCCCACCCACATCCTGCTGATTGGTCCATTTTACAGAGAGCCAAGTGGTCTGTTTTGACATGGCTCTGATTGGTGCGTTTACAATCCCTGAGCTAGACACAAAGGTTCTCCAAGTCCCCACCAGAGTAGCTAAATACAGAGTGTCCACTGGTGCATTCATAAACCCTGAGCTAGACACAGGGTGCTGACTGGTGTGTTTACAATCCCCTAGCTAGACATAAAAGTTCTCCAAGTCCCCACCAGAGTAGCTAGATATAGAGTGTCTATTGGTGCCTTCACAAACCCTGAGCTAGACACAGGGTGCTGATTGGTGTGTTTACAAACCTTGAGCTAGAGACAGTGCTGGTTGGTGTATTTACAATCTCTTACCTAGATATAAAGGTTCTCCAAGTTCCCACTAGACTCAGGAGCCCAGCTGGCTTCACCCCGTGGATCTCACACTGGGGCTGCAGGTGGGGCTGCCTGCCAGTCCCGCGTCTTGCGCCCACACTCCTCAGCCCTTCGGCGGTCGATGGGACTGGGCGCCACCGTGAAGCAGGGGGCGGCGCTCGTCGGGGTGGCTCGGGCCGCACAGGAGCGTGGGGAGGCTCAGGCATGGCGGGCTGCAGGTCCCGAACCCTGCCCGCGAGAAGGCAGCTAAGGCCCGGCGAGAAATCCAGCGCAGCGCCGGTGGGCCGGCACTGCTGGGGGACCCAGTACACCCTCCACAGCCGCTGGCCCGGGAGCTAAGCTCCTCATTGCCCAGGCCAGCAGGGACAGTCGGCCGCTCCGAGTGCGGGCCCGCCAAGGCCACGCCCACCCGGAACTCCAGCTGGTCCGCAAGCGCGGCGCGCAGCCTCGGTTGCCGCTCGCGCCTCTCCCTCCACACCTCCCTGCAAGCTGAGGGGGCTGGCTCCGGCCTGGGCCCGCCCAGAAAGCGGCTCCCACAGTGCAGCGGCGGGCTGAAGGGCTCCTCAAGTGCCGCCAAAGTGGGAGCCCAGGCAGAGGAGGGGCCGAGAGCAAGCGAGGCCTGTGAGGGCCGCCCGCATGCTGTCACCTCTCACCTGGGTCTGGAGCTGCAGCTTGTGCCCAGAAGTGTGGGGCTCCTGCTGGCCAGGTGGAGCGCACAACTCTGGCCACACCCCCCACTTCAGCCAGTGTCTTCTCAGCAGCCACTCCAGAGGGACCACCACTGCCATCTTAAATACATTACCAGCTGTGCTCCAAGATTTTTTCTCTCTGTTTGGGATCAGGTGAGGTGAACCAGAAATTAATTCTATATAACAAAAAAAGAGACAGTTCATTGTACATAGCCTAAAAATTAATTAAGCTGCAGATCTTTAATAAGTTTTCCTGATTATTCTCTGTATGCATGAAAATTTGCTAATTGCATTCAATATTTTTTTATTCACCTCAAATTTGGCCAATTCTCTTTTCATCAGTTTTGCATCTGGGTGTCTTGGAACATCTGTGAGGCAGGTGTTCTGCTTATGCCTTCCAAAAGGATGCAAAAAGCAACACAGGATGCAGACCAACAGATGGTGTAAAGTAAAAGAAAATCTAGAAGTAGTGTGTGCAGGAGAGAATTTATTCAGGCCTATTATATGCTGAAATAGACATGCCTCTGAGTGACTTTTTCCATTATTCCAACAATTGTCCAATTTCTCTTAGAGGCAAATTCCAATGACGTTGGTTTTTCATAACCTGGATAATTTTTCTTAAGTATGTGAAACTTTATTTTATTTTTTATTGCTATATAATAATTGTGCATATTTATGAGGTACATGTGATATTTTGATACAAGCATATAATAATCAAATCAGTCATTAGAATATTAATAACTTCAAATATTTATTATTTCTTTGTGCTGAGAACATTCCAAATGTTCTCTTCTAGCTATCCTAAAATACACATTAAATCATTGTTAACTATTGTCAGTCTATTGTACCATCAAACACTAGAACTTATTCCATCTGGCTGTAGTTTTCTACATATAACCATCTTGTTTTCATCCCCTATTACCTCTACTATTCTTGGCCTCTGGTAACCATCAGTCTACTCTTTACCTTCATGAGATCAACTTTTTTGGCTCTTATATGTGGCAGAGAACATGTGATATTATGACATGAAGAATGTTGTATGTCACCCAAAAGAATCTTCCTCACTGAACTGTGGGACAGAACATTCGGGGCCATTAGTTCTACCTTCACCAGATAATCAAAAATGAATAATAGAACTCTGCAATAATCTCAGACTTTTTACACATTTTGAAATTCATTCATGCCTTTTATAAGAATTTGTTTTAACTTTTTGCGAATTTGAATATATATTCTTATGATAAATTAATGATTATTATTAGTCACTTTTGACATTCTCCTTTAGCACAAGTTACCACATTCATATTTCATTAAGACAGCTAAACATTTAGCAAAGTTAGTAAAAACAATATACATACTTTATTAATTTAGCAAACCTTTATTTCGCACCTTTGTGTGTCAGACCTTGCTCTAACTCAAAGAGAATTAGCATTATGAGAGGCATTCTCTTAAAGGTATAGGATGAGGGGAGCCTACAATATAGAAAAAAAAATTATAACATGAAGCATAAAATTTCCTTAGTAATATCACAGGTAAAATTCTATGGAAATATAGAAGACACATTTATTCATTTTGCCTGGGAACTTCAGAGAAAACTTTACAAAGGAGGTAACTGATAATTTTTTCTTGATACGTTAATAAGAAATCTGGCCAAGTAGCGTGGCTCATGCCTGTAATCTCAGCAGTTTGGGAGGCCAATGTGGGAGGATGTTTTGAGGCCAAGTGTTCATTATCAGCCTGGACAACATGGTGAAACCCCATCTCTACCAAAATAAAATAAAATTAGCTGGGCCTGGTGGTGTACACCTGAAGTCCCAGCTACTTAGGGGGTGAGGTGAGAGGGTTGCTTCAGCCCAGGAGGTTAAGGTAGCTGCACTCCACTCTAAGTGACAGCATGAGACTGTCAAAAAGAAAGAAGGAAGGAAGGAAGGTGGGAAAAGAAAAAGAGAGAGAGGAAGGAAGGAGAGGAAGGAAGGAGAGGGAGGGAGGGAAGGAAGGAGGGAAAGAAGGAAGGAGGGGAGGAAGAAAGGAAGAAGGGAAGGAAGGAAGGAGAAGGAGGAGGGAGGGAAGGAAGGAGGGAAGGAAGAAAGGAAGGAAGGAAGGAGGGAAGGAAGGAAGAAGGGAAAGAAGGAAGGAGAAGGAGGAGGGAGGGAAGGAAGGAGGGAAGGAAGGAAGGGAAGGAAGGAAGAAGGGAAGGAAGGAAGGAGAGGGAGGAAGGAAGGAAAAGAAAAAGAAGTCTATCACTATTCACCATCTACCAAGTAGGATGCATTAGGGCATCTCTAGACAGCATGGATAGATTGGTTAGCTTAAAGATTGTTTAGGCTAGGTGCAGTGGCTCACGCCTGTAATACCAGCACTTTGGGAGGCCGAGGCAGTTGGATCACCTGAGGTCAGGAATTCGAGACCATCCTGACCAACATGGTGAAACCTTGTCTCTATTAAAAATACAAAATTAACCTGGCGTGGTGGCACATGCCTGTAATTCCAGCTACTCAGGAGACTGAGGCAGGAGAATCATTTGAACCCGGAGGCAGGGGTTGCAGTGAGCCAAAATTGTGCCACTGCACTCCAGCCTGGGCAACAAGAGCAAAACTCTGTCTCAAAAATAAATAAATAAATAAATAAATAAATAAATAAATAAATAAATAAATAAAATTAAAATAAAAAGATTATTTAAAGCAAAACCAACAACAAAATGAAATAAAACAATGGCAAATCCTCTGGGTTCTTTTGGGAGACTGGAAGGCAGGTTGTTTGAGGCACACTGATAGAAAACTAACAGAAAGGGTAGGTGGGACTAAGTTGTTAAGGTCATTTGAGTACTGAGTGTTACTACTCCCTAGATACTTTTAGTAGCCTGAGCCTTTTGGAATCTTAGGTAAACATGGGATGATTATTTTATTAGGAAAATTTTAGGGGGTGTTATTCATTGTCTAGTATTAACAATATCATAAGACTCATCCCATGTTCTGCTCAAACATTATTCAGATAAGGCTCATTTAACAAAGATTCAATAATTATGTCAACCCAGCTTTCTCCAAATTCTGGTCCTCTTCTTTTTTTTTTTTTTCTTAAAAATTTACACAACAAAAGAAACAGAAGACCTTTTCGTGTGCCTTGTCCAGAAAACTGCTCTTGGTTTTTGATATTCTTAGTTCTTCGCGGCAATCTGTTTTATAAATGAGCCAAACGATAGTCTGTAGGTATTAGCCCCTAGGTTATTTCTTCACTGCAAGTTAATACCTGTTAGTGCACAAGCCTGCCATGACCAAATAGAAAATTTTACGTTCCCTATTGTTTTAAATATAATCCAAACAACTGGATAATGAAACGTATGTATACACCATGGAATACTACACAGCCATAAAAAAAGAGCAGAATCATGTCCCTTACAGCAACATGGATGCACCTGGAGGCAATTATTCTAGGCAAATTAATGCAGAAACATTACTCCCTTATAAGTGAAAGGTAAACATTAGATACTCATGGACATAAAGATGGCAACATTAGACACTGGGGACTACTGGAAGAGAAGGAGAAGAAAATAATTGAAAAAGTCACTATTGGTCTGGGAGTGGTGGCTCACACCTATAATCCCAGCACTTTGGGAGGCCAAGGTGGGTGGATCACTTGAGGTCAGGAGTTCAAAACCAGCCGGGGCAACATGATGAAACCCTGTCTCTAGTAAAAATACAAAAATTAGCCAGGTGTGGTGGCACACACCTGTAATCCCAGCTACTCAGGAGGCTGAGGCAGGAGAATCACTTGAACCTCCGCCTCTCGGATTCAAACCTCCGCTTGAACCCTGGAGGCAGAGGCTACAGTAAGCCAAGATTGGCCAGTGTACTCCAGCCTGGGTGAAAGAGTGAGACTCATCTCAAAAAAAAAGAAAAAGAAAAAAAAACCTCACTATTGGGCACTATGCCCAGTAGCTGTGTGCTGGGATCAATTGTACCCCAAATCTCAGCTCACACAATATACCCTTTTAACAACCTTGCACATATACCCCCTGAATCTAAAAGTTGAAACTATTACAAATAAATAACCCAAATAAGTAGACTTTTAGTCATTTAGAGACTATCTGCTTTGTGTACTCAACAAAATCTGCTGCATCTGTTGGCCATTAATAAGAGAGAGGTTTGTGGTTTTAATAATCTAAGCCAGCAGTCGGCCAACCTTTTTGGCACCAGGGACCAGTTTCATGGAAGACAAATTTTCCAAGAATGGGGGAAGGGGAATGGTTTTGGGATGATTCAATTGACATTACATTTATTGCACACATTATTTGTATTATTATTCCCTTGTAATATATCATGAAATAATTATATAACTCACCATAACGTAGAGTCAGTGGGGGCCCTGAGCTTGTTTTCCAGCAACTGGATGTTCCCATCTGGGGGTGATGGGAGACAGTGAAAGATCATCAGGCATTAGATTCTCACAAGGAGCATGCGACCTAGTTCCCTCTACCACTGATCTGACAGGAGGTGGAGCTCGGGCAGTGACGCAAGCCATGGGGAGCGGCTGATAATACAGATGAAGCTTCACTCATCTGCCACTTACCCTGTGCTCTGTGGACTGGTTCCTAACAGTCCCTGGACTGCCATTGGCGTGTGGCCTGGGGACTGGGGACCCCTGCTTTAAGCCACTATTACCCTTCAGAGTTCTCTGACAAAGACAAACTCCCTATTATGCTGCTTTCATCCCCCTATCTCACTGGAGTTTCCTTACCAATCTCTCCTTCTGGCCCTGTCACTATAAGCCTCTGGATGTCCCCCTGCCATAAAGGGACACCCCTCTCATGCAACCATGTTTCAGCATTGCCCAGTGAAGCTTTTTGTACACAACTGCCTCTTGTGGTCCTGCATTTTTTTCTTAATCAGCCTCCAGATCCCTCAAATGCCCTACATAGTCTAAGCTTCTAATCCAGTATCAATACCAAAATTTTATCATTGAGCTTGGAAGAGCCCAAGTTCTTTCAATGTTACTTGTCAGTAGGATGCTATTTCTCTCAAAGAACTGTAGAAATTAATAGTGGTATGAGGAGGCAACTGAAAACGTAACCACAGGGAAAGAGTTCTGCAAAATTCACCTAACTAAGACTGACTGGTGCTGAGTTTTCACTTCCTCTGCCTCCTTTACATTGTTTCTCTCTTAACATTACCTATCTTACAATTAATATTGCTCATCAGCACAATAATATATATATATGTGTGTGTGTGTGCATGTACAATTATATAAATACAAACAAATATATAGTCACTGAACAGTCAATAAGAAGGATGGAATGCAGAGTTAGAAATCAAGACTGAGTATATTTGTGGCCATAAAAAATGTTATGGAAGGGGAATATAGCCAGAATCAATGAAGTGTTCCAGTATCAAACCAGGATGCAACAGACAAGACTTTTCTAACTTCAAAATCTTCTTTTCTGGCAAAAGACCTTCTCTGTCAACCCTAAGGGAAGGTCATTATTCAGGAGAGTAATTTAATTCAAAATTTTGAGCCCAAGATTGACCCTGGGCTGACAATCTAAAGCATATTTTATTTTAAGAAAACACCATAAACTGCTACTACTACTACTATTTTACTATACTTGGCTGCCTGAAGATTCTGCAGGAAAGCATCAGGAGCTGACAAATGAAGTGAACTAAAAGGTACCTTTCTATGTAATCACTTCTACCTATACAGTATTTATTTCTTTCATGAAATGTCTTGCTGGTGACAAATGACAACCAATATGTCTGTCCTTATATTGCCAGACTGAGCTGAAGTATCATAATACAGTGAACTGAATTAATCATCTCTAAATACCCAGATGAGTTATGCGTAGGGAAAATAAAGATATTTTGCTTTGGCACAAATGATTTTTAAAAATTTTGATAAGCCAAAAGTTTAATCATCACTTTTTCTTTTTTATTGCACTTGCCAATTTCTCATCAATCTAATTAATCACTTTTACCTACACAGTATTTATTTCTTTCAAAAAATGTCTTGCAGGTGACAAACAGAAACTTAGGAATTTCTCCAAGCTTTCATCTACAAAAACAGTATTCAAACCCCATGGCATCCACATCCAAACAGTGCCCTTGAAAGAAGTACTAGGTTCCAATTTCTCACCATTGTCTTCATTATAGGATTTCAAATGGGCCACTTATTTGCTCCTGGTTGTGTAAGCCCAGCAGCAATACTCCAATTGGGGATGAGAGAAGACAGAGGCAATAAGGACAGTCTCTGCAAGTTACCCTGTTTATGCTCAATTTTTACTTTTCTTGCCCCATTGATTCCCAGCTCATCCTGAAAATAGAGCCAACCATTTCTCCAGGTGGCATTCAGGAATGCTGTTTCCCTTGTGGCTGGTGCTTTGGTTGTTTTGTTTTCCATTCTATGATAAAAACCACTCTCTTAACTCCTGGAGAGAAGTAGACCTAAGACATAAAAAATTTTATATGTAAATAAAATGGCAGGAAAGAGCAAGACAGTGAGTGAAAGAAGGAAAAAAGGAAGGAAGAAAGGAAGGAAGAGAGAGGGAGGGAGAAAGGAAGAGAGACTGAGCTTAGAAGTGGCTGTATAATCTAAAAATGTTCTGAGTGTTCACATCATTTCATGGCTTTAGAATTTATCTGTTGTTCTACTTTTCCTTGATAAAACATCAATTCTGATGCTTATGTTGCCATAGGGGAGAAAATAGAATATGTACTCTTTATCTCATAATTGACATGATTGATTTAATAATACTCCTTGATCTATTTTAGTCAGTTAGTTACAATATCTCCCTTTGCTGGGAGTTAGGAAATTCTGTTTGGAACAATGGACTGGACAGGATGGGTGCTCAGATGTAGGTGGGGGGGAAACTTTATGTTTTGATAAAACATACATATAGATACACATATAAACACACATATAGATACACATTCATGTATGTCCACAAACACATTACAAACTACTTTGTCTAAGAAAATCCTCACTAGCAAGTCGAATATTTTTCAACTCATCTGTAATACTTAGGGAAGAGTAAGAAACCAAAGGATAAAATTGTTTCTTGAGCTTTTAAAAAGGGCAGCCATTTGGGAGGTGGCAAAGAGAAGAGTCTCTCAGCATATCACACACCACATTTTAAACCTGAGTGAGGAGGCTTCCCAGTGAACAACTGTCTAGTTAGTAAAGTGGTGGAAGGCATTGGAGCTTGAAATTATGGATCACTTTTGATTAAATGTAGCTCACAAAAAGTAATCCCTGGCTTTCGGTGGTACAGTCCCCACTATCATATGCAAAAATGTAAATGCCAGCACTTATTAAATCTAGCCTGAGCAATAGCTGAGGATCACCCTGGGGATGATCCACTTTAAAAAATAAAAATAAAGGCGACCTACAATTCTCCTCAAAAATAATTAAATCTTCACCAATTGGCCAGGTAGTTGATGGAATATTTTTTGGTGTTTTTCTGTGTTTGTGAGGAACAGTAAGGTTTATAGGAATGATCATTAAATTTGGAGTTCAAATATCATCCAGATTGCGGCATGTATTAACTGTGATTTGGCATCGGTGAATTGTTATCTCTGAGCCTCTACTTTCTCATTCTAAAATACAGTCATTAAAATACAGACCCCCCAAGGATTGCTGTATTAAATATGATAATTTATGTTAAAAAAGTCAAGTCTCCTGCCTAGAATGCATTAGAATCTAAGTGTAATTTGTTCTCTGTAGTAATCTGAGCTTCCATCCCAGCACCTGATGTGCAATGAGTGCTCAAAAAGTGGAAGCTGCTATTATTACTATTGTCATTATTTACTATTATATTTGTTTTGTTAATTTTTCTACCACTATTATTCTACTACTTTGTTCAGGATCAGGCAATGAGTTGAGGATTTTTTAAAAATAAATGTTATTACAATGTCCCAAGAAGAAATTGCTTTTGATCTTGATTCATTTTACTTTTTCCATATTTTTATTGATTTTTATATTGAAATTCTCCTTTTGATATATTTTAAGCATAATCTTTGTTTATGGGACCCAAGACCCCAGCATCTGGTAATAAGTTGCTTATGAAAAGGTAACATAATTTTTTATTAGAAAATCAAAATCAATAAATCACATATTTTGCCCTTAGCAGAGGTTAAATGAACACATTATCCACAACATCAAGTTTTTACCTCATTATGAAGCTTGTATTTTCAGCAGTAAAATGGACTTTTTTCAGTCTTCAACTGTTAGTGTATGCTGGAAAATTTTATTGATTTAAATCTAGGGCTGTCAGGATGCCAGAACAGAGTACTGAGGGTCATGAAGAGTGTAGCATTTTCTGCAAAGGACTGGGGGCTGCCAGGTGCAAGCAGAAAGTATTATCTGGGGATTGCAAAGCCAAGTTTGTGAAGGTGAGCTTCAAATCCCAGTGTGGAGCACTGCACTGAGAACATCTTTCCTGGGGAACTGTTTTATATTTGCCCACTGTAATACTCTAATTAATTTAATAATTCATTCATTCATAAAGTGTTCATTGAATGCTAAGTCCCAGTCATATTAAGTGTTTTAGATAGAGGTTTTTGGTCCTATCCTTCATGGAATTTATAGCCTTCACGTTGGTGTACAAATATATCCATGCCTTCTTTGAGCAGTGTCTATTCAAGGATATAGCCCATTTTTAATTAAGTTATTATATTTTTTTTACTATTGAGTTATAAGAGTCCCTTATATATTTCAGAGATTAACCCCTTAGCAGATGACTGATTTGCAAATATTTTCTCTCATTCTGTAGGTTGCCTTTTCACTCTATTACTCTTTGTTTCTTTTATTGTGCAGAACTTTTCAGTTTGATATCATTCTACTTGTTTATTTTTGTTTTTATCATATGTGTTTTTGGTGTCTTGTTCACAAGGTCATTGCTAAAACCAACATCATGAAGTTTTCCCTTATGTTTTATTCTAGAGATTTTACAGTTTCAGGTCTTATATTTTAGTCTTTAGTTCATTTTGAATTGATTTTTGTTTGTGGTGCAAGATAAGGTTCTAATTCCATTCCTTTGCATGCAGATACCCAGTTTTCCCAACACCGTTATTTTGAAAAGACTATTATTTCCTCATTGGGTGTTCTTGGGCCCTTTATCAGAGAACAGTTGACTGTAAATGCATGAATTTATTTATGGGCCCTCCACTCTGTTCCATTCATCTATTTGTCTGTCTTTATGCTACTACAATTATGTTTTTATTACTGCAGCTCTGTAATATATTTTGAAATTAGGAAATTTGATGCTTCTAGCTTTGTTCTTCTTTTTCAAAAATGATTTGGCTATTTTATGATCTTTCATGATTTCACAGGATTTTTAGAATTTTATTTTCTATTTCCGTGAAAAATGACATTGTGGTTTTGAGAGAGACTGCATTGAATTTGTAGATCATCTTCCATAGCATGAACATGTTAACAATATTATACCTTCCAGTCCATCAACACAGGAGGAATTTCCATTTTTGTGTGCTTTGTCTAATTTTTTCATCAATATTTTGTAGTTTTCCATGTACAGGTCTTTATTTTACCTATGATATGGTTTGGCTCTGTGTCCCCATTCAAATCTCGTCTCAAATTATAATCCCCATAATCTCCATGTGTCCAGGGAGGGACCTGGTGGGAGATGATTGGATCTTGGGGGCAGATTCCCCCATGCTGTTCTCATGATAGTGAGTTATCACAAGATCTGGTGGTTATACAAGTGCTTGACAGTTCCTCCTTCTCACACACAATCTCTCTGTCTCACCTGCTGCCATGTTAAGATGTGCCTGCTTCCCATTCCACCATGATTGTAAGTTTCCTGAGGCCTCCCCAGCCATGTGGAACTGTGAATCAATTAAACGTCTTTCTTTATAAATTACCCAGTCTCAGGTAGTTCTTTATAGCAGTACGAGAACAGACTAAGAATACCGCCTTAGTGAAGTTTAGTGTTAGTGTTAGGCATTTTATTTCTTTTGGTGCCATTATAATTGGGATTGTTTTTCTAATTTCCTTTTTAGACAGTTCATTGTTACTGCACAGAAAAAAAATGACTTCTGTTTGTTGATTTTGTATCTTGAAGCTTTACCAAAATAGTACATTATTTCTAACTTTTTTTTAAAATGGAGTATTAAAGATTTTCTGTATATATAAAGTTGTGTTGTCTGCGAAGATCGACAATTTTACGTCTTCTTTCCGATTTGTATCACTTTTGTTTCTTTTCCTTCCTAATTGCTCTACTGAAGACTGCCAATACCACATTGAATAGAAGTGACGAGAGTGGGCTTCTTTCCCTTGTTCCTGACCTTAGGCAAAAAAAAAAAAGTTTCAGCTTTTCGCACTTGATTATGATGTTAGCTGTAAGTTTTCATTTTTGATCTTTGCTATTTTGAGGTCATGTCCTTCTATTTCTGATTTGTTGAGAGTTTTTATAATGAAAGATTGTTTGATTTTGACAAACTCTTTTTCTGCATCTTTTGAAATGATGTAATTTTTTATCCTCTTTATTAACTATTCTGTTAATGTGGTGTATTACATTAATTGATTTCCATACTTTCACCATCCTTGCATCTCAGAAGTAAATCCCACTTGGTTATGTTGTATGATTATTGGATTCAGCTTGCTAGTATTTTGTTGAATATTTTTGCATATATTCATCAGGGATACTGGCTTGTACCTTTCTTTTCTCTGGGTGTCTTTATCTGGCTTTGGTATCAGTTTAATGATTTTGGATGTGCCCTTCCTCTTCAAATATTTTAGAAGAGTTTGAGAAGTACTGGCATTAATTTTTTTTTTTTTCTTTTTTTGAGACAGAGTCTCGCTCTGTCGCCCAGGCTAGAGTGCAGTGGCGCAATCTCGGCTCACTGCAAGCTCCGCCTCCCAGGTTCACGCCATTGTCCTGCCTCAGCCTCTCCGAGTAGCTGGGACTACAGGCACCCGCCACCACGCCCGGCTAATTTTTTGTATTTTTAGTAGAGACAGGGTTTCACTGTGTTAGCCAGGATGGTCTCGATCTCCTGACCTCGTGATCCGCCCGCCTCGGCCTCCCAAAGTGCTGGGATTACAAGCGTGAGGCACCGCGCCTGGCCAATTTTTTTTTTTTTTTTTAATTCTCAGTAGAATTCATCAGTGAAGCTATCTGGTCCTTAGGTTTTCTTTGTTGGGAGATTTTTGATTACCGAATCAATCTCCATACTATTTATAGATTTGTTCAAACTCTATTTTGTCCTGATTTAGTCCTGGTAATGTGTATATTTTTAGGAACTTATCCATTACTTCTATGTTATCCAGTTTGTTGGTGTGTAATTATTCATAATATGAGTCCTTTTCATTTCTGTGTCTTCAGTTGTAATGTCAGCGAGATAGAATCAGAAGTCCTGGAACTCTCCTTGCCACCACCAACACATCAATTCATCAACAATTCACAGACAAATTCCCTTTGTGAGAAATCAGAAACTAGTTGAAAGTTTCTTGCACCCTGGGAGAATAAAACCAAACTCATCAAAGGAGGCAGCAAGATTTTTCACACCCTCTTTCCAGAGATCCTGACCCCAATAAGCATCATATGATCAGGAGGAGACCCCCCAGGTCCCAGCTTCACCTAGGGAAGGGAAGGGGTTGGTTTCTGCGTCTGTCATCCCACATTTTCCAAGACAACTCTCCTAAAACTGGCCTCTGTCTTGCCAGTTGCTGCTCTGTTGGGTATGGTAGAGTCTAGTATCCTTGGGGAGAATGAAGGCAGTGGCTTGGGCTGGCAAATACCGTTGGTCCTCCTGCTCAGCACAGAGTAAGTGAATGAAAAAAACATAGCTGCTTGCTTCTCTCTGGGGAAGAAAAGAGTTGACAGAGGCTCCCAGAATTTCTGCTCAGGCTAATTGGTGGAACATCTATTTATTTTTTTCTCTTTTTTTCAAAATTTTAATGCTCAGCCCACAGTAAAAGTTAAATAAAAAAATCGAATGGATATGAAAAGATAGATTAGTTGTAGTTACAAAGCTACATCTAGATACCTGTGTTTCATTTGTCAGAATGCTTTGGCCTTTGGATATGATAGAGGAGAAAGAGTTTAACCTTTTTAAAGTTTGAACCAGGCTTGCAAAATTTGGTGGAAAGAATTAAGTGAATAATTAGGGTTGGAAAATGAGATCCAAATGGCAAAATTAGAGAGTGCAATGTATTGAAAAATATCCAGAGGCCGGTAACATGAATGAGGACACTCTGGGCAGTTGCTAATGTGCCTTCTGTGGCAAAGGTCTGCTCCTTTTTCATACCGCCCTTCCTTTCTTTAAGATAAATATCTGCCCTGATGGTCATCTCCTTCTTCCTATCATACCTTGAGCCCTCAGGCTCTGTCAGTGACAACTACCTGGATTGCATACCTGCCAGCTCCCACATCATGTTCCCCACCTGCTTCAGTCCTCAAAAAATATGTCAGGAGCTCTTGTCATTTGTTATTTGCCTTCACCAGTCAAGTATGTCAAGGAACTGTGTGTGTGAAGTATTGTTTTGGTGTCCTTCTTGTGGGAAGCCCAGGACAAGAGAGGACTTGGTCCTCATTTCCATATTTGTCAGGAAATATTAAAAGGACCCCAGGCATTTTAACTTATATCCTCTGTTTAAACTCTTTTCATCAGTTCTAGAGTAATCTGGATCTCAGGTAATTATGGCCTGGTCCTTGGGGATATAAGAAGTAAGACACTGTCTTCATCAGTTCTCCTTCTGTTATTCTATAGCTCTCTTTCCATGAACACTTCTATGGTTCAAGAGAATGCACACAAATAAAAATATCTATTAAGGAATTCTACAGGATCAATTATTCACTTCATTTTGCCAACTCTGGGTACCACAATCTTGACTCTGATGTGATATAAGGTTTGAAGATGGCCTGTCGTGGTGGCTCATGCCTGTAATCCCAGCACTTTGGGAGGCCGAGGCAGGCGAATCATGAGGTCAGGAGATCGAGACCATCCTGGCTAACACAGTGAAATCCCGTCTCTACTAAAAAATACAAAAAAAATTAGCTGGGTGTGGTGGCAGGCGCCTGTAGTCCCAGCTACTCAGGAGGCTGAGGCAGGAGGATGGCGTGAACCCAGGAGGCGGAGTTTGCAGTAAGCCGAGATCGTGCCACTGCACTCCAGCCTGGGCGACAGAGTGAGACTCCGTCTCAAAAAAAAAAAAAAAAAAAAAAGATTTGAAGACAATTTCCAAAGAACTCATGCTAAGTAGTTATGCTACTCAGACACATTCGCACTTCTCCTGTTTCCAGACCCAGGAGAAGACCATGCGTCTTCAATTCAGACATGATCATGGGCATCCTCTTATCCACAGAACATGAGTGGACAGCCTTCTTCAGGTGAAAGTATTTAAGAGAGGGCTCCCACTCAAAGGCAGATCAAACATAATGAGGAGCTGAGCCCCCTACCTACATATCATGATATGAACAATAAATAGCTGTTTCTGGTTTGAATCACTGATGTTTTATTGTCTGTTACCATTGCATGACTCAGTTTAAACTGATAAATATGGAGGCATTTCAAAGAGGTCCTGAGGCATTTGCAGCCTTTACAATAAGTTTTTCAATAATACATACTTTACTCACTGTCATATGAATAAGGCAGTACTGAAATGCTTGTTAAAGAATCAAAAGTTTTATGATGGCACTGGAATCACTTTATCTCTCTGAATGTTCAGTTTCACATTTGTGAAAAGTGAAGATTTAACTTAATACTGTCTAGAGTTTCTCCCCAATCCATGACTCGATTGCTTCTCTGCATGCTTTGAATTCACTGCACGTTTCCCCACCTCACACATGGAAAATTACATGCACTGAGTATGTGAACAAGAGGAACACCTTTAAAAAGGGTAAAGTCCTTAATTTTATATATAATTTTTCAGGAGTATGTTGCCAAAATTATTGTGTTAGCGTGGGTAAGCATGAATTAGACTCTTCCATATAAAACAAACTTCGTGGAGCTTTTTTTTTTTTTTCTTTTTCAGATGGGGTCTCACTCTGTTGCCCAGGCTGGAGTGCAATGGCATGGACACAGCTCACTGCAACATCCACGTCCCAGGCCCAAGCAATCCTCCCACCTCAGCCTCCTGAGTAGCTGGGACCATAGGCACATGCCACCATGTCCAGCTAATTTTGGTATTTTTTGTAGAGACAGATCTTGCTACATTGTCCAGGCTGGTCTTGAACCCCTGAACTCAAGGGATCTGCCCACCTGGGTCTCCCACAGTTCTGAGATTATAGTCATGAGCCACCGCACCTGGCTGGAACTATTAATATGAGCATCTGTTTGTTTTTGTCCTGTGAAAGATTAAGCAGTCATTGGGAGAACCCATTTCTTGCCATAAAAAGTCAGTGTTTATTTATGCTGGCGTTGGTGTGAAACCTGTTGAGTTCTATCTCTTTTCAGTATTTAACTCTCCCACCCACACACATCTAACCAATCACCAACTATGATAATTTGACTATTTGAGAATCACTCGTATCCATGAACCTTTTCCCATCCTCACTGGCAATATCTTAATCCAAGAAAGCTTGCTTGCTGCCACCTGCTCCTAAGTGGTCTTTTTGATGGCATCTTTGCTTCAAATATATTTTCCTCCAAGTCTCAGCCTTTCCCTGTGCAATATATATATATATATATATATATATCAGGACTCACCTCTCTTCCCTGCTCTCATTCACTTTGAAATTTTTATTTTTTCTTAAGGAAATTTTCTCTGCCTGTCCCTCTTCAATTAAGGAAAAATTGCCTTTACATAAACAGCAAAACAATTTTATTTTCATTTTCATGAGACTAAAATAGATAACTATAATTTCTTACTGAGATTATTGCAATTGGTGGTCTTACAATTACTTATCCTGCTCCAGTGTGCTCTTCATAATGCTAATTGTATCTTCACACAAGATAAATTCCAAGTACAGCTTGACAAAAAATGATCGTATTCTTAGTTATTTCTCTTATTGCACCTCCTACTGAGCTGCAATCTCACTTTAGGCGTTATGTCCCTTGACCTAAGGGAATTTGTCTAAATAGAACATGTTTCTCTTGCTTCCAACAATTGAAGCTTTGCTCCTCAGCCTTTAATATTCCTGATCTAAATTCTCCCCTGGCTAACTTCCAATGGTTTCTGAGAGCCCATTCAGAAGGGCATTTTCAATTCTAAGAAACATTTTTTTTTAACTCTAGAATGAGTTAGTTAATTTCCTGCTATTCTTCCCAATTTTCCTGGCATTTACTACCATTATTACACTAAATTTGTATTTTCATTTTACCTATCTGGATCTTCCAGTAGAGTTGATGTTCCTTGAGGGCAAAGCTTAACTTTTATTCATTTTATAGGTTTAAGGCAAATATTTTACCCTCTCTTGAACTTACTCTTCTTACCTGAAAAGAAGCCTAATGCTCTTTCCCCCTGACAGCTTTGAGGCTTATGAAAACTGATCTAAGGTAATGGACATAAAATTGATGTATTAACAACCAAATACTGTACAGGTGGAAGTGGACATATTCCGGTTCCTAGCACATGGTAGGCTTTTAATAAATGTCAGTTGGTGACAGTGCAAATTGAAATCTAAGCAACATGTGTTACTCAGAAGGTTAGTCTCTACTCAGTCATTCAGATTCTATCAAGACCTAGACAAAGTAATGACATCCAACAGCAATGTATGTTTCTGTTCCACAAAACCAACAGGAGTAAGCATTATCCTGGTGACCTATTGAGGCAGTAATTCAAAATTCAGAAGTTTCTTTTTGGCTTGTTTGTAAATAGTTCAGTGAAGAGTTTGGATCCAAGGGTTTTTCTATTTTTTTGCACTACACAGCTCATTGTTACATGCTTGCATGCATACATGTATTTGCCATTTACTGTGTAATAGGCAGGAGCCTGGGGAAATATTTGAAGATCTGGAACTGCCCTTCCTATCAAGAGTTCTACTGATCAGTGGAAGAGATAGATGGAAAAATGAAACAAAACAATGAAACATAAACCAAAATGAATGAAAACACACACAGGTAATAAGGGCTCCAAGGTGAGTGCTCCCTGGGTGGAATGCTGTTAACAAAAGAGAGAATGGTCCAAAAAGCATTGTAAGGGAGGGTCAAAGCAAGAACTTTCAGAGATAAAACAAAGTTACTTAGGTTTAAAAAGAAAATGATTAGGAAGGGATGGGATTATTTTTTTGGGTGGAGGGGGCAGAGACTCCAGACAGAAATTTTCTAGCATGTAAAAGTAAAGGTGGCAAGAGAGATTCCATGAGGCATTTAACATTAAGGGAAGTATGTGTATTTTAAGAAACCCAGGGTTTAGCATTGATAGGGAGCTGTTGTTTTGTAGTCAGAACAAGAAGAATTTCCAAAACCCCTCTAAGTTGGTCACCTATATTTGAAACTGCCCAGCGAGTTCACCCTGCCCTCTTCCTAGACAACCAATTTATCAAGACAGGGGAATTCTAATAAAGAAGGAGTAATTCATGCAGAGTCAGCTGTTGGGGAAGCTGGAGTTTTATTATTACTCAAATATCAGTCTCCCTGAGCATTGGGGGATGAGTTTTAAGGATAATTTCGGGGGGAGTGGGGAGAGGGAGTCAAGGAGTGCCGATTGGTTGGGTTGGAGATGAAATTATAGGGAGTCCAAGCTGTTCTCTTGTGCTGAGTCAGTTCCTGGGTGGGGGTCACAAGATCAGATGAGCCAGTTTATCAGTCTGGTTGGTGCAAGCTGATCCATCAGGTGGAGGGTCTGCAAAACATCTCAAGCACTGATCTTAGGTTTTACAATAGTGATGCTATCCCCAGGAGCAATCTGTGGCGGCTCAGAATCTTGTGGCCTTTAGCTGTATGACTCCCAAACCATAATTTCTAATCTTTTGCCTAATTTGGTATGCCTACAAAGGCAATCTGGTCCCCTGGCAAGGAGGGGGTTTGCTTTGGAAAAAGGCTATTATCTTTGTTTCAAATTTTGAACTAATTTTCTCCCAAAGTTAGTTCGGCCTATGCCCAGGAATGAGCAAGTACAGCTTGGTGATTAGAAAGAAGATGAAGTCGGCCAGGTCAGATCTCTGTCACTGTCTCAGTTTCAATTCTGCAATGGTGGTTTTCATATTCTGTGGCCAAAAAGGAGGCCCATTTCAGCAGAATTATATGAGCAAGTAACACGTTAGACAATGACTTAGTGAGAGTAGGGAGAAGCGATGGTAGGTTTAGAAACAGATAAAGAGGCTAGTATTCCTGGGGCTTAAAGAACATAAACAAGAATCAAGGCTGTAGAAGGATTTTAAGTGATTAGTACAGCAGTTTTGTTTTTTTAATACAAAATGTTTATTTTTTTTCTATGTATTTATTTTGCAAAGGAATTATTTTCTAAGCAAAATCTTAGGTCAGAGATTTGCCAGTGTTTTATCTGTCATGCCACCTCTGATCATTTGGGACTAGTTTCTTGTATCACTGTGTTAAGAAGGATTCAAAGGCTGTATCTAGCCTCTAGGGGAAAGAAAATTTGAGTGCATGATGATGTATGTTATGGACAAGATAAATAGCGCCAAGATGAAGCACAAATTTGGTATCTCTGTTTTCCATGAACATTCAACACAATGGAACAGAGATGTTCATGTTTTAGTCATGAGATGAGAACTCCAGAGTTCTAATAGGTCATCCCTTTGCTCTTTGCACCATTTTCATCCTGCCTAATATATTGTCCAGTTATCTCCTAGAGCATTTATTTATTTATTTATTTATTTATTTATTTATTTTGGAGTTCAATGGCACAGTCATAGCTCACCTCAGCCTCGTCTTTCTAGGCTCTAGCAATCCTCCTCTCTCAGCCTCCTGAGTAGCTAGGACAACAGGCATGCACCTCCATGCCTGACTAATTTTTATTTTATTTTTGTAGAGATGGGGTCTCCCTTAGTTTTCCAGGGTGATCTTGAACTCCTGGCCTCAAGCAATCCTCCTGCCTTGACCTCCCAAAGTGCTAGGATTCAACAGCACTGCTGGTATAGTAGTATTATGCAAGATTTCCAAAGTGCTGGGATTATAGGCATGAGCCACCATGCCCAGCCATCTCCTAGAACATTTAGATCTTTGAATAATAAAGCTTGCAAACCACTGTTCTAATTAAAACACCCTTGTTTCATAGATGCAGAAACTTTTCTCTAATCATGGAGCTGCAACAGCTATTTTCATGAAGAATGTTCTCAAAACTGGGGTTAATGCTTTGTTTTTAACAGATTACTTTGCAATAACAAAGAATACAAGGTGAAAAATTCTCATCTCAATAGATTTAAGAACACAGCTTCTGACTAATGAAATGCCTTATAATTTCTAATTGGTTTAGATGTCTCTAGTCCTTCTTAGGTGAATAATATCATTTAAATATTTTCAGTAATTTTCCTTTAACAGGCTTTTAAACTTAATGTTTCTGCCTTGCTTCAGGACAACATCTTTTAATTGCTCTAAATTATCAGTGATGTCTGTAGCATTTTCACTGAACCTGGATTGATTTCAATTAACTTTCTCACCCTTTTGCATAAAAGCATTCTTTTTCAATTTGCCTAATTGGATCATACAACCTCTTAGAGCTGAGGAATGACAGTCGTTTAAAGGTTGAGAAAGGAGACAAAATCAAGGTTGTTTACTGCCTAATGTGTCCTTTTGGAGTTTTCAGTTGTGCTTGATCAAGAAAGACCATTGGCTAAGAATGTGGGTTACAATTGAAATAGACTATCCCACTAATGGAGCCCTTTGAATTTCCCAGGAATACATTTTAGCTCCAAGGGAATGATCAAAAAGAATTTCTTTAAACCCTGTTTAAACAACCCTCCCCCAAAGAAAACACTGTCCTCTTCCCATTTTTATCTTCCTGTGGATTTGATAGAAGTGATAGGCCCCCAATGTCTTCTGCACCTGTGTACAGTGCAGGGCGGAAATAGAGATCTGCTGGTGCTTTTATTCGGGATTAAATGAGATTCAGGATGATGAGATTTGGGATTATTAAATACTAGCAAGCAACTTTTCTAGAACAAAAACATAAGGGTCTCAGAATATTGGAGTTTACAGAAATTGAAGCTACAAAATATAAGGTGAGACAAAGTAGATGGTACAGAACTTAGAGTGAATTGAAAAGAAATAGGAAAAAAGAGAGAGGATGAGACAAGGATGAAGAAAGTTAACTTTTAGTGCCATATCTAATAAATCCAAGAGAACCAACTGAAAAAAGGAGCACTGATAATTCAACAGAATTAGATGACTAACTGCAATATTACCATAAAAAATCCAAGTTTCTTCAAAAAAAAATAGAGTGAGAATAAAGACATTCTATTTAATCTTCCATGAAAATGTAATATACCTATGAGTAATCTTTTAAAATGTGTGAGATCTATATGATGAGAAAAAGAACACTTGTGTCTATAAAAAGTTAGTCATTATTTTGGGGTAAAACTTAATATGTTAAAGAAGTCAGTTATCCTTAAGTTAATCTAAAAATTATATACAATTGTAGAGTAAGTTGTAAGTAGAACTTGATACTTAGAAATAGACTCCAGTTGATTCTAAATTATAAGCAAGCAGGAATAGTGAGAATGATTGGAAAAAATAATGAGTGAAAAACTCATATCCTTAGATAACAACATGAATAATATATATTAAATATGCATATATAATGTATGCATGTATGTGAATAATACATATATTTATGTGTATTTCAATTCTATCAAATATCAGATTGATCATGGATTTATTTTAAATACAAATCAGAATAGTAGTAATATAATTGTAAATAATGCTCCAAAATTATAAACAGAAAGGACATTTCTAAATAAGAAACAAATGAAACAAATTCCTAAACAAACAAATCACTAAACAAAGACTGACATGGCTAAATCAGAATTCAAGATTTGCTTTTGAAAGACAACCTTGCAGAAAAATAAAGAAAGATTCAATAGAAAGATAAGGAGACCATGTCCACTTATGTTGTTGTTGTAAACAGAGGAAAAGATATTTAGACTAAGTCAAAATTAAAAATGTAATATTTCAACTAAAGAAGAAGATATCTTTTGTATAAAAGTAATCCTATTCAGTGAAAGTGTGATAAGCATCGACATTCATTTTGACAGACTATAATCTATAGAAATAATTGTAATAACCTCATCTAGATTACTAATATCTGTTTGTTTGTTTGTTTGTTTTGAGACAGAGCCTCTCTCTTATCCCCCAGATTGGAACGTTTTCCAGTCACAATCTCAGCTCACTGCAATCTCCATCTCTCGGACTCAATTGATTCTCCAGCCTCAGCCTCCCAAGTAGCTAGGAAGACAAGCCTGCCCCACCACACCAGGCGAATTTTTGTATTTTTAATAGAGATGGGCTTTCACTGTGTGGGCCAGGCTGATCTCGAACTCCTGACCACAAGTGATCCACCTGCCTTGGCCTCCCAAAGTGCTGAGATTATAGGCATGAGCCACCGTGCCTGGCCAGTTTCTGTTTTGTTGTAAAGACAAGAGACTGTGTATCAATATGGTGATACACATAGCAAAAAGGCTTTCATAACAGAAAAAATCACCAACGGAGTGGCAACAGAAATTACCTGTTTTTTCATGTTTCTAGAGCCTGGAAGGCCAAGACCAAGGTGTTCATGGATCTGGTTTCTTCTAAGCCTATCTTTGGTTTGCAGATAGTGCCTTTTCTCTGTGTCTTCCCATGGTCGTTCCTCTGTGCACAGGCATCCTAATGGCTCTTTTTGTCCAAATTTCTTCCTTCTACAAGGAGCCTAGATAGACTGGGTTATAGCTCACACAAATGGCCTCATTTTACCTTAATCAACACTTTAAGGATCCTATCTCCCAAATATAGTGACATTCTGAGGCACTGAATTTTCTGGGGGTTACAGATTCAAAATATAAATTTTGAGAATACATGATTCAGTCTGAAACAGACTGTAAACAACCTGAGTAGCCATCAATAGAATATTCATTAAATGAGTCATGGTGCATCTCTACAATAAAAACTATATAGATGTGTTACATAATCAATCCATACTGGCTCACATGAAATACTTTCCAAGATGCATTAAATAAAAAAGTGTATTAATATAAAGGTAAGGTATGCTAATGTATTAAAAAGACACAGAGTTTGACAGACAAACGCACACACACACAAATAAACATGCTCTTAGGATTGTCTTATCACAGGAAGGATAGTCAATGGACTGGGATAGTGTTCACTTGTAGAGAGAGAAAGAGACATATCTCATGACCTAGAGATGGGAAGCAGATTATTTTTGATTGCTTATTATTATTATTTTAAATATATATGCATTATTTTCAGTGAAACAGAAAGGAAAAAATATTTAAGAGGAGTGATTCTAAGACTTGTAGAATGTGCAAAAATGATGATGATGTCCTTTAAGAAAACGAATGCAGAAATAAAAATAATAAAACAAATGAATTTGTGGAAATCAGAATCCATGACACTCGAGCACTTCTTTCTAAAGACCTTTGCAGTGATATTGTTATAGTGTCATCCTCATCCTTCTGATATTTTAAGTAATTAAATCTCCTTCACTAAGGTCATGCCTGTGTAATATTGAACTCCATAGTAATGTCAGTCCTATTATATTGGGCCGCCAATGTGTTACTTCACTTGTGAGACCATATTCCGCTAGACTACACCACAGACACATTAAAATGAGTGGAATATTAAATTGACCATCATTTCACTACGGAATATGTTATCAGTCTCCATTATAATGCAATGCAGCTTTCTTGAGGGACCAGGAAAACTTTTTGGTATTTTTGGTAAGTTTCTGCTATCTCCTTCATGTTGGTAGATATTTAATTTAATTATCAGGGTTGAATGAACTTGGTACAGCTGAGTGATAGCTAACTGCTCTATGGAACTGGAACCGTCCACAAACAAATTAGTTCTCCAGATGTGGAGACATAAATGATCATGCAGGTGCTGTTTGCATGTGGGTGTAAAGGGGAAACAGGCATTGTGAGCAATCACTGAATATTTTCTGCAATAGCAGGGAGAGCATTTGGCTGCAGAGAACAGTATAGCTTTTTCATCTAGAGGAATACCCCTCACATTATTTTCTATTTTAAACCTCATCTCTACCCAGTCATAAATTTATCTGCATCCTACCTTTTCCAATATGTCCTGTGTCCACTTTCTGACTCACCTCCCTGTGCCTTTGTTCATGCTGCCACATGTAAACTATGGAAAAAGGTTTTATAAACAATCTCTTTTTTCAGTCTCATCCACTAAAACCCTCCCACCAAAAAAAAATCTATAATAAATACAACCAATCGAATAATTATCTTGCTCAAGTTTATTCTGAGGCTGCCTGTTGACTAAAGGAAAGAACCTCAACTCCTCGGATAGCTGTGCCAGAGACTTCAAAATGTGGTTCTTATTTCTCCCTCCATTTCAATCCCCTTGAATTTTCTCTCTTATGCTTTATACTCCAGAAATTCTGGAATATTCTCAGTGCCCTGAATGTGTCCAATATATTTCTGGTCTAGAAAGATTCTAAAGAAATTGTGTTTCAATGTGAGTATCTAATGAACCCCCTCATCTAAAGACCAATACGTATATTTATCTCTTAAAGTTTTGCTGCAAACAAAATTAAAATTACCAATTATTATTCATTTAAATAAGAAAATAATTCTAACACTTTAACAAAATGATGCCTTTTATAGAGGAACTCTATGCATCTTAGCAAGGTAGATCTAGCTTGGATTAGCATCCTACTTTCAGCAACCTAGTTAATGTCACCGTCTTCTTGCCATACTGAATAGTTGTTGACAGGGCTGACATCCAAGCCTTGAAATAGAGACAGAGAGTGAGGACATGGTTGCTTTAATTTTGAGCACATTGACTCTGATAATTTCTTTGTTAGGATCTGATTAATAATTTCTGCAGATCTGAAAAGTTTATGTTATTTTTTAAAACTAGAAAATCACTATTGGCTACACATTTACTGACATTCCAAGCATGGGATACCATAGTGATTCAATTACTATCAGTTATGGGTGGAGCAGAGATGTCAACTATTGGCTGGAGGCAGCAGGAATTTCCTTCCTGCAATTTATACAAGTAGCAATAGAAGTAGGCATGGAGACACAATCCTTAAAAGTTGTTTTGTTTTATTATGTTTTGGTATATATAGAAACATGGTTGGCCTATTCTTTAGAGTTGACTGAGAGGGTTCCATTTTCTATTTGGACTAAGAACAAGTGTTTTCTTTGTTGTAAAACCAGGATGTAGGTGTCATGGAGACATTTGGAATAAAAGATGTCAAGCACATTTGCACAGACTTTTGTGACAGAGGGATATGAAACAGGACTTTCCGGAATATCAGGTGGTCTTCAGAATTCCCCATGTTATCTCGATGGTCTATATGCTACTTCACCTGTTTAGAATGGCCCCTTCTGTTTGGTTCACTAGCACAATCTCAGTAAGAGATTGAGCATCAGTTGAACTACTTCTCCCACTTTAAAGCCTCCATTCACTCCCCCACAAAAATATTCCAGTACAGTCGCTATGGAAAACAATGTGGAGATTCCTTAAAGAACTTAATGTAGAACTACCATTTGATCCAGCAATCCCACTACTGGGTATCTAACCAGAGGAAAAGAAGTCATTATTTGAAAAAGACACTTACACACACTTGCTTATAGCAGCAAAATTTACAATTGCAAAATTGTGGAACCAACTCAAATGCCCATCAGTCAACAAGTGGATAAACTGTGAGATATATATATATATATATATATATATATATATATATATATGCCATAAAAAGGAATGAATTAACAGCATTTGCAGTGACCTGGATGAGATTGGAGACTATTATTCTAAGTGAAGTAACTCAGGAATGGAAAACCAAACGTCGTATGCTCTCACTGATATGTGGGAGCTAAGCTATGAGGACGCAAAGGCGTGGGAATGATACAATGGACTTTGGGGACTTGGGGGAAAAGTGGGAGGGGGATGAGGGATAAAAGACCACAAATATAGTGTGGTGTTTACTACTCAGGTGATGGGTGCACCAAAATCTCACAAATCACCACTAAGGACCTTACTCATGTAACCAAATACCACCTGTACCCCCAGTAACTTATGGAAAATTTCAAAATGTATATATTTTAGTACCTTCTACTATGTCTCTACTGCTTCAAGAGAGCTATTGTCTTAGTTGCTTATTTGCTCCTTGAGGACTAGAATCTTATACCTTTTCACCTTTGTTCCTGGAGAGCCCAGCATAAATTCCTACCATGTAGTAGTTGGTGCATACATTAAATAAATTCTAGAATGGATTAATAAATGCACACTAAATTAATGAATTGATGAAGAATGAATAAAAATGATTTCTTCTATTTGAGTTCTATGAAGAGGAGAAGAGGAACTTGGCATAAATAAATATAAATACTTGGTAAATATAAAGGGAGTAATTTGGGGGAAAAGAGATCTCTCCTGGCCGGGCATGATGGCTTGAAGCTCCTCTGAAAATAAAAGTGTGTGTGATAAGATGAGATTATAAGAATGATTACTGATAGTAACAGTTGATAATATTTATTGGCTGATTACTGCATAGCAAAATCTGTACTATGTGGTTTACCTAATTACCTAAAATAATTCTCAGCAAAACACTTTGATTCAGCTGCGTTTTTAGCACACCCATTTTACAGATAAAACAATTGAAGCAAATGATAGTGTGAAATTTGTGCTAAGGAATTCTAACTTTGGAGCCCACTCTGAAAACACTTACTGTATATTCTGTGTCTTAAAACAACCTTGTTCAATTATCTTGCATCATTATCTACATAAATGTCATACTTTTCAGTCTTTCTGTATTGATTTTTAACTTGTTCTTGTTTTTCAAATAGTGCCTTCATATGAATCTTCCTAAATGTGCATAAGCAACTACTGATTTCTTAGAAATACCATTGAAAAGTGCTCATTTGAGGACACTAACAACAAAGCTATCAGATTCTTTCTTAATATGTTCATAAATTTTGCTAACATCTATTTTTAGCAACAATGAGAAACTTGATAAATGTATTTGTTGAATAGTCAAGTGATATAAACATATTAATCCAGGTATATTTTTATCAATATAATGCACAAATACGTTTTTAAAGGTTTTGAACATTTTCAAAGGTTATACATTATACAAAAGACAATAATATGCCATCAGGGAAGTACAGGCAGCTAGATATGTGGTATTTAATAGTAAGACAAGCAGGCAGCAGAAACTGGAGTCTTGATCAAAGGGTCTTCCAAAAGGATAATTCTTATCTGGGTCCACCTGGCTCAGGAACTTTAAATATATCTTTCCAGAAATTAATTTGGAGAAAAAAATCTATGTAACACGACAAAAATGTCCACTCTGGAGGTTTGAACCAAACTTGTCAGGCATTCAAAAGACATGGAACAAGATGTCTTAATGAGGATGGTAAGGAGCCTTAGAAACCAAGAGGAAAAGACAGAGGTGATCAAGTAGACTGGAAAACACTAGAGTCAGAAAATTTCCTGGAAATCTGTGCTTTGAGCAGTGAATCGGATTGCAACAGGGTTTTTGGCTTGGCATCACTGACATTTGGGGCCAGAAAGTTTTTTATTGTGGAGTGTTGTCTATCACATTTTAGGACATTTAGCAGCAACACTACATCTACCCTCTAGATGCCAATGGCACTGCACCTCCAGTTGTGACAACTCATAGTCCAGTTTCCCCTACAAGGCAAAACCTCTCCTAGTTCCTATCAATTTACAGACTCTATGATTTTGTAACTACTCTCTAATTCCCAAGTAGGATATATTAATATATCAAACTTGGCATGATGTACTGGTTTTGTTTCAAATTAATCCTGGATTTCCTATACTATCTTCTTCTTTTGTGCCTTTTACAAATTGTTTCACAATAAAAACTGGCATGCATTTAGTCCATTTGTAAAACTAAGTCTCAACAATAGGAAATTATCGATTCAGAACAGAATGTACTCTCTGTAATCCTTAACAAAGTAACACTAATATAATTAGCAATAAAAAATGGGATGTGGGTAAAAAGTTTCAGAGTGCTAATTATCTTATCTGCATAAAAGGAAGTCAATCCATACTGCATTAAACATGTGGGTAAAATAATGACTCTAACCTCTTAATGATTTTAATAATGTATTTTCTTAATTTCAAATTGATCTTTTAATAAATTATACTCCCTGGTATGAAAAAAATCTTTTATTTTTCTGAGACAATGTCTCTCTCTGTCTCTCTGTCTCCCAGGCTGGAGTGCAGTGGCATGATCATAGCTCACTGTAACCCCCAACTCCTGGGCTCAAGCAATTCCCTCCTCAGCCTCCTGAGTAGCCAGAACTTCAGAGATGTGTCACCACACCCAGCTATTTTTTAAATTTTTTTGTAGAGACAAGGTATTGATATGTGGCCCAGGTTGGTTTTGAACTCCTGGCTTCAAGTGATTTCCTGACTTGGCTTCCCAACTTGCTGATGTTACAGGCATAAGACACTGTGCCCGGCTGAAAACATTCTGAAATGTAGCAATTATTTCAGTTTTTCTTAAGTTTCTTTTTATCTTAAATTCAAATAGAAGAAATAAAGTACATTTATTTAACATATGAGTACTAATAGAAATAGTTTGTTTACAAATATTACCTAGTCATGTTTATAATCATCCAGGCATCTTTTTCTTTCTTGTTTTTCCTTTTAATTATCTATTTATTATATTATTTCCATCCATCCATCCATCCATCCATCCATCCATCCGTTCTTCCTTCCATTAATACGTTTAATGACTAACTTACAATGTTATCATCAAAATATCAATCAAATAATTTCTGGGTCCCAGTATTTGGTGCTATCTGTTGCTCTCATCTTTCTTTTTATATTACTTGAGATGTTACATAAACATAAATATTTGTAATACTGTTAAAATTATTCTGCTTTAAATAGGAAGATAGAACAGATAGAAAAAATAGTTTATATAATCTATTGAGGATCTGCATCACAAGAATTATTTCTCATCAAACATGGAAAATAATATTCTCTTGAAATAAGAAAAAAAAGCATTCATTCTAAGTAGAATAAAAATTTCTAAAGATACTAATTTTAAATACTTTGTGCATCTTCCACGACATCCAACACAGTGCCTATGTCCTCAAATCACAGACTTCATACTGTAGCAGAAGCCAATAGCATACTTGGTCAGGTTCCTATTTTTTCTTCCTCACAATTTCATGTTCCATACAGTCTTGACTTTGCAATCTTACACTCTTCTCATCTTGCCCTATTTATCTTTGATATTCTGGATTCATTTTTATTTTCTGGTTTTGAAGAACTTTAGGAAGCTGGAGGTAGAAAATAAGATTAACTATCATATCATGATATTCCAGGTCTGGCCTTTGAACTATAACAGGCTGATGCCAATCTGTTGAGGGTGGACACTTTGTACTTAGGAGATACAAATAAATCACTGAATAGGATGGTGTGGGGTACATCAATCGATATAGATTTTATGCATTTCTTCTTCTGTGTTCTGTCCCATAAGCAAAGTGACCTGAGTCAGCCTCTATGTCCAGGTGATAGGCATGAAAAAAGAAACACTAGTTTTAGACATCATCTCTCTCAGGGGTTATCTCTGCATCTAGCATTGGCATGTATCAATTAAGCTTATTAAGAAAAAGAGTACTTAAAGAGCTTCTTTATTCAATTTCTGGGATAAAAGAGATTTTTTTTTAATTGAGAGTTTTCAGTGATGCTTCATTCACATCTTTTATCTGGGCCATGACATCTGAGGCATGTCTACAAAGAGGCATAAGGCATCTGATGGCTTTCTTCCTCCATTTCACTGTGGCACCAAGCTTACCTTTATTCTCAGTTCCTCTGGTCATGTCAGTTGTCTTTTCTTGGGTGCAACTTTCTGGCTTCCATCTTTCGTAAGGCTCATGCTGTTTGGAGTGAATAAAAATAGATAAACATATGATTTATGATTTATGTAAATAGAGAAGTTAGAGCAACATGATGGAAGTAAACCCTTCTTGGAAATCTACATTCTATCAAATAAAAGAGGAATATTATAGCCAAAACTTGACTGGTACATCATCAATAGGAAAACACTGATATTGCATTGACAAATATGGTATTAGAGTTCCTCAGTTTAAGGAAACTAACTAGTTAAAGCAATTTACCATTGAAAATGGAGTACCTAGGGCATAAGCTAGAAAAATATATAAAAATTATAGAAACAAAACAAAAAAACTATATGCATGAGAAAATAGTGGGATTCAGTACTTTATATAGACAGGAGAAAGACAGAAGAAAAGGAACTTGAGAAAAGAGGAAGCAAATTGTTATGTTCAAGTCTGGAGCCAATAAGGCTAGGTGGCCAGTAAAAATTGTCCAGGGTAAGTGGTCTCAAAACAGGAATTTGAAACAGGAATGCCTAATATTTTGTGGCTTATATTTTTCATCTTGTCATTTAAGTAGAAACTCTTTTAAAAAGTCTATATACACAGAAAGCCCAACAGCAGAATTATTTGCTGTAATAAATAGACTTGCTTTACTGAGTGCTAATGCAGTGTTGGAAATGGGACAGCAGGTCCAAAATAAATGAAAAATTCAGTTGAAGGAATAAATTGGAGACAATAATATGAGGGAAAAGTTCAATCAAATCCGTAAATGGTCAGAGTTGGGGGGCAGGAACTTGAATCTGCCTCTGAATGTAAGATGGCAAGATGATTCTATTTTAGCTGAAAATCAAAAGACTGACCTAAACTGATATCTGAATTAGTTATTGAGCATTACTTATAGAAATTTTTTAACTATAACTTGGAAAAAAACTGGACCAGCTCCTGCCGTGTCAGTAATATCATTGAATGAGATTTAGGAAATATAGATTTTAATCGAGACAGTCACCAATTTTCTCAATGATTTGACCAAGTTATATATTTTCTGTGATCTCTCTCCAACTGTAAAATAGAGGCATCTGACCAGATGTCAGATTTTCATTCATTTAAATCCATAAGGGATTCCTGGAATGTGACAATGACATTGAATATGACATAATCAACCTGCTGTTCACAGATTCTCCTTGCTCTCTCTATTATCTTTGTAAAGTTTTGTTTTGTTTTGTTTTGTTTTGTTTGTAGTAGTAACATTCCTGATTTTAAAAAAGTGGGTGAAAAACTTCAGTAGACATTTCTCTAAAAAAGACATATAAATGACCAATCATTATATGGAAAGATGTTCAACATCAGTGATGATTAAAAAGTAGAAACCAAAACAGCAATGAGACTTCAATTCATACTTGTTAGGATGAGCATTATGAAAAGATGTTGGTGAAAATATAGAGAAGTTGAAACTCTCGTATGCTGTTAATAAGAAATTAAAATGGCACAACCGCTATGGAAAACAGTACAGAAATTCTTCAAAAAATTAAAAGTAGAACCACCATATGATCCAGCGATCCAACTTCTGGGTATACACCCCCAAAAACTGAAGACAGGATCCCATAGATGCATCTGCACTCTTGTGTACATTGTGGTATTATTCACAATAGTCAAAATAGGGAAATGGTCTAAATGTTCATTGACAGGTAAATAGATAAAGTATGGTGTGTGTGTGTGTGTGTGTGTACAGTAGAATATTATAAAGTTGTAAAAGGTGAGGACATCTTGCCATATGCAAAAATATAGATGAACCTAGTGGACATTATGCTAAATTTAATAAGCCAGACAAGGAGTGACAAAAGCTGCATAATTCCACTTATATGAGAGCTATCTAAAATAGGCCAGGCACGATGATTCACACCTGTAATCCCAGCACTTTGGGAGGCCTAGGGAGAAGAACCACTTGAGGCTAGTAGTTCAAGACCAGCCTGGGCAATAAAATAAGACTTCCTTCTCATAAAAAATCAAAAAATTAGCCAGGCATGGTGGTGCACATCTGTGGTCTTGCTACACAGGAGGCTGAGGCAGAAGGATTACTTGAGCCCAGGTGGTCGACATTGCAGTGAGCCATGTTATTGCCACTGTACACAGGCTTAGGAAACAAAGTGAGACCCTGCCTCAAAATAAAATAAAATGAAATAGTCAAACTCATAGGAACAGATAGCGGAATGGTAGTTGCCAAGGACTGGGAGGGGGAGGAAATGGGAGTTACTATTAAACAGGTACAAAGTTTCAGTTTTACTAGACAAATCAGTTTTAGAGATCTCCCGTACAGTATTTTGCCTATAGTTAATAATATTGTACTGTGCACTCAAAGATTTGTTAAGAGGATAGATCTCATGTTAAGTGTTCTTACCATAATATAAAAAATAAAAATAAGCAAATATAGTTATAACATTCATGCTAACAGAAATATCATGAAACATACATTTTGAAGAATTTTTTTTCTTTTCTTTCTTTCTTTTACAATAGCAATGGTTCAAGCCATGTGAGTGATCGCTGTACGAATAAATCCAGGAAAATAGCATATCATTCTGTGTGCTGCATTGCCTGAAAGCCATCATGTATGCAGGGGCTGAATGAGTTTTTTGAGCCAAGCAAGCCATTCAATCTTGGAGTTTAACAGTTTGCCCCTAGTTTAAAGACATCTTCCCCCTAGGACACTTGTGTGGTTTCTACCCTTTTCTTCTTTGCAGCTACAACTCTCTAATAATGTGGAACTTCCTCTAGACTAGCTCAGCAAATTCTGCTCATTTAAAAAACATCAATCTCTTGGCTGGATTCACCTTCCCTTCAATGACTATAATTTGATTGTTTTCATGCTGTGAAATGATAGATGGAACATTCGGAGGGATACTGTGATTCTGAGTACTAGCGGAAGACTCTAATGGGCCTGTCTTTGTCTGAGAAAACTATTAATTAGCTTGCTCTCTTTTATATCATGGTTTCTTTCCCTGAATTGATGAGAATCTTAAAAATGGTAAACACATTCAACATCTGTATCTAGGCTTCGTGTATAAGGCTCCATTGCGTATTACAAGGCAGTATTGTGGGATGGTCAAGGCAAAGAACAAGGAATTTGGCACCAAATAAACATACGTTACATCTGGTTCTGCTGCTAGCTGTGTGACCTTGCTATGTGGCCTTGGGCAAAGCACTTAGCCTCTTTAAACCCAGTTTTTGTAGCAACAAATCAGAAGCAATTATGGCACTTGCCTCACAATATAGTTTTGAAAATCAAGTTAGTTAATAGGTATACAGCATTCAGAACAATGCCTGCCACAGAGTGGCCCTCAATACTATCATTTTTTCTGTTTTTATGTGGATGTCATCATTCCATACAGGTGAATTATGGGAAGACATCAAAACTTTGGCTGTATAGACATCCTTCAATATATCTACTTGCACTTGGCAATAGAAATCTTATTTCCCTGTATCCCAGCCAGCTAGCTGCTCCTTGCTGAGTCAGGAATTTACTGCTTACAGCCAATGACATACCTGAAGCTGGATACTTGGTTATTTGATGGTCCAGCCTGCAGATCTTCCAGAAGCATTTATTCATATACACAAGTCTTAGTACATATCATTTAATGCAAAATACAAGTCTCTCCAAACACATCACTTCTGATCTATCCAAATTCAATCAATATTCACTGTGCCATCATGTGAGTGTCTTTTCTCAATTCAACAAAATCTTTCATATGCCAAAAGACTGTATTTTTGTTTGCTTTTGTTTTTGTTTGTTTGTTTGTTTTTGAGATGGAGTCTCGCTCTGTCACCCAGGCTGGAGTGCAGTGGTGTGATCTCTGCTCACTGCAACCTCCGCCTCCCAGGTTCAAGCAATTCTCCTGTGTCAGCCTCCCAAGTAGCTGGGATTACAGGCACCTGCCACCACGCCCGGTTTTTTTCTTTTCTTTTTTTTTTTTTTTTTTTTTAAGTAGAGATGGGGTTTCACCACGTTGGTAAGGCTGGTCTCAAACTACTGACCTCAGGTAACCCACCTGCCTCAGCCTCCCAAAGTGCTGGGATTACAGACGTGAGCCACCATGCCCATCCCAAAAGACTGTTATTAACACTGCTTAGTTTATTTTACAGGCTAATTCGTTCTCTCAGATACTGTTTTGCTATTGCATGAATTATTATTTTTTCATGACTTACATGTATTGGATTTTAATGCAGCTATACCTTTTACAGGGTTAACTAACCCTGTTGTTCTTTCAGATCCTGAGCAATGCTCTATTTATCCCTGAATTACCCATGTCAGTGTCTGGCTTATCCTCAATGGAAAATAAATGATAGTTTAATATACCAGAGTTGAAATAAACCTAGCTATAAAAATCTTAAAAACCCCAAGTCTTAGGGTTTTAATCCAATCCACTACTTTCCTCTAGACCCTTTATGTTTTTCATAGTATGAATAAAGACTCTGAAAATCCATTTTATTTGAAGAAGAAATCAACAGGACTATGTGTGTAATTAGGCTTGTTAGGAAAATTCCATGGGTATGATTCACCATTGCTGGTCAAGATACTCTTACCATAGGAAGGGAAATAAAAGTATTGAACCATAGAATTCTTGAGCAGGAAGGTGCCTTAAATTTTGACTTTTACAATATTTCTTGTGCTAACAGCATCAAGATCAAGCACTATTGGGTGAAAGTATATTTCTATGAGGCCTAATATTATACATTTTAACACTCTCCCTCAGTAATTCTGTCTGCAAAATAAATTGGAAAATTGCTTGTCTTGTTCGACACACTTATAATACAAATTAAGAAGAGAATAGGCTCAAGAAAAAGATGTTTAGCTGAAACTACCTTTCCTAATCTCTTTAGTCCTGACATGATTTAGACAGAATTTGGCCAATGGGAATGCTAAAACCATCCCATCTTGTCATGTCAATTTCTCACTGTGAAATGATTCTGTCAGCCCACATGGCTCATACCCCAAATGTTGGGAAAAACTTCATCATTTTTCCCCAGGATATCAAGTACATCATAGAATCCAGCATTATATAATTCATAGGTTTTGCCCAGCCTTAGAATCAATGTGGCTTTAAGGGAAAGGTACACATACAGTCACACACACACACACACACACACACACACACACACAATGAGAATAAAAAAATAAAACTTTGTTATTGGGTTATGTCTTCTCTTTATCAGTCAGACTACTTTGTTCATAAATCTTTGGATAATTGGCTCTGCTGTGTCCTAACTCCATGAAACCAGGCACTCAGCAGAGACGCTTTATACAAGTTGACCTCCCTGAGGATATTTTTGTGAGTTTTGCTCTTATATTTTCTCTAAAAGTTTTCAGCCTAAAAATAATTATAAGACCTGATAGCTAGTCAGAAAACGAGAACTTGAACTGCTTATCATGAAATCATGTTAAAAGAACAGCTCTTTTGATTGCAAGATTTGAACAGCTAACTGTAAATGGATGAGTACCAAATAGACATTTCAGATCCAGATATCTTTCCATACCTGGCTCCAGGGTCTCTAAGCCTGAGTGAAGAGAAGACTTCATCTTCCCTCCAAAGCTCTATACCTTGAACAAAGTCATGCACCAGGCTAAGCCACTCTCTCTCCCTCTCCATTTTCCTTACCCCTGGCTGGCACATCAATTAATGCTGGTTTTACCCTCTTCACTATTAGTAAAATCAAGCCTTTCCCTTACCTCCTGAAATATTGTTCTAGTTTAGTTATTTATTTTAGTTTTATTTCTACTAAGTCCTCCAGGTAGTCTCTTTGTCTTCAAACCCTTATCTACCATTTTTTGGCAGTTTTCTTTCAGAAACATACCTGGGAATCTGTCATTTTTCTTCCTTGCCTTCCCCTCCTCACTTCTCTTTACTCCCTCCCTTCCTTTGTTTCTTCTTTCTCTTCCTTCCTTCTTCTCTTTCTTCATTCTTTCTTCCTTTCAGAGCTTCCTATAAGTTTAAAGTTCAAACTTCTCATTTTCATTTTTACTAAGTTTACATGACCTACAATCAAACATTTTAAAGTGAAAAGTTAGTGACAAACAGTGCCTTCACAGTGTTGTGCTATCACCACTTCTATCTAGTTCCAAAATATTTTAACCACACTAGAAGGAAACCCCATACCTATTGAGCAGTTGTTCCCCATTCCTCCCCTCTCCCAGCTCCTATCTAACAGCAACTGGCTTTCTGTCTCTTTGTATTTACCTATTTTGGATATTTCCCATCAGTGGAATCAGACTATAAGTGACCTGTGTCTGGCTTCCTTCACTTAGCATGTTTTTGAGATTTAGCTACAATGCAGCATGTAGCAGTATATGATCCCTTTTTATGGCTGAGTAATATTCCAGTGTATGTGCATACCACAGTTACGTATTCATTTATCTGTCCATGAACATTTGAGTTGTGCTTCCCTTTGGCTCTTGTTAATACTGCTGCTATGGACATGTCTGAATACATGTTTGGCTGAGTACCTGTTTTCAATGTTTCTTTTGGTATAGACTTAGGTTTGGGATTTCTGGGTAATAGAATAATTTAAGGTTTATATGTTTTCCAGAGTAGTTGAACCATTTTACATTCCCATCAGCAAAGTATGAATGTGTCAATATCTTCATATTTTCCTCAACACTTGTTTTCTTCTTCTTCTTCTTCTTCTTCCTCTTTCTTCTCCTTCTTCTTCTTCTTCTTCTTCTTTCTTCTTCTTCTTCTTCTTCTTCTTCTTCTTCTTCTTCTTCTTCTTCTTCCTCTTTCTTCTCCTTCTTCCTCTTCTTCTTCTTCTTCTTCTTCTTCTTCTTCTTCTTCTTCTTCTTCTTCTTCTTCTTCTTCTTCTTCTCCTTCTTCTTCTTCTTCTTCTTTTCTTCTTCTTCTTTCTTCCTTCTTCTTCTTCTTTTTGACAGTGTTTCACTCTGTCCTCCAGGCTTGAGCACACTGGTAGGATCTCGGCTCACTGCAAACCCCACCTCCTGGGTTCAAGCAATTCTTCTGTCTCAGCTTCCTCAGTAGTTGGTACTACAGGTGCCTACCACCGCGCCTGGCTAATTTTTGTGTTTTTAGTAGAGACAAGGTTTCACCATATTGGCCAGGCTGGTTTCAAACTCCTGACCTCAGGTGATCCACCCCCTCAGCCTCTCAAAGTGCCGGGATTACAGGTGTGAGCCACCAAACCCAGCCCAACACTTGTTATTTTCTGTCATTTTCTTTTTTTATCTCAAGTATAGTCATCCTAGTGTCTATGACATGGTATCTTGGGGGTTTGATTTGCATTTCCCTAGTGACTAATGAGGTTGAACATCTTCCCATCAAACTTCTCATTTTCATCACAAGGTCTTCAGGGTCTTCCCTTGCCCACCTCTCATCCCTCCCCCAGGCTCTGCACAGAGTTTTGCATCCCTGTCTAATTGTGGTTCTCTCAGTTGTCTACCTCTGTACATTGTTTCCTCTGCCTGAATTATACCTGCCTATTTGTCTCCTGGCAGCTGTGAATCCTCTAAGACTTATCTCAGACATCAATTTATGTTATAGTTCCCCCTCAAGTTTGTATTTGTTTTCCTTCTATAATTTAGGATATCACACTCTACTTAATTACACCATGTTATTTATACCAGAAGTCCCCAGCGTTTTTGGCACCAGGGACCCGTTTCATGGAAGACAGTTTTTCCATGGACCGGGGTAGTTGATTTTGGAATGAAACTGTTCCACATCAGATCATCAGGCATTAGTTAGATTCACATAGGAGTGCCAATCTAGATCCCTCACATGCACAGTTCACAATAGGATTTGCATTCCCAAAGAATCTAATGTTGCCGCTGGTCTGACAGGAGGTAATGCCTGCCTCCCTCTGCTCACCTCCTGCTATGCGGCCCAGCTCCTAACAAGACACAGTGCAGTACCAGCCCATGGCCCAGGGGCTAGGGCCCCCTGATTTATACTGCTTTGCTTTGCTTTTGTTACATATTTCTTTACTTCTTTCCCTCTGTATTAAATTCTAAACTTTTAAAGGAAAAAGTCATTGTCTTTCTTTTATGTAGCCACACTTCTGATCATGGCACTGTCATGTTTAACACTCCAAGTGTTTTACGCAATTCTTATAAAATGTGCCACATCTGAACATGGCTTAAAATGGTCTGAATAGTCCAGCCTCGAAATCCCTTACCCTTTCCCACCTATCCCCGATTTCAATTTTCTTTCTGTATCTTCCTCTCTTCTCCTCTATCTTTCTCTTTCTCTATCTTCCTCTCCTCTTGTCTCCTCTCTTCTATTACTTTTCATACCTTATCCTTTCTTTTCTTTCATCTCATCTCTCACCGTTATCTTACTTAATATTTCTCTATCTCATTCCCTCAGTCTCTTTTTCTCCCATCTCTCTATTGCTCTCTTTCCCAGTCCTCTCCCTTTCCCAGCTTCCTTTCTTTCCCTGTTCCTTCTTCTCTCAGTCTCTCCTTTTTTCTGTCTTTTCCTCCCTCATCCCCCTCTCTCTCCTCCATCTCCCTTTCCTTTCTCTTCCCTCCCTCTCTTCCTGTCTTTCTGTCTCTACTTTTCCCTCTTTTCCCCTTCCTCCTTTTCCTTCTCTCTCCCTCTTTCTCCCACCCTTTTCTTTTCCCCTCTCCTGTTCTCTCCCTCCTCTCTTATATCCCTCTCTCCCCCTTTTCCCCTCTGCCTCCATCTCCTTCCTTCCCTTCCCTCCCTCCCTGCTTTCCTCTCTTTTTCTCACTGCTTCTTTCTCCCTCTCTCTTTCCCTCTCTTCCATCTCTCTTCCCCGATCCTGTCTATCTCCCACCCACCCTCTATCCCTCAATCGCAGTTTATTTTGTGTTGCTACAAAGCAACACCTGAGGCTGGGTAATTTATAAAGAAAAAAAGGCTTATTTGGCTTACAATTCTGATGTTTGGGTAAGTTCTGAATTGGGGATCTGCATGTGGTAAGGGCCACAGGCTGCTTCCACTCATGGCAGAAGGTGAAGGGAAGCCAGCCTGTGCAGAGATCACATGGCGAGAGAGGAAGGTGGAGAGCAGGGGGAGGCACAAGGCTATATTTAGCAACCAGCTCTGCCAAGAACCAACCAGCTCAACCAGGAAGTCTCTCTATCATTACCAGCAGAGCACCAAGCCATTCTTGAGGGATCCACTCCCATGACCCAAACACACCCTAATAGGCCCCACTTCCAATATTGAAGATCAAATTTCAACATCAGGTTTGGAGTAGGAGGTAGGGGGGAACATCCTAACCATAGCGGCCTCTCTTTCTCCTCTCCTTCTCCCTCTCTCTCCCTCCCTCCACTCTCCCTCTCTCTTCCTCTCCTTCTGTCTTTCCTTCTCCCCTCTCCCTCCCTCTCCCACTTGTCTTCTCTCTCTGCCCCTTTCTCTCTCCAACTTTCCCAGTCACTCTCCCTCACTCTCCAGCTTGCTCTCCTCAGCATATGCACCATTTCTTAGAGTCCTGCAAGGCCCCTTGCTTCCTTCTGTTGTACCCTCCCCTGTTGTCTCCTAAACCAGAGCCCTTCACATATGCCTCCTGCACAGTTAACTATTTATTATCCTGTGCATCTCAAAGTATGCTACCTCAGGGATGTCTCTCCTGATACCCTACACTAAATTAATTCAATTTTAATATTCTGTCTCATAGTCCTGCAGTGATTCAATTTCTTTTTAAGATCTTCTCTTGGGAAAAAGCTGAAAAGGTAGGCTGCAGCCAAATTGCAAAGAGCTAGGCAGATATCTCCCATACCAGGCAAATGAATCGTGGGATCCAGGGCACAGTGCTTGACACACTGAAATAAAACAATAATCAAATGATATAATGTGCCTCAAACATGCTCTGCCAAGGTAGAAGGTAGAATACAAATGCCAGGCATGGCTATTGTCATCTCCTGATCCCACTCATTAGATTACTCCTGGAAAGTACAGAATGAACAAAGTGTTCCCCAATGGTAGTATTGGGGATACACCATTAACTCAATAATAAGGTTAAAAATTCTAATTTTTATTCATTTGACTTCTATTAAACCTATCACCAGCTATTTATAGAGGCTTCTAAAGAGAAATGAAAAGAAGCATGTGGTTATTGAAGACAAAGTTAAAGGTTTATTATACTGGTGATACCATTCAAATAGCTTTACAAAAACACTTAGTTTTGTCTAAAAAGTCATTCATTTAGCTTATGATACACACAATAAGAAGCACTTATAGAAACTCTAAAGCAAACAATAGAGTCTTATAGGAATGGTCTGGAAAACAATAACTTGAAAACAGAGGAATAAGACTAAAGGGGTAGATTCTCTATCTCTTTCCTTCTTCCTCTATCAGCCTTCCCTCACTGCATGCTGTCCACTTTCCCACACCAGCAGCAACAAATGAGGTCAGGGTTATTCTTAAACAGTCTACCATATCACGTTGTTCTTTCAAAGACACAAGAGACCTGTTCATGTTGGCCTTCCAAAAATTCCTTTGGTCCCTGTTCTGGCTATTCTTGTCCCACCAGTCAGAAAGTGTGTTAAAAGACTGCAAAAAGCAAAATGAAGCATTAGGTATTTTTGTCCCTTAACCAAGTGACTGCAGGCTTATGTTTTAATAATAGTTTATTTTCAGTCTATTGGTTCTGCCTAACCTTCCAATCTGTTCTCCATACAGTGGCTATAGAAAATTACAGGACCTCAGAGAGGCTCTCAGATTATGCTCAGACCACCTAGAGAAGGAGACTGGCAGGTCTCATGCATTAGCTGCATGCAGACGTTACTGTTGTTGATGCCAATTACATTTCATTCAAACCTCACAGTAAGCCTGTATGGCAAGAAGTCCTCTAATTTTATGAGTGATTAAAGTGAGCTTCAGAGAGGTTATACAATAGCCTGAGGTGTACACAGTTTCTGTCTAATTTCCAAGTCCAAGTGGGGCATAGTGGAGAGTCCAAATGAAGTTTTGATGAATTTCACTGGTTGAACAAATTCTGAAAACGATTATAAATATTTAAGGCGATAACAGGACTTTCAAAAGAAACAAGTGATTGATGTGATTTTTGGCAATGTATTTCTTTTCTGGCCAACAGCCATATATCTGTCATAGTTTAAGGAAGTTCCCAAGATAGAGCAAACATATAATATTCTGCTCACAAAAAAAAAACAACCAAAAGTACACTTTAACTATGAAAATCATTTTACTATCAAAAAGCATATTGTTTGGGGAGCTACCATTCATAGCATTTCTCCTCGGAGAAAATTCCAGACACTTCCTTTCTCAATATCTTTGGAGTCACCTTTGGAAAGAGTGACTGGGTCTTGGAATTTATGTCGAAGAAAGGATTTATAAGGTTAAATTTTATTTCAGAAAGATAAGTTGCCAAAAGTTCACCACAATATTTCAGTCGGTTTCTCTTTTATGCGGTATGCAAGGATCATTTGGGAAAAGAAAAAGAAACAAAAAGAAAATAGAAAATAAACCTCATTACAACTTTTTTGGATGCATTATAAAATAAATAGATGCAAAACTGAGTGGCTGTGGATACTTTATTGGATTAAAACAATGCAAACTGCATACTGTTTCTAAATGTTTAGTATAAACATTGACACTGAATATATTTGCAGATCAACAGCTGCTCAAACAAAAGCAGCGAATCTAATGGATTTCATAGTTGAAGCCCCCAATCAGAATGGAGTTCACATTCACCACTCATAGCTTATTCAATTGTGCTTGTGTACTGGCCTTTGTGACAAAATGATTATCTACTTTTAATCACCTCCTAAGAAGCAATCAAAACAAAGTTACTTAGTCGGTGTTTCCAGACCAAATGAGTGCAGGGCAATTAATTTTATTTCCCAAACAAAATCCAGTTAGTACTATTGATATGCAATAATGCTTTGCTATCATATTGCCATTGTGGTATGCATGCCCATCTCAAACATTTACAAAGACATTCCAATTGCATTTGAACTCTCTAATCCTGTCCTATGTATAATTCAAGTATTTCATTTAAGGACACCTATAAACCCTGAGGATTATAGATTGAACATCTCCCTTTGTGAGAAATGAAGAACTGCATGACCTAAATTCATTTATGACTTTGTAGGAATTTGAATGTTAGTTAAAGATGCTGGCATGTGAGAGTCAATTACTTAGTATAGATGTAGATAGCATATGTCTCCCAATTTATCTATATAATAGTTGATTATTCACTTTGCACAAAATAACTTTTGGAAAACAATGGAAATTGAGGTTTTTGTAGAAAATGAGTGTCCACGGTTAATGCCAGTCACATAAGTCAGGAGAAAATAATGACATCTTCATAACAAAAGCAATAAAGCATAAACAAAAACAATCCCTCCACAACATCCCCCCCATAAGAGGGCGAATCTTATTGTCATATTAATTAAGTTATTCCTAAAGGTCTTAGAGTGCATGCCTCATAAACAACAAAGCTGTAATAAGTGTGATTAAATGAAGGTATAATTATTTAGTTTCATATAACATTTCCTTTGGGGATGAATTTTGGATTTGGCTATTTTCACGGCTTAGTCAAAAGAGGAGATTAAGTAGACTGTTGTAAAAGGTGGAATGCATTAACTCTTTGGGGTCCTCTGAGTGTCTTTTAAGTAGTAAGACTTAATCTGTTAGAAGCCACTTATTCACTTGGGCTTCACTTACATCCCTTCTTATTCTTAATGCAGGCCATGCTATATTTATTTTTTTCAGCCAAAACCAATTTGTTATTTTATCCTTTTGTTTTTCATTTGATTTAAGAACAAAGTAATTTCTTAGAATAGACACTAATAAAAATAGTTATTTTTAGTAGTAAATATATACAACTTTATCATGTTTTTCTTCTCATTTTGGAAAGTAAGAAATTCCAAAGCTACCCTGATACTGAAGTTTTTATCTTCATGGCCTTGTATTATTTTGATAAAGTATTCTTATAAATACTCCTACAACTGCTGTATCTTCATGTTCAATTCCTAATCTACCTTTTTATAATGCTGACAAAATGTATCTCCTACAGTATTATTTTTAACATGAAATTTCCCAGCCCTCAAATTTTAATGCCTCCCTAATGTCAACTGTCAGGGATTCAGTTTGTTGTTGTTTATTTGCTTTGTTTTAAATGAAAGTCAATCTCTTTAAATTATTGAAGTGCAAATGTCATCAACTCTAAAATAAGGGGAGTTAGGAAACTATTATGTACCTGGTTACTCTTTGAAACTGTGCCACACGTAACACAAGATTATCTCACATAATCTTCCCAGTAACCCTGAGATATGGAGAAGTAAACTGAGTTGTAAGAAGGAATCCTGTGGTCAGGCATGGTGGTGCATGCCTGTAATCCCAGCACTTTGGGAGGCCGAGGTGGGCGGATCACAAGGTTAGGGGATTGAGACCGTCCTGGCTAACACTGTGAAACTCCATCTCTACTAAAAATACAAAAAATTAGCCGGGCATGGTGGCGGGTGCCTGTAGTCCCAGCTACTTGGGAGGCTGAGGCAGGAGAATGATGTGAACCTGGGAGGCAGAGCTTGCAGTGAGCTGAGATCACACCACTGCACTCCAGCCTGGGTGACAGAGCAAGACTCCATCTCAAAAAAAAAAAAGAAATCTTGTAAAGGCTAAAATTGAAAAGGGTGAATGTGTATGAGAGCAAAGAAAAAAAAAAACCTGATATAAGAATTTATCAAGAAGGTGAGTGATTTTTGAGAGTCTGAGACCCAAATGTTTTATTCCTCCATTCTTTACACTGGAGGCCTTGTAGATTGCTACTGTTTGAAGACAACCGATGCCAGCCCATGCCTACACATGCAAGCGACTTTGAATACCATTTTCAGCCTAAATCAAACCAACTCTAGAGCATAGGCTCAGATTTTTGACCACCTCTCAATTGTCAATCTCTAGAAGCTCTGTTCCCAAAGGCTTGGCCTCCGACCAATAAATAAATGCTATTGAAAGCAACTAAGGCTGTTTCAGGGAGTTCATTGCGTACTAGTATTCTAAATAAATATTTCCTACTTACTTTGTATAGCTTATTATGTCTAGTCAGGCCCTTGTCTAGACATGCTACAAGAAAGAAAGCAATGTCATAATATGTATTTATAGATATCATTCATTTATTCTTGCGTTCACTTACAAATATTGGAACTGATGTACCATGTGGCAGGTATTTTTCTATAGCTTGGTGCTATAGTGGGAAGACAAACTCCCTGCATCCCAATAATCTATAATCTAGTAATTTTTGAAATTATTTTCTTTGTAGTATTAGAGGTTGACCAAAATCTCTCCATTTATCCATTGCTTTTTTACTTACAAATATTAATTTACTTAAATATATAAAAAAATAAATTGAGCTATGTCTATAGGATGGAAAAGTGTGTAGTAATTAATATTTATGCACTTTTTATAATATGAATTTTTATGAATTAAGTGAAAATTATAAACATGGAATTATATATATATATATATACATATATACACACATATATGGTAGATTATTATACATAAAACCTATGTCCAAAAATTATGCCTGAGATAAATTATATAAAATTATTAACAATGGTTTTCTCTGTCATGGGTAAATAAATAATTTTTTGTGACTTTTCTAAATTTTCTGAAACTCCTAAAATAATTACATATATATTTTCTGAAAAAATAAACACCTATTCTACAAATAAACTATTCTGCTTTCTCGGTGATATAAATCACCTCTCACTATTCTTAACAATACCCACCCATATCACCATGTGTGTCTTAGTTGAACACAGAGCTAGGGAGACATTATCATTATTATACAAACATAGAAAAGTATTTGTGACCAAAACACAGAGAAGGCAGCATTCACAGTAGTGGTTAGATAAATGTGGGGTTATTTTGGAAATGTGTGAATTTTATTATTTTCCGGCACTCTTCAAATCAGATGCAAGTGCCATTTAGACCAGTTTAAAATACATATATATGAGATATATATATATATCAGAAACATATATATATCATATATATATATCAGAAACAATAAAGAAATGACTGAAGCTTCTCCACCTGTTAAGAAAGAAGGAGAGGGCCTGGTGCGGTGGCTCATGCCTGTAATCCCAGCACTTTGGGAGGCCGAGGCAGGCAGATCACCTGAAGTCAGGAGTTCAAGACAAGCCTGACCAACATGCAAAACCCCATCTCTAATGAAAATATAAAATTAGCCAGGTGTGGTGGTGCATGCCTGTAATCCCAGCTACTTGGGAGGTTGAGGCAGGATAATCACTTGAACCCAGGAGGTGAAGGTTGCAATAATCCAAGATCATGCCATTGCACTCCAGCCTGGGCAACAAAGACTAAAACTGTCAAAAAAAAAAAAAAAAAAAAAGAAGAAGGAAAGAAAGAAAGAAAGAGAAAGAAAGAAAGAAAGAAAGAAAGAAAGAAAGAAAGAAAGAAAGAAGGAAGAAAGAAAGAGAAAGGAAAGAAAGAAAGAAAGAAAAAGAAAGAAACACTTTCTTCCACTGTGAATTTGGCAAAGCTTTTCAACTCATGACATAGTTGACAACAAACTGAATACAGCTAGAGCGTGCCAGATTTGCAGAAGGCTGTTTTTCACGCACTCTATAGCAGAGACCAGGAGTAAGTTTTTGGAAGCAGTAGAACATTTCCTTCCTCTGGTTATCTGTGTACTTTAATGATTTCAAAATTTCCTTAAGATGAGAAAAGAATCAAACTTCTGTTAAGTAATAAAGGAGATAATTACAGACATAATAAGAAAACTATGGTGAAGCAGGCTTAAGGATAGCTTACGGGCTGCTTAAAGTTCCACTCCTTTATAATTGGAAACAAAATTCCCGAGGTTCAACCCAAGAACCAGCCTTTTTTTTTTTTTTCTTCAAGCTCTGTTGTCACTGTAAAGCTGAAAGATGGAACCAACAGCTTTCCAAAGATTACAAATACATAGATATATTTGTCAGTACTGCAAGAAAAAAGAGAAGAGTGTGTCAGTCTAGGTGAAGAGCCTCAGATGGCTTCAGACTTATACTTGTAGGACACTGCTCTAGATAAAGCATGCAAACTTGTTATTTTTAATTCTTTTTTTTAATAGCTTTCAAATATGGTTTCATTATTCTAGGTTTTGAAGAGAGATTTGGCTATAAAAATCTTGAAGGAAATCTTTCTTCCTTCATGACAGAGTTAACAGTAATAACATTGTGTTGAGGTTTTATATGTGTTCATTCTTTTCATTCTCACAATCATTCTTTCAGGTGCACATTATATTTTAAATAAAAGTGGCATCCAGAGAGATGACCTAAATATCAAGAACATGTCACTTGAAGGTCTTGCACGTAAGATGTGAAGCCAGTTGCCTCTAACTCTGAGTTTAATAGGTTTTCAATGGTATTATAATGCCAAGAGATGGGTTTAAATGTGTGCTGCAAGAATAGTTAATTTATTTTAAAATGAACTCTGATGTATTAATTATATGACATTTAACACATCAAAATATTCTTTTTAAACTGTCATTTTAATGTGAACTCTCTAAATTCATCAAATAATTAGTGTTTTGTAGACTCAAGCCAATTTTAGACCAAACATTGAGGAAATCCTATTTCTCAAGGATAATTTATTGGTTTTCTAAAGTATGATATACCACAAAATCATATTTAAATTCAAATGTTCACAGTAATATAAATATGTTCATATAAGAAATAGTGCTATTGCATTATTTATAAGGAAACCAAAATAAAGGAAACCAAAGTAAAGTAAACATGATTAGAAGAGATGATTTAGGAGGTATTAATATTATGTTATAACAATATGCTGAACACAGAATCAGTAATTCAAAACCAGAACTTCGAAATTTCACTTTACTACTAATTGAATATCCTCAGATAATTCAGTTAAACTTCTTGAACTTCAGTTTCCTTATCTGAAAATTGGAGGTAATTATGGCCAACTTACAAGATTTTTATAGCAGAGAAAAATATATAGCAGAGTAAATTATTCAAAGTATGTGTAAAATTTGTGTTATTAAAATAATCACTGCAAAGTTTAAAAATCGATGAAAATCTTTCTTGATTATGGCTAAGTTTCATTTATTCAACACATTTTTGTTAACTGTCTACATTTACCAGAATATTATTCGACTAGGGCTGCCATAGCAAAATACCACACACCACGTGCCTTCAATAACAAATTTATTTCTCACAGCCCTGGAGGCTGAAAGTCCAAAATTAAGGTGTTAGCAGGTTTGGTTTACTGAGACCTCTCTCCTTGGCTTGCAGACAGCTGTTTCTAGCTGTTTACTCACATGATCTTTTCTCTGTGCCCTTGCATCCCTGATTTCTTTTCTTCTTATAAGGACACCAGTCATATTAAATTAGAGCCCATTCATATGACGTCATTTAACCTGACTACCTCTGTAAAGGTCATATCTGAAAATACAGTTATATTCTGAGTTACAAGGAGTTGGGACCTCAACATATTAATTTTGTGGGGGATGAGGCAGTGAAATAAGGAATTAGCGTTCCCTAACCTAATACTTGGGAATCACGTTAGGGAATTGAATCAAACTATGCGCAAAACAGATGAGTTGCCTGCCCTCATGGAATTTCAATCTGGTGGAGGGTCATATGAATTAAAAGGATAAAAGAATACAGTGTGATGAGTTACTTTGGAGAAATTACTGGCGGAGCAAAAGCAGAGCGTTGGGGCATTTTATCCAGATTTAAGAGTCAAGAAAAGATAACCAAAGAATGTCTTCTAAATTTACAATTAGTATAGAAGTGTGACGGGAAATGCAGGAATCCTCGGTTCTTTGTCCTCTTGGAGAAAGCATTCTGCCAAATGACTGATTTTGCCAAAAAGATAATTTACTGAAGGAAAATAGCAGAGAGTTATTTGAGGGGACAGTACACTCTGCAGAACTGAAGCAGAGCGCCTGCCGAAGGGATTGAGCCAGCAGCAGCTTGAGAGTTCCGCACTGGGTTTTTATTATGTCAGACCCTTTCTTGAAGTTCCCACCTCTGTCTTAAGTTTCTGCCTTTTTCTTTGTCTAGGTTTTCTGCTCCTGCTTTAGGTCTCTGTCCTGTCCCCTCCTAGTTCCCGCCCCAGGTCTGTGGGACCCCACCCTTACTCTAGTTGGTGCGCATGTGCAGGCTGTTGCTAGCTAGGAATCCTACATATTGGCTGCGTTGCTAATTACTGCCACCCCAGAAAGGTCACATAGTGGTTAAATCTGCACTTATTACCCCGGAGTGTATCTTAGGGATTTCTCCTTTGCCCTCCTTAGGAGCATATAACCTACATACAGGTAGGGTAACTACAGAGGGAGCGATTACTGAGCATCTTAAGGGGCATTCCTTTCTGCTCGGGTATTTGGGAGCGATTACTAAGCATCTTAAGGGGCATTCCTTTCTGCTGGAGTATTCCCCTTCCTCTCTGTTTATAACTAGCATGCAGGTTTTCAGTGGTCCCAGGGGTGTGAGACTTTTCAGACTTTTCCCTTTTCTTGGGGGCTTCCAGCTATCTGCCTACTCTAACGGAAGTAGAAGTCAGTCTTACAAAGCTCGAAGAGGTAAAGTGTGTTCCAGAAACAAATGATGAAATAAGCAAAGCTCTAAAGTTGAAAATATGCATTTGGGGGATTTACTTAAAGCTACAGGGTGGGGCAAAGAGAAGAAGGAAGAGAGAAAGAGTATACAGAGATAAATGTGCATGTCACAGTCCTAATGGGCCTTTCAAGCTAAATCAGAGCTTTTGACTTTATCCTGAGGGTAACAAGAACCTTATAAATATGTATGAGATAAGAGAAAGACATTAGCAAGTTTGTGTTTCAGGAAGATTTATGATACAGAAAATGGGTTGGAAAGAGATAAAAGTGAAATCAGAATCTCCAGTCATGAAGTTGTCCCAGTATTCCAGTCAAGGTGGCCTGGGACATGGAAATATCAAAAGGAATGGAAAGAAATAGATACATTTGTGAGCTATTTATGGGGTAGAATTTATACTTGGATTGAATGGGGAGGGATGAGAAAGCGTGCAGAGGAGTATGAGATGGGGCCTGCCAAGCTTTGGCCTCCAGTACATGAGTGGGTAGGAGCAGTATTGCCTGGAGGAGAGAACTGAAATGAACGTCAGGATTTGGAGGGAAAGGGTGAGTTTAGTATGATTTTAGTCCTGCTTTTCAGATGGACATCTAATTGGAGATGTCAAAGAAGCAATAGCTCTATACATCTCATTTCTGCTACATGTTAACTTGTGTTTTACTATTAATATATCATCTTAAACCAAATTCAACTCTATTATTTCTAAGGTAAACTGCATCTTATATCACATTGTTACCAAAAAGGGGTCCCAATCCAGACCCCAAGAGAGAGTTCTTGGATCTCGTGCAAGAAGGAATTCAGGGTGGGTCCACAGAGTGAAAGCAAGTTTATTAAGAAAGAAAAGGAATAAAAAAATGGCTACTCTATGGACAGAGCAGCCCCATGGGCTGCTGGTTGCCCATTTTTATGGTTATTTCTTGATGATGTGCTAAACAAGGGGTGGATTATTCATGCCTCCCCTTTTTAGATCATGTAGGGTAACTTACTGACATTGCCATGGCATTTGTAAACTGTCATAGTGCTGGTAGGAGTGTAGCAGTGAGGACGACCAGATGTCACTCTCGTCACCATCTTGGTTTTGGTGGGTTTTAGCTGGGTTCTTTACTGCAACCTGTTTTATCAGCAAGGTCTTTATGACCTATATCTTGTGCTGACCTCCTATCTCATCCTATGACTTGGAATGTCTAGCCATCTGGGAATGTAGGCCAGTAGATCTCAGCCTTATTTTATCTAGCCCCTATTCAAGATGAAGTTGCTCTGGTTCCAATGCCTCTGACAACATCAACTCTTTATTTTTGTAAGACACAACTAATAATTAGTGGCTTTCTTTTAGCTCCTTTGGAGTAAACTGTGGATTATAAGAAGTACCTGGGTGGGGCGTGGTGGCTCACGCCTTGTAACCCCAGCACTTTCAGAGGCTGAGGAGGGTGGGTCACAAGGTTAGGAGTTTGAGACCAGCCTGGCCAATGTGGAGAAACACCGTCTCTACCAAAAATACAAAAAATTAGCTGGGCGTGATGGTGGACAGGAGAGTCATTTGAACCCTGGAGGTGGGGGTTGCAGTGAGCCAAGATCATGCCATTGCACTCTAGCCTGAGCGACAGGGCAAGACTCCATCTCAAAAAAAAAAAATGTACCTGGTACCTGGACTGGCTCTTTTGATCTTATTTCATTTTTCTATGAATCTGCAGAGAAGAGTTCAGCTCAGCTTAAATTATATTATGGGCCGGTGCATTTAGTAAATTGTGTAAATCCATGCTGAAAGATGCAAAGAGGCAACCCATGAAAATTTATGTAGAGAAACCTCATTTATTGTTGTAAAGACACTTGAATAAAATTCAAAGCCATGAATTTACAAACACTAAAATGGGGGAAAATCCAATTAAGAACATAATTTTACTCAATAACAACAAAAACCCCAAGGTTATTTTTTAAAATTGTCAAGGAATTTGAATAAACATTTCTCTAAAGATAGACAAATAGTCAATGGATACAGGAAAAGGTGGATGCTGAACACCACTAATCATAAGGGAAAAGCAAGTCAAAACCACAGTGACGTATCAGTTCACATCATTAGCATGGATTTATTTAAAACAAAACAAAACATAATAAGTGTTGGCAAGGATATGGAGAAATTGGAACCCTCTGCATTGTTGGTGGGAATCTAAAATGGAGCAGTAACTGCGAAAAAATGATATGGCCATTCCTCAAACAATTATACATAGAATTGCAAAATGTTGCAGGAATCCCACTTCTGGGTATAGAACCAAATTAAAAAAATAAGAATTCCAACACATATGTTGTTGTACACCCTTGTCCATAGCAGCATTATTTGCATTAATCAAAATGTGAAAACAACACAAAAATTCATCATCAACAGATAAATGGATGAACAAGATGTGGTAAATGGAGACAGTAGAATATTATTCAGCCTTAAAAAGAAATTAGATTGTGACATATGCAACATGGATAAACCCTGAGGACATTGTGCTAAGTGAAATAAGCCAGGCACAAAAAGACAAATACTCTACGATTCCACTTACCTGAGTTACCTAGAGTAGTCAAAATCATAATAAAGACTGAAATTAGAATGGGGTTGTCAGGAGATAGGGAGAAGGTGGAATGTTTGATGGGTGCAGAGTTTTAGTTTTAAAAGCTAAAATGTTCTGAAGGTAGATGATGGAGATGGCGACACAGCAATGTGATTATACTTAAAGCCCTCAAACTATACACTTAAAATGAATAAAATGGTAAATTTTATGTTGTACATCTTTTTCACCATTAAAACAAATTTTAAGAATCCACAATTTTATACTACTTTCTTTACTTGTGGATTACATTAAAAGTAAAAATCTCAGTTTGTCATAGAGCAAGTGTATGGTATCAACACTCCATAATATCATCAATAGTGAATGCTATCAATATGTAAGGAAGTCACATTATCCTACAAATTGTTTATGTGCTGTATATGTGTCAAAAACAGTATTTTGAAACAAATGTCAAATTTACAGCATATATGGGGAGCTCTACACCTTGAGATCTTCTTCCTATCCCCATTAACAGAAGCACGATTAGATACTGGGATTAGAATTTACTTGGACTTAAGTACAGGAAAAAAATAAAATAAAATAGAAGTTAATTTACAAGCAGTATTGTTTTAAGTCTGTAATTTGTATAAATATTTCAGAGGATATTTAGAAAAAAAGCCCTTGGTAATGAGTTCCAATACATCAAAGCAGAAATAAACACATATGTTCATAGTGTCTGGAAGAAAAATACAAATAAATTATTACAAAATCAGAAAAAGATTGATTGGATTGATACTTCTTGGAGCTGCCGTTTCTTTTTCGTTAATTCCATTTATTACATGAAGTTGCTTGAAACTCCTTAGAAGTCTGTTTAATATTAGCTTGTTAAATATTGTCATAAATGTTTTAAAGTTTGGTTATTGCTTTCTTCAGATCCATAACCTTGCTTTAATAACCCACATATATTCACATCCATTTAGCAGACACATTACATTGTGTCATTAAGTTACACAATGAGTATAATTGCTTTACTTCCTACTGATTCTCTCCTAGGTCTAAGTCATCAGAAAAGAACATTAGAACATTCTCACAGAGCCTTACAATCTGAAAACCCACTGCCTTTTGAAAGGATCAGGCAAGGTAAGAGTCTTTCTGTCTCTCCCAACATCTTAATTATTTATCACCTTACTGTAAGCAGGTCAGGAGATTTTTTGGAGATGCTCTGTCAATCTGACTTGAATCAGAAAAAAATCTCAGCACTTACTCTCAGTTACAGCAGAACAAATGGCCAAGAGCTGATGAGAGCCACAGGGAGCTTCACACCCCAATTAGGATATAAAAGGGAATTATTAATCCACATTTGCACATTAAAAAATCAACTCGCTAAAAAGAGTCATCTCTTGGTTAGATGCTTCAAATCCTTTGGGTTCACCCCTTTGGTATATCTCCTGCTTCTTTTGGACATCTGGTTATTCTCACTCTCACAAATCCTTTGCACCTCCTCAAGAGACCAAAGGGAAAGCATGATGTAAAATTGGAATTATCGTTCTGGGCTTCAGTTGCAGTAAGCAATTAGATTAGATATGAACAGAACTTGAAACTGTTGGCAAATGACAATTTGAGAGGAGGTCATTTCCCTTGCCTTGATATCCTACCCCTATCATACACACACATACACCTTACCACCCCTGAGTGTTTTTCAAAAAACAACAACAAAAATAAACTCAAACAACATTATTCACTATGTATTAATTCTTAAAAGTAATCTTTTCATCTAAGTATACATTGTCCCCATGAAAGGCTTGAAATATCCACAGGGGAATACAGAACAGGGTCTCTGGGTTGGGGGGTGTGTAAATATGGATATTAGTGTAACCACTTGAAGAGTTCCTTCAGTCCACTGCACAAAGAAGATCAATTCACAGAGACCATGGCATTGCAATAAAGAGAATGTAATTGACATAAGGGTGGCCATGCCGAGCAAAAGACAAGGGTTATTACTCAAATTAATCTCCCCAAAGGCCCAGAAGTTAGGAATTTTTCAGATAGTTTGGTGGGTAGGAGTCCAGAGACTGGGGAGTGCTGATTGGTTGGGTTGGAGATGAAATCATAGGGAGTCAAAGCTGTCTTCTTGCACTGAGTTGGTTCCTGGGTAGGGGCCATAGGACCAGTCAGCGAGTCCAAGTAGGGCCATCTGGTTTTCATAAATGCAAAAATCTAAAAAGACATCTCATAAGGCTAATATTAGGAATAGTGATGCTATCTGCAGGAGTAATTGAGGAAGTTGTAAATGTTGTAACCTCTAGAATAAATTATTTGTATTGTTAGTAATCATTTGACTATACCTACATCTTAGTAAAATTCAGGCCCCTCTCATCTTCTTAACTTGGTGGCCTTTCTTAGTTTTACAAGGGCAGTTTAGTTTTTGGAAAGTGCTATTATCATTTAAACTATATACTAAATTTTCTCCCAAATTAGCTTGCCCCATGCCCATGCATGAGCAAAGACAGCCAGCCTGTGAGGCTAGAAGCAAGATGGAGTCAGTCATATTGGATTTCTCTTATTATCATTATTTTGCAAAGACAGTTTCATTAGTGGATTCCTTGGTCATTGTATCAGGTAAAGTAACCTAGTTTGAATCTCAGGAGAACTTTGCAGGACTATGTGACTTTAGACAAGCCTTATAACCTCTCTCAATCTCATTTCCATTATTTGTAAAAGTTAAAACTGCAAACATTACCCAAATCTGTTCTTCCATTTAACACTGTAAGAGACATATGCAATGTTTGAATGTATAAGACAGAGACTGAGCTCTCAACCAGGTGACAGTCTAGACTTGGAGCTCATCAAATTCAAATGTGCGTACATATCCCTGGGGAACTTGCCATACATGAATATTCCTGCAGAACACAGAGAAACCCTGATTAGGAATTGTTGAAATAGCTGATTTTTCTCCTTCTAAATAAAAATTTGCAGTGTATTATTCATTAAACAATTTGTTATGATCAATGTGTTCTGATAAAGAATGTGTGTATGTAATATTGTGAATGATATATTTGGTCTTCTTCCCAGTTTTCTAACATACAGATCCTAAAATCCTTGGACTTTCAAGGGTGATGAGTGTTTTTTGCATGCTAATGAGATGATTGGTGGCTGGGGATTCCTAGATAGCTTCAAGATGAGGCTTGGTTACCAGAAAAAACAAGGCATGATTGGAGAGTTGGGACTTTCAGCCCCACACCTGAACCTCTGCGGAGAGGAATGGGGCTGAAGGTTGAACTGATCACCAATGGCCAATGATGTTATCATTCATGCCTAGGAAATATCACCCAAACGACTGAGTTTGGATGGGCGTCTGGATAGTTGAACACATGGATGTTTCTGGTGGGTGGTAGGATGGGGAAGTTCTGTGCCCCTTCCCACATACCTAGCTCTGTGCAATGATTGTTCATCTGTATTCTTTATAATATTCTTTATAACAAACCAGTAAACAGAAGTAAGTACTTGTTTCCCTGAGTTCTGTGAGGCTTACTAGCAAATTAATTGAACACAAGGAGGGGGTGGTGGGAGCCTCAATTTATAGCCAGTCAGTCAGAAGCATAGACAAAATCTGTGGTTGTGACTGGCATCTGAATTGAAGGGCAATCTTGTGGGCCTGAGCCCTCAACTTATTGGATCTGATGCTATCTCTCGACAGGTAGCGTGAGAATTGAATTGAATTGAATTAGAGGACACTCAACTTATGTCCTCTGGAGAATCTGCTGCAGAATTGATTATTGGTGGTGGGGATGAATCTCCACACATTTTGGTGACCAGGAGTCACAGAAGTGTGCTGTAGTAAAAAGATGGTATGTTATTCTCTGAGTGTGATGTTAACTCAGAGTGTAATTGTTAACATTTTAGGTCAGCTCTCTTCTGCATTGCCATGAAGTTGGAAAACTTCCTTTAGACACTCCATACTTTACCTGAAAATGTAAAATGTCTCATATTGTGGCACCCACATGCCCACTACATGTTACAGTGGCATATATTGTTGATCACTTAAATCCAAAGGGTGTTTTTAATTTTGTCTTTTTCAGAGATTTCCCTCTCTGTGAATACTGCCCTTGTTTATGTATACTATTCTCTCCAAATTGTAAATCTGATATTACCATTTCTCTTCTGGAAGTCACATAGTTACTACCCAATTTTTCCTGCAATATTTTCCAAACTTTGGCTAGGAAGAATACTCAGGGAATACCAGCTAGAAATGTTGTTGGTTTTACTGTTTTGCCAATTCTCCCCACACCCGTAACTAGAAAGCTATCGTTTTAATCTAGTTTTGCACACTGAATTTCCAAAGATATTGATTAGGTTTTAAAGCTAATAAAAGGCAGAACCAAAGCATTAGATTTACTCTCCCTGACATGAAGCACAAGTTCCATTATCTACTGGCTCCAGCTGTCTTGTTCAGGTTCCTCTCTCTTCCCACTTCTCCATGCATTTACCATATGAAATTAATTGCACTTTCTTGAATGTGCCGCACTTACAAAAATCTGAGCACGTTTCCTGGGCTTGGCATATATAGCCTTCCTGTGGTGTTCTGTTAGCTCACTCCTACTTATCTTCCAAGTCTCAAAAATACCTTGAGGCTATATTTTGAGTCCCTTTTCTGTGTATCTACCAAATTTTGTGGATAATTCTACTGTAACCCAAACCACAGTATACTTTAATCATAGACTTACCTTTTGGTGTCTTTTATGAGACAAAGAGCCCTTTGAAGGCAGGCATTCTGACTGGTTTTTATTTGTTTGTTGTCTTAATTCCTAGTGATTGACATCTAGCTGGGGATAGGGTATGTGCTACTAAGTGTTTATGGAATAAATAAATAGAAATATAAAATAATTTATTTTTCTTTACTCTCTTTTAATGTATTATTGATGTTTCTATATTTCCATTTCTCAAAGACAAGATAACAAGCAAAACAAACACATACAGGCAAACAAATTCAGAAGACCACATCAATTTTGTTAGAGATAACATGGAGAAATTAAGTGAAATGACATGTAAATATTTGAAAGGATCTGGTAATATTTTAAGATTCTCTACATTAACACTGTTTTTAAATTTTGTTTTGTTTTAAAGCTATTTAGACAATAGATGGGGAATCTGCTCTCGCTTAAGAATGTTCAGCAGTTCTCTACATATATAACATACAAGAGTTCGACTTACTCCACATCCTTGTGTGCGATTGATACAGTATTTTTCGTGGCTTTTCTAATAGATGTGCAGTGGTATGACATGTTTTTAATTTGCATGTTTCTAACGACTAACAAATTGAACATCTTTTAAATATGCTTTTTTGACAACCATAACTCTTTTTGGTGAATTATCTATTCAAATTTTTTGGCCATTTAGTAATGAGCCATTTGTTTTCTTCCTATTTAGTTATTTAGTTTTGAGACTTTGTTATATATTCTGGATACAAGTCTTTAAGTCAGACATGTGATTTGAACATATATTTTCTCATTCCATAGCTTATCATTTAATTTTTTAACAGTATCTTTTAAAACATGTTAAATTTGAAAAAATATTCTTTTTAAGTTGGGTAAGATGATTCCTTTAACTTTATTATTTTTCCTTTCAGAGTTGTTTTGCTTCCTCTAGTTCCATTGCTTTCTGAAATAAATTTTAGAAATGAGCTTCTCTAAATCAATAAAAATATCTTGCTGGGGTTCTATTGAAATTAAATTAAATTTGCAAAAAAAAAATGGGAGGGATGACATTTTTACCAATTTGAGCCTTCCAATCCATGAAAATGGTGTGCATCTTTATTTATTAAGGTCTTCTTTGATTTGTTTCATATGTCTTGAACTTTTCAGAATATAGTTTCTAAATATGTTTTATAAATTTATTAATGAGTATTTTATTTTAGAGCTAATTTAAATCTTTTTTAGAAGTATTTTAAATATTTACATTTTTAAACTTGCATCTATATTGATAAATTGCATTGGTAGTACATTGAAATGTAGATTTTTGTGTTTTAGTCATGCATCTTCCACTTTGCTAAAATCACTTAATAATCCTGAAAGATTTTATTATTTTATTGTTTTATTTTGTTTTTATGTTCCTTAGGATTTTCTACTTAGGCAATCATGTCACCTGCAAACAGTGGCAGTTTTAGTTCTTCCTTCCAAATCTGTATGCTTTTTAAAAAGTACATTTCGTCTTTTTTTTTTTTTTTTTTTTTTTTTTGAGATGGAGTCTCGCTCTCCTAGTCCAGCCTGGAGCACAGTGGCACAATCTCAGCTTACTGCAATCTACACCTCCAGGGTTCACGCCATTCTCCTGCCTCAGCCTCCAGAGTAGCTGGGACTACAGATGCCTGCCACCACGCCTGGCTATTGTTTTGTATTTTTAGTAGAGACGGGGTTTCACCATGTTAGCCAGGATGGTCTCAATTTCCTGACCTCATGATCTGCCCGCCTCGGCCTCCCAAAGTGCTGGGATTACAGGCGTGAGCCAATGCACTTGGCCTAAAAGTATATCTTGTCTTATTGCACTACCTAGAGCTTCCTGTTTAATAAGAATGACATATTTAATGGGACTAGACATCCTTACCTTGTTCTTGAACTTAGGAGGAAATAATTTTGTCTTTCATAATTAAGTATAAGGTTAGCTGTAGTTTTTCTTGTAGGTGCCCTTGTAATAAGAATGCCACAGCAAAGCCTACTGCCTAGATATTAGAAATAGAACACCAAATCTATGGCCGGAGATAAGAACTTAGAGACATCTTTCCCACCTAGCAGACTGGGCTCCTCGCTTTTCTGCTGCTTCCTCCAAAGGGGCCATTTAAACATCTGCCTTCAAATTTAAAGTGACCCACATCCTATTCCCTATGTATGTCTTTTGCTAGTTGCAATGCTCTGTCTCTCACTCTCTCTCCCTCTGCCTGACACTTCATTCCTGCCTCATGTAACCTGGTAACCCTGAGGTTTGCCCTCCCAACACATTGTGCCCTGCCTGCTCAGAATCTGTAGGTAAAAATATTTGAATGTTTTTTCTATTGTATTTTCTAGTGCATTGAATTTTCACTTTCCATCTGAAGAACTAGGGGCTATCCCCAAGCTAGGTTTACCCTGGCATGTCAGGGAGAACACAAGGCGGGGCCCCAACACTAAAGCAACAGTTAGGCAGGCATAACTGGACACATATCAGACAAGAACCTCAAGGGCATCTGCCAGCATAATCAAGTTTTCTGGGTGAGGGACCCCTGGTCATTAGCAGGACAACTAGGCATTAGGCCATCAGTCAGGTAAAAGAATTATTTCATGAAAGACACAGTAAACACACATGCTCAGCTTCTATTCATTTTTCGTTAAGACAGGGTTGCTAATCTCTCTGGCACTAGAATCTCATTTTAGCTTGTAGCTCTCAAAATAGGCTTTTATCAAGTTGAGGAAGTTCTATTTATAGTTTTCTGTGAATTTTCATTAGGCTAGATGTTGAATTTTGTCAATTACTTTTTCTGCATGAATTTGTATGATCATGTGGATTTTCTTCATTAGACTGTTTAGATAGTGAGATAAGTTTTTTTTCACATATTAAACAAGACTTTCATTCTTGTGAAAAACCACAGTTGGTTATAGGTTTATTTAAATATATATATTTAATCCTATATATATAATTATATATATATAGAATTCTGTTTTATCTATATTATTTATGTTATCAAATATTACTTATTCAGTAATATTTTGTAGGAGATTTTTGAGATTTTATGTACTGCATGGAAACCTGCTTTACATAAATGGGATTTTGAAAGCAACTGTCGGCCAGGCACAGTGGCTCATGCCTATAATCCCAGAACTCTGGGAGGCTAAAGTGGGTGGATTACCTGAGGTCAGGAGTTCAAGACCAGCCTGGCCAACATGGTGAAACCCCATCTCTACTAAAAATACAAAAAAATGCCAGACATAGTGGCAGACGCCTGTAATCCCAGCTACTCGGGAGGCTGAGGCAGGAGAAGCACTTGAACGCAGGAGGTAGAGGTTGCAGTGAGCTGAGATTGCACCACTGCCTGGGCGACAGAGCAAGACTGTTAAAAAAAAAAAAAAATGTCAATATAAGGCTTTAATAAGGCAAATGATTGTTACTGCTTTCTTATTAAATGTTATTGTAATCCAATAACATAACATATGATTTCTATTATTTAAAAAATATTAAGGTTAGTTTTATTACCCAAGATACTATCTTTCTTGGTGCATGTTCCATATATACTTGTATGCATATTGTTTTGTTGTTCAGTCAAATGCTGTATAAATATCAATTAGAGCCAGTTGATCAATGGTATTGCTCAGTTTTCTTATGCTAGTGTTGATTTTGTTCATATTAATTTTTCTTTTTACCAAGTGAAAGCATTTAAATCTCTAATTATTGTGGATTAATCTATTTCTTTCTTCATTTCGGTCAGATTATGTTTGTATATTCTAAAGCTCTGTAGAGGGGTAGAATAATTTTTTATTCTTTTTTTTTTTGAGACGGAGTCTCACTCTGTCGCCCAGACTGGAGTGCAGTGGCGCAATCTCAGCTCACTGCAAGCTCTGCCTCTCGGGTTCACCCCATTCTCCTGCCTCAGCCTCCTGAGTAACTGGGACTGCAGGCGCCCGCCAACACGCCCGGCTAATTTTTTGTATTTTGTGGTAGAGACGGGGTTTCACCATGTTAGCCAGGATGGTCTTGATCTCCTGACCTTGTGATCTGCCCTCCTCGGCCTCCCAAAGTGCTGGGATTACAGGCGTGAGCTACTGCGCACGGCAATAATTTTTTATTCTTAGGGAATCGATTCTTTTATTATTTGCCATGCCTCTTTTTATTTCTAGTAATTTTCTTTGACTAGAAGTCTTCTTTTCTGATATTAAGGTAACTACTACATCTTTCTCGGGATTAGCATTGCATAGTATGTCTTTATTATTTTTTTGTTAGTCTTTTACTTTTATTTGACCTGTAGCATTATATTTGAAGTGAATGTATTTTTTCTTTTCTTTTTTTTTTTTCTTTTGAGACAGAGTCTTGTTCTGTCACCCAGGCTAGACTGCAGGGGTGCAGCCTCAAACTCCGTGGCTCAGGTGATCCTCCCACCTTAGCTTCCTGAGTAGCTGAGATTACAGGCACATGCTACCATGCCACCATGCTTGGTTAATTTTTTTTGTAGAGATGGGATTTCACCATGTTGCCCAGGCTGGTCTTGAACTCCTGGACTCAAGTGATCCCTTGCCTCGGCCTCCCAGAGTGCCAGGATTACAGACATGAGCTACTGTTTCTGACCTGAAGTGAATTTCTTATACATAGCATATGGTTGGATCATATCTTTATTTTAGCATCCATTCTGGGACTAGGCACAGTGACTTACTATGCCTGTGATCCTAACACTTTGGGATGACAAGGTAAGAGGATTGCTTGAAGCCAGGAGTTTGCAAACAACCTGGGAAACACAGGAAGATTGCATCTCTACGAAAAATTTTTTTTCTTTAAAGATTAGCCAGGTGTGGTGGTACATGCCCGTAGTCCCACTTACTTGCGAGGCTGAGGTGGGAGGGTCACTTGAGCCCAGGAGTTCAAGGATGCAATAGGCAATGATTGTATTACTGCACTCCATCCTGAGTGACAGAGTGAGACTGTTTCAAAACAATACAAAAATTAAAAATTTAAAATAAAAATAAAATAAAATAAAATTGATCCTCACAATCTCTTTCTTTTGTTATATTTAGATACTTTACATTTTTGATATGTTTGGATCAAATCTATAATTTTATTACTGGTTTTCTGTGTTATCTCTTTTTTTTTTTTACTTTCCTATATTTTTGGAATATTTTAATATTTTTAGTATTGCCAATTAATTTTTCTATTGATTATAACTTTTTAATGTTTTTTAAAATTATTCTAATGATTACAATATAGATTCTTAATGTTTTTACAATATAGTTAGTATCAACATGTTATAACTTCGACTGAGATAACAAAACCTCCACCATACAGATGACTTTACTTTCCTCTTTAATTTTTATATATCATAGCTATATATATATATATAGAGAGAGAGAGAGAGAGAGAGGACCTTATCAAATAATATTGTCATTTTTGCTTTCTTTTTTTAAATTTTTATTTTTAAAAGATAAAGATGAGATCTCACTATGATGCCCAGGCTATTCTCAAACTTTTAGGCTCAAGTCATCCATCCACCTCAGCTTCCCAAAGTTCTGGGATTACAGATATGAGGCACTGGGCCTGGCTCATTTTTGGTTTCAACTATCAAACATTTTAAAGAACTCAAAGGAGAAGAATGGTTTATTATATTTACCCAAGATATTTATCATTTTGTTGCTCTTTCTTATTCCAAACATTCTAAGTTTCCTTCTTTCTACAGAGAGTACATCCATTGCTGATAATTTGAGAGCAAGACTGATGGTAACAGATTCTGTCAGTTTTTCTTAAACTGAAAATGCCTTTATTCTATATATTTTTTGACAAAATCTCCCCTGAGATATTTAATACAATCCTGTCACAAGAAGATTCACTTTTTTTAACTGCTCATTATATTATTTTAAGACATATTTTTAAATGCTATGACAATACAGAATGTACGATTTCAGAAATTCATGAATATTCCTGGGAATTCTGATCTCTCATTATCAAATTCCAAAGATTAATATCTTTTAGGAATTTGGAATCACTAAGCAAATTCTAGAGCTTTGTTATAGAATCTCAAGGAATCTAAGAAGCAGAGAGTGAAAACATGTAAACTTGGTGCTCCTAAGGACTTTGTATATTCAGGGTTTTCAATCTTAATTCTAACTTCATCTACATGCAGAGTGAGGAAGTACTCCACATCTAATCATGATTTTATGTTTATGTTGGGAAACAATTGTCCTTAACTTAGGACAACATTTATTTTTGTAGCTTTTGAGGTTTATATTTCTGTTGAGTGTTAAAATTTCAAAGGTAAGTAAGCGAGACTCTGTCTCAAAAAAAAAAAAAAACTATTTACATGAGGGCCAATTGGTTTAAAGAAAGCCTGACAGTTGCAATAAGTCTGTTGAGACCTCAGATATTTTAAAAAGGAACAAAACAAAGCAAAAAACAAAAAAAAAACAACAAACAAACAAACAGAAAACCCCTCTCCTTCTGCCAGTTTTAACAGTGGCAAATCCTGCATTGATTTCTGAATTAATTTACTTTTTGAGTTTACAGGTGTCATACAGAAAACCTACTTTACGTGAAAAAAGATTTAAGAGCAAAAGTTGATATAAAAGTTTCAAAGTAAGGCACACGGAACCAGAAAACACAAGTAAAGTGAAGTGCACCTAAGTTGTTGGTAAAATATTTGCTCTTGTTTAATAGCCGGTGAATGGATCCTCTCACCTAAGTTATCTGACTTGTATAGGTTCCAGCTGACTAATTTCTCTTCTGGGAAAGAGAATGTATACTATGTGAAATAAATTTTGAGAAAAGTGAAACCTGATGTTTACCTTTTTTTATTTTTATTAAAGTAAAATTTTAATTTTATTTCTTTATTTTTCTTTATTTTTCTGCACACCGAATTTCCTGCTTTTTATTCTTTCCAGAACAGAAAATTTTATGAAGAGGGGAAATTAGAAAGAGAGAACTAGAAAATACTAATTCTTTGTTCCTCATGTCATTAAGAATCTCTAAAGAGAAAAAGATACAAATCCAACGAAAAGCTGCTCAGAAAAAGGAGACTTATCTCTTTGAAATCCTGATTTCAATCCTTTTGGGCATATACCAGAATTGGGATTGCTGGATCATATGCCAATTATATTTTTAATTTTTAAAGAATTTCCATCCTGTTTTCCATAGTGGCGGCACCATTTTACATTCCCACCAACAGTGCACAAAGCTTCCTAATCTCTCTACACCCTCACCAACACTTGCTCTCTCTTATCCTTTTAATCACAGTTGTTCTATATGTTAGGTGATATCTCATTGTGTTTTAATTTTCATTTCCTTGATGACTATAATGTTGAGCACCTTTCCATGTACCTATTGGCCATGATTATGTCTCCTTTACACTCCTGCGTTCAATGAAGCTTTATACACAATAGTCAAAATGTGGAAATAGACTAAATGTTCAGTGACCGGTGAATGGATAAATAGATGTGTTATAAACATACAATGTAATATTATTCAGCCTTTAGAAAGAAGAAAATTCTGCCACATGTGACAACATGGACGAATCTTAAGGATGTTATTCTCAATGAAATAAGATAGATGCAGTAACACAAATATTATTATTCCACTTATATAGGATACCTAGAGTAGTCAAATTCAAAGAAGCAGAGAATAGAATAAAGGTTGCTAGAGTCTGTTTGGAAAGTGGTAGGGGTAGTTGCTATTCACTGGATATAAAGTTTTAGTTATGCAAGATGAATAAGTTCTAGTGATGTGCTGTACAATACTGAGGCTACAATTAACAATACGGTATCGTACACCTAAAAATTCTTTTAGAGGGTACATCTCATGTTAAAGGTCCTAACTACAATTAAAAAAAAAGAAAGAAAGAAAAAGGAATGGTATATAACCAATAGAAAAGAGAGTCCCATGCAAGTCAGGGCACACTATTTGTACGTCTTGCAAATAGAGTACTTGGAGTTGTTTGTGGTTGTAATAGAATAGGAGAGATGGGGAAATACAGTTTTCATAAACATTGTGATATGTAAAACAAACACACTTTGATGCACTTTGATATAATAATGTCAATTTAAAAACTTTCTATTACTGTATTATGTTAACGTAATTTCATTAGACAGGGCTAGAATTGGGCCACATAAATTTTCTCTGCTTTTATAAAGGTTATGTCAATTTGATGAATATATATAAACATCTGCCCACTCCCCCAGTAAAACAAACCTATAGGATAGACCCCAGCCTCTTTCTTGAAAATTCTGCCAATGTAGTTCCTACAAATGCTGTATGATTTACATTATTATCATTTCCAGGAAGAAATTTTTCTGTCATCATTTTGAGAGGTGAAGCTGGCTAGGATTCTGGGTCAGGTGGGGACTTGGAGAACTTTTTTGTCTAGATAAAGGATTGTAAACGTGCCAATCAGTGCTCTGTGTCTAGCTAAAGGTTTGTAAACGCACCAATCAGCACTCTGTAAAAATGCGCCAATCAGTGCTCTGTGTCTAGCTAAAGGTTTGTAAACTCACCAATCAGCACTCTGTAAAAATGCACCAATCAGTCCTCTGCAAAATGGACCAATCAGCATTCTGTAAAATGGACCAATCAGCAGGACATGGGTGGGGCCAAATAAGGGAATAAAATGTGGCCACCCTAGCCAGCAGCTGCAAGCAGCTCTTTCCCTTTCATGCTGTGGAAGCGTTGTTCTTTTGCTCTTAACAATAAATCTTGGTGCTGCTCACTCTTTGGGTCTGCACTGCCGTTATGAGCTGTAACACTCACTCCAAAGGTGTGCGGCTTCATTCCTGAAGTGAGCGAGACCATGAACCCACTGGAAGAAAGAAACAACATGAGATGCACCACCTTTAAGAGCTGTAACACTGACAGTGAAGATCTGCAGCTTCACTCCTGAAGTCAGCGAGACCACAAACCCACCAGAAGGAAGAAACTCTGGACACATCTGAACATCTGAAGGAACAAACTCCAGACACACCATCTTTAAGAGCTGTAACACTCACCGCAAAGGTCCACGGCTTCATTCTTGAAGTCAGCGAGACCAAGAACCCACCAGAAGGAATAAATTCCGGACACAATTTCACCTACACTCTTATTTATTCTATGTACATCCATTATTTCAGTCTTTGATCATGTTAGATGCACGATTTCATGATCAGTGATTTCTGCTGTTTTGCACTCTTTTCAACCTCTGAGGTAGCAGTGGGCTGGCGGTGGAGAAAAGTACCCATAAATATATTTTAAATACATACATAAATATATTAACAGGCTAGGGCAGTGAAAACGAGTGACATGGAAGACTATTTGTAGTCAAGTATCAATTTTTAGGGATTAGACTCATGTAAAAGAAATTATGTCACTTTGAAAATAAAAGCGGAAATGAGAGTGGTACAATTGACAGCATTTTCTCTTCCAGTTCCCCACTTAATAATGCACCTAGATTGTAAAGGGTCTCAAGAAATATTTGAAACTGACACAGTGTAAGAGAAGTTAGAAAAAAGTTCTCTATGCAAGATGAAGTCCTTGGTATCTGAGGGACATAAGCAGAAAAAGATCTAGAGAGGTCTAATAACTTGATATGATATTCGAAGCAGACATGGGCATATAGTCATATAGTTTGGACTTTTCACCAGGAGTTTTTCTTACTTTCTTGAGCATCTGCTTTATTTCTTGTAATATGAATATGTATGTCATACTTTGCATAATAATTTCTAATCACTTGTCACAGATGTCTTCTTTGTGGTATATCTGTTGTTAAATGACATACTCCACTATATATACATTGTATTTTTTATTTTTCCCTCATGTCTTGTTTTATTTTTCATCAATACCACTAAAGTAACATTTATTAAAATAGAACTTTATTGTTGGATATATAATTCCCTGCCCCCATCACAACTGCCAATACACTTAAATTCTTCAAAGCTTCCTTATTTAGACTATCAAATTTGACCAAAAAAAACTTTTAAATATTCTAGGTTCAGGCAAAATGAATGTTTTACAATGATAAAGTATGAATATAAAAATACCCATTTACTCACTAATTTAAATTCAGCAGGCTGTTTTTTTCATAAAAAGAAGAAGAAAAAGAGAAAAATATAAGTTCTCATTGCTTCCCACTGGCTGTATTTACTTAATTTCATGCACTTAATATTTTTTTCATCCTTGGTATTCACTATAATTAGCTGAACAAGATGCTTTAAATAATACATTTTTAATAAAAACAATTATATAAAAGTGCTTTTTAAAATTAATTGAAAGCCTAATATAGCAATTGTCGACTGTGTTGCTAGATATGTTACTGAGGACACTCTGTGGTTTAAAAACAAGTTTGGAAAATGCTAAATTACGTAAAGTTAAATGGTTATTCAGTGGTGAGATTTTCAAGAAATTATTGGCATACAGGAATCCTTAAAGGATCTATTAAGCAGAATTTATGAAAAATGAGTTACTATGTATGTTTTATTTTGTTATTAATTTGTAATGCTATATCTGTAGGGGTACCAGATAGTAATTATTTGTTATTTATTTACTTTTTTCAAGTTAATTGGAAAATGAAACCTAAGTTTTGCATTTGCATTCAGTGAAGGCAAACTGAGATCTCTGTATTTTGTAATAAGGAAGATTTCACTGCAATTTAAACATAGAAAAGTGGCATACAACCTGAGTCATCACAAGGTTCACATAGCATAGTCATGCAGAATTCAAAGAAAAATGCCTATACATGCACTCAGTCGAAAACAGGAGTTCAACTACTATACATAATCTCATCTTTCACATGAAATTAATGATCTGTTAGATAAATATTTAATTTGTATAAATTTGTTGGGTTTTATGTTTAAATTTGTATAAATTTATGGGGTACAAGTATAATTTTTTTAAATGCATTGATTATGTAGTGGCTAAAGTCAGGGCTTTCAGGGTATCCATCACCCAGATAATATAAATTGTACACCTTAGGTGATCTTTCATCATCCACTCCCCTCCAACCCTCTCACCATTCCACTCTATCATGTCTATCCATTTGTATCATTTCTATCCATTTCTATCATTCCACTCTCTACATCCATGTGTATACATTATTTACCTCCCACTTGTAAGTGAGAACGTGCAGTATGTGTCATTCTGTGTCTGACTTGTTTCACTTAAAATAATGGCCTCCAGTTCTATCTGTGTTGCTATAAACAACATAATTTCATTATTCATTATAGCTAAATAGTATTCCATTGTGTATATATGCCACATTTTTTAGTCTAATCATTCATTTATGAACTCTTTGGTTGATTCCATATCTTTAGTATTGCAAATAGTGTTGTAATAAACATACAGGTGCAGGTATGTTTTAGATATAATGATTTCTTTTCCTGGATAGACACCCAGCAGTGGGATTTCTGGATCAAATGGTAGGTCTATGTTTAGTTCATTAAGAAATGTCCATACTCTTTTCACAGAGGTTGTACTAATTTACATTTCCATCAACAGTGTATAAGAGTTCCCTTTTCTAACATGATAGGTGATATCTCATTGTGTTTTAATTTGTATATTTCCTTAATGATTATAATGTTGAGCACCTTTCCATATACTTATTGGCCATTATTATATCTTCTTTAAACTACCGTGTTCATTGAAGCTTTAAACACAATAGTCAAAATGTGGAAATAGACTAAATGTTTAGTGACAGATGAATTGATAAACAAGATGTGATATAGACATACAATGGAATATTATTCATCCTTTAAAAAGAAGAAAATTCTGCTGCGTGTGACAATATGGATGAACCTTAAGGATGTTATTCTCAGTGAAGTAAGACAGATGCAGAAACAATTACCATAATTCCACTTATATAGGATACCTAGAGTAGTCAAATTCATAGAAGCAGAGAATAGAATAAAGGTTGCTAGGGTCTGTTTGGAAAGTGGTATTGGTAGTTGCTATTCACTGGATATAAAGTTTTAGTTATGCAAGATGAATAAGTTCTAGTGATGTGCTGAACAATACTGAGGCTACAATTAACAATACTGTATAGTACATTTAAAAATTCATTAAGAAGGTACATCTCATGTTAAAGGCTCTTACTATAATTTTTAAAAAAGAAAGAAAGAAAAAAGGAAGGATGCATAACCGATAGAAAAGACAGTCCCATGCAAGTCAGGGCACGCTATTTGAACATCTTGCAAATAGAGTACTTGGAGTGGTTTGTGGTTGTAATAGAATAGGAGAGATGGGGAAATATACTTTGGTTGATTCCATATCTTTAGTATTGCAAATAGTGTCGTAATAAACATAGAAATGTAGGCATCTTTTAGATACAATGAGTTTTCTTTTGGGTAGATAACCAGCAGTGGGATTGCTGGAACAAATGATAGTTCTATGTTAGTTCATTAAGAATGTCCATACTGTTTCACAGAGGTTGTACTAATTTACATTTCCATCAACAGTGTATAAGAGTTCCCTTTTCTTTCCATCCCCACAAACATCTGTTATTTTTGTCTTTTTAATTATAACCATTCTGACTGGTGTAAGATCATACTTATTGTGGTTTTGATTTTAATTTTTCTGGTGATTAGTGATGTTGAACATTTTTATATTCTTATTGGTCATTTTATGTCTTATTTTGTGAAATGTCTATTCATGTCATTTTGTCCACTTTTTAACGGGATTATTTTTTTGTTGTCGAGTTGTTTGAGTTCCTTGTAAATTCTGGATATTAATCCTCTATCAGATGCATAGTTGTAAATATATTCTTCTCTTCTGCAGGTTGTCTGTTCAATCTGTTGATTATTTTTTTGATGTGCAAGAAAGCTTTTTAGTTTAATTGAGTCTCAAGTGTCTATTTTTGTTTATCTTGCCCATGCTTTTGATGTCCTTGTCATGCATTCTTTGCACAAACCTGTGTCCAGAAGAGTTGTTCCCAGGTTTTATTCTAGGATTTTTATAGTTTCAGGTCTTATATTTAAGTTTTTAATCCATCTTGCATTGATTTTTGTTTATGGTGAGAGATAGGGGTCCAAATTAATTTTTCTGCATCTGGTGGCCCAATTTTCCTGGCATCATTTATTGAAAGGTTGTCCTTTCCCCAGTGTATGCTCTTGTTTATTTCATCAAAGATCAATTGGCTATAGATATGTGGGGTTTTTTTCTGTGTTATCTATTGTGGTCCATTAATGTATGTGCCTATTTTTATACCAGTATCAATATATTTTGATTACAACAGACTTTTAGTAGAATGTGTCAGAAAATGTGATATCTTCAGCTTTTTTTCTTTTTGCTAAGGACTGTTTTTGCTATTTGGGCTGTTTTGTGGTTCTATATGAATTTTAGGATTTTTTTTTCTAATTCTCTAAAAAATGATATTAGTATTTTGAAAGATTTATTTGCACTGAATCTGTAGATTGCTTTGGGCAATATGGTCACTTTAACGATATTAATTCTTCTATTCCATGAGCATGGGATGTCTTTTCATTTGTTTGTATCACCTATAATTTTTTTCATTCAGGTTTTGTAGCTATTCTTGCAGGGATTGTTAACCTTCTTGATTAAATATATTCCTAGATTTTTTTGTTGTTATTGTAAATGGGATTGCCTTCTTGAGTTGGTTCTCAGCTGGATCATTATTGATGTATAAAAACACTAGTGATTCTGGTACTTTGATTTTGTATTCTAAAACCTTACTAAATTCCTTGACTGAATCTAAAATATTTTGGTAGAATCTTTAGGTTCTCCTAGATATAAAATCATATTATTCACCAACAGAGATAATTTGACTTTCTCTTTTCCAATTTGGATGCCTTATATTTCTTTTTCTTACTTGATTACTCTGGCCAGGACTTCCAATAACATATAGAATAGAAATAGTAAAAGTGGGCATCCTTTTCTCCTTCATATTCTTAGGGGAAAAGCTTTCAACTATTGCCTATTCAGTATGACACATAATTTTGTTTTATCTATGATCCTGTTTCACTTTTAAAGTTTTATAATGGCTATTAAACTTTTATACCTGAAATTATGTTCACATATATTCAATAACTAAATTAACTTAATGGGCTTTAAGGTTTTTTTTTCTTCTTTCAGTGAGGAATAATTTTGTTATTCAAGTTTTAGAAGCTATGTCAGCTGACAGACGTAACATAAAGCTGCATTTGTTCAGTGATGTTTTGGTTTCCTAACTATTCATTTAGAAATAACAAAACATTTGTGTTATTTAAACTTATGTCAGGAATAAAAATAAGTGAAGAGTTATGATCCCAAACTATATTAGTCTCCAAAAATCTTACTCATTAAAAGAAAACATTTCACTTTATTATTATACAAGTTTCTTAAGAACAAAACTGTGATGTTATCACAGAACAAATATAGATTTTAGCAGTTTCTAGTGAATGTTACTGATACTTTAAACCATCCCTTTGTGAATTTCCAAAATTTTGTAATTGCATATATTTAATTTTATTTTAAAATATTTTATGGGATTATATATATTCAGAGACATAAAACCTGCTCAAGATTAGAAGTACATAAACATTGAAAATAGTGTAGAAATACCTGCCCTGATATTTATTAATTTTATGACACTAAGCAAATACTAAAAATATAAATAAAAAAACTTCTTAAAAGATTTCTCTGAAATTACATGAAACTATGCACTTATGTTAACTTTTTCCTCTCTTACTAAATATTCCCTATTCAAATTTAATGGTTACAAAAAATAACCTATTTTATATATATTCTTCTGTGGACTGTAATCTCAAATCTGTTTCCTTTCAAATCTGTTTCCTTTGAGAAGAGCACGTAATAATATGCATCAAGGAAGAAATGTATAAGCTCTACGTCTTACCTAGAATATATTATGGGGAAAATAGTTCTTTTATGAGACTGTATCCCCTCATGCTTTTATGGGATAAATATTGTTTTTCCATTCCAAATGTCTTTTGAATGGATTTGATATTCAAATAGATATTAAACATAATTCACATACAATGCACATTGTGAAGATTATGAGTAAGAATTCAAGAGAAAACTTTTTTAGAATAATGCTCAAATGAGTTCATTGTATTTTTCTTCTCACTTAGATCATAGATTTCTAAAAACTAAGAACAATAATCACTTATGTGTTCCAGTATTTTTTATTCTGTGGTATGTAATGTACGTCAAAGTTAAGAAATAGGGATTAAAACACTGAGTGTTACTGGCTATTTAACCTATTATGGATGTATTTATTTACAACCTCTTTATAATTTTGGTTGGAATTAATTCATGAATTAATTCACCATTCCACCCAGTATTCTAGAGACAAAAGAATGGTCTCTATAGACCTCTGAATGTGTCACTTATTTGATGAGTTTGCATTGAAACAAATCAATATATCTTCAGTTATTTATGATATTATTATCATCCTCAACTTATTTAAGCGAAAGACAGCATCACTATGTGCTAGTCACTGTAATATCATTTCATGCACTGATATTATTTTATCCTCAGAAAAATTTCACTGAATATTACCATGCTCATTTTATACTCAAGGTAACTAAAGCTTAAAAGGTTAAGGGAAATCACTGTTTATGCAATAATTAAGTTGTGAATCTGGATTTATTTGCCATCCACAGTCTTGATTATTTTAAAAGCCAGACAGCTGTCCATTGTGACTATCACAGATGTCCTGAGCCTCTTAGTCTCTTCTGTTTTTTTCAAAGTTCAAATTTAAAGCCTCTTTGACTTGTTTTAGGGAGATTCATCTCTCTTTGTTAAAAAAACAAACAAAATAGCCTCTTTTAACTGACACTTCTTATTACCCTCCCCTGCTCCTTTCTTTTATACTTAACATAAAGCCTTTCAGTTACAGGCAAACTTCAGAAATACATGCCCATGACCTTGCTGGTTGAATCCTGCCTGTGGAGGATATTCACAATCATTCAAAAATTGTCCTAAAAAAATGTATCCTATTCAAATCTGCTCCCCTAAGGACACTGATTTCTTTCTGGAGCTTCTGCACTCCTGAAAAGACACTGCCAGGAGCTGAGCTGCAGAGGAAGGTTTCCTGCAGTAGCACATCTAAAGGTAGAAAAATCAGGGACAAAAGCCAAGAGAATATAGGTGAAGGTCACTGCAAGAAAAATTTTCAAGCCCACATCTAAAAATTATGTTGCAATAGATAAAGCCTATCTAATCCTTAGACACTATCTCTATCTATCCATCTATCTATCTATCCATCCATCCATCCTTCCTTCCACAGTGCTGATTAATTTTATGGCTACATGGTGCCTAGATTTGATCAAACGTTATTCTGGGTGTGTCTGTGGAGGTGTTTCTGAATGAGATTTACAGTTAAATTGGGCACCTTTGAGTAAAGCAGATTGTTCTCTCTGTTGCGAATGGGCTTCATCCAATAAGTTGATGGTCTAAACAGGACAAAATTGCTGACTTTCCCATTATTAAAAAGCCTGTCAGATGCCTTGGACATTGTTGTTTTTCTCTCTCTCTTTTTTCCCCTAATTTTAATTTATTGTGGTAAAATACACATAACAAAATGTACCATCTTAGCCATATTAAGCGTACAGTTCAATGGTACTAAATACAATCATAATATTGTGCCACCATCAGCACCATCCATCTCCATAACTTTTTTGTTCCTCTAAAACTAAAATTTATACTCATTAGACAAGAACTCCTCATTTTCTCTATCCCTTTCTAGCTCCCCTCTGGCACTTGCCATTCTACTGTCTGTCTCTATGAATGTGATTGACCTAAGTATCTTATGTAAGCGGAATCATAAACTATTTCTTTTTTTGTGACTAGTTCATTTCACTTAGCATAATGCCCTCAAGTTTCATTCAGGGTGTAGCATATGTCAACATTTCAATCTATTTGTGTTTTTAGATCTAAGATGAGTCTCTTGTAGAGAGAATATAGTTGGATCATTTTTTAAAAATCCATTCTGCCCATCTCTTTTGATAGGAGAGTTTAATCCATTTACATCAAAAGTAATTACTAATAAGGAGGGACTTATTTCTGTCATTGTGCTGTTTTCTTTATGCTTTATAGCTTTTTTGGTCCTGTATTTTCTGCATCACTCTTTGTTTTTCCTGTGTGTTTGCTATTTTGCAGTGCAACATTTAAATTCTTTTCTCTTTTTTGTATATATTTTACAGATAGTTTCTTTGTGGTTACCATGGGGATTAAATTTCACATCCTAAAATTATAAAACTCAAATTTGAATTTATATCAGCTTAACTCAAATAAAAAACAAAACTCTTCTTTATAGCTCAATTACCACCACTTTCAGTTGTTGATGTCTCAAAATTATCTTTATACATTGTGCAAAAAAGCATAAACTAGCAATTATTTTGAATATATTTATCTCTTAAATTATATGGCAGACAAAATGTAAAGATTTAAACCAAAGTTACACTAATACTAGCTTTTAAGCTATTTTTTTAATATGTAAGTCTCTTAAATTGTATTAAAAATGCAGTTACAAACCATTAAAAATAATGCTAGATTTTATAATTGCCCATACTACTGGATTTAATAATTGCCCATTTACTTTTATTTAGATTTTTTTTTTATACAGCTTCAAATTAATTTCTAGTGTCCTTTCATTTTTCTCTGCAGGATATTTTTGAGTGTTTCTTACAGGTCATCTCTAGTGTTAATTAACTCCCTCAGCTTTTGTTTATCTGTGAATGTCTTAATTTTTCCCTCACTTTTGAAGGGCTACTTTGCCACATTCTTGGTTGTTTTTTTTTCTTTCAACACTTTGAAAATATGGGCTCACTACATTTTAGCCTCAAGAGTTTCTGTTAAGAAATATGCTGATAATCTTATTGAAAATTCCTTATACATGACAACTTGCTTCTTTCTTGTTGCTTTCAAGATTCTCTTTTTGAATTTTTCTTTCAAAGATTTGCTTATAATGTGTCTTGGTATGGGTCTCTGACTTCCTCTCACTTGGACTTTGTTCCACTTATTGGTTATTTATATTCATGTCTTTCATTAAGTTTGGGAAGATTTTCATCATTTTTTAAAAAATATTGTCTTTGCCTTTTTTTCTCTCTATTCTCCCTCTAGGATGTCCACAAAGCATAACTTGTTTTCTTGATGGTGTCTTATAGGTACCATGGGCTCTGTACACTTTAATTTTTTTTTTTCTGTTCCTCAAACTTAATTATTTCCATTGTTTTATCTTCAAGGTCACTGATTTTTGATCTGCCTATTTATATTTGCTTTTGAATCCCTGTAGAAAATTTTTTATTTCAGTTATTAAATTTTTCAGCTCCAGAATATTTTGTTCCTTTTCATGTGTTCTCTTTATTACTATTCCCAATTTTGTTCATATATCATTTTCTTGACATTCCTCTCAACTTCCTTTAGATTTTTAAGCATTTTTAAGACAATTGTTTAAAGTCTTTCATATATCTGCCATCAGGTTTTCATTAAGCAATGTTTCTATGAGTTTAATTGTTTTTCCTTTGAATGTACCATAATTTCCTGCTTCTTCTATGCCTTGGGAGTTTTTGTTGAAAACTGGACATTTTGAATCTAATAATGTGGTATCTCTGGACATTAGAGTCTTCTCTTTCCTTGAGATTATCTGCTATTTGTTATTTGTGTGTTTGTTTGTTTTATTGTTGAAAGCTCTCTCTGTGCAAGGATTTAGGTCTTTTCCGAGCCTGTGCCTTTTTCTGGGCTCTGTTGTCACTTTCTAATTTTGACAGCATATACAGTTCCTTTCCAATGTCCTTGTCTTCACTATGTGGTTCTTAAAAGGGAAAAAGATAAATGAAGTGGGATGGAGAAGGGCGTCATCCCTTTAACTGCCCTAGAAGTTACTTCAACTGAAGTAGGAGGGGTTTGCCACAATCAAGGCAGCTGTAAAAGCAGTGACCACCCACCTCTTTTGTCTGTATCCTCGATCAGAAGCAGCAATCAGTCATCAAAACACAGATTCCTGATTTTTGAAGGACAGAGTTCTTTTTACTTACACCATGTGCAGTCTGCTCCAGAAATATGTGCACAGCTGCCTACCACAGGGCTGGTTGTGGCAGATGAATAGCTGCTTCTGTGCTTATAGCTAAAATAAACTGAAACTAACCATAATTTACTATCGAATTATTACCCTGGAAGTTGCAAGGTGTCAATGAACTTCAGAGTTTCAACATAGTTACATCAGACAGACTCTAGCAGTTTAATTGTTGTTTAGGTTGGGAGACAGATAATCTGGTGCTTCTTAGTCCATCCTAGAATTATCTCCTTAGGACACTGGTATTTTTCTGCCTTTGGACTCCAAGTGAAACATTGACTCTTCCTGGGTCTCAAACCTGCCAGCCTGAAGGCTGGAACTTCACCATCAGTTCTCCTGGGTCTCCAGTTTGCTGAATGCATAGCTTGGAACTTGTCAACTTTCATAGTCACGTGAGCCATTTTCCATGTAATAAGCCTCTCTCTCTCTCTCTCTCTATTTATATATAAAAATTATATTGATATAAAGATATATTTATGTCTCTATTTATATAGTTGTTGCTGTTTTTCTTTGGTTCTCTTTGTCTGTAGTACCCTGACTAATATACCTATATTAATGTACTGTGTATGGGATCTCAAAGGGCATGAGATAATCAGTTTTCTAATTTATTCTTCTATAATTTTCTCAAACAATGTGGGTCCCAGAACTTTCTAACAGAAACAGGGAAACCTCAAAAGGAACATTTTTTCTTAAGAAATCTGAAGCTAGTTAAAATTTCATTCCTTACTTATTCCTTCCCTATTCCTAATTACACAGAAGTATGTTTCTGGCAGACTTTTGATAACTTGCTATTTCTTTTAATTGTATAAATTTAAGATATACAATAACATAATGTTTTATTTATCCATAGTGAAATAATTACTGCAGGTAAGCAATTTTACATATCCATCACTTTCTGTAGTTACTTCTTATTTTTCGTTTTGTATCAGAGCACATAATCTTCACTCATAGCAAATTTTCAACATACAATACAATATTGCTAATTGTAGTCCTACTTCTGTACATTACATCTTTAGACTTATTCTAGGTAACTGCATGCTTGTGCCCTTTGACTTACATGTCCCCATTTTCTCCTTCTCCTTGCCACTGGGAAACAGCATTCTGTTCTCTGTATGTATTTGGCTTTTTTCTTTTTTCTTTTTTTTTCCTTTTATATATAAATGAGATTATGCAGTATTTTTATTTCTCTTCGGCTTATTTCACTTAACATATCATTCTCCAGGTTCAACTGTGTTGCTGTTTTTTAATCTATTACTAATGATCAATTTTCTACCTTGTAGTCATATCTTGCCATATTCACAGTTTTTTCTCAACCAAGTGTAATCTGCACAATTCATTTGATATTTTAATAAACTCACCATTTTTACTTAAGCATGTGTACTAAAGAGATTTGAATATATTGGTGTTTTACATGGAAAACTGGTATCACTTGCCATAACGACGAGGTAAAAATAAATCTAAGAAAATAAAAAAATGTTATTAAATTCTAATACGAGTTTATTTTCTCCAAAGCTCTGAACCTAGGGGAAGCTTTTTTCTTTGTTTCAAATAGAAATTAACAAGTTTTAGAGAGGCATTAAGAGATAACACCAAATGAAGACTTTCTCCTTGATGCAATCAGCATAACCGGAAGATAATTCAAAGAAAGAAACTTCTTAATACTTGAATTAGTGTTAAAGAGGTATATTTTCTACTATACTCCTAAATTACTATAATTTAACCCTAATTACCTCTAGTAATACAAATAATATGTGCACTGCATTTTGATGAACATTATTATTAAGCATTTTCATCTTTGTGGTAAATTATAACTTTGGGCCATTCTATTCCTGGCTTCAGCCCTCCCTTCCTCACACTGACTTTTCTTCATAGAAGTGCTTCTTTGGGCAAACACCATCTTGTGAGCAACTGACTTCCTCAGATCTGATACTAGTATATCAGAATCACCTGAGAAACTTTATAAATGTCACCATTGGAACCTCTCCATCAAATGGAAAAATCTCTAGAGTTAGAATCTAAAAATCTTTGTTTTTAAAAGCAGCACATGTCAAGTCATACACTCATCCAAACTCAGGCAGCCAATCTAAAATCAATAACCTAGAATCTATTGCTCCAGGGTCCATCAATGACCAAGAAATATTGACCAAGTTGGACCTATATTGAAAAGGGTTCCAAGGGATCATGAAAATTTGCCGGTAATAAGCCACAAGAGTATTAGAAGCACAAGGGAGGTCTTGGCAGCAGCAATTGATAATTTAAAGACGGACCAGACTCTTGTTTTGTGCTTTCAAAGTAAAGCAAGATTCTCAGTGAAAGATAGAAAAAGGAAAATTTTAGTAAAATATAAGCAAAACAGAACTTTCATATTATTAGAGTCACTCACTAATGTATATACTTGTTCCATCATTTCTTGGATTTTTTACCATTTCTCAAGGTAGGAATTTAAGTTACAGAGATAAAGCAGACTGTCATAGTTTGGACGTTTGTCCCTTCCAAATCTCATGTTGAAATGTGATTCCCAGTGTTGGAGATGGGGCAGAGTGGGAGATGTTTAGGTCATGGGAGGGGATCGCTCATGAATGGCTCTGTGCCTTCCCCATGGTAACTCTATTAGATCACTCAGAGCTTTTTGTTCAAAAGAGTCTGGCCTCTCTCTTGCTCCCTCTCTCATCATGTCACACAACCACTCACCCTTCACCTTCCACCATAAGTAAAAGCTTTCTCAGCCTTCACCAGAAGCTAGGCAGATACTGGTACCATGCTTGTATAGCTTGTAGAACCGTGAGCTAAATAAAAGTATTTTCTTTATAAATTATCCAGTCTCAGGTGTTCTTTTATAGCAACACAACACACAGACATAGGGCTTCCCTTAAGAAACTTGTAGTCAAGTTGAAATGGAATATATTGAACATTCACAGTAACATAGCAGTCAAGGGATGGCCATATGCTCTGGTGTAGCTGCGTCTGTTGCACAGAAGAAAAGTCAGACCTGATGATATCTCAGGCTTCTTCTGTCTTTAAAATCCCAAGATACTATCATTGTGTTGGTGCACAGATACACTATAAATAAAGGGTTTTTTATATATATAGATATATATATACACACACATGTATATATAAATACAAATACATGTATGTATTATAGATGGATATATATCATTTTTACATAATATATCCATGTGTATTATAGATGGATATATTATTTAAAGAATGATATATAATATAACCATCTATAATACCCACATACATATAAGTATCTATGAAAGATATCACATGTATTTTTTACATAGCTTTCAAAAAGCCCCCATCTATTTTTCCTTTTAAAGTAAAGAGAAGAATGCATTTGGACTTGAAAAGGCAGTGCATTTTTTTTTCTCATTCTGCTTGTGTTGCTATTATAACTCTTGGCTACTTTATTTCTAGGAAAAGAGAATAACTAACATTGCTTTGGCTCTGGCAATTCTATCTTATTGTTTGCATTGAATATACTAATTTCCAGTTAGTGTGGTAGGTATCAGTTGCAATTTCAGGTCCTCGTCTCTACCATTCACATTATGTTGGGTAGAGTATGAGGCAAAAGCGTGAAGAAGGTAAAAACTGTGGGGATAAACATTGCAACAAAGCTAAAAGAGTTTTGGTGCTCCCCTTCCCCCTTTTCTTCCTTGGTCCCTACAGTCCTATTTCTGAGCAATCAAAGCCTTCCTCTGTGCCCCTTGGAACAGTTCCAAAGGACTGTGGTGCCTATTGGAAAACCTGGATAGTCCCTTTTTCCATGCATATTTATTAACTGTGTGCCCAGCTATGTGTCTCTTAACCAGAGAACCCAGAGAATGGGGGCCTCTTGCCCTTCAGAATATGACCTTACTCAGTAATGTAGTGGGAAAAAATACTTACAAAATGTTAGGGTAAGTGCCTTAGGATGTCAAAGGAGGGATATTATCTCTAACTGTTGGGGGTATTTTATTTGGGCCTTGAAATACTGCTTTGCAAAAGTGATACCAGATGAGAGAACAAGTAAAAGCAATATATGATGACAGCCACAGATGATATATATATATGGGTTGTGGTTAATGGGCCACATGACCTGGAATATATGATCAGAAAAAGGAAATTGTGTGCACATGTGGATGAGTAGACAAAATAATTCCAAGATTATCTTTTCCCTTAACATAAAACACTTATAAACAAACCTTTTGTTAATGAGATGAGCATGTCAGGAACCAGAAGTCTCCTTTTGTGTTAAATACTGAATATCAATTGTCTGACTATAAAAGTAATATACTGTCAATATTTTTTTTTGTATGTGTTCCTTGGTCTAGGTTTAGAGTGCCTTGGCCAGAGGCTTCCTCTTCTTTAAAATGAGAAGTTCTGTTTGGCATGTTTGTAAGAAAAATGGTAATAACAGTATAGTGATAATTAGAATCCCAATATAGAAGGCCTTGAAAGCTAAGTAGCACAGCATTGCTAAGTAGCCCCAGCACGTGAAGAGTTTCTGGATGTTTGCTCTATTGATTTATTTTTTTCATTCTTTTTTAGTCATGATTATATTTTTACTATAATGAGAAAATGTAGCACTATAGAAAATTTGAAAATATAGAAAAGCATATAAGAGAGCATTCAAGTCATGCAAAATCCATTATTCAGAGAAGATAGTTATATATTTTATATATTTGCTTCCAGTTAACCATGAACATATAATCCCTCCAAACAACATAAATGTTGACATTGATAGAGTAGATTTATACTGCAAGTATATTTTTATACTTTTTTAAACTGACTTACACCTCATTCTATTAACTAGTCTATCAAAACAGATTTTCCTTTACAACATTAAATTATAAGGTTTACAAGAGTTGTCCTTTGGTTTCTGAGCAATATATCTTTCCATTGCTGTCTAACGTATTTCTAAGGAGATATAAAAATTAAACAGATTTATTTTTATTTCATTTTGGTTGCCTGAATAGAAGAGGCCTACTAGTTGAAATTGGCTTAACCATCCCATTATATGGAATGCCTGTGGCGTTCCACAGCTGGAAGTAGGTTGTTTTAAATACCTGTGAGCCCACTTCCCAGTATAGTACCTGCTTTAATCTACTATAGATTGCTAGACTGAAGAGATACAGTTTTATCCCAAATATCAGGTTTTCAGACCAGCTGCCAGATGGAATACCCGACAACGACAATCTCCTGCATGCATGCCCACCAGGAGCCATCCTGCCGCCTTCTCTATCTGCAGCCAATTCCTGTAGCTGCTATATCCTAGCCAAATGTTTTCTAGATGTCCTAGTCTGAGAGGAGAAGTAGCAATTGAGATCCTGATTGTGGATAAGAAAGAGCCTTCGACTTGTCCCAACTGAAAAATCATATGCAGTGGTAGAAGAATGGTTGCAGAGTTGATAGAAAAATCTTTTCTGAACCACGATAAGAACTGTCATTAAAGAGGTAAAGGGACTCTCTAAATACCTGACAGCTGGATTTCTATGATTTGTTGCATAGCAAATATTGGCTGCCAGTTTCCCAATCTGGCTGCAGTTCTTGGAAAGTCTTGATGAGAGGTGAAGCCAGCTGGACTTCCTAGGTTGAGTGGGAACTTGGAGAACTTTTCTGTCTAGCTAGAGGATTGTAAATGCACCAATCAGCACTCTGTAAAAACACAGCAGTCAGTGCTCTGTGTCTAGCTAGAGGATTATAAATGCACCAATCAGCCTCTGTAAAATGGACCAATCAGCAGGATGTGGGCGGGGACAAATAAGGGAATAAAAGCTGGCCACCCCAGCCAGTAGCTGGCAATCAGCTCAGGTCCCCTTCCACGTTGTGGAAGCTTTGTTCTTTCGCTCTTCACAATAAATCTTGCTGCTGCTCACTCTTTGGGTCCGTGCCACCTTTAAGAGGTGTACACTCACCGCAAAGGTACACGGCTTCATTCTTGAAGTCAGCGAGACCAAGAACCCACCAGAAGGAACCAACTCCAGACACAGTGACATTTTGGGACAATATGTGAACCTGATTTTTTTTCTTCTACCTGCACAGTTGGCTAAGCATTTATAATATATACCTATGAATATCTTTAAGGCAGCCGATCTTTACACTTTACATATGAATAGCTCAGGGATTAACCTGAACCTTCCTATTTTTCTGTCTATTCTCTCCTATATTTCAGGAACTGGCTTAATGTCCTCTACCTTTTTTTTTTTTTTCCTTTGGTCTCCCAGCCTGTTTAGAGCACTTTGGCATTGATGTTTTAGGAGAGAATGTCTTTGGTTTTCTTAACACTAGCTTTATCCCTGGATGCGGCAAGTTCTATGAGAGTTGAGCTGCATCTATATCTACTCAGTTTCCAGACCCTACCAGAGTTCTTTGGCTGTCTAGGGAAAATAGGTTGAGGATTTCTGTGGGTTTCTAATTATTCCCATAGGAAATTAGGAGAGTCTAAGCCAGTGATTCTTGGTTACTTAGAAGCCATTCTAAAACTGGAAATAATTCCAGTGGACAATTTCTGAGGAAATAAGTGAATGACTGGTGTTATACTTAAAGATAATAAAAACTAAGCTACAATGGATGAAAAGCTTTAAAGGAGAACTGAATTTGAAAAAAGTCAGTTAAGAAAATTACTGCAAAACTTCAAGCCAGAGGTAATGAAAGCCTGAAATAGAGTCTTATTTGTGGCAACAGAAAAACTCACTATTTGTCTCTTGACTCAAAGCCCAGCAAATAAATAAGTTGGAAGACATTGTAAGTATTTAGACAATTGAAGAATAAAATGGTGAGCAATTTAGTTAAATGAAGTAGTTTTGCTTTCTTTATTACTTTTTGGGGGGAGAAATGAAGAGTGAAAATAATATTGCCTTCATAAAAAATTGCGATTATTAAATCAAGTGATATACTGAAATGAACCTGGCACACAGTAGATATGAGATAAATTTTAGAGCTCTTTCATGTCATTTTTAGAACTATTTATTTAAACCCAACTGGTTGTACTTGGCTGTTTTTTGTGTTGATCCACTGAATTACAACAAATGTTTCCGTTGTCTTAATTTTATTAAGCCGAATAAATAGTGTTACTGTCTTGCTTTGTTACCTTCAACCTGCATCACAAATAAATGATGAACATCACTGTCTCTGGGACCCGTGGGTATTATCTCTGTTTTTCATAATGGCACGTATTTCCCATGTATGTTTACAGGCTGATATGTCTCATGAAGATAACTCAATGTGAGCTGCAGAATTTGTATCATAGTATCACTGAGGCTTTCTATCATTTGCCATGGCTGAAACAACCTGACATGAAATATAACACTATAACATGTCAGGTGGAAAATTTAAACATTGCTTTTTCCCAGGGAAGAGTAGAATCTTTATATTTTAAACCACACTCTTTCAACAGGGGGGGAAAGTTATGATACGGTATTGATTCTTCCAGGGAGCTGAATTTGCAAAAAAATCCCTTTCTACTTAAGAATTGTTCATTACCCCTCCCCCCTGCCTTTTCTTTCTTTTTTTTTTTTTTTTTTTTTGACACAAGTACAATTCTAAACAAGCTGTTTCATGGCTAACTAAAATCCTTTAAAACTACTGAAAACATGTCTTAGAAAAGCATTCCAATAAGTACCAAACCAATAAAACCATGTGTACAAATGTCTTGCTAATTTCTGCTTTCATATTTTCCTGACAAAGCTAATGTTTTCAAGAGGATAGCATCACTTACAATTTCTAAGTCTTCCTCCTTCAAATTTGAACTAGAGAAAAGCCCAGTTATGATTAGACTAAAGGGTTAAAAAGCAAATAACTAATTATACAAGAAAGTTGAGTTGTACACGGAGTGTCAATTTCTCTGAAGTGATGAGTCTCAAGTAATTAGTATAATTTAAAGAATCTAAAGAGAAACAAACTCTAGCCAAAACTATCATCGTTCCTCTTTGTTTATCTTTATTTGTTTTTTGTTGGTATTATTATTTTTTTCGCCCTCTCTCTGACTCCTTAACTAACTTACCTATTAAACATTCTCCTTGGCTTAATTAGAAAACAGGTTCTGTCCCATTTAACAAAAAGAGTTTATAAATTTACACTTGACCTTTCTTTCTGAGAGGTGACTGTCTGATTGACCTGCTGTCAATATCTCTTTCTATTGACAATGATTTTCTGATCAAAAGAGTCACTAGGGGTGAATGAAGAAGCACGTAATTATAACATGATGATAAAGATAATGGTGACAATAAAGATGAAGATACAAAGAGTTTATATGAGTATTTAGTACGCACAGGAAACAGTGCTAAATATTTCCCACGGGGTGTAAAAGAGTTCCTATTTTCTCATGACAGGATTGAAGTTAATACAAATCAAATGATTCTCCTGAATTACTAATCTGTTAGTAACAGAACCAAAATACAGACCTTAACTAGTCTGAATTGAAATTCCATGTGCCTACTCCACAATCTGTACTGGCTTGAAAGTGGATTTATGTCATCACATAAGACTTGGAGTACTAGCCAAATTTTGTTTTTGTGGGGACAGATCCAAGGGGCCTCCACAGGTAGTGCAGTTTCCTGGTGGTTCTGCTTTTATGAAGGCATATCTGGAATTGCAAGTTTATTCTTGTTCTTTGAATTAGTGGGTGTTTGGATTGTTGGATGCTTGGACTCCACAGATAGAAGTTGATAGAATAAAATGCTTGTAATTAATTGGCATAGATGGGCTAAAGGGCAAACTACAGTACTTAGAAAGATTACAATGGCGTCACTGCAGAATAAACAAGGATATAAATTTTCGAGTGGACATTTGTGATTTTAGAACACAATCCAAACTGTACTTTTTTTTTTTTTTTTGAGACAGAGTCTCAGTCTGTCACTCAGGCTAGAGTGCAGTGACGTGATCTCAGCTCACTGCAAGCTCCACCTCCCGGGTTGACGCCATTCTCCTGCCTCAGCCTCCCACGTATCTTGGACTACAGGCACCCGCCACCAAGCTCGGCTAATTTTTTGTATTTTTAGTAGAGACGGGGTTTCACCATGTTAGCCAGGATGGTCTCGATATCCTGACCTTGTGATCTGCCTGCCTCGGCCTCCCAAAGTGCTGGGATTACAGGCGTGAGCCACCACACCCGGCCTTTAAACATTACTCTTTATATTACTTTGACCAATTCAATTCTGCCTCAGTTTCTTTATCACACGCTGATATTTGTTCTGTTTTTTTCTCATGGAGTTGTGAGGCTTAAATAATAGATTGTATATAAAATGCGCAGGTCAATAGCTATGAAAAAGAAAAATTCCAAAAATGCTTCTTATCGATTTTCCTTTATCTGTAGAGTATTGGTATTTTTTTAGTCACTCTGGGGAAAATGATCTACATTAGACCATCAACAACAAAAAGAGTTACAACAAACACTCTTGTTGTTTATAAAATCCTTCTAGATTTAGTGACTTTTCCTTTCTAAATTTAAAAATATTAAAGACTTATCCAAAGTGGTAAAGATTAATACTCTTCCCTTTATCTCACAAGACCTTGGAACAAGATTACATTTGAGGAGACTTCTTGAGACTCTACCTTGCTCTTAAGACTGAAAAGCTATATATGCATCCCATGCCCTGTTTGGGATGGTTAGATTATCCCACCCTGGTGGGAAATTATAGCAATATATCTGTGTTCTAATTATTCCTTCGATTTTCTCAATGCACTAAAACTGAAGAATTATAGTCCTGAGTGGTAGCCAACAGTAAGTCAATGACAGGAAGAGAAGCATAGTATTTCAATACAAAGTTATGCTGACGTTATTTCTACTGTGTGGAGGGCCTCAACCCCTTGGAGCATGTGATATCATCTTAGAAGACTCCGTTCAAATGTCACCGCCTTTGAAGAGCGTTCTTAAACCCTCAAGTGAGTAGAGAAATGTTTCTACCTTGTTCCTGTAACTGAAAATAATATCGAATAATGGTTAAGTACGTATTGAGCACTTTATTATGTGCCAGGTATTGTGCTACTTTGTAAGATACCATGCTTCATTAATCCTTATAAGAATTCCATGCTAAAGACATTATTGCTCTCCATATTTTACTGATGAGAAGATGAAGGCTTAAAGATGTCAAGCAGTTTTTCCAAGGTTGCAAACTAGTCTGGGGCTTGCCGAGAGAAGGTGGATGTGCTTTGCCCAGTTGATACACATATTAGGCTATTCCAGAATATTAATGAAGTCAATTAATCTTTTTATTGTAACCTCCTCAATTCTCTGGATGTGTTTGTCAAATACGGAATATTAATAAATAATTAAAATGCAATATTCTGAATAATTAAACCCACAAAGGCCTGATTTATTTTTAATGCTTTTAATGATATTTTTTAAAAGGGAAACTTCTGATAACATATGTTTGGGGCAGCATATGAAGAGATGAACAAGCTGTGCCTTCGTATTGTTTATTCTTAGAGGCTGCTGGTGGTGAAGCAAAATGCCAAGGACAGTGATACTGTTGGTAGGATTGCTGAGCGCATGTGTTTGGTGGTATATTACATTTTTCTTCCTCTGCTAAGTTTTATTTTTGTTCCCTGTTTTCAAAAGTCATGTTCTCAATTGTGCCTTTTTTTGAAAGAAACATTTTAATTTTGAGTTTGTTTTTAATTTTAGCTTTGTATCTATGAAGAATTTACTAGGTTTCTACTTTCAAAAATCTTCATTACCAGGTTCAAAGGAATTGCAGTTGTGACAACCAGCATGCATAGCATGCAACTTGCATAAAGAATTATCATAACAAAAAATAAAATAAAATAAAACAAATATAAAACTAAATGAGCTATCAAACCACAAAAAGATGTTCCACATCTTTTGGTGTTATCGGTATGTTAAGGGTATGTTACTAAGCAAAATAAGCCAGCCTAAAAGCTAGGCTACCTACAGTGTAATTCTATCTATGTGATATTCTGGAAAAGGCAAAGCAATGGAGATAGTAAAATGACCATTGGTTTTAGGGGAGGGAGGAATAATTATATGGAGTATGGGGAATTTTTAGGCCAGTGAAACTATTCCACAGGATGCTATAGGGGTGGATATATATCATTATACATTTGTCAGACTCAAGATGACAGATAACAGAAAGAGTAAACTATAACAAAAACATAACACAATGAGTGAACTATAATGTATGCTCTGGCCTTTGGTTAATAATGATGTGTCAATTGTTAACAAATGTATCACTCTGGTAGGGAATGTTGAATAGTGGAGGAGACTGAGAGAGAGAGAGAGAGTAGAGGGGAGAATCTGGGAACTCTATTGACTCTCACTCTGATGTGAATCTAAAACTACTAAAAAATAATGAGTATTAAATAAAGTATATTAAAAATGGAGGGAAGGGAATAAAATACAGTAGTTCTTTTTATATTTATTCTATGTCATATGATCCCACTTTGTAACATCCTAAATGAATATACTGATAAGAAGTCCAAAGAAACACATCCAGAAGTAGGAAAACTTGCTGAAAATAGGAAAACTACAAGTCATATTGCTTTTCTTCCTTGTAATATTCACTCCCCCATCTTACCCTACTACTTTCTTGTGCTACAGATCTCAACTGAAATGTTACCAACTTAGAAAGAGGCTGTTTCTGCCCACCCCACCTATCAAAGTCACGTCCTTGGTGCTAGCATATTAACATGCTCCAGTTCTGCAACTCACACTTATCACTATCTGTTGTTTTTATATTTATAAACGCCATTTTTTTATCTGTCTAGATCTTCCTGCCTCACAGTTAAATTCCTTTGAGGCATATTAGACCTGAGTATCTTCATCTTCCTTTCTATCTCACTGTTTTCACCTGGGAGTATTCCAGTCACAAAACACATTTTTGTAATCTTAAACATAAGAAGGACCCTCAAAACAGAAATGAGGCCATTGGACTGAATTTCAAATACAGTCCTATGTAGCAATGATGTTTGCTCAAACAGCATTAGTTAAGCCAAAATGAGATTTATTCCACTACTAAAAAACACTTATTGTGCATATACTATTTGACAAACTTTTGTGTTAGGCACAGGAAATGCAAAAATAAATAAGGCAGGACTACTGAGTCCTCCAAATTCACAATGAAAGATTGGAGAAGGAGGTGTGATTTTATTTGTATAGTAATACATAGTATCAGTTATAATCCAGGCTCATGTTAATGTGCAAAATGTAAAATGCTGCCACATACTTCACCACACAGGTAAATTAGTAACAGGCATTCAAGATTTTGCAGGTGCTCAGAAAGCAAAAGAGGGAGGACTTTTATGAGCAGATGTTACAACATGGTCTGAGGCTGAGGGGCGTGACAGCACAGGGCTTTTATGGGAAAGACCAGCACTTCAGGGTACCTAAAATGAGAGATGATAAGTAAAATGAATACACATCTCTGTTTGCTAAGGAAAGTCCCAGTCAATACCTGTTGTCTTAGATAATTATTAATGAAAGTGTTCTCTTCCATTTAAAAAAGCATATCGTCACCTTAATGACAAGGCCGGGAAAGTAGACAAGGTCTGGAGTGTGAGGAGCATGCTATATTATGGTCAAAAGTTTGTGCTTTCTTCCATGAGGACCCAGGTTACTACACTGGGAAATATGATGGCTGGATAGGATTGTCATTTTTTCATCTATTTCTGCGGTATTTTAAAAGAAAAGTTACTCTAATAACAACACAAATAGTAAAATATTTGAGGATCCTCAAGTGATCAGATCAGCAGTCTACTGAAAAAAGTAACTAAGCAATAAGACAATATAGGCTAAAGCTAAAGCAGAAGTAGTAGAGACAGGGAATAAAGAATGCATTTAGGGTCATTTCTATGAAAGAATTATTGGATGTGGGCAAAGGGTAATGACTCCAAGTCTACAATATAACTTCTTTATAGCCTGAAAGTACAAAAATTCAGAAAGACACAAGGTGCTTGGCAATGGGAGATGACTACATGAGGGTTAGCAATGCTGAGGTTGGGGGTTTTGCAGAGGATGAAGTGGACACAAATACGCAGGAAAAAATTGGGTAGACTGTAACGATTACTGCAGCCAAATAAAGGCTGGCTAAGACAGAGTCTTGTGGGATTTCCAGTGCCATTAAAGATTATAGTGGCTGGGTAGAATAGGCATCTTTTGACATCTAGTAATTTAATATCAGTCAGGACTTGGAGGTTTGTTGAGATCATATTTGATGAACCCCTCAGTGGAGCAGGCACTCTGTTGTTATTTTGCACCCTCATAAAAGAACATGTATCTCATAGCAACCCAGACGTAGGTGATTGTTCTCTCCTTCATCCAACAAATGTTTACTTAATGTATCATGTGTTTCAGTTACTGTAATCATCATTGAATAATTGTTTTATACTTTCAAATGTGAAGACGTATGTTCAGAAAGAAAGAGATTTATCAGACTTACAACTGGTGGAGGAGGGATTAACCTGGCTCTAGTTAATTCACAAATCCATGCACCTCTTTTTTTCTGAATCACTTGCTTTCCAGGTATTACTCTGAGGACTAAATCTCATTATGAACTGGTTAATTGTATTTGAGTGGAGGTGGGTTGTTTATGATGGGGCTTACTATCTTGCTGTAGTATTCCATGTAGAGAAGAATCACAGTGTCAGGCTTTTAAGGTACATCTAATTAGGCACAAAAAAAAGAAAAAACAAGATATTCAGATATTATGTGGACAGACATAGGAAAAGACTCATTCATAGACATTTGTTGTCATCTGAGGCCTAACAAAGTGGTAAAGATGGTTCCTAGTAGGTGGATAAAATAATCCGAACATATTGGGATAGGGCAGGTGTGACCAGAAATGCAGGCTGGTTCTTGACGTAAGCGACATTTTCAGCAAAGAGACTGATTCAGCCTGTGTCTGTCATGATGTAAGGATGTTCTTGTTAACATGACGTTTGTGTGTGCTGGTGAGTGATGGACCATTTTGGAAGCAGTTCAAGGTTCATCCCTCCCCTCCCCTCCCCTCTCCTCCCCTCCCCTCTCCTCCCCTCCCCTCTCCTCCCCTCCCCTCCCCTCCCCTCCCCTCCCCTCTCCTCCCCTCCCCTCTCCTCCCTTCCCCTCCCCTCCCCTCCCCTCGCCTCCCCTCCCTTTCCCTTCCCTTCCCTTCCCTTCCCTTCCCTTCCCTTCCCTTCCCTTCCCTTCCCTTCCCTTCCCTTCCCTTTTTTTTTCTTCTTTCCTTCCTGTCTGCCTTTCTTTCTTTCTTTTTTCCATCTTCCCTTCACAAATACAAATTTGCCACTTACTATATGTATACTGGGAACATAATAAGGAACAAAGGGACATTATTACTGTAGACTTTATATTTTTCTGAAGAAAGCAAGAAATAATAATACAATTAGTGATAAATGACATAAAAATAAAAACCTGGGATTCAAACTTAATCGATTCTACCTAAGAAGTTCAAAACAAAGTCTTCTTAGGATTGGTGTTTTAACCAAGTCTTAAAGGATGAGGATGAGTAACTCCACACACATGCAAGACTTATAAATATTAATAAGAGAAACTTACAATACCTTGTTGCTCAGACCTGAAACTGTGGTTCCTCTATTGCTCACTCTCTTTGTAATATCTATCACCTCATCAGTGTCAGTCCAGGGCCTAACCAGGAAAATAAAATCCACTATGAGTACAGTTGGCCCTCTAAACCTGCAGGTTCCACACTAACAGTTTCCACATTCTCCAGGGATTCAACAAACTACACATCAGGAATATTTTTTTAAATAATAATACTGTAACAATAAAAAATGATACAAAAAATACAGCATAACAACTATTCACATAACATTTAAATTGTTAGGTATTATAAGTAATCTAGAAATAATTTAAAGTATACAGGAAGATGTGTGCAGGTTATATACTTACACTATGCTATTTTATATTTAGCATAGTATAAAATAGCATAGCATTTTATACTGTGGTTTTCGGTATCCATGATGTCTCCGACTCAATCCCCTGCTGATTTCCAGGGATTATTGGACTTAGAACAAGACAATTTAGCCAGGAATTGGCAATACTGGTGGTAGATAAACTGAAAGCCAAGAAAACAATATACAGCCACCTAGGAACACAGGAAATTTCTACCACACTTTGGCTGGTAAAACAGAGGTGGGATTTCCATGGCTTTTCCCTGAAGCCATGTAGGATACATAGATGCATCTGAGGATGGAGGTGGGAAGCAGAGAGAGATCAGGTGAAAAACTCCTGTACTCCTTATTTCTTTTTATCCAAATCTGTTAATTGTAATCCATTGATTGAGAATCTCTATGACCAAACAGCCTTAAAAATTAAGCCTACTGGAGATAGTCACAGCTCCATCCTTGCAATAAAAAGCAGAGCAGGGGAAGATTTCAGGATGAAGCTGAGGACAAAGAGTATTGGTGTCTCACACAGTTTTATCTCAAAATGATACCGAGACTAATTCACTTCACTCCATTTATGCACCCCGGTCTGAGTCATCATTGGCCCACAACAATCTTTTAGCTGCCCTGTTTGGTTTAGTCTGATGCCCTGACAATAGAATACACAGAGCTTTTAGAGGGAATGAATGAATGAAGCAATCAATCAATTAATGACATTACTGAAATGTTAGTGGATATGGTGGGCAGGTGGGGGGAGTGAATTTTAATATCAATATTTTGTATGATACTCCTGATTTACCAATTTGCAGCAAAATCACAAACTTCTCTCAACCTCTATTCTTTATTGATGAAATATCCACAACCACTCTCTATCAGGAATGATAAAAGATAACACAATCTCTTGGAGGTGAAATTGCTTACACTGAAAACAGTGTGATACTGTGGAAAAGTCAAAATCATTTCTCTCATGGTTATCTATGTTTGACTCTTCACTCTGCTATTTACTATTCATGCTATTGCTTAATCGTATCGTTCTGAGCCTTAGCTTTCTCATGTTTACTATCTGTATTTCTCTACTTTTTTTCAGGTTTTTAAAAAAATTTTAAGGTGATATATAATACATATACATATTTTGGGGGTATATATGATATTTTGATACATTCATATAAAGTGTAAATAGCAAAGCAGAGTAATTGGAAATATCCATCACCTTAAATATTTATCTTTTCTTTATGCTAGGAATATTTGAATTATTCTCTTCCAGCTATTTTGAAAGGTGCAATAGATTCTTGTTAACTGTAGTCACCCTACTGATCTATCAGACACTTGGTCTTATTTCCTCTATCTATCTGTGTATTTGTGCTCATTAATCAACCTCTCTTTATCCCACACCCCAACCCTTCCTAACTTCTGGTAACCAACAATCTGCTTTCTGTCTTAATAGATGCTGAAAAAACATTTAATAAAATTAATCATCCATTCATTATAAAAATAATTCCTCCACAAACTGGGATAGAAGGAACATACTTCAAAACAAAGAGGGCATATATGACAACCCCACAACTAACATCATACTGAACAAGAAAATAAAATGAAAGCCTTTCCTCTAAGATCTGGAACAAGACAAGGATGCCTAGGTTTACTTTTGTTCAACATAATACTGGAAGTCTTAGCCAGAGCAATTAGGCAAGAGAAAAAAAAAATAAGTAGCATCCAAATTGGAAAGAAAGAAGTTACATTATCCCTGTTTTCAGATGATGTGATTTTATATTTAGAAAAACTTAAAGACTTTACCAAAAACTATTAGAACTGCTTAAAAAAATCAGTAAAGTTGCAGGATACAAAATCAATACACACAAAAAAAGCAGTTGCATTTGGACATGCCAACAGTAAACAATCTGAAGAAGAAATCAAAAAAACAACCCCATTTATAATAGAGTCAAAAAGTATAAAATATCTAGGAATTAATTTAACCAGAAAGGTGAAAGATCTATACAAGAAAAGCTATAAAACAGCGATGTAATAATTTGAAGAGAGCACAGAACCAAGAAAAGATTCCATGATCATGACTGGTAGAATTAATATTGTTAAAATGACAATTTTTCCCAAAGCAATTTACAGATTTGATGAAATTCCTATCAAATTACCAATGACATTCTTCACAGAATTAGAAAAAAATAATCCTACAATTTATATGGAAACACAAAAGACCCCAAATAGTCAAAATAATTCTGAGCAAAAATAACAAAGCTGGGGGCATCACACACTCCCTGACTACAAAATACACTGCAAAGTCATGAGAACCAAATCAGCATGGTACTGGCATAAAAACAAACACACAGACCAATAGAACAGAATTGAGAGCACAGAGATGAATTCGTGCGTTTACAAGAAATTCATATTTGACTAAGGCACCGAGAATATAAAATGGAGAAAGGACAATCTTTTAATAAATGGTGCTGGGAAAACTGAATATCCATATGCAGAAGAATGAATGAAACCCTTCCTTCTTCCTTCCTTCCTTCCTTCCTTCCTTCCTTCCTTCCTTCCTTCCTTCCTTCCTTCCTCTCTTCTTTCTTTCTTTCTTTCTTTCTTTCTTTCTTTCTTTCTTTCTTTCTCTTTCTTTTTCCTTCCTTTCTTTTCTTTCTCTTTCCTTCTTTCTCTTTCTTTCTTTCTCCTTCCTTCCTTCCTTCCTTCCTTCCTTCCTTCCTTCCTTCCTTCCCTCCTTCTCTCCTTTTTTCCTTCCTCTCTCTCTTTCTTTTTTTCTTCCTTCTCACCATTTACAAATCTCAAATCAAAATGTATTAAAGACTTAAATCTAAAGCATGAAACTCTGATACTACTAAAACAAAACCTTGGGAAAATGCTCCAGTGCATTGGTCTGGGCAAAATTTTTTGGAGGGGGATAAAACACAGGCAACAAAAGCAAAAATAGACAAATGAGATTACAGCAAGACAAAAACCTGCTCAACAAAGAAGACAATTAACAAAGTAAAGAGACCACCTACAGAATGGGAGGAAAGATTTGCAAACTGTCCATCCAACAGGGGATCAATAACCAGAATTTATAAGGAGCTTCCTACTTTTTGAATCTGTACTGGTGACTTTCATTGGCAAGTCTCTCACGTAGTTTTATCTTAAAATTATATCAGACTAATCCACTTCTCCCCATTCCTATACCCTGGTCTGAGTCATCATCATTGGCCCACAACAATATATTAGTTATATAATCTATTGTTAGATAGAAAATGGTGGAGGAGAATATTGTGCAGCTTTCGAGGCTGAGCCTTAAAAAGCTTTGCTAGTTCTATTTTCACCCACTTGGAATACTTCCCTGGGCCTGCCATTTGAGGAAACTGATCTAGTCTACTGGAGAATGAGAGGTCATGTGGAGAAGAATGGAGGTGCCTCAGCAGACAGTCAGCTCAAACTACCAGACATGCAAATGAGAGCATCTGGCAGCTTCTAGGACAGCCAATCCTTCTGATAAATGCAATGCAAGAAGGAATCCAGGTAAAAATAGTGGAGAATCTCTTAACCACTTCACATACTTATGATAAATAATGAATTGCTGTTTGTAGCCACTAAGTTGTGGAGTGGCTTGTTAGATAACAACAGTTAACTGAAACAGTCTCCATATGTTATCAAGTGATATCACTTATTATTGAGAAAGCACTAATAGCATTATTATTAATTCTTAATTAAATAATTATTATTATTGACATGATAGCATTATCATATTATAAATTTTAAAAAATAATTAAAGACATATTTTAAGAGCTATTTCAACTGGCTGTGTATTAAATTATGACTTCAACATTATATTTGAGGAGCAGCATCCAATTGCAATTTTTATTTCTTAGTCTTCCTGCTCCTCCACTGCTTAGCATGTTATCTCATTCATAGTAGTTACCCATACATATTATTTAATTTGAAGGAATATTAAAAATATGTACTTTATAGAAATTAAAATCCATTTTGTTTCCAACATTGGAAAACAGACTTTTTATGTAAAACCTACTGTGGAAGAATTTAGATGGCATAAGCCACTTTGCTGATGTTGGGAAGGACGACAGGAAAGGCAATTGAATGCTAGATTCAAGGTCAAAGCTTTGCCCCACTTGTCCTGAGACCATTTCTTGTTCTTCTTTGGAAGAAGTCTCTTGAAAGTCATCTGCATAGCCAAACGTACAGAGCACTCTTATCTAAAAGGAACTGCTTGTCTTCATCTATGACTCAGATTATTTCTTTGCATATTAAATTACAAGAGACAGTTCCAGCTGGATCCATCAATGTATTTATAACTCAGCCACACAATTTTCCTCCAGGCAGAAAACTTGGCACATGGGCTTTCAGCCTGGCTGCAGCATTCAAAGATGAGAACAAAAAGTAATCACAGCAATTTTTATATCAGATTTTATTTAAATTCTGAATATAATAGGATAATTTCAATCTCCTGGCACACAATAAGTCACCATTTTCACCAAAGGAGGGAGTGAGAGGGGCAGTTCAGGAATTCACCAAGAGTCACAATATAATTTCTCCACCTCCCTTAGATTCTGTTCTCAATGAACAATCTTTGGTAACAACGGTGAGAATGTCCTGTGAATTCTGGAAAAGAAAGGAGTGATGACATTCATTAATGGTCTGGAATAATGTCTAGCACAAAATCTAGGCCACTGTACTGGTTGCTATGTATACACTGTCTCATTAATCAGTGAACTAGATTAGATTTTCTTCCTATAAGAAAGTAGCTCTTGAAGACAGCAAGACTTTTTTTTTCAATAAAAAAAAAGAAAAAATTTGCCTTTGACAAATTAGTTAGCAGGTTTAGTGCACAGATTCATTTTCTAAAATTTGTTTAGAGCTTTGTTTCCTGTAGAAATTATATAAGTATATAATTATATATACGTATATATGTATATAATTATATATAAGTATATATATACGTATGTACTTATATATACGTAAGTATATATATATTACTTATATATATATAAGTAATACTTATATATATACTTACATATAAGTATATACTTATATATAAGTATATACTTCTATAAGTATATATATATTACTTATATATATATAAGTATATATATAAGTATATACTTATATATGTATATATAAGTATATACTATATATAAGTATATATAAGATATACTTATATAAGTATATATAAGTATATATAAGTATATACTTATATAAGTATATATAAGTATATACTTATATAAGTATATATAAATATATACTTATATAAGTATATACTTATATAAGTATATATAAGTATATACTTATATAAGTATATATAAGTATATACTTATATAAGTATATATAAATATATACTTGTAGAAGCATATATATAAGTATATGCTTATAGAAGTATATATATAAGTATATGCTTATAGAAGTATATATATGAGTATATGCTTATAGAAGTATATATATGAGTATATGCTTATATAAGCATATACTTATATAAGTATATATATAAGCATATACTTATGTAAGTATATATATAAGCATATACTTATGTAAGTATATATATAAGCATATACTTATATAAGTATATATATAAGCATATACTTATATAAGTATATATATAAGCATATACTTATATAAGTATATATAAGCATATACTTATATAAGTATATATAAGCATATACTTATATAAGTATATATATAAGCATATACTTATATAAGTATATATAAGCATATACTTACATAAGTATCTATATAAGTATATACTTATATAAGTATATATATAAGTATATATAAGTATATACTTATATAAGTATATATATAAGTATATATAAGTATATACTTATATAAGCATATATATAAGTATATACTTATATAAGTATATATATAAGTATATACTTATATAAGCATATATAAGTATATATATAAGTATATACTTATATAAGCATATATAAGTATATATATAAGTATATACTTATATAAGCATATATAAGTATATATATAAGTATATACTTATATATGCATATATAAGTATATACTTATATAAGTATATACTTATATAAGCATATATAAGTATATACTTATATAAGTATATACTTATATAAGCATATATAAGTATATACTTATATAAGTATATATATAAGTATATACTTATATAAGTATATATATAAGTATATACTTATATAAGTATATATATAAGTATATACTTATATAAGTATATATATAAGTATATACTTATATAAGTATATATATAAGTATATACTTATATAAGTATATATATAAGTATATACTTATATAAGCATATACTTATATAAGTGTATATATAAGCATATACTTATATAAGTGTATATATAAGCATATACTTATATAAGTGTATATATAAGCATATACTTATATAAGTGTATATATAAGCATATACTTATATAAGTGTATATATAAGCATATACTTATATAAGTGTATATATAAGCATATACTTATATAAGTGTATATATAAGCATATACTTATATAAGTGTATATATAAGCATATACTTATATAAGTGTATATATAAGCATATACTTATATATGTATATATAAGCATATACTTATATAAGTGTATATATAAGCATATACTTATATAAGTGTATATATAAGCATATACTTATATAAGTGTATATATAAGCATATACTTATATAAGTGTATATATAAGCATATACTTATATAAGTGTATATATAAGCATATACTTATATAAGTGTATATATAAGCATATACTTATATAAGTGTATATATAAGCATATACTTATATAAGTGTATATATAAGCATATACTTATATATGTATATATAAGCATATACTTATATAAGTGTATATATAAGCATATACTTATATAAGTGTATATATAAGCATATACTTATATAAGTGTATATATAAGCATATACTTATATAAGTGTATATATAAGCATATACTTATATAAGTGTATATATAAGCATATACTTATATAAGTGTATATATAAGCATATACTTATATAAGTGTATATATAAGCATATACTTATATAAGTGTATATATAAGCATATACTTATATAAGTGTATATATAAGCATATACTTATATAAGTGTATATATAAGCATATACTTATATAAGTGTATATATAAGCATATACTTATATAAGTGTATATATAAGCATATACTTATATAAGTGTATATATAAGCATATACTTATATAAGTGTATATATAAGTATATACTTATATAAGTGTATATATAAGTAATACTTATAAGTGTATATATAAGTAATACTTATAAGTGTATATATAAGTAATACTTATATAAGTGTATATATAAGTATATACTTATAGAAGTATATATAAGTATATGCTTATAGAAGTATATATAAGTATATGCTTATAGAAGTATATATAAGTATATGCTTATAGAAGTATATATATAAGTATATGCTTATAGAAGTATATATATAAGTATATGCTTATAGAAGTATATATATAAGTATATGCTTATAGAAGTATATATATAAGTATATGCTTATAGAAGTATGTAGATATATAAGCATATACTTATATAAGTAGATATATAAGTATATATAAGTATATACTTATATAAGTAGATATATAAGTATATACTTATTTAAGTATATATATAAGTATATACTTATATATATAAGTATATATTTATGTATATAAGTATATACTTATATATAAGTATATACTTATATATAAGTATATACTTATATATAAGTATATATATAAGTATATACTTATATATATACGTATATATGTGTATATATAAGTATATATATAAGTATATACTTATATATATACGTATATATGTGTATATATAAGTATATATATAAGTATATACATATATACGTATATATGTGTATATATAACTATATATATAAGTATATATATACACATGTCTCTTAAAGTGCTCTTATATAAAAGAAATTGCTTGTGCACATATATTAGTCATAAACATCTGTATTTTTATTTAGCATGTAACAGAAAACCAAACTGAAAGTGGTCTAAATAGAAAACTGATTTGTTTAGTCATATAACTAAATATTCAGGAATAGATCTCTATCTTCAATTGTACCTTTAACGTGATCATGGAATGCAGAATCCCTCTCTATTTCTCTGGCCATCTCTGATATTGAAATCCTTCTCTCCTAGTAGCTCCAAGATTAAGTCATTCTACACCTAGAAATTCTAGCAGAAAAGAATCTTTTATTTCCCAATAAATTAAATTAAAATGCTTAATTATCATTGGCCTATTATAAGGCATTCAGCCATGCCAAAACTAATTGCTGTAGCCAAATGAGGGATTAGACTGAGAAGCCCAGCCTGGATCCTATGAATTCTAGTAAGATCTATGTATTAGTTAATATAATTATATCAATGTTAATCTTGTTTTTGATAATTATACTCTGACTGGGTGAGATATTTATATTTAAGAAGCTGGATGAAATTTATGTAGGAAGTCTAAGTGCAATTTTAAAACTCTTCCATAAGTCTAAAATCATTTTAAAAATTTTTTTGAAATTATACTTGGACTTAGTGGGTTTTATGAAAATAAGCACTGTAACGTGAATATATTTGTGAGAAGCTTTGCTTGACAAGTTTTTTCCATCATTTGAATTTCAGTCTGTGGTCTCCAGGCCTGATAACCCCAGTTTTCTCTTATTTTTCCTTTCGGAGTCACAGACCATGTCTTTAATGTGGATATTGTTGATCACAGAAACATGTACTATGATGTACATATTTGTATATTTATCTTCCCAGCTAGATTATGAGCATCTTGAGGGCCCAGCCTGTACATTGTTCATCTTTAAAATCTCAGAACCATGCAGAGTGCCCAGCACAGAATGGAAGCTCATTAAATGTTAGTGTAATAAAGCACTAACATGCTGACTTGTTAACTCACATCAGCATCTGGAATCACAGACTATTATTTTAACTGGCTAATGGCTTGACTTTCGAATAAATATTTAAAAGGAATTTTAATTTAAAATGTGCATTTAATTTTTCTCTTTTATAGACACCAGTGTCCAATACCATGCTACAGCTGGGGAAAACATATTCTGTGTCTGTTTCTGAGAAGAATAAAATAGAAAAAAATGTGAATAGCATTTCTGTCTTTACTGCTTTGTGTGTATGTGAGCGTATGAGTGGGGGACAGCATTGAGAGTTTATCTATGCATTTATTCTATGATAATTAAGTATCTCAGTGCTGTGCTAAGATATGGTCTACACCACCCCATCTTAAGAGATTAGTGAACTCATCTGAAGAACCAAGGCATTTCAGTGAGGGGGGAAAATCACTTTAAAGTGTATCATATTGAAAGTGAACTCAGCCTTCCTCCACCCCAGCCCCTGCCCTTGTCCCCTGCTGTTTTTGGAATGAGCCAATTTTCCATCAGCTGTGGTGTTGTCACATGATATATATCCATCAGCAAACATGCACCAAGCTCCTGCTGAGGACAAGTGTCATGAGATTAAAAAAAAAAAAAAAAGATCTTGAAAAATTCTCACCTATCTGAATAAGTCTTACTGCTGATATTTTGTGTACCGGATATTTGGCATTTTTTAACTAATTAAAATTATTAAGGCGGTTTAGATGTAAGTGTATACCTGTTTTAGGCAATGCAAATGTAACTTTTAGCTACTAATATATACTCAATTCTATCTCAGGGAAATGTAATCACATATCCTATAAGGGTAAATATAATAAAAGCCAGAGGTCATGTATCTGTTCAAATTCAGGAAGAAGGAAGGAGTTATTCACATCTCTGGGGCTGACCAAATGCTACAGACTGGAGATCTAGCGCTCTGTGGGTCAGCATAAAGTCAAAAAGACTTCCCGAATACACATAAAAGCATTATTGGGATCAGTTTCCATGGAGTTATAAATAATACCGTAACTGTTCAATGACTGTTATTGTTGAAACTACTGAAAATGGAAATTATCCCAATCCCTACCTGTTATAGACTGAGCCCGCCACCCCAAGTTCCTATTTTGAAGCCCTGAACCCCGTCGTGATGGTATTTGGAGATAGGGTCTTTGGGAGATAATTAATTTTAGATGAGGTCATGAAGGTGGGGTCCTCATAATGAGATTAATGCCCTTATAAGAAGTAACACCAGAGTGCTTGCATATTTCTCTCTCTCTCTCTCTCTCTCTGTGCATATCTTGTGAGGACATGGAAAGAACGTGGCCATTTACAAACCGGCAAGAGAGCCATTTCAGAAACCAACAATGCTAGCACCTTGATCTAGAATTTGTAAGTTTCAGAACCATGAGAAAATAAATTTCTGTTGTGTAAACCATGCAGTGTATGGCATTTTGTTAGGATAGTTCAAGCTGCTAAGAAACTACATTTCCCTCTCTATATATTTAATGACAATAGGGCTGTGAACACATGGATTCAAGTCCATTGGTAAATATTTTTGCTCTGGGTGCCTCTTCCTTCTGAAGGGCTAAGATTAAACTTGATGGGGGGGGGCTTCAATAAGATGTTGGGGGACGTAGAAATAATCAGCCTTACTTTAGAGAAGCTTTTGCCAATACAGATGACATTTTAGGCTTTAGAAAACCCGTAATCCAAGAATACTGTCAGCTGTGGGAAATATCCTGCTTTATAACAGAGACCTGGTGAAAGAAATGGGATACTACACCTTGTTTTCTGGTTTGATCATTAAAGTTCAAGTATAAATTGTTTCTATATAATGTTATTGGTGTCAAAAGTACTTAATTCAAAGGGCCTGTTTGGTTTACTTAAAATGATTGAAATAAATAGTTCTTACATGTGGGGCATTTATTCCCTTCTGTGGTATCTCTAAAGACTTTTCTAAATCCACTGTTAGATGCTTGAGGAAGCACTGGGCCTTGACCAAACCTGACCAAGACCTAAAATATATGATTACTGGGAAAACTCATAATCCCCAAAGATTCTGGATTTTAGTATAGGAGGTTTGGTTACTGGGTCGGGACTAAATGTTTTTAAAATTTATTTCTTTTGTAATATTTTATAGATACAAGTATTGTAATATATTTATGTGACACGTGATACTTTGTTACAGGCATAAACTGTGTAATGATCACGTCAAGGCATTTGGGGTGTTCATAAACTCAAGCATTTATCATTTCAATGTGCCGAGAACATTTCAAGTCCTTCTACCTATTTTGAAATATACATTATTGTTAATATAGTCAACAACTCTATGGAACATTAGAACTTATTCCTTCTATCTAACCATATGTTTGTACCCATTAACCAGCCTCTCTTTATCCCTGCCTCCCCCTGCCACACACCCTCCCCAGCCTCTGGCATTCATCATTCTACTCACTACCTCTATGAGACCAACTTTTTTTTTTTTTTTTTTTTTTTTTTTTTTGAGACAGAGTCTCGCTCTGTCGCCCGGGCTGGAGTGCAGTGGCGCAATCTCGGCTCACTGCAAGCTCCGCCTCCCGGGTTCACGCCATTCTCCTGCCTCAGCCTCCGAGTAGCTGGGACTACAGGCGCCCGCCACCGCGCCCGGCTAATTTTTTGTATTTTTTAGTGGAGACGGGGTTTCACCGTGGTCTCGATCTCCTGACCTCGTGATCCGCCCGCCTCGGCCTCCCAAAGTGCTGGGATTACAAGCGTGAGCCACCGCGCCCGGCCGAGACCAACTTTTTTAGCTCACACGTAAAAGTGAGAACATGCAATATGGTCTTTCTGTGCCAGGCTTATTTTACTTAACATACTGACCCCAGTTTCATCCAACATATTGCTACAAATGAATTGATTTCATTCCTTTTATAATTGAATAGTATTCCATTGTGACTATCACCTTGCTATTATACATTTGTCTGTTGATGGACACTTAAGTTAATCTCCTATCTTTGCTTTTCTAAAAAGTGCTGCAATACACATGACAATGCAGATATACCTTTGATATACTGATTTATTTTCCTTTGGATAAATACCCAGTAGTGAGACTGTAGGTCTATATTTAGTTTTATGAGAAATCTCCATACTGTTTTCCATAGTGGCCATATTAATTTACATTCCCACAGTGTATCAGCATTCCCTTTTCTCCACATGTTCACCAGCATCTGTTATTTTTTGCCTTTTTAATAATAGTCGTTCTACCCGGGGTAAAATAATATCTCACTGTGGCTTTGATTTGCATTTAACTGAGAATTAGTGATGTTGAGAGCATGATTTCACAGGTTTATTGGTCATTGGTATATCTGCTTTTGAGCAATGTCTAAGTATGTCCTTTGCCCACTTTTTAAAAATAATTTGAACTTTTATGTTAAATTCAGGGGGACATATGCAGGTTTATTACATGGGTATATTGTATCATGCTGAGGTTTGAGGTACAAATGATCCCTTCACCCAGATACTGAGCATAGTACCCAATAGTTATTCAGTGCTTGCCCTCCTTCCTCCCTCCACACTTTCAGAGTCTGTGGTGTGAATTGTTGTTATCTTTACGTCCATATGTAGTCAATGTTTAGCTCCCACTTATAAGTCAGAACAAGCAGTATTTAGTTTTCTGTTTTGTTTGTTAATTTACTTAAAGTAATGGCCTCCAACTCTATCCATGTTGCGGCAAAGAAAATGATTTTATGTTTTTATGACTCCATAGTACTTCATGGGGTATAGGTACCACAATTTCTGTATACAATCCACTGTTGATGGGCACCTAGGTTGATTCCATGTCTTTGCTATTATAAATAGTGTTGCGATGAACATAGGAATGCATATGGCTTTTTGGTAGAACAATTTATATTCCTCTGGGTATATACTCAATAATAGGATTGCTGGGTCAAATGGTAGTTCTGTTTTAAGTTATTTGAGACATCTTCAAACTTCTTTCTACAGTGGTTAGACTAAATTACATTCCTGACAACAGTACGTAAGCATACCCTTGTGTCCATAGTCGTGCCATCATCTTTTGTTTTTTGACTTTTTGATAATAGCCACCCTGAGTAGTGTGAGATGGTATGTCATTGTCGTTTTGATTTGCATTTCTCTGTGAATTAGTGATGTGGATCATTTTTTTCATATGTTTGTTGGTTGCTTGTGGGTTTTGTTTTGAGACGCAGCAGTTCATATTTTTTGCACATTCTTCAATGGGGTTTTTTTTTTTTTTGCTTGTTGAGTTATTCAAATTCCTTATAAATTCTGGACATTAGGCCTTTGTTGAATGCAGTTTGGAATTTTTTTTCCCATTCTGTAGGTTATCTGTTTATTCTGTTGATAGTTTTGCCGTGCTGTGCATAGTTTCTTTTAGTTTAATTACGTCTCACCTGTCAAATTTTGTTTTCATTGCAATTGCTTTCCGGGACTTATTCACAAATTGTTTCCCAAGGCCAATGTCCAGAATGGTGTTTCCTAGGTTTTTTTTTTTCCTCAGATTCTTATAGTCTGAAGTCTTACATTTAAATATTTAATCCATCTTGAGTTAATTTTTACATATAGTGGAAGTAGTGGTCCAGTTTCATTCTTCTGCACAGGACTAGCCAGCTATTCCAGCTGGCTGTCTATTGAATAGGGAGTCTTTTTTCCCCATTGATTATTTTTGCTGACTTTGTTGAAGATCAGATGGTTGTAGGTACGTGACTTTGTTTCTTTATTTCTGGGTTCTCTGCTCTGTTCCATTGCTCTATGTGTCTGTTTTTACACCTCTACCATGCTGTCTTGGTTACCACAACTTTACAGTATATTTAAAGTCATAATATTATACCTCTGGCTTTTTTTTTTTTTTTTTTTTTTTTTTTGCTTAGGATTGATTTGGTTATTTGGTTTGCCCACATTTTAAGTTTTTTTTTCCTGTCGAATTGTATGAGTTCCCTGTATATTCTTGATATTAGTCCCTTGCCATATAAATAGTTTGCAAATATTTTCTCCACTCTGTTGATGGAATGGAATATTTTAGAGAGAATAAGGCAGCTATTTCCAGCAAAGTGCCTTCAAATATCAACTCAAGAGATTAATAAGGTTGGATTGGGGCCAGACTAGAAACAGTTTAGCATAACTACAACATTATAAACAGCACCCATTGAACCAGGAAATAGTACAAAACATGTTTTAGAAATTCTGAACCAGTAGCAGTTTATCTTAGAGGGGATCCCGGGTGAGGAGAGTTGGAAGCACAGAAAAAAACAATGCTGGAGAATTTGGGTGGTCTTAAGAAACAACTCTTTTCTTTCTTCAAGGTTCTAAGGCTTAAAAAAATTCACAACAGGGGCCAGGCGTGGTGGCTCACACCTGTAATCCCAGCACTTTGGGAGGCCGAGAAGGGTGGATCACGAGGTCAGGAGATCGAGACCATCCTGGCTAACATGGTGAAACCCCGTCTCTACTAAAAATACAAAAATTAGCTGGGCATTGTGGCAGGCGCCTGTAGTCCCAGTTACTCAGGAGGCTGAGACAGGAGACGGGCATGAACCCAGGAGGTGGAGCTTGCAGTGAGTCGAGTTCGCACCCCTGCACTCCAGTCTGGGCGACAGAGCCAGACTCCGTCTCAAAAACAAAAAAAACAAAACACACACAAAAAAAAAAAAAAGAAAAAAAAAAATCACAACAGGAACTGGTAATCTAACAGGAATTATAGAGCCATTTTTATTAGTCTCAAATCGAGTTGGCCAGACAGGCTCCATCCTTCAAGCTTGACCTTCATGATGTTCCATTTCATTGATATATTACTGGTTTTTTTTCACTGACCTACCAAATCCTGAGATAGGCCATATTCCTTCCAGCAAGTGTACTTCTGTAAATTTCCACATCTCCTCTGTCTGACGAACTTTCACTCTCATACTTCAGTCAGCTTTTAGGTTTCATACTTTTATGGTTCTATTTATTTATTTATTTATTTATTTTTGAGACAGAGTCTCACTCTGTTGCCCAGGTTGAAGTGCAGTGGTGCGATCCCACCTCGCTGCAAGCTCCGCCTCCCGGGTTCACGCCATTCTCCTGCCTCAGCCTCCAGAGTAGCTGGGACTACAGGCGCCCGCCACTACGCCCAGCTAATTTTTTGTATTTTTTTTAGTAGAGACGGGGTTTCACCGTGTTAGCCAGGATGGTCTCGATCTCCTGACCTCGTGATCCGCCCGCCTCGGCCTCCCAAAGTGCTGGGATTACCAGCGTGAGCCACCGCGCCCGGCCACTTTTATGATTCCTTTAGATTTTAGATTTTAGCTTTTAGATTTCTCCCAGAATATAACTTCATCAGGCTGTCTTGCCTACCATTCTCACGTGTAGGCAGGCTTATTCTCTGCTTCCAGAGCCAGTATTCATATTCTTGATGAACTTAATTTATGCTTACACATTTATTTGTGTGCATACTGATTAGTGTCTACGTATTCTCACTGAAATATGGGCTCCTTGAAAGCACAGGAACTATCTTTAAGTAATGGGGATGCAATAATGCACAAAATCAAAGTGTTTTGAGCCATATTTGTCATTGAATAAATATTTGTTGAATTTATGAATCAATTAGTCCTAAAAAAAAAAAAAACCAGCCCATAGCTAGAAAGTAGTGGAGGCTTGAACTAGCTCTAAAGTAGGTGTCTGTGAAAAGATAGAAAACCATCTCAAACAGCATGAGATGACTGAGGAATCCTGCCAAAATAAAACACAGGATTAAGCCTACTTTGGTATCACTGAGACAAAATACCCTGCACTAAGATTTGAAATATTTTACCCTTAAAGAAACACGTACACCAAAAGTTACATTTTACTCAAAATTCAGACAATGTCAACTTTCTGACATAGGAATTTGGAATAGAGATGTACAAAGACACGAGGGAAATGCTTGGAAGCTCTCAAGTGCAGAGAATTCTTTGCACAGACCCCTTCTCTCTGCACAGATGAACACCATGAGCTTGCTGGAAGGGGTTCAAAGAACAGCCCACAGCAGCACTCGAGTTTGCTAAAGTGACTGACGTTGGCTTCAGTTTGGAATCCAAAGGTGACAACTGACAAGGAAGAGCGGAAGGGAAGGGAGAAGTGAGATTTGAACAGTCGCAAAAGCCCAAGGCAGCAGAAGGCAAACATCTTCTGGGGTTATCAAGTGCTCATAGCAAGTGGCACCAGAGATCTTTCTAACAGAGTAACATCTGGTGATTGAAGCAGCCAGCCCTAAAGAAATACCTCTCTCTCCCTCCATTGTAGAGTCTGAAACAATAGGCAAAACAAGAATGGATTGTTTGCATTTTGATATCTCATTTATTCATCTTTGAAGGAAGAGTTGATTGTAATAAAATTGGGAATATTAAATAGTGCCTACTGTACATCAGGCATTATTCTAAGTGCTTTGCATATGTTAATTAATTTAATAATAAATCTAACAATCTTGTCATATAGATATTATTATCACCCCCTATTTTCAGTTAAGAAATGGAAGCACAAATCATTCAAAGGGTTTGTTCAAAACCATACATCTAGTGTTTGACAATCTAGCTTCTAAGTTTTTAACTATGGCCTATGGTACTTCTATATTATGATATCAAGGTTAACATTTAATGAATGTTTAACATGAGTTTTTCATATGTCTAAGCGTTATCACATGAAATTCTCAGTTCAAGTTTTGAAAGAATGTTTTTTTCCATGCCGACTGGTTATGGTGGCACATGCCTATAATCCCAGCATTTTGAGAGGCTGAGGCAGGCAGATCACTTGAGGCGAGGAGTTCAAGGCCAGTCTGGACAACATGGCAAAACTCCATCTCTACCTAAAATACAAAAAAAATTAGCCAGGTATATTGGTGCATGCCTGTAGTCCCAGCCACTTGGTGGGGGTAGGGGGTGGTGGCTGAGGCAGGAGAATTTCTCCACTGGGCAACAGGGCAAGAACTCTGTCACAGAAAAAAAAAAAAAGGAAAAGAAAAGAAAAGAAAAAAAGTATGTTTTCCATTCTGACTTTACACACAAGAGAATTGAGGCTGAAAGAGCTGTTACATAGATAACCAGTTATTGAGCAACTCCAATGTACATGATAACGTGCTGTGTGATACAGACATATAGTAAGATGAATGCCCTGTCCACAAGTAGCTCTTAGTTTAGCAAGAGACTGGAGTTGAGGCATAATGGCAAGAGATGGGAATAAACATTTATAACCACACACCCTGTTCCAGGTACTGGATAAGGCATTTTATATATATTATGCCATATAATGCTTAGCTCATTCCTATGGAAAAGCTCTAATTCTATCCCAACTTTCTATAAGTATGTAGTTTTTATTATATACATATCTATAAATACCAGTGAGGAAACTAGGGAGTCTGCCTGAGCAGGAGTGTTTAGGTGAAAAGCTGACATTTATCATACCCAAAGTTCTCATAATCAATTAGTGGCAAGGACCAAATTCAAACTCAGGTTCTTGTTAAACCTATGCCGCTTGTCTACAGCTCCTTCAGGTCTCAGACTCTAGCCTAATTCACATCTTTAATCCTTGTCTTTTCACAGAGAATATGTATGAGAAACTCTGTATTGATAAACAATATAATTGAAAAACCTTTAGAGAATGATCTATTTCTAGGATTATCCATGGAAAACATCCAAAGTGCTCAATAATTGATACAAATAACCAGGTGCTTATCCAAACTTTTTTTTTCTTTTTTGCAGTACATTTTTTTTAAAAAGGACAGATGGGAACAGATTTTATTAAAAAAAAAAGAAAGAAAAAAAAATATATTTGCATAAAATACCAAAAAAATCACACAGACTTTTTCACTGTTGCAAATGCTTTTGTAGCAGAAATAGTTCTTTTCAAGAATGATTAAGCATATTGTAGAAATGTTGCATGGATTTTCCCCTGGCAATAAAATCAGTAACTCATTGTATGGCCTTGAGTACACCTCATCACCTCTCTTGATAACAGTCTACTCAACTTTTAGTTTTGTTTCTAGGTCATGAGGCAAGATCCAAAAGAAACCTCTTTGTTCAGAAATCCAAGAAGACAACGGCCAGAGAATCAGTGGTTTCCCCTGGCCTGAAAGAACTGGATTTTGCAACTTGAATTCTAAGGCTCTGAATTGGCCTCTACTCTGTCCTTATCTGGTCACTGTATTTCTTACTACCGCCCATCACACAGATCTAACTCCAGGCATTCTGACCTGTGTGGTTTTGTTGTTGTTTCTTTGTTTAATGTCATTTTTGTTTAAGAATCAGTTTCTTTTTAGATGTTGTTTAATCTTGGTATGTATTTTCACACCTTTTTCTCTGAACAGAGGACTACTCATTTGTATTAGTCCGTTTTCACACTGCTATAAAGATATCACCTGAGACTGGGTAATTTATCAAGGAAAGAGGTTTAACTGACTCACAGTTCCGCACAGTTGGGGAAGCCTCAGGAAACTTACAATCATGGTGGAAAACCAAGGGGAAGCAAGCACATCTTAGAAAGCAGGAGACAGAGGGAGCGAGGGGGGATCTGCCACACTTTACAACCATCAGATCTCATGAGAACTCACTCATATCAGAACAGTAATGGGGAAAAATGCCCCATGATCAAATCACCCCCCACTAGGTCCCTCCCTTGACACATGGGTATTACAATTTGAGATGAGATTCGGGTAGGGACATAGAGCCAAACCATATCACCATTCTTCAAGACTCAAAACTTACATTCTATGAGAGCAAGGGCTTTAAAAAGTACAATTGAAGTATTGTCTTTAAAATACATGTACTTGCCTATGAGCTAGGAGAAAAATGTCTTATTTTGCAATCCCCCCATTTCTAAAAAGTTTAAGCTTTTGTTATTTGAAAAATGTGACTTTTCTTTTTCTTTCTTTTTTTTTTTGAGATGGAGTCTTGCTCTGTTGCCCAGCCTGGAGTGCAGTGTTATGATCTCGGCTCACTGCAAGCCCCACCTGCCAGGTTCATGTCATTCCCCTGCCTCAGCCTCCCGAGTAGCTGGGACTACAGGTGCCCACCACCATGTCCAGCTAATTTTTTTGTGTCTTTAGTGGAGACAGGGTTTCACCGTGTTAGCCAGGGTGGTCTTGATCTCCTGACCTCGTGATCCACCTGCCTCGGCCTCCCAAAGTGCTGGGATTACAGAGGTGAGCCACTGTGCCTGGCGAAAAATGTGACTTTTCAAGCCAAATCTTAGGTGTTAGATCTCTTTTCATCTACTAAGTGAAACATGTGTATGTGCTTAACTTGCAAAGTTGTTTGTTCCCTGTTTGACTTACAGGCGTGTTTCTCCCTTATGTCCATCCTTATAAACATCTAGGTCTTTAGAATACATTTCTCAGATGCTCAGTTAAAGGGTATCTTGTCATTTAGATTTCCCAGGCAAAGTCAGGTGAGGCTCTTTTGGGCTTTAGCAAAAATCTACTCTGGTTCTTCTAATTGATGATGTGTAGGTGGTATAGCTATTATTTCTGCCTGATAGAACTCATGAATGAACGAAGCTGATTTTTTAAAAATATAATTTAAAGCTGTTCTTAGTTGTTCTCTATCTGAAAGAATATATGAGGAAATGCAGTTCTCAGAATTTCTTACATCTTTTCCATTACCTTCTGCTCCCTTTCTATCTGCAAATCTATATGACTTTATATTGCAGAATGTAGCCTCCAATCTTCAGCCCCTTCACTTCTAGCACTTAGGTTAGTAGTTTTCATAACGAAACAAGAGTGGAGAAGAGTGTGTATGTTGGGACTAGCTTATTGATTGACTCTCTAGTTGATGGACCGTGGATCTGTACAAAGTCAATCTCAGGTTTCTTCTCAATTGAGCCTCTCTACAGTGTAACTCATGGTAATTTCCTCAAAAATATTTGAATAATTTGCATATCTATCAGTGTTGTAAATTTGAAAGGGTCACATTTTTTTATGGGCATTTTTTTTTGGAAAGCTTTTAGGCAATGGGAGTGAATCAGCCTTTGCTAACTAGTCAGTGAGTCATGTGTGTCATATCCTAGCATTTAATTCCCTTAATTTACTGATGCTTCCCTGTGGGCCTCTAAACCTAGCATTCCCTCTGACATTTAATAGATGCTCAATAAAAGGTTGATTGATGAATTGATTATTTCAATGTGCACTTGGGTAATATGGTATATACTAAATTAAATACTTTCTTACTTAACCCAGCCACAAGTTTAAATGTAATTCTGCCCCCATGGCAATTTCTCAAAAGAGAAAGGCCATTAACTCTGCTGACATGTGTAATCTCCAACTTGACTTAGTGCCCCAACCCAGCATTTCTAAAATGGGTTTAGTTGATTAAATGAAACTATGTGGGATTATTTGTCTCTCTGTCTGGTAGAATTCATGACTGAGTGGCTCCTCATATTTCACCGTTCAGGCTTCAGTGGGTTTCTGAGGAAAATTGACTTTTTTGGAGGAAAGAGGCTTAAATATTTTATTTTAAGACAGGATGCAGATGACTAAATGTACAAATTAATTGGAATAGTTCATGTTCACTGAAAATTTAAATTTATTATTCCAAATTATCTAGTATACTACAGCTTTTCGTTCATTCTCTCCTACTTACTTAACCCCTGGAGAAAATATCTATCCCAAGAATGATTCAGAAACGGTGTCAAAGTACAATTAATGCTGTGGTCTTTTCGTTTTTTTCTTATTAATTTCCAGATACTTAACATAGGGCAATTTAATTTTTTGGAATTTATTTTATCCTGTAAGTACTTTGAAAGTATATAGAAAGGTCCTCTGGCAGAAGCACACAATTTAGAGCAAATAAAGTTACTTCAGAATTAACTGTCACCATCATCATGTTGTTCATTTTAAGAAGTGAAGAGAAGAAACAATTTCTGTTCCTTGTTGGCAAGTTTTTCCTTCAGAAGTGTGAATATCAATTTTGACTATATTGTTAAGTGCTATGTGGGGGTCATTATTTATATGGCAGATACTGAGATGTGCCACTCATATTCAACTTCAAGGAAAGACTTACTGTCCAACTGCAAGGACTGTGTTAGCTAACAATCTTCAGTTGTCGGCATTTTCAGGGTTTGCTTCAGCAATTGTCTAGCCCAGAACACACTCCCTCCTCGGGCTTTCATTTAATTATTGAAGAAGGCAATGGTACAAAACCCAGCCATTTTCATTCAATACAGGATTCCTCTGATGGATGATCTTTGACCCAGACTTCCTTGTTTAGGTTGCCAGAGATTTTCTTCAGGTCTGTATTGTGATCTGACACCTTCCCCTGCCCACTCATCCTTCCTCCCATGCCCTTTCACAGAATGACCCCCTCTAAACATTTTGCACCTCTAACACTGTCCTAGAATCTGCTTGCCAGGGAACACAACCTTTGGATGATATGTTAGGAAGGACAATAAGAAGGAAAAACGAAGAGATTTGAAATGTCAAAAAGACTTGGCTTTACTTTCCCTCTCCTCTTACGTTCAAATAAACAAGGATGCCCTCTGAGCATTCGAGCGGTCCTTGCTAGTATCACTTGGACATAGCAGAAAGGAGAAGTCCTTTCTATCTAGGGTTAGAGTGAGACCAACTGCTCGCTTTCAGAGAGCTTGTGTGCAAGGGTTTAAAGAATAAGCCTGAGCTAATAATCTAATAATAATAATATGGTCCAGGTTTCCTTTGTGCTTACATCACCCTCTTCATGGTAAGAAGGTACTGATAAACCAAGACAGACATCAGGCCTTCCTGGTCCCCTGGGCTCACTCTCTCAATAATAGCAGAAAGTCACCATAGTACTTGAGTGCTGAAGAATGTCATTATCCTGTGTGTGCACAGCTTGACTTACAATGAATTCATCATCATTTAGGATACTCTCTAAAATCCTTTGAATAGATTTCATTACACAGAATGCATTTTCACTTCTCTGATTGATCAGAAATGTTTACTTCCTTTCTTTCTTTCGCTTTTTCTTATTAAGAATGCAAAAATTATCCTGGTTTTCTTTGTAAGATCTATGTTGTTTTTTCTTGGTGTAACTATTCTTTCCAAGCAATAACTATTTTCTCCTTTATATGGTTGTATTTTAATTAAAAAATTATAATGTTGCTGAGTGGCAAGAACAGAAATGATATTTCTAATAGATAAGTCTTTGAATCCTGGAGTTGATGATGATACTAATAATTAATTCATCATCTGTAATATTCAGAAGCTAACACCTCTTCTATAGGTTTTCTATGAAGGATAAAATCAGAGCCCTCATTCAACCTTTCCTTCATTTATTCAGCTATCATTCTTCAGTGACTGGAAAGGCAGACACAAAATATCATATGCAGTGGAACACACACACAGGTTATTTTGGCTAAAAAAAAGATAAGGTGATTGAACAGGCAAGATATTCTGGAAAACTTGACCCCTGAGTTCAGGTTTTAGATAGGAGAAGGTGTAGCTAAAAGGAGAAAGTCCATGGAAACAGGAAATATCAATCAGAGCAGAGGGATAATAAAAGCAAACGAAAAAAAAATTCCACAGAAAAATACATTATGGATGTTTCACGCAATGTTTCAGAAACAGTTGCCTGTTGTGAGATATACATTTTGAGGCAGTGAGTAGATGGCCTTATGCTATTTAGATGTTTATCTGTGTGTGTTAAATACTCAAAGACAAGAATGATGCCTCACACATAGTAAGTACCTAAGAAATGGTATTTCTCCGTTTTCTTTCTGAGGCTCCCAGTTTTATATGTTTATTTCTTCCTTTTTTTCTTAGTCCTTCACTATGACCCACTTAATTCCCTACCAATCACCAGAGTCTGCTCATTTGAACTGTCATCCATTAATTTGGACTCCAATCAATGAGCCAAAAGCATTTATGCAGTTTTCTTTATATTTTTCACCAAGTGATTTTCCACAGAATCCACGTGTCTTCTAAGTCATGCTGGCTGCCTCCTTTTCTTTTTGCTTTAGGCATGAATCAGGTCTTAGGAAGCAATAGTGTGGTATCACAGATATCTTTAAAAGATTTTATATTGGGAAAGTTCTGGAAAGGCTGGAAAAGGAATAGGGAACTTGTATACTTTTAAATAATGAGCAACTTGGAACAAGGATTGGAATTCTTGAAAATCAACTAACCCAGTAAATAAGAAATGAGTATATTCATAAATGACATACAAAAATAGCAGGAAATATTTTGTTTCTTTCTTAAATTATTTGTTTTATTGTTGGATTTATTAGTGTTGAATGAAAACAGAGTTGTGGAGAGAATGTTGTAAAACTTGGAAAAATTTTTTCATCAAAATGGAGTTTTAAAAAGAGATTTGAGGGAGGAGTATTGTTTTCATAAAGCCATCACTCAAGGAGTTTCAAAATAATTTCTGTGTGAAAATGGGAATTACAATTCTCATTTACAAGATATGCTTGTTTGGCAAAGATACCTTTGCAGAATAATGTCAGAGAACATTCATTCATTTTTGTTTATGCGTTCATTTATTCAATCACTCACTTTACTTTCAATCATATATAAAGCAACTATTACTAGTTGGATTTTGTGCTAGTTGTTGAGCATATAACAAAGACAGGTTATCACCTTTACCAGATATTAGCATTTTAGATGGAAAGGCAGATTATAAACAAATGATTGTGACTGAATGTGGTGTGTAGTACTTAAGCAGAGGTGGTGGTTGATTGTCTTGGAAGCACAGACATACAAGCTACAACCTGCATGGAGAATGTCAGTGTTGAAAGATGAATACAAATTATCTGGATGACTATGTCACAGGATCCTTAGGGTGTCACTCTTCCAGCTGGAAACCTCTGTGACCAGTGGGACCTTTGCCGTAGTTTTGCTTGAGCCCACTGGGCTCATCCTGCCCAATCGGCCTGGAAGGCTACACTCAATTCAAGCTACTGGCCTGCATCCCACACCCTCTGAAGACTGGAGCCAGGTGCAGAGTGGTAAGGGGTGCATGAGCAAGTGAAAGCAGGGTCCCGCTCCTGTCACAGCCAGGCATGTCAGCTGCTGTGGGGGGACAGGCAGCTACAGGCACCAGCACAGGTGCCAGCTCTGTGCAAGCCTGTGGCTGGAACAGATGCACCAAAATGCCTTCTGCTGTGAGCACCCATGTCTGGATGAGGGGAACAGAGTGGTGCCCAGAAGCTTGGAGATGCCAGAAACCACAGAGCCCCAAAGAGGGTGGCACAGCCCTGGCTCAGGGAGCCCCAGCTCTTCTCTCCTTCTTGTTGCCCACAATGTGGTGAGTTGGGGGACAGGGGTGTACATGTTTCAGCTCTGTTTGTGTTATACCTCTTTCAGTGCCACCATTCAGTGGGCCCCAAGTTCTTTTCCCACATTAGTAAGAATGAGGTACATGGACAACTGGAGGATGACCAAGGCAAAGAGGTGTTTTATTGAGCAACAGTACAGCTCCAAAGACACCCAAAGTGGGTAGCTCCTTTACAAAGGCAGGTTGTCCTGTGGAGTGTGCAGTCCTCAGCAGAGGGGAGACCCAGAGAGGGTAGTCCCTATCTGCAGGCAGGGCGCCCCATCATCTGCCTGAGTCTGGCTGAGTCTAGGGTTTTTATGAGCTTGCTGACTGATCCATGGGCAGCCATGGGTGGGCCCAAAAAAGCACCATAAGTTCTCACTCCAGGCCACTGGCTCCACTCAGAACTGACAGTTGGGCCCCCATGCTTCAGGTTATCCCTGGCTTGAACATGGGGCTTCCGCAGAGACCTGCCCCTTTCTGCCCAGGAGCCTGTCTCCCTCCTGCTGCTATCTATATGTCATCTGCAGCACCGAGGTGTTCATGCCAAAGGGCACCTGCAGGCCAGTGCTGAGCTACCTTCAGCCCCCCAAACCCAAAGTCTGGAGGTGGCCAAGGTGGTAGGGGGCTGGCATGTCAGTGCCACCCCAAGCATGGGCACACCTGGCCAGGTCACAACAGTGCCTGGGCTTGACCACAACTTTGCTCTGAAATTGGAGCTGGCACTGGGAACAGGGAGGAGCCAGGGAGTGGGCATAGCCACTTCTGAGCCTGTAGGGGGAGGGGGGTCTTCCTGGGCCCCCAATAGTGCAGGGATGCCTGGGACCATGGCCATGGCTAGGTGGCTGCAGCTGAACCCAGAAGGATGAGGCCCCTGCCCCGCCAACTCTGAAGTGGGCAGGGCTCCCACCTGTTTCTGGCTCCCACTGGCTCTGCAGAGCACTCAGCTCCAGTCACTTCTCCCTTGCTGCAGCTGGTGTCTTTGCAGTGCCCCCACCATATGGGCTGCTGCTGCTATCATCTACAGAGGAGGAGCTTAAGGAGGAATTTAAGTACAGAGCATCAAAAGTGTACTACAATAGAACCAAATGGATAAGATTTTACATTATGGAGGGAGAATAATAATTTCAAATTCTTACTTTTTCCCTCTTAATCCTTCTTTAATACTCACCTCCACTGCACACTTTATACTAGGCATTTGTGAAGAAAACTATTGATGAAGTTCTTCAATCCTTATAGTGGCCCTGTGACCTCACAATCTTACAGATGATGCAACTAGCATAAATTAAATAGTTTGTGGTGGGCTCACAATTTAAGCAGGGATTCTGACTCATAGCATGGCTGAAGGTCATGGCTTTCAGGAAAGCTAACATTACTCAATCCTTTTGCTTCATCTGAGCCTTTGCATAAATGGTGATCATCACTGACACTTAACCATGATAGGCTTTGTGCTAGGTATTTTTATTTTATTTTATTTTATTTTGATTTTTTTTTTGAGTCAGAGTCTCACTATGTTGCCCAAGCTGGAGTGCAGTGGCACGATCTTGGCTCATTGCAACCTCTGCCTCCCAGGTTCAAGTGATTCTCCTGCCTCAGCCTTCCAAGTAGCTGGGATTACAGGAGCATGCTGCCATGCCTGGCTAATTTTTGTATTTTTAGTACAGACGGGGTTTCACCATGTTGTCCAGGCTGTTCTTGAACTCTTGACTTCAGGTGATCTGCCCACCTTGGCCTCCCAAAGTGCTGGGATTACAGGCATGAACCACCATGCCTGGCTAAGTGTTAGGTATTTTAATAACCCTGATAGTAACAACAATAGCAACAACAGCAAAATAGCTACCTGCAATCAGCCATGTTTTGTGGAAGACAATGCTTTAATAAATGCTAAAACTTAGGAATTGTTATTTTTATTTGAAAGATGAAGAAGCTGAGGTTTACCTAGGTCATATAATTTTCCAACAATATAGCTTGATGGTGATAAAACAAACAAATGAATATAGAAACCAGGTCTATTTGATCCTAGAGTCCATGCATATCCAACCTCATCACAGGACTCCCTCCTGCTTAGAAATGGGCCAGTTCCATCTCCTCACCCACCTGCTGCCTATGTTCTGTGAAGAACCAGAATGTGCTGCTGATACTGGCAGTGAAAAAACTGCAATTATTCAGAGACAAGTAATAGCACAAGGCTCAGGAACAATAGCTTGGAAGTGCTTACCAAGGCCCTCAGGGGGAAGCACCCATCAGGCAGCTGCATCAAACAGCACTATCAACTCTCATTGATTTGATTGCCACCATTATTCAGGTGAAAAATCGCTTCTCTAAAGCCCTCTCCAAGATACATTCTGACTGCAGACATCCTCAGAAAACTCCCACACATCTCCTTAGCAGCCCACCTGTCACTTCCTTGCAGAGGTTAAGATGCTATTTTTTTTTCCTGAAAATATATTTTGAAGCACTGGAGTCAGGTGTGTTTGGTCTCTGCTCTTCAGCTCTAATATCTAATAATCATGATTAGGTTTTCTTTTTTTGGCATCAATTACTTCATTAGAGTTACAATGAATAGATAATAGGAAGAATTAAGTAAGGATAATTGGCATGATGAATGAGGTAAATAATTATAATGGTAACTAATATTTATTAAGCATTCACTATATGCCAGCCCTGTGCTGACTATGTGTCATTGAACTCCTAGGAAAGACCTATTACTTTCTCACTTTAAACATTGGGAAGTTCGTGTAGCATTTATGTGTTAAGGTGACCCCCATAGAACTCTCTCCTCTTGAGTGTAGGCAGATCCTGTGATTTGCTAAAGGTGAAGGAACTTTTCAGCTGTAATTAAGGTCTCAAATCATTTGACTTTAACTTAATCAAAAGGGGAATTATCCTGTTTGTGTCTTACCTAATCAAGTGAGTTCTGAAAAAGAGTGCCAGCTATTCAGCATATGAAGAAGACATGGTATACTTTCTACCAGTACTTAGCATTCTAGGTAGAAAGGCTCTAGACAAATGATTATAACTCAATTTGATGTGTAGTACTTAAGCAGAGGTAATGATTGGTCATCTTAAGATCACAGATACATGAGCTACAGCCTACATGGAGAATGTCAGTATTGAAGGATGAATACCAACTTTGTGGGTATACTACAGAGGAGCTTAAGTAATGGTACAGAATCTCAAAAGTGTACTGCAGTGCATCCAAGTGGCTCAGACTTGGGGAGAGAAGCCAGAATTATTCTCTTACTGGTCCTGAAGAAGTGAAATGCCATTAATTCTACAGCTACAAAGAAATAAATTCAGCCAACAACTTAGGAGAGCTTGGGAAAAGATTCTTCCCCAATCAAGCCTCTGATCAGAATTCAGCCTGACTAATGCTTAGTTGAAGTTTAAGACCTTGAGCAGAATAATCAGCTAAAATGTGCCCAAGCTCCTAATCTGCTCCATGGAAACTGTAAGAAAATAAATGGATGTTTTAAATCATTTTTAATTGAGGTAAAATTCACATAAAGTTAACCATTTTGAAGCATATAACTCTGTGGCATTTAGTACACTCATGTTGCACAACCATTACCACTATTTCTAAAACATTTTAACCACCCCAAAAAGAATCTCTGCACCCATTAAACAGTCACTCTTCATCCGCCTCCTGCCAGCCCCTAGAAGTGAATAATTTGTTTCTGTATCTATAGATTTACCTGTTCTGGATATTTTATATAAATAGAATCATACACTACATGACCTTGGTGTCTGACTACATTTGCTTGGCTTCCTGTTTTTGAGGCTTCCTGGCATTGTAGCATATATCAGTGCTTCATATGGAGATAAAACATTTTCTTTATTGATTCATTCATCAATGCCTCTTTGAGTTGCTTTCTCCTTTTGGCTATTGTGAATAGTGTTGCTACGAATATGTGTACATATATTTGTTTGAGTCCTTGCTTTCAATACTTTTGAGTATTTAACTAGGAGTAGAATTATTACATTATATGGAAATTCTATGTATATTTGTCAGCATTCTCTAGAGGGGCAGAACTAATAGGATATATATCATATATATAGGAGTTTATTAAGTATATATAGGAGATATATATATATACACATACATACATACATATATATATATATATATGAGTTTATTATGTATTAACTCGCAAGCTCACAGATCCCACAATAGGCTGTCTGAAAGCTGAGGAGCAACAAGAGCTAGTCTGAGTCCCAAAACTGAAGAATTTACAGTTCGATGCTCGAGGGCAGGAAGCATCCAGCAGGGGAGAAACATGTAGACTGGGAGGCTAGGCCAGTCTAGTCTTTTCACAGTTTTCTGCTTGCTTTATATCCTAGCCACGCTGGCAGCTGGTTAGATTGTTCCCACTTAGATTAAGGGTGGGTCTGCATTTCCCAGCCCATTTACTCAAATGTTAATCTCCTTTGGCAACACCCTCACAGAAACACCCAGGATCAATACTTTGCATCTTTAAATCCAATCAATGACACTCAGTATTAACCATCACACTGTTTACTTTTTTGAGGAATTTCCAAACTGTAATAAACGTGTTTTAAACCCTCACATTTGTGGCAATTTGTTATGCAGTCATAGAAAACAAATGCTCTGAGGAACAACACTATACACACACAAAAACATGTATATGTTTATTGCAACCCTATTAACAAGAGCAGAGACATTGAATCAACATAGTAGCACGTCTAGGGTGGATTGAATAAATAAAATGTGGCATATATACACCATGGAATACTAAGCAGACATATATACCATGGAATACTATGTAGCCATAAAAAAGTGTGAAATCATGTCCTTTGCAGCAACCTCGGTGCAGATGGAGGTCATTACACTAAGTGATTTAATACAGAAACAGAAAACCAAATAACACGTTTTTACTTAAAGTGAGAACTAAACATTTTGTACAAGTGGACATAAAGATGGAAAAATAGACATTAGGAATTCCAAAAGTTGGAGGGAGAGGTGCAAGCATTGAAAAACTACCTATGGGACACTACATTCACCATTTAGGTGGCAGGTTCAGTTGAAGTCCAAACCTCAGCATCACACAATATATCCATGTAACAAACCTGCACATGTACCCCTGAATCTATTTTTTTAATATATAGAATTGGTAATTGGAAGATCACAGATTTAATCTCAGATCTATCTGACATCAGGTACAGGGTGTGTAAGCACTTCCATATCAATTTATGTTTACTATAATGTTCACTGCATTTCTAATTTAAGTCAATCGTTTTCAAAGTGTCTGCACCAACAGTATCATCATCACCTAGTATCTTCCTAGAAATGCAAGTTATCAGGCCCTATTCCAGACCTACGAAATCAGAAACTCTGTAGTTGTGATTCAGCAACCTGTATGTTAATAAGCCTGTGGGTGCTTCTTATTAACATAGATGTTTGAGATCCACTGCTATTGCCAACAGTAATCAGAATTTAAGCCAAGGAAATGATGGAAATGAACTTTCCCTTATTGAGTGCATCACTTACTGAGGGAAACTGATAGATAAGCAAGCAATTCCAACACAGTGCAATCAGCACCTAGAAAGAGAGAATAAATTATGCCCCATTACAGTAACAGAAGAACTAAGCCTTCCTAGGAAGCATAGATTTCGTCACAGAGAAGGCAACATGCAAGAAGGGCCTTAAAGAAGTAGGATATCTGCAGTTTATCAAAAAGTACATCATTTAAAAGGATGCAAATTTCCTGTACAAAGTGATAGAAGCATGAATCACAATGACTTATTGGGATAGTGTAGGAGGCACATTGGAGAAGGTAAGGGAGATTATCAAAAGATGAAACTAAACTGCTGTCTTAGTCCATGAAGGCTTCTGTAACAAAAAAAAAAAACCACAAACTAGTTGGCTGATAAGCGATGGAAATTTATAACAATTCTGGAGGCTGGGAAGTCCAAGACCAAAGCACTGACAAAAACAATGTCTGATGAGGACCCACTTCCTCATAGACAGCTTTTCTTCACCAAAACCTCATATGGAAGAAGACACAGGAATCTTGGTGGGGGTATCTCTTTTGTCTCTTTTATGAGGCACTAATCCTATGCATGTGTCCTCCATCCTCATCTAATTACCTCCCAAAGGCCTCACCTAGAACGTCATCTTGGAGGTTAGGATTTCAACATATGAACTTGGCAGAAGGGACACAAATATTCAAACCTGAGTAACAGGTGAACACAAAATTTTGGTTTTTATCTGTTGCATTTAATGAATCATTAAACAATATTTAGCAGGAACAGCATCTACTTGGAATTTCATTTCAGAAGGCTGAATTTGGTGGGGGAAATACTTGTATGTGGATAGGAAGACCTTGTACAATTTTCTACTTTCTCGAATATGTGACATCACTAGGCCTCAGTGTCTTGTTCTCTAAAGCATTAGTGCACACTGATTTTTTCAAGTCCATTTAGCGTCTTTATTAAAGATCAGTTATTGATGACACTTGTGAAGTTTTCGTTTTTGACAGTGGAAATTATAATGCTATAGACATTGCTCTTATTATCCAAATTATTCAGTTCTCTCTACCTTGATGTTCTAAGAATTATGACCAGTTAATATTTACTCAGTTAATAAGCATAACAGTGTTTACTGAGTTAATAAGCATAACAGTGTTTAATGAGTGCTTAGTATCTGCTAGGAATAATTATAAGCACTTTTCTTTGCATTATTAGATAGAGTTATATAAAACAATGCTTCTCTAATTTTAATATCCATGAGAATCATTTGTGAATCTTGTTAAAATTCAGATTATGATTCAGAAGTTCTGGGGTTGAGCTTGATATTCTGTGTTTCTAACAAGCTCTTATGTAATTCTGATAATCCTGGAGTGAAGATCATAGTTAGAGTAGCAAGCATGTAAACAACCTTGTTTTGTATATAAGAAAACAGAATTAAGAGGTTAAATAAAGACAACAGTGCTGGGAAGTGGTTGAGTCAGGATCTAAACTCAGGTGCATCTGATAAATAAAGCAGCTACCAAGATGCTGGAGGATTCAGAGATTAGAGTCAGCTGAATGTGTTTTGAGACTGACATTGGCCTATCTGAAATGGTGAGAATTTACTGGGAATAAGCAGGAGATGGATTTAGATAGGTTGATGGGAACCTCTTTATGGAATTTTTTGAAAACTACTAAATAATTTTGAGCTAATATAGTCTCTAAAGTTTAGATTTGAACCAAAGTTAAGTCATGGAATGTCACGATAAACATTTAGAGCTGAGAATGAGTGTATTAGTTCATTCAGGCTGCCTTAGTAAAACACCATATACTGAGCAATTTATATCTAATGGAAATGCATTTCCCATAGTTTTGAAAGCTGGAAAGTCAAAGGTCATGGTGCCAGCAGGTTCAGTGTCTGGTTAGGACCGGTTGCATGGATGGCATCTTCTGGCAGCATCTTCACATGACCAAAAAGGCAGATGGGTTACTAAAATGCCCTTGAAACCCATTACTCCTTCAACAAATGTGTGTGCGTGTATGTGTGGTGTATGCATGATTGTTATGAACAAGCCCTTTGTAACTATAGTTCAAAAGAAACACAAATGATAGAGCCTCTTTTATAAGGGCACTGATACTATTCACAAGGGTAGAACCTTCATGACCTAATTACCTCCTCAAGGTCCCACCTCTTAGTACTATTTCATTGGGGATTAAGTTTCAACGTGAAATTTGAGGGAACATATTTACACAATAGCAAAAAGTGAACTTAGGACCATCTGAGTCTTAACTGTTATTTTATAAATAGGAAAGCTGAGGCCTATAGAGGAGCTCTAAATAAAAAATGTAAAACGTCTCAAGCTAAGATTGAACAGGAGACACCTGGGCCTTACTCATGAAGTTTGGTACGTTGTGGGGCTCAGTAAGAAATTAAATGCAAAGGCAGACTTAAAATTGTTAGTAGGATATACTGAACTAGGGTCCACTTTTAAAGAAACAGACAAAACCGCAGGTTATTTTCATATGCTTTACAGCATTCTGCTTTCTATGTGTGTGTGGGTTTGGCTCTATGCCCCACCCAAATCTCATCTCAAATTATAATCCCCATGTGTGAAGGGAGGGAAGTGATTGGATTGTGGGAGTGGTTTCCCCCATGTTGATCTCCTGATGGGGAGTGAGTTCTCACGAGATCTGATGGTTTTATAAGACTCTTCCTGGTTGCCTTCTTCTCGCACTCCTGCCACTTTGTGAAGAAGCTGTCTGCTTCTCCTTTGCCTTCTGCCATGATTGTAAGTTTCCTGAAGTCTCCCCAGCCATTCAGAATCGTGAGTCAAACCTCTTTCCTTTATAAATTACGCAGTCTTGGGTATTCCTTCACAGTAGTGTGAGAACAGACTAATACAGCATGTTTGTGTGTTTTCACCGTTTTAAAATGATTTGTTCTTAAAGTTAGTAAACTGCCTAAAAATGAGTTTGATAAAATAGCAATATATATTGACACATTTTCTGGATTAATTTTGATGTGCGTTTAATGAAGCAGCTACGTTGTCTGGGGTATACACCCAGGGTTTGTCATCTCGTCCCAGGAAAATTTAGGACATGAACACACAGGAGAGGTTTAGGAGTGGAAGTTTAATAGGAAGATGAGAAGAGAAAGAGAAGCAGCTCTCTCTATAGAGAAAGAGGGGTCTCTGAGCAGGAAAGACCGCTGGTGGTGGTTACGCTGGATTTTGTAGTACAGCTTGAGAAGGCAGTGTCTGATTTTCTAGGGCTCACAGATTTGTTCAATCAGGTATGATGTTTAGATAGCATACAGGAAATGCTGGTTGCCCCACCCTAATCTGATTATGCAAATGAACGCTCCTTGGCTGGCGCCGTCTTTTCTGGTCCTTACTGTAAACGTGGCTGGAAGAGAAGGGAAGATGGAGCTGCCATCTTGAACATGTCTAGTCCCTAGTTCCTGCAGGCATTCGCTCATGCCAGCTCCCAGCTTGCTTTTCTATGTCTGCAGCTCGACTTTACAGGCTGCTCTTTGTTAGAGAGGAAAATGATTTGGGGCTGCTTTTCATGAGAAGGAAAACCTTACCGAGGACTTCCCTACCTTCAGTATCTAGGTAATTTCTTCTTAACTCCTATATCACTAAGAAAAACATTCTGCCAGAATATGAGTGCATGTTGGGTTCGGGGAGGGGGAGTGACATTCTCCCTTTCACATGAAAATAGCCAACGTAGGTGGTGCAGACATTGGCAGATTCTATTACTATAGGGCCATTATTTCAAATTTAAGCTTTTTTCTGTCATGCTTTTTTCGTTTGTTAACACACTCAAAGGAGAAATTGGCAATCTCACTTGAGCATAGGAGAACTCCAAGGTGAGTGTTAAGTGTTCATATTGCCTTTGAGTCAGAGGGCTCCCTGCAAACACATCTGAAACCCTAATTCCAAACTGAAACAGAGATTACCTTAGATACTCTACATAATTTGAGGCAGCCAAGCTGAAAGTGATTTGGAACTTTTTCTTATTTATAGGATTTCCGACTCACTAAACCAGCAATCATTAGAGACCACTCTGGAGCCCGTAGCTGAGCTGTGGAACATCATAATAAGTAGAGTGCTACTTTCTGCTTTTCATTTTCAGAAGCACTGTTAGAGCTAATCTCTAAGTAGAAAAACACATGATTTCAATTAGTTTCTAGGGGTTCACAACATGGAAACTCATTTATTTGATACTTTAAAGTCTCAAATTGCTCTTACTCACCACAAATGTAGAAGCTAAAGAAACCAGCACCTTTATCACTATGGTTTGTGTATCTTCTGAGCTATGGTCACAAAGAACTTGTTCATAATAAATACATGTTACACACACACAATTTGTTGAAGTGGTGATGAGGTTCCAGAACATTTTAATAACCCTGACAATTTGCCTTCAGGTGCCTTGAGATACTTTTCATTGGAGAATTATTTTTGATGTAGATTACTGGATGCAAAAACTCTCCAGTAATTCAATGATATTATTGCGGGAGGTGGGTAAAGACAAAAAGGAAAAAGAAGACAATAACACACACCTGAATCACATCCTTTTTCCCTTCCCAGCACCCTACCCCATTATCTAGAAGGGAAGGAAGATTTAGTGGGAAAGTTCTCAGTATGCTAGTACCAAGCAGTGACCTTTGTGATTGCAAGTGGCTCTCACCTGTCTGCCTGCCATTATGGTACCACTAAATTCAGGAACTCAATATTCTGGTGGAATGTCTCCAAAAATAGGTGGGGTGGGATATTGAGCATTCCACAAGCTTTGCATTTTCTTCTGAGTATTTTCTTCTATGTATGGATTCTTCCATTTGTCCATTAGGTCTTTTCTACATCACTTTCTCAGTCTAGCTAACACATAATATCTGTATGTTGAATGAGCTGGCCACCTAGAATTAACTTGTAAGCATGATATCATTAATCTCCATTACTCCCTGCTGGGGAAGAGTCATGCTGATGATAATTTCTTGCCTGGCCCTTAACACCTACCTTTCCTGAGCATTCCCAATAAATACTTAAACATCCCAGACTCAAACACCTCTCTAACCATTATAGCCCTCCATTTTTTGTTTGTTTTAAATCTTAGAAGGCAAAACTCTAGCCCTGACACTTACTTGTCCGATTATTCTCTTTATTTAATATTCTCCTTTGCATTACTTTGGAAAAAAACACTTTTTCTCTGAGTCTTACTGTCTTTTATCTATAAAGGAGGGAATTGAAATGGTTGTTTTCATAAGCTTCTGCATTTCTATCATTTCTATCAAATCATGGTGCTAGGAAAGTAAGGATGAAATGTGATATGCATTACTGGTGGGTGAACATCAAACCTAAACCCAAAAAATATCTCCGAAAAGTCAGTCTGAGGCTGGCAAAATTAGACATGTCCACATTTCCATAACCAAAAACAAAATACAGAACTGCCAAGCCTATTCTCTTCTCTGTTAATTTGTAGCATTTCCTTAATACAAAGCTGAGTGAGACCCAGTTGTCTATTTGGCCTTTGATGTATAGCTACATATAAGATGTCTCTCTAGCAAGTACACAGTCACTAAATACAAAGCTCTTTGGATCATTGAGATGACACAGATAATTAATTCAGAAAGAGCCTCTTGAGAAACCTGTGCATGAAGTAGAAGAACTTCTGTGAAGTGCTTCAGAGAACTCTCGTTGTCAAAGTGAAAAGCAGTAGAATCACAGGAATTTTTCAAAACTGCAATGTGATAAGAGACTGAGTCTACATGGTATTCATTGGCCTGTGACACTGTACCATTGATAATTATCAAACGTGGCCGGGTGTGGTGGCTCATTCCTGCAATCCTTGCACTTTGGGAGGCCAAGGCAGGTGGATCACTTGAGGTCAGGAGTTTGAAACCAACCTGCCCAAAGTGGTGAAACCACATCTGTACTAAAAATCCCAAAAAACAATTAGGCGGGATTATTGGCAGGTGTCTGTAATCCCAGCTACTTTGGAGGCTGAGACAGGATAATTGCTTCAACCTGGGAGGCAGAGGTTGCAGTGAGCTGAGATTGCACCATTGCACTCCAGCCTGGGCAACAAGAGTGAAACTCCATCTCAATCAATCAATCAATATCAAACGTTTCCACCATGAACAGCCCATAGACACTAAAAGACCAAATATAGTTTGTCAACTTTACTTTCAGATCACTAGGGTTGAAGCCTGGGAGCCATCTCCACTTCTTTTCCTCTCCTCACCATTTCAACCAATCAGCTGCAAAGCCCCAAACATTTTATCACACAGATTCACGCTCTTGTGAAAGCCCCACTGCTGGGGCTTCCGTTTAGGTACCATCAAGTGTTACTTGAATTGTTGAGCAATTATTACATTTAATGTTTTTCCTTTCCTTCTGTCTTAGCCTTTTTAACCTACCATATGATGCTATAATTATGTCTCTAAAATTACATCTCTGATGTCACCCCCTGCCTTATAATTTCCCATGGATATTTATGGTTCTTGCTTGGGTCTATTAAACAGTCCTTTCTAGTTTCATCTTCTCCCATCTAACAATCTCCATATCACTGACCTTACTCTAACCAAATATTTGAGAAACACACTCTTCATTATAAATACCATACATTTCCAAATCTTTTTTTAACCTCAATATATTCTGTTGCACAACTATATAATATTCTTTAATGCTTGGTAAATCTTTACATTTAGATCTCTGGTCTGTGAAAAATATGTACTAGGTCTTCAGAAACAATTTGGTGTCCTTTCTCTGTAATGTAAGAGTAACCTGTTGATCCATCTGTTACTATTCATAATTCTGGCTACTATGATGAACCTTGAGGGGGAACCCAGCCTAATTCAACTTACAACTCCAGGGCCTGGGCTGTGCCAAGAATATTTCAAGCACTAAATAAATACTATAGAAGGAAAGGAGTAGAGTGGGAAGAAGTAGAAAAGAACATTTCCAAGAGTGAGAAGAATCCATATGGTGGACCTTAATGTAAGGCAAGAGTAATGTCCTGAGTTAGTTCTGTGTTGCCTTTGCTGGACAGTGTTCAAGAGCATTGCCAGAAGTTACATGTGGCCTATATTTACGTTCACCAGAGGATCAGTTTCTCAGAATGCTCTCTAAGCAGCTGGCAATTTTCTTGTCCAAAGTTGGTTTAAACTTCTTTCTTTCTTCTCAACCATGCACAAACATAGCCAACTCATAAGGCACAATGTGGCAGGTACTGTCAATTGCGTCAGACAAAGCCTCTGTGTGAGCAAATACAGATGCTGAGGCAGAAACCTTGGATTGGGGAGATACAGTGGAATATCACAGCTACAACCAGTATTTTGCAGAAAGCATTGGAAATAAATAATGTTTTGTAGAAATTCATGAAAGCTCAATAATCAAAAAGTATTCTTGTCCAAAAGGGAGATACGAATGTATTTAGAAACAAACCTTCTTTAGCAAACAGTAGACATCCTGACCCTAGCTAGACATCGTGTTACATGCACAAGAGGACAAATACTGAACAATATTCTTAGCTTCATTAGCTAATAGCAATCTTCAGATCCTTATACTGAATAAGTGGGGGCAAAGATCCAATTTTACTTTATCCACTACACAAAATTGCATATTTTCTGTAGAGTGAGGTGTAGTTAGTTGTTTGTATACATCAGTGGTTCTCAACTGGAGGCGATTTGGCAACAACCCTAGGCAACATTTGACAATGTCTGAAGATATTTTTGGTTGTCACAGCTGAGGTTGGGAGGAATGGTGGTATTACTATTATCTAGTGGGTAGAAGCCAGGGATACTGCTAACAATTTCATAGTGCACAGGTCCACCCTATAACAAAGGAGCATCTGGCCAAGAATAAGTTTGAGAACAGTGCTAAGTTTCCCAACAGTGCTAAGTTTGGGAAACCCTTTTATAGAATGTTGAGTCGAACAATCTCAGCAATTCCTTTATCAATTTGAATAAAAGTCAGTTGAAAGAAATAACCATAAGAACAAAGTCCAAACAAGGCAGATACCCAGACCTAGTGATATTATCTGACTAGTGGCTCTTTGATCATGGTAATCAAAGAGAGGTAAGTTCTCAACTCTTCCCTTCCTATCTCTTATACGTTTGCAATTTGATCAGTATTTCCACTCACATATGGATGGGCTGCATTTTATGTAAGCAAGCAAACAGACCAGAGCATTAGCAAAGATGGGATAATTCATGACCAAGAGGCAGAATCCCATTTGTGGTGCATCTTAGCAGGAAGGGGCAACCTACCTAAGACAAAAGAATTCTCTAAGGTGAGATTCCATTCACTGTATTCTTCGGAGTTCTAGAATCCAAGCTTGAAGGAGCACTGGATTGAGAGTCAGAGGATTTGAATTTATAATGTGGTCCTGGATTTGCTTCTCTGTGCCTAAGTTTTTATATCTTCAAAATGGGTGACCCAGAATGTTTAGACACGTCCCCACCTAAACACAGAATAATTTCTAAAGATGTAATTTCATGTGGAAACTAAAAATGTCATCCAGCTAAAAGTGGTGTTTCCCTGGTAAAAATAATTGGCTATTTCATGGGCTTTTCCTACTCAGTCAACTGCCCTGAAGGTTTGAGATATCCCTACAGATCAGAAAGGGGCAAACACCACTGGAACACACATGTGGCTATTCTCCCCCTCTCTTTCTAGTGCATTAGAACATTATTCTGAAGATTATCAAATATTAGTGTCCTAACTCTTTTAAACTATATGCAAAATGCTTTTAGAGGTGCAGAATTATACACAAAGAGTGATTCTTCAACCGTAATGACAATATTTATCACCTGGGAAATTTGGTAAAAATGCAAATCCACTGGTCAGACTCCTAGAGATTCAGATATGTGAGCTGTAGGGAGCAAATGTTGGCTAGGTCACCATCATCTACTTCCTGCTTTTACCAACAACACCTATATTTTCTTTTAAGGGGCCGCCCATACCTTCAGTCCTATAGCTTGTCTGAAATTGATCTCATACTTACTTCTCCACGGGTGCATGAATGGATACATCCCTAATTTGGAACAATGCTGGCTAATGCTGCTGGAAAATAGTTTGCTTTTTTCATGAGTGACCTCTTCCTGTCCCTTGAATGGTGTGCAGTTACCTATATGAGGTCTGCAACTCTTTCATCAATGGCTGGCACATGTGAGGAGTTCACGTAAGATAAAACCATGCACAGAGCTTCCCATGTGTATTTGAAATAGAAAATAATATATGGTATATTTTCATGTTGAGCATTTTAAAAATGTATGTATTTTGCAATGAGAGGTGTACTCACATTCCCTTAATTTATTCAAAAGTAGATCTTATACTGCTAGCATTTGATATTGGAGTAGAGGAAAAATACATATGTGCCGTGATTAAAACCCTCAAAATAGTTTATATTATGTTAGTGCTTGACACTATGCTTATGCTGAAAAAATATGTTGGTGCCTATCAAGCGTGTTTTATTTTTTAACACATTATTTTATATGTCAAAGTAGGATTTTGAACTAATGTTCATTACCAAGATTGCATCCTTGAGTGCAGTTCCACCTTATATCTCATTCTGAAGAATTTTAAAGCTTAAATAATATTCTGGATTCAGAGGTCAACCGTTCTATTTAAAATGTAAAAGCACAAAATAATCTTTTTTGCACATGATCCAATAATATTAAACTGACATAAGTACAAGTTTAAAACTTGTTTTGTTACTGTTAGGAAAATATTGCAGTAAACTAAGAGAATCTAGTTCAAACATGTTATCAAATTTGTGACAAAATGTATATTTTGACTTCAACGAATTCTGCAGAATCAACCAGATATCTCTCAGATCTAATTTTAACTATAAAACCTGAACACTGCCAGATATTCCTTAGGAATTTGTCCAAAAATGGGTTCATTAATATTTCTATTCTGTGTTAAGGATTGTGAAGATAAGTTTGAAAACTTGATGTCATTTTACCGCAGGCATACTATGAAATGCAGATATCTCTCATATCACTGAAGATGTACTATACTTTAGAAAAACAATAAATATGTATAAATGAAATGAGCACTACAATTAATGAGATTTATTATGTTGATTGTTTTATGTATGCAAGCACTACTAAGATATATATCCAGCCACTATCTATAATGACCACTGCTTACAATTATGTTTGAGACACAATTGATGCCAAGTTTTTAAGGACGAGGTTATGAACAAACTTTTTTCACATGATATGTAATTCAAGAACAGCTTTAGTGGGAAAGACATGGCCTACAAGGGTCTTGAGGGTTGAATAATCTATCTCTCATATATGTGTTTTTTTGTGTGTATGTGTGTATTTTTTTTTTTTCTTTTTGCTTGCCAAGTCTCTACAAAAATCATTGCCAGGGCTCAGTGAATTGGGGATTATTTTCATGGCCCCTAAGACTAGGTCTCACATCTTACCCTCCTTGCCAAGATTTCCCAGAGATGTTCCTGAATATTCATTCCATCAAACAATGGCTCCTAATTTCTTTTACCCATGCAAGCCTGGCAATGCAGCAAAAAGCTATTCTTCACTGTCACACACATCATATAGATGAGGCTCTGCTGGCAGTTCAAGATAAATAATATCTGCTGGAAGAGAGTCAAAGATGTAAATCCTTCCTCTGCCTTATGTACTGCAGACTTGTTTCGCAAAAGACTGTCTGGATGCTGGAGAAGCTGATCTCCTCCAAATGACTTACAAACTTCAAAATCACAGTGGTGTTGAGGAAGGGAAAGAGAGGACAGGGGTACGAGGGGAAACACAGTGGGGCAGAGGGAAGGTCACAATGACTGTCCTGCTTGGGAGGAAATGTGAAGTAGTGGGTGTGGCAGCAAACTTAGAGTCAGAAGTTACAGTTCTTTTTGATGCTTCTATCTGGATATAGAACTTTGGAGAAATCACTGAACTCTCTAGTCCTTGGCGTCCTCATTTGTAAAGTAGGAATCACGACCTATGACACTTACCTCAGCAGGGTGGGTGTTGTCAGGGTACTATGACTTTATTGGTGATACAGTTTACACTGCTGCAGCTCTGCCTCTGTGCACAATCCCTCTACAAATGACTCATGTCTTCTCCTTTCATATGACGATATAAATAGCTGGTAACTCTCGGAGAGACCAGTCTAACAGTGTAAAAAGGCAAACTCTAAGAAGAGTTGTGTTGGCAATTAGTTTTTGGAAACTAAACTAATTGGAAAATTAGTTTTATTATCTCTACCCAGGAGTTGGGAGCAGGTAGCAGCCACGAAGGTGAATGGTAAAATATGCAGACTCTGTAATCAGATAGACTTCGGTTTGACATCTAACAAGCTACTTACCTTGTTAAACTTCCTTGTGATTCATCTGCGGAATGAGAGTGATAGCGACTACCTCTTCGGGTTGTTTTGAGTATTAAATGAGATTATGTTTGGCCCCCATTCTGGCATAGAAATGCTCTCAAATGTTTGTTGTTGTTAATCTTCTGTTATTTTGTTATCATTTTCTGTTATTGCCTGGAGTATCATGCATTAGCTTTTACTGAATAAATAAGTCTGTGCAGGATTTATTCAGTCCAGCACTTATTCAGAGTCGTCCACATGAAAAGCAGCCCCATAGCATGTCAGCATCTACAATTTTGGATCCCTGTCTCCGGAACTTTTGACTGGGTGCTCATCTCTGAAAGCCCTTTTGTTTTTTCTTTTCACGGTGTTCTAATTCATATGTGCTGTGTCAAGTGAGAGTCACATGAGTATTTTATGCCTTCGTTTCAACTATTCTGGAGGATAATAACATTTTAGTTTGAAGGATCTTACTTGTATTTACCCAGATCTTATAAAACGCAGTATTACATATGCCACCTAGTCTATGTTTTAAGCGAGACTATCAACCACAAATATACCGTTAAAATGTGGTGATGTATTATGGACAAAGACATAGAAACACATGCTTAGTTATTTATAAGAGGGTTCAACAGATTGGAGAAAATTCCTTTTATACTCCATGAGTTTGGACCCTCCCTTTCTGAGGTCTATGGAGCTGAAGGCTCATAGTACTGCTTTGGAAGAAGCTGAGGAGCTCTGGCATGGCTCATATTGCTTACTTGCTGACTTCTGTCTGTTCCTGCTTTCATTCAATCTTTATTATTGCATGAAAGACCACCCCAGAAGGGCAAAATTGGTTCTCAGGGTCAAAGCATCTCAGAGATTAGAATGACTTATGACCCTCTATAGGGCCACAGTACATAAACAGGTATCTGTAGTATTACAATTTCATGGGAAGGGATTTTGATTAGGGAAAGACAATATCTAAAAAGGCTCCATAAAGATTTAATAAAAATAAGATTGAAAACCACTGCTGTAAGTCTATTGAGGTTCCCAAAATGACTCACCTGTATTCTCCTACCTAAGCATAAGGTTTGGAAACAACTGAGAGAAAGACCAATATGAACCTCTTATGAACTGAATTCTGTCCCCGTGAAATTCATATGTTAAAGCCCTCAGTGCTTTAGAATGTGACTGTATTTGGGAAAAAGAGCCTGTAAAGAGGTAATTAAGGTCAAATAAGGTTATAAGAGTAGAGACCTGATTCAGGATGGCTGGTATTTTTGTAAGAAGAGGAAGAGACACCAAGGATATACATGCACAGAGAAAAGGCCATGTGAGGACACAATGAGAAGGGTGCCATCTGTGAGCCAGGGAGTGAGGCCCCAGGAGAAAGGAAACCTGCCCTATACCTTGATCTTGAACTTTTGGCCTCCAGAATGTGAGAAAGTATGTAGTTTAAAGCACCCTGTCCATGATATTTTGTTATGGTAGTTCTAACACAGTAATATAGAACCAAAAAATCAGTTTCATATCATAAAACTCACAGTATTACACACTGCCAGAATGCGGACTTTCTAATATTGATACCCAGAAGTAGTCACACTTACCCAGTCAGTAAGAATAAGTGCTGTTAAACTGCAAACCTCCCCATGTGAAGGCCTGAGCCTATAGAGATTTTGCAGGGCACAGAAAAACCAAAGACATTCTATGTGAGCAGGGCTGAGGGTTGCTCTCAGCAGAGAGGTAGCAAAAGTGACTAGGCAATGTATGCCCCATAGTTCTCATTCTAAACCCATCCATCAAACTAAGTAGCTCCTCCACTCCTGGGAAGCATTGAATGAGGAAGAGAAAGAGGTCAGAAATGTGAAATTACTGGAGCTCCTTCCTGATGGAGGAAACATCTGGAGAGGGACCACTTTTACCACCAATCTTGTGCAGATCACAGAGATAGTTTGTTAGAATTCTCTAAATCTATCTAAAATGATTAAGCACACGCACTGGAATACCAAGAGGAATTGGCCCTTTTGCTATTTTCTTTTTGATTCATAATAACCAGCCAAATAGCAGACTAGTTCATAAACTAGAAATCAGCTAATTTAAAAATTTAAACCTAAGAATGAGTGAGTTAAAAAATAATAGCTAAGATATATTGCTCATGTGCTATAAGTCAGATACTATTTTAACTACTATGCATATGCATTCTCTACTGTAATTCACACGATGACAAGTATTATTCTTCCTATTTTTGACATGAGGAAACAGACTCAGATTGATTAACTTTCTCATGCTTATTCAACTCGTAAATAAGGAAGCCTGAATGAAAAAGCCTAGCAGCAGAGAAAGAAAGTGAGATGTTCTGTCTCCCATATTTTTGAGTGGCGGTAGTTTGACTTATGCCTGGATGCATTTCTCCAGTGTCTGTGGTTGGAATATAATAGTTCTCATCAAAGTAAACCAGGATACCAGAAGCTAGAGAAGAAAGAAGAGTAAAATAATAATTTAAAAAATTGGGGGGAAATCTATAAAATGACCACATTGAAGAGATTAGAGGTAAATATCAACATAGGAATGTAGAGACAACAGAGGAATATTGAGCTCAGAAGGTAAGAGAAATTTTTGTATGATGGCAAGAGTGGATAGCTCATCAGTGGTGATTTCTTAGATTTGGGGTTAATGGTCATACTTTATTGACTTTTAAGGGTGAAAGGTGAAGGAGTCTGAGCAGATTCAGAGGTTCAATAAAAGTGGAAGGACCCAGTAGAAACCTAAAATCACAGCAAAAGCAATAGTGTAGGAAATTCTACTGGGAATCATAGTACTGCTCCAACATATGAGAGTCTTCAACTTACCCAGGGTAGCTTCATAACACCTGACAATGTGACCTGCAAAAATGAATATGCCAATTTTCATAGTAACTTATGTTTGCAAGTTACTTTGTTTTTATCTTCAAAACCATCCTATGAATTGCAAGAATAATTATTATTAATCTAATTTTACAAGAGAAGAAACTGAGAAATGACTCATGTTACATAGCAAATGAGTGAAGCCAGGTCTCTGACTTTATTTATTTATTTATTTATTTATTTATTTATTTATTTATTTGAGACAGGGTCTCACACTGTCATCCAGGCTGGAGTGCAGTACTGAGATCTCAGCTCACTGCAACCTCTGTCTCCTGGGTTCAGGCGATTCTTGTGCCTCAACCTCCCGGGTAGCTGGGACTACAGGATTGTGCATACCACCACACCTGGCTAACTTTTTGTATTTTTAGTAGAGTTGGGGTTTCATCATGTTGGCCATGCTGGTCTTGAACTCCTTACCTCAAGTGTTCCACTCACCTTGGCCTCCCAAAGTGCTGGGATTACAGGCATGAGCCACTGTGCCCAGCCTGACCTGAGAATTTTTTTACAAAATAATCGAGATGGTCTTATGTGTTAAGAACTTGCCAACCATTGCTGTAATTCATTTCCTTATAGCATACTGGGGTCTAAGCTCTTCTATATGTTATATACTTAAGTGATTAGGACAATACCACATTTTGTAAAGAAGCAAATTTTGCGAGGTCTCTGCTTTTTACCTGACCCGTTTTTTCTCTCCAAGAAAACATGTTACTAACTTCTGGGATGTTAGTTGAAGGAGAAAAAGATAATGGACTTATATTTCTCTTTCCTAAAAGAAGAACAGCATATGTGTAAGGAGTGAATGGTAGCATAGAAGGCTACAACAATGACTTTGAAGCTGGATCATGCCATTTTGAATTGATAATCCCAAAAAAACAATTAGACCAGCAGCTGCAAGCATTTCAAGGAAGAGTGTCACATATTCTGTGACCCAAGATTCCACTCTCTCATAGGATATACAAGCGGAACAAGCACCTGGTCGTGATGCAGTGATATTTTTGCAGACACCTGGGCCATGCTTCAGCTATAATGCACCATTTCCAGATGTTTGAAGGACACCATTGGCAGCATCCGTGGAGAGTCCATTTCAGAACATAGCTGGAACTTTCTTGATTCTACTGTTCCTGCACTTTCTTTAATGGGGAAGCAAGAATGCCACCCACACCATAGGAGACTGTTGTAATGTCAATATGTTGCTTTTGAACTTTGAACCTTCACAAATGCTCTCCATTATGTCTTTGCAATGGTGCTTATGTCTCAGAGCTGCATAGGGACCAAGAACAAAAAGGCAGAGACTACTTCTTAAAAAAAGTATTCCCATAACCTTAATCTAGCTGATTTTTCTTACTACCCCCAATAGCAGGAGTTAGGGGGGAGGTGACGGTGGATGGGGAGGAAGGGAGATAAAATGAAAGCCTATGTAAAAATGCTAATTATCATTAAGGTTCACAGAGGTACAATGACTAAATATGGGGACTTTATTAGGAATCCTGAGGAAGAGAATATCTAGGAAACATCTCTGTGGCTGGCTTTTTTTTTTTTTTTTTTTGAGACGGAGTCTTGCTCTGTTGCCAGGCTAGAGTGCAACCTCCGCCTCCCAGGTTCAAGCAATTCCCCTGCCTCAGCCTCCTGAGTAGCTGGGACTACAGGCGTGCACCACCACACCCGGCTACTTCTTTGTATTTTAGTAGAGATGGGGTTTCACCATGTTGGCCAGGATGGTCTAGATCTTCTGACCTTGTTATCTGTCTGCCTCTGTCTCCCAAAGTGCTGGGATTACAGACATGAGCCCCTGTGATCGGCTGTGAGTGGCTTTTTATCATCAATTACATATAGATTGGCATGCTGTATTGACTGTTGGCCTGGATTTCCATCTATAGGAACTCTCTGCAACCAGAGAGTCCTGCCCTCCCCTTCCCTTGGCCTGTTCCTTAGCTATCATCTTCCACAATTATTACTAATAAATCTCTAGACTTTTCTGGATTCTTTACCTTCATCAGAGATTTAATTTGTTATTGTAGTTACTTTGTTGCCACTTCTTTTCTGCCCCAACGGTATTTTGCTACTACTTACCTACTATTTTGGGTTATATAATCTCTTTCACCATTTTAGGAAGTTCACAGATATTTTCTATAAATATAATTGAATGCATATATTTTCCATCTATAATATCTGATAAGATTCAAGTTCCACCTCCCCAAAATACAATGTTTTCCAGAACTTGTTAAATAAGTAGCAGAGAACTAAAATATTATTTATAAAAAGACATTGAAATTTCTTCCCCACAAACCCTCTTTCTCTCATCAGTCAACCCAGGAAAAGAGACGATCTATATTTTCCTGACTAATATAAAATTCTTAGACTTTCCCAATAAAGACTTTTTTCAAACAATTTGAGGAGGGAACAGATTCATTTTCAATACACTTCTGCTGCCATTCTGTTTTCTCATTTATATGAGTAACTTAGTCTTTTATTTTCCTTCCTCCTCTTCAGTTAAATTTCCTTAGGATGTAATAACCTTTTCTCTCCTCACTACCCCACCAATCCATACCAAATACTCTCTGCACAGGGCTGTTCATTTTCAGTGTCCCTCTGAAAGTTTAAATGTCGCATTTGCATTTCACTCAATGTTTAAAATACAAGGAGCTGGAAATGAAGTAGAACCATAGGAAAAAGGCCTTTCGGTGAATGGAAAATGTAATAAATCCAGTGTTCTGACCCCAATTACGGGTGTTCAGCCTCACCAGGCCCCTTTCATTTGTCCTGCTCACCAGCAAGTGCTGGAAAGATCCCCACACCAGACCTCACACTCTGGCCCCTCTGTTCCCGTCGGAGTTTCTGAATGGAGTGATCAGTGTTGAGACATTTGCTTTCAGTTTGTCTTTGTCTTCCCTCAGATGAGGCCTTGTAGAAAAACAAAACCTAAATCTTTCAGTGACTATACTGGACTTTAAAACTAAGGATAATAAAGACTTCAGTGTGTTTTGATAGACTGAGAACCATGTCTACCAGTTTTCAAAAGCATATGTGTTGCCGATGAATAATGTAGCAGTTTTTCTTCCTTCTTGATGAAATTAGCTAGATTATTTGTCATTGAAAATAACAGGCAGTGAGAATAAAGCAAATTGCTCTATGGAAGAGTTTTTACAAATAATGTCTTTGGAGACAGATACACCTAGGTACAAATATTGTCTCTATCACTTGGGGAGAGGATAACTTTGGGACATAGCTTTTTTGGGCCTCATTTTTTTTGTCTGTAAAATGGGAACAGTAACGTCTTCCTCTAACTTTGTTGAAATAATTAAGTGATAGAATATATGTAAATTTTCCTTAAACTTAGTTGAGTAATTACTATACATTCAATCTATTGTTATTACTGTTATTGTAGAAAATATTATTTACTAATATCATTCTGCTAATGCCTTTTTCTCTCCATTGACCTTCTGCCTCTATTGTGAGAGACATTTAAATGGATATCCTATTCCTTGGAAATGCCAACTTCGCTAGAACATATGTACTCTTATGTGCACTCTTAAATTCAACAAAACTTCAGGGAGTATAGTTAATTCATTATTCTGGAAGTATTAATTGGAAGCCTATTATTCTATGCCTCATATTTTTCTACATAATGAGCATTCAGTAATGAACAAGGTATATGAATTTTCTAGCACTTATATTTTAGTGGAAGAAGACAAGGAATAATAATTAACCAAATGATCAGAAGAAGTAATTTTCTACAGTAGAATGTGTTATAAAACAAAGTAAAACAAGCATGCAACTGGGGTTGGGGGGGTGCAGAATCATTTGGAATTTTTAGTCATGGACAAGAACAGCCCCATGCTAGAGATGATTTTAAGTTTATTTCTGAATTTCAGGTAGGATCTAGTCATAAGAAGCATTGGTTTGGGAGCAAAGGTCATTCCAGACAGAGGGAATAGGCAGAGGAAGCTCCTGAGATGACTTTGGACAGAAGGCCAAAGAATCTGAGGCTACTGACTCAGAAAGGGGTCTTTAGAGGTGAAGAGGAGTAGCAGACAGAGCAATATTGTGTCAGCCTTGATAGACCACAAGAAGGGATTTGTATTCTGTAATACCTGGAAAAGGTGGAGGGGGTGCCAACGTGGGATGAGTAAGTTGACTCTTGCTGCCGTCCACTTGTGAGGGGATAATGCCTTGGACCAAGTAGTATCCGGGAACATAGATGGGGAATAATTTCATAACATATTTTGGGGCAAGAACTAAGAGGCTTTGTTGCATTGATGTGAGGTATGAGTGAAAGGGAAAATGAATTGACCCTAAATTATTTCTAATCATAGAACTAAGATGAGAAATTTTTAGAAAAACAATAAATCTCAAGAACCATAAAGTTATATCTGGGTATGAAATCAGAAGTCTGGGACTTGAATACCAACTATTTAACTTACTATGTGGCCATAGCCAAACAATATAATGTCTCAACTTTCATCTTCTACAGAATGGGGATAGGAAAACTGCATTTACCCAAAGGAGGTTTTTTGAGCAAAATAAAGTTGTTGTAATTTTATGAAATTATTTTTGCTGAGTGTTTAATACGGACAATACACTATGCTGAGCACTTTTACTACTTAATTCTTAAAAGAGCAATATAAGGTAAAAAAATATTACTAGTCCTTCTTTACAGATGCTAAAACGTAGGCATAGAGAATGAAATTATATATTTGGTCAAATAGTTCGTTGTAGATTTAGTTCCCATGCATTTTTTGAATCTAGAGTCTATGACATCACCCATAATCTACAACACTTCTTTAGTCCTATAAAGGTTGCAGAAGTGTATAGATAAAAATCATCTTTATTATTGTTAATAGGAATAATAGGAAAAAAGTAAATAGAAAAAATTTTCAAAAATCATAAGAGAAAGGATATATGAGTACAAGTTCAAAATACAACTTTGGCTAAAAATGGTTACTATGTAATGGGAAAGTGACCTGGAATGAAATTACGTGATACATTATCTTAATCCTTTCAATAAGAAAGAAAAGATATAGTGTGATATCAGTGACAGTATCTGATATTACAGCACCTAGTAATCTCTTATAGCACCTAGTAATAAGTCCTTAAATGGGTGTTTAATAAACTTATAGAATACCTAAATAGATCTTTTGGCCGATAGGTTTTTCCATAGTATTAATTTCTGAAGGACGAAGTTTTTTCTTTTTTGCCTTCCCTCACAGTGTTTGAAATAGTAGAGATTCATTGAATTTATTTATCAAATACGCTCTTGATGCTAGACACTAATGAGAAGGAACACAAATGCAGATGGCTCAAAAGTGCAAATGAGTCAATGACTCTTTTTGTCATTATCTTGAGGCAAAGCAATAATCAAGTGGTTGGAAACTAGAGTCAGAATCTTAGCTGATAAAGAGTTTACTCTCTTGTTTTCGTTGTTGGTTTAATTTCCTAATTGGTTAAACTTTTGTTTAAAAACCTGGGATCCCAGAGCACATGGAAGCTTAAAGACTTCACAATTTATATAACGGATTTTACCTATAGCCATGTTTTGTGTTCGTCATATTGCTGAGTTTTGATATGGTATATACCCAAGAGATACCAAGATATTTCACTGGAGAGTTGGGAAATAAAGTCCAGCCACTCTCCTTTTTGCCTCCCTTCCCCCTGATTAGGTCACATTTGCCTGGTATATGACCTTGTTATATATTTTATCTGCGTTAGTACTTTTCACTATGTGTACCCTTCTTATTTACTTAGCTATTCAACCCTAACACCTGTCTCCATCCTGTACTTCATATATTCTAGGAGTCCGGGAAGTACAGTATGCTTAACTACAAATTAGCCTTGTCCAGAATAGAGTCTGACATAACATGTGCTTGTTAAAGGAGAGATGCCCATGGCACTGGGCCTTTACTCCCATTTTCCTGCCAGAGAAGAATCTAATTCTTAAACAACAAAAATAACAGGGTGTAAGTTGCTATATTAGAGGAGATATCAGCTATCTACTGCTCTACAGCAAATTACCCCCAAACCTAGTGCTTTAGGATAACAACAATCATGGTAGCATCTTTCACATTTTCTGCAGGTCAGGAATTTGAGAAAGTTCAGGCTGGTGATTCCAGTTGTGGGCTACAGTGAGATAGGGGCTGAAGGTAGAACAGCAAGGGACTGGGGCAGGTGGGGGCTGGCTATTCCCCCTCTTCGTGTTGTCTTGCATATTCTCCGTGTGATATCTCAGCATTAACTAGTTCGGGCTTCTTCACAGTATCATGGCTTCAGTGCAGTCAGACTTACTCCATGGTGGCTCAGTTCCCCAGTCCAAGTCTTCTAGAAAATCAGTCAGAAGCTATAGCACCTTTATAACCTATACTTGCAAGTCATGTCATATTGCTGTGGCCCTAGTCAGCTAGTAGACTATTTACTAAGGTCAGTCAGAATCAAAGAGAAGCCTTATGACCCTCAACTTTTAATGGGAGGAGTGTCAAAGAGTTTATGAATATGTTTGAAAGTTATCACCATTGGTTATATAAAGTATCAATTTCTCCTGTGCTTTTCTGAAAATTTTTTTTTTTTTTTTGAGACGGAGTCTTGCTCTGTCGCCCAGGCTGGAGTGCAGTGGCACTATCTTGGCTCACTGCAACCTCCACCTCCCTGGTTCAAGCAATTCCCCTGCCTCAGCCTCACCAGTAGCTGGGATTACGGGCACACACCACCATGCCTGACTAAAATTTTTTTTTTTTTTGTATTTTTAGTAGAGATGGGGTTTCATCATATTGGCCAGACTGGTCTCAAACTCCTGACCTCAGCCAATCTGCCCTCATCGGCCTCCCAAAATGCTGAGATTACAGGCATGAGCCACCGTGCCCAGCCTCTGAAATTCTTATGACTACCTTTCTTTTATTTTCCCATTTAACTCTTTATCCTATTTCAGGAGACAAAAATATGTATGCTGATAGGGCAAACGTCATTCGTCAAACAAAAATTATCTACTTGTGTAGTAGATACACAGCCAATTTTTCTATGGGACTCTTCATGAAGAGTAGATAAAATTTGGAAATGTGTTTGATGACTTACTTCCTTTCTACTTCCTTCTCCCACAAACCCTTAGGCTGCAGCTCTGTTAAGCTGGGTTATTTCAGAGGAAAATGCAAATGAGGAGAGTTGTATGAGCTGATACTGGTAAAAGGGGAAAGCCTCTGTGGGGATCCTATGGTGAGTGGGAGAAGACAGATGTGTTAGCAGCTGTTCAGCTAGATAATGAGTCAGCCCCCAGTGCACACGGGTAATTGACAAGGCAGCTAATCCATTCACAGACAATCAAGAATTGACCATATGCCACAGCTGGACTATGTGTGGAGGCAGCTCATAAGGAAAGAGGAAGAACAGGAATTTGACTATTATCTTAAAAAAATACTCATCATACAGATAATATGGTCCATTAGCATAAGTAACATTTGTGTTTTCCAAAGCATTATCACAAGCTCCTTTTTAATCTGCTTTCTCGTATGACAGGCAAGATACTTTTCTTTCCATTTTTTTTTCCAGATGGAAATGCTTACAAAGAAAGAGAAGGAAGAAAAGACTAACATTTACTACTACACATTAAGTGTTTAGACACAAGATGTGCCCAGAACTATAGAAATAATTGTCATTTCACTTATCAATACAGTTCTTATGCAGTGTGATATTAATTACCTACTGCAAATCTAATAAAACATACCTTTCAGTTGCAAGTATGTTTTTTATTATTCAGTGCATCTGCAAATCACAAAAATATGTTAAACTCACAGAATCACTGTCCTCACTCTTCCTCAGGAATGAGTTTCGTTTTGTGATTATCTCATGATGTATTTGCATATTAAAGTTACAATTTCCTCAATATCATCAAGCATACTTGTGAAAATTCCGATTCCCAGAATCCTTAGAGATTCTAATTTAATTAATTTTGAGAAGGACCAGAGATCTTCAAATTTAAACAGACACTCTGTCTCTGGGACTCTGAGAAACATTTTTCTATTGCAGTGGTTCTCAACCTGGGGTAATTTTGCCCGCCTCCCCCACCCCCCAACCCCGAACCCCCCAACCCCGAACCCCCCCACCCTCCAACCCTGAACCCCCTACCCCCCACCCCCCTGCCCCCCAACACCTCACCCCTCCCACCCCCCACTCCACCCCAGCCCCATCCCCCATCCACCCCCCACACACCCCCCCCCACCCCTCTCACTCCACCCCACGCACCCCACCCCCTGCGCCCCCCCGCCCCCTGCTGCTGACATTTGACAATCTCTGGATATCTTTTTGTTTGTCACAACTTAGGGTTAGATGCAACTTGTATCTAGTGGGTAGAGGACAGCCGTGCTGGTAAACATCCCACCATGTATAGGAGAGCCTCCCAAAGTGGCCCCCATCTCACCTGGAGTGTGAATAGTGCTAGGGTTGAGTATATGTGTGTTTTACAGGGACTAAAAAATTAGTCACGTAGAAATGGTGGTTTAATTACTACTCCATGAAATATAGACATAAATACCACATTTATATCATATATCATATATTAATATTGTTTTTAAAATATTAATATATATCAAGAAAAACATTTACTTATGTGCAAATAACATCTCTTTTTATATTAAATAATATAAACTTACTTAACTTTCTTTCCTGAAAAATATATTAAAAATTTTAGCTGCATCTCGAAGTGCTTTATTTTGGTGAATTTCAGCTACAGGACAGGAAACTAAAGATGTTCCTTATATTATAAATGATTTTGAATTTCCTGAGTAAGATAGCATAACCATTCCCAAAGTCAGTCCCTCAATCCATAGATACATATTGGGTTAATTAGGTAAATTTAGAAGTTGTGAAATATGTCTTTAAAATATTTTTTAAAATCATATATTTGGAAAAGTTTAGTCTAATGTGTACCCATATGTATGTGACTGATAATTGCCTTTTAAACTGTACTACTTGGGGCTGTCATCTCCTATACGTAAAATATTCTGAAATTTGCCCATTTATTTCCATTTGTAGTAGAAAGGTAGAGACTAGAAAAGGGAGAAAGAATGGGACATCCTATGAGTCTAATTAAACATTTCTTATTTAGAAGAGGAAGATTAAAAAGAGATAATTTGTTTTTCAACTATTACCTATACTTGCTGATATGGTTTGGCTGTGTCCCCACCCAAATCTCACCTTGAATTGTGGCTCCCGTAATCCCCATGTATTGCGGAAGGGACCTTGTGGGAGGTAATTAAATCATGGGCAGATTTTTCCGGTGCTTTTCTGGCGATTGTGAATGTGTCACAAGATCTGATGGTTTTATAAAGGACAGCTGCCCTTCACAGACTGTCTTGCCTGCCACCATGTAAGACCTGCCTTAGTTCCTCCTTCACCTTCTGCCAAGATTGTGGATGTCTCCCCAGCCATGTGGAACTGTGAGCCCATTAAACCTTTTTTTCTTTATAAATTACCCAGTCTTGAGTATTTCTTCATAGTAGTATGAGAATAGAATGATATACTTGCCATCCATTATTTTCTCTGCTATCCAGGACACCTACATTCCATACATCAACTAGATACCCCCATCAGATAACTCTCAATAAACAGTGGCATTTTCTCCTCTCTTATCCTTTTGTCCAGGCACCAGATTGGTAGAAACAGACTTTATTCCGACAAATTATGGCTATTCTAGTTATACTAGCATTTGAGTCCTGTGAGGTTTGTACAAATGGACAACTCTTGGGTCACCTCTGTAGTTTATTTCAATAATCTGATCATTCAACAGTTCTTTATTGAGTGAGCAGTGAGCATAGGCTTTCTTCTGGATGCCATCAATGAGTGAATAGGAGGGCAAAGTTCTGATCTTCCTTGGGCTTCATGAGCAGGGAAGGCAGCAAACAAACAAACCTGTATATATATTATGAAGGAAAATGTGGCAGGATAATGAGATATAGTTATGCAGAGAGGTGGCTTTTTCATGTAGGATAGACAAAGAAGGCCAAACTGAAAAAATTGTTTTTATTTTTCTGTAGAAACCTATTTTGTCATAATTCTTGATTATTCTACTCCTTTACACTTCCAGTGTGACTCTATTTCCTTATTCCAAAAGCTCCTTAATGTGTCTAATTGGACAAATACAGTAGAAATTCCAGAGAAGACCTTTAGAACTGCCATAAGAAATTCCAGAGAAGGGCTGGTGTGGTGGCTCATGCCTGTAATCCCAGCAATTTGGGAGGCCAAGGCAGGCAGATCACCTGAGGTCAAGACTTTGACACCAGCCTGGCCAACGTGGTGAAACCTCATCTCTACTAAAAATACAAAAATTAGCTGAGCACGGTGTCGGGCACTTGTAGTCCCAGCTACTCAGGAGGCTGTGGTAGGAGAATTGCTTGAACCCAGGAGGCAAAGGTGTCAGTGAACTGAGATCACACCCCACTGCATCCAGCCTGGGCAACAGAGTGAGACTATATATACATTCAAGAGAAGGGTAGACAATTCAGGGCAGTTGAGACCCTAATGCTGCCTTCTAATAAGAATGCATTTGCATCTGTAAACTCATCTTGAAGAGATCAGGCTCTAATTATTCTCTCTGCACAAGCAAATAAGTTCGATTTTCTTGAATTAGTATTCAAATCCTCATGACGTAGTGAGATAAAAATTTAGAGTTTTAAGAAAATAAGCTGATTTGAAATCTTCATCACTGTAAATTTTGGCAAGTCTTCCTGAATTCTATATGATTTATTTATAAAAAGAAGATAAAGCCCTAGCGCCAGCCCCAAACATCATTTCACACAGTTGAGTTACATTTTATAAAACTTGCTGTTATTGCTTCCTGTGATGTTCTATACCCATGAATGCTCTTCCACCCTTCTGCTTATAGTTCTGAGTCTTATTTTCTATAAATATTATTTATAAGTTATTGATTCTTAACATTTTGTCTGCAGTATGGATCCCTCTCGTCAGCTGTTGACCCACGTATGAGTAGATGTGTGTGGGTTTGTAAATGTAAAACTGTCCACTTGGCATCTGCTCTTGAATCTCTTACAGGGATGCCAAGCTTAATGTGTTCAAAACAGAACACTTCATCTTTACCACAAATTTGATTTCCTTACCGTTGTCATTTTTAGTAAAGTGTTCACAGATTCTCCAAGTGCTTCTATGCACTTTAAATCCTCAGTTCGTCTTTAAACCCCTCAAACCTAAACTGTCATGAGGACTATTGCAGGAAACATTCATCCAATAGACTCCTTGCCATTCTTGCTCCTTTTAATCCAATATTGTACACAGAAGATAGAATTATCATAAAATACAAACCAGTGTCAATTAATGCTTTGCCATTTGTCTTAGAACCAAATACAGAACCTTTCACATGACATTGGTAACCTGTCTTATGTGGTTGGCAGGATCTACATTCTCATTTCCTGCAACTCTTTTGTTGTTCATCATTCTTCAAATGGGCTACCTCTCAGGCATTTCACACGTGCTGTTTTCTCTATCTGAAATGCTTTTCTCCTTTCTGCTGGTTGTGACTCAGCTAATTCTTTTTTTAGATTAAATGCTTCTTTCTCAGGGAGATTTTTCCTTCTATCGCCATGCACCTCTAGTTTGAGTTGAGTTCCGTAGTAATAACTTTCTTTTACATAGCTTACCACAGCTATGTATATTTTTTTATATATGATATTCAACGTAATGTCTATTTATCCCATGAGAACATACAATTGCTAAAGGGAGAGACTATCTGTTTTGTTCACTGCTCCATTGCACACTAAGCACGCTGGCTCGCCTATTATATGGTTCAATAAATGCCTTTGATTGAAGGAACACATAATAAGTCCTTGCTAAATCTAGCCATCCTCATTATTATTTTGAGTAACCATGATATCTCTTATACTAAAAGAACTGTTCATTTAAAATAGGATATTTTAATGCAGTTTTGCCTTATTGCAATGATTTCAAATCATCCTAAATCTTCTTGTAAATAAGTGATCATATAATTGCTTATTTATTTCATCATGCTTGTTTTGAGACCCACCAAGTCTCCATCATTTTGTGAGATCCAAAAGATTCAAACCTAGGAGAACTTTGCTTTTGCCCAGGCTTGAAGTATGTTAAGTCTGTGGAGTTAACATGTATCAATCAAAGATTTCCTCTAAAATAGACAGTCATCATAAAAAGAAAGAAGAGGTGTTTGCAAAAAAAGATATTTCTAGGAGAACAAAAGGCACTTTTTCAGTGCAATATTTTAACAATCCAAGGGCAAATCTGAGGGTTGTGGAAAATTTCTGTAGCCAAGAGAGCAAAGAAAAGGTCACTAAGTTATTTTAATTAAAGCAATTCATTTGAGGACATAGGGACAAATTCTGTAGAAAGTAAAGCCCCCGGATTTCAACTCTGCTGTCAGTGGTAGACTCCACCTCTAAGTGAGAAGGGGCAATTCATGGTGTAAGCTAAGAGCAAATAACTTTAATTAAGCCTGGCTCAGGGGACCAAGCTTGGGAGACCTTTTTAATAAAAGAGACCACATGAATGAGGAAAATTTTATTCACAGCCTCACGAGGCTATTTTCCCCCTCCTTTTGAACTGCTTTTGACAGTTTCTTCAACATATTTGAGGACAAAAATAGATGAAAGAAAAGCAATTCTGACTTATGGCATTAAATTTATGAAATAAAAATTGGTGATGTATTATAGACACTTCACTGACAATATTCACGATTCAGAATAAGGTGATGTAAAAATTATTCAGTCTATAATATTCCCCTATGCCAGAATCATCGTTCATCCTTTTTTTTCATTGTAACAAATCAACTTTAACAAGTAGTTATGGCTTATTTATTGTGTTCCAGGCACTTTTCTAGATTCTGGAGTTGAAACAGAGTAGAGAACAGAATTTCAAAATTATGGAATATATGTCATGTTGTGTAGAAAGACATACATTTTTTAAAAAGAATAAGTTTATATTAGAATATATAGTATATCATGTGGTATAAGGTAAAATGCAAAGTGAGTAAAATTATTAAAATTGCAGATAAAGTTAAACATGCTGGGATGGGTCAATGTTTGAAAGAAAACCTCCAATAAATCACTTCTACAAACCTGCACCTCTGGACTTGTGGTTGTCAGAAATTCCTAAATTCTGGGTGTACCTTTCTTATATTGAGCTAATTTACTCTTGGAGTGATGTTTTAATCTCTCTCTCTCTCTGTGCTCACATTTTTACATATTTCTAAGATATATTTCTAAGATATTCACATATTTCTAAGATATTCATCTGGGGCTAGAGACACAATCCACTGTGTCAGGGCCATGGTAAGACAAATGTTGTCCAATGTTCAGTGTTTGTTTCTTTTGAGATGAAGTCTTGCTCTGTCACCCAGGCTGGAGTTCAATGGCATGATCTCAACTCACTGCATGCAACCTCCACCTCCTGGGTTCAAGCGATTCTCCCACCTCAGACTCCTGAGTAGCTGGGATTACAGGCATGCACCACCACGCCTGGCTAATTTTTGTATTTTTAGTGGAGATGGGGTTTCCCCATGTTGGCCAGGCTGGCCTTGAACTCCTGACCTCAAGTGATCTGCCCACCTCGGCCTCTCAAAGTGCTGGGATTACAGGCATGAGCTACTGTGCCCAGCCCTCAGTGTTTGTTTCTATGAAACATTATTCTCAATAACTAAGCTGATCAGCAACAGAATCAACAAGAAGTCATACTTAATGTATCTGGCCATTCAATGTAAATATTAAGATACAATGTGAGCTATGTAATTAACATATAGAGAGACACACCTATGTGCAATATTATATTTCTATTACACAAGATAGCTATTGAGTCTAATTTTTAAAATATGGCCAGTAATGAGAAAAATGTTAGGAATCACATCCCTAACTTCATGACTAGAATACAAAAAGGTGTCAGAAGCATAAAGTTAGAGCTAAATATTTTTCCATGATTATTCATCAATCAATATGAAGAAGGGATAAATCTGAGGCCTTCAAAATGTTTTATTTGTTTATATTTATTTTTAAAAAGCAAATCCCATGTTGCTAAGATAAGAGGAAATATCTGGTTAAATTGTATGCTGTGGTACATCTTTTTAATTGAGAAAGCACAATTGATATGATTTCTTGTTAATTATCACTTTTGTCAACAATTAAGCATAAATTATAATTTTCATGTGTCAACATTAAACCCATAAAATCTTGTTAACAGCTGGCATAGTTGTCTCTTAAAATGTTAGCCTGCTGGATAAATATGTATTTAAGAAGACAGAATGTGTGGCCTTCACGGAGCCATGCTTCTAAATGTTAGAGCAGTTCTAACATACTTTCAATTAAATAAAAATTAAAGCTCAGAAAATGTCACAAAAGGGTAACCTAATATTTGATCATTAATGTGCTTATGCAAAGGGATATTTGCAATTGTGCATCCAGCAGTGATCAACTCCTCTAAGTTCCATAAAACTAAGGTTTAAGATAATATTTGGATAAACTTTATGTCAGTTTCTAGGTAGTTTGTGGCCTGTATACAACCGCTGATTTTGATTCCAATACAGTGCTTAGAAGAATTTGTAATGAGATTTCTTTTTCTTTCCTTTTTTTTTTCTAAAGTTTAGCAACCAACATATCTTATGATTAGCATTAGTTAAGTTCTTGGTCAAGATTATGAAAGATCACCTTATCCAAGATCATCTTGTCCACATTATAAAAGACATTCAGTGGTGAATTTGTTAATCTCTTGCAAATGGATATACCAGAAGCACCTGTGTGAAATATAGAGCTAATGGATCACCATTAGATCCTAATTGTTTATGGCTCTCTCTTCTACTTAAAGTATGACAGATCAGTCCCCTCCTCTTTCTCTGATGATTTAAATGCATTTGGTGTTGACTCACGTGAACAATGTTGAAAAAGGGGTCACTGTCCTCATTCTACGTTATAAACCACCATGTCTTTGTAGACAGTTATTCAGCTACCTAGCAACACTCATTGCTTAGTTTAATATTCCTAATTTCTGTTGCCTTTTATCGTAGCTCTTACTTTCAACACTTTAATCATTGTAAGAAACTTTTCACATTTGCCATTTTTAATACATCTATTTTCATGAAGAACAGTGTCACTTCTAGGTCTAAAACCATTCTTGCTGGAGTCTATCAGAATGTAAAAACTAAGGCCAGGCACAATGGCTCATGCCTATAATCCCAGCACTTTGGGAGGCTGAGGCAGGAGGATCACTTGAGAGGCCAGCAGTTTGAAAGCAGCCTGGCCAACATGGTTAAACCCCATCTCTACTAAAAATACAAAAAAAAAAAAAAAAAAAAAAGAAAACCTGTGTGTTGGCGGGCACCTGTAATCCCAGCTACTCTGGAGACTAAGGCAGAAGAATCACTTGAACCCGGAAGGTGGAGGTTGCAGTGAGCTAAGATCGTGCCACTGCACTCCAGCCTGAGCAACAAGAGCAAAACATCGTCTCACCAAATAAATAAACAATATAATAAAGTAAAAACTAAGTTTTCTTATGAGGAAAGATTTGGCTTTTAAAATGAAATAGCAAGATATGCATTGACATCATATATCCTTCCAGATCTGTGTCTCAGCAGAGGCACACAACCACTGCCTCTGGCAAGTTCCTCCCTGGTTTTGTGTTAATTTGGTGCAATCTCTGATGTATTCTCCCACTACAAAGTCATATTGTAGAGATGAGGATCCAAATGAGAATAGAAAGTATCCAATTAGATAGCAGGATATTCATTGATAGCACCCATTTGAGCAAACATGCATTTTCAAATCACAGATATCACAAGTTCTATGCAATCTCAAAGAACTTCACCCTACAAATGAATTTGTGTTGTTTTATATTTGGAGGAATCCCAAGGCTCAGAGTAGAAGCAGGAACTCTTGCCTTCCATGTATTTGTGTGTTTACTATATCAAACCAGGAGGCTGTATGTGTTTTAAATTAAAACACACACACACACCCACCAATTTTAGATGTTAAATTGGCAGGAACTACCATTCCTCCAGTAGTAAGGCATTTTTCATCAAAAGTTGTTTACACTGTACTTTCCCCCTTAGATCACAATTGAGATCCCAATTTCGTATTTCTTAGTTCCTTAAACATAATAATATTTATCATGTTATATCATTTATTGGAAAATCAGGTTGATAGGTACCATATGTTGAATTAAAATGTAGAGTTATTTCTAATTTAATGAGGGTAATGCTTTGGATTTGTTTTTTCTGATTCAGGATCAGATATTAGGCAGATCAGATTTTTTAATACCTAGTGTCACAGATGAATTTTTCACCTCTTCTTAACTTTTGGTACTTTTGTGAAAGATGAAGAACTTGTGGGAGTCCCAATTAGACTCAATTATAGTTTGATTGATTTACTTTGGCATTTAAACACCTAGAAGAGGTTATTTCTTTATAAAGAAAAAATCCTTTTCTGTCTCTATCAGATTTAGGATTTTTTCATTCTTTTCATGGAGTTTAGCCATGGCATTTGACAGAATAATTAAAATATATACCACTGAAATATGGCATATGAAAGTCTGAAAGTTAAACAGATAAGAGAGAAGGGAGGAAGAGAGTGAGTGAAAGAGAGAAAGAACTTAAAATATACAGTATGACAATTTAATAAAGATATCTATACCTAATATGTAGCCAGAATATTTGCCTTCTCAATATATTCTTAAAGTTTTCACATTGCTGTGGGACCACCAAGTGTTCTTACCTGGCCTGAAAATGCTATTCTGTGATTTTTTTCTTTAGGTCACTTTTCAATTTTTATCTGCATTTTGTTTTCCTCATTTTAAAATATATACATGCCAATGACAGGATTTCCTTTTTTAAGTTTGTGTAGCATTCCACTGTGTTTATATACATACCACATTTTCTTTATCTGTTCATGGACACTTAGGTGGCTTCCATATCTTGACTACCATGAATAGTGCTGAAATTACATGAGAGGAGATTATGCTAAGTGCAATATGCCAGGTACAGAAGGACAAATACTGCGTGATCTTAAATATATGTAGAGTATGAAAAAGTTGACCTTGTAGAAGCAGAGATTAAAATGGCAGTTACCAGAGGCTGGGGTGTGGGGGATGCAGAAAAGGAACATGTTGGTCAAAGGGTACAAGGTTTCATTTAAACAGTAGGAATAAGTTTTAGAGATCTATTGCACAGCATGGTGACAATAATTAATAATAATGTATTGCATATTTCAAAACTGCTAAGAGTATATCTTAAACAGCTTGACCACAAAAGCAATGATAAGCAGGTAAGGTAATGGACATGTTAGTTAGCTTGATTTACTCCTTCTAAAATGTATAAATATATTAAAACATTATACATCATAAGTTATACAATTATCTGTCGATTACAAATTTTAAAAACAAAATGCACAAGTAATGAATTAGGGAACATGAATTAAGACATGGGGCTTTGTGGAGGACACTGAAAATAATGATGTGGAAAATAGAAAGCAACAACCATTTAAAGACTGAGAGGCAAGAAATTTTGATGCCGAGATGCCTTAAATGGACTGAGCCTTGTCCTCAAATGTTTAAAAGGCCTCCGTGTTGAGAAGTACATGAACCTGATAGTATTCCTCTTAGTAAACCGCCACTCGTTCCATTTCCATTACCACCACCATCATTACAACATCACCAAAATAGCTAAGACTGCTGAATGCTGAGTCAAGAAGTAAGGTCAAACCATGTTTATGTATTGGGTCATATGGTTCTTATAACATTTGACTGAGATAAAGAATCCAGAATCTCAAAACTGTTATGTGGCAGGCATCTAGAGTCTCTAGCACCAAGGTTTATGTCTTAATCAGAACAGATTCTTTTTCATGGCAAATGTTTTGTTCTCGTTATTTATCTTCATTTAATATCACATAGTTCACCTCCCTTCCACCCCTACACACAATCTCCATGAAGGCGAGGATTTTCTTCCCCTGTTTTCATCACTGTGACCCAGCACTCACAAAATAGTGCTGGAGACATAGTAGATGCACAAACATATTTTTTAAATTTAATCATGATTGTAGCATATATAATCAACAATTTAGTATGTTTCAATTAAGCACAAAGAACATTTTAAAATAATTGCAGTTGAATTAAATATAGTATAAAACCACCTCAGGTAATAGTTTCCAATCACTAGAAGTCGTCTTATGAAAATTATAAGCAAGGATTTTATTTTTTTTAGCTCTTATTTTAAAGTTCAGGGGTGTATGTGCAGGTTTGTTATATAGGTAAACCCATGTTATAAGGGTTTGTTGTACAGATTATTTTGTCACCCTGGGATTAATCCTAGTACCCAATAGTTATTTTGCCCGATTCTCTCCCTCCTCCCAGTATCTGTTGTTCTCCTCTGTGTGTCCATGAGTTCTTTTCATTTAGCTCCCACTTCTAAGTGAGAACATATTGTACTTGGTTTTCTGTTCCTATATTAGTTTCGGAAGGATTTGCTATTGGATTGAAAAACAAGGATGTGGTACTGGCATCTGGGTGCCAAGAAAATGGTGGGAGCAGATGATTATTTTAAAGTCATTTCTATGCTTATTTTCTATTTACTTATTTTTCTCCAAACTGTTGACCAAAGGTACATACACACATGTGCATACATGCATATACACACACGTATATACACATTGTTTTCCATTCCCCCTCAATGATTTGGTCTTGTTAAAATTACTATATATATTTTTTAACAAATTGTCTAAGATTCATCTGATGCACCATACAAATGTTTAAAACATGGAGTATGACTGCCTTTGGGTTAATTATTTTAAATCATTTCATAAGTTTTTGTAGCATAATAAATGTGGACTTTATATGCTTCTCAGGAAAAATTTAAATTTTACATGCATTCATAACTGACTAAAGTACAAAGTAATTAACACTTTTCAATGCTTTCTGATAAGTGCAGCCATAACATAGCAATTAAACCCTCAAAATCCACAATGAAGATACAGAAAATTATAGTCTTTAAAATCCACATTAAAACTTGAAAATCTGTTTTAGTTGTCTGTAGAATATGTATGTGTGTATTAAAGTGGAGAAGAAAGTTCAATTTAGTTTAAAGTTTTAATGAGAGAATGTGCAATCAGGCACAACTGAATCATTGTTTGAAGTATACAGTTTTGAGCTAAATGATTTTTAACACAAAAATATATTGGTGTTCTTCAATATGGAACTAAAGAAGCACTTAAAATAATTCAACATATACAAATCACCCCCTCTAGCACCCACCCCACTTCTATTTTTCAAGGTATAACCAAGAACAAAGAAATTCTGCAAGCAAATATATAAATTACATCTAATTTAATGATGACAAATATTTAGTCTTACTAAAAAATTGGTGCTAAGGGTTCTTTTTATTGTGGTTTTACTACAATTTGCAGTAACATCTGTCCAAAATACTATTTATGATCTAGTGGAGAAATTATAATAATAAAACAACCCTTGGATCTGAATTTGATTGCAGTGAGACATGACCCTATGACAAACATTTCTGATTTACCCAAGTATGGATTTTGTGATTGATTTAGTGATCAAGAGGCTAAAGGTCTATAAATGTGATTTCCTTCCATCTATCTTATTGTAAAATTATAGTATTTTAATAAAATCAACAATAATAAAACAATATGTTAAAATTATAGTATAGTAAAATTAAAACAGAATTACGTTAGTATGATGAAGTCACATCTTGAAATAGACTTTTCAAGAAAATGAATTCTTTGGCTATAATTTTTAGTGTTATACTAAATATGTTTTAGGAATATTTTGTCTTATTTCTTTGTAAAATTATTTGTTATTTCTGGCTCCATTACTTTGGCTAGGAGGCCTTGGACAGTGGATACACGTCTCTGTAACTCAGTTTTTTCACCCATATGCTGTAGATATCAGTGACATCTTGGGTTCTAATGAGAATGTTTTAATAAAAGTACATTGCTTACACTACTGATGACACTTAATAAATTCTGAATAAATTTTAGATAATATTTTCTATTATTTGTTACTCATTATAGTAGATTCAAATAAGTTACTTCTCTAAATCACAAACATGGAAAATCAGACAATCACATTGTAGTGAGGACATAATAAGTAATCTACAAATACTGAAGCCCAGCTTCAGTCTGTATTTCGTGAGAATAAGAAGAAACTTACCCTGGCCACACACAGTGGCTCACTTCTGTATTTTGGGATTTGGGAAGCTGAGGCGAATGGATTACTTGAGCCCATGAATTAAAAACCAGCCTGGAAAACATAGCGAGACCCTGTCTCTCTAAAAAAAAAATAATAAAAATGCCAGAAAGCCTAATCTGATAAAATGGAACTTTGTATTTTGAATGAGTTCTGAGCTTTAGGATGTAATTACTAAGGTGGCAGTATATTTAAATTATAAAAAGTTTATGTATATTCAATATTTTGTGTGTATGTTCACTGTTATATATGTATATGTTTACATGTGTATATATAATGTGTTTACACACACACACACACACACACACACACAGATATTATGACCTTTTCAGAACTTGTATCTGTCTGACTGGATAGTTTCTCCTGCTCCCTTCCCTGATTAAAGAGGGAAAAAAATTAATGTGAGGGTAAAAGGGGATATAAACACATTTTCTCAAAGGTGGTTTCTAGCAATCCATTTATATGGAATATTGAAAAGGTCAATGTAATACAGGATGATCTCTAATTCTTTGAAAGAATGAGGCATTAAAATTCTGATGCCTCATTCAAGGTTGTAATGAGAACATAACACAAATTGAACCTATTATTTTGACAGTGATAGTAATGAGAATGGGAAATGAAATAAACTTAATGATACTGCAAGTGACTTTTTTTATTTCAAAATTTCTGAACTTCCTCGCTGTTTTGCAACATGAAACCATAATATACATATAAACACTAAATTATTTAAAACTATGTTATGAAAGAGTGGACCAATAGAATAATTTCACCACTAAAAAAATATTTCTGATTCAATTGTATAAAATCAGACCCAGGGAAGACCCCTAACTTTTTGTTTTTTTAAATAAGGATTCTCAATTCTAGGAGGGCAAATGTTCTGAAAGTTTTCCAGTTAAAAGCAACAAAGGTTCATCTGGAATTGTTGAAATAAGCTATAAAAGTGCTTAACATGTTAAGTTAACCCTTTGGTAAAGAAACTGACAAGAAAATCTTAAGGCTATGGTAACAGAGCACAGAGACTAGAATTCAGCTCTCTGGATCCCCCCTCCATACCTTATTCATTGCTCTTTTCAAATAATTACTGGCTTTCCGCTATGTGCCAGCAACCACTCTTCTTTCCATTCATTAAAAGATGAAATAATTCTGCCACTTTTACAGACAATCATGAGGTTAGACAGCTATGGAAAGGTAAAGAAAATTCATTCTTCCCTTACACTATCTTTAAGAACTATTAATTTTTTGGTCACATCGAGAGCAGAGATGTTGGCTGAATGCAGAGAAGGGCCAATTTGGCATTTTGATGGTAAATTTGATCAACATTACAATAAACTGATGATTTAATGCCCAAAGTATACTTTGGACTCCAAGAGGTCTAGACTGATGGACCTCATTGATCAAATTAGGCTGGGCTTTTCACATGGCTAAGCTGTGATGAATGTTCTTCTTATCTCTAGGTGTGTATTCTGTGTATAATATTGCTTTTGTGCTTTGTTTTACTTTCTATCAGCTTAAAAGGGGGTCTTATAAATTGGTACATGTTTTACTCGTGAATGAGGATGTATAGTAATTCCTATGCTTGTCAAAACCAAAGATCTGTTTTATTCTTCCACTCTTATGGTATTGAATCGTACTTTGATTCATTTACTCACTCTACCAATAGTGGGTACTAAACTGCTGTGAGCTTCAATTCAAAAAGTCAGCAAAGACAATCATGCTTCCCAGCTTCAGAGACCAGAAAAATGAAAAAGATAGTAATTATTAAAGCATTATGCTGATAGAAATTAAAGTGCACCAGTGATAAGTGATGTTCAAGAGTGAGATGATTTGTGTATTGCTATAGGCCAATTTCTAGGACAGGACATGGCACATAGTAGGTGCGCAATCAGTTTGTGTTGAATGAATTTGACCTTGTTAGGAATGGCCTACCTAGGCAAATCTTGAATTCTGCTCTGGAGGTGAAAATGATTGAAGACTAGAGAAGTTCTGTGGGTCAAAAATTATGAGTTCAAGAAAACTGAGAGAAGGCCAGTGTATTAATGATCTAAGGAAGAATGAGTGTATATGCACACGCACGCACACACACACACACACACACACGAGAGAGAGTTGGGGAAGGACAAACTCAGCTAGAGAGATAGAGGCAATGTTGTGCAGGTCATTGTAGATGATATCAAAGAATACCCCAAAATCACTGGGTAGCTTTGAAGTATTTTCAATGGGATTTGAAGTGATCTTATCAGATTTTTCTCCCTACATTTTAATTAACCTAAACATGTAGTTTAGTAAAAGTATCTATTGCTCATTGCTGAATTGATATAATTCTGCTCAATGATAAGCCCTTGAAAGTGCTGGCTAACATCTTTGCTCCTGTCTTCAGCAACGTAGCATCTTCTTAGACTTTTGGAAATACAGTCAGCCCTTCCTTATCTATGGGTTTTGCATTCACAGATCCAACCAAATGCAGATCAAAAATATTTGAAAAAAAATAAAACATAGCAATACAACAATAATAGTAATACAAACAAGACAGCATAACAACTACATAGCATTTACATTGTATTAGGTACCATATGCAATCTAGTGATGACAAAGTATATGGGAGGATTTGTGTAGGTTATATGCAAATACTTTGCTAATTTATATGAGAAACTTGAGTATCTGAGGATTCTGGTGTGTGTGAGGGGGGCAGTGAAACCAATCCCCTGTGAATGCCAAAGGACAACTTATTTAATATATCTCAAGAATTCCATAAGTATCAGATTCCCACTGTCTTGTGGCATTGAAGATTTGATCTGATAGGTTGCAAGGGAACTGGGATCTCCAGGCAAAAACTTTGGCCCAGACAAGTATCGTTGAGTGCAAGAAAGAAGGAAGAAGAACACTGAGAAATATCAGGAAGCAGAGCTGTGGAAACCTAGAAGGAAACAGTAAAACAAAGAGATATTAAATCCCGGATAGAATATTTGGAGGCTTGGGGAATTAGTACTGGATGACTAGTACTAGTACATGACCAGCCACATAAGATGGAGAATCATACATTAAAAACATGGTGCCGGTCTTTATTGTATTTAGTGTAGGATAGACAGTGACAATTTGTAACTGGATCAAATCAGAATCACTCAGAATTAAAAGCAAGTGAAGGAAGCAGTATAAAGAAAAAAAAATTCCAGCATACTGGGCAGTAGACAAGAAACAAGTGTATCCTAAATTATTAGCATATTCTCAAACAATGTAATTAATTACTGAATATTACATTAATTGAGAATATTATTGAATGCTTCACATACATGATCCAAGGACAGTGGTTAAACACACACACACACACACACACACACACACACACACATTCATGAATCCTAATTATCACACCCTGCTGTAATATTTGATATATGACTCTTCAATTGAGAGTAAACCCCTTAAATGATCAAAACTAACAAGTTTGATTATACTAGTGCCCTGATGGTGACACACAATAATAAGAAATGAGAGTATTAGATAATCTCTTTGAGCAGACCACATCTGAATCTTAACCTATAACTCTCTCCTCCAATCAGACCATCTCTAGAGTTCACCATGGTACTCCAAGCCTGCATCTAGGGTACCCTGGCGTAGCTCTATCAGCTCACATGTTCACCTTGCCACAGTTCTATATTTTCTCTCTAAATTTGATGAGTTCCCTTGATTCTGTTTATGGATAAGCTTTGTGACTCCTTGCAGACAGAACTCTTTGCTGAAACCTGACAATTTAGCCAAGGTTCCAACACTATGAATAGCCTTCACCTTCCTTCTGTTTTCCAGGGATGACCATTACACATAGCCCTAGGCAATTCAGGCATCCTTGGCCTAAAAATCACATGGCTGATGGAGGATTATAATATAGCCTTTCATTAGCACTACCTGGTATCCTTTCTTTAGGGGCTCCATTCAACATGTGAGATTCCTTCAGACATTCACAGTGGCATGAACTCCAAGCATCATGCTCTATTTGATATTGCTTATGACCGTATCAGGCCTCAACTTCCTTCATTCTCAACCTTCTCTCATTCACTTATGATCTGCATTGTGCTATTACTTATGCTTGGAAAACCCTCTGTTCTCCTTTCCCTGTCTAACTTCTGCTTACATTTCTGGTTTTCACTTGAATATTGTATCCTCCATAAACCCAGGACTTGGTTAGCAGCATTATGCATGTGCCCTAATAGCACAATGTCCTAATTATTTTATTTCCCTGTCCATCTGTGTACCTTTTGGTGTAACCATTTACTTCTTGTACCCCCTAATCTGAAAGCCAGGACTGTTGTTTATATCTTGTTCAACATTTTATCTTGAACTCCTATGAGAGGTATAAAATAAGTTTATGTGCGCATATATAATATAAATATATATACTGATATAGATATACACTATATCTAAATAGATGAAGTATATATGTATATTTATACATATTTAAATATGCATTTTTTAATTAAAGCTTTTGATCGGCATGAAGAGCTCAGTGTACTGGTATAATTTAAGACAAAATAAGAAATATATAATTGTTAGTTTTGCCTGCTAATGTTGCAAACAATTTTCAAGAATTAAATCCTTAAAAGCTATAGAGTAGTCCCTAGGTCTATTACTACCTTTGTTCATGGAGGTGCAAGGATTGCAAAGCACTGGATCAGTCAAGTCTGAATTCCTTTCTGGGTGTAAAGAACTTGTGATGTTATCTATGAGTGAATGCTTTAAATGTTCTTTTTTTATCTTTTTTCTTTCTTCTTTGTTTGTTTGTTTTTTTTTTTTTTTTTTTTTTTTTTTTTTAAAGACAGAGTCTCGCTCTGTCACCCAGGCTGGAGTGCAGTGACGTGATCTCGGCTCACTGCAAGCTCTGCCTCCTGAGCTCATGCCATTCTCCTGCCTCAGCCTCCCGAGTAGCTGGGACTACAGGTGCCCACCACCACACTCAGCTAATTTTTTTGTTTGTTTTTTGTTTTTGTTTTTTACTAGAGACGGGGTTTCACCGTGTTGGCCAGGATGGTCTCGATCTCCTGACCTCATGATCTGCCCACCCCGGCCTCCCAAAGTGCTGGGATTACATGCGTGAGCCACAGCGCCTGGCCGAGTGCTTTAAATGTTTTTAAGAGAAAATTATTTTTGTGGGAAATAAATGTGTTATGCTTGCTATGTTTTTTAATTGTTAGAGTAAACTTTTTTAAAAAGACAGTAAATATTTGCTGGGTTTATTTATTCCCCTTTTAATGGAAGTCTGTCTTGAATGCATCTGGTATTGGTCATACAGAAAAAAAGAATGACAGCATTTCTACTACAGAAACTGAGAAATATCTACATAACTTTTCTAATTTCAGCTCTTAATTTTCACAGGTGTGTTTTCAATTGATATTAATTTTAGCTCATCTACTTTTTTGAATAGAATGACCTACATTTTTTGTTTTGTCAAATCTATGCACTGTTGCTAAAAGAACAATGAGTTAATTTGAAAGCTTAGCATACATTAAGATTTTTTTAAATGTGTGGCCAGTGGGGATCACATAATTCATTTTTGATGTCCATTTCTTCCCAAGTATAAAATTAATGCATTAATTAGTCATTATAAGGAAGCTTTCCTAAGTCCTTTCCTAAATGAAATACTAAACATTAAGGTCTCTTCCTCTGATCATCAACTGTTAAACAATGTCTTCCTGTTCACATTGACCTTGCAGTTTCTTCCGAAGCAGGATAGCAATTACAGTAAGTAATAATAGCTCCTTTTAGAATAGGATTTTAGAGGAAGTTACTGGCAATAATGGCCTGTAAAATTTTTTTAAAGTTACTATTTACTTATAATAATCAAAATAAGATGTTTATTCCAGTGCTATTTAGAAAAGTAAAAAAACAAAACACAACCAGGAAAAAAAAAGAAAACCTAAAATTACTATCAAAAGAAAAATATTAAGGCATGTGCACCTGATGAAATACCAAGAAGTATGTAAATAATGGTTTACAAATTTTGTAATAATATACAAATAATGGTACTAATCCTACATGCAGGTTTTTGGAAAGAATCCTAATACATGTATTTTGGAAAAGTCAGTAGATATTCATTTTAAAAAATTGGAAAGTACAGAAAAGTATAAAAGCAAAAAATAAGCAGAAACTCATATTCATGTCTGTTCCACTATGCCAATATTTTAAAAAAACTTTTTTAAGCTCAATACATTTAACTATAAAAATAAAGGCTAACTTATATCAAGTTTGTGTTGTGTTTCACTTATCCTGGGCAATTTAGATTATGTATTAACATCTTAATCTTATGTAGTAGTTGGCTAAATTTATAGATAAGGAAACTGAGGTTATGAAATCTCATAACTTATTAAGGACATTTGGACAGTAATTTTTACTGGATGGAATAATCCAACTGAGGATTTTGTTTCAATTCTTGATTCATGTGGTTCTGCATTGAATGACTATATAAGAAAGGAGCTGGAGAAATATATTATTATCCAACATTTTTTTTTTTTTTTTGAGACAGAGCCTCACTTTGTTACCAAGGCTGGAGTGCCGTGGCACGATCTCCGCTCACTGCAACCGTTGCCTCCCAGGTTCAAGCGATTCTTCTGCCTCAGCCTCCCAACTAGCTGGGACTACAGGCATGCGCCACCACACCTGGCTAATTTATGTATTTTTAGTAGAGATGGGGTTTCGCCCATATTGGTCAGGCTGGTCTTGAACTCTTGAATTTGTGATCTGCACGCCTCGGCCTCCCAAAGTGCTGGGATTACAGGCGTGAGCCACCGCGCCCTGCCATATTTGTCTTTAATCTTCAAAAATTAACTCATTGCTACTGCTCATACCCAAGCATATCACATATCTACCACTTCCATGTGATGATGAAGAGTTGCTGTTCACACCCAACCCATGACTTTGTGGGCCAGGTGACACTCAGTTCATGATGGGCATCTCAGGTTGCATGGCAACTTGGTGGTTTATGGTCAAGCATTCAGTCTTTAACAGGGCCAAGTAGCAGGCTAAGAGCTGTTGTTGAAAGGAGCGTGGTTATCTATGAATGACGGCAGAGCCTTGCTCCAAAATACTAAAGGCTTGTACTGTGATTCACCTATAGGGGCTTGTCAAAGGCTCCAAACAACTTCCCGAAAGGCTCCAAACAACTTGCCTATCAGCTGCTGATACTTCAAGCACAGTTGGCTCTGCTGGATCATATGGTCCAAGGGGCAGAGCAGCTTGCACAGCAGTTTGGAGCTGTTGAAGGTTTGTGGGGCCTTTCCATTGTTTTATCACACTCAAACCATTCAACAATTTTAAAAAAAAAAAAAAACAGAGGAAAATTCCTTTGAGAAATGAAAATCCCAAGACTGAGGATCATTCTAAAACAGGATAGAAAATAAAATAATTCCTATTATGAAATTACCATATTAATTTTTACATATTTCCCTGAGACAGTTTATTTTCCTAATCCGTAAAAGGGTGATACTATTACTTGTAAGATACAGATAAAACAGAAACTACTTAGCAATCATTTGACAATATTTTAAGGTTAGGATGTACACTGCAGTCTGATAGCTGTTTTGAATACAACAAAGTAAAATACAAACATGGTCTGATCCCCTGGAGAGCTTACACACAATAAATAAATCTAGCATTACTTGAATCATCTTTAGTTTACTCTTGTTCTAGGAATGGTTATTACAAACAAGTATATAGAAACAGAAAAATCTTTTGCAGAAAATGGATGGTTAAAAGGATAACATTTCTTCTCTAATTGTTACCCTTCCAACTTTTCACATGGATTTGTGTCTTATAAGCCAGTTTCAGTGACAGCAAAGTGCTAGTGATAAGGGAAGACTCTCATCTAAAGCTTTACAAGTTTGCAGGAATAAATCAATATGCTGTCTTGACTACTGTTGCCAGGGGTGCATTGTTCTCATGTTAAATTTCTTTTAGAATCTATTGCCTAGCACCTGGAAATATAGTTGCCAAGTAATGTAAGCACTCCAAACCCAAGATTAGGCTGTAGAAAAAGAGCAGCATCTATTTCTGGCAGACAAAAATAATTGTAAACAAAATATCCCTGATGTACTATTAGTTGATATGAAAATTATTCTCGACCTAGAAGACTGAGAATAGAAAAATCATTCGGTATGTACAGTGTCAGATTTGGAAAAAAGTGCCAACAACATACTTCTTCCACATCGTAGTGACAATTTAAACAAGGAATAAATACTTCCTCTTAACTCTCCATTCTGTACAGAGCTGAGGCAGTAGGGGTGGAATGGAGGGGAGTGGGGATTAATTGCTACATTTGTCCAGTTTTACACTGGACTCTTTGTGATATTCAAAAACTTATAGTATAGCATTGTGGTTAAGATAATAGACCAGAATCAGTCAAACTCAGGTTTGAATCCTGACTTTTGTTGTTATTGTTTTGTTTTGTTTTGTTTTGTTTTTGAAACAGAATCTTGCTTTGTCGCCCAGGCTGGAGTGCAGTGGCATGATCTGAGCTCACTACAACCTCTGCCTCCCAGGTTCAAGCAATTTTCCTGCCTCCACCTCCTGAGTAGCTTGGACTACAGGCGCATACCACCACATCTGGCTAATTTTTGTATTTTTGGTAGAGACAGGGTTTCAACGTGTTGACCAGGCTGGTCTCAAACTCCTGACCTCAGGTGATCCACCCGCCTTGGCCTCCCAAAGTACTGTGATTACAGCCGTGAGCCACCGCACCCAGCCTGAATCCTGGTTTTTTGACCTAGGGCAATTTAGCAAAATTTTCTGAATCTCAGTTTCTCCATATTTCATCGAGCAATGAAAGAGTCTTTCTCACAACATTGTGATGAATCATAAAATGGAAAAGAACAAAGCAACACAGAATATTAATCTCAGTGCCTGATACATAATCAATGATGCATATATTAGTACTATTAGAGTCAGGTATTGCTATGTCTATGACAATAACTACAGATGTTCCTTACTAGAACGTGAAGAAGGAACAAAAATCTGATAATTTTTAACTACATTTTGTCTGGAGTCTCAATCAGACCTCATGTATGTATTTCCAACATATTTTACTATGTGAGGGATATCTTTTTATTTTCTCAAGACTTGAGAATTAAAAAAATATGTATATACATATATCTCAGGTGAAGGTATGTGTCTGTAGCATTACATACATTAAATATATAGCATTCTGGAAAAGTTGTTATATTACTACAAAAATAGTACAATGTGAATGTCTTCAAGCTTTCCCCATTCACCAATTGTAACTAGGCCTCTGACTTTTCTCTCCTGTATAAGGTCCACTCAGACCAGCATACTTGTGTTTTGAGAACTAAGCAAGGTGATTGAGTGATGACTAAAATGATGTTCTTGGTCTCTAGAAATCCATGTGCTAGGAGAAGTGACGGAGGACATAGATAACACACACTTAGCCCATAAATTAATACAGTAAATCCAGAGATTCTTGCTTTAAAGAAATGCATGGAATAGAGGATGAGCGGGTGATGCTTTAGTTTGGCTACTTGGAGAAAACTTTCTTCAGGAGGTGATACTTGAGGTGAGGAGGGTACTGTCTTACTTAGGTGTCCCGTTCGACATTGTTGATGGGGATTGTGAGTCACAAATGGGGAATAGAGAGTAGGAAAGAGGCACAGGCCAGGGACTGAGAAGTGTTCACATAGCAGGCAATAAATACAGAGGCACTGGAGAGAAGGATGCTGGAGTCACTGAGACATATGAGAGCAATACCAAGAATAAAAGGAAGAATAAAAGCATTACTTCAGACCTTGTGCCCTTTTACAGCATTTCAGAACTACAAGTAAAATGCATGAGCTATTTTGAAATTGTTTGACCTTTTTTGCTTTCCACAATAGTGACATTTGTTAAGTTAGGAGTGTGGGACCAGGAGTCAGCTGATTAGGTTCAGATAGTGGCTGAGATTCTTCCTACCGCTGTAACGTCATTTTTCTCAGCTGTGAATTGGGGAAATTATAAACATTCATTAGCATTATCCTGAGAATTAAATGAGTTAATAGTTGTAAAATGCTTTAGAAAGTGTTGGAAGCATACTAATTACTAAATAATAATTAGCTCTTATTTAATTGTTAATATTTGTTAACATGTTTTGCATTTATGAATGCAATTTCTTTGTAAAATCAATTGCTTTTACCAGACAGTGTCTGGGGGAAAAACATTTTTTTCTTGATTGGAATTCTCCTAAAAAATTGTTCACATGTTTCACAAAGCTGTCATAAATACCCTGCAACACAGCCAGTCATCAGTTGTACATAATTTGATCACATAAGAACCAACATCATTTGGTTTATAAACACAAATACTCAATAGTGAGTTATAAAGCTAGTGGGAGAAGAAACTAATAACTCCATGAATGCAAAGGGATGTAAGAACAAGGCAAAACAAAGGGTTTGATGATCTGTGTTTTAAAGATGTTGTTTTTCTTTTTAAATAATGGAGTTTTATTTTAATTCTTTCACACTTTGTAATCCCAATTAGATTTTTTGTGAGTGCTGTATATTCAATCCCTTATACATTTATTTAATACCCAGTGTTTTTCAAGCTCTGTAGACACAGAAGTGATAAATTGATGATCTTTATCCTCTAGGAGTCCTAGCTTTTCCAGGAAAACACACACACACACACATTAATGATGTTATAATGTGATTAATCTATTGTAAAGACATGAATAAAAAGTTCTGAGAACACAGAGGTAAGAACAATTAATACACTTTAGCAGAGAGGGAGGCATGTGAGTTTGGCCATGAAAGTGAGTAAGGTAAAAATTCACAGTGAAGAAGGAAAGGTGAAAACATTTCAGACAGGAGACTCAACATCAGCTAAGGACTGGAAGGACCTAAATTGGGGAAAAGACTGATGTGAGGGAAATGAAAGGAATGGTCAGATTGCTAAATGTCCTTTTTGCTGTGCCAGGGACATTGAACTTTGTCCTCTTCATCTAGGAGAGACATCAAATGGTTTTAAGGAAGAACAGGTCATACATACAATCATCTAAAACAATAATTCTGAACATTCCTGTCCAGAAAGGACAGGAAAGGCATAGGGACTTTTTCTGGCCAACAGTATAAATTTTCCTGGGAGCGGTGATGTCAAGTACGATTTGAGTTGTCTCTCATAGCTACTGTGTAAGATGTTTTGTATGTTTTCACTTTATCTAAACTTCGTCTTCTGTCTTAAATTATTAAACATGCAACATAATTATCACTCAGATAACAAACTATATATATCATCCATTTTCCAATCTTGATTCTGACCAACCTGAAATAGAACAAAAAATACATAGGGTTGCTTAAATAGCTCTTTAGTGACCATGAAGGCTGTATAAGATCAAAGGATGTCACATTAGATCTGTTAGCCAGATGAACTTCCTACTACTTTAATCACAAGTTAGACAAATGGACTCACCCAGTCCCAAGCAACTCTGGACCAGGGTAGCAGGCCTAATCCTGTGGAAAGGGTCTATCTAGGTAAGAAAGCTTGAAGGACCATTGGACATGTAGACTTGAACCCCAAGAGTAAGTAGTGCAATGTGGAGCTGAATATCCCATCTTTCACAAATTTACCTATGTGATTGCCACTCCAGATTCCCTGAGATATAGAAGGTAAAGACATGTACCCAGAAGTATCACAACAGTCGAGTTTCCTATAACTGAAAATAAATAAAATACAAGGGAAAGAAGCATCCCCACTCTGACACTGTCTTTGAACCTAGTTAGTTATTATGGATCCCATGTTGTGTCCATTACACCCCATTGATCTTAAAACTGGGTCATTGGTTCTCATTCTCCTCCTCCCTCACTCCCAAACAGAAACATTGAGATAAAAATCAAACCAGAGATTTCTGGCTAAAGGACAGCGGAGTTGATTTTTGAGTGATGAATCTGGAACACTGTTCCAATGCAGGCATTAAGCCAAGCATGCTGGGTTGAGGAGAACGCACTATGGTCTTTCTGTAAAATCTCTGAGTGAAAGTTGCCAGTGAACATTAGCAGCATCCAAGGGGGAGAGCTACTATGCAGCCAGCTGTGTCTTTCACAGAGAGGGATTTTGATGATTCTACTTAAAACACACAAACACACATACAACTTTCCAACATCAATGGTGTTGTATTTTTAAAATAAAATGATCATATTTTTAAAATAAAAATACGGTATTCTATGTGGATTTCACCATTTGATGGGCTAAGAGGATCAAATTTTATCATCAATGATGTCTCCATTACATCACCTGGGGAGTGAATCAAGAGAAGAACTCTTCTTTCTACATAATTACATACCTCTATGCAGATCTTTTGCTGTCTTTGCTGAGAAAATGGTGTTCATTTTTAACTTAGCCTCACAATGAACTTGGTGAATGTGTGCAATAAAAGAGGTTCCTATTTTGAGCTGCTTCTTAACTAAGAATATTTGATACTACTGCACCTACATAGTCTTTAACACACTGACATTATGTAAATTAAATATGTTAATCCCCACCTCTGTGCAATCTTCTTCCATTTAAACTTTTTTTCCCCTTTTGTTACCAGAAAGGAGAAACAAAAAGAAAAAAAAAAAAAGATGTAAGAAAAGACTCCTGCCAAAAATAATAGCTATGTTCAATGTTTACCCTGGTTTCTTATTGTTTAAAATGTGCTTTTCCTGCCAAGGTCTCGTTTAAGTGCATTACCTCCACATGCTAATAGACTAATTAAAATATGAATAAATAAAAAATTTCCTATAAACTTTTTTCCCCTTTTTTGGTGAACTTAAAGTTGAGTTTTCTGAACTAGGATTAATCAAGAAGATTTTTTTTTACTTCATTGTTTTCCTGCTGGAAAAAATGTCAACTCCCACCCCTGTCTTCAGTATGAATCTAAGACTGGATAGTGCTCCATGAAAGCAAAACACAATGTTAGTTAAGGTCAAGAAGCCTATGTTTGAGTCTTGGTTGCGTGCCCTTAGTGTCAGAATCTCAACTTCTCTCAGCCATCATTTCCTTATATATAAATAACTCCCATGGATATAAATTTACTCTATCTTAACAGGGAATTACAAAGACATAGAGGTTTTAACAAAGATTCCTTTGCATCTGTCTATTTCTGGTGTACAAGAATTACATCTGAATCATCTTTCAATCATTTAGCTCAGGCCCAAAACATAATAGGACTTGCGAAAATGTTCATCATAAAAATATAGTTTTGTGGATGTAGAGTAGATAAGATTGTGGTGTTGGAAGATGCAGATCTGAAATACGGCTAGAAGGATTTTGGCCAAACTATTTATGTCCCTGGTGTCATAGAGAAAGAAGGGAAGGCAAATAGTGTGTAAGATGTGACACAATAAACGGGATTTATAAAATATCTGTTATCTAAACGCAGATACATGAATTTTATAACTATTGGGTGTTTAATAATTACCTAAGAGCATACTGTCCTCTCTACTTAGAGGTAATGCTTAAAATGTCATTACAAACTGGACAGATTACACATTAACTCAAATGAATCATTACGGGGGAAGAAACTTTGTTGTTTTTTTCTGGATGAGAGGTATCAGCTTTTTTAAAATGTTTTTTTAATGTTTATTGCAATAGTTTTTGGTATACAGGTGTTTTTTTTGTTATATGGATGAATTATATAGCGCATTCATAACCTGAGTAGAGTACATTGCACCTAATGTGTAATTTTCTATCCTTAGCCCCCTCCCACCCTCAACCTTCTGAGTCTTTAAGGTTCATTACGTCACTTTGCTTACTCACAGCTTAGCTCCTCTTTATGAGTGAGAACAAGCAGTTTTTGGTTTTCTACTTCTGTGTTAGTCGACTTAGAATAACAGCCTCCAGCTCCATCCAAGTTGCTGCAAGAGACTTTATTTCATTACTTTTAATGACTGAGTAGTATTTCATGGTGTATATATGCCACATTTTCTTTATCCACTCATTAGCCAATGGGCACCTAGGTCGGATCCATATCTTTGCAATTGTGAATTCTGCCCTTATTAACACGTGTGTGCAAGTAATATAATGACTTTTTAAATATTTAATTTTAAATATTTTAAATTAAATAAGTCGTTATTTAATGACTTATCTTACTTTGGGTAGTGGGATTGCTGGATTGAATGGTATATCTACTTTTAGCTATTTAAGGAACCTCCATACTCTTTACCATAGAGACTGTACTAATTTACATTTCCACCAGCAGTATATAAGTGTTCCCTTTTCCCCACATCCACACTAACATATATTGTTTTTCAAAATTTAATAATGGCGTTTCTTGCAGGAGAAAGGTGGCACCTCATGGAGGTTTTAATTTGCATTTCCCTGATGATTAGTGATGTTGAACATGTTTTCATATGTTTGCTGGCCATTTGGAGATCTTCTTTTGAAAAATATTCATGTCCTTTGCCCACTTATGGGTGAGATTATTTGCTGTTTTGAGTTTCTTGTATTATAGATTCTAGATACCAGTCCATTGTCAGAGGCGTAGTTTCCAAATATTTTCTCCCATGTATTTGTCAGTCATCTACAATGCCAGCCACTGTCATAGAATATTTCTTGGAGTATTTTGTTTAACCTGAATATCTACCTATGAGGTATAAGTAATATTTTCTTTTTTTATTATACTTTAAGTTTTAGGGTACATGTGCACAATGTTGCAGGTTTGTTACATATGTATACATGTGCCATATTGGTGTGCTGCACCCATTAACTCGTCATTTAGCATTAGGTGTATATCCTAATGCTATCCCTCCCCCTCCCCCCACCCCACAACAGTCCCCGGAGTGTGATGTTCCCCTTCCTGTGTCCATGTGTTCTCATTGTTCAATTCCCACCTATGAGTGAGAACATGCAGTGTTTGGTTTTTTGTCCTTGTGATAGTTTGCTGAGAATGATGGTTTCCAGTTTCATCCATGTCCCTATAAAGGACATGAACCCATCATTTTTTATGGCTGCATAGTATTCCATGGTATATATGTGCCACATTTTCTTAATCCAGTCTATCATTGTTGGACATTTGGGTTGGTTCCAAGTCTTTGCTATTGTGAATAGTGCCGCAGTAAACATACGTGTGCATGTGTCTTTATAGCAGCATGATTTATAGTCCTTTGGGTATATACCCAGTAATGGGATGGCTGGGTCAAATGGTATTTCTAGTTCTAGATCCCTGAGGAATCGCCACACTGACTTCCACAATGGTCGAACTAGTTTACAGTCCCACCAACAGTGTAAAAGTGTTCCTATTTCTCCACATCCTCTCTAGCACCTGTTGTTTCCTGACTTTTGAATGATGGCCATTCTAACTGGTGTGAGGTGGTATCTCATTGTGGTTTTGATTTGCATTTCTCTGATGGCCAGTGATGATGAGCATTGTTTCATGTGTTTTTTGGCTGCATAAATGTCTTCCTTTGAGAAGCGTCTGTTCATATCCTTCGCCCACTTTTTGATGGGGTTGTTTGTTTTTTTCTTGTAAATTTGAGTTCATTGTAGATTCTGGATATCAGCCCTTTGTCAGATGAGTAGATTGCGAAAATTTTCTCCCATTCTGTAGGTTGCCTGTTCACTCTGATGGTAGCTTCTTTTGCTGGGCAGAAGCTCTTTAGTTTAATTAGATCCCATTTGTCAATTTTGGCTTTTGTTGCCATTGCTTTTGGTGTTTTAGACATGAAGTCCTTGCCCCATGCCTATGTCCTGAATGGTATTCCTTAGGTTTTCTTCTAGGGTTTTTATGGTTTTAGTATCTCAAAATAATAAGAGCTATCTATGACAAACCCACAGCCAATATCATACTGAATGGGCAAAAACTGGAAGCATTCCCTTTCAAAACTGGCACAAGACAGGGATGCCCTCTCTCACCACTCCTATTCAACATAGTGTTGGAGGTTCTGGCCAGGGCAATTAGGCAGGAGAAGGAAATAAAGGATATTCAGTTAGGAAAGGAGGAAGTCAAATTGTCCCTGTCTGCAGATGACATGATTGTATATCTAGAAAACCCCATTGTCTCAGCCCAAAATCTCCTTAAGCTGATAAGCAACTTCAGCAAAGTCTCAGGATACAAAATCAATGTACAGAAATCACAAGCATTCTTGTACACCAATAACAGACAGAGAGACAAATCATGAGTGAACTCCCATTCGCAATTGCTTCGAAGAGAACAAAATACTTAGGAATCCAACTTACAAGGGATGTGAAGGACCTCTTCAAGGAGAACTACAAACCACTGCTCAATGAAAGAGGATACAAACAAAGGGAAGAACATTTCATGCTCATGGGTAGGAAGAATCGATATCGTGAAAATGGCCAGACTGCCCAAGGTAATTTATAGATTCAATGCCATCCCCATCAAGCTACCAATGACTTTCTTCACAGGATTAGAAAAAACTACTTTAAAGTTCATATGGAACCAAAAAAGAGCCCGCATCGCCAAGTCAATCCTAACCCAAAAGAACAAAGCTGGAGGCATCACGCTAGCTGACTTCAAACTATATATTACAAGGCTACAGTAACCAAAACAGCATGGTACTGGTACCAAAACAGAGATATAGATCAATGGAACAGAACAGAGCCCTCAGAAATAATGCCGCATATCTACAACTATCTGATCTTTGACAAACCTGACAAAAACAAGCAATGGGGAAAGGATTCCCTATTTAATAAATGGTGCTGGGAAAACTGCCTAGCCATATACAGAAAGCTGAAACTGGATCCCTTCCTTACACTTTATACAAAAATTAATTCAAGATGGAATAAGTAATATTTTCATTTAACACATAAGGAAAATGAAAGTGCAGCTTTAGAACTCAGTTGGTGTACAAAACATTATTTGTGCATTATGGTGATTTTTTTTTTTTTTTTTTTTTTTTTTTTTCCGAGACAGAGTCTTGCCCTGTCGCCCAGGCTGGAGTGCAGTGGCGCAATCTCGGCTCACTGCAAGCTCTGCCTCCTGGGTTCACGCCATTCTCCTGCCTCAGCCTGTCCGAGTAGCTGGGACTACAGGCGCCCGCCACCACGCCCGGCTAATTTTTTGTATTTTTAGTAGAGACGGGGTTTCACCGTGGTCTCGATCTCCTGACCTCGTGATCCACCCGCCTCGGCCTCCCAAAGTGCTGGGATTACAAGCATGAGCCACTGCGCCCGGCAATTATGGTGATTTTTATCAGAGTCTCATTACCAGGGTATATTAGTCCATTTTCATGCTGCTGATAAATACGTACATGAGACTGGGCAATTTACAAAAGAAAGAGGTTTATTGGACTTACAGTTCCACATGGCTAAGTAGGACTCACAATCGTGGTGGAAGGTGAAGGGCACATCTCATGTGGTGGCAGACAAGAGGAGAATGAGAGCTAAGCGAAATGTGTTTCCCCTTATTAAACCTTCAAATCTTGTGAGACTCATTCACTATCATGAGAACAGTGCAGGAAAGACTCACCCCCATAATTCAATCACTGCCTACCAGGTTCCTCCCACAACATGTGGGAATTATGAGAGTAAAAATTCAAGAAGAGATTTGGGTGGGGACACAGCCAAACCATATGATTCCACCCCAGCCCCTCCCAAATCTAATGTTCTCACATTTCAAAAGTAATCATGTCTTGCCAACAGCCCCCAAAGTCAACTCATTTCAGCATTAACTCAAAAGTCCACAGTCCAGTGTTTCATCTGGGACAAGGCAAGTCCCTTCCACCTACGATGCTGTAAAATCAAAAGCAAGTTAGTTACTTCTTAGATACAATGGGGATACAGGCATTGGGTAAATACAGTCATTTCAAATGGAAGAAATTGGCTAAAACAAAGGGGCTACTGGCCCCATGCAAGTCTGAAATCCAGTGGAGTACTCAAATCTTAAAACTCCAAAATGATCTCCTTTGAATCCATGTCTCGTGTGTGTGTCATGCTGATGCAAAACGTGGGTTCCCATGGTCCTGGGAAGCTCTGCCCCTGTGGCTCTGCTGGGTACAGCCTCCCTCCCAGCTGCTTTCATGGGCTGGCATTGATTGTCTGTGGCTTTTCCAGGTGCACAGTGCAAGCTGTCAGTAGATTGGCCATTCTGGGTTCTGGAAGATGGTGGCCCTCTTCTCACAGCTCTACTAGGTGGTGCCCCAGTAGGGACTCTGTGTGGAGGTTATGACCCCACATTTCCCTTTCACACTGCCCTAGCAGGGGTTCTCTGTGAGGGTCCCACCCCTGCAGCAAATTTCTTCCTGGACATCCAGGCATTTTCATACATCCTCTGAAATCTAGGTGGAGGTTCCCAAAGCCCAATTCTTGACTTCTGTGCACTCACAGGCTCAATACCATGTGTTAGCTGCCAAGTCTTGGGGCTTGTACCCTCTGAAGCCATGGCCTGAGTTCTACATTAGCCCCTTTCAGCCACGGCTGGAGCAGGATACAGGGCACCAAGTCAATAGGCTGAACACAACACAGGGACCCTGGGCCTGGCCCACGAAACCACTTTTTCCTCCTAGGCCTCTGGGCCTGTGATGGGAGGGGCTGCTGTGAAGACCTCTGACCTGCCCTGGAGACATTTTCCCCATTGTCTTGGGGATTAACCTTTGGTTCCTTATTACTTATGCAAATTTCAGCAGCCAGTTTGAATTTCTCCTCAGAAAATGGGATTTTCTTTTCTATCACATTGGCAGGCTGCAAATTTTCCAAACTTTCATGCTCTGTTTCCCTTATAAAACTGAATGCCTTTAACAGCACCCAAGTCACCTCTTTAATGCTTTGCTGCTTAGAAATTTCTTCCACCAGATACCTTAAATCATCTCTCTCAAGTTCAAAGTTCCACAAATATTTAGGGCAGGGGCAAAATGCTGCCAGTCTCTTTGCTAAAACATAACAAGAGTCACCTTTGCTCCAGTTCCCAACAAGTTTCTCATCTCCATCTGAGACCACCTCAGCCTGGACCTTATTGTTCATATCACTGTAAGCATTTTTTTCAAAGTCATTCAAGTCTCTAGGAAGTTCCAAACTTTTCCAAATTTCCCTGTCTTCTTCTGAGCCCTCTAACCTGTTACAACCTCTGCCTGTTACCCAGTTCCAAAGTTGCATCCACATTTTCATGTATCTTTTTCAGCAACACCCCACTCTACTGGTACCAATTGACTGTATTAGTCCATTTTCACACTTCTAATAAAAACATACCTGAGACTGGGCAATTTACAAAAGACAGAGGTTTATTGGACTTACAGTTCCACGTGGCTGGGGAGGCCTCACAATCATGCTGGAAGGTGAAAGGCACATCTCACATGGCAGCAGACAAGAGAATGAAAGCCAAATGAAGTGGGTTTCCCCTTATTAAATCAACAGAGCTAGTGAGACTCATTCACTATCATAACAGTGCAGGAAAGACCCACCTCCATAATTCAATCACTCCCCACTGGGTTCCTCCTATGACATGTGGGAATTATTGGAGTTACAATTCAAAATGAGATTTGGTTGGGGACACAGCCAAACTTTTTTGTTTTTAAGATGAACCCATAAAAATTTGAAGCAATATCATGAAACTTCATACCTTAGGAAGCCTTGGGCAAGCATCTAGTGAATTGATCCTCTGTCTATAGCCTGGACCAGAAAGATCTTCCTTTCTTCTGACCCTCTCACACCCCTAATATCTTTTAGAAATATAGGCATAACAGATTTTATCCTATGATGTGTGACCTTTTTCATACATTGTGTCATTTGGAAATTGAGTTTGAGGTAACGTGATTGCAGCTGCATAATTTCACTAAAAAGCAGAACAGCTCCTCTTCCAGCAACATATATTTCTCTTTCCTTGACATGGTTAGGATCCTAAGAAAGGGATTTGTGGTACATTTGTAAGTTTAAAACAAGTGTCTTTTCCAAGCAGTACTGCAACTCAGTTCCATCCTTGTGGTTGACCAAGAGAACAAAAAAAATGGCTGGAATTCAGGCTATTGTTCCTGAGAAGGGAAGAGGGATTCAAAGTGTCAACTCTTGGGCTCAGAAATCAAATTTGGCAGTTTTATGATAGTTCCTGGTATCAAAGTGTAAAAACCAATCATTCTTACACCAAGCTCCAAATAGTGTTAGCCTTTTTAATTACTCATATACCCAATATTCACTTATTCACCAAATATTTTAGTGATTATTTAGTCACAGTGCCAAACAATGGGGATGTATTTGTCAGTTAAACAGCTAGGGTTTGTGCTATCAGGGAGCTTGCAATCTAGTAGAAGAGACAGATTAAGTACGGAAACAATTCATTACATAATTACGCATGATATATTCTGTGGAGGAATCATAGAAGGCCAGGCTCAGTGGCTCACGCCTGTAATCCCAACATTTTTGAAGGCCTAGGCGAGCAGATGGAGTTCGAGACCACCCTGGCCAATATGTGAAACCCCATCTGTACCAAAAAATACAAAAAAAAAAAAAAATTAGTTCGGTGTGGTGGCACATGCCTGTGGTCCCAGCTACTTGGGAGGCTGACATGGGAGAATTGCTTGAACGTAGAGGTTAAGGCTGCAGTGAGCCAAGACCCTGTCTCAAAAAAAAAAAAAAAAAAAAAAAAAAATTGCAGTGAGAGAATAACAAGAGGAACCTATTTATATTTAGAGTAATGTTTAAAATTGTGAGCTGAGAATTAAAAAATCAAAGTTTATTTTTATTTTTGAGACAGGATCTCACTGTGTCACCCAGGCTGGGGTACAGTGACACTGTCACAGCTCACTGCAACCTCAAATTCCTGGGCTCAAGTGATCTTCTTACTTCAACCTCCCAAGTAACTGGAACTATGGGCTCACACCACCATGCCCAGCTAATATATATATATATATATATACACACACATATATAGCATATATGTATACATATATAGTTTATATATATACATATGTGTGCATATAGATAGCGTATACATGTACATATATGTGTGCATATAGATAGCATATATATATACATATATGTGTGTATATAGATAGCTTGTGTATCTATATATAGCTTATATATATATATACACATATATATCTATATATATAGATAGCTTATATATATATACACATATGTGTGTGTGTATATATGTGTGTGTGTGTATATATGTGTGTGTGTGTATATCCTGAACTCAACTGCTCCTCCCACCTCTGCCTTCCAAAGTTCTGGAATTACAGGTGTGAGCTACTGTGCCCAGTCTAAAAAGTCAAGCTTTTGACAGGGGTAATGAAAGAGGTTCCAGGCAGATAGGACACAATGTGCAGAGGTCCTGTGGTGAGAATTTGACATTTAGGGGGAAGGAAAACCCCTTACATGGAGAGTTGTAGAGTTTTCTGTCACTACTTATGGCTTTCTACTCTGCATGCTATACTCCGAGACAAACTAATTATCTCACAGATACTGCAAAGTCAGCACTACCAAAATAAATGTTTTATTTTCTTCAGTCCTAAATATCCTCCTCCATTCTCTTAACTTTCTTTCTAGTTCACCCTCATGCCTAATTAGTAACAAAAGTTCATCAGTTCATCCTTAGGTTTTGTTGTGTATATATTTCCCACCTTCTTGCCTCATTTTCCTTTTCCTCTTACTCTTCTTTTTCCCACCACTGCTTCCTCTTTCCTTCAGATTTTCATCATCTTTTTTCTTGGGCTATCATCTAGCTTTTAATCCGGCATTTTTTTTTATAGCCTCAGAATAATTTTTATAAATCCCAAATTTGGTCATGTCACATCCTGCATAAACCTCTGTTGATTTCTCATTGCCCCAGGAGAAAGTACATGTTCTTACTGGTGTAGATTAAAAAACTTTATCTATCTGGAGCCAGAACATTTTTCTTGGCTTTTTTCCTAATAATACTCTAGTCTACAGTTTATTATTATTTTATAAATATCTTCTAGCCATTTACATAGAGAAGGATGCTGTAATGTCACTCTGCCTTTGCACGTGATGTCCCTGTGGCCTAGAAATTAGCCTATTTCTTTGTGTGCGAGCCCTACTTCTCATTACATTTTGGGTGCTCTTTCACATGTTGAGTTCAACACTTGAAGGCTAAGTCTATCATTGCAGTTAGCACAATGACTTTGTTTGTATCTGTTTTTCTTTCATGGTCATGATTCTTTGGGATCCAGGGATTTTCCTTTCATTACTGTATCTCCTAACCACATAAACACATCTGGTACAGAGTGACTTCATGAAATCGTGAGTACATAAATTGTCAGTGAACAAAAGTCTCTTTAAAGAGCTGGGATTTTTTCCTTATTATTCAGAAGACTTTAAATGCCACAGGTGTTTCCACCATAGAGAATCATGATCTTGCTGAAACTTCAAGTCATCATTGGAGAGAACAAGTTAAATTGAGAAGAATGTACCTGAAATCAACAAGCAGAATGTCTTTGTTTAAAGAGCTGTTTCTTTCCACTCCGTTTGATGCGAGCAGGGATTGACATTCTCTGCCTATCCAAAAAACAGGCTTTGAGGTATCAGATTTTATTGATTGCTCAGTAAGCTGTTATAGCAACAGGCCAGAAAAAGAAAGTTTTGGAGGGATATAGATGATGAAGTTTTTGGTTTTTGACTGACTTACTCTCAATATTTAGCATCATTCAAGAATGCATTATATTTGTTGAACCTATCACACTCTGACTTCTATGAAAAGGAAAGAGTGTTTTGTCTCTTTTGAGGGCATATGAACTCCAGGTTAGGTTGAGGGCAGGCAAAGAAAAGCCAAGTGAAGAAAAAGAATAAAATTTATTCATATATTAGACCCTCAAGAGCAACGATTTTCAACTTAATAGTGATTTTGCTCACCAGGGGATACTTGGCAAAATCAAGAGTCACTTTTGTGCTACTGGCATCTACGGGGTGGAGGTCAGGGCTACTGCTTAACATTTTACAATTCACAGGACAGCCTTTCTCAACAGAGAATAATTCAGCATGAAATTGTCAATAGTGGTGAGGTTAAGAAACCTTGTTTTATAGTCAGTAGCACTAATTGATCCAGTAACCTTAAAGCAGTCATTTATAATGTTAGGACCTCCTTTAACTCATCTGGAAAAAAAAAAAGAGGTTGGAGCATATCATTAAGTCTTCTTCCATGTTTGGTGTTCTATGAGTCTTAATCCTAATACGGGATAGAAACTTCAAGACAATATTAAATAGACAGCACCAATTTGGGTATGACACCTGGCAAAGGTGAGAATATTACTCCGTAGACTCGAATCAGTTGTTTTAAAACATATAGTTGATATAAAAGGTATCATACAGATTTTTTTTTACAAATATTGAGAGTTGACCTTCAGAAAATTTTATTAATCTTTGAGATTCTCACTTGAGAAGAAAGACTGCAACAGAATTAAGGAGATATACCAAATAGAACCTAAGGCTCTTTAGAGCTTCTATTTGTATAGATTCTGAATGACCATAGTTTCTGTGAAAGGTTGTTTTATGTGAGACTATAGCAGTGTGTGCCACTGATAAAGCCAGACTCTGGGACATGGGGATGGTTTGCTGAATGATTGAAAGAAGGTGTTCATGTGGACAATTTACTCTCTTTTCAGTTTCAAATGTTAGTATTATGCTCCCCTTCATCCTGCTAACAGTGTATTAACTGTGACCCCAATTCAGAGCTAGAATCTCCCTATACTGACAAAAGTGCATCTTGGGATAAATGGCCCTCCACTGCTAGGTTAACAAGTGCAGTGTGGAAAAGAGATAAGAAAGAGCAGGCAGGAGAAATACCTGCTGACTTTTTCTCAATTCTTCTAAGCCTAGAAGTGAGAAGAAATTGACTTTCTGTTTTGGTTATCTATTGTGGTGTAACAAACTACACCAAAACTTGGTGGCTTCAATCATTACATTGTTGTAATTAGATCTCTGTATTTTCTGGATCAGCGCACATCAGGGGCCACCTGTCTCTGATCCATACAGTCTCAGGTCTTGTGGAAGCTGGAATGACTTGAATATCCTGTTGCATCTGCCTGCCTCTCTCTGTCTCTCTGCATTTCTCCCTCTCCTCTCTCCCTCTCCCATATAACCTCTCAATGTGACTAGTTTGGATTTTCTCACAACGCAGCAGGCTCAGCGTATACAGATCTCTTCCCCACGTTCTCTTGCTGCTCCAAGAGAACAAGAGAGAAGCTACTAGTCTTCAAAGATAGACACAGAACTGGCATAAAACATTTCTGATGTATTCTATTTGTCAGTGCAGTCACAGGCCAGCTCAGATGCAAAGAGAGGTGAGATATACCCCATCTGTCAATGAGAGAAGTGTCAACATTTGCGTGACCATTTTTAATCTGCCACACTCTGTCTTGAAGTTAATCCTTCTATAAAAATGCCAAGTGTACATTCTAAATTCTCTGCTGGGAGCATCACTATTTCACAGGGTTTCACAGGGTTGGGTAAGGGAGAAGTGAAAAGAAATGAAAGAATTATGAAAAATTACCCCAAAAGCTGCCTATATGAAACTAATTTTATTTAAATTATTTATGTTTAATTTGTTTTTAAATCAACTTCTATAATTTGAGCTCCTGTAGCTGAATTAGACCTCTTTTCTGCTCCTACAGCATTATTTATATAAGCATGAGTTTTGCAATCCTTTTTTTGTCTTGCTTTTTCTTAAAATGATCTAGAGAAGAGATCAGAAGACCCAGAATGATGAATGTAACTTCTGAAAATTATGAATCAGCCACTTACAATTTTCATAAGTTACTTTCATCATTCTGAGTATCAATTTCCTTATCTATAACATGGTGATAATATTAGTACCTCCTCCATGGGATGACATGTATGTGATAAAGTTATTTGGAACAGCTAGCTACTGTTGGACATGGCAGAGACTCCACGAGAATTTGCTGAATGAATTTGCAGCTTTTCAAGTTAAGGGCCACATTCGCAGTCTCCATGTGTTTTGTGGGAGGAGGATGATTAGATATGTGTGAATGAAATAAACCTTTTGGTGGCTTACATGAATTAGCAGGGAAAGGCATCTTATCTACTTTCTTAACTCTATATTTTACCTTGTTGATATTATCTATCCCCATTTTATAAATTATCATTTTGTGTGCTATGGCTACTAAATTACTCTCACCAGTGCAGATTTTTCCTTTTAACTCCAGATTGATGCATGATTGGTTGTACGAAATCTCTTCAAACACTACACATCAATACTTGATTCATGTCATGAAGTTATTTATTTAATTATTTATTTATTTATTTGAGATGGAGTCTCACTCTTTCTTGCCCAGGCTGGAGTGCAATGGCACAATCTCAGTTCACCGGAAGCTCCACCTCCTGGGTTCAAGCAATTCTCCTGCCACAGCCTCCTGAGTAGCTGGGACTACATGCACCCACCACCACACCTAGCTAATATTTGTAGTTTTTTTTTTTTTTTTGAGACGGAGTCTCGCTCTGTCGCCCAGGCTGGAGTGCAGTGGCGCAATCTCGGCTCACTGCAAGCTCCGCCTCCCGGGTTCACGCCATTCTCCTGCCTCAGCCTCCCGACTAGGTGGGACTACAGGCGCCCGCCACCATGCCCGGCTAATTTTTTTGTATTTTTATTAGAGACTAAAAAGGGGTTTTACTGTGTTAACCAGGATGGTCTTGATCTCCTGACCTTGTGATCTGCCTGCCTCGGCCTCCCAAAGTGCTGGGATTACAGGCGTGAGCCACCGCGCCCGGCCTTTATTTGTAGTTTTAGTAGACATGAGGTTTCACCACTTTGGCCAGGCTGGTCTCGAACTCTTGGCCTCAAGTGATCTGCTTGCCTCAGCCTCACAAAGTGCTGGAATTACAGGCATGACCCACCATGCCCGACCATGAAGATTTTTTTCACCATTAGTTTGATGATATAACTCAAGAAAGAGGGCAATAAAAAGCAAAAAATGTAAGCCTGTATAACTTTATCTGCCAAAAAATTACTATTAACAGTGTTGGCGTATATACTTTCAGATGTGTTCCTGTTCATATGTTCCTAGAGAAAGAAAAATAGATGGTTAAAGATTTAGAGGGTTTAATGGGCTTATTTGGCAAACAAAGATAAAATTTAATCATATTATGTGTGGTCTGAAGATCAAATACAACACTTGGTTGAAAGTGACTGGTGCACAGGGAGCGTTTGCTATCTGCTATAAAATTGCCTAATTATTATGGTATCCTCCATCTTGAATTTCTGTTCTTTCACTGTGATTTTGTGTTTATATCACATCAGTGGACAATATGTCGTTATTCATAAAATATTGTTTATTCAGCCGATATTATGTCTCACTAGATATGAAAAAATAAAGGGTAGTTTTATCTTTTAGGAGATTATAAGGAAGAGATAAATGAACAATTAGAAAACCACATATTGAATGAGCTGTTGGTATCATGTGCAAGCTTTATTTTACTTTTTATTTCATTTTATTTTTCAGACAAGGCCTTACCCTGTCACCTAGGATGGAGTGCAGTGGCACAGTCAAGGCTCATTGTAACCTTGAACTCCCAGGCTCAAATTAGCCACCCGCCTCAGACTCCCAAGTAGCTGGGATTACAGGTGCACACCACCCATCCAACTAATTTTTATTTTATTTTGATTTTTTTAGTAGAGATACTGTCTTGCTATGTTGCCCAGGCTGATCTGGAACTCTAGGCCTCAATTGATCCTTCTGCCTCAGCCTCCCAAAGTGCTGGGTTATAGGTGTGAGCCACTGTGTCCGACTCACATGCAACTTTTTTTTTTTTTTTTTTTTTTTTTTTTTTTTTTTTTTTTTTTTTTTTTTTTTTGAGACGAAGTCTCTCTCTGTCGCCCAGGCTGGAGCACAGTGGTGCGATCTCGGCTCACTGCAAGCTCCGCCTCCCAGGTTCACGCCATTCTCCTGCCTCAGCCTCCCGAGTATCTGGGACTACAGGCACCCCCCACCACACCCGGCTAATTTTTTTGTATATTTTTTTTAGTAGAGACGGGGTTTCACCATGTTAGCCAGGATGGTCTCCATCTCCTGACCTCATGATCCGCCCACCTTGGCCTCCCAAAGTGCTGGGATTACAGGCATGAGCCACCACGCCCGGTCTCACATGCAACTTTTAAAAGCATAGTTGGACAAGGTACTAAGGGATTGATGCAGTGATGCATCATTATGAGTAACCCAGCATGGTTGAACTTTATGATATCCATGCAGCAAAATCCTCAAGAACACAGGCAGTGCTATCTCTGCCAGTGATTATGACATTAGGCAAATTATAGCACCTCTCTAAGGCTAAGTCTTAGTGTATGCATCTGCAAATACATATGTTGTGAGAATTAAATGAGATCATACACATAAAGAACATGGAAGAGTGTCATGCATACTGAACACTCCAATGTCAGTCAAAATAAAAGGGGAAAGAGTGGGAAATGGGGAGAGGAGGTATATTCAATGAGGGCTTTTTAGAGGCTGCCAGGAAATATAAACTTTAATATGTTAAGTGATGGGTGACATTGGAAGATTTTTAGAACAAGAGTGCCATGGTCAGGGTTTAGATATTTAAAAATTGCAACACCTTCTAGGAACAAATGAAACTTATGCACAGCCAGAACTCACCAACCATGTACTTGCGCCCTGAATGTAAGAACACTAGTGGTCTTTGGTTGACTTGATTGAATGTCTGGCAGAATTTTCTTTCCATTAAATAAAACTTTCCATAGCTATGGGTTTTTGAGTATCTATTTTGTGATTAAGAGACTGAAAGGACCTCCCACACTATGGCATTCTCCAGGTGTGGATACAATAACCCCAAAATATGATTTGGATCTCAAGCCCAGAACCAAATTTAGAAATAATTTCTAATTATAATGAGTGTATGGTCCAGATGACATCAATTTTTTTTATTACTATTCAAAACTTCACACAAGGTCTTGACTTTTCCATATTACAATAAAGAATAAAAAGGGGGGACAATTTCTCCCTGTGTTTATGGGTAGCTTTCAATTATTTGTAAAAATTTTCTTAGAAAATAAAAACAGAGGCCAGGCATGGTGGCTCATGCCTGTAATCCCAGCACTTTAAGAGACTGAGGCGGGTAGATCACCTGAGGTCAGGAGTTCGAGTCCAGTCTGGCCAAAATGTGAAACCCCATTTCTACTGAAAATACAAAAATTAGCCGGGTATGGTGGTGTGTGCCTATACAGTTCCACTTATTGGGGAGGCTGAGGCAGGAGAATCTCTTGAACCCGGGAGGTGGAGGTTGCAGTGAACTGAGATCATGCCATTGCACTCCAGCCTGGGCAACAAAGCTAATCTCTGTCTCAAAAATGATTAAAATAAATAAATAAATAAATAAATAAAAGTAGTTGTCTAAATCAAAGGAGCTTAATATATTTTATGTTCTACATTGCCAAGTCATTCTGATTCCTGTATTTAAGTGAGTCTTGAATGTGAACCAAGATAGGTGTCCTGATACTTGTCAGGTCATAACATGTTGGGGTTTATACATTGTCAGGGAATCATCGTTGCCCACCCCATGATATTTTCTTGTAAGTCATTCCTCTAGGTCCACCTTGGAGTCTGATCCAAGTGAAGTCAGTGCCATCTGCTCACAGGCAATGGAGGGCAAGGGCGGAGTCAGTCAATACCCAGCTGCTGCAGATTTAATGAGACATAAATAAAAATAGATAATTGTGACTGAGTATCCAAGAAGCAAGGTGTGGAGCCCATGCATGGCTGAACAGGAAAAAATGTGGCTTTTTCCCTGGCACATTACAGAAATGCCAGACAAGTGTGATGAAGGCAATTTGCACATGAAATTCGATTATGAATAAAAGGATTCCCCTTTTTCCATGCAAGTTACGTGAGGGAAATTTTTGAGTGGTCTTAATTAAAAATAACCAGTAGCTGATTGGCAGTTGGGCATTAGGTTGGAAACTGGCAACTGCTAACAGGAGAGGAGATGGAAAATTAACGTCAAGGGAAAGCTTTGTCGGAAAAACAGGACTGGGTGCCGGCTGTCAGTCATCCATCCTGTGCCGCCGACTGCGCGTATTCTCCGGAGGATGCAGCTGCGAGGCTGGCTTCTGCAACACAGCAATCAATATCACACTTCTCAAACAGAGTCTCTAAAGTGATAGGGGACTTTGGCAGTGGTATGCAGCTGTGGATAAGGCAAGTTTTCGACTTTCCTCATTACCAAACAACTCAGACTTTTCTGCATACATGCTTTCCTTTAGAAGTCACACTATAAAAATTATGCTCACACTCCTACTCCTATGAAAACCAGGAGGAGGACGATGATGAAGGCAGTGAAGGTGACTAATGAAAATTTTCTGGAACATTTTAAAGGTCACGTCACTCTTTTAATAGTTTTTTTTTTTTTTTTTTTTAACGCAGTGTGATGATGGACAAATTGAGCATAAAAATGAAACAATAAAAACAAAGTAAAAATAACCTGTTAACAATAAACTATTAGAATAGTATTAATGAAGAAATGAAACTATACATTAGCTTTTTCTTTAAATAGTACAAAATCTATATATTGTACAACACATCATCCAAGATAAACAATGAAATTGGTGCTATTAGTCCCATTTAATGGATGAAAAAAAAACCCCAACAACAAACTGAAAAACAGGGTTAAAAGGATTATGTAAAATCTTATTAATGAATTTCAGAATTAGAGGATGAACTGAGACTTAGATTCTAAATTCAGAACAATTCACATTTTTATGCAAATAGGAACTGAAGATTAAATTAGTTTCCCTCATATGAAGAGTAGAAAAATAAAATGGGGAACATTGGTATAAGGTGGCAGAATGGATAATAGGTATAATTAGAGCCAACATAATAGGGCTGAAGACAAGTCACATAGCAACATGAGGACATCAGATATGGTTTATATTATGTTATATTCATACACTTCCCTTCAGAGGTCCTCAGCTTCTAATGTGGCCTTCACATTTCTGTTGTATAATACACATTCATGTAAGGTATAAAACAAAATCTGCAGTTTCTAGGGGCTTCCATTAATTAAAAGTGCCAGAGGAAACATATTAAACAGGAGAGAAAATTACAAACCAGTTAGCAGGTATTTAATAATTTTGTTGAATAATAAATTAATGCAACTACCCTAGAATATATCAGGGAATTAGATATTTATTTTTAAGTTTGAGATAAAACAGAGTATCCAAAACATTCAATTAGGATCATTGAGTCTCGGTAAGTCATGAATATGAATGCTCTATTTCTATACCACTAAAGATAAAAATTCATTTATAAAAAATAAGTAGGTCAGGGCTGTGTGCAGAGGCTCACATCTGTAATCCCAACACTTTGGGAGGCTGAGGCAGGAGGATTGCTTGAAGCCAGGAGTTCGAGACCAGCCTAGGCAACACAGGGAAAACCCATCTCTATAAAACAATAAATAAAAATTAGTCAGGCATGATGGCACATGCCTGTGATTCCAGCTACTCAGGAGGCTGAGGCAGGAGGATGGCTTGAGTACAGGAGTTTCAGGTTAGAGTGAGTATGATTGTACTACTGCAATCCAGCCTGGGCAGCAGAGTGAGACCCCATACTTAAGAACTATCCAAAATAATGAAAGGTGAAGGTTATGAATCATTCCTACTCCTTAAAATTGTTCCATAGATTAAAGGCCTCCATGTCTGTATGTCAGTCTGCAAGTGCTTTAGAGCCAGCTGAAGCAAAACAATGAAAATGAAACTTTTCTCATTTCCTTTCTCTACCTCAACCTTTCCTCTCATGCTATTTTTCCTCCCCCTCTTTATTCTACCTCCTCTTCTCTCTCCTTTATAATCCTCACAGAAAAGATCAGTTTAACAGAAAACTGAGTCCTAGTATAATAATAATATTATTATTATTAATATATTTGAGATGGAGTTTCGCTCTTTCACCCAGACTGGAGTAAAGTGGCACAATCTTGCCTCACTACAACCTCTGCCCCCCAGGTTCAAGCGATTCTCCTGCTTCGGCCTCCCAAGTAGCTGCGATTATAGGTGCCCACTACCACAGCCAGCTAATTTTTATATTTAGTCATATTTGGACAACATAGCCTCTCATCTCTAGTTCTCTTTCTCTTTATCTCCCTCTGTTTCATCTCTCCTTTCTTCTGTCTGCTGTCATCTTTCATTTCTCTCCACAATTAATTCTCTTTGCTTTTTTCTGCTCTGCCAACACAGGACCAAATATGACTGTGTTAGTACAGATGGGGTTTCACCATGTTGGCCAGGCTAGTCGCGCGCTCTTGACCCCAAGTGGTCCACCTGCCTTGGCCTCCCAAAGTGTTAGGATTACAGGTGTGAGCTCCAGTGCCCGGCCCTAGTGCCATTTAATAACTTGCCCCAAATCTCAGTAAGTGACACAGCTGAGACTTGTACTTAGCTTGTTCTGCGTCCAAACCACACATTCAAAATTATTTCTTCACCTCTCAGATTCTGGACCTTTTATCCAATTTTGTCATTTCTTTTTGGATGGAGATATCAAACTCTAGTTACTGAATTACTGAAGGGTCCGATTTAGTATTAGCTTGAGAATTGCTGACATATGAGCCTAAATATTTCACAAAGCCTACTGCCAATGTATTCAAGCAGCCTTTGATAAAATGGTATCATATTTTTTTTAACATGATTCTTCAGGGATAAAAATTTATGTGAACCGAATCCACAGGTTTGTCATCTCTGTGTCTAATGCCATTTCTTTCAGAAATTTCCTGGAATAAGAAACATGATCCTTAAAGAGTAACTTACACAAAATCCAGAGGTTTCTCAGAGCATCCAATTTCAGGAAAGTTAGTCAGGCCTCACTTGAACTTGGGACTGAAGAATAAATCACCATTGGATTGAAGGCAGCTGGATTCTTCTGAGGACAACATAGCCTTCTAGTTCTCTTTCTTTCTCTTTATCTCCCTCTGTTTCATCTCTCCTTTCTTCTCTCTGCTGTCATCTTTCATTTCTCTCCACAATTAATTCTCTTTGCTTTTTTCTGCTCTGCCAACACAGGACCAAATATGATTGCCACAGACATGGCTTCACATCACCTCTGATTTCAAAAGAGCCTGACTGAACAAGGTGAAACTGGATGCCAAATTTCTAGGAGAAAGAACTTGTGGACCCTCCTTGGGAGGAAAGCTTTGCCTCTGATCCAACTACTAGTAGGTGGGGTTAGGGTCATATGACCCTCCACCCAACTTGCTGAGGCATTCTTGGCCAACTAAGGAGGCAGCATGGGCTTCCAAAACAGGGGCAACAGTTTGGGACAGAGATGGTTGGGTCCCTCGGGTCCAATGTTGTCAGGCATAGGTGTACAGATAAGATGTGGTACTCAAAAGCTCCTAGAGTAAAGGCTAGGATAACATGAGGCAGAGTAATTGAAATATAGTTAGACAAACGTATTAATATGAGAATTCTCATTTTCATGCCTTAATGCTTCCTTAAACCAATTGAAGAGTACAAGGTCATTGCCTTCACAATTGCCTTTATTCCTTCTCCATCTTTGCCAGATGAATTTCTGAGGAAATAGAATAAGAGAATGACAGAAAGAAAGCAAGTCAATTAGAAGAGGCTGGTGGGGAAAAAACAACAACCAGAAGTTGAATGGAATACATAACATGGACTGGGGGTGGAAGAGAGAGTGAGAGATGGGGAAACAGAGGAATAATGTAAGGGAAGAAAAGACCTCAGGTCAGTGTAGGTCTAAAGAGAAAATATATGTGTTGGTGGATGCTATTAATTGAATTGTCTTAAAAAATCTGAACTTCCTAATGAAGGGTTGGATTGTTTTTGATGAGCTGTGCTATAATTGCTGCTAAAGTGTCTGGATCTAGGATTCACAAAATAAGGATCTGACAAAAGGAAATTGCTATGGCTATCTTCAGATTTAAAGAAGAAATATTTGTCTTAGGAAAAGTTAACTACTTCAAGGAATTGGTAGACTTTTATTTAAGCTTTGGTGTTCAGTGATGTGGATTCTAGAGGAACTGGTTATGTTAGAGATGGCAAAAAGAGAAGTTATGGGATGGGGTAGTATTGAATCCCTTCCACATGCCAAAGTGCTAAATAGACTTTGGATGCAGTTAATTTTCCCCCAATTCTTCTGAGATCTTTAAGCTCATTTTTGGATAAGGAACTGAAGCTTGTTTTAATGTTATGTCCCCCAGCTCAAAAGTGGCCAGGTGTTAACTGAAATCCTCCTAATTCCAAGAGCCATGGTTATGCCAGTTTACCAGCCTTTCTCTCTGATATAAGATGAAAACAAATTTGTTTATTGTGTTATGTTTATTTTTAAGATATAATTAGTCAAAATTTGGTCTACTCCTTACATGGTTGATATTGTAGCAAAGTGATGAATCAGGGACTCTGATTTATATTCAGAAAGGTTCAATGTCATGGCTTATGACTGAAGCCATAGTATAGAACTTTACAGTGTCCACATATTCTTAGCTCTTGACTTCCATCCTTGAAACAGACCCTATTTTAAGTTATATAAACATAAAATTTTCCCTATACTATGTTTGGGAATGAATGTTCTTTTGTAAGGTTAAAGACCTTTGTAGAGTTTCAGAATGGAAAATTTGACATATGTTAGGGCATTCATGAGTTCCCCTTTCTGAAATAAAACCAACAACTCTTACAATAAGGCTAAGGTTCTTTCAGGGACATTTTGGAGAGTTTCCAAGAAAAATCTAAAGAACTGATCAAAAACCTGTAGAGAAGAATTCACCAAAGAGAATTTTTTAAAAGCATGACATTTTTAGAAAAGAGGTTAAAACTCTGAGCTACCGAGTGACTGTCTGGGTCACACCCTTATCCCAGCTGGTGACCTTAGACAAGAGACAAGCACTTTCGGTTTCCATGTCCTCATCTGTAACATAGAATAATACTATTATTATCACATAATGTTGCAGTGAGGTTTGAAATAATTAAAATATGAAAAGTACTTATACCAAATCCTGGCATGTAGTAAGAGCTCTATAATTGTAGCTATTGTCGTCATTCTCCTGTATTGCTTTTTTCTACCCCACATCTCCACTTTTTTTCTTTAAAGAGATTCTCAGGAAGCTTGAGGCTATGTGATAGGGATCTGGAGAGGAAGAGATCCAGTCTGCTACTAAGCATTTGAAGAAGTAGCTGAGAAAAGCATAGGGCAATGGTGGGAGGTGTAATAAGGCCAAAACAGATGTAGTGAGCTTCCTGAAAATTGGATTCAGAACGGGGAAAGGAACAACGAAAGGGAGAGAGACAGGAAGAAGGACAAGGGGGCAGAAAGAGAGATCCTGGATAAACAATAGTGAAGAAGGGTACATTCCTTGAGAGGCTACATGCTGAGTGGCTATATCACCCTGATGTATCATGATCATAATTTATAAGCAAAACAGATTTTTTTTTAACCTCATTATGTTTTAGGGGAAAAAAATCATAAGTAAAGCATCAAAACTATAGTTTAATAGATAACATTGCTTAGATTGAGGCACAACTATTTTACACTAAAAACTTTTAAAAAATACATAATTTGATCATAGTGCAGAAGGTGCTTAAATGACCCAAGTTTGCAGAACATAGATGGAGTAGTTAAGAAAACATCGGCCGGGCACAGTGGCTCATGCCTGTAATCCAGCACTTTGGGAGGCTGAGGCGGGTGGATCACTTGAGGTCAGAAGTTCGAGACCAGCCTGGCCAACATGGTGAAACCCTGTCTCTACTAAAAATACAAAAATTATCTGGGCGTGGTGGCACATGCCTGTAATCCCAGTTACTGGGGAGGCTGAGGCAGGAGAATCACTTGAACCCGGGAGGCGGAGGTTTCAGTGAGCTGAGATCATGCCATTGTACTCCAGCCTGGGCGAAGAAGCGAGGCTCCGTTTCAAAAAAATAAATGAAAAGAAAGAAAAAGAAAGAAAAGAACATTTCAGCCATCTGCCATCTGACAGTCTTAGGTTTTAACCCCTGCATGAATCCTTACTCGCTGGGTAAATCTATTTAAGTTACACCATCTCATAAAACCTCAGAGATCTCCTGCATGAAACGATTATATAAAATAAGCTAATATATTTAAATTGTGTATAATTATATAGTAGGTAGTGGTAAAGATTGAGATCTGGCATGTAAAGTATATGGAAAGTTCTCAGTGTCCTGCTGTCATTTCACAGCAGAATCCTCCTGCTCCTGGGGAGACCTGAGCCAAGGTTGCCTTTACCAAATCATTTTAAAGCAATTTCAAGGCTTTCAGTCTGCAAAAGCAGCATTTTCCTTGGGGTCAGAGTTGCTTGGAGAAAACTTTCCAGGGCTGCATGAAACCCAGCCCTGGCTGGGTATTAGAGGCATCTCCTGCTCTGCACAGCCAAACCAGGTCAGGACACCTACATGGCCCGGCATCCCTGTGTGGCGAGCATAATCCATTAGCTTCCTGACACCAGCAATGGGCTTCTGGGATCCTGTGTGACTCACTCCCCACTGCAATTTCATCATAACTTATAGAAGCTTGAATTTCAACACCTGCTTGACTCACAAATGAGCAGGAGCTGCTGCTTTTGCCCTCAACTAGAAGTATAGCTAGAGAACAACTTTTGGAGATTCTTTGTATCTGACCCTTTAGGGTAGGCTTGCAGAAGCCCTAACTTGAAGTAAGGATAATAGTATTGACTTGTTTGCCCAAAGCCTCCATAAGTCTAGAGTTCACAAGAAAATATTGCTTTCTCATTTCCTGCTCTTCTGCTGAAATAATCAAAAGAACAAGGTCACTGTGGTCTTGGACACTGTGTCCTTTCATCATTGTTAACATTGCAATTAAGGATACCTTGATTTGAAAAAAATATATTTTATCGATTGATTGATTGAGATGGAGTCTCACTCTGTCGCCCAAGCTATATTGCAGTGGTGTGATCTTGTCTCACTGCAACCCCTGCTTCTAGATTCAAGCAATTCTCCTGCCTCAGCCTCCCAAGTAGCTGGGACTACAGGTGTACGCCACCATGCCCAGCAAATTTTTGTATTTTTAGTACAGATGGGCTTTCACCATGTTGGCCAGGCTGGTCTCAAACTCCTGACTTCAGGTGACCTGCCTGCCTTGGCCTCCCAAAGTGCTGGCATTACAGGCGTGAGCCACCACTCCTGGCAAAAGAAAAAAGAAAAAAATATATTTCACATTTCATAAACAACACATTTTCTCCAATTATACAATGTAATATACCATAAACAATTGTGGCATTAAATCCTATGAGTGTCAGATATACAAAATTAATGACATTTATGGAACATATGAATAAAGAATGACACTATTCTATTTTTATAAAAAAATGAATTTACATCTTAGATGCTATGTGAAAGAGCTGTATAATCATCATACAATTAAATAATTATGTTATCTCCAGCTTACACACATGCAAATGGAAGATCTGAATCTGTTTGATTCCAAAGACCTGCTTTTTCTAGTGTGACATGAAAATGGGCATTATCAAAATTGTAGTAATTTGGTGGTCTTATTAAGTGATATACATGCCAGGAAAGTTAAGATAAAAAAAAAAAAAAGATTTGACTGTTTGCAGGCATCCCTGGATTCTCATTATTCTTAATCTTTTAAGAATGTCATGGAATGAAAGGTGGGAAAGGACTCAGGTATCATTTAGTCCAATGATTATGATTCAGCTGTCCTGGGTGTTGTCCAGAAACTGACTTGTTTTTGTTTGTTTTGTTGTTTTTAACTTTGCCAATTGATGTTTGACCAAATTTAAGGCCATAAATAGGCCTCAGAGCAACAGTCTCAAAGCTGGTCTCTAATCATCATCATCATCAGCAGCAGCAGCAGCAGCAACTAGAAACTTGCTAGAAATGCAACTTTCTTGGGATTCACCCCAGAATGCTTGAACTAGTAATTCCAGGAGTGTTGCCAACAACCTGTGTTTTCTCAAGCACCATACATTATTCTTAAGCATGCTCAAATTTGAGAATCACTGCCAGAGAGTATAAGGAACAATAGTAATATAAGAGGAGAAGTGGAGGTGACACTCATTGATCTTCTCTGGAATGCCCTGGTGACAACAAGGCAACAGAAGACACACATCTTGCTTCCTCTTTCTCCTCTAAAGTCAGTAGAAAACAATCCCGTAAGTGTCAACTTCCCTATCCAGGGATCTACTCCCTCCCTCTTCTCAGTGTTACTGAGATTTTAACTGTATTATATACTTGAAGAAGAGGTTTTAGGTTAAAAATGCCTATTTTCAAATAATTAGAAGACCAGATTTTTAATGGTCTTCTAATTAAAATGATAAATGTTTGAGTTGATGGATATGCTAATTGAGTTGATAGCTATGCCCTGATTCGATCATTATGCAATGTATACATGCATTGAAATATACTGTACCTCATAAATATGTACAACTTTGGGGTATCAATTAACATTACTAATAAAACCAAAAAAAAAAAAAGAAACATGATTCTTAGCTGCTCCTGTTTTTTCTCTGGCTCATAAAGCCAATGATGGAAGGAAAAAGAGAAAGTGTTCATGGTGTGGTTCTGGAAAGATTTTGGACTGACTTGGATTTGAGTCTTAGCCACTTAGTGTAGTAACCTAGGCAAGCTGTCCGACCTCTCTGAGCCTTGTTAGATAGGTTCATTGTGATCTTCCTGACAGCTACAGTACCTTGGTGTCTTTTTCAAGGAGGGGTATTTCTCATTGTACCACGAAGAGAGGGCCAGGGAAATTTACCTCATGGCTTCTGCTTCATTTCAACATCCACATGGTAATTATGAGACAGCCTCAAACTCAGTGATCTGAAGTCCATCCTGAGCTTCTGTAGAACTTCTATGGACTTTGCCCTTATGTCAAACAGTACCCACCAACACAGGCTTATACATTCTTTTACTTAAAGTGCTTGAAGCATGCTCAAATCAATGCAGGTAAAAGATTAACTTAAAAAAAAAAAAAAAGAGCTATTGGGTCTAACTCTACTCAGCCCTTGTGACACCCAAGATGTGTGGAGCAGGAGGATCATACACCATATCTTAGGCTTCTGAAGTTTATCCATATGGACCATCCTCTATCCTCTAATGCCCTTTAGTTCTCTAATCTTCTCTTGCCTCTTCTTTCATCTACTCTTATTTAAGAACACTTTTCTTCTTCCCCAGAGAAACTCAACTTCTCATGAACTGAGAAAGGACTCCTGGCCATTTTGTAATCTTTGAGTCAGGTAAACCCTATCATGTCCAGCCTGAACACCATGCTAATGGAGTGCAGACTCTGCCCAGACTTCCGGGGCTTTGTAGAGTGTGGTCATGCCTGGTGGAAAGGATGCAGAAGCTGCACATGCAGTCAAGTCTCTGCCTATTCATGGTTGTGGTCAGATTCTCCCTGAAATTTTGAGGAAGAGACTGACCTAGACAGAGTCAACATTTCTTTGCTCAGAAGACAACACAGTCTATTTCCAAATAAGAAAAGTATGTTCCTGCTATTAATGTGATTTTGACCACTCCCCCCTCTTAACTCTGACATTATTGAGTTACTCTGGCTGTGCCCCAGACCACTGGGGGGAATTTTCAATAGTACCAGTGTGCCCTCCGCAGGCCAATCAAATCAGAATGTCTCAGAGTGGAATCTTAGCATGAGAGCTATTTAAAAAGCTCCCCAGGTGACTTTAAAATGTAGCAGGATTTGGGAAGCCATTAAAGTAGAACATTAGTCTACTTCCCAGCCTGCTTTTATGGCAAGGCCTCCAAAAGAAGCTGAGAAAAGTCCTAACTCATTTATCTCTGAATACATTCTTGCTGACCCCCCAAATTCATCACATAGAAGGATAGGATGGAGCAAACACTTAACACTTTGCATCAATTAAAGTTGTTCAGATTAAGTAAATTATGTATATCAGGGACACCAGCACCAGCATATCTTGCATATAACTGGTAAAGAATAAATTATATATTTCCATCTTTTCCTCTAGCTGTCCGTAAGAAAGAAAAAAGAAAATGACTTAGCATTGACAAGGCCATTGCAAGGACTTTGGAGCCACTTCAGAATTGAGTTCAACTTCAGACTGACAGTTTTTTTGTTTTGTTTTGTTTTTTAATTATTATTTTTATTTTTATTATACTTTAAGTTCTAGGGTACATGTGCACAACGTGTAGGTTTGTTACATATGTATATATGTGCCATGCTGGTGTGCTGTACCCATTAACTCATCATTTACATTAGGTGTATCTCGTAATGCTATCCCTCCCCTCTCCCCCCACCCCACAACAGGCCCCGGTATGTGATGGTCCCCTTCCTGTGACCAGGTGTTCTCACTATTCAATTCCCACCTATGAGTGAGAACATGCTGTGTTTGGTTTTTGGTCCTTGTGATAGTTTGCTGAGAATGATGGTTTCCAGCTTCATCCATGTCCCTACAAAGGACATGAACTCATTTTTTATGGCTGCATAGTATTCCATGGTGTATATTGCCACATTTTCTTAATCTAGTCTATCATTGATGGACGTTTGGGTTGGTTCCAAGTCTTTGCTATTGTGAATAGTGCTGCAGTAAACATACGTGTGTATGTGTCTTTATGACTTATAATCCTTTGGGTACATACCCAGTAATGGGATGGCTGGGTCAAATGGTATTTCTAGTTCTAGATCCTTGAGGAATCGCCACACTGTCTTCCACAATGGTTGAATCAGTTTACAGTCCCACCAACAGTGTAAAAGTGTTCCTATTTCTCCACATCCTCTCCAGCACCTGTTGTTTCCTGACTTTTTAATGATGGCCATTCTAACTGGTGTGAGATGGTATCTCACTGTGGTTTTGATTTGCATTTCTCTGATGGCCAGTGATGATGAGCATTTTTTCTTGTGTCTGTTGGCTGCATAAATGTCTTCTTTTGAGAAGTGTCTGTTCATATCCTTCGCCCACTTGTTGATGGGGTTGTTTTTTTCTTGTAAGTTTGTTTGAGTTCATTGTAGATTCTGGATATTAGCCCTTTGTCAGATAAGTAGGTTGCAAAAATTTTCTCCCATTCTGTAGGTTGCCTGTTCATTCTGATGGTAGTTTCTTTTGCTGTGCAGAAGCTCTTTAGTTTAATTAGATCCTATTTATCAATTTTGGCTTTTGTTGCCATTACTTTTGATGTTTTAGACATGAAGTCCTTGCCCATGCCTATGTCCTGAATGGTATTGCCTAGGTTTTCTTCTAGGGTTTTTATGGTTTTAGGTCTAACATGTAAGTCTTTAATCCATCTTGAATTAATTTTTGTATAAGGTGTAAGGAAGGGATCCAGTTTCAGCTTTCTACATATGGCTAGCCAGTTTTCCCAGCACCATTTGTTAAATAGGGAATCCTTTCCCCATGTCTTGTTTTGTCAGGTGTGTTTTTTTTTTTTTTTTTTTTTTTTGCAGGGTGGGGCTGAAGCATGCTTTAATACAACTACTTCATAGGATGAAATGAATGAACTTACTTGAAAATATCAAACATAAAGAGGAAGCTCGATAAATATTGGTAACGCTCCTCTATGTGTTCTGTTTTTTTAGCAGTAACTGAGGTTACTGCTAAGCTGCCTGAAACAGTCAATGCTAAGACTTCCATTTGCTATGGATTTAACATCTCCCAGAATACTAACAAATGCCACTTCCCCCTGGTTATTTGTGATGGTTCTAATTCCTGTTTATCTAAGCTGCCAACCAGTGCTTTTAACACTTCCTAATAATCATGGCCTATGCATTCACATTAAGGGCTCTGAAATGGCTGCTTCTTTCCTCAAAAGTCCACTGTATATGCCGGTAAATCTGTCTTCATAGAGCCGAGACCAGGCTGCTGGGAGGGGTTTCATTTTCAAATTTTCCAGGTTACTCCCTCAAAGAACAGTCAGTGTTCCTCACAAATGTCTGTATTACCAAACTTTTATTTCCCTTCTTCCAGTAGACCACCTGCACAATGACATTCATCTAATTAAACAGATTCTAAATATCCACTGAAACATTCAGTCTTGTCTTAGTTCTTATTTCCCCTCTGACTCTGAATCTTGAACATTTGCAGTCATGCTTGCCATGACCAGGCAGAGGTTATATTAGCAAATATTATTGCAATATTTTTTAGGTTTCAGTTTTTCTTAACTCCTAGGTTATCCATCATTTTCCTTTTAATTTCTGACAAAATTCCTTTGGAGTATTTAAGACTTTGCTGGATTTGTCATTAGTCTGCAACCCAAATCTACATACATCCAGGCATCTCAGGAACTGGAAGAGTTTTGTGCTTTCCATTTCAACTGACCACTGAAATTGTCATTCTTCGAGATGCTCTTTACTTGCACCCAAAAGCATTTCCTCTTAGTTTCCAGTGGGGATTTTCCCCTCCTTTATCTGATTGCACACTTATCCTAGGGACTATCTCATTCTCACTCTAGCTTAGTTGTTTCAATGCTAACATATCTTCCTAGCTAAACTAGAAAATTCTTAGACTGAGATTGTGCCTATTAGTGTCTGTACGTCTCAGACCTTGGTACAAGCTAAGGATATGCTCTGTAAACCTCATTGAATTGGATTTTCCAAATATGAACGTTTTTTTTTTTTTCACAACAATATCATCAGAATGAATTTAAAGGTAAATATTAGTTGCAACTAAAGAATGGTTCTGCTCCCTATAAACTTACTGATCCTTCTCAGTAAGTCCAGATTTGGTGTACTTTTCCCCTTGTTCTCTTCCTAAGATCTCGCCATTCCTTCTCAGTTGCTTTCGGAGACTCTCCTTCTCCCTTTTCTAAATCAATTTCAATTAATTTTTAGTTTTGAATTATAGTTTCTTTATTCACTACTCACTTTCCCTGGGCACCATCGTCCATTGCTAAGATTTTAATTATGCAAACTGATACCTCCAAACTCTGTATCTCCAGCCTTCGTCTCTTCTCTGAATTCCACAAACTGTTCTAGGGCCTGGAATAGAGCAAATGCTCATGTAAGTGTTTTATGAATGAATGAATTATAGCTTATGTGGCTAGCCAATCTTAGAAGGCTTTAAAAAGTCAGATGAAAGTTCAGACTTATGCTTCACAGCAGCATTGTTCAATTAAAAAATAATGCAAACCACATATTTAATTTTGAGTTTTCTAGTAGTCACATTTAAAAGGCAAAATAAACAGGTAAAACAAATTTTAATATATTTGAATTCAATATATCTACATTGTTTGAATTTGTAATTTATATGAAATGTTATTTGTATAATATTCTTTTTCATTTTTTTTACTTTCTATGTGCATTTTACACTTACAGCTCATCTAGATTCAGATGCCAAATTCAGTTCCTCCATCACACTAACTACATTTTTAGTGCTCGTTAGCCTCATGTGGCTAGTGACTATGGTATTAGACAGCACAGCCATAAGGAATGGAAGTCACTGCAGGTTTTAGAGTAGGAAATCAATACAAAAAGACGAGGCTTTTGAAATAAGTTAAAAACATATTCTATCCTTACTTAACTGGTATCATTAATCTTTTCTGTTTGTTAAACAGATATTTAGATATTTAGCTATCTTTTGCAATATAGCAAAAAGACAGCACCATTAGGGAAAAGTGGTAATCATTAAGCAACCTGAAAACTTAAATATTATTAAAGGATCTGCCTATTTGTGGCTGATTTCTGTCACGGATTTAAACACCAAGATTTAGCTCCTCTCCTCATTGAATCCATTTGACCCTTGTATTTTATTGCTATCTATTTTCATGTATATAATTTAATATACTCTGAGTCTGTCTGTCTTGTAAATTTAAGTCAATTCTTTCACTTCTTATTTTTCTCCTTCTCACAGTCATTGTCCGTCATATAAGAGGTTGGAGAGGAAGTTGAGAACCAATGTGAATTGATCTGACCTGATTGTGGAAAGACATATTGCAGTCTAAAATAATAAAGGAAAAATCATGTCATATAAAGTGAGTGTGTTTCTTGCTAGATTTGCTGCCACACAACCTCGATAAAAATAGCCTTTTCTCTTGCTAAATAGTATTGGGATTGAGTCAGTGACTCAGAACCATCTGAGACTCTTCCTGAGGTTTGGACATGCTAGTCACAGGCATGCAAAATGCCTCTGGCCTTCAGCTTACCTCCTGGTTTTTGACCTTGGCTTTGTCCTCAGTCCCACATGTCAGATCAAGAAAACCAGGCAACAGCTTGAAGGAGGCAAGGTGTGTAATATAAATACAATGAAATCTCTGCCCAGATAACTCCTATCGATCCTCAGGGGCTTTGAGCTACTTGCCACATTGAATTTTTTTTCAAGGCGTGCTGACTGCACACAGATTTCACTGGATTTATATGACGTTTTTAAGCCACTAGGATACCAATTAACAAAGCACTAATACAGTACAAGACTGAGTGGCCTGAAATAATTAATGCAGCTTTGTGAAGGCCTAAATCCTGAGGAACATTTTATCCTTCAGCGAAAACCAGCTGGTTAAAGGATCTGGGGTTGCTGACCCTCTCTACAAGAATGAAAATGGAGGTAGAACTGATCTGGCTCCTTTTCTTTTCTCCTCCTTGCCCCTTTGGTATCCTTTTGAATATCAGCCACATTTTGCCTATTTCCGATGAACTTTGGAAAAGGGAAATGGAGTGAAATACAAGCCCCAAGCCTTGAACATCAGTGTGAGAGTTAGAGAATGTGGATGGCACCTCTGAGGGTAAGGGCCGCGATCTAGTCTTCCAATGTCCTGTCAATAAAAAAGCAAGAATTCCATGGCTTTTTCAAATTAATCATTGCTTTAACTTGCACTTAGTCATAACTACTATCTCACTGAGAAGACTTTTCACTCATAAATAGGATTTTCCATGCCTATTTGGGGCTATGAATTGTCTGATCACTACATCTGAGGACAAACTAGGCAATAGCTAGGAAATGAGATGAACAGAATTTTGGGTGAGGGTAGCTGTTACTATTGAAAGGACAATGATGTGGCTATTCTGATATGTCAGGCGTGGTAGTGAAAGGAAGTCAAAGAGAGGCAGTTTTTACCTCAGCATACAAAAATGAAATCTAAAAATTGAGCATCTCTGCCTTTATACCCTTCCCATGTCAAAAATTAATAAACAGCCTTTAAAAAGGGAGATCAATGCAATCGCTCAGGAAGAGATTGGACATCCGTATTTGAGAACTATTGGAGGGAATTTAAGAATCATAAGGGATTGGCAATGAGAAAAAAAAAAGTTGTGTCCCTTTTAAGCCTGGAATTATGGGATCCTGTGTTTAGCGAGGTCGCTTGCTATAGAAATCCTGAGCCAACTTGTTTCATAGCTGGAGAATCTTTTAAGGGAGAAGGCCCGTTGGTGACATCGATAACATGTGGGCAGCAATCGCTGTTTGGAAAAGTCTAGTGGGGACAGTGTAGTATGATATGGGACTGAGGACATTAGCAAAATGCCTATGGAGTCTCTGAATCAGTGGCATGTTAAAGAAGAGCCATCAGGTGACTCTCAAAAATAGCCCTGCACTTTAGATGTTCTAATACAGAAATAACTATGTGGTCTGAAATAGTACACTAAAACACAGAAATAGCACTATTGATGGGTCCTGCCTGCACTGTAAACAGAACAAATTAAGGTTGGCAGGGGAAATACTCCTTTTTTTAGAGCCATCAGCATCTGCTCAATCAGATGACCTAATAAAAACAACACACAGATGCATTTTATGGCCTGGGGGTGTTTTCTGGGGAATGAATTAGATGCAGCTAATGAAGGCCAGACAGTCAACTTAATGCCTGGGCTGGCCCTGAGTGGCACGCCTGGCCAAGAAAAGCTCAATAACTACATGGCAAAGAGAATGGATGAGTTCTGTAATTGGCAAAAGGGAAATGTACTGGGGGCAGCATTGGAGTTGGCTGAATTGCATAACACACATTGCAGCGTGTTCTTGCTCACATATTCTGTGGTGCTAGGATTCAGGAGGGTGATTCTAGGTTGCACTGAAGAAAAATGTTAGGGTTTGGTAACACCTTCCAAATTTCCACACCATCGCTGAATCAATTTCCAAGATATATTTGACAAGTGGTTATGTCTGTGCTTGGCTATGTATATCAATATTCAATTTTAAATTTAACAACTGTTTGAGTGTCTACTATGAGTTTGCTTAACCTCAGAGTGGAGGATATAATTAAGAACATTTTCTACTCCCTAGGTAGCTTAAAATAATTGAGAAAGACAAAAACAAAACACATAAAAAAAGCCAAGTAAACAATCCCTAGACAAGTAAATAAATAAGTATAGCAAAGAAACCTAAGATTTGTGAAAGTGTCTGAAATACAGAAGGAGATGGACTCCGTAAGGTGTCATTTGACTTTAGACTATGGGATGATAAGGTATTGGGGAGTCTTTGTGAGAGCATCCTAAGGATATATACTTCTATTTGTGAGACTTTTTTTTTTCTTGTTAAACTTTTCTTGGTTCAGCAAGCTTTGCATTAAATGAGTATATTCAACAAGTCAAATGCTATCCTAGGTAAAAGAGACATAGTCTTTCTCTTTTAAGGGTTTGCAATCTACTCTTGGAAAAGACTTAAAAGCCAACAAACATCATACATTATAACACATTCCATATTAGAATTTTATGTCAGACATAGATTTAGCAAAGTCGATGGTAGGGTTCATCTTTTCCCTGAATATTTAATAGAAAAAATAATGTCCAACTAGTGTATGGCAAAATAAAGTTAAAGGAGGTGGGGTACAACCCAGCATCTGCAAAGAAAAACATTTCAGGGTAACTGGAAGTGGTGTGGAAAATTAAAGATCAAATGGGGGAGGTAGAGATGAGAAGTAATTTGGCCAGAGAGAAATGTCAGACGTTATATAACAAGATGATATAAAAGGGGCTTGGAATCTATCTTATAGGTGATAAAAGGACTTTGAAAAGTTAAAACGGAAGAGTGAAATAATGATAATAATGATGACAGGAACAAGAGGATGAGAAGGTAGAAAAAGAGTAAGTTACTGAGCACCTCGTATATGAGAGAACTTTTTATTGAACTTGTAGTCACTCAATTTTTATAAAAATCATCTGAAAAAAAAAACAGAGGTTTTTAAAATGTTTCTGAGATAGCACAGCTTAGCAGAGCCAATATTTAGACCAAATGGTCTTCCTCTAGAGTTTGTGTCCTATATAATGTTGCCACTATACTCACATGACCCTGTTCATTGTATGTTTAGGAGTCACCTAGAAGACCATGTATATTCATTGTATGTTTAAGATTCACATCAAATACTATGTTAATGATGGGGTTGTAGGAACATTGCAATCATTTAGTCATGAAAATTAATAAATATCCAGACTTTGTTTCTTCCATGTAGTAGTTCTAGTGTATCCAATTAAATTATTCTTTCTGCAGCCTTTGGATGTTAGAAAAACCCCTTCCTGGATTTTCTCCAGGACACCCATCCTTAGTTTCAACAACTGTTTTTCATATGTTGTCTCTGTATGTATATACTCACTGTTGTAGACATTGTTCATTGTTTCTTCAAATGGTCCAGATTGTAATGTCACCTCTGTTGCTGCCTAGGACGTTGTCCAGATTTCTAAATTATGACTCATCCATGTATAAGGTCAATCACTCCTAGTTGTAATATAGAAAGTGGGCTGTCAACTTGGTCTTCCTTGTGGTAATTTGTGAAGTATGAACATGTGTGAAATAGTCTGTAGGTCTCTCTTGAATAAGAGACAGAAATGCCTTCAAGATATTCTCACTGTCGTTCCCTCTTTTCACCTTACAGAAAATGCTTTTGGTCTCATGAAAACATATGACAGATGTTCAAGAAATATACATTATCTCAATCTGGTTGTATCTATTCGGCATATTTGACACTGTATATAAGGAATTTTGAGTCTGTTTCAAGTGTCAGAAATGCAACTCACATTAGCATAAGAATATTTATTGGGGCCAGGCGCAGTGGCTCAAGCCTGTAATCCCAGCACTTTGGGAGGCCGAGGCGGGCGGATCACGAGGTCAGGAGATCGAGACCTTCCTGGCTAACACGGTGAAACCCCGTCTCTACTAAAAATTAGTAGTAGTAAAAAAATTAGCCGGGCGTGTTGGCGGGCGCCTGTAGTCCCAGCTACTCCGGAGGCTGAGGCAGGAGAATGGCGTGAACCCGGGAGGCGGAGCTTGCAGTGAGCCGAGATCGCGCCACTGCACTCCAGCCTGGGGGACAGAGCAAGACTCCATCTCAAAAAAAAAAAAAAAAAAAAATATTTATTGGAACATTCTAGAAGAGCTCACATTTTCACTCTGAATGCACGTCCTTTTCAACTCATCTCAGAGATTCTTGCATTATGTGATGAAGTTCCACATTTTACACCACAATGTCACCCAGCTGATTGAGTGTTCCTTTGGGCTGATTGTGTGGTTTAAAGACCATTTTGGACTTTCCACTACAAAGTAAAAACTGTACATAATAGAATATCAAGAACTAGAATTAGGTACTCAGACCTGTCTCCATCTCTCTCTCTCTCTTTTTGTTTGTGCTTCTATTGAGCTCATCTTCTTCTAATGCAGAAAGGACCCAACCTCTCCATGTGATGGAGAGGAGGTCTGCCAACATCCATAAATCTGTGTCCCTTTGCATGTAATCCAAGAAGCAACAGCTCCACCTCACTTCCAAATTGATGGATGTCTAATTGATTTATGTTGGTTTCTGTACTCCACCCACTTGGGATGGGGGGGCACACTAATTGACAAAGAGGACACCATCAATAAGAGGGATTTCTCAACAGGTGGTGGTGCAGTTATAAAAACAATGGTAATGAGAAAATGATTTCTGTGGAGAAAGGAAGGTAGAAAGGAAGAAAGGAAAGGAAGGGAAGGAAGGGAAAGAAGGAATGAAGGAAGAATAAAAGGAAGGGAAGGAAGAAATGGAGGGAAGGAGAAAGGAAGGAAGAAAAACAGTTGCCATCATTCACAATCATTTTGGAAAAGAGTTTGACATGATCTAGTAACTTTGTACATGTTTAATCTTTGATCCATCATTCCTAACGACATCCTTTAGAGAAAGTTTTGCACTTATACGACAGTATATGTACATGAATGCTCATAACAATTTATATAATGGCCAAGCAAGAGCCAAAAGATTCATCAGCAGTAGAATGTGTGAAAAAATGTTGATATATTTACATAAATTTGGTATAAGATAGCATTGAAAATGAATTACTTTAGTTACCTCTCACAAAATAACTGTTGTTTACTTTAGACTGGCAAAAGAAGGAAGGCATAGAGTATGAATATATTAAGACTCCACTTATGTAAAGTTCAAAATAGAAAAAAGTATACTATATTATTGATTAATAAATCACTTACAGATAATATACAACTAATATGCCATTTGTTTATCACTGATAAATCGATAAAGAAAAAAATTACAAAATTCATGATGATGTTTACTTTTATAGGGAAGCAATGAGTCTCCTATCAGGTAAAAGTATATGAGAACTTCCAATAATCAATTTCTTAAATAATGATTATATAGAATTTTCTCATTGTAATTATTTGTTAAACTACAATGTATTCATCTACTTTTTCGTATATTTGTTGGACTTTGAAGAAAAAAATGTAAGTTTCACTGCACACTCTTTTGAACATTGGCTTTTGAGTGAGAGATATTCATGAATTTTGCTCTATAGCATGTTAAGTTAGGAGACACTGAGCAAGTTGTTTCATCTTTGTCCATAATTTTCTTGTCATATAATTAAAATAGTAAAATATGATGATGAAATAATAATAATCGCAATAAAAACCACAACAAAACAACATTAACAATATTCATGAAGTTCTAAGATCAAGTATGTAAGTAAAATGCCTAATAATTTGGTTGGCATATAGTAAGTATTCAACAGAATATGCATATTTTTTCACTTTCTTTATGTTAATAGTAATTGAAAAGGAGTTAATGAGGATATTGCTTCTGTTCTGCTTTCCGATAACAAGAAGCCCTTATCTTTGAGTTCTTTTAATTAAAACATAAAACAAACTCATTGTTCATTTGAGTACCAATAATATTTTAGGGACTGTGGTCTTTCCTGGAGGTCAGATGCATTTAAAAAAGTCTTGATATTTAATAAGTTCTTGGAATAGTCTGGATTTCTCTCTCAATATCCACATATTTCCAGTACTAGGACATATAGAATATGTCTGTGTCAGTATTTTTGTGCAGTATTATCACATGGTCTTACAATTTTGTAAAATGCTTAAAATGAAAATATTTTGACCACAATTGATTAAGACCATTTCTCTTTCTGTTCTGACTTGTCCCGCATCACACTTTATCTCACGTCAGGTAGTATTAGACTGTCTGTTGTCATTTAGCTAACGGGAAATGGAATTGAGAATACATTTAATTTATATTTAAATAGAATGTAGTTATGTGATTTACCATCATGTTGGAATACAATTAGGCTAGTTTTGGCTTTCTATTATAGGAATAGCTTCCAGGAATATTCCTTATGCAAACTTTGCTGATTTGCCTGACATTACCCCACAAAGGTGAAGGGACAGATGCTATATCCTAATATGAATGGAGCTTATGAATCCTAGTACTCAAAGTGTGTGGGCACAGGGGGAGAGGAAAGATTGTAAATGTGTGGATCCAGAAGCTAGTCTATGAAATATTAAATTACTCAAACACTATAATACAAAAAGTAAGTACAAAATTCAATTCTCACCAATGCCTGGTTAAATGAGTCTTCTTTTAGGAATCGATTATTAAGATTTAAACTAAATATATAGAATGAAAAATAGGTAGACACATGGATAGATAATTTGGTATAAACCACATGAGATGCAATTTATTAGAACCCCTGAATCTGAGGATAAAAACCGGTAGCAGTATTCCATGCAGCAAGATGTTTACATTTGTAACTTCATGTTTTATACTTCCCAAATATCAATTAAAAAATCAAATAAGCTAGAAGATATAATTGGTGATGTCTATTCTTTCTGCATAAAAATATTAACATGTCATCTGAATAGATGTATCATTGAATAAGATATATAAATGGTCGTTCAGCACATGAAAAGATGCTCAACATCACTGATCATCAGGGAAATGCAAATCAAAACCACAATGAGATACTGCTTTACACCGATTATAATGATCAGAAAGACAGACAATCACAAATTCTTGTGAGTATGTGAAGATATCAGAAACTTCACACACTGTTTGTGGGAGTAAAATTATACAGCAGCTTTTGAAAACAGTCTTACAGTCTCCTAAAAATGTTAAACATAGAGTTACCATATGGGCCAGCAATTTCACTCCTAGGTATGTACCCAAGAGAAATAAAAACATATGTCTACACATAACATGTACATGAATATTAATAGCAAAATTATAACAGCCAAAAAATGGAAATAACCCAAATGTTTATAAGCTGATGAATGGCTTAAATAACGTGGTATAATTATACAATGGGTTCTTATTTGGCAAAAAAAGAATGAAGTACTGATGCATGCTAAGTCATGGATGAATCTTAAAAGTATTATGCTATGTGAAAGAAGCTAGTTACAAAAGACCACATATTGTATGATTCTATTTATATAAAATATGTGAAATAGGCAAATCTATAGTGGTTGCCCATGGACAGAGAAGTGGGGGAGATTTGGGAAGACTGCTAGTAGGTAGTGGATTTCTTTGTAGGGTGCTGAAGATGTTCTAAAATTGATTATAATAATGTTTGTATAACTTTGAGAACATAATAAAAACTATTGAATTGTATACATTAAATCGATATAATATGCCATATTATATCTCACTGATGGCATATTATATCTCAATGATGCTATCAAAAATATGTTATAAGGTGGTCAAAGTACACAGATGAAATAGGTAAAATTTTAAAGTAGTATTTAATGTATTATGCTACTTCATGGATTCAGTAATGGTAATAATATTTGTCAGTATATTAACCTTTAATCTTGTAATGACTTATTTTCACATCCTAAAAATCATACTTCCTTACCTAATTTTTATTTTGCAATTTGAAGAGGAATCCAGATGATATAAGCTTCAGATTGTACAAACTAGCTCTACTCCTTTTGAAAGTTTCTGGAGACTCTCATCTGAGCTGGACATTAAAGAGAGGTAATATGTTTGTGACCTAGTATCCCAGGAAAATAATTACTACAGATCTGCATGTTTAAAAATTCCCACATATCTGAACAGGGCTGGAAAAAATTTCAGTTCTGAAAGTCAGAGTGAGAAAACCTCGTTGAACCCTCAAGAGTATTTAGTTGATCTGCCCCCCACCCTCTGACTCATTCCTGAGGATTAGAGAAAAGCTAGCAATAAAGTCTTGTCTATGCAACCCTTAAAAAAGCTTAAAAACAAATTTCAAAAGGATCGAGCTGATCTGCTTAATGTAAATTTACTGTTTACTGTCTGCCAAAACTAAATCAAAAGATTTTAAAGAAAAACAACAAAATCCAGCATTTAGAAATATAATACTCACAATATCCAGACAGAAAACATATTTCAGACCAAAACTGAGAGAGTAATTTTTATAAAAGGACTTAAATTTTAAAAATATTAAGAAAGTTCTTCATAATATAGAAAAATAGTCCAGTTGGCATATACAAATAAAGCCCATTGGAAATGGTAAATAAGTGTGTAAATAAGAAAGTTTACCAAAACACTGTAAGACACCTAAGAAGGAAGAACATATGACCAGTAACTAGGAGAAAGATCGATCAGTGGAAACAGACACAGAAATGACAAGCATAGTATAATTAGAAGATAAGGATTTTAAAAGTTATGAATATATGCAATGATTAAAAATAAAACATAAATGTAAAGAAGGAAGAAATGCAAGCTATAAAGTAAATAGGAACTTGGAGAAATGAAAAATACTATATATCAGATTAAAAATTCTTCAAATACACTAAACTGAAGCTTAGATGCTGCAGAAGAAAATACCAGTTGATGTGGGGGAAAAAAAACCAGCAGTAAAGGAAATTTAAGTCAAGAAAAAAAACAATGGAAGAAAAAATATAGAGCATCAATGACTATTGGGGCCATATTAAGTGGTTTAACCTACATACATTTGAGGCACCAGGCAAAATGGAGAAAGAAAAGATAATGCTAAAAAGTTTTCCAATTATAATTAATACTGAAATATCACACGTCTAAGAGGCTCAGGAAAATCTATGAAGAATAAAAACAAAGAAGATTGCAGGAAGACACATTATATTCAGATTCATGAAAATCAAAGATTAAGACAATATCTTATAAGAACCCAGAAAGAAGAATAAACATTCAGTACAGAATAAAAAGAAAAATTATAATCCTCTCAGAAACAGTTCATGACAATGGAAAAATGTATTTAAAATGCTAGAAGAAAAAAGGGTGTTAGAATTCTATATTTCATTAAAATTTCCTTTAAAATGAAAGGCAAAACTAATAATTTCTTAGACAACAAAAGCTGAGAGAATTTTTTACCCAAGAGACTTTTTTAAATTGCAAAAGTATGTCATCAGAATATTATAGAATATGGAAAAATAATGCAGAAAGTATATGAAAGCAGGAAATAGGAATGAAGACAAAAAGATGAAGGTGGATAAATAAAACATAATTTTCCTCACTACAATTTTTTAAAATATAGTTTTAGCATACAATGTTGCAGAAGTGTTTTTAAAAGTATTCAGATCTAATCTATATAAAATTCACCCCCCTTTAAAGTGTATAATAGTGATTTTTAGTATAGTCACAAAACTGTACAACTATCACCACTATATAATTCCAAAACATTAAGCTGAGATACAAAGACCATGAGACATTGTTCCTGTCAAAACAAAACTGGTCTGGGCGCGCTGGCTCAGGCCTGTAATACCAGTACTTTGGGAAACCAAGGTGTGCGGATCACCTGAGGTTAGGAGTTTGAGACCAACCTAGTCAACATGGTGAAACTCCGTCTCTACTAAAAATACAAAAAATTGGCCAGGCATGATGGCACACCTGTAATCCTCGCTACTCAGGAGGCTGAAGCAGGAGAATCGCTTGAACCCGGGGGGCAGAAGTTGCAGTGAGCCGAGATCGCGCCACTGCATTCCAGCCTGGGCGACAGAGCAAAACTCTATCTCCAAAAATAAAAATAAAATTGAGAAAATGCACAGAGTCAGTTCTTGTCATCCAGGACACAAACGCACTTCGTAATTGTATGCTGTGTTTCTTTATTGGAATGAAATCAAGCAATGAAGTAGCATTACTGAAAAAAATATATATATATGTGTGTGTGTAAATCTTTAAAACAAAGCTAATAAGAATATATTATGAGGTTTATAACATAGAACATAGTAAAATATATGACAGCAATGGTGCAAATAGGTGTGGATGGAATAGAAGTACATTGTAAATTGTACGTAAAATTCATTATGATAAACTTTGATTGTAAGCTATATTTTTCTAAGTTGTACATTGTATGTTAAATGGCATACTATTATCTGAAAATAGACTGTGGAAAGTTAAAGATTTATATTGTGACCTGTAGAGAAGCCACTTAAAATAACACAAAATAATAGCTAATTAACAATGAAAATAAAATGAATTACAAATATGGCCCATTAGGTAAAGAAAAAATGCACAGAAAGAGGAAAAAAAAGGAACTGAAGGGAAAACAGAAACAAATAGCAAAGAGGTAGACTGAAGCCAACCATATTGATAAACACGTTAAATGCTAATGGTCTAATAGTGTCTTTCAAAAGAACTTTCTGAGATGACTGGAATGTTCTATATCTGCAGTGTCCAGTACAGTGTGACTATTGATTGAAATATGGTTGGCATAAGAAAGGAACTACATTTTTTAACAGACTTTGTTTCTTAAACATACGTAATTTTACAGCAAAATTGAACAGAAAAAGAATTTCCACATACTCTTTCTCACTCTGCTCACAGTTTTCCCAATTATTAATATTTTATATTGGTGTGGTACATTTGCTATAATTGGTGAATCAAATCAATACATATCTTAGTCCATTCTTGCTGCTATAACAAAATATCTTCAACTAGGTAATTTGTAAATAGCAAGAATATGTTGCTCACAGTTCTGGAGGCTGGAAAGTACAAGATCAAGGCTCCAGCAGACTTGGAGTCTGGTGAAAGCCTGTTGCTCATAGATGGCATCTTCTGTGTGCTTACATGACAGGAGCAAGGGAGCTCCCTGGAGTCTCTTTTATAAGGACACTAATCCCATATGAATGGGGGTGGAGCCCTCATGACTTAACCACTTCCCAAAGGACCCCTCTCTTAACACTATCACATTGGGCATTAGGTTTCAACACATAAATTTTAGGGGGATATCAACATTTAAACCATAGCAATACACAATTTTAACTAAAACTCACAGTCTACATTGGGGTTCACTTTGTGCTGTATAGTTCTGTGGGTTTTGACAAATGCATAGTGTCATATATTCACTATTATAATATCATACAAAATAGTTTCACTGCCATAAAAATCTCCAGTTATTGGCTTATTCATTCCTTCCTCCAAACTTCCCAGTCTCCAGTAACCACTGTTATTTTGTCTGTCTTTATAATTTTACCATTTCTAAAATGCCATATGTTTAAAATCATATAGCATGTAGCCCTTTTAGTCTGGCTTCTTCCACTTAGCAATATGCATTTAAGATCCGTCCAGCTCTTTTCATAGCTTCACAGTTCATTTCCTTTTGTTGTCGAATAATATTCCCTTATATGAATGTACCATAATTGATATATCCATCCACCTATTATAGGGCATCTTGGTTGCTTCCAGTATTTGGCTTTTATGAACAAAGCTATATAAACATTTATGTGTAGGTTTTTGTATGGACAGAAGTTTTCAAATCATTTGGAACTTGATTGCTACATTGTATGGTAAAATTATGTTTAGCTTTGTAAGAAGCTGCCAAAATGTCTTGTAAAATGCTGCACCATTTTGTATTCTCACCAGCAGTGAATAAGAGTTCCTGTGGGTCCACATCCTTTCCAATATTTGGTATTACTGATTTTTTATTTTATTTTAGCCATTCAAATAGGTGTGTAGTGGTATCTTGGTTTTAATTTGCATTTCTTTGATGACATGATGTTGAGCATCTTTTCATATGTATATGAAATATATATATATATATACATATCTCATGTATATATCTTCCTTGACAAGGTATCTGTTTAGCTATTTGCTCCCCTTTTAATTGGAGTGTTAGAGTTTTAAGAATTTTTGTATATTTGTATATTTTGGATGCAATTCATTTATCAGGTATCAGTTCTGCAAACATTTTCTCCCAGTATGTGACTTGTCCTTTCATTCTTTTAGCAGTGTTTTCACAGAGCAGAAGGTTATAATTTTAAATAAGCCTAACTTATAATTATTTTCTTTCATGGAATGTGCTTTTGATGTTGTAGCTATATACTTATTGCCAGGCCCAAGGTCACTTAGATTTTTTTCCTATATTATCTTTTGAATTTAAAATTTTATTTAATTTCAGGTAATTTGCATTTAAATAGCCACAAATTGCTAGCAGTTATAATGGTGAACCACACATTGCAAGATAGAGATTTTGTAATTAGATAATTAGATAACAAAGTAAAATCCAAATATATGTTGTATATAAGACATGACCTTGATGTGAAGTCACAGATATGTTAAAAGCAGCTAAGTAAAATGTTAAAGTATAAGAAATGATAAACCAGAAAAACACTAATCTTAGAGAAAGCTCAGGTGACTGTAAGAAAAGATCTCAGATCAAGAAATTAGGTATAGACAAGATATAAGTTATTAAGGTATTAGGCATTAGATATAAAGATGAATGATTCACGATGATAAAGTATGAATTTATCAAGAGACCATAAAAATCCCCAAAGTTTATGCACATCACAAAAGGGCTGCAAAACAAAGCAAAAACTAACAGAATTAAAAAGGGAAATAAAAAATATGTAATTGCAGTTTGATATTTTAACACTTCACTCACAATAATTAATAGACCAAATAAAATTGAAAAATCAGTAAGGATATACAGACTTGAACAATACGGTCAACATACAATCTAATTAACCTTTATAGAATATGCCATCCAACCACAAAAATACATATTATTTGCAAGTACACCTGGAATTTTAATCATGGTAGTTCATATACTGGGAGAGAAAAGTGTCATTAAATATAAAAAGATTTGAATGCTAAATCCTGTCTGACCAAAAAATAAATTAACACTCAATAAAAATGTGAAATTTTTAAAAATTGCAAATACTTGAAAATCAAATAGGTAAATGAAGATTTCACTTGAGACATTAGAAAATAAGTCAAATCAAATGAAAATAAATGCGTATATTATCAAAATGTGAGAGCTGCAGCTTATGCTGTGTTTAGAGGGAAATTTATACCTTTAACATTTTAAAGGTTATGTCTGATCATCTTAAGAATAAAAAAAATCAAGGACCTAAGTTCTGTACACACACCTTATGTTCCAGCAATTCTAGGTATTTACCTCCCAATAAGGAAAACATGTTCAAACTAACACATGTACATAATAGTTATAATAGCATTATTCACAATAGCCAAAAACTGAAAACAACTCAAGCGTCCATCAGCTGGCTCATAGACTAATAAATTGGGCTATATACGTAACACAGATCATTACCAATAAACATAAACCAGATGCTGATGCATGCAACATTATGTATCAATATTTGGGGACTCTCCATACACATTGTATTGAACAAAAGAGGCTATGAAAGACTACTTCTGTATAATTCTATTCATATGACAGTCTCAAAGTCACATGTCTATGGAGAAAAAAAAAAATCTTGATTGCCTGAGGCTTGTGAAGAAACTGCCTGCAAAGGGACATAAGAAAATGTTTTGAGTTGATGGAAATCTTCTAAATGTTGATTATGGTGGTGGTTTTATTATGCATATATTTGCAAAAACTCATTGGACTACACACTTCTGATGTGTGTATTTTATTATATGAAAATTATACCTCAATCGAGTTGTATGAAAACTCTCCATCTAAAAAAGTTTTTGAGTCCAAGGATTCAAATTTATTTTTATGCAAATACCAGCCACATCATGTAAAGAGTGTAACTTACTATCTTGGAAATCTGTACCTCATTTAGATGTCATTAATAATAATATCAACCTCCCCATTTGAGGTAGGGACAAATGAAACCATGCTGGCAAAAAGTGTTCCATGTAAACTGTTCCATCAATATCACCACAGCACTTGTGTCCCTCCTGAGTTACAGCCAGGCCTTTTGTAATGCCTGTGCCTGTAAAGGCTTTGAAGTAATGATGTAGCTGCCTACGCAAACTGTATTTCCATGCACCAGCATTTAGTGTATATAGACACCAGGTCTGGCCTGACAGTTCCTCTGTTTTGCAAGCTTCGTTGTGAAGGCCTGTGTGTACGAACTACTGTAGTTCATCTCAGTTCCCAGAAGTTCGCATGCAAGACTGTTTGAACAGTCTTGAATCCACAGTCTCCATTAGCAATGACAGGAACTGCCCCACGGTGCCTTGAGCAATTCTTCCGAAAGGTCAGATATAAACCATTCATTCCTGTACATTCTATCCCCCCTCCTCCTAGCACCAAGCCCAATTACTTCTGTTTTGTATGTCAGTATCTTTATTAGTACTGCACAGCAGAAAGCACAATATACTGAGGTGACAATTTTTTGCTGGCGGCAGATCTGATTAATGAGGCAAGGCTGAAATTAACTTTTTCTCATGTCACATAGATTTCCCAAGTCATGTAAAATTCCCCTTGTTACACTACCCATTAACATCTTCACCACCAATAAACACATGGAAATATATTGTACTTTTAACTGAAACAGGCATCCATCCATGTCCTATTATCCCTGTAAATAAAATGTGACATGATTTGATATTAACACAGATAAATGTGTCCATTTAGAAAGTTCCTTAGTCAATACAATATTTCTTGATTGTATGTCTGTTAAAAAATATACAGATAGGCATTTTATGTTAAAAATAGTAATAGGTACATCTTGATGACAAAATGGAATATAGAGTAAGGCAGAAATCTTTGACAGGTAATTATTGTGAATGGCAGCAATGCCATATACATTTAAAAATAACGATGTAACCAAAGGCAAAATGCCTTTCCCATTTAAAATTAATTATTCAAAGGAACTCTGTACAGCATGCTGAAATTGTTTTCAGAGCTCAGTAATAAAAATGGCAAATGCTCCAGTTCCTCTGCTTTGTCTGTCTGTATTTAAGAGAATCCATTTGGCTCAGATGCACAGAGCTCAACAGCAAATGTTGCATATTATTATGTAATTAGACATAAATAAATTAGAAATCTGCGAATAGAAGATGTGTTTATAATAGAGTTAGTTGACCAAAAAATAATCAGATGTTTTTAAAAGGGTAAAAACATAATTAAGTAATTTTCTTTTTGTTGTATGAAAGCAGTCTAATTTTTATAGAGATCATCTTAACTAAAAATTTTTAACACATAGTCAATTTACAGCTCAGAAGCAATTAGATGCATCTAATGAGAAAACGCTAGATTATTCGGTCTCCAGTAATATAGGGGCAAAATAGCATTGATTTTGCAAGTTTAAAATACTCAACGAGCTTCTACACATAAATCACCTAAAACAGTACCTTGCCTATTAGTGATCAATAAATATCGTCAATAGTGATAAGTAAACATTGTCAATAGTGATCAATAAGTATCATGTCATTAATGTTCCTGTTATTTCTTGCAACATAAGGGTGTCATGCTTTCTAGTCTGGTTTACAGAGCATACAGTTATACAATCTGTTTTTAGTTTTGCCACTAAGTAACATTTGGCCTTGAGCAAGTTAGCAGATCTCCCTGGATACATTTTGTTTCACTTTTTAACAGAATGTACCTTAATGTAGATAAAAGTTCTTTTATGATCTTGACTATAAGTCAATTCATGACTTATATCAAAATGTTCCTCAAATCAAAAACACATTTGCACTTTCAGAGTGCCTTTAATGAACTTATACAAAAGGTGATTGGTTATTAACTATATTTCACAAATTTGAAAGAATAATGGCTTTAGTATTTTGGGTTCAAGGTGCAGTCTCCCATTGTATAACAATATCTCAGTGAAATTAAGCCTCCATGGGAGCATAGTGAGCACCATCTGCAGGCCAGGCGAATGCTAATTATGAGTCCTATTTGACAGATGTAGAAACTGAGGCTTACAGGAATTAGTTACCTGAGGACCAACAATTCAGGAATTATCAGTATTATCACCCTTTCTCTTTTGTAAATGCAGTTTACACTCTCAATAAAAAACTAAATAAGTATAAAAGAGGTTACAAATTTACACTCCTATTTCCTCTGTTCAAACCCTACCTTTCCAGTAACATATATGTTATCTATAATATATGTTATATATATGTTATCTATAATACATGTTATATATGTGTTATATATAATATGTTATATACGTAATATATTTTATATTACATATATCTGTTTTTAAAGATCTATATATATGTAACATACTTTATATATATATATATATATAATATATCTATGTTACTGTTTCTAAAGATGCATAAACAATGACAAAGAGAAAGCAGGCCAAAGAAGATATGTGAAAGACTGGAAGAGAAGAAAAGCAATGAAAAATAGTTTTGTCATTTGCTTGACTTTAGAGTCAGTGAAAAATGGAAAGCAGGAGGTAGAAAGAGCAAATCAAGAAGATGGGTTCCTTCAGAAATACCATTTGACCCAGCAATCCCATTACTGGGTATATACCCAAAGGATTATAAATCATTCTACTATAAAGACCCATGCACGTGTAAGTTTATTGTAGCACTATAGCAAGTGCTATACAATAGCAAAGACTTGGAACTAACCTAAATGCCCAACAGTGATAGACTGGATAAAGAAAATGTGGCACATATACACCATGGAATACTATGCAGCCTTAAAAAAGAATGAGTTCATGTCCTTTGCAGGGACATGGATGAAGCTGGAAGCCATCATTCTCAGCAAACTAGCACAGGAACAGAAAACCCAACACCACATGTTCTCACTCATAAGTGGGATTTGAACAATGAGAACACATGGACACAGGGTAGGGAACATCAGACACTGGGGCCTGTCTGGGGGTGAGGGGCAAGGGGAGGGAGAGCATTAGGACAAATACCTAAGGCGTGTGGGGCTTAAAACCTAGATGACGTGTTGATAGGTGCAGCCTGGCCACAGAGAGAGACTCCTTCTCAAAAAAAAAGAAAAACAAATTTGGGTTTCTGAGACTCCATTTTTCCTATTGTATCTACTCTGCCAGAGCTGTCCAATGAAAAGACAGATAATACTATAACTAAAATATCAAAATAACTTCTTTTATGCTCAGTTTGGAAAATAATTACTGAAGAAGAATGCTGTGTCCTTGAACTTCAAATTTCTTGAGACTGTTTTCTCATCTTTGAATTGGGGGCAAACATTCTAGTCTCTGCTAGGCTTTGTGAAATGAAAACAAAAATATGGATATGAGAGTGTTTTTAAAACTCTAAAGAAGGCTTACAAACATGAAAAAGAATTGCAGAAAGAAATACCTTGATGAGAAGAAAGAGAAGGAACTAATTCATATTAAGTATTTAGATCAACATTTTCCAAACTTTGTTCTTAAAATGCTGTAATTTGATTTCTGGAACTGCAAGTGCTTTTGGGGAAAATATCCCAAAGTCTATTTATTTATATACTGTCATATTTCTTATTTTTTCTGCCTCTTTAATTTTATTTTTATTTTTTGTTTTTTTGAGACGCCATCTCACTCTGTTGCCTAGGCTAAAGTGCAGTGGCTCAATCATGGCTCACTGCAGCCTTTACTTCCTTCACAGGCTCAAGAGATCTTCCCACCTCAGCCTCCCCAGGACCTAGGACTACAAGTATGCATGATCATGCCTGGGTAATTTTTTAAAATTGTAGAGACAGGAGTCTAAGTATAAATATTAATAATTCTCCATCTATATGATGATTCCCTTGGATGTGGCCAGGATAACTCGGTCATATTTGTGTTCACAACAGTACTGCATAATGTCTATGAGCTCAGTAGGGGCAGCCATAGTCTCATGCCTAGCACAGTGCCAGAAACAAACCAAATCCACATAGAAGCCTTTGGAATTACAAGAAGATATTCCCCATAAAAACTTTGTTTGATGGGGATCTCACAGGTGTCGCACTCCTGGCCTCAAGTGAATCTCTCACCCAGGCCCCCAAAGTGTTGGGATTATAGGCACAAGCCACAGCACCCTCCCTTCTTCTAATATTCGTAATTCATATCGGCATATTAAGGACTCCGGGATTTTAAACAAAATAGAAAACACTTTTTCATTCAATATCTTTGTGAGTAAAAATAAAATTCTTATCAATACAAATATTGAAAGAAAAAGTTCTAGGTTCTAATGTCAGCTATATAACTTATTAGCTATGATAATTTAGGCAACTTATTTATTTATTTAGAGACAGAGTCTTGCTCTGTCACCCAGGCTGGATTGCAGTGGCGCAATCTTGGCTCACTGCAACCTCCGCCTCCCAGGTTCAAGCAATTCTCCTCGTTCAGCCTCCTGAGTATCTGGGGTTACAGGTGCCCAACACCACTCCCGGCTAAATTTTTGTATTTTTGGTAGAGACGGGGTTTCCCCATGTTGGCCAGGCTGGTCTCAAACTCCTTCAGTATCCACCTGCCTTGGCCTCCCAAAATGATAGGATTACAGGGGTGAGCCACTGTGCCCAGCCTAGGCAACTTATTAAATCTCTTTAATATTTGCTCATCAGATAATTGTGTAATCCTACTGCAGAACAGTGTTAATTGTGAGACATTTTGTATATACAGTACCTTATTCAGTGTCTGGTACACAGTAACTATGCAATAAATAGTAGATATTCTTCTCCCCTTCCCACTACAAAATTCATGTGTTGTTGCACCAGACAGATAATTGCCTTGGAGCAAAAGCACTGTCTGTTAGATGCATTTGCCTTGTGTGAATAGAGTTTGTGTCAAATCTTGGTTTTAGGAAGGGAAGAATTGCTAAGCACTTTCTGTCACATTGGCAAATATCCATCCCTTCTTGGAAGCTCCCAAGATAAAAAGCTGCAAGTCAGTTCCTCCATGTCATTTTAAAAAATTTCCTTTTCATTAAGAAAAAAAATCTGAAGAAAAACAAACTTGTTTCTGCGCTTTTTACCTTTCACATACCAGGACAAGAGAAAGAGCTGAAATTGCCTTCCCCCATCCTCCTTGGACTCCCTCAACTCTCCCCCAGTCACCCTCCTCTCCTCTTGCCTGCACCGACACCTCCATTTCTCTGGGATCCTTATTTGGAACTTGTTCATATTTACTCAATAGCTTAGATTATCTCTTTTACTTATGCAGGAATTCATAACATGAACATGAGTGAGGGAGTGAGGGATGATCTTTCACTTCTCGTAAACACTTCATTATTTGCCTTTGGTATTTGAAGACAACAAAACAAAGCCTATCCTTACAGAGTGTCTCCTCAGTAATTACTGCTGGTGTTGTCAGTTCCAGACTGCCCTCCTGCCTGCATCTGAAATATCTAGGAGAGAAAGACGGAGACAAGGAGTTAGCCATTTTTACTCTTCCCAGGCCAGAAAGACAGTCTAAAATCAACTCAGCTGTCGTTGCTCTCTGGCGAACTCCCAAGCCAAATGTGTTTCTCCTCTTTTTTCGTGCTAGTCCTCCTGAAATCAGATTTGGACACGGGGGCCAAGGAGCCAGCCACAGAACTGAACCAGTCATTTTGCCAACACAACACCTGCCCTTCAGAGTTCTGCTTTTCTTTCATGAGAACATCTTGTGCATAGTACAGCTGTCCTTATTGTCTTTGCCTGGCATTTCCCAGAAGGTATTTGTTTTTCGTTCATCTTCTTTGCTTCTGTGTTTGCTATGACACAGTTTGATGAACACATATACTTTCCCCCCTCACATAAATGATATTAGGTAAAGAATCGTTTCTCAGAACTTGTGCTTTTTTGGATTTTTATTTCTGCTGTTTTTGTATTTATTATACTGGTTCCACATGCAAAGAAAGAGATAAAGTGAAAAGGAATTTTTCTTTTAGCCCTGATAGATGAAGCTTGCTATTTCTACTGCCACTTGCTCACTTCCTGACCTTGAACAAGTAACACAAGGTGTGGTACCTGAGTTCCTCCCACTGACAAATGGGGAAAATGAATATCTGTCTTCATTTTATGAGTGAAAATGAATATTTTAGGGACTTCCAATTCAGGAAAGATGGCACAGACCTATTCCTCCCTGTTTCTCCTTGGTGAGCACAACATAAATACTGGAAATAATGCAGGAAATAACAAAAGGACAACTCTGCAAAGATGGTAAGAAGAAGGTAAAACGTTTGGAACCCCAGGACTAAAAGAACAGCCCAGTAGCAAGATATCCTAAGTCTCCCTCCTCCATGCAATAGAAGAAGTCTACTTAGATGTGCCATTTCTTGACTCTCAGCCTAGCCACAGAAGCAGGGCCAGGTAGGCTCATTCTTCCTGAAAGGACTGGAGTACTAGGTAACCTCAATACGAACACCACCAGCACAGAGGATTCATCAGAAGCTCTGCTAAAAATAGGTGTCTCGCAAAAGCAGTCTTCTATCCAATGTGCCCTGAGACTCCTTTTCCCCAGTGAGAAATACAGGGACAGGTAGGTAGAATCAGCAAAGAGGACCCAGTTACCATAAGTAATTCCTCTGGAGACCTCCTTTGTCCTCACAGTCCTGAGATTCTCCTTCTTTTCCCTGCCCCAGTTTTCTCACCCCAGTCTAGAAACACTGGGGCTGGGGCACAGCCAAAAAGAGGGACCCAGCCACAGCAGGTGGGTAGGCGTGAAAAACTCTGCCCCTGTCTAGAGGCACTGGAGTGCTTGGAGAAAAATAGTAAGGAGAGACAAGACCAACAGTACCAAGCTGCCTGCCTGCAGATGGTCTTTGACTTAGAGGTCCTGAGACTGATTGTCCTTCCAGAGACAACAGGCAGCTGGGATGGGGGAAAATGCTAAGGGCACCTAACACCACAAAGGCTCTGAAAATTAAACTGCCATTGGAACCACAGCCCACAAGTGCAGGTCAAGATTTGCATGCTAAACATGAAGACGGGGTTTCCCTATTAAGTCAAACATTTAAATATAGAGCCCACAGTCGCTAAACCTGATACAGAAAATGCAAAGGATATAATATAAATCCACCAATTATATCAAGCACCAAGAAAACCACTTGAATGAGAAAGAATAATAAACTGATGTGAATACCCATATGAATCAAATGTTGAAATTATCTGATGAGAATTTTAAAGCCATCATTATAAAAATATTTCAATAATCAAATACAAAGTGTCAGAATAAATAGAAATAGAAAATAACAGAGAAAAATGTTATGTATACAAAGAAGCCAAATAAAAATTTAAAAGCTGGAAAACACAATAAGATAAATACAATAACAAAAAATTAAACCCAATAACACAAATGACAAGAAAATTCACTGAATGGGCTCAAGAGTAGCATGTATACAACATATGAAAGATACTATCAAACTTGATAGCATATCAATGTAATTTAACCAAATGTGAGCAACAGAAAACATACTGAGAAAAAAAAAAAAACTGACCAGAGCCTCAGAGGCCTATGGAACATTGACATAAATCCAATATTCATATTATTGGAGTATCAAGAGGAGAGAAGAAAAAGTGAGGTTGAAAATATTTGATGAAATAACCACTGAAAACTCCCCAGCTGTGTTGAAAACACTTATCATAGAGGTCTGAGAAGCTGAGGAAACTCCAAACAGAATAAACTCAAACAAACTTACACTAAGGCAAGCAATAATTAAACTTTTGAAAATTAAAGACAAAGAAAAAGTTTTGAAAGTAGCCAAAGAGAAACAATATATTACCTCTGGGGAATACCGTTTTTAAATGTCAATGGATTTCTCATCTAAAACCTTGGAAGCCAGAAGGAGTGGCAGAATATTTTTTCAAGCAGTTAAGGAAAAGAACTGTCCATCGCAAATTCTATTTCTGACAAAACTACTCTTCAGGAATGAATGGAACATGAAGAAAATCTCAGATGGAAAAATGAGAATATTTCGTTGTGAGCAGACCTACCCTTACAGATTCTTCAAAAAGAAAAAAAATAAATAACTTTGGAGCATTAGGAATGACGCAGAAATAATGAAAGAAATGAATATGGGTATATAAAATAGACTATCCTTTTCCTCATGAGTTTTATAAATCATATTTGCTTATGAAGCAGAAATTGTAGCACCATCTGATACTCAAGGCAAAGATATTTTAAAATGGGGAAGGTAAAGGGTTCTAAATGAAAGTGACATCTCCACACTTCACTCGAGGAGGTAAAATGTTGATATCAGTAGATTTTGGTAGGTTACATATGAATATCATGATACCCAAAGCACCTAAGAAAACCACAAAAACTAGTTGATAAACACCATAAATAAATCAAGATAGAATTATGTGTAATGATTCTACAACATATTTTTATTTATAGCATATTGAATATGTTAAAATTATATAACATGATCAAGCAACATATAGGACAGTATGAAAACAACATTAAAGATGAGAATGCAAAGTCACAAACAAAATGACAGATATGAGTGCTAACATATCAGTAATTGTCTTAAATAAAAATAAATATACCAACCAAAAGACAGATTAGCAGGACAGATAAAAGATGACACAACTATTGTCTGCTTATAAAAAAAGAAACAACTTAGAATTTTAAGACTTAGGTAAGTTGAAAGAAAACGGATGAAAAAACTTAACATGCAGATATTGATTTTAAAGAACAAAAATTACTATAATATCTAATTAGAATTCAGAGGAAAGAAAATTACTGCAGACAATGGGGGCCTACATATTAAAAAATGGTTATCTACCAGGAAGATAACAATCCTAAATGTGCCAAACAAAGGAAACATAAAATACATGAAGCAATAATAAAAAGAGCTGAAAGTAAAAATAAAGAAATCAGCAATTATTGTTGGGAACTTCAACATCCATACCACTCAGAACTTGATAAAAATACTAAATAGAACATCAGCAAGAAATACTAAATAGAACATCAGCAAGAATACAGAAGATCTGAAAAATGAATCAACCAGTAGGATCTAGTTCTCATATACAGAATACACTATTCATTAATAGCAAAATCACTCTGCTCTGTGTTAAGACTTACTATATATCTACAATAATCAAGACAGTGTGGTCGTGACAGAAGGATAGATGTACAAATCAGTGTAATAAAGTATAGAACCCAGAAAGAGACTCAAACAAACATGCTCAACTGATTTTTGACTAGAGTAAAAAAACAATTCAATGGTAAAAGGACAGTCCTTTCAACCAAGGGTGCTGGCTAGAGCAATTGAATATCCAGGGGCAAAAAAAAAAACCTCAACCAAAACCTCACACCCTATGCTAAAATCAACTCAAAATAACTCACAAACATAAATTTGAAATGAAAAATTACAAATATTTTAGAAACAAGTTAGGAGAAAACCTTCACAATCTAAGCAAAGAGTTCTTAAACTTGACATCAAAGGCATGATCCATAAAATGGACAGTTGATATACTGGACCTCATCAAATTTAATATTTTAGTTTACTTTTGAAAAGTCCATGTGAAAATTAAAAAAACGTGTAGATTGGGAGACTATATATATAGTCTATATAGTCAAGTAAGTTTGGGAGAAAAACATCAGGTTATCTTTTACTATATATATATATACATGTATATACACACACACAATGTAGTCTATATAGATGATATATATAGTCTTCCAATCTATACGTTCTTTTTAATATATATATAGTCTATACATATATATGGTCTGTATAGACTAGAATATATATATTATATATAGAGACTATATATGTACACTATAGACTGTATAGAGACTATATATTTTCTTAGTTTCTATATAGTCTCTATATAGTGTATATATAGTATATAGAGACTATATATATACTACATATATATAGTATATAGAGACTATATATATTTTCCTAGAAATACATATGTAGTTCTGAAAACAACAGAAAAACAATCCACTTAGAAAATGGGCAAAATACATAAACAGACATTTACTGTAAAGATTGATGGCAAATAATCACATAAAAAGGTTTGATATCAACAGCCATCTGAGAAATGCAAATTAACATAATTACTTATCACTACATGCATGCTTAAAATATATAACAGTGACAATAAATGCTGGTCTGGATGTGAGGAAACTGAATTAAATATGCATTGCTAGTGGGAATGTAAAATGGTACCACCGCTCTGGAAAACATGTTGACAGCTTCTTATAAAACTAAGCATGCAACAACCATACAGTGCAACAATTTTATTTCTTGGTATTTATCCCCCTAAAATGAAAATGTATATACACACAAAAATTGCTGTGCATGACTAGTTATAGGAACTTTATTTGTAATAACCAAAAACTGAAATCAGTTCAGCCGTCCTTTAATAGCTAAACAATTTAATAGACAAATAGTTATCCAAACTGTGGTGCATACATACCAATGAAAAGCAACGAATTATTGATAGATATAACACCTTCCATACATCTCTAGATATTATGCAGAATAAAAATCTCAAAAGGTTGCATGCAACATATTTTCATTTATATAACATACTTGAAATGATACAATTTTAGAAGTAGAGATGGTAGTTGCCAGTAGTTAAGATGGGGGGAGGTAGTATGGGGTGGGAGTAAGATGTGTGTGGTAAGATATGGAAGTAATCTTTGTGTTATTATCTTGACTGTGGCCATGAACACACCTACAGAGGTGTATATAAAATTTTATAAAACTCAATATAATCTCACATGTGCAAGTAAAACTAAGGACATATTAATAATGTGAGTAGATTTTATCATGTCCTGGTTATGAAATTGCACTACAGGTTTGTCGAATGTCACTATTAAGGGAAACTCGACAAAGTGTACAAGAGATTTCTCTTTACTATTTCTTACAACAATCTTCTTTACTATTTCTTACCCAACATATAAATCTATAATTACCTCAATATACATTTCAATTAAAAATAAATGAAAGTTTTTAAAAAGGCTATTATACGTAAATGGACTACCACATATCGGAGACCCAAAAAAGCGTACTACAATGATGTTACATTTTTATCTTTGTTTATAATTTTTGAGTTCACTAGAAATCTCTCCGCCTGCCTCTATTATTTTTCTCCTTTCTATAATCATTCATACATTCACTTATTCATTCAATAAACAATTCCAGTCAGCATACTTTTATGAATCTTGAAATTTTTTAGATATGGAATTTGAAAGAATCAAAATATTCCTGGAAAAAAAATCATAGAAAAAATTTCTAATTCTGAAATAAGTCTTTAAAGTAGTATCCATGCCTCATACAACTTTATTACTGTGATGAGTTCCTTGTCATTCTCTCAAATTGCATTACTCAGGTCAGCATTATGTACAGAAACCCACATGGAATAGTTATTGGATGTTTTAGTATTTGGCTATAAATATCACGCCATTATAAGAAACTTGGATTTTACTGCCCAATGTTAAAAAATAATTTTTAGGGAATTTGAGGAACAAATCATGTTACATATTTTCTCGATCCAAATTTCCAAGTGCCCTGCAGAATGTTTAACATGGTCAGGCCTGTGTGATTATTATTTTTTAGCTTAATGCTTTCATTTATGTTAGAGTTTTTATTAGTAGAGGCAGTAAATAATACATTGTTCTTTGAAAATGTTGTTAGAATAAGTGTGCCTTATCAATAATGTACTGTGAGAAATCCATTGTTTTGATTTAAATTTTAAAACTCATTTATTATTGACCAGTTTGGGAGAAAAAAATCAGGTTATCTTTTACTTGAATTGTCAAGTGCTTCACATAATATCCATCCTGGGTCTCAGGATAGTCAAATGGCATAACAAATGCTGGATCAGCAGTGCTCGTATGAAAAACAAACAAAACAATGCATTCAAAATCTTGAATTTGAAGCATGTACTACTTCTGTGATCATCTATCTTTAATATTGTTTTTATACTTCTCATTTGTGGGGCTAACTAAAATGCAAAGTTTGCACTTGTATGTAAGCCTGTGCTGGTAAAACATAGCCAACCCTCTCTATATCCATGTTTATTACATTCCTCCAAAATTATCTAACATACCTAAGGGCTGCTTGTGAGGAAGGCATTTGTTTTTTTGTTGTTGTTGTTGTTTTTATTATACTTTAGGTTTTAGGGTACGTGTGCACAATGTGCAGGTTTGTTACATATGTATCCATGTGCCATGTTGGTTTGCTGCACCCATTAACTCATCATTTAGCATTAGGTATATCTCCTAATGCTGTCCCTCCCCTCTCCCCCCAACCCCACAACAGTCCCCAGAGTGTGATGTTCCCCTTCCTGTGTCCATGAGTTCTCATTGTTCAATTCCCACCTATGAGTGAGAACATGCGGTGTTTGGTTTTTTGTCCTTGCAATAGTTTACTGAGAATGATGTTTTCCAGTTTCATCCATGTCCCTACAAAGGACATAAACTCATCATTTGTTATGGCTGCATAGTATTCCATGGTGTATATGTGCCATATTTTCTTAATCCAGTCTATCGTTGTTAGACATTTGGGTTGGTTCCAAATCTTTGCTATTGTGAATAGTGCCGCAATAAACATATGTGTGCATGTGTCTTTATAACAGCATGATTTATAGTCCTTTGGGTATATAGCCAGTAATGGGATGGCTGGGTCAAATGGTATTTCTAGTTCTACATCCCTGAGGAATGGCCACACTGACTTCCACAATGGTTGAACTAGTTTACAGTCCCACCAACAGTGTAAAAGTGTTCCTATTTCTCCATATCCTCTCCAGCACCTGTTGTTTCCTGACTTTTTAATGATGGCCATTCTAACTGGTGTGAGATGGTATCTCATTGTGGTTTTGATTAGCATTTCTCTGATGGCCAGTGATGATGAGCATTTTTGCATGTGTTTTTTGGCTGCATAAATGTCTTCTTTTGAGAAGTGTCTGTTCATGTCCTTCGCCCACTTTTTGATGGGGTTGTTTGTTTTTTTCTTGTAAATTTGTTTGAGTTCATTGTAGATTCTGGATATTAGCCCTTTGTCAGATGAGTAGCTTGCAAAAATTTTCTCCCATTCTGTAGGTTGCCTGTTCACTCTGATGGTAGTTTCTTTTGCTGTGCAGAAGCTCTTTAGTTTAATTAGATCCCATTTGTCAATTTTGGCTTTTGTTGCCATTGCTTTTTGTGTTTTAGACATGAAGTCCTTGCCCACACCTATGTCCTGAATGGTATTGCCTAGGTTTTCTTCTAGGGTTTTTATGGTTTTAGGTCTAACATTTAAGTCTTTAATCCATCTTGAATTAATTTTTGTATAAGGTGTAAGGAAGGGATCCAGTTTCAGCTTTCTACATATGGCTAGCCAGTTTTCCCAGCACCATTTATTAAATAGGGAATTCTTTCCCCATTTCTTGTTTTTGTCAGGTTTGTCAAAGATCAGATAGTTGTAGATATGCTGCATTATTTCTGAGGGCTCTGTTCTGTTCCATTGAAAGCTTATACACCATGATCAAGTGGGCTTCATCCCTGGGACGCAAGGCTGGTTCAACATACACAAATCAATAAATGTAATGCAGCATATAAACAGAACCAAAGACAAAAATCACATGATTATCTCAATAGATGCAGAAAAGGCCTTTGACAAAATTCAACAACCCTTCATGCTAAAAACTCTTAATAAATTAGGTATTCATGGGACATACCTCAAAATAATAAGAGCTATCTATGACAAACCCACAGCCAATATCATACTGAATGAGCAAAAACTGGAAGCATTCCCTTTGAAAACTGGCACAAGACAGGGATGCCCTCTCTCACCACTCCTATTCAACATAGTGCTGGAAGTTCTGGCCAGGGCAATCAGGCAGGAGAAGGAAATAAAGGGTATTAAATTAGGAAAAGAGGAAGTCAAATTGTCCCTGTTTGCAGATGACATGATTGTTTATCTAGAAAACCCCATTGTCTCAGCCCAAAATCTCCTTAAGCTGATTAGCAACTTCAGCAAAGTCTCAGGATACAAAATCAATGTACAAAAATCATAAGCATTCTTGTACACCAATCACAGACAAACAGCCAAATCATGAGTGAACTCCCATTCACAATTGCTTCAAAGAGAATAAAATATCTAGGAATCCAACTTACAAGGGATGTGAAGGACCTCTTCAAGGAGAACTACAAACCACTGCTCAATGAAATAAAAGAGGATACAAACGAATGGAAGAACATTCCATGCTCATGGGTTGGAAGAATCAATATCATGAAAATGGCCATACTGCCCAAGGTAATTTATAGATTCAATGCCATCCCCATCAAGCTACCAATGACTTTCTTCACAGAATTGGAAAAAACTACTTTAAAGTTCATATGGAACCAAAAAAGAGCCCGCATCACCAAGTCAATCCTAAGCCAAAAGAACAAAGCTGGAGGCATCACGCTACCTGACTTCAAACTATACTACAAGGCTACAGTAACTAAAACAGCATGGTACTGGTACCACAACCAAGGAAGGCATTTGTTTACTGCATTGCTTGACAACAAGTTTATGAAAAAGAAGTAGAGGCTGTCATTGTAAGAGAATCATCTGGAATAGGAGTTTAGAATTAGTACTGCCAGTTAATAGACAAGCAAAATATATAAATAGGCCAACAAAATTGACTTGTCTTTAGTGGTTCAGTCTATCCCAAAAAGATAGGTGACAGGCTGGGCATCGTGGCTCACACCTGTAATCCCAGCACTTTGGGAGGCCAAGGCAGATGGATCACAAGGTCGGGTTCAAGACCAGCCTAGCCAATATGGTGAAACCCCGTCTCTACTAAAAATACAAAAATTAGCCAGGCATGGTGGTGGGCACCTGTAATCCTAGCTCCTCAGGAGGCTGAGGCAAGAGAATCGCTTGAATCTGGGAGGCAGAGGGTGCAGTGAGCCAAGATCGCACCACTGCACTCGGCCTGGGCAACAGAGTGAGACTCCATTTCAAAAAATAATAATGATAAGGGACAAAGTCAGGTAGCTTAAAATTCTTGATTTCTTGTGATGTGCACAGTGCACTCCATCAATTAATTCATGGAAATAACCCCCAAAATGAATATAGTTCAGTATCCAGAGTTTCTTACTTTTGCTGTTGAATTAGACTGCTTAGTATCAGAAGTAGGACCTTGAATTCATTATCTGTGCCTCCTCATAAAAGTAGTTTAACTCTGTGTGTCACAGTTTCCTCATCTGCAAAATGCAAATGCAATAGTTAGAGTATCTATCAAACGGAGTTCTAGAAGGATTAAATGTGATAATATGTATATATGTATATATGTGTGTGTGTGTGTATATGTATATATATATATATATATATAAAATACGGATTATATATATATATATATATATATATATATATAAAATACGGATTTTATATATATATAAATCTATTAGAGTAGGACCTGGCACATCAGCAGCACTCTATATATGTTAGCTATTATTATTCTCTTACTAAATTCTCACATTTGACCTGCAGAGAAGTTGTGTTTTTCTCGAATTACTAAAGACAATTTTAAGGCACAGAGAAGCCAAATAACTTGTCCAAAATCAAACAGAAGACAACAGAGCCAGGTCCAAGACAGATGTGTCAGGCTCCAAAGCTTTATGTCTTTCCACTCTGACCCTACCTTCTCCAGGATATAATCAGATGGAAAACAAAATCTCACTTCACATTCCATGTGTACCGACTACTTGGAGCAAGACTGATCCTTTCCCATGTCTAAATATAAACACTGTACATCACCAGCAGTTGTGGGCAATACCATTGTACTTTTTCTTTTGAGATATTTTAAATCTGCTATGCACACTTTTATTATTATTGAAAATTCTAGATTGGAGAGGTGATGGTGAGATAGCCTGATAACTTTGAATGATCGCTTTAGGTTAGTATGAAATACAGTAGGATATTTTGCCACCATTGGCCACTGTAGCTGTTGGGAAAAAATATTTTCTACATTTTAGGTTGAAAAAAGACAAGAAATGGATTGATTGTTCTTCATGAGTACCCTAACAATATCATTAGAAACAGTCTGGGTTTGGAAAACATTACAGTGATTTTGAAAGTGAACCTGGATTCCTGAGATCTTGACATTGCTTGTCTGGGTAGAGCCTGGAACTCTCCATGCTTATAAGCACCTCCAGTTACATGTATGAGGGTGGTCTGGAAGCATAACATTCATCTCTGAATGATGCTGGATGTTGTAGTTTTACTTAAATGCTCCAACACCAGCATAGATACCACCAAGAGGATCCTCAGTCCTTTGGAATTTTTTGACACCTCTGTTTTGTTTTGGGGGGTTTTGTTTGGTTGTTTTTTTCAGTTGGTTGGTATTTGGGCCTGCTTTTTAATTTATCTCTTCATTGACAAGTGATAATTGTGTATACTTATGGGCTACAATGTGATAGTTATGAACCAAGGGTTTGTTTTTCCTTAATTGTGTCTTCTTTTTTAAGATATATTTTATTATTATAAGTGTTTCATTGGAGAATAATCTTCATTTTCTTAAAGCAACTAAAATGTTACCTGAGGTTCTTGCATTTGCTTAAACATTTTTAGAAAATATAAAGAAGATACTTTCTCACAATCCAAAAATTTGTGAAATTTGGATTTAAGTAACTAATTTCAACTTCTACTTAATTAGAAAATATGTATTCACACCAGTTAATTTAGATGACTTGGAAGTTGATAAATACATACAATTTCATGATATAGCTGCTACGTACTAGTTATTCATAATGGAAGATGTTTAGGATATGTCCATAAAACTTTGCAGTTCTTGTGACACATGTTTACATCACAATCCCCCCAAATTCTAATCCATTTTCCCCGAACACCATATTGCCTATAGGCAACTTCCTTAGATTGTCCCTTAGAATATGGTGTCCAGAACTTGACATATTGTACCCGTGACTTTAATAAGGATAATATGGCAGAACTATGAACTCCATTGTGTTCTAATAAACTCTGCAAGGAATTTCTTAGAGTTTCTAGCCCAGTGATCTGAGAGGTCAGCAATGCTTGTATTATCAACAGTTTCTTAAATTGTGTTGTCTACCTCTCAAAGTCCAGTGCAATTTTTATGTAATTAGCAGCCAAGTCAAAAGAGTAATATCACCCTATCTATGAGACTGACTCAAAACATTCTATTGATGGAGTGTACAACAATATTCTGTGGTTCAATGCAGAGCCCCAGGGTAGAGGATATTGTTTTAGGCCTTTCTAGTTTACTTTTTTGTTGATTTGTTTGTGGAACGCATAGCCAACCCATGCAGAAATAACCTTGTAAAGATTGTTTTCTCTAAGTACAGCTCTTGGCTGGTTGTAGGCACTAGAATATTGACAGCACTAATTAAGTTGACTGTATCCAATGTCTTAGGTCAGGCCTTGAAGCAGAGCCTGAGACAGGGTTTCTTGTGAAAGTGATTTGTTGAAATAGGGTTCACAGGAGAAATCTGTAGGGAATGAGAGAAGAGGTCAAGATGGAGAAACAGCCTAGCAGAGGTGTGATTTCCAGAATTCAGCCTCACATCACAGGAAACTCTAGAGCATAAATTGGTATCACAGAAGTCCCACCTCAAGGAAAGAAGGTAAGGGAGTGATATTCTATCAGTCACTGTTTGGCTGCAGGATGCCTCGGAGAAGTGGGTTGAATAACCTCCCAGTATCCCAGACATCTCTGAGTGTGCTGCCTCCTGTTAGCCAAGGACAATATTCTGGTGAAGGAGAGTATGAGTTTTAAACACTAGCAGCAATACCAAATGGAAGCAATATCCTAATACAGAGGACCCGGTCAGGAAACCAATAGCATCTGCTTCAGTCTGTTCCATACAGCAATAGGAAACAGTGACTTATGAGGTTCTTTGTCTCCAGACTTTATGAATGCAAGAAAAATAATTGAGCAAGGATAATTAAAACCATAAAAGAAAGTGTCTAAATTCAAACTTTATTTTATTACACTGGGCTTAAAATGACAATTGCAGAAATTTCTCCATCTCTCATATTGCAATTGCTTAATGTTCACATATTAATTTTGGAACCTTCATTTGTAATCCACACTATGGTGTGTATGCATATCCATGCAAAAACAAGTTTTAGAATTTGTTATTTCTGTCTTTCGGAACAAACTGCAAAATGGTCACTTCAGCTTTCATATAGGAATCCTCTCTAGTTCTAAGGTTTACCTCTTGGAGCAGTAGTCATTGTTTTCTCAGCGTTGAGACTTGATTTATGACACCACAGGAATTTTCTGGTTCTCTCTGATAGTGATAAAGCCACATATTCCATTTTAAAAATAACCTATTAGAGCCAAGAACCCACTTGACTTAAAGCCATGTCCTGTTTGTATACAGGAAACTGTTTTGTGGTCTACGTTGATGTGGAGTTTAATGGTTTCGTATTCTCAAATAGACTCTCCTTGGCAACTGTGATCTCAATTGTGGCAGGTTACACTGCTGTTCAACAATATATGGTTTTCATCTACCTTTGAGTCCAGGAAGAGAGCTTAGTTTCCTCTACTCAAAGTCACGTGTATGGGTACATAATTTCCTTTTTGTAAATGACATATAATAATTTTACATATTTATTGAGTACAAAGTGATCTTTTGATCCGCATGTATAATGATCAGATCAGGGTAATCCATCATCTCAAGTATTTATCATCTCTTTGTCTTGGGAATAGTTAATATATTCCTTGTAGCCATTTGAAACTGTATTATTATCTATGATTATCAGCCTGCAGTGGTATAAAACACTAGAAGTTATGCCTCCTACCTATCTGTAATAAAGCACAAATTATATGCATTATTTCCAGGTGGAGACATTTAACTGTTGGTGCTTAACTTTCCAAACCATGCTTCCTCTACAACAATGTTTGTGGAAGCGTACAGTCAGGTAGAAGTCGCCAGAGATGCTGAGTTAACACATAGAAGACAGCTGGCCTGGGGAATCGCCTAGACCAAAAGTTAATATTCCATGAGTAAACCATTTGTTATGATGTGGCACTGACTCTTGGGGTTACTTGGAAACCGCGTATAACCTAGACTATCCTGACTAATAAAAAGATTCAATTATGCAACTCTTCTTGTATGTATGAAAGAACACATATTATTGTGCCAATTTTATGAATTAGGGAGCTGAGCTGCTAGAAAGTTACACGATTTTACTGAAAGCAACAAGAAAGTGAGTGGGGAAAAAAAATAAGATTTAAAAACTAATGCTCTCTGAATCCAGGGCAATTTTATTCTCTTGCAGAATGGGAACAAAGGATCATCTGCATTGCCTCCTTGCAGTGGATTTAGCGATGTGGTAATTACATGTAAGCATACTGAAGTCTGCCACTGAAGGTACATGATCATTTGAACATTTGTCTCCATAAATGCCAATAATTTTATTCCCAAAATATCTTTATAAAAATTGATCTTATAGGAAGGAACCCAGTTGTCAATGATTTGCCCTTCTATAGAACTAAATATTTTTATTCCAAATACAATTCAAATCTAAATCACAGAATTTGTAATTAGAGTAGGAGCAAAATAATAAAACCACAATTATTATTATTATCACGTATCAGTTTGTTAACTAGTTATATATAACTTAATATTTGTCAAAATATAACCCAGATATTACTACTGACAGTTTTATAGCTGAAAAAGCCTGAGAATTAGAAAATGTAAACAATCTGCCCAAGGTCACAGAGTTTTTGTGGGAGAAGATTCAGTACAATTTCTTATGAGTAGGACTTTAGGACAGTCTGTGTTTTAGCTTAAACACTGCCTGGATGATCTCAAACAAGCCCTTTAACTGCTTCATTACTCATTTTTTTATATGAAATTAAGAATAATACTATCCACTGGTTTGGTGTTAGTATAAAATGATGACTTACATGAAAACATTTGTACATTAAAGAACCTCTTACAAGGTGTAATTTCCTTGTTATAATTACAATCATAGGAATGCTATAGAGATTATTATGAATCTGTGCCACACACTTTGTTCTGTTATATACTATTTCTTTTAAAAGAGCAACATATTTTTAAAAGCTATCTTACATGTAATTATGCAGTGGGCAAGGATAAGTGGTGAGTTAACTGTGTTGGTAGTTCTTTTCTGAAGTATATCTCTAGCAAATAGCTTCATGGCTCACTGGAGCAATCAAAAATGTATATGTGCGGCTTAAATACTCAAAAATAGCTCACAGTGAAATACATCATACTGCTTAAAATTTTAAAAGATGCAATTATCTTTTTTGGCAAACTCTGAATATTCTCTGGAATGTTGATGAATATAAAAGGGTTTCAAACAGTAATTTTTACAAGGTTCTGTTAAATGGAAATACAGACGGGTATGTTATTTTCCGCTTTTACTGTAATCTGTCTTCCAATTTCCCCTTGGAATTTACATATTTCCTGAAAATTGATTCATTCAGTCAGTTTCAAAACTTTGAAATAGTGGTAGGTAAATAGAAAAATCTGTCCTTACAAATATATGAAGTAAAATAATATTGGAATAGCCATCACAGATTCTCTCTCTTTCCCTCTCTCTATGTCAAACACACACACACACACACACACACACACACACACACACACACACACACACACAGATTGCAGTTTTGAATAAGTCATACAAGCACAATTTTCTCAAATTTGAAACTTTTAGGATTTAAAACTTTCAGGGTATAATTATTACTGGTTGTGATAGTGTAAACAACTTAGTATATAAAAAGAATATTTTTCTTATTCTAAATATATTGGAGGAAGAGATGAAAACTAAAGCTAAGTGGCAATGCTATGATAAATGTGGTGTATGATTTGTATGTATATCATATAAATATGAATATATATATATATGACCTATATGGCAAGCATTGCTCTAGATGATACGATGTAACAGTAAATAGAATAGAAAAAGTCCATTAACTTGTGGATTTTGCATTATAGTGAGCAAGATAGTAAACAAATATATAGCCATGCTAAATGGTGATAAATACTCTGTGGGAAAATAAAGCAATGTAGTGTAATAAGAGTTATGGGGCCTCTATTTTATACAATATTGCATATCACTTAGGGTTCTGACAGGACCCTGGTGGCACATTCAAGTTGAGATAATTGAAGGTAATTTAATGAACGGACTATTATAAAAGGTATGGACAGGGTGTTGGGAAAACCCCAAGGTGGTTTTATAGCTCTAGGGATAGTACTGGCTGTCTACCTTACCAGTGTGGAAGAAGGACTGAATGAATCTGGAATAGAATATAGAGTAGAAAGTGTGTAAAAAGAGCCACATGCAACGGACTGTGAACTTCAGTGGTGACTCCCACAAAAACAGAGGAATAAATACCCCAAACTAACAGGTCTTCCCCCATCTAGTCTCTTCCCCCAGTAGACAAACCCTATAAGAAATAAAATTTCAAGGAAGTTCATTATTGCAGTAAATATGACCTAGCCTGGTAGAACTCAGGGCAAGATAGAGAAGCACAGGAAGAGTCTGGAAAGGAAAACAAGCACTACAGGCACAGGTGGTCGAAACAGCCTTCTCAGAGGGGGAATAACAGTTAAGCAGAGATCTGGATTAGACAAAAGAGAGACAGTGTAGTAGTTATCTGGGGGAAGCTCTTTCAAAACTGAGGGTACACAAATTTTTAAGGTGCTTAGCATGTCATTTCCCAAAAGTACATTTTGTTTTTCATAAAACGCTCCCTCTCCTCACTTACAGTTGCTGATCTGCTACAGTCTGCCCTCAGTGACCCCAGAGATCGCCCATGACTATTTGAACTAAGCTCACCAAAAATACGCATTCTGAACCAGAAAAGTCTTGACTTTGCCTTTATGTCTCTGACCTATACCACATTTTTAACATTATTTTTCTTAGCTTTCCTCTTGCATCGATATCCTTCCAATGTTATCATTACTTTGATGCTGGCTCCTCCTCTATATCTCTGATACTTCTTTTATTTTATTGCCTCATTCCCCCAAGGTCCTACCCTTGGACCTTTCTCCTATCATTACATTTTTACTTGCTTTATATTATCAATTTCCTTTCCTTTCCTTGTCTATATGGTGAATCAGAACATAGAGGGAGGATGGATGGATGGGTGGGTGGGTGGATGGATGGATAGAGAAAGCGAGAGAGAGAGATAACTAAATTACTACAAAAGGCTAACACAGGCCTTTAAAGTGGCCTGCTCGATCTCTCGTCCTCAATATTTCTACAATGGAAACAACCATCACCTTCTTTTTGTTTGCTGCCAGTTCCAGTGAACGGTAGCAGCAATGTTTAAACTATCACCACTTAAAATTTCTGTATCTTCACATCTTTCTATTCTCAACCTATCTTTTCCAACAAATGGCCATGTTATCAGCATACCTACAGTGGAACTTACCATCTCCATTATTTGTTCTGCTCTTCCTCCTGAGTTATCACAGTGAATGGCAACATACTCTTCTGTTTCTCATATATGTGCAACATTTTCAGCTCATCTCTTTCAGTAAATTGTAATGTCCTATTTTGTCTTTTGGATTCATATCCTCTTTCAGTTCCCACTATTATCACTCTAATTTAATTCTTCATAATTCTCACCAGCATAGTGGATGATATTTTTCATTTCCCCATATCTAACATGTAGGAGCCCAGGACTGCTCAGGCGGTCCTTGCTGCTAAAACCTGGGTGGATAGTAGTAGACGGTTAATACTAGCAGGACCAGCACTATCACAGTAACACACCCACCCTGAAATAGGGAGAGGGAGTTTCAAGTTACACAATTGTAAACTGAAGGAGTTGTTGACAGGGATGGGGTAAAGGACTTGGTTGTAGATAAAACCCTGGTGCAATTCCTGAGTTCATGGTTGGTGCCTGTGATGTGTCTCAGTGGTCATTAGTGATATGGCAAGAGATCAAACATATCATTTTATGCATTCATTCAGAAAGTATAATTTGAGTGTCCAACACATTCCAAGGTCGTGTGATAAAGAATAATTGAGGGTATGTCCTTCTTTAAATGGGGTAGTCAAAGGTCTTTCTGCAAAGTAACATACTTGCACTGTAAAGGTAAGAATGAGCATGAGAAGAAAAGAGAAAGAGTACCCTACGAAATACGTCTCCTCCTAATGTTTTTCCCTCTCTTCTCCCATTAATATAGAATTTGTCCCTAGAGTCAATGTTGATAATGATAACAATGATGGTGATAGTGATAAGGAATATAACAATGATGATGGTAACAGCAATTTATACAGTAAAATTCTCATGAGAGCAGAGACCATGTGTGTATTGTGTGCTGCTTAATCCTCAACATCTATCACAGTATCAGGCACACCATTGATATTCAATAAATATTTGTTGGAGGAACAGAAGTATGAATGAAAGATGATGGCAATGACTAGGAGTGGTTCAATTCAATTGAGCTGATAACAGTGTGTTATGTACCTCAAAACTAGAGACTGTCAATATTTGTCTGCATCAATTACTTTTAAGGAAATGAACCATTCCAGTGATATCGTATCTCAGACAATTAATTTTTGCCTTATTCTGTTGAGCATTATCACCTAGTATTTAGCACATTGTTAATTATCACTTTGTAACACTTTGTAAAGTGTGAAAAATCCTGCTGCACGGATTCCTGTCTTCCACTAATTGTGTTTCACTCCAACCCAGAGCCGACACAAGCAGAAAATAAAGCATTTACAATAACATAACTAAAATAAACTGAATACAACTTTTATTCTTAAAACATAACATGGCAGTAACTGCTCTCTAAGCACTGATAAAAGACAAAGAGGTGTTATGAAGAATAAACGTTTCATTCAAAAATCTATAATAATGTATTAGGAAAAAGAGCAAGGTGGGCTTGCAAGATGAATGTGAATGCACACACACAGAATTCATCCTAATTGGCCTAGGCAATATTTTTTATTTATAATTTTATTTTTAAATTTGATTGAATTTCGAGTGTGGAGGACAAAGGCATATAAGATGATGGGGAACAATCTGATATTTTACTGTACTCCCACTCACTATCCCTACTGCTTACCACAATGCCAAGTCAATTGTGCTTATGTATCTATAATCTGATACTGATATAGGAGAAGGTAAAATAACAGCTTTGAAGTCAATAACTCATACAGGATTCAAACATGAACTATGCAATTGGCTATCACATTGACCCTGGGCGAATTATGTACTATCTCAGTTTCAATATAATTATAAAACTAAATTACACCCAGCAGAAAGTAGATACTCATTGGATACCAGTTGCTGACCTCTTTCCACATTCAACACAATGTCATATTAGAGCAATTGCTGAGCAACAGATAAGACAAAATCTGATAGTTTTAACTACTCAAATAAGCTCTCAAATTTACCATCCTCTATAACTAGTGACAGATTTTACTAGATACATTAGGTTGTAAAATATAGGCCTTGCCATTAATTATAATGTATAAATTGATATGATCTTCTGCACCAGTAATTCTGAATCAATGTTTATTAAAAATCAGTAAGAAAATATTATAAAAAAGTGTAACTTTTAGTCTAATTCTATGTAATCATTTTTTGCAATCATAAAACAATACATAAATGTTTATATTATTAATATTATATAATTATGCATGAATAAAATTTTGTTACATTTTCTTTTTATTATTATACTTTAAGTTCTAGGGTACATGTGCACAACATGCAGTTTTGTTGCATATGTATACATGTGCCACGTTGGTGTGCTGCACCCATTAACTCATCATTTACGTTAGGTATATCTCCTAATGTTGTCCCTCCCCCCTCCCCCCTCCCCCCCACACAACAGGCCCCGGTGTGTGATGTTCCCCTTCCTGTGACCAAGTGTTCTCATTGTTCACTTCCCACCTATGAATGAGAACATGCAGTGTTTGGTTTTTTCTGACTGCGATAGTTTGCTGAGAATGATGGTTTCCAGCTTCATCCATGTCCCTACAAAGAACATGAACTCATCCTTTTTTATGACTGCATAGTATTCCATGGTGTATAGGTGCCACATTTCCTTAATCCAGTCTATCATTGATGGACAATTGGGTTGGTTCCAAGTCTTTGCTATTGTGAATAGTGCTGCAGTAAACATACGTGTGCATGTGTCTTTATAGCAGCATGATTTATAATCCTTTGGGTATATACCCAGTGATGGGATGGCTGGGTCAAATGGTATTTCTAGTTCTAGATCCTTGAGGAATCACCACACTGTCTTCCACAATGGTTGAAACAGTTTACAGCCCCACCAACAGTGTAAAAGTGTTCTTATTTCTCCACATCCTCTCCAGCATCTGTTGTTTCCTGACTTTTTAATGATTGCCGTTCTAACTGGTGTGAGATGGTATCTCACTGTGGTTTTGATTTGCATTTCTCTGATGGCCAGTGATGATGAGCATTTTTTCGTGTGTCTGTTTGCTGCATAAATGTCTTCTTTTGAGAAGTGTCTGTTCATATCCTTCGCCCACTTTTTGATGGGTTTGTTTGATTTTTTCTTGTAAATTTGTATGAGTTCTTTGTAGATTCTGGATATTAGCCCTTTGTCAGATGAGCAGATTGCAAAAATTTTCTCCCATTCTGTAGGTTGCCTGTTCACTCTGATGGTAGTTTCTTTGGCTGTGCAGAAGCTCTTAGTTTAATTAGATCCCATTTGTCAATTTTGGCTTTTGTTGCCATTGCTTTTTGTGTTTTAGACATGAAGTCCTTGCCCATGCCTATGTCCTGAATGGTATTGCCTAGGTTTTCTTCTAGGGTTTTTATGGTTTTAGGTCTAACATGTAAGTCTTTAATCCATCTTGAATTAATTTTTGTATAAGGTGTAAGGAAGGGATCCAGTTTCAGCTTTCTACATATGGCTAGCCAGTTTTCCCAGCACCATTTATTAAATAGGGAATCCTTTCCCCATTTCTTGTTTTTGTCAGGTTTGTCAAAGATCAGATGGTTGTAGATGTGTGGTATTGTTTCGAGGGCTCTGTTCTGTTCTGTTCCATTGGTCTATATCTCTGTTTTGGTACCAGTACCATGCTGTTTTGGTTACTGTAGACTTGTATATAGTTTGAACTCAGGTAGCCTGATGCCTCCAGCTTTGTTCTTTTGGCTTAGGATTGTCTTGGCAATGCAGGCTGTTTTTTGGTTCCATATGACCTTTAAAGTAGTTTTTTCCAATTCTGTGAAGAAAGTCATTGGTAGCTTGATGGGGATGGCATTAAATCTATAAATTACCTTGGACAGTATGGCCATTTTCACGATACTGATTCTTCCTATCCGTGAGCATGGAATGTTCTTCCATTTGTTTGTGTCTTCTTTTATTTCATTGAGCAGCGCTTTGTAGTTCTCCTTGAAGAGGTCTTTCACATCCCTTGTAAGTTGGATTCCTAGGTATTTTATTCTCTTTGAAGCAATTCTGAATGGGAGTTCACCCATGATTTGGCTCTCTGTTTGTCTGTTATTGGTGTACAAGAATGCTTGTGATTTTTGCACATTGATTTTGTATCCTGAGACTTTGCTGAAGTTGCTTATCAGCTTAAGGAGATTTTGGGCTGAGACAGTGGGGTTTTCTAAATATACAATCATATCATCTGCAAACAGGGACAATTTGACTTCCTCTTTTCCTAATTGAATACCCTTTATTTCTTTCTCCTGCCTGATTGCCCTGGCCAGAACTTCCAGCACTATGTTGAATAGGAGTGGTGAGAGAGGGCATCCCTGCCTTGTGCCTGTTTTCAAAGGGAATGCTTCCAGTTTTTGCTCATTCAGTATGATATTGGCTGTGGGTTTGTCATAAATAGCTCTTATTATTTTGAGATACATCCCATCAATACCTAATTTATTGAGAGTTTTTAGCATGAAGGGTGGTTGAATTTTATCAAATGCCTTTTCTGCATCTATTGAGATAATCATGTGTTTTTTGTCTTTGGTTCTGTTTATATGCTGGATGACATTTATTGATTTGCGTATGTTGAATCAGCCTTGCATCCCAGGGATGAAGCCCACTTGATCATTGTGGATAAGCTTTTTGATGTGCTGCTGGATTTGGTTTGCCAGTATTTTATTGAGGACTTTTGCATCGATGTTCATCAGGGATATTGGTCTAAATATTGGTGAGAATCATCTTTCTCACCAATGCACTTTTACCTCATGTCTTTCCGTTTTTTCAGCCCTAGGAATACACATCATCCATACTTTCTTACAGAATTGTTACAGAGAACAGAGACAAGCCAAACCTTATTGCCTGATCTGTGAATATCCAGACATTGAAAGAATCAGAGATTCCAAGTTTAAGGAATATACAATCTGACGATTACAGGAATGATAAATATCTATGTCATAAACAATATATTTGCAAGCATATATGATTAACTATAGTTGATTTCTTGCACCATAAATCATCAATGTTTGTAACAACTGGATAGAGAAGATATCAGTGAAGATTTGGGAGACTAGGTTTTTGTGTGACCAGGAGAAGAAACTATTCCTAGATCTGAATCTGGGGAGAGAAGAATTTATAAACCCTCAGATAGGTTTGCAGATTTGAGAGAAAAGACCTTGAGTTACTTGCAGATCGAACCTTCTAGATCTCCCTACCATTCTTTGTGCATTAGAAATAGTAGAATAAAAATTGCTATGTAAGATGTTTGCAAGGATGAGCTCAATGCTCCCTTATAAAAATTGTGTGTGCAATGTAAGGAGCAACAGATCATTTTCTGTGTGTTCTAGACAAGAGCAGCACTGGCAGAGAGACCTGGCAAACCTGGGGAGGCCATGCTACTGGTACTAAAAAGAAGTAGCCATTATCTTCATGAGCCAATAACCTGGTAGAAGTGAAGATGCTGCAGTAAATGTCATAAGCGTATGTGACAACCAAGATCCAAGTGTTTCCTTTCTTACTACACAAAGGGCAGGCTTCCATGCAGTTTCTTGGAAACTCAAAGAAAAAATCTGGGAAAACAGGCATATAGTTCCTGAATTGAACAGGTTTACTAATCAGTCAGTTACTGGGACCAGAACTCAATCATAGAATTTGTTTTAAAGAAATTTACAGGTTGCATTTTTTGAACAACAAAGTTGGTTTTGTGATATCCATGCCTGATGCATAACTAAAAATCAAAAACTATTGTCATGTGTAAAGTAGAAAACATAACAATCTATGGATGATAGGGTTAGACTTTGTGTCTCCACCCAAATCTCATCTTGAATTGTAATCTCCATAATCCCCATAATCCCCACATGTCAAGGGAGAGACCAGGTGGAGGTAAGTGAATCATGGGAGCAGTTTCCCCTATGCTCTTCTCATGATTGTGAGTGAGTTCTCACCAGATCTGATGGTTTTATAACGGGCTCTTCCCCCTTCACTCAGAACCTCTCCTTCCTGCCACCTCGCTTCCCCTTTGCCTTCTGCCATGATTGTAAGTTTCCTGAGGCCTCCTCAGCCATGCTGAACCATGTGTCAATTAAACCTCTTTCCTTTATAGATTACCGAGTTTTGGGAAGTTCTGTTTTTTTTTTTTTTTTTTTTTTTTTGAGACGGAGTCTCGCTCTGTCGCCCAGGCTGGAGTGCAGTGGTGCAATCTCGGCTCACTGCAAGCTCCGCCTCCCGGGTTCACGCCATTCTCCTGCCTCAGCCTCTCCAAATAGCTGGGACTACAGGCGCCCGCCACCACGCCTGGCTAATTTTTTTGTATTTTTAGTAGAGACGGGGTTTCACCGTGGTCTCTATCTCTTGACCTCGTGATCCGCCTCCCTCGGCCTCCCAAAGTGCTGGGATTACAAGCATGAGCCACCGCGGGGAAGTTCTTTATAGCAGTATAAAAATGGACTGATACAATGGACTTTTGATTTTAGCTCTGAAATATAAAAAGCTTGGAAGTTGTCACCTTCATTCCAACAACTAGAAATAGCCAAAGAAAGAAATCAATTTTTCTTAGACAAATTGAGTTCACAAAGCAAACTGCCACTTGAAAATATGAATAAATGGGTAAAACCAGAGAGCTGCAGTCAAGATCTGTTTACGTGGCGCAGAAGACACTGGAACAATAAATTGATAGACTAAATGGTAATTTTGATAAATTGTTGGACTAACATAACAGTAAGAAAGCCCTGGGGTTGAAAAAGTGTTAGAGGGATTCCCAGACTTTTGGGAGTTTTACTTCCAGGAACCCCATGGAACCTCACTAGATTCTCATAATGAAGATCTGAGAGATATCTTCTCTTGGCTCTGGCAAGTGGATGGGAAGAGTAATAGTTACTAAATACTCCTACCTCATCCTCTCTAACAAAGGCTTCCTCTCAAAGAGAACATACTTTACTTGAGCTTTGTTTAATGTGGAGGAAAGTAAATCACTTAACTCCAGCCCCCTTCTAGCCTTCCCATCTCGCCTAAGGCTAAGCAAAAAGCTTAGAAACACTTGTGACTGTTCACGGCCCAAAGAAACAGGACTATTAACAGACTAACCTTTGATAATATGATTACAGGTGATAGAATGCTCCCGTCCTTTGTACCTTACTACCATGCCAGTAGAGCTCCAGCATAATAACGGTGCATTGCATCTGAAAGCACTGTGGGACACATTTGTTCTATGAGCGGGGAGCTACTTAGGGAAGATCAAAGTTAAGAGGGAAAGGAAAAGAAGGACACTAGAAGACTTTTTGAAGACTTTAGGATCTACAGCCACAACAAACATTGAAAACATCCCATTACTGGCCAGATTTAAATAAATTCTCACACTAATGACCTATTTTCCTTAGTTACCATTATGCAATACAGTGTGTCCAACTTTTTAAAAAAATTTCAAGGCATGCCAAAAAGTAAGAAAAGGAGTCAGAGTAGAAAAAGCAAGCATAATGTGGAGTTGAAATTATCAAATAAAGAATTTTAAATAACTATGATTAATATGTTAATGGCTCTAATGGAAAAGTAGACAGCACGTAAGAACAGATGGTTAATGTAAGCAGAGAGATGGGAGCTCTAAAAAATAAAGGAAGTGATAAGCAAAGACACTGTAAAAGATGAATAATTTCTTTAATACTCTCAGACTGGACATGGCCAATAGAAGATAGGTTAATAGAAATTCCTGAAACTGAAAGACAAAGAGAAAAAAAATAAAAACAAACAAAAACAGAACAAAAAAACTCAGAACATCCACCAAGAAATGTGGGACAATTTTAAAACGTGCAAAATACATATTTTTGAATATGTAATTCATAAATTTAGAATAAAAATTTTAGAATAAAAAGAAGAAAGAAATAGAGCAGAAGAAATATATGACTAAGGACTTCAAAAAGTATTACACATAGGCATATCATATTCAAACAGCAGAACACCAAAAGCAAAGAAAAAGTCTTGGAGAAACTATAGAGCAAGGAAAAACAACTTAGTTACCGAGGAAATAGGATAAGAATTACGGTGAACTTCTCAGCAGAAGTCCTGTAAACAAGAACAGAGTGGAGTCCAATATTTAAAGGATTGAAAGAAAAATCACCAAACTAAAATTGTATATTAAATCAAATAGTTCTTCAAAAATAAAGGAGAAATTAAACCTTTCTCAGACAAACAAAAACTGAAGGAGTTTACCATCAGCAGACATGTCCTCCAAGAAATGTTAAAAGAGGTTCTTCAGAGAGAAGGAAAATGATATTGGTAAGAAAATTTATGTAAAGAAATAAAAATATGAGAGGAGAAATACATAAAGATATTTTCTTTCTTATTCTTAATTTACCTAAAAGATAACTGGTGGTTTAGATTAATAATAGTAACGTTGCATTGAATGATTATAGCATATAGGTAAATAAAAGGAATGACAACAATGGTCATAAAGGATGGGATGAAGAAATTGGGAACATTTTTATTAGGAAACTGAGCAATACATGATCTGGTATAGTATTGAAGATAGATTAGTAAAAAATTGTGTATTGAAAACTCTAGGAAAAACACGAACATATTTTAAAGTATGTTTTATATGCTAGGAGAGGAGATAGAATCATATAAAACATTCAATTTAAACCAGATAAGTCAGAAAAACATGGGGTGGGGCAGAACAAAGAAAAAATACAATTAATAAAAATTAATCAGAAGATACTGAAGAAATAACTTCAAATTATCATCAAAATATAAATAATTAAAAGACACCATCAGAGTGGATAAAAAAATAAAGATGCCATCATATATTTGGTCTGCAAGAAACTGATTTCAAATATAAAAGGTAAGCTAGATGTAACTGATGGAGAATGACATTGCACACTTATGGTGAATCAGAAGAAAACTGGAGTACTAAATTAGTTTCAGACACATGAGGCTTCAGAAAAAGGAAAATTATGGAGAATTAAGAGAGGCATTATATATCAAAAAGGAGTCAATTCCTCAAGAAATAAAACAATCCTAAAGGTGTATGAACCTAACAACAGAGTATCAAATTACAGACTGATAGGAAAGAAAAGAGAAATACATAAACTTGGTATTGTAATTGGAGATTCAACATCCCCTTTCAGTAAGGGATACATCAAGCAGATATAAAATTGGTAAGGGTATAGTCGACCTGAAGAGTACTATCAATCAACTTGATCTAACTGACGTTTTATAAAACACTTCATACAGTAACAGGATGGAATATTCACCAAGATAAAACACATTCTGAACCAGAAATGTTACTTTAACAAATTTAAAAGAATAGAAGTAATGCAAATTATGGTTTCAGCCCAAAATAAAATTAAACTGAAAATCAGTATATATTGAAAATATATCTGGAAAGCCCCCAGTTATTTAGAGTTAAAACACACACACACTTCAAACATGGGTCAAAAGTCTCAAGAAATATGCAAGCGTTCTGTTTTAAATTAAAATAAAGGTATATCATTAAATTTTGTGAGATGCAGAAAAATCAGAGATAAATTTGTAGCATTAAATTTATGTATTAGAAGACATTAAACATTTTAAATTAATAATATAACTTCCATATTATGAAAATAGAGAAAGAAGAACAAGCTATAGCAAGCAAGCAGAAAAAAAAATAAAAATTAGAACAGACCTCAATGAAATTGAAAAAAGAAAAAGAAAAATCAATAAACCCTAAAGTCAATTCTTTGAAAATTTCAGTTAAAGTGTTGTATTTCTAATCAAGCTAACCAAGAAAAAAAAGAAGATACAGTATTAGAAACAAAAGAGAGGTCATAACTTGGTCCATCCAGGGTTCTGTAACAAAATGCCTTAGACTAGGTAATTTTAAAACAACAGAAATGTATTTAATATAACAGTTGTGGAACTGGGAAGCCAAAGATCAAGGTGCCAGCTGATTCAGTGTCTGGTGAAGACTTGCTCTCTGCTTGGAAGATGGTGCCTTCTTGTCGAGTCCTCACATGGTAAAAGGGTGCAAGACCACAATCTATTTTATGACAGAACTAATCTCATTCATGGAGATGGAGCCCTCATGGTTTAGTCATTCCATAAAGCTCCATGTCTTAATATTATCCTACTAGATATTAGGTTTCAACATAGTAATTTTGGGTGGACACCGACATTCAGACCATAGCATTCTATCTCTGCCCCCACCCCCACAAAAGTCATGCTCTTCTCACATGCAAAATACATTCATTCCATCTCAATAGCCCCCAAATCTTTTCTTGTTCCAGAACAAATTCAGAAGTCTAAAGTCCTAAGTTTTATCTAAATCAGATGTGAATGAGACTCAAATATGTGATTAATCATAAAGCGGATTCCCTTTCAGCTGGGAGCCCGTGGTATCAAACAAGTCATCTGTTTTCAAGATACAGCAGTGGGATAGGCATAGGATGAACATTTTCATTCCAAAAGGGAGAAGTAGGAAAGAATAAAATAACAGGTCCTGACCAAATCCAAAAGCCAACAAAGCAAACATAAAATCTTAATGTTCAAGAATAATTTTTGTGTCAAAGTCCTGCTTTTCTTGACATACCTGGGTGAGGGTTGGACCCCCATGATTTCAAAGGGCCTTATCCCAGTGGTTTCTCTCAGTGCAAAAACTCTGATGAGTTGGAAAGTTGTGCCTGTGACTTATGCAGACTGGGGTTTTAGTGGCAGCCCTGTCCACACAGCTTCATTAGGCATTGCCCTATTGGTTACTATCTTCAGTAGTTCTGCCTCTGTGACAATTCTCTGCCTGGACTCTGAGGCTTTCTATGGCATTTTTTGAAATCTAGGTAGAAAATTCACGCCCTCACGGCTTACGTACTGTGCACCCTGGTGCAAAGGCATTGCATGGACCATACCAAGGTTTACAGTCTGCCTTTTGGAAGGGCAAACTGAGCCACACATGGGCCCACTTGAGCCACAACTGGGACAGCCAAGGATTACTGCACCAGAATGCAAGTGGAGAACCTTGAAAATTTTCCGTTCCCAAGTCTTGATATTCTAGGCCCTGTGATGAGCAGAGCAGCCCAAAAGATTTCTGAAATGCCTTTGGGTTCATTTATACATTGTCTTGATGAATGGCACCAGGCTTCTGCCTATCCATGCTAATCTCCTTATCAAAGTGTAGCTTGGCCACATCTTTGGTGTTCTCTGCTGAACAGGTTTTTTCATTATTTGCATCGTAGCGAGGCTGGAAAATTTCTAAATCTTTTAAGTCTTTCTTACCTTATGATGACAAATTCCACCTTTAGTTGGTTTATCTTTTCTTGCATTGTACTCTGAGCACTCAAGATAAGTCGTGCCATACCCTCAGCAGTTTGCGTAGAGATTTCTTTTGCAAAATATCCCATTTTATTGCCCACAAAACACTAGGACACAAACATGATTCAGCAAGGTTCTTTGCCACGTCGTACAAAAATGTCTTCAAGTTTCCAATAGAATGTTCTCATTTCCATCTGAGGCCTCATTAGAAAGGCTTTTAGCATCCATATTTCTACACAATCTCTTAAATCATCTCTAAGATGATTGAGGCTTTCTCTACAGCTCACTTCTTATTTTGAACCCTCACCAGAATCACGCTCTATGGTCCATTCAAAGCAGTACAGGCTTCTTCCAACACACACCTCCAAACTGTTTCAGCCTCTATCCATTACCTAGTTTCAAAGATGCTTCCACATTTTTAGATATTTGTTATAGTAGCACTCCACTTATGGTACCAACTTCTGTTTTAGTTCATTTGGGTTGGTATAACAAAATACCTTAGACTAGGTAATTTGTAAGCAACAGAAATGTATTGCTCAGTTCTTCAGGCTGGGAAGTCCAAGATTAAGTCACTGGGCAATTTGGTGTCCAGTAAGTACTTGTTCTGTACTTCAAACATGGTGCCTTGTTGGTGCAGCCTCACATGGTGGAAGGAGGCAAGACAGTTCCTTTCAACCTCTTTAATAGAAACACACTAATTCCATTCTTGAGGGTGGAGCCCTCATGACTTAATTATTTCCAAAAATGTCCCACTTCTTCAAACTCTCACATTGGGTATTGGATTCCAATATATAAATTTTGGGGGACACCAACATTCAGACCATAGCAAGTCATCACAGCTGATCACATAGTTATTAAAAGGGTAACAAAAACATGAACAATTCTGTACCCCAAAATTTGATAACAGAAAATGGACCAATTTTTTGAAAGAAACAAACTACAAAAATTCACACAAGGAGAGATGTGTAGAATGATTAGGCTGGTATCTAAGAAATTGAGTCAGTAATTAATAACCTTTTAAGAAAGAACCAGTAACAGGTGGTTTCGTGGGTGGATTCTAGCAAACATTTAAGGTAAAAATAACAGTAATTCTCTGAAATATATTCTGGAAAATATAAGCAGAGGAAAACTCTGCTTATATCTGCAAACTCATTCTACAAGAATATTACCATAAGAATAAAAACAGCTAAACACATTACAAGAAAGGAAAACTACTGAGTACGTTCCTCATAAACACAAATGCAAAAGTCTTCAACAAAATATTATTATATAAAATCCAGCAATATATAAAAAGACTACACCATGACCAGTGGGATTCATTTCAGATGTACAAAGTTGCCTCAACCTTCAAAAATCAACATAAGACATCACATAGAGAGTCTAAAGAAAACATGAGCATATTAATTGATAAAAAGGGATTCAAAAACTCCAACACTAATGATAAAAACTTTTGGCAAAATAAAAATTTTCAGAAATAGAAGGCAACATCCTCAAATTGGTGGAGAACATCTTCAATAACCCCGCAGTTAAGATAATACTTCATGGTGAGAAATTGGATACTTTTCTCCTAAGAGCAGCAACAATGCAAGGATATCTTCTTTCAACTTTCTTTTACAACATCATATTGAAAGTCCTTTGAGCTAAATAAGACAGGAAAAGTAAATAAAAGGCATACAAACTGGGAAAGAATAAGTATGCATTCTTTATTAGCAAATTACATAATATAATATAAAGTCTTACAAAATCAACAAAACAATTCCTGGAATCAATAAATGTGTGTAGCCAGGTTACAAGATACAATGTTAATACAAAATGCTAATTTCCTTCCTATATATTAGAAATGCATGATTAAAATTTGAATTCTCATAAAATACCATTTACAATATATATTAGGTCGTTCTGCATTGATATAAAGGAATACCTGAGGCTGGGCAATTTATAAAGAAAATAAATTTAATTGGCTCACGATTCTGAAGGATGTACAAGTATGGCACCAGCATCTGCTTCTGGTGAGGGGCTCAGGGAAGTTATAATCATGATGGAAGTTGATGGGCAGCCAGCATGTCATACGACCAGAGAGTGAGGGGGGAGGTGCCACACACTTTTAACCAACCGGCTGTTTCATGAACTGAGTGAGAACTCACTTATCACCAAGGGGATAGTACTAAAGTATTCATGAGGGATCCACCCCCATGATCTAATCACCTCTCACCAGACCCCACCTTCAACATGGGAAGTCACATTCCAACATGAGATTTGGAGGGGTCAAGCATCCAAACTATATCACAATAGCGCTGGAAAAATGAAATATGTATAAATTAAAATATGTGCAAAATCTGTATGTTAAAAACTATAAAACAGTAATATAAAGTAATTTAAAAATCTAAGTAAATTGAGTGACATTCCATACTCATGGATTAGAAGATCAATCTTGCTAATATGTCAATTCTTTCCAAAATAATCTACAGATTCGATATAGTCCCAACCAACTCCCAGTAAACTACTTTATAGATATCAGAAAGCTCATTCTGAAGTTTATATTGAAAAACCTTGAATAGCCAACAAAATGCTTAGGAAGAGCAAGCTGGAGTACTTGTATTACTTGACTCTAGACTTATACAGAAAATCAAGAGAGCATAAATGCATATATCAACAGAATAGAGCAGAGTCCAGAAGTAGATCTACAAAAATAGTCAACTGATCTTTGACAAAGGAATGAAGGCTAATCAATAAAGAAATGATATATTTTCAATAATTTTACTGGGACAATTAGATATCTATATGTCAAACAACCTAAACACAGGCATTACAGCTTTCACAAGAATACATGCAAAATGGATGTTAGATCGAAATGTAAAACACACTATTATAAACTTTTAAGAGGAACACTTGAGAAGATCTAGATGATCTTTGGGTTTGTCCACGTGTTTTGGATATAATAAGAAATGCTTGATCCAAGAAAAAGAAAGTTGGATTTTGTTAAAATTAGAAAATTCTACTCTACCAAAGACATTGTTAAGAGAATGAAAAAAAAAAAAGTCACAGACTTGGAAAAAATGTTTGCAAAACAAATATATAATAATTTCTTTTATTTCAAACATACAAAGAAGTGTTAAGAGTCAACTATAAGAAAGTACACATTTCAATTAAAATATGGGCAAAATATCTAAACAGAAACATCTACAAAGACTTACAGATAGCAAATACATATGAAAAAAAGTCACATCATGTTACACTACAGGGCTTCAAATGAAAGCAACAGTGAGATATCACTATAAACATAACAGAAGGAGTAAAATTTTAAAAATAATTATACAAGACAGACAATGACATTTGTTTGTGAGTATGCCAATCAAGAGACTCTCAATCATTCCTGGAGGGGATGCGAAATGATACAGCTGCTTTGGAAGATGATTTGGTAGTTTCTGACAAAGCTCAGAACAGCCTTCCCCATATAATTTGGCAATTCTGCTCCTAGATATTTATACAATTGATTTGAAAACTATGCCTACTCAAAAATATGCAAGTAAATGATTATATTAGCTTTATTTATAATAGCCCCAAAATGGGATCAACCAAGATGTCTTTCAATAGGTAAATTTTTAAACAATATCTGGTACATCCTTACAATGGAATATTGTTCAGCAAAAAAAAAAAATCAGTTCATGGAAAGACAGGGAAAGTGTATATGCTAATGATAGGTGAAAGAAACAAATCTGAAAAGGCTATGTACCACATGCTTTCACATGAATGGCATTTTGAGAAAGGTAAAACTTAGAGATTATAGGATCAGTGGTGACCAGGGAGGAGGGGAGAAGGAAGGAGAACTGAGGAGTTGAAACACAGGGGATTTTTTAGGGTTATAAAACTATTTTTTATAATACTGTCATGGAGGATGCATGACACCATACATTTGGCAAAAGACGTAGAACTGTATAGCATAAAAAAATTGAACCCCGGTGTATGTAAAGTTTTAAACACACACACCACATCCCTAGGGTGTGTATGTGTGTATACACACATATGTATATATGTGTGTGTGTGTGTGTGTATGTGTGGGTGTATATATATATATCTCTCTATATATAGATGGACAGATGGGGTGGTTGGGTCCCCAGGTAGAATGCAGAATGGGTAGAATGGGACAGGACAATTGAACTGCTTTAAATATATACAAAACAATTTCCTTAAATGAGGTGGAGAAAAATTTTTTGACCTAAGTAATTTTGGAAATGCGTGTAGTCTAAGAATAAAGGGAGGCCGGCTGCGGTGGCTCACGCTTGTAATCCCAGCACTTTGGGAGGCCGAGGTGGGCGGATCATGAGGTCAGGAGATCGAGACCACGGTGAAACCCGGTCTCTACTAAAAATACAAAAAATTAGCCGGGCGTGGTGGCGGGAGCCTGTAGTCCCAGCTACTCGGAGAGGCTGAGGCAGGAGAATGGCGTGAACCCGCAAGGCGGAGCTTGCAGTGAGCTGAGATTGCGCCACTGCACTCCAGCCTGGGTGACAGAGCAAGACTCCGTCTCAAAAAAAAAAAAAAAAAAAAAAAAAAAGAATAAAGGGAGAAGAAGCTATACATAGAGAGTGTACCCTAGTTGAAAAAAGTCCTTTCCTACAGCAGTACTGGCTAGTCATTCTAATATTGCTATAAATTCATACTAGAGTTGTAAAATTAAAGAAATGAATAACAAGTGGTGAAAGGTTTCTCAGTGCTGGAGGGGGAATTTACAGACATGTAAGAACTCTAGAATCATCTACGAGGCAATGAGTTAATGTTGACATCATCAATGTGAACTCATGTTTACCTTAATATAGCTACAGATGGTTATAGATAGGAATATATATATATATATATATATATATATATATATATATATATCCATAAGTTAATATACACATACATTTTCTTGCCTTCTCAGCTTAGAGGGTATAGAAGCACCACCACCTCAGTAGATACAAGCATACCTACTATTTAGATCTTGTTTTCTATTACCATTCTCCAATGAAAGGAACCAGATCTCCTTGAAGATTTGTCTGATTCTAAGACTAGGGTATGAGAGATACAAAATAAACCTCCAGTATCCTGTAATGCAGAAAGTAAAATAGTGTTAAAAGTCACAATAATGGCAATGTGTGATTTTTATGTCAAAGATACACAGAAGTCAATTGAAAAAGCTCCCAATAACAAAAGGTGGAATAATTTGAGCAACAAAATAAAGTTTTATTAGATTATAGCCCAAAATGTAAAAATCCGTGAATCCATACAATGTAAATAAATGATTGAGGTAGGAAGATCTCTTGAGCACGGGAGGTCAAGGCTTCAGTGAGCTGTGACCACACTACTTCACTCCAGCCTGAGGGACTACACAGAAGGACAAGCGGGATGGGTGGCGGAGACCCTGTCTCAATAATCATAATAAGTTATTGAATAAATGTTTTAAATGGAGAGAATAGATAGCTCTCTTATGCCTAACTCTAGATAACGTATATAGATACTTTGCCATTAAGGAGACGGAAAATAACTCTTCACTCTTTTAAATGTGGGCTAGGTATACTGACTTCCTTCCAAAGAGTACAGTATGAAAGAGTCAATAGTCACTTTACAGTGGAGAAACCTGAGAAATCCTACTTTAGGTAGGCATCAAGATTAACATCAATAGTGATGTCATGTTGGTAACATGCTCCCTTGACATCACGTGAGAAAATGGCACTTTAAATTTTTGGTTATCCTCCCAAAACACATAACTTGCTTTCTCACTCTAACCTTGAGAAAAATGCCAGACAAATCTCAATTGAGGTACAGTTTACAAAATGCTTGACCAATTCTCAAAATTGTCAGAGTCATCAAAAACTTAAAACGTCTGTAAAACTGTTACAATTAATGGGTGCCTAGGATCTTTAACAACTAAATATAATATGAAATCTTGAAACAGAAAAAGAACATTAGGTAAAAACTAAGAAAACATGAATAATGCGCAAACCAAATGTATCAAATTTGGTTCATTCATTGTAACAAACGTGCCATACTAATAAAAAAAACTTAGAGTGGAAACCAAATGTGAGTTATATAAGAACGCAAACAATATCTAAAACTGTTCTAAATTAACAGTTTATTAAAGCACAATAAAATAGAGTTACGTGTACAATTTAACATGCGTAATGACATAAATGCTAAAATTTGTCACTTTAATAGTAAAAAAAGTTCTCGTGATCTTGTTTTGCACTTTAAATGTATTCATATTTTTTCTGGACAAAAATATTTTTAAAATTTTTATTTTTATTAAAATGAAAATGTTTTTATCTATAAGTAAATAAAACATGTTTCATAGACTATTAAAATTCTAATGCTTTATTTGCAAGCAGAAAAATCAACCATTATGCTAACCTCAAACAGTACCAGGAAGCAATACACTCTAATTAGATTTACCTGTTAACTTTCTAAACTTGTTTTCTTGGAGATAAGTTCAGCAATAAAGTATAAATGAAATTAGATGGTTATCTAATAAAACACGTTATTTAGTGGCCATTTGCTACTGCATGTAATACTGATTATCTTTTTACCGATGGAAACTAAATACTATACTCACTATATAAATACACATATACACATTCTATCTCTCATATATATGTATGTATGAGAGAGATTAAGGTAAATAAGCATATATACATACATGTAACATAACATCTATCTATGACATATATATTTATATAGCTACTGCTGGCAGTTATGGTTTAGTACTTTATGTTGCTTTATAACATTATCAATCCAAATAACGTGTGTAGGTGTGTGTGTGTGTATATATTTACACAAATGCACAGTGAATATTGAAATAATTGTATTATAATACTGCATTATTAAACTATGATTAAATGAACGTGGTTGCGAGACATGGGAGAAAAAAATCTTATTTAATCCTCTGTTAGCATTGTGCAGGCTGAGTTAAAGAAGGCTTCGTTTATTAGCATTGATTTTTATGTAGGCTAGAACTAACTTGTTTCAAGTCAATAAGAATAAGAGCAACTATTTTTGGAACATCCATAATGTGTCTATTGCTGTATATATATTATCTTATTTCATTATCTTAACAGTATTTTATGGAATTATTTTCCATTTTTTATCTTTTTTTTCCATGATTAACACATAATGATTGTAAATTGAAACTCAAGAGACCTCAGGGAATTGCCCAAAGAAACAAGATAGTCGGTGTCAGAGTACAGATTGAATCCCAGGTTTCTCTGATGGTAAAGTCCACTTAGCAGTATATTACAATTTCTTCTCACTATCCTAACTGGGTAAAAATAGGTGGGCAGTGATCTTAAGCGATATTGATTTAGTTGGGCTTACACTTCTCTGTGTGAACTGTTGATTATTAAGGTATTGTTACTTAGAGATGAATGATTTGTTATTAGCAAATACCAGCATCATCCTATTTCCCCTCTCGGAATTCCATACCAAAGTTTCTCTTTTTATTTGTATTTTCTTGTACAAAAAATGAGTTATTTTCTGGTTTGGCAACCCCGTGTGAATGTTGGAAAGTTTCAAGAGTTGAAAGATTCATGCAACATATATCCTAAAAGAAAACCTATCAATGAGATTAAAATGTGTGTGTCTATACTCATGTGCTGCTTTAAAACTGTGTTCTGTCTAGGCATTGCAACATGAAAACGTGTAACAGGCAACCATAGTTTAAATTGTACTTTTTTGTTGTGTTATGACTAATGATAAATGTCTAAATGTCTAAGTTAACCTGCGTAGGAAAGAATTATATTCACCAAACATCTTTCGTATCAGTTATTGTTCACAACTGGTTCACATAAGTTTTGTTTTTTTTTTTTTTTTTTTCTTTTTCTGAGAAAGAGTTTTGTTCTTGTTGCCCAGGCTGGAGTGCAGTGGCATGATCTCAACTCACTACAACCTCAGCTTCCTGGGTTCAAGTGATTCTCCTGCCTCAGCCTTCCAAGTAGCTGGGACTACAGGTGCACATAAGTTCTTTACACTTATGTCAGGAATATACTTTTTAAATCTTGTAGCAAATTATACTTGATATTTATACATAAAATATATCCATCCCTAGACTGAAAGAGAAAGAAAGGAGGGCCAGTAGTTGAGGGGAAGCTATCATGTTTACTACATGTTGGTTGTTTGTATCTTCTAATTTCATTGTAGTAATTTTTCATGAAGAAATTAAGTTATTGTAATTCCATTTAAACCATGTCTCTGACCCTCCAAAACATGCCAATTTCAACATACATGTGTCTACACCAGTGAGTTTATTAAAAGAAAGCTAGATTTGATATTTTCCAAATGCCATTCCCCAATAATGTTCTTCACTTATAAAAATTTTCTGAGACTGAATATTATTTTAAAATTCCAAAGTTTCTGATAGAAATACTAAATAAAGAAAACAAAAAGGCAATTGTGCCTAACCTCTCATTCTTCAGCTTTGGAGAATTTCCTCTAAAGAGGTCACATTTTAAATATTGCATCCTTTTTGGCTATCAAAATTGGATCTAACTCCAGTCTTCCAGCTATAAAGTATAATTCCAAGATTCATAACCCCCTAGGTATCCACTGACAACAAGCTGACATAGAAAATATAAGTGATGGCTATCACTGATTAGTGCCTGCTGCACATTAATGGTGCAATCTGTGATCAAGAGCTTGTTCATCAGTTTTGGAAACTTGGAACCACTAATTATTCATATAGATGTAATCCATTCCTAGACAAATTCTGAAATAAACTAACAAACTAAAATACTTCTGCGTTAATTTACAAATGTGGCAGAATCACCAGCTCTATTTTTCTATTTATTTTACTACATATGTATTGGTTACTTTAAAAGTTTAAAGTGTGAAGATGAACATTATAGATAACAAACTTGGATACCATTCAGCTGATCACAGTAGAGATTCTAGGGCTCTGAGGCAGAATTGAGGAAATGGCTCAAAAGATAGATCAGTCAATGTTGGGGAGCTCTTGAATAGCAGAATGATAAATTATGACAATTTATTTGGCAATTAGAAGATGTTGAAAGTTGTGGACTAGGAAAATTATATGATTAGAATTACATGTCAGGAAAATTGATTTTGCAGATATGTTATAGTCCTAAATATTTTTTTTCTAAGATTGATTTTACCATATTCTTGGGAAAGTGCCTTATTCTTCTTTAGAAAGCCACCCTATCCATAGTAATAAAAGTGCCTTCACTAGGTTGAAAGAGAAAAGCATTAGCTGCTAGACCTGTTGATGTTATTAGCATGGTCAAGACAAGAGGGAATAAAATCCTCCTGGAGGAGACATTGAAGGGATCGGTTCTAAGTAATTACTCAAGTGAAGAGCTACAGGGAGACAGGGAAATGGAAAACTAAAGGACGGTTCATTTTGGGAGATAGAAAAATAGTAGTAGTTTTGACAAATTTGACGATATGATATCTGTTGGGGGAAATAATCATTTAGAAAACTAGGGCATGATCCTTGCACCACCAAGCAGTTATGTGACCTTAAATGAGTTCTCTACCTTCTCTATGCTATAGATGTTTCACTGTACATGATGGGGCAGAAAAAGACTGCCTCTCTCTAAGTTTCATCTGGATCTAAGGTTCATGCTATAACTGAAATGACCATTTTTATTTCATCATAGAAAATTCAATTTATTGGATGATTACTTATTATTTGAGATTCTTATGTGAGCATAAAGTTCATTTCATACGCTATCACAGAAACAGATTCTAATTAAACCTTAGAACACAAAAACATAGCATTAAGTGCAATTCTCATAGCAAAAACTAGGAATGACTATTTCACAATACAGTAATAAGTGCACTACTGCTAGTCAGCACCTCCTCATCCTTTACCCTTGACTTCCACCTCTCATTCCTCCTGGGACTGCAGGGCCCCAAATGTAGACTTAATGAAGTCTTAATCCTATGACTATAGGGTACGCTTAAAAAAGGCCATTGTTTTATACTCTGATGACTCACTAGTAAGTAAGCCATCTTGATAATCTAGTCCTTACTGTAGTTGTTACTGGACACCTCATATATTTGAGACCAAGGGTCCTTAATATTTCAGATGTAAGATCTCAGTCAAGTTCCCTGCACCTCAATCTATTTGATGAACCACTATATATGTATAAAATATATATATTTGGTGATATATATATATAAAATATATATATTTGGTGATATATATATATATAATATATATATTTGGTGATATATATATATAATATATATATTTGGTGATATATATATATATATATATATATAATCTCACTAAGATAAGTACTTAGCCCAGGGATGAATTAAATTTGGATCTATGAGTCAAATACTTGTCCAGAGATTGGAAAATGTCTTACACTTTCTTTCTCTTCCCTGATAGCAACACTACTGTTTTAAGGGTCTCCACTTAGTTTATCAAACTACAGAGCCTCAATTATTTTGTAGTGTTCTTCACATGAATATTCTTAGCTTGGATGGCCATGGATGTTAATAGCAATATACCTTTTTCTCTTAGCGTCTCTTCTTTAGCATATTCTACCCTAACTTATTGCTAAACTTTTCTATCCAGCTGCACATTTGTGGTGTTGGGTTGGAATTTTTGATTTCCTTTTTTTTTAGCTTAGTTTCTTCAGACTTCCTTCAAAGCAAAAACTCAAATTTGACCAATATATTGCTGCCCTTTGCTTTATCTTTGAACATGCTTTTTCTTCCAATGTGCCAATCCCTGAGAATGAAATCTAGATAACCAACAGTACTTCCAGAACTAGAAAAATTTTCAACACATTTGCATCTCATCCATGTTGTAAATGATATTATCAACACAGTGCTCAAGTGCAGTAAAATTGCAGGAGTTCAGGAAAAGAGCCAATTTCCTGATAGATGGCTGGTGACTACCCTTTTGATCATATTTGGAAGTTGTACTCTCATTCTGAGACTGGGCTCTACTTTGTTTTTGCTTTCTTTCTTGTTCTCTCAATTTGAAAATTAAAAGTAGCTTACTTAGATCTCTCTAGATCCCTTTTCAGTTTTAATTTTTTAACTAAAACATATATCTTGAAAAATTTTTAAAAATATGTTAGAGATGTTTTTCTTGTGAGGCACCAAAATACCAAAGGGAAAATTGGTTTTCTAGCCTTTAAATGGGCACCTATGATGCAGGTGGGTCTCTTCCATCACAGAAGCATCCATTCCATTTTTATGAAGAGAAATTTTACATTGTGTGTAAAAGGAACCAACTTGTTGGCAAGCAAATCTTGCTTCAAGCCATCACTTGAATATATACTTGGACACATTCCTCAACCTTTCTAAACTTCAGTTTAAAAATACATTAAATAGGAATTACAATGTTACCTGATTTATGATTTATAGTAGGGTTATATGAGTTCTTGAATTTAACTTAGTGTCAGGCACATAAAAATTCTCATTAAATCTAAATTATTATACAGTCGGTAGAAACATTTTTTTTCTAGTGTGTTTGTAAATGTCCGTTCCATGAGCATAAGCGCACTTGTGGACATTGTTGATGCCTTCATGCAGAGACTCCTGTAAGTCTATACGCTCATTAATTAATCTTCAGTAGATAGTAGTTTGCTTTATGAAGATAGAGATTTTCCTTAAATTTGTATCACCCACTAACCCTAGCACAGGCCTCAGCATGTCATGTGTGTTTTGTTTAATGTCTGTTTATCACATCATCTTGTCACTGCACTAGGACTAATGGAACACATCATCTTTCTTTGAAACTTGATTTCTTGTGCAAGCTTCAACAAATTCCATCACCCTGGACTTTAATCCTGGAGATAATATTATGAATCATCTATTCCTGAATGGAATATATGTGGCATGCCTGCATCTTGACAGATTTATTCATACAGCATTTTTATTCTATGGGGTCTTCACATTGCCTTGGAAATATTTTCAGCAGAATGTTCCAGAGGTCATTACCAGTGCATCAGAGGAGTTGAAACCTTCTTCACAATAGAAAGCTAATTTCCTCATTAGATTTGTGTTGAAAGTGAGGCCCCAGGAACTTAAGTGATTTTCCCATGAAAATCAAGATCTCTGGTCTCATGGGTTTAGAATTACAAAATTGTGAAATTGTGGAATTTAAGATTTTTGAAGGAAAGAGAAGTGGTATTTACTAATTACTTATGTTGTATCAAGCCTTTGCATGTATAGTATGAATTCACCTTCACATCTCCCAAATTCCAAAAGTATTTTCTTATTTATAGATGGGGAAACAGCCAGTAAGCAGCAGAGATAACATCCCGACCCTCAAATTCTCAAAATTATTTTTGCTTAAAACTTTCCTCCTTCAATCAGGCAATTAAACCCTCCTCATTTAATAAATAAATGCCCACTTCCAAGTTTACTGAGGTTGATAGTTTGTTCAAAGTTGCCTATCAAGTTAATGGAAGGGTGGGTGCATTTCTGAGTCAGGCAGAATTCATTTGACAACCACAGTTGAAGTCTTGACCCTGATGTTTTCGTTCATAAAATTTAAACTTATACTTGGTCTTTACTGATAATATTAGATTTAGTCAAAATTAGAAATAGGTTTAATAAAGATCTTAATACATTTGTAAACAAATTTAGATTTGAGATCTCTTTGTGGTGGGTTTGCAGTAAACACCCTGCTTCCTCTAATGCTTTTGATGCTTCTGGAAATATACTACGTGAACTATGACAATTTATTTTGTTCATGTTCTTAATTTGTCTCAAGAATAATTTTTTACTACAGTGCATATTTAAGACAATGAGTCTGAGCAGGTGGATTCTCTTAAACAAACAGCACTACATACCACACATATACACAAACACAATCAAATAAGTCTGCATTTCCCTTTGGAGAACATTGTTTGGAGGCAATTTTTATGCTTTAAGAAGAGTTCTCATGTTTAATTCATCTATCTCCAAAGGGACACACTTTAGGGATAATGAACATCAATAGAGACCTCTTCTGCAAAACATTTAGCCTAGTGAATGGTAAATTACTTTGTACTTAAGTGACTCCACCAGTTCACTGTCTAAAGAAAGCTCAACATAATTGACGGCAGCTGAGGATCGCAGTACACCAGTTAGCATTTTTCTCTGTCACGTTTGCAAGGAGTTGAGCACTAAGTGATGTAAACTATATTTAGGCAAACTTTCTAAAGCTTTTGCCTGTGTCATTTGACATTTTGCTGAATGATCTCTCTAGCCAGTTCCCCAAACCAGAAGGCAGCAAAGACAACAGTGGCAAATGGTGAATCACAAACTACTAAAACCAAATTCTACTCCTGGTGTTTCTTAGGTTGTCACGTAAGGAAGGAAATTTTACCTCTCTAACCTTTGTTTCCACTTCCTTAAAGTTGAGATAATAATGAGGCCTAAGTAATTTCCCAATTAAATGTTATTCTTTGTAAAGTACCTGATACGATGTTGTGCAACAATGAACATCCAACAAATGTTTTCTACTTGTATTACAGGGCACTATCTCTGATGCTCAAAACAACTCTATGAGAGAGAAATCGTTGTCCCCATTTCACAGATTAGAAAACAACACAAATCAAAAACAGAAACCTGAGACTTAAGGTGACACTGTAATTGACAAACTATTAAGCAGTCAAATCAATTCACACTCTAGTGTGTTTAGCTTCAAATCCTTTGTATTTCCCACCCCACCAAGCATGACCTTACCATAATATTCAAGTAGTGGTCCTAGGAGGTAAATGAACTTGTTAGCAAGGCACCATTAGGAAGAACAGCTCAATTTCAGCCCTGGCAACACTCTGACCATTGTGTTTGGCAGACAGGTTTCAGCTTCCAGATGGATAATGTTGAGCCAAGCCACTAATCAGGTCAGTAGGTCAATCCCGCCAGTGTTTTGTAGCTAATGTATTCAGGCAGGTCTATCAAAATGTGGTCATGCTCAAAATCTGATGGCCTACAGGGGCCATTTCCAGGGGCTTTCAGTGCAGATGCAAATGTTGAGAAATGCCTGTCTTCAAACCCTCCCATGCCAAGGTCACCTTTCTCATGCTTCATGGAACAGCACTGCAGACATCGCCACGTATTTGCACAAGTCTTTGAAGAAATGCAGCCTTGTTGACTAAGAGACATTTTGGAGGACAAGTGTTGTCATCTTCCAGGCAAAGTGCATATCAGAATTTTACTCATTGCAGAATAATGTAAAACATGCCCCTTAGAGAGACAGCATAGTGAAAGAAAGTATAAATTTGAGGCATGAGTTCATCTGATTTCATCCCTGGCTCTTGTCATTTGTGATCTTGGGAACGTTGCTTAACTCTGCTAAGCTTCGTTTCTATCATACATAACGTTTCAGAAATAATATCAACATTATTGGGTTGCTATGAGTAATAAATAGAAAAAAAAAACCCTCAAGTTTAAAGCAATTGACATAGTCCTTGACACAACTTCATCTGCCTTCTAATCACCATCTTGCAATTAAATTACTAAACTCTGGCACCTTAAAAATCACCATAGAGTGAGACATTCTATACAGTGCCTTGAAACTGGTTTATTAAAACTGTACTGATTGGTTCTGTGAAACCCAAGAGCCCAACAGTGAGTTGATCTAATTATAAATTAATGGTTACCAAAATGTAATTGGTTTGGAACAATCTAACAATCTTGCTTTATCTTCCTTTCATTTTATTGCTTTCCCATTCTCCATGACTATATTATAACTCTCCACTCTCCTCAAATGTTTATTATCTCCTTCTCCACCCACTGTAGCATCACCTTGGACAAATGAGCCAGAAGTTCTCCTAAAAAATATCCCGCAGTAGCTGCACTTTTCTTTTTTGGTGCTAAATATACTCAGAATTACCTATTGAATGTGGTTTTCTTATTAAAATAAATGTGGTGTGCCTGCTCCACTTAAAATGGAGTAGAGGCTCAATAGGTATATGCTAAATGAATGAACAAGCTTCCACAATTAATGACATGGGTGAGTTGAAACAACAGATTCTTGTAAAATTCGATTGAGGATAACACCTCTTTATAATCTCACTGTTCATTATACAATATGGTATATTTTTATTTTCATGATAACTCACAACTTTTTTATGATGTAGGCATGTCAGAGATTAAAACTTCAGATAAATGTGGGTTCAGAGACCACAGACAGCTTTCCAGAGAGAGTTAGTAAGTTGCAATTTAAAAAATAATTATTTCATTCCCCATTCATTTTTTTCGGTATACTACATAATATTATAAATGTTTATCATGAAAAACAATGTTCACACTCAGAAAATTCAGAGCTGCCTGAAATTAAATGAAAGGTTAATTAATATCTATAGGTGGCAAGGATCTGGTCAATATATGCTGTATCCTGGATTTGTTCAATCTAGCCAGTATGCCAGCAATGCTCAGCTTTAATTGTTGAAGACTCAATTACTTAGCAATGCCTTTACTTGTTCAGTGAGTTTCATGTCAATCATATGCATCCCCAGCACTTGTGATCTTGTAATTTCAGGAATATTAAAATGTGATCTTTTTCCACACGAAAAATCGGTACATTTGGCAGCAGAAATTATTTCTTCTATGTAGCCCTAAATAGTCATTTGCATGCACAAATTCCTGAGAGTGAAAATATTTTAAGGGTATCTAAAAGTCTAGAAAATTGATTGACAATTAGTCAAGAAATGGGAAGTTTGAATCAGCATCTTAAATTTTCCCAACATACACACACACAAGCAGACGTCATTGCAATTTTGACACATTTGTCTCTTTAATCTGGCTTGTATTCGTAAGTGTGCCATGTGAAATTTACAGAAGATTGGTCAAGCTAAATGCAGAATTGTACAATCACAATAACGTTCAGATGAATGAAAGAAGGGGACAGAAAGGTACTATAGTTTATATCTATTCTGTGCCATTTAATGATCTGAAGATAAAAAGCAAAGCAAAACCAAATTAACAAATACAAATGTTTAATATAGGTATTTTCCCTTATTTTATAGTTGAGAACGTGTAAGCTTACTAGCTTAAGTAAGTAAACAAAGGTCACACAACTATTAACTAGTGGCTTTGGAATTCAGCCTAACATCTGACTGCATCTCATTCCTTACCCTTGAATAATGCATGATTAATCTGCCTTGTCTCTTTTCTTTGAGTCTCTTTTCTTTGAGACACACGCATACAAAGCCATCTCATACCAAATGTGGACAACAACCATTCTCCACCGCCTACTTGCTTTCCTTTCTTCTCCTCCATGTGTCTCTAGTTTCTTGCCTCCCTTGCTCTGAAATCCCATTTTGTCTTGAGTTTCTTGATGAAACCATTAGGTTTTCTCTTGGTTGTAATTTGAGCTACAGTTTAGGAGAATTGCCACACCTACCTGCAACCCGTAGGCTCTCTATGTCTCTCTTCACCATTCTAACCACACTGAACCCCAGTAAGGAAAATTCCACCATGCAACCATCTTTTTATTGTAGAAATCAGTAAGCATATCAGATGTCTATTCAGAACAAAAAATTATTGACATTACTAAGTTCTTCATAGTGAGTTGTATATAACACCCCCCTTGAGGGCTATCGTCTGCTTTAGTAAACAACCCAGAGTGGGAGAAAATCTTTGCAATCTATACATCCAAAAAGGACTAATATCTAGAATCTATAAGGAGCTCAAACAAATTAGCTAGAAAAAAAAAATCCCATCAAAAAGTGGGCTAAGAACATGAATAGATAATTCTCAAAAGAAGATACACAAATGGCCAACAAACACATGAAAAAATGCTCAGCAACACTAACGATCAGGAAAATGCAAATCAAAACCACAGTGTGATACCACCTTACTCAAGAATGGCCGTAATCAAAAAAGAAAAAATAATAGATATTGGTGTGAATGCGGCAAAAAGGGAACACTTCTACGCTGCTTGTGGGAATGTAAACTAGTACAACCACTATGGAGAAAACAGTGTGGAGATTCCTTAAAGTGCTTTCAAAAAGGCTTTTAAATACTCTTCTGGGCGCTGGGTTATACGTACAATTATTTTGTTCTGTAGATTTCTGTTTTTATGTTACAAGGACTGAATATGTAATACGGCTTATTAGCATTTGCCAGACAGGCCTTTTATGGTGTAGCCCAGTGTTTCCCAGTCCACTTTAGCCCACAGGAGACTCAACATTGTCACACCTCTATTTCTGATTAAAGGAGTAAGGGAAATGAAAAGAGAGTACAATAAGCTGGCCAGCAGGCTGTGTCTCTGCAAGGGGGCTAAGAAAAGGACCAATTATGGGTACACATGTTCTTGGCTGACCGAAATTTAGGCAATGAAGAATGGCTAATCCTACTTCTCATTGGGCAAATAAAAATACAGAAAGTTAAATACCTTACTAAATCATATAATATATGAATGGAAGTAGAAAGACTAGAATCTAGAAATTCTGATTTACAAACAAATGGTCTTACTTCCTAGCCATACTCACTAGACAATCTCATGTGAACCCTAATCAATGCCCTTTTTCTGCTATTTCTAGTAATTAAGTATGCAGACTTTTCCAAATTGAGGCATCCTCTTTATTTTCTTGGATCTCTTAAGGATGTTATGTCCAAAGCAGGGACTCCAAAGCAATATTAAGATATTTAATTAATATAATATATTATTTAACACGTATATGAAATAATAAATAGACTAAGCCTAACAATAATGTAAAAGTCACCCATCATGTGCCAGACACACCCCTCAGCACATTCTTAACCATCACAAAGTTAGGGGTAGAAGGTCTGCTGCAACTGTTACCATGAGCTAGATACTATATAGCAGTTATAATATTCCAGCCATGATTATAAGTACACACACACACATATACATATGTGAACATATTTAATCCTCACAATAACTCTATGAGGTAGGGTTGTTATTTTATTCCCACTTTACAGATGAGAAAATAAAGGCTCCAAGGTACTAAATAATGATTAGTCAGCAGACATTAGTCAAATACCTCCTCTTACTGGGCATTATGTAAGCACTGGGGATATAAGGATACCTATAAAAGTAGTCCTGGAGCCTTCAATCTAATGAGGATGACAGCTTTTAAACTGATTGCAGCATGAGTAATTCATTAGCACGAAAGTGCTATAATCAAGGAATATAGGGTACCATGGAGTACATAATACGAAGGCAAAATCTGATCTGAAAGTGCAGCTTTTCTCTAAGTCATTCCAGTAGATTAGAACAGCTGTCCAAGCAAAAGTGGAGGGAAAATGTCTTAGCCTGTTTCCTATTGCTTATAACAATACCTGAAACTGAGTAACTTATGAGGAAAAGGAATTTATTTGTTACCATTATGGGATCTGAGAAGTCCAAGGTCAAGAGGCTGCATCAGGTAAGAGCCTTCTTGCTGGTGGAGAATCTCTGCAGAGTACTGAGGCAGCACAGGATATCACACAGCAAAGGAGCTGAGCATGCTAACATCCTGGCTTAGGTCTCTCTTCCATATCTTATAAAGCCACAGGTTCCCCTCCCATGATAACCCTTTCTTCCATTTGTCCATGAATGGATTGATCCTTTCATGAAGGTAGACCCCTCATGAGCTAGTCACCTCTTAAAGGCCTTGCTTCTCAATACTGCCACCATGGGGACAAAATTACAACATGAGTTTTGGAGGGAATCCTCCAACCACAGCAGAAGAGAATAAAAAAAGCAAGGGTTGAGTCTACACTGTCTGATGCAGGACATGAAATTTGGCTAGCATAAGTGCAGGTGTGTGTTACTGTGAAATACACAACAAATTTCTAAATCTTATGAAGAAATAAAAAGAACCTAAAATAATACCTAGTCAATACCTCACTTTTAATATGGATTACAGGTTAAAATGCTGATGTTTTCGACTTAGTGTGTTAAATAAAACATATTAAAAGTAACTTTCTGATTTGATTTGGCTCTGTGGCCTCATGCAAAATCTCTCTTGAATTGTAATCTCCACGTGTCGAAGGAGGAACCTGGCGGGAGATGATGGGATCGTGGGAGCAGTTTTTCCCATGCTATTCTCCTGATAATGAGGGAGTTCTCGCAAGATCTGCTGATTTTATAAATGGCAGTTTCCCCTGTGCTCTCCCTCTCCCTCTCGCTCTTTCTCTCTCTGTCTCTCTCTCTCTCTCTGTCTCTTCCTCTTCTCTGCCACCATATAAGACTTGCCTTGCTTCCCCTTTGCCATCTGTGATTATTGTACATTTTCTGAGGCCTCCTGAGCCATGCAGAACTGTGAGTCCTTCCTTTATAAATCACCCAGTCTCAGGTAGTATCTTTACAGCAGTGTGAAAACGGACAATACAGTTTCCTATTTAATTTTTTAATGCAGCTGTTATAAAATGTATAATTACACAAGGGACTTGGATTTGTCACTCACGTGGATGTACTTGACAGGCTGGCTTCAGGTTTCAGGTCAAAGCAAAGGTCAGTAGCTGGAAGGACTCAATGAATGGGAAGCAGGCCTGTGAGGCTGAAGTGTGGTTAACTTTGGAAAGTGGCCCAAGATGAAGCTGTAGATATGGACAGGATAAGATCATCTGCTTAAGATACAGAAGTGACCAGATTTATGCCTAGTTTGGTCTGATTCGAGAGCTGTGACTTCCTAAAAACAATACGGTGCATCCTCTTCTTAAATGGTGGTCACCATCGGCCAGGTACGGTGGCTCCTGCCTGCAATCCCAGCACTTTGGGAGGCCGAGGCAGGTGGATCACCCGAGGTCAGGAGTTTGGGAGCAGCCTGGCCAACATGGTGAAATGCTGTCTCTACTAAAAATACAAAAAATTAGCCAGGCATGGTGGTGGATGCCTGTAATCCCAGCTACTCAGGGGGCTGAGGCAGGAGAATCACTTGAACCCAGGAGACGGAGGTTGCAGTGAGCCGAGATCATACAACTGCACTCCAGCCCTGGGCAACAAGAGCAAAAAATCATCTCGAAAAGAGAAGAGAAGAGAAAGAAAGGGAAAGGAAAGGAAAGGAGAAAGGAGAGGTCACCATCTTCTCTTCATTCAGACAGCAACACTTAGTTCTTCTGGCATGTCTTCACTTACTGTCTTGTTTTGACATTAGGGTATTCATGCCTCTTCACTCAACTAACCATGAGGGTTTCCATCATTCCAGGGCCTCTTCAACACACAGACCCATGTTTCTCCAGTTTATCTTGTTTAAGGTGGATCTCTAACAGTAAATGCTCCCAAAACTGTCATGGGGGCAGGTGGTGGGTGGAGGTTGTTGGAATAATTCTTTATCTCTGCAGACTGGCTGTCTTTTTGAGTCTTCTCAATATGTTTGTCTACCTGCTTTCTTTGTAGTTCCAAATCAAAGAATCCTTGCCAGTTTCCTGAATGAGCAAAGTTTTTGTCCTGGGAAGGGGAAACAGGAAATAATATAATTTGTTTTTCTTCAGGTTACTCTAGCCTCCCTCCTCTTTTTCTACTCCTCTCCATGGTATCACCACTTTTATTTTTTGCTATTTTCCTTCTTTTTTCCATGTTTCATTTTCAATGTGGCAAATCTTGGACAGACTCCACTAAGCAGACCTCCAGGGTTCCACTCTTATATCTCTCGAACTAAGCCCCACCACTTTCAGAAGGAGCTAATCCTATCTCAGTCCAATGTGTATATTGTTATGGAGCTTATTGTATCATTTTTTGAGTTTTAATTGTATGATTATGTTTTTCCCAGGGAAAAACCAAGGGAACTTACTGAAGCAGAAGTGATACTGGATGAATATTCCAGTTATTACCATAACAAGCTAAATAAATAAGAAAGAGGAAAGAAACCACCTAGGAACTATAAGAAATGCAATCAAAGTTTTGTTGTAATGTGTAGAATACTGGTCATCTTGTGTTCATAATTAGCAAAATCTGTTTTTAAAAAGTGTGTGTGTGTGTGTGAGAGAGAGAGAGAGAGCAAGATAATCATATAGGCTAGATTTGAGGTGCACATTTCGACCCTGTGCTTTTCCTCTCTAGCAATAACTAACTAAAGTGTTTGTAGAATTTCTACTGCAATTTCTTTCTTTGCATATGTAGCAGCTAACAAGACCTGTGTCTTTTTTTGCTGATAAGTATCCACCATTTCAATAAATGCCCAGTTCAAAATTAACTCCCCCAAAAAATAACATCTAGCTAATCTTTATAGTTATAGAATGCATTTGCTTTGGAATGTCACTAGATGAACTAAAGAGTATCTTATTGCTGTCCTGTAAGAGGTATCTGGATGTTATCTATGTAACAAACCTGCACATCCTGCACATGTACCTCAGAACTTAAAATACAAATTATGATTTTTTTTAAAAAAGAGGTATCTGGATTGTTTCTTGTAATGGTTTTAATTTTGTGCTTTCATTTTTTATTTTCACATACCCTTTCTCTGTTTTGTTTCTTAGTTTTTTGCATATTAACCAAAAATTGAATGGCTACTGTTCTACCACATACCTTGAGGCAGTCAAATTCTATCTACCCAGGAAGAAAGTATATATACAAAAGAGCTGCCATTGATGCATTTTGGAAGCATGCGTGTGTTTCAGGAAGGATGAAAAAGTACAGAATTATTGAAGAAGGTAGTATTGGAAATAATTCTTGATAGATAAGTGCTTGCCTTTTAAAGGATGAAAGGAAATTCTAGGTAGAAAAATCAGAATGAGTAAAATTTTAGAAAAGTGAAAAAAAGTCACATTCTAGAAGAACTAAGTAGTTCATGTAGCTGGAATTAAGACACAAAGACATTAGCATTTTACAGGTGAAGATCAGGAGATGGGTGTGGGTTCAATTCATGTCATGTTAAATAATTTAGACCTTGTCCTGTAGATGTAGGGAGACATCAAAGCTGTTTAAACAAAATGGTGTGTAATTAGTTTTATGTTTGAGAAATAACATCCTTATAGTAATATAGAAATTCCTTCCTAAATGTTCTCCCTTGTAATTTATACTTAATAGTTCTGGAAGAACAAGACCTCCTGTCCCCCTTTGCTTTCTTTGCAAAGAACCTACAGCAATCTCAGCATAAGAGGAATTTATTCATCTCCATACAAAATGAGAGAATATTATTGGAACATGTTTATTTAATAAGTAGAATGTGTGCTTCGACACAGCCTGGGCCTAAGTTAAAAACACAGCTTTACTGGCTGGGTGCGGTGGCTCACGCCTGTAATCCCAGCACTATGGGAGGCCAAGACGGGCAGATCACGAGGTCAGGAGATCGAGACCATCCTGGCTAACATGGTGAAACCCTGTCTTTACTAAAAATACAAAAAGATTAGCCGGGCGTGGTGGCGGGCACCTGTAGTCCCAGCTACTCAGGAGGCTGAGGCAGGAGAATGGCGTGAACCCAGGAGGCAGAGCTTGCAGTGAGCTGAGATCGCACCACTGCACTCCAGCCTGGGTGACAAAGCAAGACCCTATCTCAAAAAAAAAAATATATATATATATTTTTTTATTTATATATATATAATATATAAAATTTTTATACATATTTATATACATACACACACACATCTATATAATGCATATATATAGCTTTACTGCTTAATAGTCATGTATCATTTTTGAGCCTCAGTTTTGTCATCTGTTACAATGGGAATGGTACTATTCAGATGGTTATTTTGAGAAATGTTTTCAGTATATTGAAGCCCCTCAGTTACATTTTGTTTGTATGCTGGTGTATATGACTGTTTTCTTGGATTCTTAAATTATTCCTCTCAGACTATACGTTCAAAATGGACTGAATGAAATGCTGTTGGATTTACATTGCCATAAAAATGAAACAATCAACTACCTACCGCTGAACCAAACTTTATTTTGAACTTTATTGGTATAATATGTCAGTGACAGAAAAGATTTCAGTGCAACCACTTTACATTCCAAACAATGCATAATTAGGGCTCAGAGCAAGAATCAAAATCTAGGTACACGCGGGGTTTTAAGCACAATCTAACAGACCCTGAACAAAAACCCAAATTCTGCTCTGCACAGATGGTGGAAAACAATGTTCCTGTGCTGCCAAAAATATGTGTTGACTGAGCGAAGAACTAAATGACATTAGGATTGTTCTTTTAGTATTACCTTTCATGTGGGCTTCAAGTCATTTCAGACTAAATGGAAAACGTTCAAGGACTTATCAGAGAATGAACAGTGCATACAGAATGTTGATGCTTTGTCAGGATGTGTTTCAATGTGGAATAAGATTTCAAATTGGATTAATATGCAGAGTCTCAAATACCAAACACCAACACTGCTAGCAAACTTGATCATCTAAGCTCCAGAGATAAAAGAGTGGGAAGGTTTCCAAATAGTATATAGATTGGGCCCAGCCCAGTGTCCATCTCATCCCGTGTTTTTTGGGGGGAAAGTACATTTTCTCCTGGGGACATCCTGATCTAATTTTTTTCAATACACAGCACTGGCTAAATTCAGATTTGCTGACCCCTGGAGTCTAGTTATTCTGCTCTGCCAATCCAAATGATGCTTTCTCAACACTTGCGTTGGCTGAATTATTTAAAATGGTTTAAATGATTATTTTGAAGTTTCTTTTATTTTTTTTTCGTTAGCTCACTGTGCGTGGGAGCCAGGTGGCAATGAATGCTGCCATCATTAATTTAAATAAATAAAAATGAGAGGTCAGGAAAATTTCCAAATGCTCCTTGTGAAGCAAAGAACAACACACATCCCCTCATTTTTCTTTTTCTTGTCTTTTTTTTAATGATCAACTTCAAACTTTCAATCAGAATATGTCTGAACCATTACACTTAGCACATGAAAATTTTTTTAAGTACCAGATTCCATTAAACATATATTATGAAGATTTGTACAGGTAATATTTAGCCTTCAGATTTGGAAAGTTGAAAGTTGCATTTAATGTCATATAGGACTGAAAAGGTTGATTTTGATACTGTCCTTGAAATACACAAACAATAAGTGCAGTCAATTTCAGAAAAATATATTTCTCCATTGACAATGTTATAATATAGAGTTTTATGAGGTATATATCTAAAGCACACTCTGTCATAAAAGTAAGAGGGTAACAATTAGGTATTTGAAGAGAGTGAAACATTGAAGTGGTAGAACTGACTCTGAACATGATGTTATATTAAGTTAAAAAAGTGTTCAGCTTGGAGGTTTTATAATTTGTAGTAATTAATACTTTATATGTCTATCAATTCTATATCTATACACATTTTAGGTTTAGAGTTGGCAAGCCCAGATAGAAACAAGAGAGTTTCTGTTTTAAAAGCCAGAATTAGGGTGAATTAGTCTACTTGCATTAGTTTAGGCTGGGTTTAGGCAAAGTAACAAGCAAACCCTGCTCTCAGTTATTAGCCCAGTAAAATTTTTGCAGATAAAAATAAGCATTCTATTCTTTGTGACCATTTTGGATTCCAGACTGAAAGACATTTTATTTTTAACACGTGCTTCTACATTCCACTGTGGCACAAAGGGAACCAGGTGAATTGTGACCTCCTTCTTAAAAATTTCACTGAGAGTGATGTATCACTCCAATGCTCATTTCTGTGACAAAAGCAAGTCACATGCTGCATTTGTCAAAAAAGAAGTCACATGAAGCATTCTTCTAACAAATAGAACCAATAGGATGTGTATCTATATAGAAAGAGATTTATTGTAAGGAATCAGTTCATGCAATTATAGAAATGACAAGTCTACATCTGTAGTGAGAGTCAGCAGGCCTGAGACCCAGGAAAGTCAATGGTATAGTTCCCGTCCACAGGCCAGCAGGCAGAGATCCAGGAAAGCCCATAGTGCAGATGCAGTCTGAAGGTAATCTGCTGGAGAATTCCCTCTTGCTTGGGGAGGCCAGTCTTTTTGTTCTAATCAGGCTTTCAACTGATTAGACAAGGCCCACCTACATTATAGAGGACAATCTGCTCACTCAAAATTCACCAATTTAATGGTTAATCTCATCCAAAAACACCCTGCAAGTTGACATAAAATTAATCACATATGTTCACACCTAACTTCAAAGGGGGTAGAAAAGCTCAATCCACCATTTGCTTAGATTACTGAGAGCTAGACAAATTTGCTGAATTCCATTTATGTCTAGTACATTAACCAATGCAGCCAGGAATAGAAGAGCCAAAGATAGTATGCCCAGAAAAATTCTTATAGGCCACCTAAAATCAAATTCCAGGATGCTAGATCACATCAGAAAAGTAGGGCTCAAGCCGTTAGAATAAAGTGAAAGTGTAAATAGAGAACAATTGAAACCAAATGAAAACAAGATTGGATCTTGATGACTGTCATGCCTCTAAAATATTTCTGACTCATTGCCTAAAAATTAACCTCTCTATAGGTACAAAGTCAAACCTGGTAACAAATCGTTGAGAGTCTCTGCATCACTAACCAACTCTCTATTCGCTTAATTTTTGATGTATGTATATGTCCTTCACTCAATGGATTTATGTAATTGACTATATGATTGTGCATGCCCACTTTAAAAAACAAACAAAAAAATTCCTTATTATTTCCAACCTATTTATTGTGCAGTTGCTAAGATTTGACTACAGAGATAATAAATTTGAATCATTTTCTTCTTGGATTGAAGTGCTCCCACAATAACCATAGGTTTTCCAGATTCAAGTTCCCTGAGACTTGCCCACTTGCAAGAGTCCTCCATATCTGGACCCTTGAGGCTTCTTTTCCTGTTTCTGAAACCCGTTTGTGTTCAACTCTAAGCCCTAGTGGAAAAACTCTGAAATCCAAAGTCAAAAGATAGGATATGCCAGTTTTTACCTATGAGTTATCCTACATCTGAGTTTTAGCTTTATCCTACGTAAAATGGGCATAAGATTACTTATCTTACATCGCTTTAATGAAGACAAAATACCAACTTAAAAATATGGCTCAACGTTCATCAGGTAGTAGATACTTATGAAATATTTGTTTCTGGACCAAACTTTTCTCAAACCATTATTTTAAAAGAGATAGTTTGCTGTAGTATTGAAGACCATGGGTTATAGAATTAGACTGCCCTTGTTCAAATCCTACTATGACCACTGTGTAACCTTTGGCAAATTAAATGTAGGATACATTTTCCCCATTGGTTAAATTGAGATAATAATAGAAATGCCAACTTTATGGTATTTACATAAGATTAAATGAAATAATCTCCCACAAATTAGTTTTATACCCAACAGATAGTGTTCAATACATAATTAATGTCTGCATTATTTTTGTTGTTTTTATTTTTATTTTAAAATAATTGACAAATTGTATACAGTTAAGTTGTACAATGTGATGATTTGGTATACATACACATTATGTATTGATTATCACAGTCAAATTCACAAATCCATTACCACCCATAATTACCATTTCGTGTGTGTGTTGTGTTGTGTGAGGTGGTGAGAACATTTAAAATCTGCTCTCCTAGGCCAGGCGCAGTGGCTCATGCCTGTAATCCCAGCACTTTGGGAGGCCGAGGCGGGCGGATCACAAGGTCAGGAGATCAAGACCATCCTGGCTAACACGGTGAAACCTCATCTCTACTAAAAATACAAAAAATTAGCCAGGCATGATGGCGGGTGCCCATAGTCCCAGCTACTTGGGAGGCTGAGGCAGGAGAATGGCGTGAACCCAGGAGGCGGAGGTTGCAGTGAGCCGAGATCATGCCACTGCACTCCAGCCTGGGTGACAGAGCGAGACTCCGTCTCAAAAAAAAAAATACTCTCCTATCAAAGTTTAGTTATTCTTACTATGTGAAATATGTAAAACTGCTTTGTAAGCTATGACATGATGCAAAATGTTAGTTTCAAACATCATTTTTTTTTCCAAATTTAGCGTATTAAAAGGAATTGCATTAACACTATCAGGCTTCATAGATTAGTGATAGTTACTTAAGTTAAATTGACCCAATGGTAATTATAAGTCCCTTGCTTGTCTAACAATTAGTATATCATTGATACTCTAATTGAATTCTACACACAATTGGGATAATATTACTTATCTTACATTGCTTTCATAAAGATAAAATAGCAACTTAAAAATATGGCTTGAGGTTCAGCATGTAGTAGATATTTATTAAATGTTTATTTCTGGGCCAAACTTAAATTATCATTGATATACTAATTGTTAGAGAAGAAAGGGACTTGTAGGTCAGTGTTTTCAGATTGTGATTGTTTAATTTTAATTTTTTAGAGACAAGGTCTTGCTTTGTCATTGCCCAGACAGGAGTAGTGGCATGATCATAGTTCACTGCGGCCTTGAACTCGAGGGCTCAAACAACACTCCTGCCTCAGCTTCCCAAGTAGCTAGGACTACTGCACCTGGCTAATTTATTTTATTTATTGTAGAGATGGAGTCTCACTATATTGCATAGGCTGGTCTCAAACTCCTGACCTCATGTGATCCTCCCTCCTCAGCCACCAAATGCACTGGGATTACAGGCGTGAGCCACCATGCCAGACGCAGTTTGTTTTTGGAAGTGAAAATATTTTGCTTATCCTCAAATGAGCCAAATAGAACCCAATACAAAAATCTTAAATCTGAAATTGTGTGTGACAAGTTGGTTTTAGAAAAAAATGTTTTAGTTGGTTCTGATTTGAATAGTTTATTATGTATACTTTCTATCATTTTTTTATTCTTATATCTGTTATCTTAAATCACACATATTTTTAAACATATAAACTTTAGTGCTTGGTTAAATTAAATTAGTTAATATATCTGAGAAATCACTCAATATAATTATTTTAATGTCAAGTTAAAGACCTATCTTTAAAAAGAAATCTTTAAGACATACTGAGCCAGCTCTCTGTCTTTTTCTGTCGATCTATCTGTTCCTCCCAGTCATTTTCTCACTCATATACAAATGTCAGCACATATGCTTTCCCTTTTCACAAAAAGCTGGTAATATCAGCAATAATATTAAATGAGCTTAAATATTCTATATCTTTTTCTCACATACAAATAATCTCATGTTTGAAGAAATCACATTTTAATCTTAAGTGCTTCTTATCAATTAAATACAGAACATTTTTGATATTATGCTCTACATGACAGGTTTGCTAACCTCCTGAAATAGCTTATAATTCAGGAGGAAAAACAGGCAAGCATACAACTAAGTTTAAAAGAAGTCAGTGCAATATGCACCCCAAATGGTGTTTGACGTGAATTGCCATGCATGCATGGTGGAACGAATGATTAATTCAGGATCGGAGTATCAGAAAATGCGTTCTGGCTTTATCTGCATGGCATGGGTTGGGGGAGCACAGGACCATTTATGTTCTATATTTTTGACTTCCAACTAGGCTCTAATTTATTTCCAAGGGGCTCTCCCTTTGGATCAGCACTTCCTTTTAAAGAACAAACCCCATCTCCACCTCTCAACCTTTTAATTTTCTTGCACTGATTGCTCAGAAAACTTTGGACCAAATGGTGAGTAAGTTATTCATTTCCCCACATTTCTTGGGCACTGGATGTTTCAATCGACATTTTCAGTACATCAGGGATTTAACCATGGCACAAACCCTTTTTTTTTATGGGTATATTTTGTTTGTTTTAAATTCATACTATTTCTCTGACCAATATTTGTTTGATTGTTCCATCAATGTATGGGAAAAGTTTCAATGATATAATTAAATCGACATGTCATATATCATGTATATATATATACACAGACATACCTCAAAGATATTGCAGTTTCCATTCCAAACCACCAGAGTGAAGTGACTCTCTCAGGAAAACAAGGCACATGCATATTTTGGTTTCCCAGTGCATAAAAAGTTATATTTACACTATACTGTACTCAAAGTGTACAATAGCATTATGTCTAAGAAGCCAACATACATACTTAAAGTTTAAAATACTTTAAAACCAAAAAGTGCTAACAATTATCTGAGCCTTCAGTGAACTGTAATCTTTTTGCTGATTGAGGGTCTTGCCTTGATGTTAATGGCTGCTGACTCATCAGGGTGGTGATTGCTGAAGGCCGGGCTGGCTGTGGCAATTTCTTTTCTTTTTTTTTTTTTTTTTTGGTGGGGTGGTGGTGTGGAGGAAGACAAAATGTTACTCTGTCACCCAGGCTGAAGTGCAGCGGTGCAATCTCGGCTCACGGCAACCTCTGTCTCCCAGGCTCAGGCCTCCTGCCTCACCTCCCGAGTAGCTGGGATTACAGGTGCCCGTCACCACGCCCAGCTTTGTATTTTTAGTAGAGATGGGGTTTCACCAAGTTGGCCAGGCTTGTCTCGAACTCCTGACCTTAAGAGATCTGCTCCCCTCAGCCTCCCAAAGTGCTGGGATTATAGGCGTGATCCACCGCACCCGGCTGTAATTTCCTAAAATAAGATGACAGTGAAGACAATACATCAATTGACTCTTCCTTTTAGGAAAAATTTATCCATGGCATGCAATGCTTCTTGATAGTATTTTACGTACAGTGAAACTTTCAAATTGAAGTCAATTCTCTCAAAACCTCTTACTGCTTTATTAACTAAGCATGTGTACTATTCTAAATCCTTTGTTGTCATTTTAATAATGATCACAGCATCTTTGCCAAAAGTAGTTTCTACCTCAAGAACACACTTTCTTTGCTCATCCACTAGAAGCAACTCTTTATTATAATTGTATCATGAGATTGCAGCAATTCTGTCACATCTTTAGGTTCCACTTCTCATTTTAGTTCTGATATTTCCACCACATCTGCATTTGCTTCCTCCACTAAAGTCTTGAATCCCTCAAACTCATCCAGGAGGGTTAAAATCAACTTCTTCCAAACTTCTATTAATTGATATGGTGACTTCCTCTCATGAATCATAAATGTTCTTAATGCCATCTAGAATGATGAGTTTTTTTCATAAAGTTTTCAATTTCTCTTGCATAGATCCATCAGTGGAATCACTACCTATGCAGCTATAGCCTTATAAAGTGTATTTCTTAAATAATACAGCTTGAAACTCAAAATTACTATTTGATCCGTGGCCTATAGTATTGATGTTATGTCAGCAGGCATAAAAGCAACATTCATTTCCTTGTAAATCTCCGTTAGAGCTCTTGAGTGACTAGGTGCATTGTCAGTGAGCAGTAATACTTTGAAAGACTTTTATTTATTTATTTATTTACTTTTATTTATTTATTTTTTTTTCCTGAGCTGTAGCTCTCAGTAGTGGGTTTAAAACATTCAGTAAGGTCAGGTGTGATGGCTCACTCCTATAATCTCAGCACTTTGGGAGGCCGAGGTGGGTAGATCACCTGAGGTCAGGAGTTCGAGACCAGCCTGTCCAACATGGCGAAAGCCCATCTCTACTAAAAATACAAAAATTAGCCGGGTGTGATGGTGTGCACTTGTAGTCCTGGCTACTCAGGAGGCTTAAATAGGAGAATCATTTGAACCCAGCAGGTGGAGATTGAAGTGAGCCGAGATCATGCTACTGCATTCCAGCCTGGGCAATAGAGTGTGACTCTATCTCAAAATAAATAAATAAATAAATAAGTTTAGTAAACCATTCTGTACACAAATGTACTGTCATCCAGCCTTTGTTTTTTTTTTCATTTTAGAGCGTAGAGTAGATTGAACATAATTTTTGTTGCCTTAGGATCTTTGGAATGGTAAATAGGCATTGGTTTCAACTTAAAGTCAACAGCTGCATTTGCCCTTAAGAGAGTCAGCCTGTCCTTTGAAACTTTGAAGCCAGGCATTGACTTTGCCTTTCTAGCCATGAATGTCTTAGATGCCATCTGCTTTCAAGATAAGGCTATTTTGTCTACATTGAAAATCTATTGTTTAGTGTAGCCACCTTCATCAATTATCTCAGCTACATCTTCTAAATGACTTGCTTTAGCTTCCACGATAGCACTTGCTGCTTCACCTTGCACTGTTATGTTATAAAGATGGCTTCTTTCCTTAAACCTGGTGAACTAAACTCTGCTAGCTTCAAACTTTTCTTCTGCAGTTTTGTCAACTTCTGTCAACCTTCATAGAACTGAAAGAAGTTAGAGCATTGCTCTGGGTTAGGCTTTGGCTTAAGGACATGTGGTTGGTTTGATCTTCTATCTAGACCACAAAACTTTCTCCACATCAGCAATACAGCTGTTCTGATTTTATTTGTGTGTTCACAGGAGTAGCACAGTTCATTTCCTTGAAGAACTTTTATTTTGCATTCACAACTTGGCTAATTGATGCAAAAGGCCTAGATTTTTCACTATCTTGGCTTTGACATGCATTCCTCAATAAGCTTAATCATTTCTAGCTTTTGATTTAAAAAGAGAAACATGCAATCCTTCCTGTCACTTGAATGCTTAGAGGCCATTTAAGGTTATTAATGAGCCTAATTTTAATATTGTTATATTTCAGGGAATAGGGAGGCCTGAGGCAACGGAGAGAGATGGGGGAATGGATGGTCAGTAGAGCACTCAGAACACACACAACACATTAATTAAATGTGCGGTCTTATATGGGCACAGTTTGTGGGCATCCCAAAACAATGATAATATTAACATCAATGGTCACCGATCACAGATTACCACAATAATAATATAATATATATGAAAATATGTAATATGTAATTTCAATATAATAATGAAAATATTTGAAATATTGCAAGCATTATCAGAACATGACAGAGAGATGTAAAGTGAGAACATACTATTGGAGAAAGTGGTGCTAATACACTTGCTCATTGCAGGGTTGCCCCAAATCTTCAATTTATAAAAACTGAAATATCTGTGAAGCACAATAATACAAATCACAAAAAAATGAGGTTTGCCTGTACACACACAATGTTTAAGTGCTGGACACTTTGGTATCAGGCTTATGGGGGAGGCAGAAATGGAAATAATTATATAAGTAAATAATAGGCAGCAGAAACAAAATTTAAGTTGACTTTAGATAATAAAGTGACAATCTGTGTTCAGTCAGATTTTTGGTTTTCTCTCCCCCATCCCATCCTACTGCAGACATCAAGAATATTTCAAGATTTCAGGACTATTAGAGTGTAGAAACATGCAAACACAGAATGCTCTATCAAGAACCTGTTGTTTAAATCAAAGTTTTCGTGTCCACACTCATATTTTGCAGTTATTAAAAGAACTTTTAAGCTCAGTTAATCTTCAGTAGACTCTAAACTTAGATAGTTATGGTTATGGTTATGGTTGCAAATATACCAGAGTCTGTTGGATGGTACAGATTTTCCTCCACTCTCCCTAGTCACCTGTACTTCAGACATCTTCTTCTACTAGATTCTCAGAAGACCCCTGGCCTAGATCCCATTTCCTCTCTTTCCTCTTTTTCTACTGTTCTACCCCCTCTTCATTTGGGGTCCAGCTTTGTCCCTCTACCCCATACGTCCACTGGGAAATCCCATCTCATTTCACTGGCATTTAGTTTGAGTGGTGTCAGTGGGAATTCTTCATCATGGAGCACTGAAGACATCTTACTTCACCCTTAAAAGCATTGCTAACCACACACAACGTAAGTTCAATTAATTATTCCGCTCACATGACATCTTTCCAACCACGAGTGAGGATGGAGTGATTCCAAGGGATGCAGACAGAAAACTTCTGTCCATCCTACCATATGTGCACACATTCTATGGGATTGTTAAACAGCCATGAAAATTATGTTTCCAGGAATATCATGAGAACAAGCTTATATTATAATGTTACATTTAAATGCAGAATATAACAAGTGTGTACAAAGTATAATATAAACATTCTAGGAGCACTATTCAAAGGCAAAAAAGAAAGAATATAACAACAAGATTCCAGCAGCAGATTATATTTTTGCTGAAATCATAAGTGTCTTTTTCTGCCTTTTCTCCCTTTCTCTCTCTCTCACATATACATTCAATGTGCACAATGCCGCTATAAGTAATACCATTATTACAGAAACAGTCTATTAATATATATATTAATTTTATAGAAAAATGCATATACTAATTAATGTTACATTAAGAACATTTACTGTTTCTTTTTAGTTTTATTGGATTGACATATGATAATACTATCGGTTTAAAAGTCAGTTATTTTAATGTGCACAAAACATATGTACAGTATGATTGTTTTTCTAAGTGGTAATTACAAAAGGAAGTCAACTTAAATAATATGCATTGTATAAAAAGAGATTGCTGAAAGGATCAAAATATCAACCTGGCATTATCAATAGAGCAATGATTAATTATTTCTACTGCTGAGGGTAAAATAAATACATCGATGTAGAAAAGAAGGAGAATGATAATTTGAAGAGTGATTTAAAGTATGATCCAGGTAGTAGAAGATGGGAATTCTTTCTCTTTTGTTTTTTAAATTCTTTTCCCTCCAGTGGCATAAAACTCCAAACCAGAAAGTCTTAGCATCCTCTTTGTAAAAGTCCAAAGAAATATATATATATACACATATATATATTTGTATATACATAACATGTATGCTTTCCAAGTTTTCATTTGGACGATGCTTTTCTTTCCCTTGATAATAAGTCTTTAGAACAACTGAATTATGACTTTGGCTCCCCATCAGATTCTGTTGAGTCACGGAAGATAAATTGGGGGAACAATACTAAAGGCAAGGCTCATAATTCAGTTGTCCGAAGTAAATCTTGCAGAAGCAGTTTGTATAAGCAACAAAAAAATTGAGGAAAACTGCCAGAAATGCTCCTTCTTCCATTTTGTTTTGGTGCCTGGAAAGAGTTTTGCCCAGTAGATGTGTTTTACATTTGTTGAATTTATTGCTTTTTGAGCCAAATGTAAAAACTGTCTGGGTTTCTCGATTTGATGGTTTATTATCTATAGAAAAAATCATGTTTCTTAAAAAGAGTTGAAAAATGCTTTCATGCAGTAGGATAGCATTTCTGACTCAGAATCTGTACAGAGAACCCTGACTACTCTTCAGTATATCTCATTCACCCATAAAAGCTTACGTTTGTGCAACTCCATGCATTGAATATATTTTATATGCAGGATAAAATTATATGTTTAATGTATGTTTTATTGACCATAAACTTCATCTGGCAGGAATTACATCTTTTGTGTGCATTTTTGTACAACAAATGTTAAGCAGAGTGGCTAGCACATGGCCTAAGCACACAACCAATAACCAATAAATATCTGAGTATTAGCTACGATACTCAGTAAATAGTATTTATTCAATTCTTACTATGTACCAGACACTGTGACTGATATATAACCATAACAATAGCCAAATCAACAAATTGCATTTATCAGACTATTAATATATACTGAGAATTATGTCAGGTACTTTATATTCATTTTCTCATTTAATTTTCAAAATGAGTTTAAAAGGTTGGAGCCATCAATTTTTACATTTTATAGATAAAGATGTTGAGGTTAAGACAGGTTAAATAACTTTTCTAATCTCAGGGCTATTAAGTAGCAGAACTAGAATCTTACACAACATTTTCTGTATATACATTTTCTTATTTGGTACTTACAACGAGCACATGAGATAGAGATTATCACACTTGTTTTTCAAGCGGTAAAACTGAACCTCACATAATCAAAGGACTCTGAATAATTTCTCTTATTTAATGAAAGAGGTAGAAAAAAATGTCACCCATTTCTGATTACCTCCAAATCTAATGTTCCTCCCCAGAGAAGTAGATTCTTTGGAGGTTTTCAGGAGGATTTAGAGATCAAGCCTGCACTCAAGAAGCTTAGAACTTGCAGAAGTGGTGCTTTTGCACAGAGCGGGAAGTGACAGATGCTCTGACAACATGTCAGATGTCAGACAGCAACATGTGATGGGACTTTTGGGAAAGGAGGCTGAATCATGAACAGCTTCACAGAAGAGGAAGCATTTGAATATTCCTTGAAGCACAGGTGGATCTGAGCATGAAAGGATGGGAATAACAATGAACCTAACCTGCCATAGACCCAAAGGTTGGGTTGATGTTTTGTAAAGGCTAAGTTTTTACCAAAAAAAAAAAACAAAACATACAAATATTAACATACGATTTACAACAAATCAAAGATCTATTTTGCAAACAACTTAAAAAAATGAAAAAAAAAACTGATTAGGAAATGATTAATTAAGCATTTACTCTGTGGAGGGCCCTATAACAGGAACACAGGGAGGAACTGGGGGGAGATAGAGTAGCAAAGAAGGCTAGCATTGTTGCTGACCTAGAGGGAACTAATGAGACTCTGATCAATTAGAGAGGGAGCTTTTGGTCAGAATAAAATAAAAAGCTAAGTGGCTTATACAAGAATTGAATTTACAACTGGCCTCATTAGGGCCGAGCTATAATTAATTGAGCTATATGTTAATGTGCTAGGCAGAAAACAATGTTGGAAGAGAAATGAAAAAGTGCTCCATCTTCCAACTTGCACTATAGCGGATATATAGAGTGCCAGATGGTGATATTTATAAATGGAATGAGTCATTGTGGAGGCACAACTGAAGTATCAATAAATATTGGATTTACATAAACACAAGTTTATCTACAAATATCTTCTTTAAACAAAGGTGGAGAAAGGAACTGGCAGTGAGTTCGGACAAAGCAAGGGGTTGAGAATTGGGAGACTGAAGATTCAGTCCTGCTAAGAATATTTTCACTGCCTCCTCCCTATTTCTGAAGTTCACTTCTCCCAGAATTTTGCAAGCCTGACTCCTTTCTCAACCTTTACGTATACTTCAGGTGTCATTTCTCAGATAGCATCTCCTAACAGATTTAAAGTAATTATTTTCTCATCGTCTCAATCTCACCACTGTGTTGATTTTATCTCAATCTCTGAAAATTTAGTATATTTTCTTGTTTACGTCTTCATTATTTTTCAAGGCACTAGAGTCAAAGCTCCGTGAGACCAGGATTTTTTTTTCTGTCTTGTTCACCAGTGGTTCCCTGGTGTCTTACAGTAATACCTGGCACCTAGTAAATGTTAACTAAATCTATAGAATGGCAAAACAGTGGCTTTACTCCTTATTAACTGTGTGACTTTAAAAAAGCCATTTGGTTGTTTTAATGAGGATAAACCAAGCAAGACTGTGTGCTGTTACAAAGATTGAAAGTGTCAAATCCCCTAGAGGCCCTTCAAAAACTTAGTGGGATATTAGAACATGAGTTTGCCTAAAAGAACAGTCCAGGGAGGATAAAACTAAATGCACAAAAGGTAATACTGACTGCCTCTCTTTAATAAGCTAGTGGGATTTTGTGTCCTTGGCCAATTCTGAGCTTTAATTTCTACAATCTGTGAGATCCCTCATAACTCTAAAACACTACCACTTACTGATTATGAAGTGATCTGGTTCCATATAAATTTTAAAATAGTTCTTTTTCTAGTTCTGTGAAGAATGCCACTGGTAATTTGATAGGAATAGCATCGAAACTATGAACTGCTTGGTGCAGTATGGCCATTTTAAAGATGTGAATTTATTCTATCCATGAGCATGGAATGTTTTTTCATTTGTTTGTGTCATCTCTGAATTCTTTGAGCAGTGTTTTGTAGGTCTCCTTGTAGAGATCTTTCACTGCCCTGGTTAGTTGTATTCCTAGGTATTTTATTCTTTGGGGGCACTTGTAAGTGGGATTGATTTCCTGATTTGGCTCTCCACTTGACTGTTGTTGGTGTACCAAAAAAGAGCCTGAATAGCCAAGGGAATCCTAAGCAAAAAGAACAAAGCTAGATGTATTACATTATCCAACTTCAAACTATAGTACAGGGCTATATTAACCAAAACACAACAGTGTCTGTACAAAAACAGACACATAGACCAACAGAACAGAATGGAGAGCACAAAAATAAGGCCACACATTGACAACTACCTGATCTTTGACAAAGTCAACAAAAACAAGCAATGGAGAAAGGTCTCCCTATTTAGTAAATGGTGCTGGGATGACTGACTGGCCATGTACAGAAGATTGAAACTAGAACCCTTCCTTATATTTAAAAATCAACTCAACATGGATTAAAGATTTAAAGGTACACCCAAAGCTAAAAAATCCCTGGAAGACAACCTAGGCAATACAATTCTGGACATAGGAATGAGCAAAGATTTCATGACCAAGATGCCAAAAGCAATGGAAACAAGCAAAGATCGACAAATGGGATCTAATTAAACTGAAGAGCTTCTGCACAGCAAAAGAAAATATCAGCAGAGTAAACAGACAACCTATAGAATAGGAGAAAATTTTCACAGATTATGCATCTGGCAAAGATCTAATATCCAGCATCTATAAGGAACTTAAACAAATTTACAACCAAAAATCAACCCCATTGCAAAGTGTGAAAAGCACATAAATGGCACTTTTTAAAACAAGGCATACATGTGGCCAACAAGCACGCAGAAAAAAGCTCAGTATCATTGATCATTAGAGAAATGCAAACCAAAACCACAGTGATATATCATCTCACACCAGTCAGAATGGCCATCACTAAAAAGTCGAAAAATAACAGGGGCGGATGAGGCTGCAGAGAAAAATATATGCTGATGAACTGTTGGTGGGAGTGTAAATTTGTTCAACGATTGTAGGAAACAGTGCGGTTATTCCTCAAAGACTGAAAACCAAACTACCATTTGACCCAGCAACCCCATTATAGGGTATATACCCACAGGAATATAAATTTTTCTATCATAAAGACACATGCATGCATATATTCATTGCAGCACTTTTCACAATAGCAAAGACGTGGAATTAACCTAAATGCCCATCAATGACAGACTCTATAAAGAAAATGTACATATACACTGTAGAATACTATGCAGCCATAAAAAAGAACTCATGTCACTTGCAGTAGCATGGATAGAGCTTGAGGCCATTATCGATAGCAAACTAACACAAGAGAAATCGAATAGGGTATGTTCTCACTTATAAGTTGGAGCTTACTGAGAAGAACACATGGACATGTAGAGGGGAGCAACAGACATTGGGGCCTACTGGAGGGTGGAGGTTGGGAGGATGAGCAGGATCAGAAAAAATAACTAATGGGTACTAGGCTTAATACCTGGGTGACAAAATAATCTGTACAACAAACCCCCTTAACGTGAATTTACCTGTATATCACACTTGCACCTCTACCCCAATCTTAAAATTTAAAAAAGATCTATTTTTAAAAAAGATACTGTGATTCCACAAATATAAATGTAAGGGTGTAGATTTTAACAACTATTGTGGCTGTGTTTAACACAATGTTTTCTTACATTCCATTGATCAGGCCATATTTAAATGCCTACAGAGAGAAATTGTGTGTGTTTGTGTGTGTGTGGTCTTTATTTTCCTATTCAGAACTGTCACAATAGTCAATAGTTAATCTCCAAAATTAAAATGTCCAAAACATAGCATGGAGCCAGCATAGGGCAAGCCCTATTGGTTGACAAAGAGGTTTAGCCATTGTAGGGTCATACAAGCTAGATACTGATAAAAGAAATAAATGTTTGGCCGGGTGCTGTGGCTCACTCCTATAATCCAAACACTTTGGGAGGCCGAGGCAGGTGGATCACTTGAGGTAAGGAATTTGAAACCAACCTGGCCAACATGGCAAAACCCTGTCTCTACTAAAAGTACAAAAAAATTCGCCAGTTGTGGTGGTGGGCGCCTGTAATCCCAGCTACTCGGGAGGCTCAGGCAAGAGAAACGTTTGAACCCAGGTGGCAGAGATTGCAGTAAGCCGAGATCACACCACTGCATTCCAGCCCTCCAGCCTGGGTGACAGAGTGAGACTCTGTCTCACACACACACAAAAAAGACAAAAGAAAAAAAAAACGAAATGTTTGAAACAACAGTGCATATCGCCTCTTCTACAATAACCGCATATTCTGAAATAATAAAGATTAGATTGTATAATATTGAAAAGAAAGGAAATAGACTATTATCAGAAATGTTTCACAGACATCACCTACAGTGAGCTTAAAAATCAGCCTGGGAAGACAGAGGCAAATACTGGCGAGCAAGAACTCACCTCAGTCAAGATACTAGGGAAATTACCCAGAGGTTGACTTTCTGAAAATTGGATGAGAGACAGCAAGTTCCAGGCTGGGAAAATGTGAGAGACAGCTTTCATGGGAAATGCAGGGGTTTAAAATTCCAGGAACAAAAGGATGAAAGAAGTAAATTACAGTTTCTTGAAACAGGCACTCTGCAAACATGTATATTATATTTTGTTTGTCTTCAGGAAACCTTGCACTGAAGGTATTATTTGTAGGAGTTTACAGAGGAGCAAACTGTGGCTTACAGAGTTCTACTGGCTTGCCCAAGGTCACACTGACAATATGTGTCAGAGCCGCTTTTGAATCTTAGGGAGATGTAAGGAGTTCAGAATACTTGGGTAAAAACAGATCTTTTTTTACATTAATATCACTTCTGTAGACTCATACCACTACATTTCATTTAAAACTTTGCCTGTCTAAATGTGCAGCAAACTGAGGCTAATGTCCAAAATTGTTATAGTACCGCCATAAATTTGAAACTAGTCCACTTTGAAAGGAGATTGTAAAACATTTACCATACTATTCCATGTGACAGCCTGTTTCACAGGGGAGGCTCAATAAAAACACATTGAAAACCCTACTTTATGCAATGAATAGCCCAGAAGTAGCTATAGGTACAGTGCAAATTTCTTCCTACTTGTATAGATCTATTTTTTTTTTTTTTTTTTTTGAGACAGGGTCTCCCACTGTCATCCAGGCTGGAGTGCAGTGGTGCAATCCACTTGACCTCTGTGGGCTCAGGTGATCCTCCCACCTCAGCCTCCCGAGTAGCTGGGACTATAGGCACGTACCACCATGCCCAGATAGTTTTGATATTTTTGATACAGACAGGGTTTCACCATATTGCTCAGGCTTGTCTCAAACTCCCGGGCTCAAATGATCCACCCACTTTGGCGTCCTAAAGTGCTGGGATTACAAGTGTGAGCTACTGCACCTGGCCTGCATCTAGATTTTAAATTTTTTCAAAGGGACTTCAATAAAACATAAATAAATTCATTAGAAGATACACAACTAGGTACACTGAAATTGCTTTTAAAATAAATACTAAACTTTTTGAAACTTTGAAAATTGATTAAATTAATAATTATTTTTAAAAAACTGAAAATAAGAGGATGAATAAGAACAAAAAAAGCCACAAGTTTTTTTAAATATTTTTTATGCCTTGCAATTAATAATGTCTGAGTTTGCTTAATACTTTTTTTTTCTTTTTTTTCTTTCCTTTTTTTTTTTTTTAAATGGGGTCTTACTCTGTCACCAGGCTGGAGTGTGGTGGCCCAATCTTGGCTCACTGCAAGCTCCGCCTCCCGGGTTCAAGTGATTCTCCTGCCTCAGCCTCCCAAGTAGGTGAGATTACAGGCATGTGCCACCATGCCCAGCTAACTTTTATATTTTTAGTAGAGACGGGGTTTCACCATGTTGGCCAGGATGGTCTCAATCTCTTGACCTCATGATCCGCCCACCTCGGCCTGCCGCTTAATACTTTCATAAAGCCTTATGTAGCATTGTTTGTTGATGTTTATTTAGTATATCCATAGTTGTATTTCTGGACCAGGCATTGTGGTAGATAATAAGAGTTGAGAGATGCAGATGAAAGTCTCAACCCTCTCATAGAGATCATGGTGAGTAAAATAATTAAATAAATAATTCTAATTTAAAATATTAAATTCTACAGTGAAATTGGTAAAAGGATGACCACTTTTGACCAGTGGCTTTTCAGAACATATGCATGCAAAGTTTTTAGGGGGTGGACTTGTCAAAAGTGGTAATGCAGATGTCTCAACCTTTGCCAAAGCAAATTATGGTAGGTCATGTATGGAAAGACCTGATCATAAACAGGCCTAAACCCAACCCTCAAGACCCAAATCAGACAGAATTCCATGGGATTGAATGTTGACCCATCTGTGAAGGGGAGCGAGAAGAAACAAGATTGAGAAATCATTTCACTTCCAACATTGAAGGGTCATGGATGTCATGCCAAGGAATTGGAACCATCATCTCATTTTCAGTTAGACCCCACAGAGTCAGTCCCTTTTAGAATTAGGCCGAATAATCTAAAGTACTTTTATGGATCTAGGGAAAACAGGCAGAAGTATATGTAATACAGGATTTAGTATTTCAGTCAGGAGAAAATAACTTCACAGAGTTAAGCAGTGTGTGGTTGAATGGAAAGTATTAGCAATGATTATATATCAGTCTGAATTCTTAGACTTGTAAGATAGCAGATATAGTTGAATCTGATTTTTATCGCCTATGACAGTTTGAAACAAGGAAGTACGCCTTTTTGAAATTTTTAACATTGTTCAGTACTTGCAGTCATGGTATCAGTGGTTTGCACACAACTCTTGCTTACCCATGTTTTAGGGTTCAAGGGGTCACTCATTGTCTACAGCCTAGGAAAAATATTAAGTTTCTGGAATATTCCCCTTGTATGTATCATTTTCCATTAATGGTGCCAAAGACGTTGAAAGAGACAGATAAATAAGCATATACTCAATGCTCCTTTTCTTTCTTCTTTCTTCTGTTGTTCTTTTTACTCATTTACCTCCCCAACTCTCCATTCCTCCCTCCATCCCTCCCTTATTTTCTTCCTTCAAAAACCTTTTGAGAACCTACCATGTAACTAACATGGTTTATAACAGGAACTAAAGCCAAGGCTCTCTCCTCAATGAGTTTACATCCTGGAAAAGATGTGACAGAGTACAAGAGATAAATAACAAGCATAATTCAACAAATGGATGGTGTGTTATGCATGGAAACTATTTACTTCATGGTCTTTTCCAACATAGGATGACCAAATGTTTTTTATTTGCCCCAGACTTTTCTAGTTTTAGCATTAGAAGTTCCATATCCCAGGGGTGCTCTCAGTCCCAGGTAAACCTGGACAATGGGTCACCCTACAAGTTCCACAAGCATATCACATTATGAATATTGAGCACCAGCTGTAAATAACATGGAGACCCTAAGAAAATACTCCCATTCTCAACATCATTGATCATTAGAGAAATGCCAATTAAAATTATAGCATGATATCATCTCACCCCAGTTAATTAAAATAGCTTTCATTCAAATGACAGGAAATGACGAATGCTGGTGAGAATGTGGAGAAAAAGGAAACCTCATACACTGTTGGTGGGAATGTAAGTTAGTGCAGCCGCTATAGAGAACAGCATGGAAGTTCTTTGAAAAAGTAAAAATAGAGTTACCATATGATTCAGCAATCCCACTGCTAAGTATATACTCCCCCCCCAAAAAAAAGAAATCAGTATATCAAAGAGATATCTGTACTCCCATGTTTACTGTGGCACTATTCACAATAGCCAACATTTGGAACTAACCTAAGTGTCCATCAATAGATTATTGGGTAAAGCAAAAGTGGTACTTACACATAATGGTGTACCACTCAGTCATAAAATGAATGAGATTCTGTTTTTGGCAACAGCATGGGTGGAACTGGAGAACATTTTGTTAAGTGAAATAGGTCAAGCATTTGAAGTCAAACTTCAAATGTTCTCACACATTTGTGGGAGCTAAAAATTAAAACGAACTCATGGAGATAGAAGGTAGAAAGATGGTTAATAGAGATTGAGAAGGATAGTGAGGGGTTGTGGGGAGGGATTGGGATGGTTAATGGGTACAAAATATAGTTAGATAGGATTAATATAATCTGGTATTTGATAGCACAACAGGATGATTACAGGTAACAATAATTTATCGTACATTTAAAAATAACTAAAATAATGTAATTAAAATACTTGTAAGACAAAGAAGTGATAAATGATAAATGCTTAAGGTGATCGATACCCTGTTTATCCTGATGTGATGATTATTATTCATTGTATGCCTGTATCAAAATATCTCATGTACCTCATAAATATATACACCTACTATGTATCCATAAAAAATTAAAAGTTAAGAATTTAAAACAAAGAGAACATTTCCAACTTAGTCTTAAACTACATTTACTCAAAATACTCTTCTGTCCAGGCTAGGGACAGAAAACAGGGAGAGGTTTGCCAGGTCTTTATTTATGTGAAAGATTAAAAACCCTGTTGGGAAATAAAGTTTCCAGAGGTCAAACATAATTTAGCCCTAATGTTTGGTTCAAGAATAATAGGGCATGGGTAAATGTGTGAGCTCCTAAGAGGGTCAGCTAAGACTGACCTATAGTTTTAACCCTGTACTTCTTGGGAAGAATACCACCATGACTCCTTGAGGTAGCATAGCTGAGAACAGCTCTGGAGAAAATGTAATTTGGTAAAATAGAAAGAAGGGGCAAAGTAAACCTAAATTCTCTAAAGCTATTGAACAAAGGTACATAAAAATATATATACCTTATAATATTATTTGCTACTATGCTGATATATTCAAGAAAGTAGTGGTTAGAATAATCTTTACTGAACAATAAACAAGATCAATTTACTTATTTAATTTTTTAATACAGCATTAAAAAATCTGTGATACAGAACTGAAGGATATCCACATGTGTTGAGGATTTACTAAATGGTAAGCCTTGTGCCAGATATTTTGCAAAATTAATCATCTAAATCCTTTCAAAATACACAATAAAAGAGGTATTGTTGTCCTCCATTTTACAGATTAGGAGACTGAATATTAAGGACACTGGCTGACTTGGCCAAAAGTCACAAAACAAATTAATGCTTCTACATAATGTCAGTAGAAAACCTGGATAAAAATGATGTTATGAAAACTGCTATGGAAAATGACCAAATACTCAAAGCACTGAAAAAAGGGTGGTTAATTTTGCATGCAGTTGTCCAGGAAGGCTTAATTATGCATCATTAGAATGCACTTTAGGGAATGCTGCCTTTGGGTATCACTTTATTATAGCTGAGGGTAATCATTGATGAAAACAAGAATGATATTGAGTCAACAAAAATAATAAGCATTTTTTATGAATGCAAAGGCTTTAGGATGATTTTATGTACAAATTTTATGTAAAACCTTAAAAATGCTAACCTCATTACAGTTACTAGAGATGCAAATCAATCTGAAAGTCTTCCTTTCACCTGCTGAGTTTTGGAATTTTCTCATGTGAATGCAACCAAAAAAAAATAATGAAGAAGAAATCAGAAAGGAGAAAGTTCCAATCAGAAGGGAGAAATGTACTTAATACTCAACTCTCCTTAGGAAAGTCATCATCTGAATGGTGAAATCAATCTTTCAATCTTTCTTTTCTTTCCTTTTTTTTTTTTTAATTTAATTTTTTTTTTTTTTTTTTGAGAAGGACCTTGCTCTGTCATCCAAGCTGGAGTGCAGTAGTGCAATCTCGGCTCACTGCAACCTCCGCCTCCAGGGTTCAATTGATTCTCCTGCCTCAGCCTCCTGAGTAGCTGGGATTACAGGGGTGTGCCACCATACCTGGCTAACTTTTATATTTTTCGTAGAGACGGTGTTTCAACATGTTGGCCAGGCTGGTCTCAAACTCCTAACCTCAGGCGATCTGCCCACCTTGGCCTCCCAAAGTGCTGGGATTACAAGCTTGAGCCACTGCACCCTGCCGTGAAGCCAATCTTGAGCTAGCTGCAATAACACTTGGGATTTGCTCCTGACTTTGTCACATACTAGCTTTGGTCAATTCCATTAACCACTGTGGATTTCCTGGTATAGATCATTACATACATCGATACGGGTCCTCATTTTATTACTCAGATGAAATGAGGAAAGACCAAATGAGAAAAAAATATGTAAAATATGTTTGAAAATTAAAAGTTTATAGTGTCAGATGGCAAATAAAACAATTACTTTATATTATTTAAATAATAGGAATAGATATTTAGTAAGATAAAATTAGTATGTTAATTTTTGTATTTAGAAACTCATTAAAATTCAATAAAATATCTTAATATTACTATAACTTAATATTATTAACATTCTTTTTTTAGCATTAGAAGCCAAGATCGTCCATGGTCTGTCTTTAGAATTAAAGAAATAAAACTGGGCATTTCTATCCCCCTAAAAGGCCACTACTGATAAATAAATATTAATCATAACTTAAATATATGTAAATTGCATACATATAAAGCATGTGTCACATGCCAGGAGCAGGACTTTGTTCTTTGCATAGTTATCTCACTTGATGTTGCAAAAGATATATGACAACTTTAGTGTTGCTTCTACTTTATAAGAATGGAAACTGGACTCAGAGGACTAAAGGGACATGCCTGAGATTATATCAAATATAGTCAATGGAGCTGAGATTAAAGGAAGGCTATCAGAGGCCCCACAATAGCAATTGCCCACCACACAAAAGTATCTTCCCAGGTTATTGCTCAGAAAAGTTGTGAGAACTAGATAAGGAAACACAGGCTGCATACTTTGTATTCTCTGAAGCAGTGATCTTGACCTTAAATGCCTACCGTGGCAAGCATGTAGCAGTGCTGTATGGATCAGGCTTGTGGTAAGGCCCTATGGAGAAGAATGTGAGTGAAGCTCACTGGCAACAGCCTGCAGCTGTTCATAGGCTTATTTGGTCTTGCTTTTATTTTTTATGTTGGCTCAGTTTGATTCACTTTCATCTTTGTCAAACAGATACACATATTATTTCTGGAGCTGGAATAGGCAAGGGCTTTCTGGTCAACTTCATGTGGCTTTTGCTTAAAAACAGTGTAATCGGCTGGGCTCGGTGGCTCAAGCCTGTAATCCCAGCACTTTGGAAGACCAAGGTGGGTGGATCACCTAAGGTCAGGAGTTCAAGACCAGCCTGGCCAACATGGCGAAACCCTATCTCTACTAAAAATATAAAAATTAGCCAGGTGTACTGGCAGGCATCTGTAATCCCAGCTACTCGGGAGGCTGAGGCAGAAGAATCACTTGAACCTGGGAGGTGGAGGTTGCAGGGAGCCAAGATCGCACCATTGCACTCCAGCCGGAGTGACAGAGCAAGACTCCGTCTCAGAAAAAAAGAAAAAAAAGCAGTGTAATCTAGACTATTTTGCATCTGATATTTCACACTTGATTAAAATGCTTTGCACCAAGAAACACTTATACTTGTCAGCTCCATCCCGCATTATCTAGTATAGTTCTATGTAGAACTATGCTATAGACTTATGTTGGTTATTTTTATAACTGCAATGCTAAAAATTAAGGGTAAAGAATGAAAACAAAACTTTTTAATTCTCTCTCCTCTAAAAATGCTCTTGCCTTGAGGATAATCTGAAGAATCTAGAAGCTACCACATGCCCACTGCCACCTCAAATGGAAGTCAAATCTTCAAAGCATACCCAATATTTAAACTTTGGCAGAAATAGTAAACTAATTATCTTCAGAAGCAGCATTGTGCATGTTTATTTTGTGATTTAATAAAAAAGCTGACATAGCGGCCATTAGCTTCCCAGAGTGCGTTCCGTTTAATATGCAAAACACACAGAAATTAACATAGTAATTATGTTAGAACTAACAGGATACAAACATTTTAAATGGATTTAACACATTAAATAATTCCATGTCTTATGTGGCCCTGGTGTCTTTCACAGATGGTCACAACATTTGCTAATTTGTTCTACAGGTAGTGAAAATTAATGTGATTTTCTTTGACTCTTATTCTTTTTTAATGTGGACAGATAGCTTTATTTTTAACTTAAAATCATAGCTACCCTGCTTAATGTATTTAGAGTTCCTTTAATAAAGAAGATCTATGGTTTTTCCAAAATGATAGCTTTCTTTGCAACCAAGTTTGAATGTTGGTGAAGACAGAAAGTTACTGAAAATATGTCCATTTGATATCTCAGCACAGATGTTAATGTCGCTAATATTACTCCACTAGAAACCATCTATTCCTTTGCATAGCAACCATTTCTGAGACGCCAGCTATTCTCTACTAGCTGCTGCTGGTACAAGGATTGTGTCTTCAATATCTTTACAGTCTATAGGTACTGCTAAAATAAGACTTGCAAAAATAAATATTTTTCCCTTTTCTTAATACTGTCTAAGCATTATAAATAATTTTCTCTAGTAATTTAAGGAAATCAAATATAATTATTACCAGTTAAGTAGTAACAGGTTTTAATAAAAGGAACAAGAGCCTTTTGGAGAAATGCCTGATTCTAGGCCTATGCAGGAAATATAAAAGATTAACCTAAAACATTTATTTATATAAAATATTAAGGAAGTACTCAAAGACTAGCATAGTCATATCAAAACTAAAGAATTCAGTAGTCAAATTGAAGAGGTCATATTTGCCAAAGATAACTAGATCATCTATAGGAATACTAATTACAATGGATTTAAATTTATGGAATATGATTTTATCAAAAATTCACCATTACGTAGACAAAACAAAAAATATCAGTTCTAGTTATCTTTGGAGAAGGCTAGGACTTACTCTTTTGTAAACTGGTAACAGGAAAAAACATCAAGCATTATTCTGCCTTTATTATACAAACTTTATCTCAGACTAACCAAATAATAAGAAAAACGTTCTGTTAATAGATATATCTCAGCCAAAAACAAATTAAAAAAGAAAACAAATACAAAAGAATTGGTAGAAGTAGAAAGTCACCATTCTGCAACCTGCCGTTATTTTATAGATATGGAAAATGTTCATTGAAGGCTGCCACCATCAATAAAAGAGAGAACTGACAAAAGAAGACAACATCTCCTAGGAATTAGTCTAAAAATAATATGGGTTGGTGCATAATTAATTGTAATTTTTGCCATTAATTAATTTTGCACCAATCTAATAATAGTAAATAAAACGACAAAACAACAAAAACTTTGGCCTAGATCAATGTTCTCAACCAGGTGCAATTTTGTCTCCAGGAGACATCTGGCAATATCTGGAGACATTTTTTCATTGTCACAAATGGGGAGGTACTAATGTCATCTAGTGGGTAGAGGCCAGGGATGCTTCTAAACATCCTACACAGCACAGGAAGGCCCCCCACAACCAAGAGTTATCAGAATAACTTAATTGTTAAATATGTCAACAGTACTGAGATTGAGAAACCCTGACTCAGACCTATCAGTTTGCAGAAAATACAGAATACAAATGGTCATATTAAATAATACACTGTGGGTGCAATGAGCAAAATGTGAACTGAGGGAAACTGCAGGGCAAATGATCTGGTTCTTCAGCAAATAAATTATAAGCAGAGAAAAAAAGAGAGGAGGTATCATTTTGTAACTTTAAGGTTTAATGACTCCCCTACTGGATTTCAGATTTGCATTCGGCCTGTAGCCCCTTTGTTTTGGCCAATTTTTCCCATTTGGAACGGGTTTATTTACCCAATGCCTGTACCTCTGTATCTGGGAAGTAACTAACTTGCTTTTAATTTTACAGGCTCATAGGCGGAAAAGACTTGCCTTGTCTCAGATGGGACTTTGGACTTGAACTTTTGGGTTAATGCTGGAATGAGCAAAGACTGTGGGTACTGTTGGAAAGGCATGACTGTGTTTTGAAAAGTGAGGACATGAAATTTGGGAGGGACCAGGAATGGAATAATATGGTTTGGCTGTGTCCCCACACGAATCTCGTCTTGAATTGTAGTTACCATAATCCCCACCACTATGCCATGATAATGTCATGGGAGGGACCTGGTGGGAGATAATTGAAACATGGAGGCGGTTACCCCCATGATGTTCTCGTGATAGTGAGTTCTCACGAGATCTGATGGTTTTATAAGGGGCATTTCCCCCTTCACTCAGCATTTAGCGTTTTATAAGGGGCATTTCCCCCTTCGCTCAGCATTTTTCCTTCCTATTGCCCTGAGAAGAAGGTACCTGTCTTCCCCTTGAACTTCTACCACGATTGTACATTTCCTGAGGCTTTCCCAGCCATGCGAAAGTATGAGTCAATTAAACCTCTTTTCCTTATAAATTACGCAGTCTTGGGTATCTCTTCATAGTAGCATGAAAATGGACTAATACAGGCAGATAGTGAGGGACAGAGACAATCTATAGCCTGATAAGGATTTTGAGACATCACTAGAAGATGATCTATGACTGTTTTATGAATTCTGATGCATAAAACCACACTGTAAGAGATAACAGTATTAATGGAGTAACTGGGTACATTGGATGCTGGCTAGATACTTGATAATGTTAACAAATTATTATTTAATATGTGATAATGATCTCCTGAATGTTTAAAAATATATAAACCCTACGTTTCAGAGATGACGCTGAAACACTTAAGGATAAAATAATATGTCTGAAATTTGCCTCAAAATAATCCAGAGATGGGAAAAATATAGTGTGTATATATATATATATATATATATATATATATATATATATATATATATATATATATGAAATAATAGGCTGGGGTGGTGGCTCACGCCTGTAACTCCAGCACTTTGGGAGGCCGAGCAGGCGGATCACAAGGTCAGGAGATGGAGACCATCCTAGCTAACATGGTGAAAACCCATCTCTACTAAAAATACAAAAAATTAGCTGGGCATGGTGGCAGGTGCCTGTAGTCCCAGCTACTCAGGAGGCTGAGGCAGGAGAATGGCATGAACCTGAGAGGCAGAGCTTGCAGTGAGCGGAGATTGCACCACTGTACTCCAGCCTGGGCGACAGAGTGAGACTCTGTCTCAAAAAAAAAAAAAAAAAAAAAGAATAATCCATGAGTTGGCAATTGTTGATACTAGATAACGGGGTTATCTGGGGGATCATTAAAATATGTAGTGTTTGCAATTTCTGTAATGATAATTTAAAGGGCTACTGAAATAAAGTGATTATATCGCCATGTTATGAAGTAGTGCAAAACTCATAACTCATCCATTAACTTGTTATTTATTTATATATTCATTTGATCTAATTTACTAGAGGAAAACCTTTGGCTTTTGAGTCAAATAGCCTTGTATGTGAATTCCAGTTCTGCCATTTAGTATGTCTGTAATGTGGGCAAAGTTATCTCTCTTATCAACATCAGATTACTCTTTTCCAAAATGCCAGATTGTATGGAGTTCCATCGTGTAATAGTTAACACTCTAGACTGACAAGATGATGGATTATAATATCTAATGTTAATTGCAATTATACTAGAAGTTATACATGAAAGTACCTAGCACAATGCTTGGTATAAAATAGGTATAGGTATGGAATAAATAATTGCTAGTTTTGTGACCATAAACTTTTCAAGAAGCAAAGAAGTCAAGGTATTACCCTTAAAGCAATGTTTGCATGTTATTAAGTAGTTTGTCTTCACTGTATTATTTACTAAGGAAGTAGATTTTGTACTGACAAAATTGCCCTATGAATGACCAATAATATTAGAAACTCCTTTTAGTTACATAGAGCCACCCTTTCCAAGTCTGAATTTTCTTTGTAATTTATTCAGTGATTTGGTTTGACTTGGTAAAGCTATTTATGACTTGTGCTGACCTTAAAATCCCTCAACTGTCTTCAGAGTGACTAATTATTGATTTTGTGTAAAGACTATTTAATTAAGTAGATACCAAGAAGAGATAGTGTTTCGGTATAGAAAGAAATGGCTGAAGGTGATTATTAAATCTGTTTGCCTTGTGGAATCTTGATAAAGTCATTGTTAATTTATGTTTTCTTCCTTAGGACATACCTGTCTATTCACTTGACTCCTTTTCCGACATTGTCACTCCATTGGGAGGATGCCTGACATTTCTCAAAGAGTTGATTTGACATGTACACTAATAAAGCTCAATTACTGAACGATTAATAATTCATTGAGAAAGGTCATAGATGAGCAAATGACTTATGTTTTGATATTTGAGACTTATTTAGGTGGTTCAAATAAATTAACCTGATCCACATCTGCTGGCACACAATACCATGGTCAACTCAAACACTATTAAATGCTGCATATTCTCTAATATATATATATATACTTTCATTAAAAACATTAAATGTTTTTATCCCATAAGCAAAATATTTATGGAATGTTTATTGGATTCCAAGCACTATGCTATGGTTTAGGATATTCTGGTGAATAAAACTCACCGAGTGTCTTCTCTTAAAGATTGTGCAGATGCATGGAAAGTGTGGTACAGTCAGAGAGCACAGAGTGTAGGTGGTGAAGATGCAAACCCAGGCAGAGTAGTGACCCAGAGAAAGAGAACACCTCGGGACTGATAATATAAAACATCATTTTATGGGCCAGGTGCGGTGGCTTATGCCTGTAATCCCAGCACTTTGGGAGGCCGAGGCGGGTGGATCACGAGGTCAGGAGTTCAAGACCAACCTGACCAAGATGATGAAACCCCGTCTCTACTAAAAATATGCAAAATTAGCTGGGCGTGGTGGCAGGAGCCTGTAATCCCAGCTACTTGGGAGGCTGAGGCAGAGAATTGTTTGAACCCCAGAGGCAGAGGTTGCAGTGAGCCAAGATTGCGCCACTGCACTCCAGCCTGGGTGACAGAGCAAGACTCCTTCTTAAAAAAAAAAAATCACTTTATGATAAAAAACCCTCAACAAGCTGGGTATTGAAGGAGCATACATCAAAATAACGAAGGCCACATATTACAAACCCGTAGCTAACTTTCACAATCACTGCAAAGTAAAAAATAAAAATCTTTTTTGTGGCTGAATAATATTATATTTTGTATATATGCCACATTTTCTTTACCAGTTCATCCACTCATGGGGACTTAGATTGATTCCATATTTTGGCTATTGGGAATAGTGCTGCAATAAATGTGGGAGTGCAGATATCTCTTCAATATATTGATTTCCTTTCTTTTGGATACACATACAGTAGTGGAATTGCTGGGTCATATAGAAGTTCTTTTTTTAATTTTTTGAGGAACCTCCATACCATTCTGCATAGTGGCTGTACTAATTTACATTCCCACTAACAGTGTATGTGAGTTTCCCTTATTCCACATCCTCACCAGTGTCTGTTATTGCCTGTCTTTTTGATACAGGCCATTTAACTGGAGTGAGATGATATCTCATTATGGTTTTGATTTGCATTTCTCTGATGATTAGTGATGTTGAGCATTATTTCATATACTTCTGGCCATTTTTACATTTGCTTTTTAGAAATGTCTATTCAGATCTGTGGCCCATTTTTACTCAGATTATTCATTTTATTACTATTGAGTTATTTGAGCTCCTTATATATTCCAGTTTTTAATTCCTTTTCAGATGGATAGCTTGCAAATATTTTCTTTAGTTCTGTGGGTTGCCAATTCACTTTGTTGATTGTTTGCTGTGCAGAAGCTTTTTAGCTTCATGTATCCTGTTTCTCTATTTTTGCTTTTGTTGCCTGTGCTTCTGAGGTCTTACACAAAATTTTTGCCTGAGGTATTTTCCAAAAGCTTTATGCTATTAGTTTCTTATGTCCTGAGGTATTTTCCAAAAGCTTTATGGTATTAGTTTCATAATTTCAGGTCTCAAATGTAATACTTTTATCCATTTTTATTTAATTTTTGTATATGGTGAGAGGTATCTAGTTACATTCTTCTGCATATGGTTACCAAGTTTACCTAGCAATATTTATGGAAGAAATTATTGTCTTTCCATTTTTCTTTGTTTCAGAAAGTTTTTAATTTTCCATCTTAGTATCTTCATTGACTCCTTGGCTGTTCAAGAGAAGGTTGCTTAATTTTCAGGTGTTTGTATAGTTTCTGGGGCTCCTCTTGTTATTAATTGCTAGTTTTATTCCATTGAGGTTAGAAAAGATAATTGGTAGGATGTCTACTTTTTTAAGTTTGTTGAAATACGTTTTGTGGCCTAAAATATGGTCTATTCTGTTGAATTGGCCCAGGCTCTGATGAAAAGAATGTATTTTGCAGCTGCCGGGTAAAAAGCTCGATAAATGTCAGTTAAGCTTATCTGGTCCATTATGTAGAATAATTCCAAATTTTTTGTTGTTGGTTTTCTGTCTGGATGATCTGTTCATTACTGAAAGTGGCACGTTGAAGTCCCCTAATATTATTATATTGCAGTCTACTTCTTCCTTTAGATCTATCAGTGATTGCTATATACATTTGTGTGCTTTAGTGTTGGATGCATAGATATTTATTATTGTTATATCTTCTTGCAGAGTTTATCTCTTAATCATTATATGATGACTTTCTTTTTCTCATCTTATAGTCTTGAACTTTTAGTTTTTTTTCTAAGTATAGCTACTCCTATTCTTTGATTTCTACTTGCGTGCAATATCTTTCACTTTCAGGGTATATGTGTCTTTATAGGTCAAGTGGATTTCTTGTAGACAGCTCATAGTTGAGTTTCACAGTTTTATGCATTCAGACACTCTATGTCTTTTAATTGAAGGATTGTATTCATTTTCATTAAGTGTTATTATGGATAGTAAAAACTTACTACTACCGTTTTGTTGCTTATTTTCTGGTTAGTTTGTAACTTTTCTCTTCCTTCCTATCTTCCTTGTGGTTAAGTGATTTACCCTGGTGCTATATTTTAATTCTTTGCTTTTATTTTTAGTGATTCTATTATAAGGTTTTGCATTGTGGTTACTATGAGGCTTACAAAAAAACATTTTATAGATACAACAAGTATTTTTAAAGAAATGACAAATGTTTTCTTTTTGTACGTTAGTGTTTTGTTTTGTTTTGTTTTTTTCTTTCAGAATGAAGAACTCCTTTTAGCATTTCTTGGAAGATGGTTCTGGTGGTGGTCAATTATCTCAGCTTTTGTTTATCTGGGGAAGACTTTGTCATATTTAAAGGATAGCTTTGCTGGATTTTTGGATGGCAGTTTTTTTTTTCTTTCAGCACTTTGAAAATATTGTCCCAGTCCCTCCTAGCTTGTGTGGCTTCCATTGAGAAGTCTGTTGCCAGATAGATTGGAGATCTTTTTTATGTTATTTGCCTCTTTTCTCTTACTGCTTTGAGAATACTTTATTTGTCCTTGAGGTTCAAGAGTTTGATTATTTTATTCAAGAGGTGTAATCGGCTCATTTTTCTGTGGGTTGAACAAGCATAGTGTTGACATCTGTTTGGCATCTGGGGAGGCCTCAGGAGCTTTTACTCATGGTGGAAAATGAAGCAGGAGCAGGCATATCACATGACTAGAGCACCATCAAGAGAGAATGAAGGGGAAGATTCCACACACTTTTAAACAACCAGATCTCACAAGAACTCACTCACTATCATGAGGACAGCACCAAGCCTTATATAAGGGATCTGGCCCAAAGACCTAAAGACCTCCCACCTACTTCCCACACTGGGGATTAAATCTCAACATGAGATTTGAAAAGGGCATTCAAACTATGTCATTAGGGTAGTCTTACTAGGGTCAGATTTGTTTCCCTGACCTTACTGTACTTGAATATTTATCTCTTTCTCAAGTTTTGGGAAGTTTTTGTTATTCTTTTGTTTTTTTTTTTTAATAAGCTTTCTATTCTTTTCTCTTACTCAACTTCTTCAACATCAATACTTCTCAGATGTGATCTTTTGAGGAAATTTTTTTTTTGAGGGGGGATGGAGTCTTACTCTGTTGCCCAGGCTGGAGTGCAGCAGTGTAGCGTAATCTCGGCTCACAGCAACCTCCACCTCCAAGGTTCAAGTAATTCTCCTGCCTCAGACTCCCATGTAGCTGGGATCACAGGCATGCACCACCACATCCAACTAATTTTTGTATTTTTAGTAGAGATGGGGTTTTGCGATGTTGGCCAGGCCGGTCTCGAACCACTGACCTCAAGTGATCCTCCTGCCTCGGCCTCTCCAGGTGCTGGGATTACAGACATAAGCCACCGCACCCAGCCTGAGGTAATTTTCTATGTCTTGTAGTGAATCTTTGTTCCTTCTCACTTTTTTTTTTCTCCTCTGACTCTGAATTTTAAAATAGGCTGTCTTTGAGCTCACTGATTCTTTGCTTTGCTGGATCCATTTGGTTGTTGACAGTCCCTAATGAGTTTTCAATTCAGCAAATGTATTTTTCAGTTCCAAGATTTCTGTTTAAAAACTTTATTATTTCAATTTGTTTGTTAAATGTCTCTGATAAATTTCTGAATTGCTTCACCGTGTTAACTTGGAAATCACTGAATCTCCTTAAAACTGCTATTTTGAATTATTGGTTAGAGAGCTCACACTTTGTCATTTCACTCAGGCCAGTCACTGATTCTTTGCTTTCTTTGTTTGAGGAGATCATGGTTTCCTGCTTGCTGTTGTTTTTTGTTTGTTTGTTTGTTTTAGATGAATGTCTATGTCTTTGCATTGAGGAACTAGTTATTTAATCCAGTCTTCTCTGTCTAGCTGTTTTGTTTATTGGAAATATTTGCATAGCGAGTCTTTGTAGTTTACCTATTGAATATCTCTTTATTTTTTGTTTCTGCTGTCTCTCTCTCTCTTTCTCTTTGGCACTAGATGGCACCTTAAGCCCAGGTTTGTTTCAACTCTGTTAAAATATCAGAGCACTGCCTGTCCAGATTGGGGGAAGGTTCCTAAGAGGATATTATAGCAGTTTGGGAGAGCTGGCTAGAGGTTTATGCTCAGGGGACCTGTGGTACCTTCCCCCTACAATGCAGTGCTATTGCATAACCACTGTGATATGAAATCTTTGGCTAAGTTACAGAGGAGAGATTCCAGGCCTGAGGCTGAGGGTAAGGATGGTAGTCTCACCTCCCTTCTGTCTCTGGCTATCATCAGGGATATTTCTCCCATAAGGTACTTGTGATGCTTCCTGTGCTTGAGGCAGGGACATGTCTTCCGCCAGGAAACCCAAGACTGTGGGGAAGCAGGATTGTCTACCTCAGTCTCATTTATTTCATTGTAGAAACCATAAATTTTGGAAACATTTTTCATGTGCTTGGTGCCAGGCAGGTGAAGGGTGGGGTGTTGCGAATTTGGAAGTCTGATTCTTAGAGTTTGTACACTTCTCTGTGGCCCTTCAAATTGTTTCATCCTCACATTTGAGTTGGATATTGCAATATTCCTGCTGATAATCTCAGCACTGTGTGTGTGTGTGTGTGTATATATTCCAATATACATATTTGTGTGTGTATATTATATATAGTGTGTGTTGTGTGTGTACATATATATATGTACATAGATAGATAGATAGATAGATAGATAGATACACTCGTGTGTGTATGAAGGTAAGGGGAGTGAAGCCAGCTTGCTTGATCCCACCATTTTAAACAGCACTGATTGTTTCTCTTTTGTGTTTTGCTTCTTTGATTTAACATAATGAGTTCCATAATTATTCCTGTTGTAGAAATAAATTGTTACTTCTTTTCTTTGTATGGCTGAATAATATTCCATTGTATGGATATATCATTTTGTTATTTTTGTTTCAATTTATGAACAATTGGGTTAGCTCCATTTTGGGGTATTATGAATAATGCTGCCAAGAGGATTCATATACAAGTTTTTGCGTGGACATGTACATTCAGGTCTCTTGGGTATATATCTAAAAGTGAAATTGCTGGGTCTTCTGGTAACTTCTTTAACCAGTTAAGGAGCTACCAGACTGTTTTCCCAAGTGGCTGTGCCACTTTATAATTCTATAATCAAAGTATGAGGGTTTTAATTTTTCAACATTCTTGGTATTCCTTGTACAAAAAAATTGTCTTTTTGTTTTAACCTTCCTGTGGGTGTAAAGTAGTATCTCATTTTGGTTTTGATATGCATTTTCCTAATGGCTAATGACATTCACTGTCTTTTCATGTACTTATTGGCTATTAGCATATCTTCACTGGATATTTTTATTTTAAAAGCAATTAGCTACTTGTAACAAATCTTGGTCAACATACATCTTTACATATTGAATTTCATCATCATGAGATTTTTGCATGAGACATAACTTATTAATGAATATTCTTCATCTTTCACTAGTGCTTGTGGGAGCTGACATTTAGTAATAATAAGAAAAATAAAATAGAATTTAAAGACAGAGTTTTCTATTTTGACAATAATGAAAATATTTATTCTTTACACTTTATCAAGTTTAGCTGAGATAGTAGCATTGTATAATGATGGGAAGAAAAACAAAAATAATTTTTGGCCCTTAATATTTTTCTCCCTTTAATTCAACTCTAGTAAATGTTTTTAAAAATGGACGAATTTTAGGAACTAGTCAAAAAAGTTTAGGTTCATATTTGTCTACCCTCGTACTATGTGCTTAACAACATGTATTTTACTGAATAATCTATGAAAAATTTAAACAACAGTATAACAAAGATAATTATTTCATTCACAGTTGTATTGAGTGCTTGGAAAGTAACAGTGAAAAATAAAAATGAATATATTTACATGGTAAGATGTATAGAGTACATTGTAAGTGGAAAAATACATTTTAATAATGAGTATAACACCTGTATATTATTCTAAATATGTAACTAGATGTGAAGTTTATATTGAATGTACCAGAGTATGAATAACATTCATCCATTGACGATAAATTATGGCTGGATTTTTTTCCTCACTTATAACATCAATTATATAAATATAAATTATAAAAATAAGTTTAAATTTAGGTAGATTTAAGTTTGAAGTTATTAAATTGCTTTGTTATCTGAAAAAATAAAGATCATATCTGGATTATAGGGAGAGTGTAAACATCAAATGGCACGTAAAGTAACTAAAAATTACCTAATATAATTTGTGCCAGCAAAAATATTTAAGTGTGTATTCACATATAATTATCACTAGAACTGTATGAGAAAAGGAAATCGTCCTATATTCACAATAATTTACTGTAAGAACTATAAGTTCTTAGTCAAAGTCCACAAGTTGGAAAGAGGCTCGATATTGATGCAAACCCTAATGTTTGTCTTCAACAACTCTTCCGTTAAACTTCACTAAACCACACTAAAAGCAAACTCTATTTGGGGTCTAATGTAAATAATTCTTAGAGTACTAACTGTGAAGCACTTATACTGTTGAGTAGTCAACAGTTTTTGTACCTCGTGTTCTCCTAGATACCACATAGTCTTGCCAGATGGGTAGAAATTCACAGTATTAAAACACCAGGGGCTGTTCACAAGAGGCCTTTTGTGCCTCCACTTGGTTCTTCCAAGAGTAGAGGCTGTCATGTACCTGAGCTCCGATGAGGTCTTTTGCCAGCTGCAAGAGACTGACACATTTTAAAGGCATTGTTCCTGAGAAACTCAGGATATGATTTGAGTGGAAACTCTCTCTGTGCTTTCTCTCTAAACAGAAAGCAGACACAAGAGAGGGTTTTACCCTCCACAGAGCTATACAAATATTGAAAGGTAATCATATCTCAGATAGGAAATTCTGTTCTTATTTATCTCATCTTATTTTGTTTTGTTGTCACAAAATAAAGTTGAGGTATTTTTTTCATTCAGGTCCTCAGTTATCAACTTCAGTACATTTTCTGAATCCTCCTATTTCTGCGCTCAGTTTAGACATAAAATGCCTAAACTTTGATCTCCCAGCCCATTGAAACGGTTGAAAATTAAAGAATGTTATACTTTTATCTTCTATCATTCACATGTTTAAAGCTCCACCCGAGTTCTGATGTAGTGCGCTCCATATGGATACTTTGTCATATGATGCACATAATCTATTTTCATAACTAATTTATTCTCTTAATAGATTCAGCATTTTCTCCCTGCGTGTGAATGATAAAAGTATTTACCTTGATCACATTGCTACAGTTGGAAGAGCTTCTATAAGGAACCTCTCTGGGAGGCTCATTATCAATAAGTTATGAATGTGAGTTCACCCTGAGTCTCTGACTCTCCAATTCCCATTCTGTTGCTCTTTTCTGATAAGACGATGAAATTCAGTTTATTCTTGATCCAAATTCTTTTTATTTATGAATGTAGACTCCCTGTTGCAATCAAATCATAACCATTCTCTTAACATAAGGCTCATCCATTCCCATATTCATAACTACTCTGAACCCTTTCTTCCTCTCATAGTCTTCCCCCTTTCCTCTTTGGCCCATCCATATCCTACACAATTTATAAAGTTAAGTGCAATTCTTCCTTTGCAAAGCTACCTTTGACTACTGGAGTTCACAGAGCTGCTATCTCTCCTGTGAATTACTAATTTCAAGGTTTCTTATATCTATTCAGACATAATATTTCCACTATACAGTGACTGGAGTGATCTTTTAAAAAATGTTATTCAGGTCATGTGACCATTCTTACTCCATATCCTTCAATGGCTTCCCACTGCATGTAGAAAAAATGCTAAAGTTCTGATCATAATCTAAAAGACCACTAAAACTTGGCCCAGGCTTATGTCCCCATCTTTATCTTATTCCTGCTCTGTAACTCTCAATACATTCCAGCTGCATTTACTCTATCAGTTATCTCTTACTACCTAACAATATTACCATAAAATTAGCAGCCTAAGGTAATGGTCATTTTTATTTCAAAGTTTCTGTGAGTTGGGAATCAAGATAGGGCTTAGCTGGGTTCTCTGCTGCAGAATCTCTCATGAGCCTGCAATCAACATTTTGGTTAAAACTCATCTGAAAGGGGTATCTGAAAGCTTGATCAAGGAAGGATTTGCATTCAAGATCACATGGCCGTTGGGAGGAAGGAAGGAAAAAAGGAAGGGAGGGAGAGAAGGCAGGAAAGAAGGAACGAGAGACAAAGGGAAAAGAAGGGAGAGGGAGAGGTAGAAGGGAGCGATAAGGAAAATTGTTATGACTCATTTACATTACAATAGTTCCCTCCTTATTCAAGACCCCTTGTGGATGCCTGAAACCCAGATAGTATGGAACCCTATATACTGTTTTTTTTTTCCCACAAATACATACATATGGTAAAGTTTAATTTATAAATTAGGCACAGTAAAAGATTAACAACAATAATAATAAAATAGAACAATTTTAACAATATACTGTAATGAAAATTATGAGAATGTGCTCTCTCTCTCTAAAAGTATCTTACTTGACTGTATTTATCTACTTTCAGGCCATAGTTGATGACAGGTAATTGAAACTGTAGAAAGCAAAACTGTGAATAAGGGATGCCTACTGCCTGTGTAATATAATAATTCTAATTTTTGTCAGATCAGTAAGATGATTCAACATGCTATAAGCCTAGAGTTAACTGTCATCAAATTATACATACTAGTAATAATAACTACATTTAACTATTAGGTAAAATTTCCTACCACATCAGTGCTTAGTGAATATATAATTTATTCCCAAAGCAACCAACACAGGTATTTTAATATGTCTTTGGATAACCACATGTTTCATTTCAATAATATTTACAGATACCATATTTATCTATCCTCTGCTCCCCACAAAACATATCGGCCATTAAATTACAATTAAGAATAGTTTAAGCATAGTTCTCTTTCTAATATCCTTCCATTCATGTTCCTTTATTCATTTTTCTTCGTTCAATATTTTGTATGTCTTAATTAAAATAAGACATCTAAAGTCTAAAATCCTACTGTTTATTTTTTAATTAAATTCCAATTTATTTTTAATTATTTTTAATATTTAATTTTTGTGGGTAGACAGTAGGTGTATTTATGGGGTCCATGAGATATTTTGGTACAGGCATGCAGTGCATAATAACAATCTCGTGGAAAGTTGGGTACCCATCCCCTCAAGTATTTTTCCTTTGTGTTACAAACAATCCATTTATATTATTTTAGTTATTTTAAAATGGGCAATTAAATTATTATTGAGTATAGGTCCCCTGTTCTATCAAATACTAGGTATTATTAATTGTTTCTATTTTTTTTAACCTATTAACCATCCCCACCTTGCCCTTATCCCTGACTGCCTTTACCAGCCTTTAGTAATCACACTTCTATTCTCTATCTCCATGAGTTCAATTATTGTGATTTTTGGAACCCAGAAATAAGTGAGAATATGTGATGTTTGTCTTTCTGTGCCTGGCTTATTTCACTTAACATAATGACCTCCAGTTCCATCTATATTGTTGCAAATGACAGGATCTCATTTTGTTTTAAATGGCTGACTGGTACTCCATTGTGTGTAAGTACCACATTTTCTTTATCCATTCATTTGTTGATGGACATTTAGGTTGCTTCCAAATCTTGGCTATGGTGAAAAGTGCTGCAACAAACATGGAAGTGCAAATATCTCTTAGATATACTGATTTCCTTTATTTTGGGTATATACTCAGCAGCGGGATTGCTAGATCACATGGTAACTCTATTTTTAGTTTTTTTCAGGAACCTCCAAACTGTTCTCCATAGTCATTGTACTGACTTACATTCCCACCACAACAGTGTTCAAGGTTCAAAGTTTCCCCTTTCTCTACTTACTCACCAGGTTTTTTGTTTTTTTGTTTTTTTTTGTTTTGTTTTGTTTTGTTTTGTTTTGTTTTTGAGACGTAGTCTCACTCTTTCCCCCAGGCTGGAGTGCAGTGGCAAGGTCTCAGCTCACTGCAACCTCTACCTCCCAGGTTCAAGCGATTCCCCTGCCTCAGCCTCCTGAGTAGCTGGGACTACAGGCGCATGCCACCACACCCAGTTAATTTTTTGTATTTTAGTAAAGACAGGGTTTCACCATGTTGGTCAGGCTGGTTTCAAACTCCTGACCTCGTGATCCGCCCACCTCAGCCTTCCAAAGTGCTGGGATTACAGGCATGAGCCACCGCACCTGGCCCAAAAGTTTTAAGTATTGCAAATTTTTTTAATTTTATTTATTTATTTTTTTCAGCTTTTGTTATTACTTGACTTTTGGATATAAGCCATTTTAACCGGGGTAAGATGATATCTCATCGTAGCTTTTAGTTGAATTTCTCCGATAATCAATGATGTTGAGCACCTTTTCTTTTTTTTTTTTAATTTTTTTTTTTAATTTTTTGTTATACTTTAGGGTTTTAGGGTACATGTGCACAATGTGCAGGTTTGTTACATATGTATGCATGTGCCATGTTGATTTCCTGTACCCATTAACTCGTCATTTAGCATTAGGTGTATCTCCTAATGCTGTCCCTCCCCCCTCCCCCCACCCCACAACAGTCCCCGGAGTGTGATGTTCCCCTTCCTGTGTCCATGAGTTCTCATTGTTCAATTCCCACCTATGAGTGAGAACATGCGGTGTTTGGTTTTTTGTCCTTGCGATAGTTTACTGAGAATGATGTTTTCCAGTTTCATCCATGTCCCTACAAAGGACACGAACTCATCATTTTTTATGGCTGCATAGTATTCCATGGTGTATATGTGCCACATTTTCTTAATCCAGTCTATCGTTGTTGGACATTTGGGTTGGTTCCAACTCTTTGCTATTGTGAATAGTGCCGCAATAAACATACGTGTGCATGTGTCTTTATAGCAGCATGATTTATAGTCCTTTGGGTATATACCCAGTAATGGGATGGCTGGGTCAAATGGTATTTCTAGTTCTAGATCCCTGAGGAATGGCCACACTGACTTCCACAATGGTTGAACTAGTTTACAGTCCCACCAACAGTGTAAAAGTGTTCCTATTTCTCCACATCCTCTCCAGCACCTGTTGTTTCCTGATTTTTTGATGATGGCCATTCTAACTGGTGTGAGATGGTATCTCACTGTGGTTTTGATTTGCATTTCTCTGATGGCCAGTGATGATGAGCATTTCTTCATGTGTTTTTTGGCTGCATAAATGTCTTCTTTTGAGAAGTGTCTGTTCATGTCCTCTGCCCACTTTTTGATGGGGTTGTTTGTTTTTTTCTTGTAAATTTGTTTGAGTTCATTGTAGATTCTGGATATTAGCCCTTTGTCAGATGAGTAGGTTGCAAAAATTTTCTCCCATTGTGTAGGTTGCCTGTTCACTCTGATGATAGTTTCTTTTGCTGTGCAGAAGCTCTTTAGTTTAATGAGATCCCATTTGTCGATTTTGGCTTTTGTTGCCATTGCTTTTGGTGTTTTAGACATGAAGTCCTTGCCCACGCCTATGTCCTGAATGGCATTGCCTAGGTTTTCTTGTAGGATTTTAATGCTTTTAGGTCTCACATATAAGTCTTTAATACATCTTGAATTAATTTTTGTATAAGGTGTAAGGAAGGGATCCAGTTGCAGCTTTCTACATATGGCTAGCCAGTTTTCCCAGCACCATTTATTAAATAGGGAATCCTTTCCCCATTTCTTGTTTTTGTCAGGTTTGTCAAAGATCAGATAGTTGTAGCTATGCGGCATCATTTCTGAGGGCTCTGTTCTGTTCCATTGATCTATGTCTCTGTTGTGGTACCAGTACCATGCTGTTTTGGTTACTGTAGCCTTGTAGTAGAGTTTAAAGTCAGGTAGCGTGATGCCTCCAGCTTTGTTCTTTTGGCTTAGGATTGACTTGGCGATGCAGGCTCTTTTTTGGTTCCATATGAACTTGAAAGTAGTTTTTTCCAATTCTGTGAAGAAAGTCATTGGTAGCTTGATGGGGATGGCATTGAATCTATAAATTACCTTGGGCAGTATGGCCATTTTCACGATGTTGAGCACCTTTTCATATGCCTGTTTGCCATTCGTGTGTCTTCTTTTGAGAAATATCTATTAAAATATTTTGCCCATTTTTTTTTTTTTTTTTTTTTTTTTTTTTTTTGGAGACAGAGTCTCGCTCTGTCACCCAGGCTGGAGTGCAGTGGCGCAGTCTCAGCTCACTGCAAGCTCCGCCTCCCGGGTTCACGCCATTCTCCTGTCTCAGCCTCTCCGAGTAGCTGGGACTACAGGCGCCCGCCACCACGCCCGGCTAATTTTTTTGTATTTTTAGTAGAGACGGGGTTTCACCGTGGTCTCGATCTCCTGACCTTGTGATCCGCCCGCCTCGGCCTCCCAAAGTGCTGGGATTACAAGCGTGAGCCACCGCGCCCGGCCTATTTTGCCCATTTTTAAATAGGATTATTAGAATTTTTCCTATAGAGTTCTTTGAGTTCCTTATATATTCTGGTTATTAATCCCTTGTCAGATGGATGGTTTGCAAATATATTCTCCCATTCTGTGAGTTGTCTCTTCACTTTGTTGATTCTTTCCTTTGCTGTACCAGAAGCTTTTAAACTTGATGTAATCCTATTTGTTCATTTTTGCTTCGCTTGTCTGTGCTTGTGGGGAATTACTCAAGAAAATTTTGTTCAGACTAATGTCCTGAAAAGTTGCCTCAGTGTTTTCTTGTAGTAGTTTCATAGTTTGTGGTCTTATATTTAAGCTTTTATTTCATTTTGATTTGAGTTTTATATATGGTGAAATATCGGGATGTAGTTTCATTCTTCTGCATTGTGGATATTCAGTTTTCCCAGCATCATTTATTGTCTTTTCCTCAGTGTATGTTCTTAGAATTTTCACCAAAATTGAGTTTACTGTAGGTTGTAGATTTGTTTCTGTGTTCTCTATTCTGTTACATGTGTTTATGTGTCTATCTTTATGCCAGTATCATGCTGTTTTTGTTACTATAACTCAGTAGTATAATTTGGAGTCAGCTGATGTGATTCCTTGACTTATGTTCTTTTTTTCAGGATAGCTTTGGCTATTCTGGGTCTTTTGTGATTCCATATAAATTTTATAGTCTTTTTTTTTTTCAATTTTCTGTGAAGAATGTCATTGGTATTTTGATAGGGATTGCATTGAATCTGTAGATTGCTTTGAGTAGTGTGGATATGTTAACAATATGAATTTTTCCAATCCATGAATGTAAAATATCTTTCCATTTTGTGTGTGTTTTTCAATTTCTTTCATCCGTGTTTTATAGTTTTCATTGTAGAAATCTTTCTTTTTTTGGTTAATTCCTGGGTATTTAATTTTATTTGTGACTATTGCAACTGAGATTACTGTTACAATTTCTTTTTCAGATTGTTCACTGGTGGCATGTAGAAATGCTATTGATTTTTGTATGATTTTGTATCCTGCAACTTTACTGAATTGTTGATCAATTTTAATTTTTTTTTGTGGAATCTTTAGGTTTTTCAGAATTTAAGATTATATCATCTGCAAACAAGGATAATTTGACTTCTTCCTTTCTAATTGGGAAACCATTTATTTCATTTTCTTGTCTAACTGCTCTAGCTAAGACTTCTAGTACTATGTTGAATAACAGTCATGAATGTGGGCATTCTTGTCATGTTTCAGATTTAAGAGGAAACACTGTCAGTTTTCCACATTCATTAAATCTTAGCTGTGGGTCTGTCATATATGGCTTTTATTGTGCTGTGATATGTTCTTTCTATACCAAGTTTTTTTTTATCATGAGGGGATACTGAACTTTATCAAATGCTTTCTCAACATCAGTTGAAATAATCACACGTACTTTGTCCATATTATTCATTTGCAGATGTTAAACTATCCTTGCATCCCTGGGATATATCCCAGTTGGTCATAATGAAAGATCTTTCTGATGTATTGCTGGATAAATTTATCTGATAAAATTTGGAATACCTTCTCTGTGTTATCTTGAATTTCCATGAGTTTCCTCAAAAAAGCTATTTTGAATTATCTGTCTGAAAGGTCACATATCCCTCTTTCTCCAGGATTTGTCCCTGTTGGCTTATTTAGTTTGTCTGGTGAGGTCATCATGTTTTCCTGGATTGTGTTGATGCTTGCAGATGTTCTTTGGTGTCTGGGCATTGAAGAGTTAGGTATTTATTGTAGTCTTCACAGTCTAGGCTTGCCTGTGCCTGTCTTACTTGGAAAGGTTTTCAAGGTATTCAAATGGACTTGTTACCCAAGCCCAATAATGCTGCAGCTTTGGCAGACTTGTAGAGGTATCGCCTTGGTGGTCTTGGATAAGATCTTAAAGAATTCTCTGGATTACCAGGCAGAGATTCTTGTCCTTTTCCCTTATTTTCTTCCAAACATATAGAGTCTCTCTCTCTCTGTGCTGAGCCACTTGAAACTGGGGGTGTGGTGATGCTGCACCTCTGTGGCCACCACCCCTGGGACTTTGCTGGATCAAACCTGGAGCCAGTACAACACTGGGCTTTGCCTAAGGCCCTTCCCTTGAGGGTGGTGAGCTCCCCCAAGCCCCAGTGATCAGAAATGCTGTCTGGAAGCCAGGGTCTGGCATCAAAACCCTCAGCAATTTACCTGATGTTCTCTTGTACTGCAGCTAAGCTGACACACAAACCATAATATAAATTACTTTCCACCCTTTCCTCTCCTTTCCATGGACACTGGAGCCTCATTCTGTGGCCATCTCCACCACTGGTCCATGGAAGGTTGTGGGGGGCCCACCAGGCTACTGCCAGCTGTTAAAGCCAAGAGCTCTTCTGTCAGTTTGGTGAAAGCTGCAAGGTCTAGAACTCACCTTTGAGGGCAGTGGACTCTCCCCTGGCCCAGTGTAGATGCAGAAATGCTGTCCAAAAGTCTACACATACACTTGGGGACCTCAACAGCCTGCTTATTGCTCTAGTCCACTGTGGTCAAGCTGGTACTTAGTGTGCAAGACAAAGTTATCTTTAGTTTTTTCCTCTGCTTTTCTCAAATAGAAGGAGACTTTAACTGTAGCCACTACAGCTGGGAATGTACTGGGTTTCCCCTGGAGCCAAGATATCTCAGAGCCCAAGGCCTATGCCATCCTCCCTGGGTATAGCTGGTGATTATTCGGGGCCCGAGGGCTCTTTAGTCAGTGAATGATGAATCCTGCCAAAACTGGGTCCTTCCCTTCAAGGCAGTGGGTTCTCTTTTGGTCCAGGATGTATCTAAAAATGTCATCTAAGAGCTAGGACCTGGAATGTGGGCCTCACAACTCCACCCAGTGTGCTATCCTGTGGCTGAGCTGGTATCCAAGATGCAAGACAAAGTCTTCTTTACTTTTCACTCTGCTTTTTTTAAGCAGAAGGAAGGAGTCACTTTTATGGCTAAGAGCTGCACTGCCTGGTGTTGGGGAAAGAATAGTGCAGGCCCTATCTTACCTGTGTCAGCTGGTGTCTCCCTAAGTCCCATGCCACCCTAGTCCACTGGCTCTGAGCCCAGCTCCTACCTGAAGTTGTGGGAGGGACCCAGAGGGAGATGACTGAATTATGGGGGTGGGTCTTTTCTGTGCTGTTCTTTTGATAGAGGATAAGTCTCATGACATCTCATGGCTTTAAAATGGGAGTTTGCCTGCACAAGCTCTCTCTTTGCCTGCCACCATCCACATAGGATGTAACTTGCCCCTCCATGCCTTCTGCCATGGTTGTGAGGCCTCTCCAGCTACATGGATCTGTGAGTCCAATTAAACCTCTTTCTTTTGCCCAGACTAAGGTATGTCTTTATTAGCTGCATAAAAACAGACTAATACAATCACATTGTACTTTGTCTGCTTTTTTTGGTCTATATATGTGTAGACTATATATATAGTCTATATATGTCTATATTCTATATGTATCTGTCTCTATATATATAGACAAAATACTCAATCCATACTTCCTCTTGTCTGCAAACTTTTAATATCTATTAGATTTAATAGATATTAGGTTCTGTGTTTCACCAGGGAAAATCACAATCCAAGAGGATATCACAGTCTTGCAATATAGTAGCCATTTAATAAATCTTGGTTGAAATTGGGCAAGTGTGTGTGTGTGTGTGTGTGTGTGGTGTGTGTGTGTGTTTATGCACATGCACATATGGGTATTAAAGTTCATCTGTTAAGTAATAAATTCTGGATAACTGGAAATTTAACAAGTAGAATACTATTGCTTTTATAGGAGGTGACAATGACTTCCAAATATATAACTTTCTAAAGTATTGCTCATATATCCTATGTCTTTATATCTCCAAATGAATATCAAAATTAGCATGTTAGAAGAACCACCAATTTCCCCCTCAAGTGCTCCTCGTCCATCTGTCTCTGAATAAGAAAATGACGCTGCCATATAACTGTAGGTCTATTATTGCCATTTCTCTATCCCTTACTCTATACCCAATTCACGGGCAGGTAGAAAGCTCCACCTTTAAAACACATTTCATCCTTGTTTATTTCTCCCCATTTGGATTTATTATTCTGCTTGGGCAGCCATAACAGAATATCACATACTGGGTGATATTCTGTTAAATCAACAGAAACTTATTTTCTCACAACTCTGAAGGCCGGACATCTAAGGTCAAGGTGCCAGGAAGGTTGGTTTCTGCAGAGACCTGGTGTCCTTGCTGCAGATGGCCACCTTCTCACTGTGTTCTCATCTTCACACAGCCTTCCCTCTGTGTGTGTATATTCCTGGCTGCTCGTGTGTCTTCCTCCTCTCATATGGACACCTTTCCTGTTGGATTAGAAGTCTACTCTTTTGCCCTGATTTAACCTTAGTTATCTTCTTAAAGGTCTTATCTCCAAATATAGTGACCTTGCCGTTTAGGGCTTCAGTGTATCAATTTGGCAGGGGGGACAGGTGTCACAATTCATTCCCTACAGCCTTGTAATATGGCTCCCTGTTTTCATCTTTAACTCACATAGCCCATTGTTCATTGGGCATACAGGTGATTTTCTTAAGACTTAATTAGATGATATTATTTTTTGATTAGGCCCTCCAGGCTTTTCAATAACCCTTAGACTAAAACACTAATATCTTGGGCTGGCCTAGAAAGCCCATGTCACTTCTTCCTAACTCTCTAAATTCATCTTGGACTACCTTCTCCTTTATTCACAGACTTAGCTCATCTTTGCCTCGGTGCTTTTCTAGTCTGGTTCCCATCTCCAAAGCTCTTCACCCAGACCTTTTGGTTTTCAAGTCTCAGCATAAATATTACTGCTGCAGCCTTTTCACCTCCTTATGTAAAGTGGATACCACCCAGTGGAATAGAAGCCATTCTAGCCATGTTTCAGATGGCACATGATTTTATTTGTCGGCAAGCTGAGGACTGGATGATACAATCCTGAGAGGTAGTTTTGAACTTTAGAGTCAAATGTTTTCATATTTCTACCAAGAAAACAACTATTTATGAATAGATGTTTCTATTCTGCTGAAATACATCCAATCTAAGTAACAGAAGGTAATTAGCAAAGAATCTAATCAGCAGCATTGCTTTAGTGCCCATCATTACAAAGCTTAACTGTTGTACCATTTTTCTTTTCTGCTTTATGAAGAACTCATTTACGTACCATTTCAATGCTATTGTAATTGTGAGCGAGTTTTATGGGGGGATTAAATTACTGGCCTCAATTTTACAACACAAACATTACCTGCAGCCTTCTATAACCCAGTCACAGGAGAAAATGGAAAAAAAACCAGAAAATTATCATAAAAATACTGATGCTGGAGCTGAACTTTGATGCTCATTGGTTAGATTGATCTGCGGCACCACATTAAAATTTCAAGCCATGTGTTATAAAACATCCTTTTTATTTCAATGACTTTCTTTTTTTTTTTTTTTTGCAAATGAATCTTCATAGCTATACACTAGGGAGGATGAATGCACCTTGAAAGACTGAATATTTAAAAGACATGAAATGTCAATTCGTAAATAAACGAGCATTTGGTTGACATCTCATTTCAAGAATAGACTTGCCAAAACTGCTTTCACTAATGAAAAAAAAAATCTCAAGTAAGTCACACAGCTGGAGGCAACTGCAGTTATCTTTGTAGAGAAAGGTCATTGTCTTAAGACGAATACAATTCACTCAACAAATTATTTATTCTCAATTTTTTGTTGTAACTATATTAAATACATGTGCAAATTGTGTATTTCAGGAGTTTTTTTTAGAATGAAAAGGCAGACTTTTCTCAACAGCTGCTGATTTCAATCTACTCAAACAAAACAAAAACAAAAACAACACAAATCTTGCCCTTTTCCTCATCAAGTATCACTTAATTTACAAGTTTAATTATCGTGGGCTATTCTTTGTCTCTCTATACACATAGAATGCTATTTTCCACTGTCTTCATATTTTTCTCTCTCTCTCCTTTCTCTCTCTTTCTCTTTCTTTCTCTCATTCTTTTATTATTAGATTAGAAATAGATGTTGATGGTAAGTTACATCCTCAAATGTAGGACATAGTTTATTTCTCCATTTTATAATTTAAATGCTATTTTATTTTATTTTACATTTCATTCTTAATGCAATCCTTTTAATAGCCCATTTAGTTAGAAGTCACTGAGCCTATCTCTCAGTTGAGGAAATTAAGGCTCAGAGAGGTTAAATTACTCATGCAAGGCACACAACCTTTTAGTTATAAAACCAGTTTTGAAAAAATTTTTCTATGGGGACATCCCAAAACAACTTGGGATAAAGACAGAATTGCCAGGTGAAATATACAGCCAGTAAAAACAAAATATTTGTCAATGATTACAGCTCACTTAGAAGATGATAACTGCATGATAAATGCACTCATGGAAAGGGGTGAAAAGAGAGGATTTCTGAGACAGGAATACAGTCTTCAAGATGAGAGGCAAGAGTGTGGATTCAGGAAAAGCAATTCCTAGGAGTTAGCAGATATATTTGAATGAACCATAATATCCTTTTACTGCTTTGTGTGGACTTGACTTTTATGGTACCAAATTCTTCCCTTGCAAAATCAGAGGGCTACAAGAAACAATGGAATCTTGGTTACTGGAAATGGTTAATGGGGAGGAATTGGCTGAGTAGATAGGCTGAATTCAGGTTTGGGAAGGCATGCTTAAAAGTTCAGCAAGTTTTGCCTTCCAGAGATGCTGTTTGAAAGGGTCACGAAGATCCAGAACTGCACACAGTACTTCAAAAGTTTTACAATAGGGTGAGGCATTTCTCATTACTGAGGAGAGGAAGATTAAAGCAATTTCATAGAACAATTAAAGCATTACATTACTGAAATGCTAATGAAGTTAGCCAGTAAGTAATTCATTATATAGTCTGAAACATAGGATGTCTAATGTTTAGTTTCTTTTAAAAAAGATATTGCTCTTTTCAACTGTGAATTCATGCATTCACATCCATACACATACACAAAAGCACGTACATTTTAGTATACTCCCACCTATTTTTTAAAAGATATCAAAAGTTAATAAATGCATAAATTAAGGCTAAGTAGAGACAAATTAAGTACTCTGTTAAAGAAGATGATCAAATTGTTAGCATATTCAAAGACTGTTGTTAAATATGAACATCAAGAGAAGGAGAACAAGCAGAGATGAACTTTGTCAATGTAAGTATAAATCCAGAAGTTTAATTTCTAACAGGAGATAAATATGTTCCCTCATAACTCTCACAATGTGAATGGAGAATAACAGTCTAATTTATGAAGCTAGATTATCATTCCAAATTTAATAGTTGCTATCTTTTTGCTTCCTATTCTGAAACCTGTCAAGTACTGAATGGAAAAGAAGGTAAAGAATGAATGCTAAGCAAAAATATGGTACCTTTGGGAGCCAAAACTTAATACTTGCATTGCCATCTTTTTTTTTTTTCTTTCTTTTTGAATGTGTTTGCAACTGGCAGGGGTAGGTGAGGGAGTCAGTGGTGATCTGACAAAATAAGGCTGTCATTTAAGCTACATGTGCAAGGGATATATGGAATTCTGCTAATAACTTTGGGATTAGGACAGAGGCTAAAGCCAATAATCACTTCCTTGTTTTTTAAGGAAGTATTGGTAAAGTTAACTTATGACTGTATCCGTATGCACCTCAACATCTTCCCGTTTGAGTGTTTGAATTCATCTAACTATCCATCCATCTATCCATCCATCCATTCATCAATCTATCCATCCACCTATCCCTTCATTCGTTCATTCATTCATTCATCCTTCCATTTATTCCATTAGCATCTCTTCAATATCTATTGTATTTTAGAAAATCTGCCAGGCACATTTCTTTAAATATGGCAGCAATTCAGGAAGCTAGGTAATATGATCCTAATTTCAATGACGAAGAAGAAACTAATGGTTAAATAACCTAATTCTTAGCAGGACAGCTGGTAAATGACAGAGCCATAACTTAATCCCATTTATGTTTGTTTTTTGCTGGTTTGTTTGTTTTGTTCAACAAATGCATTTTTTCTGGGCACAACAACAATGCTAGGAGTTTGGAACTACACAGAGTTTGGGGCATTCATGGTTCCTAATCTTGTAGAGCTTGCTGTCTACTAGGCTTGTTTGGTGTCCAAATCTGTTCCCTTTCTATTCTTTGTTTTCTAAATGTAGCCAACAGATAATTAAAAAAAAAAAAAAAACATACACAGAATGCCCGTCCTGTGTATGGCACTAATACAGGAGCTAGAAAGAAATTATTTAGGCAGATAGTGAGGGTAAAAGAGACTTTGGTGGAATTTCTCTTTTTAACAAAAAGCAGTTCCCAAATCATTTCTTTTCTAACAAACAGAAGTCTGAAAAATTAAGCTGCAGACATAGATAAGCAAGCTGGAAGCTTGCATGGGTAAATGCCAGCAGCTGTGCCAATAGAATAGGGCAACCTGAGGTCCAGGCATGTTCAACATGGAGACTCCATTTTCCCTTTTCTTTGTCAACCACATGTACAGTGAAGCAGCAGGCAACATGGCACCAGCCAGGTAGAGAACCATCTGCATACAAAAGATTAGGGTGGGGGTGGCCAGCTTTTCATGTGCTATGTAAATGGGCACACGTGGTCCGAACAGAACAATCTTTTGTGTGCTAAGTAAATCAGACACCACCTCCTCAAGCTCATCTATAAAATCCCTTGCATTCCACTGCCAAACTGGCCACCTATTTCTCCAGTACCCCTCTCTGCTGCAGGGAGCTCTTCTCTTTCTTTCGCCTGTTAAACTTCTGCTCTAAACCTCACTCTTTCTGTGTGCAAGTCCTAGTTTTCCATGACCAAGAGAAAACAAATCTTGGGTATTTACCCAAGACAACGATGTGGCTTCAGCACCAGCTATATTTCAGTTTCTATAGCACCCACATATCCTTGTCAACAAATCTACTTTACAATGTACCCTGTTTTAAAAATAAGAAAACAAATATTTGTTTGCAAACAATACTATCATGTGTAAGGGCAAGTATGTGTAGGGTCAAAGTATCTCAAAATTTAGAGCTCACACAAAGGTCATGGAGAAATCTGTGTTTATTTACTTTTCTCTATCCAAAGTAGGAAAGTGGGTACTTGACTTCCTTGTGAAATTTCTACCACATAAATCAAAAAGCTCCAGGATTTTCCCTTGGTATAAAATTTAGTTGAGGCACAGTGAACAGAAAATGCATGTACTCAGAAAGCTAGAAAAGATAAATATCCTTAAGACCATATTCATGTTTTCTTGCTCAGAGAGTTAAGCTATGAACCACATACATGTCTTAGAAAATGATGTTGGATAGGAAACTACACGCAAACTCATATTTGGGTAGAAGTAAAAGGAAGAAGAATAAAGGACTTCAGCATAATTTTTTCTTATGGGATAATCCTTCAGGTTAACTTAGATCTCATTTTCTACCACCCATGTCTAGAGAGTTCCTAAAAAAACACACCAGCCCCAGGACTTAGAATAGCTTGCAATTAATTATCATAAAACTAATAATTGCAAATGAATAGTAATAATGATAATATGTCACAGTTAAACCATAAGACAGAAATAAAATGCATAAATATTTTTCATTATGGGGAGTTGGAGGGTATTTTTTTCACTTTTTTAAAACATTTACAGAGGACAGTAGAGCCATGTACAAAAGTGAATTAAAAGTGTACAAAATGTACAAAGGTACAAAAAGAGGTAGATTAGGAAAAAAAAGAAAGGAAGATGGGAAGGAGACACAGGTGGCTGTAAAAGTGGGAAATATGTAAGTGATTTCCTCTAGGTTTTCTTTCCATGACTAATTTCATGGCCATTGTATATCAAAACTCACCCAGAAAGCCAATCAACTGGTTATCTCTGTATTGCAATAAGTTGGGAAAGATTTAAACTAAGGAGTAATCAATTTAGGATTTTTTTTATATATTGAGAATTCCTCTAGGAATACAGCTGAGAAAAAGAACTACCAAACTGTGGTTCTGTTACAATAAACAAAACAATGCATGCATATAATTTAGGGGAGGATGTAGAGATATGGGGAGTGCTTTAGACTGAATGTTTATTCCACCCCCCCGGTTCATACACTGAAATGCTAATACCCAATGCAATGTTATGTAATAGGGTCTTTGGGAGGTGATTAGCTCATTATTGCACAGCCTTTATGAATGTAATTAGTGCCCTTATAAAAAAGACTCCAGAGAGTTCCCTTTTCCCATTCACCATTTGAGGACAGTGAATAGATGGCCATCTATGAACCAGAGAGAAGGTCCTCATCAGACACTGAGTCTGCTGACACCTTGATCTTGGACTTCCCAGTCTCCAGAACTATGAGAAACAAATTTCTGCTGCTTATATGCCACCACTCTATGGTATTTTGTTATAGAAGCCCAAACAGACTAAGGCAGGGAGATAATAAGTTTGTCTGTAAAGAACTCACAATCCAGTAAAGAAAACTGGAATATGAGACTTATTGTTCTAAGTGCCTCATTAAAGATATGAAGGATAAAACTTTTAATGAATGATCAGGAAAGAGGAAAATTTAATTTGAACTAGATAGATCTGAGAATTGCAGTTGTAGGCAAATAATTCAATAAGCAGGTAGGAAAAAAACTTCATGGGCATTGTTAACTTGTTGATGAAGCATATGTGGTTTAACAGAACATGTGGGATGCCCAATAACACAGTAGAAAAGTGCTATTAGTTTGGAAAAATAGATCTGGGGATGATCAATATCTTTGAGAGTTAGGAAGGCCACTGAAGGATTCTCAAACCTTCTATCTTAAATCTCATAAAGATTGGCTTAATAAAAGTGGGCAGAGTGTTTTGAAACTAGAGTGTAAAATCCAGGGAATCAGCCTGAGAAATTACTGAAGTAGCTCAAGCAAGATATAGCAAAGATTTTTTATAAGGCCAATATACTCACACACATAAAAGTGCTCTTTATACGTAATGTAAAAAGACTAGTCACAGTATATGCTCAGTCATTAGAACTTCATTATGTCAAACTGCCAATGTCCTGATGACAATTCACATGCATTAAAATCTGTATGGTGTGGAAAAATAGTACATAGATCAGTTGGAAAACAACCAGCAAAACAAAAAGAAATGCAGCATCAAAAATTGAATTCAGTTTGGTTATTTAAGTTCAAACCTGACTATTTACTCTCTGCTTTCTATCTCTAAAAGCACCTGCCATAATGTTAGGCGTACATTTATTTTTGCTGCATAATTGAAAAATTGACTTTCATCTTCCTTAATGTAAAATGTTATATACTCATGCATTAATATGACAACTGATGGGAAACAGAAACACTCAACCAGACAGCTATTCAAAACCACCTTTGCCCGCCCTCCAAAAAGGGCAATACCTTTGCTTTCCAGTGTTGATTTTCCAAAAAACAATGGCTTTTATTTCCAAAGAGAGTTTGGACCTGTCTATATTCTGCATGTTCAGAACCTGAAGCTGATTTGTGATTTGGAGGAAATAATACATAAGAAGGAAGACTGATTCCACTGCCACACCAAATTGCACTGATCTTAGTTCCCCACTCATTTTTCTGGGCTCCCCTCTCATTTTTCAGGGCCTCAGAAGATAAGGAATAATATACTTCAGAAATGAGTTTAAGCCACTTGGCTTAGGAGATCCTTTCTAAGGTTCTATACATCAGGGGTCCCCAACCAGTACCAGTTTGTGGCCTGATAGGAACCGGGCTGCACAGCAGATGAACAGAGGGCAAGCAAGTGAGCGAAGCTTCATCATTATTTACAGCTGCTCCCCACCACTCATATTACTACCTGAGTTCTGTTTTGTCAGATCAGCAGCAGCATTAAATTCTCATAAGAGCGTGAACCCTACTGTGAACAGCACATGAAAGGGTTCTAGGTTGCACTCTCCTTACAAGAATCTAGCACCTGATGATCTGTCACTGTCACCCATCACCCCTACATGGGACCATCTAGTTAAACAAGCTCAGGATCCACCCTGATTCTATATTATGGTGAGTTGTATAATTATTTCATTATATATCACAATATAATAATGAAACAAAGTGCAAAATAGATGTAATGCACTTGAATCATCCAGAAACCATCCTCCCCCGTCCCGGTCCATAGAAAAATTTTCTTCCATGAAACCAATGCCTGGCGACAGAAGGGTTGGGGACCATTGCTATACATCTATTAAATACACTCTGGGTTTAAAATGTTTTGTCACTGCTCAAAGTGCATCCCACATTCAGGCTATGCTCAATTAATTGCAAATTCTCAAGTGTGCTGTGTACAGTTCTCTCTCATTTCTGTATCCTGGCATCATATTCGTGTCACTGATTAGAATGTTCTTTCCCATGTCCATCTCCTTTTTATTGCTGGCTAACTTCTCCTTATTGTTTAAACCTCTATTCAATTGTCACTTCCTCCAGAACAACTCTTCAAATTTCCACAATGATACAGTCTTTTGGGTCATCAGAGTCCCTTGATCTTAAATCAATTGTAGCCTTATTTTCTAACTTTACTATTAGAATTTACATCCTTGAGGTTAGGGATAAGGTATGTGTGTGTGGTGGGTGGGGGGGCCATGAGAGAAAGAGAGGAGGTAGAGGAGAGACAAACTGTAGTTCATGGGAAGATTTGTCAAAGGTTACTCTGTCATTTTTTAAATTAAATAACTGAAGATAAATTTAATGGCATGCATGCAAACAAAGATAATCTACTTTGTGGGATTATTATAGAAATTACAGTAAGTATTCATAAATCCAAAAAATAAAAAAAGTCAGAAAAAAATGAAGGTATAATTATCATTCTTCTCATTAAAAAAAAGAGAAGAAAAGGAAGAAAAAAAAAAGGAACAGCCACATGTCCAGTTTTCAGACCTGCAATTAAGGAGCTTCAAAGTCACAAATCCATCCTAACCACAAGTAACAAGTTGGACAAACTGGAAAATCAAAAACTCTTTTTAGATCTCTCAGAAAGGTAAGGTCACAGGGCAAACCACTGACCAAAAAATTGGAGAGAAAGACAGCCAGGTGCAGAAAATCACAGTTTACCTGAGCAAGAACCTCCTCAAGAATCAGTGCTGGGGTCGTAAAATTTGAGCTGTATTTGACACATTGCTGGAGGCTCAGTGTGGACAACTCTGAGAGTTAGAAACTCCCAAGGGGGTCCAATCGGAGAGAGGCTCCTACATTACTGCAAATTTTACCTCCCAGGAGCTCTTCTAGTTCCCCACAGTGAATATTAGAGAAAAATCTCTTGTGCTTCCAGCAGAGGGAAGAAATAAGCCATTGTGAAATATACCACAGCTTTCTGATCTTAACAAGGCCTTTCATCAGGAGAAACGAGGTTCGTCAGGGTCTAACTTGCTGGGGTTTTGTCAGAGCCTAATCTAACTAAGGGAAGAAAAATACCTCATCCTGGAACTTAGATTTATGTGGGGGAAAGAAAATACTCAACTCCAGCTCACTCCAGTTATCTTGTCTTACCTAAGGTGAGGAAAAACTGAGAAGTACTAGCAAAGTCCACAGATTATAAACTGGTGAAGTTCATAATTCTGCAATTTAATCATAAGACTATAGAATGCTTCTACTCCCCAACACCTTACCACTACATAACTAAAGGCCTATTTTCCAGATTTTCTTCTGTCCAGAATGTCATGTGCACCTTTCAATGAAAAATTACAAGATATACTAAAGGGAAAAAAAAAACAGTTTGAAGAAGCTAAACACACATAGAACCAGAAGAAGTAGAATTACTAAGCTGAGGGCATTAATGGAAAAAGTAGACAGTGTGCAACAGACAGATAATCTAAGAAGAGATAAAAATTTTAAGAAAATATCAAAAAATGCTAGAGATCTAAAACGCTGTAACTGAAATAAAGAATGCCTTTGATGCACCCATTAGTAGATTTGATACGGCTGAGGAAAGAATCTCTGAGCTGGAGGTTATGTCAATAGCAACTTCACAAACAACAACAACAAAAAAAATAAAAAAATAAAAAGACTAAAAAGAAATCGGAAATCTCAGAATTGTGGGTTAACTACCAAAGGAATAACATATACATAATGGGGATTACCGAAGGGAAATACAAACAAACCAAAAACAAACAAACAGAAAAACAGAAACGGAATATTTGGAGCAATAATGACTGATTCTACATTATGATGAGTTATATAATTATTTCAAACTTTATCAAATTAATAACAGACACCATACCACCAATCCAGGGTGGTGGAGACCACCATGCAGAATAAATGCAAAAAAAAAAGACTTTACATCTAGGCATATATTATTAAAACTTCATAAATCACAGATGAAGAGAAAATCTTGAAAGAAGCTTGGGGTAGGTGCAGGAAGGTAAACCTTATCTATAGAGATGCGAATATAAAAATTAGGATTTTTCGCTAGAAAACATGCAAATAATAAGAGTATAGAGTGAAATATTTGAACTGTTGAGAGAAAAATAAACAACTAGAAGTCTATTTCTTGATACAATAATTTGTGAAGAATTATCTTCAAAAGTAAAAATATTAAAAAGACTTCACAGAAAAACAAAAACTTGAGGAAATTTGTTGCCAGTAGACCTGCCTTGCAAGAAATGTTAAAGAAGTTCCTCAGAGAGAAGAGAAATAGTACAGGTCAGAAACTCAGATCTATATAAGAGAAAAAACAGCATTAGTAAAAGAATAAGTGAAGTTAAAGGGTTTTTTTATTCTTAATTGATCAAGGAGATAGAAATTTGTTCACAATAATAGCAATAATTATTTGATTATGCATTTTATATATACATGTATATAAATATAAGCTTGTGTTAAGTGAAATGAATGATATCAATGATATAACAAAGGAGGGAAGAATGAAGAACATTATGTTGTGTTAAGTATTCACACTAGTGTTATTTGGAAGTAGAAGTGAAAGAATGTATATTGCAAATTCTAGCGGAACCACTGAAAAATGTTGAAAAGAATGATTGATATGCAAAATAGAGAACTGAATAATATAACATGCTCACATAAAACCTCAAAAAGTAGAAACGGGTGGAAGACACAAAAAGGAAAAAAGAGGACAATAAATTAGGAAAGACCAGTAACATATGATAGATATTAATCCATCTATGTCAATATTTAATTTAAACATTGTGGTCTAAATACCCCAATTAAAAGACATAGATTGTCAGAGTGAATGAAAAAACAAGACTGAACTATATGTGGTCTATAATAAACCCCTCCTTAAATATAAAAGCACATAAAGATTAACACAATGGACAAATATAACATGCTAACATTAATCAACAGAAAGTGGGAGTAGTTACATTAATTTCAGACAGCACAGGATTCAGACCAAAGAAAGTTATCGGGTATAAAAGTGAGCATTACACAATGATAAAGTGATCAATGCTCCAAGAATCCATGCAAATCCTTAATGTGTATTCACCTAACAACAGAGCATCAAAATATGTGAAGCAAAAACTAATAACATTGTGAGGAAAAGTAGATAAATCCACAAATATAGTTGAAGACTTTAACACCCTCTCTCTTAGAAATGTATAGATTCACCAGGCAGAAAGTCAGTAAAGACATACTTGAATTTAAAAGCATTATCAGTCACCTACCTATAATTAAAACTGTTGACTACTTTATCCAATAACAGCAGATTACATGTTACTATTAATCTCACACAGAACATTCACCAAGATAGAACATTCACCAAGATAGACCACATCCTGGGCCATAAAACACACTTTAACAAATTTAAGAGAATGGGAATCATATAATTCCTGCTCTCGGAACACAATGGAATTAGACTTGAAATCAATAACAAAAAGATAGCTGGAGAATCCACAAATACTCATAAACAGCAGAGTTCTAAATAACAATTTGTCTAAGAAGAAATCTCAACTGAAATTAATGTTTTAAACCAAATAAAAATGAAGACAATAAAATTTGAGATATGCAGTGAAAGCATTGCTTAAAATAAAATTTAAGACATTAAATACATATCTTAGAAAATAAGAAAATGAGATCTTAAATCAGTCACCTAAGCTTTTGCCTTCAGAATATAGAAATGGCAGAGCAAACTAAATTCAAAGTAAGTTACATGAAAGAAAAAGAGCAGAAATCTAAAATAGAAAGTCAATAGAGAAGACTGACAAAAACAAAAGGTTTTTTTTTTGTTTTTTGAAAAGATCAATAAAATTGATAAGACTTGAGCCAGGCTAACTAAGAAAGAAAGAGAAAGGCTTACATTCCTATATCAGGGGTTAGGTCAACCTACCCTCTGTCTGTTGTGAATATAAATTAAGGCAATTGTTATTTCCTGCCCTGGATTCTTCACAACCTTCCAAGAAGAAAGAGACAATGTGAACAGACCTGAATCTATTTTAAAAATTGAATAAACAATAACTTTCCAAAACAGAAAGCACCAGGCCCAGATGTATTCACTGGTGAATTGTCAAACATTTAATGAAGAAATAGGAATTATCAGCCATCTCTTTCAAAAGATAGAGGCAGAGAAAATACTTTCTAAATCATTCTAAGAAGCAAGAATTACCCTAGTACCAAAACTAAACAAGGATATTGCAACAAAAGAAAACTACAGACCAATTCTCTCATAAACATAGATGCAGATACCATAACATACTATTGGCAAATCAAATTCAACAATAGCTAAAATAATTATACACTACAATGAAGTAAGATTTATCCCAGCTATAAAAGACTTTTATATTAAAAAATTTATAAATCTAATCCATCAATTACATCAACAGACTAAACAAGAAAAAAATCAAAATTGTATTAGAAAATGCAGAAAAAAGCATTTGACAAAATTCAACATCCATTCATGGTAAAAATTTTCTCAGTACACTAGAAATAGTGGGAAACATCCTCAACTTGAGGACAAATACTACGAAAAACCTACTCTTAACATTGTACCTAATGTTGAGAAACTAGAAGCTTTTTAAGAATGATCAGGACAAGACAAAGATGTTTCCTCTCACCATTTGTAGTCATCTTAGCTAGTGCAATAAGACAGGAAAAGAAAATAAAAGATATACTAATTGGAAAAGAAAATGTACAACTTATTGTTTACAGATGACATAATCTATATAAATAATTTTAAAGAATTGACAAACTCCTGAAACTAATAAGTGATTACAGCAAGTTTCAGGATATAAGGTTAATACACAAAGATCAATTGCTTTTATATATACCAACAACAAACCAGTTGAATTTGAAACTGAAGACACAGTACTATTTATACTAGGACGTCACAAAATTAAATACTTAGGTATAAATATAACAAAAAACCTACAAGATCTATGAGGACTACTGAAAAACTCTGATAAAAGAAATAAATGAACTAAATACATGGAGAGATATTCTATGTTCATGAATAAGAAGGCTCAATACTGTCAAGATGTCAGTTCTTCCCAGCTTGATCTATAGATTCAATGCAATCCCAATTAAAAGTCCAGCAAGTTATTTTGTGGTTATTTACAAACTACTTCTAGAGTTTATATGGAGAGGCTAAAGGTCCAGAATAGATAACATAATACTGAAGGAGAAGAACAAAGTTTGAGGACTATCATTATGTGACTTCAAGACTTAACAATAATCATGACAACCTTTAGTGTTTGCTATGGGTTACAGAGATGGAGGGATGAATAGGCAATACACGAAAGATTTAAAGCAATGAAACTATTCTGAAAGATTCTACAATTGTGGATAAACATCATTATATATTTGTCAAAATTCAGGAAATGTACAACATCAAGAGTGAACCCTAATGTGATAGAGTTTGGGTGATAGTGACGTGTCATTGTAGGTTCATCAATTATAACAAATGTACCACTATGGTGGGGTATATTGGTAATGAGAGAGGTTGTGTGCATGCATGGGGAGCTGGGGATATCATGGGAACGCTGTTCTTTCTCATCAGTTTTGCAGTGAACCTAAAAATTTCCTAAAAATAAAATTATTGGGGAAAAACAAAGACTGCCATTGTTGATTCCCAATTTCATATCAGACAATATAACAGATGATCTATCTACATATCATTTAATCTTCATTCTTCTAAATATATCTATATATTATTGTTTTCATGTAAAAGAGATAACTGAGGAGTCATCTATCCATTTATTTACTCATAGTTTAATTCTTTCATTTTTTCCTATATGAATTGAACACCTACATTGTGAATAGTAGCGGTAGCTGTTTTAGATACAGCAAGAAAAAAAGAGAAAACACTGACAAACTCACAAAGCTAACAATTTTAAAAGATGAAATGGCATTAAAGGAGAAATTCTTCATTGCATTATTTTGTTACAATTATAAAAATTTCAAGGAAAAAGAAGTGTAGACCTCATCAGATCGCAACTGATGGATGGGATAATGGATAAGTTGGCCCTTTCATGATCAGGTGACTTTTGTCCTGAGATCTGAAAGATAAGCAAACTTTTTTCGGGTTTAAGTGGGAGAGTATATGACATTCCATGCAAAAGAGTGATCCTTGCTGAAAACTGAAATGGAAGCCTATGTGATTGGAGCACGAAGAGGGATCCCAGCTGGTTCAAAGCAGGCTGGTAAGGCCAGCACCGTCTGAAGCAGAAGGGCCACTACACTGAGGATTTATGATTCTTGTTGTTGTTGTTGTTGTTTGTTTGTTTAAGCAGTGGGATTCATTAAGAGGCTTTAAGTGCAAATATGAAATTATCAGAGTTTTTTTTTCTTTTGAGGAATTGCTTAAAGAGGAATCAGATAAACTTAGTTAGTACTAACAGTTAACGCTAATATTGTGATGACTTGTAGGGTAGGCGGAGAAGAAACGGGGTTGAGGGAGATGACGTGGTTCTCTGGCCTAAATGATTTTCCCAAAGTTATTTAAGCCAAGTTCTGTCTTAATTTCTAAAGCTATTTTCCTCCAGTACATATTCTCTCAAAATTGGATATACCACACCTAATTATCTACTTGATTTCTCCTAGCTCGAAATAAAACCCATTGTGTAAATGGGACTTTTCTCCACTCCATCATGCACTTTCATTGTTGTTTCTAGATTGAAAGCCATGAGCATAATTATTTGGAAATTTAGGGGATTTTGTAAAAATAATGAAACAACTTTTTCAAGGTTGTAGAGATGATTAAACATCATTATGTGTGTGCAAACCTTTAATTCATTATCTAACACATAATAGGTATCTGATATATATCAATGGTCACTTCTATATCATTCATTATGGTTTAGGTAATGTCAACTGCAAAATAAATCTAAGAAAAAAAGATATCTGTGTTTCATCAGCTGGAAAGGTTTATTCTCCATTCTCTGGCTTTTGTTTGAGAAAACATTTGGGGTGAGGATAGTAAAGAATGGCAAGCATAGCATTACAAAGGTAAAGGAATATTTCAGAAACTTTATCATAGTAAGGACTGAGTCACAACTACATGATAAAGAATACCAACTGAAGTTCTAATCAGTCCTCTTTAGGCATGTCAAAGAGTTGTCATGGCTGGACTTTAAATTCTCTAGCATCCAAGATAGACATCCTTCAAGGAGCAAGGAACTCAACACTGCACCAGTGTATCCCAGAATACTCATTTTTAAAATTTTTCTATTATTTTAGAGATGCAGCCTTGCTATGTTGCCCAGGTTGATCTCAAACTTCTAGGCTCCAGCGATCTTCCCGCTTTGGCTTCCCAAATTTCTGGGATGACAGGTGTGAGCCACCACATGTGGACCCAGAATACTCTTTCACAGCTGTCCCTGGGAGATACTGTCAGTCCCTTACAGGTGACATAGTGGATTATTCTTCTTTCTTCAAAACTAGCTTAGTATTTGAATGAGGACATGGAGGTGACCATATAACCATCCTGGGAAATGAGTCAGTGGCCATGAGGACATTTACTTCAAAAGAAAGAGCAGGAGCAGTTGGTAAATACTTTGCAACCCTAAATGGATTCTGTGAAAACAGACACCAAACACCAAGACAACCAGAAGTCAAACCTCTGTGGAATCAGTCTATGATGGTGGCTCCTGAGGGGAGACATAGAAGGTTTTGTTTTCTGAGGATTCCTAAGAACAGACATTACATTATATACATTACAGACAAGAAAATGCAGACATTATTCTTCAGGATATAAGGAAATGGTATTAAAAACAGAAAAGAATGCATGAGGAGATTTAAATACATTTAAAAATGCTATGTTCAATAAAATTAACTTCTTTTTTCTAAACTAGTCCTCAGGATTTTTCAGATATGTTAATCTCTTGATGATGATAGTGATTCTTCAAAGATGGTCTGAAAACATTAACATCACTGCAATATATTTGATTAGAAAATGGATTAGCCTTAAATGATTTTGTGTAAATGTTGTCCCATGGAATAAAGATTATCAAATGCTCATATAAAACATTCTTATTAAATCTCAACCTTACTTTTTTTAATTAAAAGAAAAGTTAACTGTGAAGCAATCAGAGGTAGATAAATGATATCTAGATGATATATAGATAGATAACGAAAGAGGCCAAGAAACCAGCCTTAGCAGATAGACTTACAATAGGTAAATGATCTGGAAGATGCATTGGCACTTGAGAAATTTAGAGATTGACATGATTCATGCTGAGACTGCAAGACCCTTCTTTTATGCTTCTCTGAGTTGAAGGCGAGGCAGGAAGTTTCGAACATGGATAGATTTTAAAGGAGATCTGCCAAGTCAGACATCTTCTAAGTAAATAAACAGAAAATAATTCACCATTGATCTGTGGCTATAAGGATAATTTCCTTCCAATGTCTATGTTTTTGCTTTCCTATCTGTAAATTGAAAAGACAAAATCCCTTTTTTATAGGGCAATTGTGATGAGAATATGATGTTTGAAACTACCGAATGCAGATCTCTACACATAGTAGTGCTCAATTTATATCGGTTGTTGTAGCAATAATCTGTTTAGTTTGTCTATTCCTTAACTACTCTCCTGGCATAAAACCTATGAGCAAGTTACAGCCCAGAAGGTATGATATTTGATATAAAGAGTTTGGATTTGGACTCAAAATATCAGATCAAAGGTTCTATTTTTAGCTTTTAGCTTTTAAAGGCAAAATATCTTTGAGCAGAGTACTTACTTGATTATCAATATCCATGCAATGTTATTAACTCTTGTCCTGATGACTCCGAGGTTTGCTGGGTTGATGTGAGTTGTTTGAATTCTCCATGACTCATAGAGTCATGTTTCCAGAGATTAATATAAGCATGATCAATCTCATATCGTCATGCACGCGAAAATACTTTGATAAATGCCAAGTACCCATTGGGCATAGGGATTATTGTCAATAGAAGTAATTTAGCAAGTGGAAATTCAGCTATGCAAATGATTACAAAATTTTTTGAGATCCGTCTGTAGGAAATAAGTAATATTTAAGACATGTTGATGTATGTGTTTAATTTTAGGCTGAGATAAACCCATCAATAATTTTATTCAAGCACCGATATTTTGAAGCAAAAGGAAATTTATAGAAAGTGTAGAAATGTGAGCATTTCTCACTGTCTGGGGCTACTAGCACACTATGGGATGTGTGAGGTTCTCTTCCTTTCTATGCTTGATTTAGAAATATATACTTGGCTCAATAGTCTATGGAAATGTATCTTTATTTAGTTACTTTGTTCACTGAGACATGCCATTAAACTGCACTTGTCTGAGTCCATCAGTAAATGGGGAACACCATTTGCCTATGAATCCCAAACTGTCCCTAGTTAAGCACTCCCCACTCCCGTTTCTTCCTTTTTCCTTTGCCTCACACCCCCAGGATACACCTACACTCTCCGCTGAGTATTCTCCCCCAGGCCCAACTTCAGCATAGTACTAAATATTGCCAGCCTTTCCTTCTTTACCACCTCAGAAGACAAATATAGGAGTTCTTTCCATCTGAATCACTTTCTTGTTGATCACTAAGGGGAGCCCATCAGGGAGATACAAGCCAAAAGAAATGTGGAGAATGTACAAAGTTGAGAATTTTTCTGTAGTCCTGCTCCCAGGTGTCCAGTCCCTCACTGCTTCCTAGTAGGATAAATAAAACCCAAATACACCTTTTGCTACACCAAAGCTCAGTAGTATGCCTGACTATTCTTTTCAGTAAAGGATTTTTGGTAGTGGCTCCCCCAAATTACTGTGAATTACAATCACAGGGGGAGCTTGTAGAAAGTACAAATTGGTTCAATTAAAAGCATAAGTGTTTCTCTGCTTTTCCTCCAGTGTCACATGAAAAAAAGTTTATTAGCATTAAGTACTGTCCCCATCCCTTCAAAAAGTGTATTAGTATTAACCTCCTACTGAGATCATCAAATAGGTTCTTAAAATTCTGAGATATACAAATAATGTGAAAAGGCTTGGCTAATTTTGTAATTTGCAAAGAACATTCATAGAATCTACTGTATATCTCTTCAGGATGTGTATTTAAATGAAGAATAAAGCTTTTTAAATGTACTTCCTTTGACTGCAGTCCCATTCCACTCTGACCTCATCTAAAAGAAAAGAAAAAAGACTATTTGGTAAAATGAGAAAAATAGAAATAAGCAGAAATAGAAGTTTTGCTTTGTTCTTAGGAGCTGATGGGGTAGCAGTGACAACAGATCAGGTAAGTAGAAAGAGCCCCATTGTGACCAGAAACTAAAGGGAAGATGATTCCTGCATCTCCACCCAAGATATATTAACTAATGAATGTTAGGTAGCTAGACAGAGACATTAAATATCTTATACCATTCCTTGCATGTGAATCTTTCTGGTAGTAGACCCTGTCTATATCATGCCCCAATTACTGTGGGTCTAAGTCAGAAATTACATGAAAATAAAATTGTTTTTAATAAAACAGGCAAAATTCTGGGAGATAAAAAAAGTCAAAATGAGGCCGGGAGCGATGGCTCACGCCTGTAATCCCAACACTTTGGGAAGCAGAGGTGGGTGGGTCACGAAGTCAGGAAATCAAGCCCATCCTGGCCAACATGGTGAACCTCGTCTCTACTAAAATACGCACAAAAAATTAGCTGGGCATGGTGGCTCGCGCCTGTAGTCCCAGCTACTCAGGAGGCTGAGGCAGGGGAATCGCTTGAACCAGGAGACAGAGGTTTCAGTGAGCCGAGATTGCACCATTGCACTCCAGCCTGGTGACAGAGCAAGTTCCATCTCAAAAAAAATAAATAAATAAAAAAACAAAAAAATAAAAATGGATTAAAAAGTCAAAATGCAGCATCCTTTGGCAGTTGATTGATGAAGAGTAAAAAAGCAAAAGAAGAAAATGTAGCATTCTACAAAACAAAATATAGCCATAAAATTGGAGGAACTACTACTCGTCCTCCTAGCAACAAAACAAGTCCACTAACGTATCTAGACTTTGCAATACAGACAGAAGAGGGTAATATTTAACTAGCAATTTTATAAAACCCTAAAATGCCACATATGTGAACACGAGAGGAATTAATAAGTCAACGTAGAAGTCTTGCCAAAACAAAAAAGAAAGACTATCAATGTAAGAAAATTCCTGCAGGAAAAAAAAGAAGAATTAAAAGTGTCATCAAGCAAACATTTGAGAATATTAAAAAGAAAAATTCTGAAATTAAAATACTAACAACATTAATGGATTTTTAAAAGCAGAGAAAAATGAAGAGAACTGACTGATTGAACTTAGACACAAATAAAAACAAAATTATCTCAGAAATGAGGTACCTTGTATTTTTTAAACTATGAGTTTGAATAGACTCTAGTAAGAATGAAAGAAAAAGTGAAAGTATGACTAAATGAGTAAAAATGAATTCAACAAAATAGATCAAAAGGTTCACGAAAAATATACTGGAAAATATATTTCTACTGGAAATGGAAGACACAAAGTAGAAGAACACTTGAGTCTCGAAAGTGTTCATAGGATACATCAGAAAAAAGGCTTTGAATTGATATTAGGAAGGGATGAAGGTAGTTCTTCAATAATAGTTTGTTTTTAATCTTATGTCCTTAGATACGCACGTGTCAACTATATTATACTGGACAACTTAATCACTAAGTAGAACTTCACTTTTATTTTTTATCTTTTTTACATTTTTTTAAATCTATTAAAGACAACTGAGTGATAACTTCTGTTCTCATTTACTGAGGCCTCATCAATTATTGGTGATAATTATCTGAGGCGATGTCAGTAATGAATTAACTTGAAAGCATGGAAAAACTAATTATGAATAAACTTAACCAAAGAGGTATAAAACCTCCAAATGAAAAAAGTGTAAAACATGGCTGAGAAAAATTAAGACAAATAAATGGAGACATATACCATGTGAATGGATGGGAGTTTTGCTATTTTTAAGATGATATTCTCCAGAAATTGATCTTTAAAATCAAAATAATTCCAGTTAAAATTGCAGCATGTAGTTTGTGAAAATTGACAAGCTAATTCTAAATTTTATATGAAAGTTTTTTTAAAAAAAAACTGAAATAACCGATGTATTTTTGAAAACGAAGAACAATTTCAGGGATTTATGCTACTTGGTTGTAGGACTTAGTATAAAGATACAATATACAATGCAGTGCATTATCATTGTAAAAACAGGCATGTAGAGAGCCCAGAATAGACTGACACATTTATAATCAATTGATTTTTGAGAAAAGAGCCAATATAATTCCAACAGAGAAACGATAGCTAAATTTAATCTAAATATTTATATTGGCTCTCACAAAAATATGATTTGTAAATTTTTTGAAATGTACCCTAATGATCATAGTAAAGTCATTTTTAATGGGAAATTATACTGGAAAAAATATTGAATTAAATACACATTTAAATAAAGGATTCATAGAAAAAATACTAAAAAAGTAAAAACATTCTTATATCTCATGGGTCTATAGAAAAATAATGTGATTTTATATTGTTAACAAATGGTATTCTCTTAACTATATGTCAAAAATAAGAGATGCAATCTACAAGGAATTTATAATAAAATTTTAATATTTAAATCATATTACTAAGATAATAAGAATAAAAACAGATTACTTACAAGTTATGCTCAAAAACATATTAGACAGTAGTCTTATTATTGGGAAAAAAAACCAGCAGAAAATAAGGACAGTACAACCAAAAGCATATGGTAATGTGAAATAAACACAGATATTGGAAATAGCAAAATTGTTGATCTTGAAGAAAATAATCATCAATAAAGTAGAAAAGTTTCTAGTAAATATGTCAAGAAAAGTATAAGTACACAAAAATAAGATGCAGAAATACAAATACAGGAAGGCATTTTGAAACTATAACCAACCACTATATAATTGTTTAGAGTAAAGAATTACATCTCTAAATCATTCTTCATGTTTTGAAAAATGTAAAACATCCAGCCTATATCTGGAAGATTTAAACAGAAAGAGACCTGGAAAAAAGAAAACAAGAACATAGTTAACAAACTATCTCCACCCACCAACCCACATCCTCCCACCATACATATTCAGAGAAAGAATATTACCTACCTACTTGTATGCATGCTTAGCTATATCAATGATCTGGTGCAGAGATTTTACCGGGAATTATTTCAGGAAATAAGTCAGATGATCTTCTCATAACACTTCTCTACATAAAACCTTGCAATGGACTTCTATTGTAGCTAGAATAAAAACCTAACATCTTACAGTAAATTGCAAGCCCTTGAATCCTATTTAATATCTTCTGGATTCTTCTCTATCCTTATCCCAAGTCAGTCTTCCTTTCTCACCAAACTCTAGCCACATTGGTTTCTTTATTAGGTACAGCTGTCACACTCAAATTTTTAACACAGGATCTTCATTTCTTTCTTAATTCTTAACATTATTGTTTATTAGTTTGAGTTCTTGTTGTATAATGCGAATGACAATATATAGTACAGAGACTGGAATATACCAAGCTATTAGAAACTCTACATATAGAGATTAGAAATGCCTTTTGTTTCCTCATTCTTGTTCTTGCTCCACCCAGCTCTGTGCCCTAGAAATCAGGGCCTCATAAAGAGTATCAGCGGACTTTCCATCCTCTGGCTTCAGGTTACATGGGCAGAAAACAGTGGGTGGCAGGGATGGCATAGGGGAATGATTCCATTGACTCCCCTCATACAACGTCAGTGTTGGTTGACTGCATCTTTCTAATAAGGGCCACACTTCTTGTCAAGCAGTCCTGGCCATGTAGCTACCCTGTTTAACCCTTTTTGCTTACCCTTCCAGCCAAGAGATAGTAAAGGTTACCCACTATTACTAGTCCCATGGTACAACATCGCCATTTTCTGGTTTCCTTAAACCTGACGACAATTTATAAATAGTTTGTTTATTAAACTCTCCTTTACTATCCAGTTTGAGTCTATACTTGTACAATGAATAAGTAAAATATAGGTACCACATTCAAGAGTAGTTTAACATTATGACACTAATTATTTAATCCATCAAAACAGTGGGTCAATAAAAATAAATCACTTGAAGAGAGTCATTAAAGACACTTTTAAAATTCAAAATCCATACTTACTATAAAATGTTAGTAAAGTAATGGTTATCTTCCTTAATGCAATAAAATGAACTTTAGAAAAAGAGAAGTTGAAAAAACAAGCATTATTAATAATATAAGACAGACTAAAAGCATTCTTTAATGCAAATAATCAAGATGAAAATGACTAATATCATCATTATTACTGATCTACATTCTATACATAATCTTCAATTAAACCAGAAAAGAACAAAATCACGGTTGTTGTTGTTGTTTTTAATGTTAAGAGTACAGTTTTTCCTGTTTTTGAATTACATGATTTTTCACCTGGGAAGCCCAACAAAAGTAGCTGAAATAAAATAGGCAAAAATAATCAAAAGCCCAGTAATGGAATTGATAAAATTAACATAAAATTCACAACTTTCCTGTTTACACTCAAATAACTGGTTAGGAAATGTTATGTAATCCCGTTTATGATAGCCATGATCAAAACAGTTCTGGGTATAAAATCTTAAATATCTACCAATGAACAGTTGAAAAAAAAGCATTAGAATATTTGAGACTGGAGTAAGAGCTCCAGTATTAGTTGATAAAAATTTAAAAGTTGGAGGTGGAGTGACTTTGTCAACAATAAAACACTTTAATGATTTGCTCCACAAAATTATCTCTACAAGACAATGAGACTTGGCAATCAGAGGCTACTTTTTGCATTATGTATTCCCAGAATCTAACATCTAATATAATGTAGAAGCTAAATATATGTTTGTTGAATTAGTGATATATGTGAATTAGTAATTGAATAAATGCATGCATGCATGTATACTGAAAGAGTGGATAACATGGCGAATGTTCAATTTCCAGTTCAAGCTACCTTTCCCTGAAAACAGAAATTGTATACAAAATAATTATTGCATAAATATTTGAGATTGTGCAGCTCTACCAAAAATAAAAAGGGACTTAGAATGGTTGGGTTACTACCTGCAAATGCTAATACTTATCACTAGATTGAAATCAGGATATCCCCAGAAATGTAACATGCAAGCTTCATATTTAGTAAGACTCAGAAAACTCATTCAAACTCTGTAGTGCTCATTTCTGATTTCCCTTCAGAGTCCCTTTGGGAGACCAGACACAGCTGGAAGCCACTATAGATGTCAGAGTGAGACTGTCACTTGAACTAAATGAGGCTAAAAATAAAGCCAATGGTGCTGCCACGTGAAGGATTAGCCATAAAGGATTCAGGCTTCCCCAAGAATTAGTTATCTCTAAAAAGCTGTTTGAACTGATACTGTAAGTGGGAAGAAATTCTGACAACACATCATAAGGGATTTTCATAGATTAACTGTATTGGTTCATGAAACTCAGATATGTCCAGTGGGTATAGGAAAGGTTAGAAATAAAACTTTTTCAAAAATTAGACCCAAGTTTGTCAAAAGGTGAGAGATTTAGGAATGAATAATTATTATTAAGTCTTAGAGTAGGGTGAAGTTTAATATATACAGGGGTAAACATAATGTTTTGGAACTAAAAGACCAAGTACAAAGTCCTGCCTCCCGCACTGAGCTATGTGGCCTCTGTTAATTCATTTAACTATCCCAAGTTGTGTTTTCTTATCTAAATGATAGAGTTATAGTGCTACATCAGTTATCTTAGGGCAGATTATTCAGACAATTGTAAAAGAATAAACAGATTAAATATTCTTTCTAGAAAAGGATGTCCCTGCATTCCATTGTATCGAACATGGTGGGCTTGGAAAGAATTATAGATCCCAGCCCCTGCTTGCCGGGGTCTTAACTCTAGTTTGGAAAAGCACATTCCCATTTCGTAGACCACCCTACCTCCTTTCTCTGTCCTCCGTCCTCCGTCCTTCGTCCTTCGTCCTTCGTCCTTCGTCCTTCTTTCCCCGTCCTTCTTTCCCCCTCCATTTTCCTGCTTTCTCTACTCATGCACACATTTATTGAGCACCTGCTGGAACCTGAGCAAGGTGAACAAGGCACGGCCACATTTACATCCAAAGCCTCTCATTCACTCCCAACAAATAGTGTGGGAACCTAGTTCATTACAGTGTAATTCCAGCATTTTCTTAAGAAATTGATAGTAATTCCTAAAGTTCCCCCATCACCCTCTTTTACATCTCTATCTCATCTTCTGTATCCTTACAATTTATGTGTATACCTCCTGCTTATTTCTGAATGTAGTAGTACATGAGTGCTAAAAAAATGAATACGGAAATTTCCTAATAATTTGGTATCAAGGGTAGTATTGTGTCTTCACATACAAGCATCTCAGTTTTGTTTGAATAGTTGGAGAGGCAGTAGAGTGTGATGCTTTATAAGCTAGGCTTGCATAAAATGATCTGTCTCTGAATCCCAGTGATATCATTAGCAGCTGTGTGACCTGGAGCAATTTATTTAGCTCCTCTCTCTCAGATCACTTAACAGAAAATAACTGGGCACAGTAACAGTACCTAAACCAAGGAACTGTTATTAAAGTTAATGGATTAACATCGCTAAAGAGCAAAGAATAGTGTTTGGCAAATAATAAAAACAGTAATTATATAACAATATACTTATTAGTTATACATTAAATCTGAAATATATATGCATATATACTTTTCCCTGTATAAATAGAAAAAGAGAGAGAAAGCAAACAACTACATAATGTAATGAACATCATTTTCCAATAGAAGAAACCTTCATTTTTGTATTACAAAATTATTTCTTGAGTGTATACTGGGTGCAAGCTATGTATTTAGTGCTAGGGATACAGGTATAAACAAATAAGATGTGATAAGCATGCAACTGTGACAATGAAGGATTAAATTCTGAGAGCCAAACAAAGAAATCAAGCATGCATAATTAAGGCTGTCAACTAATTCCTAAATTTTATTTTCACTTTAACTGTTGTTTTTGTACAATGAAGAAGCACTAAGATTAAGTATGAATATCTACTATGAATCAGCAAAATGCAGGAAACACCATTATATGAAGAAGCATTCTCAGCCATCTTTCCCATTTTAGAAGACATCACTTTACTACTTAATGAGCAGTTTTAAAGGATAAATGAGATTACATACTAATGTTTTTAGCTCCCTAAAAAAATCATTATCAATGCTAACTCCACATAAATTACTTTAGAAGAAATAGAATAGAAATGGGGCTAGTGGTTACCAAAGTTAATCTGGGTGTAGAATTTGGCATCTATAAAAATGTATATAATGAATCCTAAAACTCTACCCTTCTCCCCAAATTGCCATAACAGACATCAGACTTTTTCAATAAAGTCCATTAGCTAGATCTGTAAAATCCTCTTAGGAGAAATACTGATTTTCAGTACATTTCTCAAATTGGGTAATTTGAGGGGTAATTTAAGAGTTTTGAAATCATTAAGACTACTTAATTCAATTATACAGCTTCTGCTTCACAATTACTACTTTAAATTTTCTTTTGCCTATCATAAAATGTAGCTTTTATCTATATTATTTAGAAGTGTAAATAAAAGCAAACCAACAATATTTTTTCTTCTTTTGGGGCCTTGCTTTACATAAGTAAAAACATGCTTATTTATTGACCACTCCATTTTCAATTTGTAGAAAATAAAAAGGAATACTTCTCATACATATTCATAAAATAGAGATCTAGTACTACAACTTGACTAAATTTTTGAATCATTCTCTGCTTCTAAATGTCTATAGAAAAATCAGGTATTGTTTTCTTTGTAAGGTTGTTTTCTTTGATCATGGCCCTATATTTTATCCCTTGATCAAGCTGTTTTATTAGATTTTCTTGTCTGCTTTCATTTGTCTAATACCCTGCTGTTTGCTTCACTTTCATTAAATGTTGCTGGTTCCTAAAATGCTATCAGTTTCCTTCACTTGGGTTTATCATGGTCTTAAGCTTTTTTTTCTTTCTTTTCTTGTTTTTTTTTTTTTTTTTCTCTTTTTATATACTGAATTTCTATTTGCTGAAGGACAAAATTAGCATTTCCAAAAATACTCCCTGCTACTTATCAAGACATCTAAGTTAATGTCCAGTTAATTTGATGAAAAAAAATAGCCAAATAGTTTTTCAAATGCAAAGTGTAATGCAAGCTCCACTCCCACAACCTTTTGATTCTTTTTGTGGTGAGAGTTTAGGGAATATGGAGGGAAATTTAGGTTACTGCCAAAAAAAAAGAAATTTGGCAACAGATATATAGAGATTCAAATTCCTGAAATGCGTTGATACTTCTTATTAAGATGGAAAGAGTCATAAGTGCCCATTGCTTCCAGCCTAATCACAGGGGCAAGTGTGTTATGCTACAGAACCATGGTTAAAAGAAATTACAGCTTGGAGACCTAAACATAAGTGATGGACACTTCCTGGAAAAGAAGAGATCCATAGCTGCTTTCATGTCTGGTAGAGTGGTAACAGGTGGAGAAATGTGCTACAGAAAGTGATTGGGAGAAGAATGCCAAGCTTTGATCAAACCTTAATGGCAACGTGAGCTGACATGCATCCCTAGGAACCTCAGCTGAGGAGCAAGCCTGTAAACATCCACTGATTCTTTCCCATGTTTCTTCACTGAATCCAAGAGGGTAGTATGCAAAGTATGGTGGAGGGAAAGAAACTGAGAAAGATTCCCACCTGAGGCATAAGGAACCTTCACAAACGGGGAAGGCGATAGGCACCTGAATGTTGGGAGAAAAGTGGGAGAGCCCAGAGAAATCCTTCTGAAAGACACAAATGCTTTGTCCCTTAAAAGGTCCCTTAAAGTCTGGATAATCAGAAAGAGATCCACGGATACAGAAAGTGAAAGCGAAGAATGGAGAGAAGGAAGAATTCACCAACATTACAAAAATATGACATCTGGTCTGTAAAGCGGAAAGAGATTTCCCGTTCTGGAAACCCAGTAGTTGTGAGGTAACACGTAAAGACATACCCACAGTTGTGCCAGTGCTCAGATCCCATGCCCAGCTAAGGAAAAGCACTGTCTTCAAAATATTTTAGCCAGTAGTAAACTGAATGTAACTAAAGCTGCCAAAAACTCTACATGCATCTCTAATACAGATTAGATTGAGTCAGCCTACATAATAGTAGCCTGAAAGAAAATAGAACTATGGTGGCTCTTACCCCTCAGTGGGGTTAAAGAATAAATACTTCAGTCTTTACTGTTTTCTTAACACATTCTCTCTGACATATAATAAAGAAGAACATCTGACAGAAAACAAATAGCAGAATTTGACTCAAAGTCAAGAGAGTTTACATAGTAAATAAAAGTAGACATAGAAATAGCCAGATAAGAGAATTATCACAGTGGAGTTTCAAAATAAAAATGAAACATACATCAAATGGTCCAGGAAATGGTAGACCACATGTATGAACAGATAAGAAAATTTCAGATAGGGGTATAAAACAGAATGTTATAAATTAAAATATAAGATATTAACCAAACAGTGTATAAGGCAGGTCTCAATTGAGAAATTTATTTAGCGAAGGTTGAGGATGCTCCTGGAAAAAAGGGTGTCACAAGAACATCTGCGACCTTTCCAAATGGAGTTTTGGAAACTTTATTTTTTAATTTTTTTATTTTTTGAGACAGGATCGCACTCTGTCACCCAGGCTGATTGCAGTGGTGCAATCATGGCTTACTGCACACTCGACCTCCTGGGCTCAAGCCATTCTCCCACATCAGTCTCCCAAGTAGCCGGGACTGCAGGCAGGAGCCACCATACCTGGCTATTTTTTTTTTTTTTTTAATTTTTTGTAGAGACAGAGTCTTACTAGCTTGCCCAGGCTGGTCTCAAACTCCTTGACTCAAGTGATCCTCCTGCCTCAGACTCCCAAAGTGCTGCAATTGCAGGCATGAACCACCATGCCTAGCTGTGGGTTTTCAGTTTTTTTATTTGTTTGTTTCTGTTTTTGAGGCAAGGTCTCACTATTTTGCTCAGGCTGGTCTCGAGAGATCTTCAGTATTTAAAAGCGAAAGAACAAGCAGGAGAGCAAGAGGATAAGAAAAAGAGGGAGAGTAGGCATCGAGGCAGATGGGTACATTTGCATGAGACTCTGATTAGCCTAAGTAAATTGACATTTTACTTGTGAAAAGAGGAAGTAGGAAAAAAGGTCAATTATCCATTGTCTCGCTCTCTGTAATTCTACATTTTACATAGGATAAAGTAAGCATGCTAAAAGAGGGAGTAGAGGAAAAAGCAAATCATGAATTTGTCTCAAGGTAGATGGAAGAATGGTTTCTAGTCTTGTCCTTGTCTTATACCTATGAAAATAAACTGGTAATTGACATTGTCAGTGCGAGATTCAACAGAATGTGGTTTTAGGGCTGGTTCCTAGGGGGGATGTGTATCCTGAAAGTTGCAGAGGCCCACAAGGTACTTTCTGGTGAGAAGTTTGTGAGAGAGAGCATTTGGGGAGATGTGTGCCTTCCATCATTGTGGAAACCTGGCTTATGGATAAGGCTATGACACAGAGTTGTAAAATTATAGCTCTCTGTTTGGGAACAAAAGGAAAGCAGTATTCTGAGACTCTGTTCTCAAGCTTAAACTTTCTTTTTGTCATAATAGTTTAGGGTCCCAAGATTCTATTTTCTTTCACAGAGGTATCAGAAATGAAAAACTCATTTGAGAGACTTAGCATCCTATTGGACACAACAGAGAAAAGAGGCATTGCATTCGTTTTCTATTGCCATGTAACACTTATTACAAATTCAGCTGCTTAAAATAACACACCTCTATTATCTCACAGTTTCCATGAGTCAGTAATCTGAGAATGGCTTAGATGAATCCTCTGCTTAAGGGCTCACAATGCTGCTGTCAGAAGCTTGACTAAAAAAAAGATCTGCTTCCAAGCTTCCTCAGGTTGCTGGCATAATTCATTTTCTTGCAGTTATAGGACTCATGGCAGCTTGCTTCTTCAAAGCCCGCAATCAACAATGAATGGAGGGAGGGGAAGAAAGAGAGAGAAGGACATAGATGGAGGAAGAGAGACAGGAACTCTAGCGCAGTGGATAACAGAATCTTATGTGATCACATTTATGTTGGTTAGAAGCCAGTCACACATTGTTTGTCAGTTTTGCATTGCCATAAAGGAATACCTGAGGCTGGGTAATTTATAAAGAAAAGAGGTTTATTTGTCTCATTGTTCTGCAGGCCATACAAGCATGATTCCAGCATCTGCTCCTGGTGAGGCCTCAGAAAGCTTACAATCATGGCAGAAGGTGAATGGGGAGCAGTGTATCACATGTGAGTGAGGGAACCAGAGAGAGGAGGAGGTACCAGGCTCCTTTCAACAGCCAGCTCTCTAGTGAACTCATTATAATGGGGAGGGCACAAACAAACCAAACACCTCCCACTAGGCCCCACCTTCAACACTGGGGATCACATTTCAGCATGAGATTCAGAGTAGACAAACATCCAAACCCTGTCACAGGTCCTAACCATACTCAAAGGTTCAAGGAAAGAGGTTTACACGAAGGTGTGGATACCACAAAGAGGAACTCCTGAGGACCACCTTCAAGTCTGTCAAAGCAATCAGTGAACTTCAAGAGGTCAGCTTAAAAAAATCCAAATTGAAACAACAATATAAAACTCTTCAAGATCTGCAGAACAATGTTAAACTATATAGCAAATGTGAAAGTAAAGCTCCCAAATTAGAGGAAACGAGAGAGCAGAAGAAACATCTAAAAAGATAATAAAATTTCTAAAACCTGAATGATTTTAAAATATCAATGTACAAAAAAAAACTCATCAAATATCATTCAGGATAAACACAAAGATAAAGAAATCTAGTCATACCATCTGTAAAATGCTGAAAGGCAAAGATAAAGAAAATATTTTAAGTCAGCCAGAGGGTAAAAAATGAGTTTTTTTAATCAGGGAGACAATGATAAGAATGGCAGGTGACTTCTCATCAAAGACAAAATGTAGGACAGAAGATAATGGAAGGACATTTTTAAAGTACTGAAAGTAAATAAAAATGTCCTCACAACCTACAATTCCACAGGCAATAAAAATATACTTCAGAGCTGAAGGTGAAAATAACATATTCAGAATCACCAAAAGTAAGAGAATTTGTATTAATTACAAAAAATAATTAGAGAGTTTTTTTATTCTTAAGGGATATAATGTCAGAAGTAAGTCCCAGTCTGCAGAAAGAAATGAAGAGCATCAGAAAAGAGAAATAAGTAGTTTAAAAAACAAGACTTTTTTTTATTTTTAAACTTCATTAAATGACTTTTATCTGTATAACAGAAAAAGCAATACCTATATCTTATGAGATTTATAACATATGTAGAAATAAAATGCATGCCAAAAAGTGCAAAATTGAGAGGAAAGAGAAATTAACTATAATTTGTAATATCCCATTATTCATGAAGTAGCAAAATATTATCTGACGATAGTGTGATATGTCAAAGATGCATATTGTAATCTCTAGTACAGCCACTAAAACAGAATAGTTTTAGCCAAAATGTCATAGCAGATCTAAAATACAAAGGGTATATATGCATATCTTTAACTGATTCACCCAAATGAAGGAAAGAGGGACAGAAAAATGAAGCAAAAATAAGGCATATAAAAACAAATTACAAGGTGGAAGAATTATGCGCAAACATATCAATAATTACATTAAAAGTTAACGGACTCACCACAAAAATTAGACAAATTATAGTCAGTATAAAAAGTAAAGCTCTACTATATGCTATGTACAAGATCTACAGTTTAAATATGAAGACACAAAGAGATCAAATGGAAAATAATATGACATTCAATAAACTAATCATAAGAAACCTGGAATAGCTGTGTTAATATCAGATAATATAAACTGCAACACAAAGATTAGTATAAGAGAAAAAGGAAATTTTATAATGATAAAAGAGAAAGGTGGCTGGATGTGGTGGCTCATGCCTGTAATCCTAGCACTTTGGGAAGCCAAGGTGGGTGGATCACCTGAGGTCAGGAGTTCAAGATCAGCCTGGCCAACATGGTGAAACCACGTCTTTACTAAAAATACAAAAAAATTAGCCGAGTGTGGTAGTGGGTGCCTGTAATTCCAGCTACTCAGGAGGCTGAGGGAGAAGAATCGTTTGAACCCAGGAGGCGGAGGTTGCAGTGAGCTAGGATCGCACCACTGCACTCCAGCCTGGGCAACAGAGCGAGACTGTCCCCCCCCACCTCCCCCCAAAAAAGAGAAAGGTATAAAAGGGCATAGCAATCCTAACTGTGCATCTTAGTTACGGCTGTTATAACAACAATACCGTAGGGCAGGTGGCCTAAACCAGGGGTCCTCAACCTTTGGGCCATAGTCTTTCAGTAATTGGTGGAGAGGTAAGAGAAACACCAATAAAGATCCTGCAGATTTGAACAACACTATTTTAAACTTATGTGATATTTATAGATATCATACCCAACAGCTGCTGAATACACAGGTTTATCATGTGGAAAAAACAAAAGCTGAAATACACTTCATACTGATTCTTCAAAGAAGTTTCAAACATTTCGAATAATTAAAACCACAGAATATATTCTCTGACTATCACGGTATTAAAGTACAGATATAAAAGTAATAAAATACAGATATAAAAGTATAAAAATTTAGAAGGCCCCCAAATACTTGAATATTAAGCAATACACTTAAGTAATCTATGTATTAATAAAGAAATAAAAGTAGAAATTTGAAAATATTTCAACCTGAATAATACTGGAAACTCACCATATCAAAATTTGAGAAAAAATGGTAAAAGAAGTACTTTGTGAAGTTTTTTAAGAACGTAAATGTTTGTATTTGAAGAGAAGGGTGTAAAACCAATAACTTAAGCTTTTACCTGGAGAAGATTTAAAAAAAGCCAATTAAAATCAAAGTAGAAAAAGGAAACATTAAAATTGTTCTATCTATGCTAAACATGAATTTATACTGCCTCCAACTGTAAGCCAGTAAGTAACACAAGCATTCATTCTAACCTTCTCCCCCTGACTTATTCGTAACTTCTCTTCTTCCTCAGTGAGAAACCAGGTTCCACCCCCACCATTCATTTACTTATATTTTCAACCCTAGTGCACATGTAACATAGCTCAGAATTGTTGACCAATATTTCCATGAGAAACAAATCTGCCAACTAGAATACAATGTTTATATAGTTTATTTTTTCTTAAGTCCTACACAAAATCTTGTATGCAATCCAACATTCAAAGAAAAGCCTATCTGCTTGGGAATAGAAGGAAAGTAACTTAAGAATTTAGGAGTCCCCTAAGTTCCCTAACTCTGGAAGCAACTAAAATGTCCTTCAAAGGGTGAATCGCTAACCAAACTGTTGTATCCTTACAATAGAATACTATTGAGTAATAAAAAAGAATAAACTGCATGGATAAACCCAAACATGGATAAACCCAAAATACGTTTTATTAAGTGAAAAAAAAACAAACCCAAAAGTAAATATATTGTATGAGGTTACTATCATGACATTCTGGAAAAGGCAAACATAAAACAGATTTAGTTGCCAGATGTTTCCAGTGGAGGAGTTGTTGACAACAAAGGGAATGGACAGGGGACTTTTTTGGGTAATGGGACTGCTCTGTGTAGTGCTGGGGTGGTGGGTACATGACTCTGCACTTGGCAAAATTCATAGAATCACAAAGAGTGAACTTTAATTTATGCAAATTTAACAAACAACAACCAGGATGTCTGGGGTTCTAAAGTTTAATAAAGACTTAGACCACCCCACCGAAAAAATACGACTATATTACAAATTATATTAGTCGGCTTGGGCTGGCATAAAAAATATCACATTCTGTCTGCCTGGCTTAAATAACAGAAATTTACTTATCATAAGTAAACTTGGAGGCTAGGAAGTCAAATAAGGTGTTAGCCAGTTGGGTTTCTGGTGAGGGCTCTCTTTCTGGCTTACAGATAGCCACCTTCTTCTCTCTGTGTCCTTACATTACCTTTCCTTAGTGTGGAGAGAGAGACAGAGAAGTGGGGGGGTGCGGGGGGTGGGGGAGAGAGACACACAGAGAGAGAGAGAAAGAATGTCTCTTTTTTCTTCTTATAAGGCTACCAATCCTATGACCATATCCTTTGACTTCATTAAACCTTGATTACCTCCTAAAAGCCCTACCTTCAAATATATTCACATTGGAGTTAAGGCTGTAATGTAAGAATTTTGGGGGGGTCACAATTTAGTCCATAGTACAAATGTATGACCACCTTATTGAAGGAATTGGGGAATAAAGAGCTGACCTAAGTAACCTTGGAAAATGATGTTTTTGCTCTTTGACTGGAAACAATAAGTTTAAAATTAAAAAGAATTTAGTGATTGATACCTAAATTTAAAATGTTCCTTCATTTTCTCCCTTCTCTCCAAGAATTGTTATTTATTTGATGGTGCATCTTAAAATTTATGGCATTTAGTGTCTTACAGAGATTAATTTTATAACATCTTTAAAGCTTCTAGTATATCCTCTAACACAGAATTACCACTTAATTAATAGTAGCTGTTTACACTTCTTAAACCTTTAACGTAGTTAAAATCATAGTGTGTATACAATTCTGTACTCTGCTATTTGCTATATTTGAATGTCTCCTTGTTTTGATGGTGATAATTGTAATAATAAATTTTATGTTATAGCTTTCCATAGAGTTGATGCACCATTATTTATTTACCTATTCCCCTATTTTCAGACATTCAAATTACATCCAGTTTTGTTAGTTATTGCAACTTCCTTGTAGACACATAAAACTGTTTTTGAGTACCTAAGCTTAAATTGAACCGAAGCATCAAAAACATGCAATAAATAAATTTATTTTGAAATTTATCTTAAAAGTTAATTTTGAAAATAATGACAGCTGTGGATAATTATACTTGTTACTTCACTAGGAAATAATTCTCATGGTCTTTTAAGTGGAATTCTTAATATTTATTCTATTTTGCCATAGTTTAATCAATCTCTATCTCACCTCATTAACCACTTATCACAAAATTGTTGTTCTTTATTTTCTTCTGAAAACAGCTTCATTGAGATACAATTCATATATGAATTATGATTCATTTAAAGTGTGCAATTCACTTAGTGTAATGGCTCATGCCTGTAATCCCAGCACTTTGAAAGGCCAAGGTTGAGGAGGATTACTTGAGGCCAGGAGTTGGAGAACAGCCTGGGTAACATAGCAAGACCCTATCTCTAAAAAAAAAAAAAAATTAACCTACTGTCATAGCACATGCCTGTAGTCCTAGCTACTCAGGAGGCTGAGACAGGAGGATTGCTTGATCCCAGGAGTTTTAGAGGAGTTCTAGGTTACAGTGGGCTATAATCACATCACCGCACTCCCAGCCTGGGTGACAAAGAGAGACCCTGTCTGGAAAAAAAAAAAAAAATGAAAAATTCAATAGCTTTTAGAATGTTTGCTGATATATTGCAACCATTACCACAGTAAGAGTTATTTAAATATTGTGAATACATGTCTTATCAGATATATAATTTGGAAATATTTTCTCCCATTTCGTGGGTTGTCTTTTCATTTTCTTGATGAATAGTGTTTAATTTTAATAAAGTTTAATTATCTATTTTTTTGTCCCTCCTGATTTAGATGTCATATCAGTAAATCCTTTGCCAAATTCAAGGTCATGAAGATTTTCCTGTTTTCTTCTAAGAGATGTATATGTGTAGCTCTACTATTTAGATACATCTATTTCGAGTTATTTTTTCTACATGGTGTGAGATAAAGGTGCAACTTCATTGTTTTACATGTGGCTACACAAGTGTCTTAACACCATTTGCTAAAAAGATATTTTTGCCCGTTGGATGCTCTTAGCACCTTATCAAAAATTGATTAACCACAGATGTGTGGGTTTATTTCTGGAATCTCAATTCTATTCCATTGACATATATGTCTACTCTTGAACTAGGACTGTCTTGATTACCATTGGTTTGTAGCAAGTTTTGAAATAGGGAAATAGGACTTCTGTTTTATTAATCTTTCTCCGGGATTGTTTTGGCTATTGTGGATTCCTTACAATTACATATGCATGTTAGCATCATCTCGTAAATTTCTACAAATAATTCTACAAATCTTTATCAGTTTGGGGAATATTGCCAGTTTAGCTATGAATATGAATATTGAAGACTTAAGTCTTCAAATTCTTGAAAAGAGATGTTTTTCCAGTTATTCAGAACTTCTTTAAACAGTATTTTGTAGTCTTCAGAGTTTGTTTTGAATTATTTTGATAATTTACCAAATATTTTCTTTTTGATGCAATTATAAATTGAATTTTCTTCATTTCACTTTTTGAATTTTCAAGTGTATAGAAATATAATTAATTTTTATGCATTGATTTTGTACCCTGAACATTTGCTAAATGTGTTTATTAATTCTAATAGTGCTTTGTAAATCCTTTGGAGTTTCTATATACAAGATCGTGTCATCTTTGAATAGAGATAATTTATTTTTATTTCTTTCAGTTAAATGATTTTTTTTTTACCTGATTTTCTTGGCTGTAACCTCCAGCACAATGTTGAAGATAAATGGCAAGGATGGATTTTTCTGTCTTGCTTTTGATCTTAGGAGGAGAGTATCTGGTCTTTCACCATTAAGTATGATGTTAGCTGTGGAGTTGTTATAGATGTCCTTTAGCTGATTGATGAAGTTCCTTTCTTTCTGTTCCTAATTTGTTTTGTTTATTATGAAAGAATGACTATGTTATTTTTGCTTTATTCCATTAATATAGTGTATTAAGTTAACTGATTTTCAAATGTTGAACCAACATTGTGTCCTTGGGATAAAGCCCACTTACTCATGGCATATAATGTGATTTATATGTTGCTGGATAGAATTTGCTAACATTTTGTTGAAGATTATGTGTTTATATGCACAAGATTTATTGGTTTGCAATCTTCTTTTATTGTGATGATGTGAGAGGAGAGAAAAATCAACTAGGCAGATAGTTAGGGCAAGGGTCCTTGGTAGAATTTCATTCTAACAAAAAGCAGCCTCTTTTCTGACAAAAAGCAGCCCAAGAGGTCATTTTTCCCTCAGCAAAGAGCAGTCTGAAAGATAAGGCTGCAAACACAGATAAGGAAGGCAAGCTCTAACACAGAAAGGGGTCTCCTGTGTGACAGACAGACAGTGGGCCACAGTAAGCACAGTCCCCTCTTTTCTTGGAAATCCTCAGACAAGGAGGCTTGTGCAGGGAGAGGGCCTGCTGCAGCATCCATAAGAAGAGTTACCCTGAACCAGGCACATCCACCTCGAAGTCTTCTGCCCCGCCCGTTCCTTTTGTTCATATTTTACACATGAGCAGCAGGAAGAGATAAACAACATGGAATAATTCAGACTAAGAAGCCCACGTGCGCGCTAGAAAAGGTGCAGGCGGAAACTCAGAAATTCGCGCCTTAGGCAAATAAAGCACCCCTCCCCTCCATATTTTCTATAAAAACTTGGGCTGGGCGCGGTGGCTCACACCTGTAATCCCAGCACTTTGGGAGGCCAAGGAAGGCAGATCACGAGGTCAGGAGATCGAGACCATCCTGGCTAACATGGTGAAACCCCGTCTCTACTAAAAATACAAAAAATTAGCTGGGAGTGGTGGTGGGCGCCTGTAGTCCCAGCTGCTCGGGAGGCTGAGGCAGGAGAATGGCGTGAACCAGGGAGGCGGAGCTTGCAGTGAGCCGAGATTGCGCCACTGCACTCCAGCCTGGGCGACAGAGCGAAACTCCGTCTCAAAAAAACAAACAAACAAACAAAAAAAACACAAAACTCTTGCACTTCCCTGTAAAACGGTCACTCATGTTTCTGGAACCCCTCTCTGTTCCAAAGAGCTTTCTTCCTTTCGCTTATTAAACTTCCATGTCCTTAATTTCCTTGGCCATAAAACCAGGAACTTCGGGTGACACCTCAGACAAGGAGGCCAGTTTTGATGACTTTGTCTGCTTTTGGTATCAGGCTAATAATGGCTTCATAAATGAATTGGGAAGTGTTCCCTCCTCCATCTTTTGGAAGAGTTTGTGAGGAATTGGATTTGATTCTTCTTTAAATGTTTGGAAGAATTCAGTAGTGAAGCCATCTAACCCTGGCATTCATTTCTTTGTTACTCGATTGTTCATTTTGTTTGTTTTGTTTTGTTTTTTAATTTTATTTTGTAATAGATGTTGTGGGTAGTTTTTTTTTTTAATTAGCGCTTCAATTTCTTCACTTCTTACATGTGTATTCAGTTTTCTCCTTAATTTAGTTTCCATTTCTCCTTACATTAGTTTCAATAGTTTGTGTCTTTCTAGATATTTTGTCCATTTCATTTAAGTTATCAAACATGTTTCCATACGGCTGTGTATAGTATTCCTTCATTTTCTATTTTTATTTTTGTAGTATCTAGTAATAAGGTCTCTCATTTCCAATTTTAGTAAAATGAGTCTTTTTTTCAATCAATGTTGTTAAAGATTTTTCACTTTTATTGTCTTTAAAAACAGCTTTTGGTTTTATTGTCTCTATTTTTTTTGCTATCTTATTGATTTCTCCACTAATGTTGATTATTTCTTTTATTTTCTTGCCGAGAATTTAGTTTGCTGTCAATAAGTTATTGATTTATTTCTTAGTAATACAGATATTTATAACTATAACATTCCCTCTAAACATTGCATTTACTGCATTCCACAAGTTTTGCTAGTCTTTGTCTTTATTTTGACTTATCTCAAAGTATCTTCTGATTTTTTTAATTTATTTTTTCTTAATTTTTATTATTAATGCTTTAATTTATTTGTGAGTTACCCAGTTTTTTTCAGGCTTTTGATTTTTAATTCATCCCATTGTGGTCAGAGAAATACTTTGTATGATTTCAATTATTTTAAATGTGAAATTCTTGTACAGCTTATTATATTGTCTGTCCTAAAGATGTTTCAATTTACACTTGAGAAAAATAAATACTCTGTTATCTGGGGATGGTGTTTTATAGGTGTCTATGAGATCTAGTTCTCTAATAGTGTCGTATTAGTCTTTTGTTTCCTTATTGATTTTCTTTCTAGTTGTGCTATCAGTTATTTAAATGAGAATTGAATTCCCCAACTATCATTGTTGAATTGTCTATTTCTTCATTTATGTTTGTTTTCAATTTATTTCAGTGCTCTGTTTTTAAGCTCATATGTGTATAATTGTTTTGTCTTTGTCATAGAGTGAACTTTTTATCATAATAAAATTTCCCTATTTATCTATACTGAATTTTTGGTTTTTTAAAGCCTAAGTCAGGTTTCAGTATGGCTACTCTTGCTTTCTTGTGGTCCTGTTTTCTTTTTTTTTTTTTTTTTTTTTTTTAAATTTTTGGGACAGAGATTCATTCTGTCACCCAGGCTGGAGTACAGTGGCATGATCTTGGCTCACTGCAACCTCCGCCTCCTGGGTTTAAGTGATTCTCCTGCCTCAGCCTTCCAAGTAGCTGGGATTACAGGCACTTGCCATCACCACCTGTATAATTTTTGTATTTTTAGTAGAGATGGGGTTTCACCATGTTGACCAGGCTGGTCTTAAACTCCTGACTTCAGGTGACCTGTCCGCCTTGGCTTCCCAAAGTTCTGGGATTACAAGCATGAGCCACCGTGCCCAGCTTACTTCTGGTCCTGTTTTCATTACATAAATATTTTTTCCATTTCTGTTACTCTTCATCTATTTATAGTGCTATAGGCAACGTAAAGTTGAATACTGCTTTTTTAAAATCAGCCTGACGATTTCTCTCTTTCAATTGAGTCATGTAATTTATTCACATTTAATGTTATTATTGATATAGTTGGAGTCATACCTGTAATTTTACTTCTGGTTTTCTATATGCTTCATGTTGTTTTTCTTTTCTATTCTTCATTTTTTGCATTAATTAAATATTTTCTAATGTAGCATGCAAAATTCTTTACTAATTTTTACAATATTTTTGAGTTTTCAATGGTTATTATAAGGTATATCATGTGTTCCTTAACTTATTCAAATCAGCTTCTAATTTATATTTGCTCAATTCCAGTAATTTTTAGAAATGTTACTCATTTATAGCTCTATTTCCTTTCCCCTATGTTGTCATACTACTGCCTTACCTATTATATCTGTTAGTGTTTCTTGCCCAAAAATACATTGTTAAAAGTATTGCTTTACCATATATAGTCATTTTTAGGAAAATACAGCTCTGTTCTGTCTCATCCCATTTGACTCTATTGGCAGATACATTGTACCCATATTGCATTGCTCTATAATATAAGCCCAAAAATTCATTACACACACACACACACACACGCACACAGACATACATACACACACACACACATAAATGGCTTTTAAAGCATTTAAGAAAAGAAAGAAGAAAAATAGGCTTTTTTGATAGTTTTTTTGTTTTAACAATTATGTAATTGCTTTTATTGGTGTGTGTGTGTGTGTGTGTGTGTGTGTGTGTATTAGAATTACTATCTGAGATTACTTGCTTTTAGCCTAAAGAATTTGCTTTAGTACTTGTTATGAGGTGAGTATCCCAGCAACAAATTCTTTTTCTTTTTGTTTATCTTGAAAAGACTTTATGTTGCCCTTATTTTGGAAAGATAGCTTTGTTAGAAATATAATTCTTGTTTAGCAGGACTTTTTTTTTCTTCTGTTTTTCCTTGGCTACTTTGAGAATATGATTCACTGCCTTGTGTGACGTCCTGTGTTTCTGCTGAGAAGTAGCTGTAAATTTTATTGGTGTTCTGTAAATAACTAGGCATGTTTTTCTTACTGCTTTCAAAATTTTCTGCTTGTTATTAACTTCCAGCACTTTTACTATGCTGTATCTGCTCATAAATATTTTAAAACTTACCTTTCTTGGGGTTTGTTGGGCTTCCTAGATGTGTAGGTTATTGTTGTTTGTTTGTTTTGCTTTTCGGCAACAGAGTCTCACTCTGTCACCCAGGCTGGAGTGCAGTGGTGCGATCTCGGATTGCTGCAACCTCTGCTTCCCAGGTTCAAGCGATTCTCCCACCTCAGCCTCCTGAGTAGCTGGGATTACAGGTACACACCACCATGCCCAGCTAATTTTTGTATTTTTAGTAGAGATGGGGTTTCACCATCTTGGCCAGGCTGGTCTCAAACGCCCAACCTCAAGTGATCCACCCACCTCAGCCACCCAAAGTGCTGGGATTATAGGCATGAGCCACCGCGCCAGGCCAGATTATTGTTTTTATATGGGAAATTTTAGCTACTGTGGCTATTTTGAATCGTTTTTCTGCTTCTTTCTCTCTCTCCTCTCCTCCTTGTGCTTCCACGATATGTAAGTTGATGTAATTAATGATGTCTCATATATCTGTGAGGCTGTCTTCATTTTTGCTTTTCATTCATTTTTCTCTTTGTTCTTCAACTCACATCATCTCTGTTGATCGATCTTCTGGTTTGCTTATTCTTTCTTCTGCCAGTTCAAATCTACTGTTGTGTCTTCCAAGATAACTTTCCATTTCAGTTATTTAATTTTCAACTCTCCTTCAAATTGAACCCTATTTCAATTTTCAAACTGAACTCTATTTCAATTTTCATAATTTTTAAAAATATTTTTATCTTTTAGTTGATGTTTTCTAGTTTATACAACAGTGTCATCATACCTTCCCTTACTTCTTTAGCTTTAGTTTTCTTAATAGTCATGAACATATATCTATATAATGGCTCATGTGGAGTCCTTTTCTGTTAATTCTGATATAGTTTCTCTCACAGGCAATTTTTGTTGCATGTGTGAGTGCTGAAAATTTGAGCCAGGTCTCAGTTAATTTAGAAAGTTTATTTTGCCAAGATTAAGGACATGTGCCCGGGCCACAGCCTCAGGATGTCCAGATGCAGCCTCAGGAGGTCCTGGCTACATGTGCCCAAGGGGGTCAGAGCCAGTTTGGTTTTATACATTTTAAGGAGACATGAGACATCAATCAACATATGGTTCTGTCTGGAAAGGCAGGACAACTGAAAGCAGGGAGGGGGCTTCCAGGTCATAGGTAGATAAGAGATAGATGGTTGCATTCTTTTGAGTTTCTGATTAGCCTCTCCAAAGGAGGCAGTCAGATATGCATTTATCTCAGTGGGCAGAGGGGTGACTGAATAGAATGGGAGGCAGGTTTGCTCTAAGCAGTTCCCAGCTTGACTTTTTCCTTTAGTTTAGTGATTTTGGGGGCCCGAGATATTTTCCATTTACACCTGTTGTTTTGTTTTGTTTTGTTTTGTTTTGTTTTGTGCTGGTGTATGGGTAGTACTTTTATATTTAGTTAGATGCGTCACATTTTTATTGTTGTTGTCATTGTTAGAAACTGGATGTTTTAAATAATACATTGTAACAGTTCTGGATATTGTCTCTCTCCGATGGCTTGTTATTGTTTCTGTTTATTTAGTTGTTTAGTGACTGAATGGGTTGTTTTGTTAAAATCTATTCCCCCCACCCCCACACACCCACAGTATTCAGCTTTTTATACTCCTCTGAAAGGCCCAGCTTTGTGTATGCCCACATCACCCTAGAAAGACAGTGGGTTTGGAAGGACTCTCTTCTCTTTGGCTGACTCCACTCAGCTGTTTTACTCTGTTAATTGTGGGCTAATTGCTCTACTGTTGTCAACAATGCCCTGTGGCATACGTTACTCTACAGACAAATCCAGTCCAAATCTGGCACTTCTGAAGAAATAATTTCTTTTTTTATTTTTTATTTTGAGACACAATTTCACTCCATCAACCAGGCTGGAGTACAGTGGTTTAATCTTAGCTCATGGTATCCTCAAATTTCTTGGATAAAGTGATCCTCCCACCTCAGCCTCCCTGGGTAGCTGGGACTACAGGCTTGTGCCACCATGCCCAGATATTGTTATTCTATTTTTTGTAGAGATGGGGGTCTTGTTTTGTTGTCCAGGCTTGTCTCAAACTCCCAATCTCAAGTGATCTTCCTACATTGGTCTCCCCAAATTCTGGGACTACAGGCATGTGTACAACACGGAGTTAATTTTTGAATTTTCTGCAGAAAAAGGATCTCACTACGTTGCCCAGGCTGGTCCTGAACTCCCAGCCTCAAAAGATCCTCCTGCCTTGGCCTCCCAAAGTGCTGGGATTACAGGAATGAGCCTCGGTACCCAGGCCTGAAGGAATAATTTCTAAGAGCAGTGTTTGATTTTTGTTCTAACCCCATGAAGTCTCATCTGAGCTGTCTTGTTACCTGATTTTTCTCTGTGAACTATCAGATCTACAGTTTGGCTTGTATCTTGAATCTGGTCCCAATTGCCTTTCACCACAACCTCCACTGTTTTTGAGAGCACCTTTAGGCTTGAAATTCTTCACTCTCTGTTGCAAATTAAATCAGGTCCTTTGGGAAGAGATTAGAAGCTAACCTTTCTATAGACTCATTCTTCAGGAAAAATCTCTGGAGTTCAGAGTGGGAAGAATAACAAGCTTCTCTTTAAGTCAAATTCTTAATCTATAGCTGAGTACTCCACAGGGAGAGTACTCAGAATGATACCTGGTGCTTACTTTTCAAAAAATTTTTTTTCTTACCAGAAAGTACTGAGCTCAACTTAAACAGTGATTTTAAATAAGCAGTGTTCATGGTTTTGTTGGTTACTGTGTCTTTCATTTTCTGGCCCATTATTGAACTCCTTTTCTGGTTTTACTATGAGCTTTAAGTTCGATGGGAGAAGAATCAAAGAAGACAAAAACACAATGCATTCCAGTTAATTCAAACAATATTTTGTGAGCACATCATGAGCCTAGTCAATGTGATGATCATCAAAAACACATCTTCAAATAATGCACAACTAGTCCTTTGTCCTGCCCTCAAGGTGCTAAGATCTGACAAGATGCTGTCTTGCTGGCAGCAGGAATCTGGAGTTCAGAACAGAGGTCTAAACACAGCGGGCGTTGACATGAAAAAGGTGAAAGTAGATATTACAAAGAAAGAATAGGAAGATAAAAAGCCAGAGAAACCTGGGAGCCAAAGGCACATGGAGCTAACATGGTTGAACTGAATGTGCATAGGAAGGGAAAATGCTAAACAATTGTTACATTAACATATTCAGAGCTTCAGGGAAATAGGCACCTTACAATCTCCCATTGATAGTTGTGAATTTACGTGTAATACTCTAGTTGGGGACCGAAGGCTTTCTTCAGAGTAACTCAAGCAGGCTTCCATATAAACATATACGTTGTCAACTCCCCCTCTCCCCCAGTTAATCTGTCATCTCTTAAGAAAGGAAAGCATACAGGTCAAGCTTTGGATATCTTTCCTTACTTGTTCCCTGGGGCTAAGTAACTCTCTATATATAGTTTTTCCAATAAATCTACTATATATATACATTTATATACATACATATACATTTATATACATACATATATATATATACACACACACATACATATATATACACGCATATATATACACATCGTTTTTCCAGTAAGTCTCTGGAGCATCTGTTATGGGCCATGCCCTGTGCAAAGTACTATACTATAATGCAAATGTGTACTATACTATAATGCAAAGTATACTATAATGAACAAGATCTTCCAACTGGGCGCTGTGGCTCACGCCTATAATCTCAGCACTTTGGGAGGCCGAGGAGGGTGGATCACCTGAGGTCAGGAGTTTGAGACCAGCCTGGCCAATATGGTGAAACCCCATCTCTACTAAAAATACAGAAATTAGCTGGGCATGGTGGCAGGCACCTGTAATCTCAGCTACTTGGAAGGCTGAAGCAGGAGAATCGCTTGAACCCGGCAGGCAGAGGTTGCAGTGAGCTGAAATCTCATCATTACACTCCAGCCTGGGCAACAAGAGCAAAACTCCACCTCAATTAAAAAAAAAAAAAAAAAAAACTTTCTTGCCATCGTAAAGCTCACAGAGCTGTCTAAAGAAGTACATGTGATTGAACTGTGCTTTATTTCTGCTCTCCAATATGGTAACCACATGCCACATGTAACTATGAGCATTTAACATGTAGCCAGTGCAACAAAAATTGTTTTTTAAAAAGAAAAATTGACTAAATTTAAATAGCCACATGACTAATGACCACCATATTGAAAAGCAGAGCTATAAATTCATTTAAGATACCTGTGGCTATACCACAATCTAAAGTGTGGGCCCTTCAGCTGGATTGCTTGGAGCCCTGATGTTTAGCTAACCTCTATTAAAGTCCAATATAGGAGACAAAGGAAATCCATGGCGCAGGACTCAGCAATCCATTGCTGCTTCAAGAGGAACATGCCTTCTTTTTATTTACATTTATGTGAGTTACATTTCATTGAGTAAAAAAACTTTTAAAATATTTACCAGCTGATGAGCTTGAAGCAATCAACCATGATCTAAATTGGACCTCAGTGTCCTGATCTTTAGTGCTATTTAATGAAGTGAGTGTTGTGATTCTCAAGTCAACCTAGGCCTAAGAATCCACTTAAAATCTATTTATTGGAAATGTAGTGGCTAACAGTAATGAGTAGTTACAAAGCGTTGTATACCTAGAACTTATGTATGTGATATTTCTCACCCTATAGATTTTCAAGCATTGAAACCTGTAATTTAGTATGATTCATATAAATTCAAAATGTGTTGCTTTTTATATAATTATACAATTTACCATCCTTGTGTGTATAAATGCATAATTGTATAAAAATCATGTCATCACATGAGTTTCTGGCAACAGAATCACTGATCCAAAAAATAAGACAAGCTGATTTATGTCTTCCTAAAATGTCCATGGGCATGATACAATAACAATAATTTAGAAATAACTTTATGGTCGTAAAATACCATTAAGATTAATCTTCAACTTTTCTTCAAAATAATTGTTTAAAAAACTAAAACATCTTCTGGAAAAAAATACAGGGACTTGGATGGTATTCAGGGGATTCCTGGTAGCTGCTGTGATTTTATTCAATTAATTGAGAAAAGTAGGTAATGCTTAACTATAGAAATGGCTCACACAAGTATTATTTCAGTGATGTACTAGCCTTGCACAGAGCAAATATATATTGCTGGGAATTATTTTTAAAGTAAGATAACTGTCAGGAAACCAGTGTAGAAACTTTTTCACTTTTATTTAAAATGATATTGTAAATTAGGCTTACTCTGATAATGGAAGCATATACTCAATTCTCTTAACATGTACAGAAAACCAGTATATCTTCATGATGATGTTTAACCCATTATACAGGGTAATGCAGAGTCCAAAAATTGAGTTCAGAAATTGCTACAAACCAACTTGGTTGTTTCAGACCAAAAACTTAAATTATCTCTATTTATTCATGCCATTATCTTTCAAGTAGGCAGTTTTATTTCCTTGAGGATGGAGAGCTTAAGAATAGAAGTGATGCCCATTGAATATTGATGTAATAAAGAAATACAGTCCTTCCTCTTATGTGATCTTCCTACCTTTCCTAATCATACTCAACTGTGCTGTTCATGCCTCACAAGTCAGTTGAAGCACTTACTTACAGTGGTTTCATATCAGCATTGATAATACTGAGTTTCTAGAACTCAACTTCATGTTTTATCCATAAGTCTCTGGATTGAAATAGAATAGAAAAAGGGGAGAGAGGAGAGCAGCAAAAGAAGAGAGAGAGAGAGAGAAGAAGAGGAAGACAGGAGAACAGTGGAGAGGAGAGGAGAAGGGAAGGAGGGGGAAGAAGAGGAGAAAGACAGGAATAAAAGATAAAGATGGAGAAGGAAAAAAGGAAGGAAGGAAAAAAGGAAGGAAGGAAAAGAAGGAGAGAAGGAAAGAAAGAGAAGGAAGGAAGGGAGGAAGGAAGGAAGGAAGGAAAAAGAGGGAGTGAAAGGAGGAGGTGGTGGAGGGAAGGAAGGCAACAAGGAAGAAATTCTGTAGAGTCAAGAAACCAGAATTGGAAATAAGCAAAAGTACACAGCTATGGCATAGCATAAGAGCACTGTAGCTTTCAGTGAATTTCCTCTCTGGGAATGTTGCATACTGAAATGAAAGCACTGTGGTAGTGGCTAGGAAAGTTTACACTAGAACAGTTTCTTCTTGAAAGATAAGTACCATATCTTAGTTCTTAACACATTAAAAGAGAACAGAAAAAGGAGAGGGGAGAGAGAGATGTACACAGGCTATGATCACAGTGAGGGCAGGAAGTCTGTCTAAATTTTTGACCACTGTATTCCCAGTTTTTAGCACAGACATTGCTTCATACTTAACAAATGTGTGTTAAATGGTAACTATTGACTAAATATTTCTTCTGAAATAGGTACAGAGATCAGTACAGTGGAACAAGAAATATTGAGTTTTTTTGTTTTGTTTTGTCTTTTGTTTGTTGGTTGGTTGGTTGGTTTGTTTTGAGACGGAGTCTCGCTGTTGTCCGCCCAGGCTGGAGTGCAATGGTGTAATCTCGGCTCACTTGCAACCTTCACCTCCCAGATTCCAGCAATTCTTCTGCCTCAGCCTCCCGAGTAGCTGGGATTACAGGCACTCACCATCACACCCGGCTAATTTTTGTATTTTTAGTACAGACGGGGTTTCACCATGTTGGCCAGGCTGGACTCAAACTCCTAACCTCAGGTGACCCACCCGCCTCGGCCTCCCAAAGTTCTGGGATTACAGGTGTGAGCCACCATGCCCGGCCAATGAGAATTTTTTGAATGGACTATATCCAACTACATGAGGTTAATTAGCTATGTAAAGTATCATGATGGCATTTCTATTTGAATCTAGTTTTTATGACTGCAAAGTAGCGAAACAGAAATGCAATTCAAATCAACGAGCATTAAAACACTCTCTCCTTAACCCTGCTTCTCTCCATCTTCTTGAATATTTGTTATCTTGATACCCCACCTTTAAGCTCCCATTTTTTTCCAGGTCTTGGTTTAGACAAAAAACCCATCATCCAAAGGCTATTACAATTCAATCGTATTATCTTAAAACTGGTCTCTGCATATTACCTGGAATAATATTAATAAATAAATTATTACAATATTGACAATATATTGAGAATAAAAGTTTCTTTAATGAAGTATTACTATATACAACATTATGATCAAATCATTGTCATTAAATATTAACTGATTATATATACACATAAGCCATTATTAATGTAATTTGGAAAAAAACTATAATAAATTTCATATTGTTACTATTATTAAATACTAGAAAAATTGTGACATTGCTATTATTAAATATACAGATAGGTAATTTGGAACACTTTCTCAGCCCATTCTCCCAAATACTGTCTACTAAAAACTGGTAGTGCTTATTATACTCATCTACAAAACAAATACCCTTAATTTTCATAAACACTATATTAACTATAAAATGAGACTATTCATGATCACTTGAACTAATTTTTAAAAGTTTGTTCTAGGGAAGTCACTGTCCCTGGATTGGACTGGTAAATTTGACTCTAATTTTGTTCATTTTGTTCATTGCTCTAAAGTATTTGAGCTCTGCGTTGCATATGACTCTTCCAAATCTTCACTGTGAATGTTTACGTGACTTCACTTTTCATAGACCAAGGCCACCAACTCTGTTCATTATATTCTAACTTTCAAGTGCCAAACATATTTGCAGAAATATTTAGTTGCCTATAAAATATTACAGCTTTTAATATTAACGTGGACATGCTTGAACATGATTGAATATGAGCACTGAATGGGTAGACAATGATGAAATTTTAAAATAATTCTATTTAAGAGAGTTACCTTTTTCTGCAAGCTTTATGATTGTTACCTGCTTATAAAAGATCATCTGTCAACAATATAGGCTGAAAGAAAAATACTCTTGTGTTATATCTCAAATTCATTAGATGCATTTTCATGATTAAAATTATTTCCTATTTAATGGTCAAACTTTTATTTATTAAATTATCCTAGATTTTGAGTCTGTGTTACCAGCTCTGTGTTAAATCATACATTGAAAACTATTCTTAGACAATGCATAAAGCGACTGCAAATGATTTTCTCAGAACTGGCTAACATCCTTGTCTGAGTACAGTCTCCCCTTGCAACACATCAATTAGATAGAAAATACAGATTTAAACTGCTCAAACTGAAAATCATAATTAGTATTTTTAAAATCCTAACCATTCAGAAAGAAAGTCTTTAGATTGAATTATGCTTATAAGTTCACAATTATAAATACACACATATACATTGATATATATAATATAATATAATAATTGTAATAATACAATATAATAGCATAATAATTTTGATATAATACAATATCATATATATATATCTTCATAAATTCAGAAAAATCTACATATTCTTATAATTAGGAACCTATTAAGTTCTGTGTGCCAAATTGTAAAAACAGCTGATATCATTTAGTGGAACAAGCACTGTTGGGAGCCAGATGGTCTGATTTTGTCTGTTTTACTGTTCACTATATTTTAGTTCTTGGAGAAGTTCTTTTACGTGTTTGCACTGCACTTTAGTTTTCTTCTTATGTGAAATGGGGGTAATAAGCCCTACCTCAAGAGTTTTTTCATAAGGATTAAATAAAATGGTATCTGTTAACTTTTTGCAGAGTAAATGGCACATTGTAAGAACTCAACAAATGTAAGCTTATTCCACTCATGAGTTACTGGGCAATCAACACTATATACAAGACATGGCTTCTGGCTTAAAGAAATATACTGACTACTGATACAAAAGTCAAGGGAGGGGCCGGGCACTGTAGCTCACTCCTGGAATCCTAGCACTTTGGGAGGCCAAGGCGGGTGGATCACAGGAGATCGAGACCATCCTGGCTAACACAGTGTGAAACCCCGTCTCTACTAAAAATGCAAAAAAATTAGCTGAGCGTGGTGGCAGGCACCTGTAGTCCCAGCCACTTGGGAGGCTGAGGCAGGAGAATGGCATGAACCCAGGAGGCAGAGCATTCAGTGAGCCGAGATCGAGCCACTACACTCCAGCCTGTGCCACAGAGCAAGACTCCACCTCAAAAGAAAAAAAAAAAAGTTAAGGGAGAATCATAGAAGAAACTGAAAAGCCACTCAGACCGGGAAAAAAAATCCTTATGCCATTGTCAACTTACTAGTAAAGGCTTCCTTCTATATTAGGAATTAATGGGAGGAAGAAACGATTTTCTAGAATAGCTTGGGGTGGCTCACTGATGGAAGAATTTAGTAAATGGGTAAGATTTGGGTAGGTAAAAATAAGCAACAACTGAAGTCACACATAGGAAAATTAGGCCTCTGTTTTTGTTTACAGTCATAATGTCCCAATAACTTTTACCTATTGAGAAGTAAAAGTTAAAAAATTTTTGCAAAATAAGTTGGAAGAAGCTATTTCTTTTGAAAACTTAATACTGGAGAAGTCCTTGGCAAATATTACATTCATAGCCACGTTCAATAAGGAAGAAAGAGACTAAGTAGGAAAAAGTCAGTGGAGATTGTATGCTGATAACGTAATTCTGTGGGTAACTCCTGATTAGACCTGGTATCCTCCCTTAGCCACACGTTATCTAATGACAATGATAATGAGCTTTCTCCATCTTTAAGCCTCAGTCTCATCATCTGTGGAATGATGTTGTTGCAATTCAGAACCCTTGAATCCTTGCAGTTCCAGTACACTTTCAGAATAAACCCAACTCCTATTGCCAGAAACTCTTGGCTATCCAGTGAGCTGTGAAAAGGAAACCTATTAGAAACTAGAACACAGGAGAGAGGGTGAGATAATTAGATGAGCAGGCACAACAGGGAAGAGTTAATAAGAAACACTGTGTGTTGGAAACCTGGAATTTAAAACCATGAAATCAGTTCCAAATGAGAGAGAGAGAGAGAGACGGCCTTTAAGACAGGAAGTAAAAAGATGTATCTGAGTTTGCCATTAAAACAAATACTCACTACCTCTTTTCAGGATCCTTTTTTCTTGGACACTTCCTCTTAGTTAATAGATTAGTGTGACTAGATGTGGCCTCTAGAGAGTGAATTATAGGTTGCTATCACTGTGAGGGAAAGGAGGACTCCCCGATCTCTTCCCCATTTCTCACCCTCTTAAGAACAACCTTGAGAATATTTTCAAAACCACACAAAATACTAATAACATTCTAGGGAAGTTTACTTAATAACCACAGGTAAGTATCCCCCATATAATAAGAATTGATGTTTTATGGGCTATTCAAATGCTTTCACTTAACTCTCCTTCAACTGTCCTGTAAAACTTACAAATTGCATTTATCTTGGCCACACGGTAGATACAACTAAATGAAAAGAAAATTGTAAAACTCACTTAATGACAATTATTCTTAATAAGGTTTCAGTGACAGCATGGTGGTTCTGAGTTTGTCATTAGACAAACTTATAGCTCAGGTCATTATATTCTCTTTTTAATATTCTTATATTAGATGTTAATATTCATAGGTATTGATATTTCATATCAAGACAAAGACAACCCTCCTATATATGGTTTTCGTCATGGTAGAAATGGCTTCACTGGTCTTTCATTTTGTTATCCCCCTCAATTTGGGAGGATTTGGGAGGAAAAAGTTTTGTGTTCTGATTCCATTAATTGGAATATGCCTATTTGACATTTTGTTTTGGGTTTCAGTTAATGTGAAAATTTTGAACTTACTATGCTTCGTCTTCATGTTAGCTACTATAAAGCTTCTTGCTGTATTTGTTCTCCACTTGGTTTGTTTTGGGATAGGGTGAGCCTCAAAACAGCAGCTTGAAGAACAAAGCGTTATTTATGTTTTTCTCATGTATTTAGGCAGTTGAGCAGGCCAGGTCAGTGGCTTAATTGCAATCCTCACAATCATTCAAGGACCCAGGCTCCTTTTAGTTATTGATAAGCCACACATAGTTCCAATAGGTTATCAACATGTTTGAAGCAGAGTCATTACCATGTCCGGTTTCCACCAGGTGAGAAAAGGAAGGAAATCATGTGGAAAATGGTGCAGTGGCTCATGCCTGTAATCACAGCAATTTGGAAGGTCAAGGCAGGAGTATTGCTTGGGCCCAGTAGTTCAAGACAAACCTGGGCAACACAGCAAGACTCCATCTGTACAAAAAATAAAAACCTTAGCCAGGCAGAGTGGTGCACAACTGTAGTCTCAGCAACTTAAGAGGCTGAGATGGAAGAATGGCTTGAGTCCAGGAGTTTGAGGCTGCAGTGAGCTGTGATTGTGCCACTGCACACTGCACTCCAGCCTGGGTGGCAGAGTAAGACCCTGTCTCAAAAAAAAAAAAAGAAGGAAAGAAAGAGAAAGAAAAATAAAATCATGGAAAATTGATGCTCATTGTCATAAAGTAGAAGTTTAAAACTGGCACACATTACTTCACACCAAATCCTACTGTGAAAGATCACCACCATGATCATATGAAGATCCCTGGGCTGGACTGTTGAATGATGAGAGACCATATGGACACAGACAACAGAGAAAGTTGCTCTGACAATTGCAAATACCAAGAGCCAGACCTATGACTAAGGTCAACTTGGATCTGTGGCCACAGGAGAACCTCCAGAAAATTTCAGCCACAACACTGATCTCAGATGATACCGGCAGAAGTCAACCTATATTTCAGAAAGGAGACTGGGGAATAATGCTGATGGATCTAGCTAAAATTCTCTGTGAAAGATGTGAATTTTTATAGACGATTAATAGTCTCTACCTCACATTCCGTAACGGTTAAGTTGGTAGTAAAAGTAGTTCTGGCTTTGGTCTGCAAGGGAAGGGATTGGGGAATATTTTCTGATTTACTAAGCTGATGAGCTTACTCTTATAAATCGTAGTTCCCAGAGAATGTTCCATTCCATTGGATCTACTAGACAAGACTTAGCATTGAATCTATGCGTTAAAAAAACAAAGTAGGAAAAATTTGGCATAAATTGGTTAATATGACCACAGAGGGAATTTATATGAAAATAGAAAGGATATACACAGAATTCAGGCTTCAGGAAACTAGTTGTCTCCTGGGTGGGATGATCATGGCCAAAAATTATCTGCCATAGGACTATGGGTCAGGGTTTGAGCATATCTGGTAGGACAATGCAAAACACACAAGTAAAAGTGGGGGTGATATGTTCTTGGACAGAAACTCAAAATATGCATCACTTGTGAGTAAAGAGTGGAGATGACATATGGTAAGGGAGGAGGGATTTAGGGTCAATAATTAGTGTTGAAATTGTCCTGTTGGGAACTTTGTGAGTATTATTGGTCCATGTTGGTACCAGAACACAACATTTTTGGCTAAAGTGTGGGTGTGTACATGTGTGTATTACATAAGTGGCTTGTGAATCTGTTGAAGTGTATGTATCGTTTCTTATGGGGACGAGGGAAAAGAAAGGGCAAATGGACCTTCCATTTTTATTAACTACCTACTCTGGCCTTAGCACCATGCTCAATTATTTTTTATAGAAATCTCATTTAATTCATACAAATGAAAAAGTAATATACATTTCTTTATTTCCCAGATGAAGTTATGTGGCTGAGGTCACTTGGAAGTCAATAAATTATGGCACTCTGATGCCAAAGCTTATGCTTCTTCAATTCTAGGACACAGGTTCATGCTTGTATTGTTCAGTCCAATAATTTAGCCTGAAGAAGAGATGTCTAGAGATGCTAATATACAAATAGCATGGACATTAGAATTAAGGACAACAAAACAGAGTGCTGAGAACAAAAGCAGAAAGGCCGTATTTGAAAACAAAAATGAAAAATATTACTAAGGATTTAAGTAAAGCTGGCTGGATGCAGTGGCTCATGTCTGTAATTCCAACACTTTGGGAAGCTAAGGCAGGAGGATCACTTGAAACCAGGAGTTCAAGATGAGTCTGGACAACAAAGCAAGACCCCAACTCTCCAAAAAATTAGATTTTAATTTGAGCCCGGAGTTCAAGGGCACCACTGCACTCCAGCACGGATGACACAGAGAGACCTTGTCTCTATAAAAAATAAAAATAAAAACTAGCTGAGCATGGTGGCTTGTGTCTGTAGTCTCAGCTGCTCAGGAAGCTGATGGGGGAGGATCGCTTGAGCCCAGGATGTCTAGCTGCAGTAAGTTAAAATTGTGCCACTGCACTTCAACCTGGGCGACAAAGTGAGACTGTCTCTTAAAAAAAAAAAAAAAAGAATTAAGAAAGTATCCTATTTGAGATGGCATTTTAACCAATCTCTTAAGATTGATATCTGCATTTGACGGATCTAACACCTTGTTCCATGTTCCTTGCCCAAGGCCGTAGTTGACTCAACACCATGGCAAAGATTCAAGTACTAATCCTGAACTAGCTGGCTCAAAAACTCTTTGTCAATAAGTAATATGATCTAAATCAGATGAAAATATGCTTTATACTTAAAGCACAGGAGCCTCTTGAAAGAGTTAATTTACTGTAGTGCCAAGAAGGAAGCAGGGCTACCAAGCCAACCTTTGTAGGAGACATATGTGAGGTGAAGTCTGACCTGACTTTGGGGCAAGTTTAATTGATCTGAGAATTTGTCTTTTAATTGATAAAATGGGGATGATAGCACCTATATAAATGCCTGTGAGGATTGTCAAACATATATACGCTGGCTTTAAAAACTGCAAATATATAGAAGGAATTAAAAATAGTATAATTCATATCCATTTTATTAATGTTGCTATTTCAAGTACAAAATCAGCTCAACTTAGCCTTTGCTAGAATATCTCTAATAGTCAGGAATAATGGGTAATGTGAACTGTTGATTCAAATTAGTTGACTTCAAATACTGACTCTTCCCTACCTCTCTGACATAGGGCAAGAAGACACTTTGTCTCTCATGCTTCGTTTTACTATGCATAAAATGGGGATAATAAATAGTTACCATATCATGTTGCATGATAAGTTAAGGGTAAAGCTCATATCATCACGTTTATCATACAGTAAGATCTATAACATTAGTATAAAATATATGCAATTTTTTTTCCAGCGTTAGTTTAATTAAAGATTCAAGGTCACCATCCAGGCTGCACATTTAATCAACTGGAACATCTTCTACTGATGCCCAGGTATCACTCCCAGAGCAGGGCTATCTAAGAAAAATATAATGCAGGTCACATATTTAACTAAATTTTCTAGTAGCTACCTTAGGAAAAAAGTAAAAAACAGGTGACTAATAATGTATTTTATTTAAACCAATGTATTCCAAATATCATTTTGACATGCAGTCCATATAAAAATAGTGATTTTAAAAAATACTATTTCATGTTGTTAAAGAGAAATTCTTCACTGGAAACTTGTTAAAAATAGAAAGATAGATATTATGAAAAAATATTACAATAAAGAAGTGACTGAGCTCAACTCTGAATACAACCTAGACAGCTGGCAAATTATAGCCAATGAGCAGAATCGAGGGGTCAGTGGATAAAAAATTTGTAAGAGGTAAAGTCAAGTATAGACGAATTCTTGCAAAACTGGTTCAACAGGATTCTTTCTAAAGGCAGGCCAAAGACATTAAGGGTAGATGGTGAGAAACTTGATCAGAAATCAAGGGTGATTAGCTACCAAGGGTGGAGAGATTCTTGCTAAATTAAATTAGTAGCATTTTTACTAAAACTGGGCTTGGCAAATTGGTTAAGGAGAGGGCTCAAGAACAAGACCTAGTTGAAAAGATTATTCAGAGGAGCCTGTGTAAAGATTGGTGAAAGTCTTTGTCAGTATATTGAGTCTTTGTCAGTATATCGGTTGGTTTCAGAGTAAATATTTGAAATCCAATGTGAATTTTACACTTACAGTGCATCTTAATTCAGGCTTCTCACCTTTCACCTGCTCAGCCGTTCTCCTGAGCTAGTGGCTACTGTATGGAACAACGCAGTCCCAGAGACTCCAATTCATTTTTATCTAAAATAGGTCCCAGATATTATTTTTTTATTTATATATATTTTTTAATTCTTGAAGTGATACATTGTGCAGCCATATTTAAGAACAAGGATTTGCTCCAGGTTGCATTCTTCATTGTTGCTTTTATGAACTTTTGGGTTTTGCTAGACCCAAAACATCACCAAGAATTTTGTAACACATTTTGGCACTCTGTCATGTTTAAAACCTTCCTGGCCTGTTTAATGACGTGTGAATTATATAGGAAAGTTCTATTATAAATGCAGTACACAGGTTATTTCAGGAAATCAGCATGCCCTGAACTTTTTGAGCTCTGGCAACGAATCCTGTTGATATTTAAAACCAAGCATATGTTCTCAGAAAATAAACTAAAACTGCAGCTTTGAAAAAGCTGATAACTTCGAGTAAATCCACTATTATTTATCAAAGATGAAACTCATCACTACATTTTAGATATCTAAAATACCCTTTTAAATGAATCTTCATAATGTTAAATTGAGTTTAGCCTAAAGATGCCTCTTTACGGATTTTAAGTTCAGCCCAAAGGTTTCTCTTTACCTGGTGTACTGTAACCTAACCGGATGTGTAAACAGATTTTAACCTACTCCTCTTTTTTTCTTTTTTTTCCAGAGATAGTCTCCCTCTGTTGCCCAGGCTGCTGCAGAGCAGTGAGCAGGTCATAGTTCATTGCAGCCTCAAATTCCTGAGTGATCCTCCCACCACAAATTGTAACCTACTCTTGTAACAAGTAGCTTACTTTCAGCCAATCACAGCAGCTGGTTTTTGGTTAATCACAGGGTCCCACCGTTCAAACCATACTCAAATAAGGCAAACTCCAAGCGGTAACCAATCCAGCCGTTTCTGCTCCTCACTTCCCTTTTCTGTGTGTAACTTTCCTTTTCATATCCATAAATGTTATTCAGCCATGTAGCGGCTCCTGAGTTGTTCCGAACCTATTCTGGTTCTGGGGGCTGCCTGATTCACAAATCATTCTTTGCTCAATTAAACTATTACATTTAATTTGTCCAAAGTTTTTCTTCTAACAATAGAAACCTGAGTTTCAACCCAAGTCATGTGCTGCACAACCCATGAATTAGAGTTTCAGTATGCACTGCTTTTCAGCCTTTCTAAGTTTCTGTTAATTATTCTGATGTAAATTGGGCTATGTAATAACCACCCCTGGAAAGCTCCTTTTTCCTCCCAGAGCTGGAGTTGCATTTCTCAATCACAAGCACAAAGGCTGTTTTATACACAGGCTACTCCTCAATTATTGTGTAACTGTACACAAAAGCCATTAGTATTCCAGAGGGAGGACTTGTGTTTTGTGTTCAAGGAAGCTCACATTAGACTTAAGGTCTTAATACTCCTTTGAGGCCTCTCAGACCCCCATGGTGACTCTTGAAAAGGCTTTGATTTCTTCAACATATGTAAATTGCAAAGGGTAAAGTCAATGTGATTTAAAGCTAACATCTCCTTAAGAGTTCAGAGGAGACAAAGGCTTTATGAAATGAAAGAGTCGAGAAAATTGAAGTTCCAACATTTCAATATAATGTGATCATGAAGATGGAAAATAATATTTAGTGAAATTAAAAGTTCAAGCTCAGAATGTACATCACTCTTAATCTACATCTGTTCCTTTTATTTAATTTATCTCTCATGCTTCGATCCTTTCAAGAGAATTCTCAAGCAAGATATATTGGGTAAAGGGATATTAGTGAGATGACCTTGGGGTTCACACTGCAATTTATGCAACACTTTTTAAAGAATGTTTGTCAGGCTTAGATGAGAGCATATTTTAAGAGAGCACGGAAATGTTTATTTAACACACTTAAACCTTCACCAAAGCTTTGCATTGTCATTTGGCATAATATAATCATTTATAGTGATAATCCTCACTTTGTTCTTTGAAATTTCCTCAAACAGAAGAATCGCTTTTCTTCTTAAAGATTTAGGTGGTGGATAGATAGATGATAGATGGATAGATAGATAGACAGACAGACAGATAAATATATCACAGCTGTGAACTACTCTCATTTGAGAAAGTAATTGTGCTTAACGTTCAGTGAGAAAACAGCAAAATGTGTTTTCTTTAAGTTAAAATGTGTTTTCTTTAGGTTAAAATGTGTTTTCTTTAGGCTTAATGAGATGCTAGTGTTGATGTTTCATCTGTTCTTAGGCACTGTTGTCACAGGTCTGCATTGCACTGTATTCTTAAATAGAAATCCGACACTGGCAGCAGTGTGTTTGCATTGCTGTGTTGTGTGTTAAAGAGAAATGCAAGCCCTTTATTCCAATTGTATAAAAACAAAGCAAAAAAGGAAAAAAATGGATCTGCTTATATAGAAATGCCCTTCTCACTCAAATGGCCTACAAATAAAAAGACAAACTATATAGAGAACCCTTGACATAACTAGCTCATCTTTGAAAAATACTCCATTTTATATTTCATAGGGCATTTTGCCAATAAGGCTTTCTGCATAATAAACAAAAAATAAAGATTGCATCCAACCAGATAAGGCCACAAACAAGCACACTGTTACCACCAGTTCTCCGAGAGGACTCCGTGACTATAAAAGAGCAGGCCTTCAGCAGCTAAAAATGGTCATATTAACTGACATCACACTTGTAAGAGAGTGGCATATGCCACCAAAGGCTCTGCCACCTCAAACACTCTTCCCTGAAGACCAATGGACCACCTGGCCCAGACCAGGACTCCTTTTGTCTTCTTAGCTTCCCCTGGACTGGTTCATTAACCCTTTCTCCTGTCTCCTTTTCTCTTGACTTTAAATGTTACTTTGTTTGTTGTGGAATGTCTATAATATTTATACAAGAGTTAAGTATACTGTAACACGTGGTTTGCAATATTGACTGACTTGTGGAGTGTCTTGCACATTCCTGTGGCTCTGATTTCTGAGTGAATGGGAAGTACCAAGGAGAATTTTGCCTTCTTGGGAATTCCATGTTGCTCATGGCTTTTGTGATTGGAATAGCATTAATAAGAACCTGACATTGTGGCAAGAGGCAAACAGGTATGCACGTGGTTATCTTTAACTTTGCACCTCTCGTGACACAAACACTTCCAAAAATTTGGGGGCGGGGGGTGCAGAATAGAATCAGTGATGTGTTCAGAAAACTAGAATTTTTATAAACATACCTGACTAAATTCAATACTGTAGTTTTTAACCCACGTTTATTACATATGAATATGTTACACTGGTTCCAGTATGATTTATTTACTTATTCTTTCATATTCTTTAAAGAAAGATTTCATGTATACCTACTGTGGGTCAGATTCAGGGCCAAGTTCCAGAGATTGAATTAAAAGCCCACCAGAATAAAGAAAATGTGGCACATATACACCATGGAATACTGTGCAGCCATCAAAAACGATGAGTTCATGTCCTTTGCAAGGACGTGAATGCAGCTGGAAACCATTATTCTCAGCAAACTAACACAGGAAAAGAAAACCAAACACCTGCACGTTCTCACTCATAAGTGGGAGTTGAACAGTGAGAACACATGGACACAGGGAGGAGAATATCACACATTGAGTCCTGTCAGAGGGCTGGGGGAAAGGGGAGGGAGAGCATTAGGATGTATACCTAATGCATGCGGGGCTTAAAACCTAGATGACAGGTTGATAGGTGCAGCAAACCACCACGGCACATGTATACCTATGTAACAAACCTGCACTTTCTGCACATGTATTCCATAACTTAAAGTAAAATTTAAAAAAATTAAACAGCCCACCAAACAAAATTCCTGTCTTCATGGAGCTTAAAGCCTAAAGGAGGAAAGAGCCATAAAAAAATATGTAATTTAAAAATAATAAATAAGCCTGGGTGTGGTGGCTCATGCCTGTAATCCGAGCAATTTGAGAGGCTGAGGTGGGCATATTACCTGAGGTCGGGAGTTTGGGACCAGCCTTGTCAACATGGTGAAACCTCATCTCTACTAAAAATACAAAAATTAGCTGGGCATGGTGGCATGTGCCTGTAATCCCAGTTATTCTGGAGGCTGAGGCATGAGAATTGCTTGAACCTGGGAGGCAGAGGTTGCATTGAGTCAAGATTGCACCACTGCACTCCAGCCTGGGCAACAGAGTGAGACTCTGCCTCAAAAAAAAAAAAAAAAGGAATAAATAGAATATATGCACCTGTGACTACAGGTATTAAAGGTATGGGCTATAGGAATAAAAGGGCTTAGCTTATCCTGGGGAAATCAGAGAAGTCTTCCTTGAGGTAGTGACTTCTAAAGTAAGTGCAAAAAATTGAGTAGGAGCTTTCAAACAGCTACTTATGAAGAAACATTTTTCAAGGCCCAGGTTTCAAGGCTAATGTTAACAAAGACAGCTGAACTGTAAAATATTTAGAGGTTTGTTCTGAGCCAATGAGTGACCATGACCCAGGGAATAGTCTCCAGAGGTCCTGAGAAAGTGTGCCTGGGGTAGTCAGGGTCCAGTTAGGTTTAATACATTTCAGTGTGAGACAAGTTACAGGCAGACACATAAATCAATACATGTAAGATATGCATTGGTTTGACTTGAAAAGGTGGACACCTTGAAGAAGGGGCTTACAGGTCATAGGTGAAGGCAAAGATTCTCTTACTGGCAGTTGGTTGAAAGAGTTCAGCTTTGTCTAAAGAGTTAAGGTAAGTGTTTGAATTAAGGTAGGGGGGTTTGTGGAAGCCAAGGTTCTTGTTATGTAGATGAAACCACCAGCTAGCAGCCTTAGAAAGAATATGGTAAAAGTCTCTTTTCAGACCTTGAAGTGTCAAACTCTCCTCTAATCTCTCTTAGATCAACAAAAGACTTAGAAAGGGAAGAAGACTATAGATTCAAATTTACCATACAAAGGATGGCTTTGCAGGGTTATTTCAAAATGTGTCAAGAAAATATGCTTTGGGGTAAAATACTTTTATCTCTTTTAGGGTTGGCTTTCTTTGCTGTGATGCCATACCAGAGTTAGATTGGAATTTGGTACTAAACTCACTGCTACAAAGAGTCTGTTTTATCAATTTTATGACCCCTATGTCATAGTCATGACTTAACATAGAGATCATAAGATGATGAAACAGACTCTCTTAGGTTACTTGGGCCTAAGCCCCCAAAGGGAGAGGGTATAAGGGTATAGTGAGGTGTGTCCACCTCCCTTCCCATCATGGTTGGGAATTCAATTTTTCAGGTTTTACTTGGCCCAGAGTAGGTCCATTCAGTCAGTTGAGGGAGCTTAACATTTTATTTTTGGTTTATACTAAGACCTGAAATCTACACAAGAAACATACATGTGCACAAATGAGTACATTGCAAAAAGGAATAATATAATTTAGGCATGAAACAAAATGCAATAAAGATGATGGCTTTTTCATTTAAAGACTAAAAAAAAATTTAAAAACCCAGCATTGCTTACTGCTTTAAATAGATAATGTTGAAAATCTTCCCTAGAAATATATGTTAATATCTGTGCTAATTTGGGTATTTCCATCAGAGCTATCTAGTTGACATGGTGTCCCTTGCCCAGATTTCCCTATAACATAAAATTACTTAATTTGTTCCATTTCCATAGATCTCTGTTCCTCTTTTCAAAGTCATTAATAACTTTACCAACTAAGACAATATCTCAAAGCTTGTGGAGGAAATTAAATGGTGCATAGAGGCATAAATATTATTTTAATATTACACACATTAGATTTTCTTAAAGAAATCTTTAGTAAAATGCTATTGCTTATTAGGGAGTTTTCCAAAGGACTGTTTGTGTATATTCAATAAACTGATACACTAAACTTAAGATCACTGAACAAAGTCTGCTAAATATTAGGTTTTAAAATCTATGCATGAAAGATAGGTTTAAGGGACTCGTTCTTCAGCCTAAATGTGCAGTTCTAACATTGTCCATGATATGTCACTGCTATTAAGAAAGAAGATACAGAGTTCTGTGAAAAGTGAACACATGGTTTACTACAGTTTAAAATAACTTCTCTTTGGAAAAAATTGACATTTTAAATGTTTACAAAAATAATCTCATGATTTTCATTGGTGAGACATGGAAAATATATGAGCACTGAGAGCTGTATATTTCTTCAAATTTTATTCAAACAAAATGAAATTTATTTTCAAATAATGTGTTCATTGATTTAAAATAGACAGTATTTTAGAGATCATCTGTTATAAAGTCTAACCTCCTCATTTTGTACACAAGCACTTGGCACAGATAGGTTTGTGGCAGGTTTGAGATTATTCGGCTGATTAATAGCAGAATCAGGAAGAGAATTCTCTTTTTCTGACTGTCAACTTGATGTTATTTCCACCTCACAGCACAACTGGCTTCTCTTTATTACTTGGTCCATATTTCTAGGAGAATAACAATTGCTTAGAAAGAGGGAGGGTAAATTGTTGATCTATTTGTGCATATTCAACACAGTAAAATCAAGCAATAGTGTCTCTAAATAAAACAGAAAGTAAATATTCATGTTGCCTTAAAGAAAAACTAAAGATTTGTGTAATTCTTTAAGAATCTGCTAAAATACTCAAAAGAATTGACAGTATTCTCTTCTCTTTAGTCTGTTGATCCTGTCAGGAAACTCAGACAATTTAGATAAACATCATGGTTCTAGAAGATTGCAAATCTGTGTTGCAGGGCATTTTCGCAACAGGAGGTTTAGTGTTGCTCGGAATTTAACATGTAATTGGATGAATATGTTTAAACTGTCAAAGGCGGTCCTATCTTTACCAAAGAAGAAAGAGGATAAATGGAGCTATGTCAAGACTGTGTTCAGGTAAAAGGCAGATCCAAACTAAAATCTCCTTCATTTGACCTAATCCTATATGACTCAGGGAAATAAGCATTTGCTTTCCTGACCATAGCCTGTTGCCCCTCTAGCTCTCTTCCCTCCACTCCCATCTCCCACTCAGATGTTGTCTGTTTTTTTTTTTAATTTTTTTACATTTATAACATAAATCTCTCTGACCCCCATCTCATCCCTCCACCTTCAAATATGCACACGTATATCTCCATGAACTTCACAACTTGGTCTTTTGCAGGCAGCCCCTGCCTCCCCATGCATGGACAAGTACTTCCAGAAGTTGGCTCTCTTAGTGTTCCCTAATTCTCACTTTAATACCTTGTCCAGAGAACAGTCTAAGCCAGTGATGAAGTGTGAGATCTAGAGCTGGGCCATGCTGTTCTGAATGTCAACTCTACCTGCAATGATGAGCTCCTCGGCAAGAGGATTAACTAATAAGAAGCTAGGTTAGTTACCTGTCAAATGCACACTTGAAGTTCTGGGAATGGATGACAAGATAACCACTAACTGAATAAGATTACAGCAGCATAATAAAATGACAGCAAATAGCAGTTGTTATAATCTTGGTATAATCCCAATCATTAATCAACTTAACTCCTTTCTACTCATCACATTTTATAGAACTCAGATCTACCCAACCCTCTTCACACAAATCTAAATTTTGAATCTTGGGCTTTATTATAAAGCTTCTTATTTAAGCATATATTTCACAGCTCTCAACTGAGACCTAAGATAGACCATAGTCTTTCTTTTATAGGTCTATGTAAAATATTTTAATGCTGTTGGCTGGGGGAAAAAATGGGGGAAAAAAATGCTTGTTGTGATTCAGACTTTCTTTTTTTTTTTTTTTGAGACGGAGTCTCGCTGTCTCCCAGGCTGGAGTTCAGTGGCACAATCTCGGCTCACTGCAAGCTCTGTCTCCTGGGTTCTCGCCATTCTCCTGCCTCAGCCTCCCCAGTAGCTGGGACTACAGGCGCCCGCCACCATGCCCGGCTAATTTTTTGTATTTTTAGTGGAGACGGGGTTTCACCATGTTAGTCAGGATGGTCTCGATCTCCTGACCTCATGATCCGCCCATCTCGGCCTCCCAAAATGCTGGGATTACAGGCATGAGCCAGGGCACCGGGCAGTGATTCAGACTTTCTCAGGTTGTGGTCATATCCTTAAGGTGTAGGTGTAATGCCATTAAAGGGGACACTGGTTGGTACAGAGAAGCAAACATACTATTTCTTATTCATCCTAGATGTATGGCTGAGGCCCCTCCGACAAAAGATTAACAAGAGAAAAGCATACACATTTATTTAGTATAGGTTTTACATAGCACAGTAACCTTTGCCATGAAATGAATACTCAGAGAAATGGTAAACCTGTGTATCTTTTTTACATTTGGTTTTGTGAAAAAGTAGGTAGTCCTATGATCGCATAAAACACTGTAATGTAATGGTAATAAACTTAACGATAATGACGGTAATAACCTAACGATGGGGAATTTGGCAAGGCTTGTTGGTTCAAATTCTTCTTTATGTCCCTGTATCTTCAGACACAAAAGCGGTTTTTTCCTATGGGTATAGGGAGGGCACTGTTCACATGAGGGTCTTATGATCTCCTTCAGAGGAAGGTAAGAAAATCACTCCTAGGTTTCATGACTGCTTCATGAGACACGCGTGGGAAAAGGTCAAAGAATGACCATCTGGCTGGCTTCAGCTGCTTTCTCAAATGTCAAGGTGTCACATTTTGGGGGTAGTATTAGTTTGGTGCACAAGTAATTGTGATTTTGCCATTACTTTTGACTGCAATTACCAACCTAGTATGTTTTGAACCAATCTAATATGTTTTGAACCCCATCATTAGAGACCATCCTAAGTCAGAAGTGATAACCTGATGTCACTTAAATGTAAAGAAAGGAGGCCGGGCGCGGTGGCTCACGCTTGTAATCCCAGCACTTTGGGAGGCCGAGGCGGGCGGATCACGAGGTCAGGAGATCGAGACCACAGTGAAACCCCGTCTCTACTAAAAATACAAAAAAAAAAATTAGCCGGGCGTGGTGGCGGGCGCCTGTAGTCTCAGCTACTCGGAGAGGCTGAGGCAGGAGAATGGCGTGAACCCGGGAGGCGGAGCTTGCAGTGAGCCGAGATCGCGCCACTGCACTCCAGCCTGAGTGACAGAGCGAGACTCTGTCTCAAAAAAAAAAAAAAAAAAAAAAAAAAAGAAAGGAATGGATATGTGATTCCATAAAAGGAAGTTTTGTTTTGCCTTTTTAGAATACAAGGCCACCCCTTATACATATGAGGGATCAATAGTGGAGTCAAGCCTCTGAACTCAAATTGAACAGGAGAGTGAGTGGTATAAAAATATAAAATCCAGTTATAAGATTTCTCAACCAGATTAGCTGTATGCGTAAAGTGCTGTTTCATTTTCTTTGTGTTTTGTTTTTAATTTGTTGTTGTTGTGTTGTTAGTGGCGTTTTTTTTGTTTGTTTGTTTTTTTGGTTGCTAGCAACAGAAACTGACTGTGGCTAATTCAAAAGGAACAAGAAAAGTAAACTATAGAAAAGGAAAGGAGATAAAAGAAACAAACATAAAAAGAAAACAATTCACCTAAGTTTATGGGAAAGTTCAGGAAGTCAAAGCAAAGCTGAAGAATCAGATCTGAGAAAGGACAGCAGTCAGGAGCTAGGGCAGGTTGGGGATTTAAGGTGAGTACACCAGGGACAGCCTTCTTAGGGACCACCTGGGATGGAGCAGCTACAACACACGTGGTTCTTACTGCCACTGCTTAAGGTTTACATTTCTGGAAGAATGAATCAGATGTTCAAGTCATAAGTCACATTGCATAAGTTTGACCAAGGAAAGTCTAAGCATTTTGATTGCCTTTTGCACAAATACCTTAAGCAAGTCAAGAAGAGAAGCAATTCTCCAGAGGAGAATTGAGCTGCTGACATCAGAAGAGAATAAGCATAACTTAAGCCAGCCAAATCAACAAATTAACACAATGACCTTTCACATAAGGATCTGTACATTCTGAGAAAATTCATATTTGATAATTCTGCTGGAAAAACCATTGAAACATTACACTGGCAAAGCTGTAAAATTATTGTTGAAGGGTGGGGGACCACCATTCAAAATCACATTAAAGCAAATCAAATCATATAAAGACACTGTAGAAAACATTTATATCACTGCATTATCTCAAAATCAATATGCTCCTTTAGGTTGTAGTTTTAACACACCCAATGAACACAAAACATCACGAACATCTCTTGAATATTTATGGGGTGCAAAAATTGTGATCTGCATGGACGCTCACCACTGGCATGTCACAGTTATTGTCCAGGAGGCTGTACCAGCTACCTGCCCCTCTACACACACACACACACACACACACACACACACTCATTCTCTCTCTCTCTCTCTTTCAGATTAATATAAGATTTTCTTTTTTTGATCATTTAAGCAATTTGCACAAAATGATTCAATTGTTGCACTGTCTTAGTGCTTAGACATTTCTAATGATGAGACTAAATTCATAATATTAATCTTCAGTTTAACATGCTTAATCCTGAATCATAAAATTACCCATATGTTATTTTTATGTGTTATCAAGATGTATGGGGCTGAATTACATGCCATCTAAATTCTATTTTTATTTGTCTTTTTTTGTCATTTATATTATTGAGTTTCTTTTATAATTTTAGGTATTTTATTTATGGACTTTTATTTTCCTTGTATTCTCCAGAATAGTTACTGGAGTCTACAATGTGTGTAAAACTGGGGTGGAGGGAAATGTAGTATTTGACAATTTTTTGTCATATTGCCATTACACTGGTAGAATAGTAAGAACACACAATTATGTAGGGACTCACAAGACTAGGAAATAGAATAGTGACTTTTGTGACACACACACACACACAGAGTTATTCGAGCAGATAGAACTCTCAGTTTGCATTTTCAGATGCAAACTAGAACTGATATTCTAGCTATGCAAATTTAAACATTATCATTGAGATGTTATTCTTCCTATGTGTAAATTCATCATAATTAAAATTTTTCTAGCTACATCAACTAACAACCGAGGATTTAATAATCTCACAAAAAAGGGACATATGTTTTGTAAAGTTCTGGTCATATATTAATTTTAGTACTACGGGGCTTTTTTTTGGCATTTTGTAAATGAATGCCAGCCTAAGAGGATAAAATTTTACTTGACTACATTGTTCAGGTTTCACATTCAAAGGTTTAATTTGGAAATGATGTTTCCCTATGTGCATAACACCTTTCCTTCCTCCAGTCCAATTCCTACTCAATTATTGAAGTTTCACTAAAATCCAACTTGTATACCATCTTCTCTATTTCCTTTATGTTAAACTGATGGCTCCGTGAGCTTGCTCTGCGCATATTGTTAGGGCTTTCAAGTGATAATTTTATGACAGGTAGTCTAAGGACTGAGGTAATATGTGATTTCAATCTTTGAACAGACAGAGCATGGAAAAATTCAGGACCAAACAATGGAAATCTAAAAAACAAGATTTTATTTTGGAGACTGGACTAACTTCCATCATTCAGAGAGACAGTGACCAAAATTTAAATCTGGCTGAGTATTGTTGTTCAGGGAAATGTTGGTGTCATGAGTTCTCATATAGCAGCAGCCAGATCATCAGTATTTGCTTGAGCAGTACCCATAGTTCCAGGATACATGCCTTTATGGAAGGCAAATGGGTAGATTAGCAGAAATGTGGATGCTAAATTAAGACACCAGCAAGTTCAAATCCATTGACCGTTCTTGAGAAGTTGTGGATGGCTTGACCTCTCTTAGCATTATCAATATTAGCTATGAAACTGGGATAATTCCTACTCAATATGCCTTAAAATTAATGGAATAATGTACAAGTAGATAATACATTAAAAGGTTTATAATAATATTGGTCCCATCTCTTCCCTGTATGCTACAAAGACATGGAGCCCTGGGTGATATCTAAGGATGCAACTGGGTGATATCTAAGGATATCTAAGGATGCAACTCTAGGCATAGAAGATGAAATGGAGAGTGCATATGAAGAACCAGCACTCCAGAAAAGGTGGCCTGTTTCTAGAGCTACTGTCCAATTCTTCCTTTATTTAACTTTGCAATAACTTATGTCTTGTCTTCTCATGTAAAGTCTAACACACTCTCTAAAATGATCTTTCCCAGTAATCAACCTTCATTTTTTATGAGTTGTTGTTTATGTAGTAATTCTGTTTCAGAATCTACCTACATTATGCCGACATTGTGTTCAATATTATTGAAAATTTGAAGATGGTCTATACTCTTTTATAAACAACTTTCATTCTCACTGCAAAGTGAACAACAATGCATATCAACTAGCAGAAATATATTTAAATGTTAACTGTTTCTTTAATTTGGAAGAGATGAATTTTTAAATAAATTTTTAATACAAGCAAAGTGGTATCAAAATAGGCAAATAAATATCCTCTAGATGACAGGGTAAGTAGTTTGAGCTATTGAAATATTGCCTGTAGATAAATAATGATCAGTTAATGTTATTTGAACAATTAATATACATATAAACCCTTTTGGAAAGCATTGTGAAGGTCTAAAACATGAAAGATTGAAACATATTTTATATGTTTTGATCGATGATAGACACAAAAGACATATATGTTCTTATTTAACATATAAAATTGATTAAAGTTATATACTATTCAATCATATATTCACTGTTCAGAATACTATGTAGTTGCTAAAATGGTAATTGTATGTTTCAAGCAACTACGAAATAATATACGATAAAAATTTGCATTTTTTTCTTGAACTTGATGTTTTATTTTTGCCTGTAATTAACTTTTGTGCTGTAGTAGTTTTTAAATAATTGCCAGACTTCTTTAGAAAACAGTCAGAAAATAGATAAAATATTAAATATATAGTGTCATTTTGTATCGAAGCTGTTTGTAGTTAGCTTTAAACTTAACATTATAAATGTGTTTTCTAGTTTATCTGCAGAGCACTTAAAGTATAGATAATTATATTAAGGATTATACAAATGATATTCTTTCATTAGCTCTAAATGAAATGGTAAAGAGATGAGCTTCTTCCAAGATGTGTTATAACTAAAATTCAGAGAGAAATTAAATAATTCTTACAAGATCTACAGCAGAGCCCAACTTTTTGCCTATAATCAAACTCTTTGCATGCAGACACATCAACCAAAACTTTCTCTTCAAATTGTAGTTTTTTGCTAAGTCCCAGAATGCAGAAATTTGTTTGTATCAGAACACACGGGTTTTCATGTAAGATAAACCTTCCAAATCATGAAAGGCAGCAATGAACTCATTAGTCGATTTGCATTCTAAGGCATTCGACATTTTCCTATGAAGATAACTTAAGCAATGTTGTGATATAGGGAGTTGAAGTGTTTATTAATAATAATGAAATGAATAATCCCTTACATTAATACTGCACTTTACAGATTACAAGGCACTCTAATATTTTGTCTTTCATTTAATTCTCTCAAACACCTTATAAAGGAGGCAGGATGAATTTTTATTATCCCTATTTCATCTGCGTGCAAATTGAGGGTCAGTGAGGTTAAGCTAATGCCAAAGCTTGCAGAGAAACTGGAGGGGTTGACACTTACTCTTGACCTTTGGGTTTAAGAACAGTAACTGTTCTTCCTACTACAATAATATTTCTTAAACTGGGAATCTTTCTAAGGGCAAAAATAAATTAGTGATCTATAATTGTTTCTATATGATTAAAATATACACTCACATAAACTACTTTAAATATCTTAGGCTTTAGTCTAAATAAAATTATGCATAAAATACTAAAACAATAAAAAGTTTCTCACACATCCATTGCACCCCAAAGTAAAAAAAAAAAAAAATAAAGGTTATAATTTACTGGAATTAAATTATTACTCAGAATGCAAAACTAACACCAACTGCTAACAATAAAGTTTCTTTGATTTGCATAGCATATATTATTATGGGTGTCACATCAAGATTTATTTCTTCCTGACATTGTCTCTTTTGAAATGTTGAGAAAACTTCCTTGGTTGAATTCATTCTGTTCTGGTTCTGGCTTGACTGCATATGATTGTATCACCTTTGCATTAAGTTTACTTCAGCTTTTTGTACATTAACAAAATAGTACCATTTGAAATAAATACTTTCATAAATCCAAGTGTAAATTTAGGCACTGAAATCTGGGGACAATATTCAGTTATATGGTGGGTGATTCATAGAACTAGGGTATGTTTATATAGTTTATCTGATTACAATCAAAGTGACTAAAAAATAAAATCAATGTACAGCGAATATGTATACCTTGGAGATCATTTGTGAAAAACTTCTGAAATTAATATATATTTTTAGGAATGTTTTATTTTGTATACAGTGTCTCCTTAGGGTAGAACAAATATTCTCTAGCTACAGTGAATTTTCCCACCAGGTATCATAACTTGTGCCTAAGTTCTCACACCCCTTAGTGGAATAAATATTATCTGAATCTTACCAGTAGGTGGAATGAGATTGAGAAAAGATAAAGCAAATGCTGAAACCAGGGTGTTAAAGTAGATTTCTGTGTGCCCCAACTACTTTCTTTCATCCATGTGCCTCTAAGTCTGGGAATGATCTCTGTTTAATTGACCAAGAACAGTTTTGATTTTAGCCAACATCCAACAAAACATTCTTAACATACACAAAAGAATATCAAATGTTGATTCCTTACTATTAGACACTACTTCAGTAAATTATAGTGCATATAGACCTCAAGGCAACCTTGAGCATGAGATACAGTTTTTAAGTTCAAGGTCAGTACTTATTAATGCTTTGGGACTATGTTTCTTTGAAACACAAGTAATATGTCTTGATGCTGCTTGCTGAAATGTTTGTTTCTATATCGAAGGAGAATATGATGTTCTCAAAATGTTAAAAATTGTGCCCTGTAGGTTTGCCAGAAATCCGTGGATGTTAACAACATAAAACTTCCAAATTCAATGTAATAAATATTCCAATACAGTTACACATAAGATAGGACAATGCCCCCATCTGGGACTTATAATTTTTGGTCGGAATTTTAAAATCATATGGGAAGTGTATATTACAAGGATACAAGATTACTTATGAAAATCTTTATATCTAATATTTATGTTAAATGAACATAAACTTAGGCTACTAAAATATAATCTAGTTTTTTGTGCATAAATCATCAAGTCAGTCTTTCAGACAATTAATTTTCATTTAAAGTCCCTTCATTAGTATAAACTTAATTATAAAATTATATATATAATATCCTATTGTGTATATATATATTTTTTTTTTCCTGTCTTTATTTCACATACAGATTACAAGGTTTTGTTTTTGTTTTTGTTTTTTTGTTTTTTTTTGATCTGGTCTAGTCCTATTTCCAGATGGCTGATTTCTTACTAATTTTATAACTCACAACACTGATTCTTACTAAGCAGGTCTTGGCACGACTCTAGAGACACAGGAAAATGTGATACCCACTCTTACTGTAGATTAAGAGATTTTTTTTTTTATCCTTTCTCCAGCAATCAAATATTCTAGCCTTACTTATCTCATTCCTGGATAACTTTTCATAAGCACATGCCATTAACATTGTTTACATATATTTTAGCTTTTTCCCTTCAAAGTTCATTTGATTTTTTCTCAAACCACATTGCAAATGTGTTTACTCTAAATCTGTTATACTGTATACTCAGTTTTCCAGTTCTCAATTTCAACTTCTCTTTTGCTAATGATTCCAAGTAATTGGTGTGCCATTTTCTCTTAATAACATCAAAAGTCTGTTCATACGAATGGGAATTTGGGTTTCATGCTACTAAATGTTGGAAAGTTATTTTTCTTATAGATAGGAAGATATTCAGTTGGACTACAGATTTCACATCCCACTGGTGCTGATTTGTTAATGGGCATTTTGTCTCACTTTACTGTGAAATTAACAGGACCAGGTACTATGCCTATAGTGTTGGAAGCACAATATTGAGTCATACTCAATATTCTGTAAAAACTATTTTTATACAAATAAATGACTATTATTTACCTATTCATTTGTTCAAGCTATTAATCAAAGCTTCATTTCTGTTGTTAATGTCTTTCAATTGATAATTCAGTCTAGCTTAAGTTCTTCGTTTGGAAACTCTGTGAAGTTTGTTCTATTCTTGAGTAACTCTGGCAATAAGAGCCTTGTTTTTTCTTTGCCAAAATCTGGCATGCAGTTTCTGCTGATTAATAGTATTTCTAAAATTAAATGATATTTCTAACATCATATGATGTTGAAGACTTATTAGGGCTTAGAAATATCTAAGGTGAAGAAATGTTCAATTTCCAACTTTTTTCCAGGGTGAAGATTCTTCAGATTTTGATTTCTAATTCATTTATAATTGTTATAATTTTAATCTTATTATGTTCTAAATTAATTACATATCTCTTGAAAAGTAATCCACAAAAATAGCCTCCCTCTTCCAGCCAAAGTCTGATTGATTGTCATAAAGAAGACTGGACTCTCACCTCCAGCATTCTGGAAATTATATTATTTTACTAAATCCAGTATTTGTTCTACTTTCTATTCTATTCTATAACAATAATCATATTTATCCCTGATAGGGTCATCAATTAATGTTCTTCAACCAGATGCACATACCAGCAATTTTATAATTTTTAATATATTATTTTAAAACTTAATACAGAAACCAATATTTATCCAACTTTTCCATTTACTCCATTATTGTCTATGACATGCAATCCCAGTCATACAGAAAATGAAGAATAGATTAGAAATTAATCCTGAAAGATTTTTGAAAAAATTTTAAAAAATGATAAATTGTTATAGACAGCACCAAAGAAAAGCGTAGTTACCAGATAATGTCTAAGTATTAATTTCTTTATTTTTATTTTACTGTATGTGCTCCTATAGGATTCTTTAATTTTGATGTTTGCTTTCATTCATTCAATTTTGTATTCTGGTTAAATCTGGTTCTGCCTAAAACATGAATTTTTTTTTTTTTTTGAGGTGGAGTCTCGCTCTGTCACCCAGGCTGGAGTGCAGTGGCTCGATCTTGGCTCACTGCAAGCTCCACCTCCTGGGTTCACGCCATTCTCCTGCCTCAGCCTCCTGACTAGCTGGGACTACAGGCGCCCACCACCACACCTGGCTAATTTTTTGTACTTTTAGTAGATACGGGGTTTCACCCTGTTTGCCAGGATGGTCTCGATCTCCTGACCTCGTGATCCGCCCTCCTTGGCCTCCCAAAGCGCTGGGATTACAGGCATGAGCCACCACGCCCAGCCAAAATTGTGTTTTAAAGATAAAAATTATGGTATCATTTTACATTCTTTACTCAAATTGCAACTTTAGTACTTTCTAGTTATACATACATGTCTGATGTTTTATCAAGCCTCAGTATATAGAAATGACATTGGAAAATGTCATACATTAGACAGCATCAGAATCACATTGTACCACAAATGGACGACCTTCATATTAAATGTCCAATTATGAATCTAGCATATAATAATGGATTTAATACAATTATTTAATGGTAACTCTTCCAGTGTTCACTGAATTATAAAGAAGAAAATCAGAATAGAGAAAATCAATGATGAGCCAACATTATACTGACATGGTTATGTCTACGTTGATGTTTAGTGATATTTATATCTACTTATATCATCTGTGTTCAAGAAGAGAAAACAAGAGCAAGAGTAAAATCGAGAGAGAGACATATGTATATATAGAGAGATTGAGATTTTTGCCTCTTATACATTTTTCTCTTACAGTTTAGCCTGTTATAGAGTAGAAACATTATAGCTTTGGAGTCAGAGTGTTAGTCTCACCTTTGTGTGACTACTTCCTTTACAATTGCACAGGTTGTGTAGGCTTTATAAATAATTTATCCGAGATCCTCTTTGCTCATAATTAAATTTTAAAAAGAGGGCGGTGAAGGCTAATACTGTGAGAAGTATTAATTATATATATTTCCTATCTATATATTTCATAATGTATCCTCAATATAGTGTCTGAAACGTTGTAGATACTCTCTTTGCTTCATCAAGTGCCACTCTGTTTTGTGCACATCAGGCAGTGGTGTTTTTTTCTGAATGCTCATCGCCTATGATGTTTCCTGAGCCAAAGTGGATATGAAGTATGTGATATTTACATCATCTAATGTATTTAGACTTAAGTTAACTTCCTCATTCAAGTATAAAGTTAGCTCACTATGAATCAGTGGAGAATTACATTCATGATCTCGGATGTCCCTTGGAAATCTCTTGAGGATTATTCCTGTTTCCATACTTTCTCCTCCTCCTCTTCGGCATCAAGTAGAACTGGTTCACTGAATTCAGCTCTTACCTCAGTTGATGATTCTAAACTCTGATTTGTAGAAACATTGAAACCACTATTGCTACATCAATCTATCATTTACAAATTTTGCCTCCCATAGACAGACCCTCATATTATTTATATTGGTTTTGGTTGTGATCATACTGTAGACCATCTTATTACAAATAGAGTCACAAGTGGGATTTCTGGGTTTATTTAGTTTGGTTCAATGGTCTTGACTCAATCTCTGGATCCTCTTAGTATTGTAGATGGGTATAGAAGGCATTCGTGTTCATATTAATTTTCGCCAAATTCCGACTACATCTCAAGTTAGGTTTCATTGTGCTTTCCAAAATTATTTTAGACCATGTCTCACATGCTAATTGGAATGTGGGAATACAAAGAAAAGCAGGTCCCTGCAGTCTTAGCAGTTAATATTCTAATTAGTAAGTATACAAATCAGTGCATAATCACTAAGATTAATATGGTGAAGTAAAAGTGTTTTTCTGTGAGACTGTATAACAAAAGGATCTGATACAGACTGGGGCCTCAGGAAAGTTCTCTTGAGACAGCTATGTTTTATCTGTTGTTCAAAAGATGAGGAGGTAACTAGGCAAAGGTGGGTGGTGCAATGGAAAGAAGCATATTAAAGGTAAGCTATTGTATAAAGCTTCCAAGGCAGATGAGTTATCATATGCATGTTACGAGAACTAAAAGAAAGGAATGTATGGGTGGGTAGAACTGATGTTCTAGGAGTACTCAATGGATAATGGTAGGATTAATTAAGCCATGTTAAAACATTGAGGTTTTATCTATAGACTAATGGAAAGACATTGAATGGTTTTGTGCATGGAAGTGGAATACAGGGATTTGCATGTTGAATTGGTATTTGATAGGGAAAGTGAAATGTGATCCAGAAATAGATATTCAGGGAGGCAAGTTAGATAGAGGATGTGGATATCTAGGAGAGAATTAATCTTATTTTGGACTAAGATGATGACAAGAAAAATGGGAGAAACATCACAAATAAATACACACTTTAAATCATTATATTTATTTTAAAGTATTGGGAACACCTCTTTGGAGTAATGATTCCACCCATGGACAGAACACTAGTGATACCATGCTCAAATTTTGCAGCCTGGTGACTACTACAAATAATATATTTTTTTTTTTTCTGAAATGGCCCTAGACCTTGAAAACCCCTAGAAAGCTTGAACACCATCTCAGAATCTGTAGAATCTTGAAAATGAAAATTTTGCACTGTGCACCTCATAAATAAGTTAAATGCTGTCTGTAGTTGATGAATCAGGCATGCCACATGTCAGGTTCTGTCAACAGCAAAGACTATCACTTCCTCCCTCACTGCTTAAATAAGTTTAACTTGAATGGAATTTTAAAAGCACTAAGATGAGGTACATTGACTGGAAACTGTAATTGAATCATTCCCATAAATGATTAAGGCAATGGGAAGCAAAAGGGAAAGGACTGAAGATTTTATAACCATTTTTGGATGAAATGGAAGCAGCTACGCCTGTCCCCAAACCTCTGTATTAGTCAGTGTCCTCGAGAGGGACAGAACTAATAGGATAGATGTATATATTAAGGGGGGTTTATTAAGGACTATTGACTCACAATCACAAGGTGAAGTCCCACAATAGCCTGTCTGCAAGCTGAGGAGCAAGGAAGCCAGTCTGCGTCCCAAAACCTCAAAATAGGGAAGCCTGCAGTGCAGCCTTCAATCTGTAGCCAAAGGCCCAAGAGTCCCTGGCAAATCACTGGTGTAAGTCCATAGTCCAAAAGCTGAAGAACTTGGAATCTAGTGTTTGAGGGCAGGAAGCATCCAGCACTGGAGAAAGAAGAAAGCTGGAAGACTTAGGACATCTCTATTCAACTTATCCCGCCTGCTTTATTCTGGCTGCACTGGCAGCTGATTAGATGGTGCCCAACCAGATTGAGGGTGGGTCTGCCTCTCCCAGTCCACTGACTCAAACGTTAATCTCCTTTGGCAATGCCCTCATAGACACAACTAGGAACAATACTTTCCATCCTTCAATCCAATAAAATTGATACTCAGTATTTTTTTTTATTATTATTATTTTTTTTTATTATACTTTAGGGTTTTAGGGTACATGTGCACAATGTGCAGGTTTGTTACATATGTATCCATGTGCCATGTTGATTTCCTGCACCCATTAACTCGTCATTTAGCATTAGGTGTATATCCTAATGCTGTCCCTCCCCCCTCCCCCCACCCCACAACAGTCCCCGGAGCGTGATGTTCCCCTTCCTGTGTCCATGAGTTCTCATTGTTCAATTCCCACCTATGAGTGAGAACATGCGGTGTTTGGTTTTTTGTCCTTGCGATAGTTTACTGAGAATGATGTTTTCCAGTTTCATCCATGTCCCTACAAAGGACACGAACTCATCATTTTTTATGGCTGCATAGTATTCCATGGTGTATATGTGCCACATTTTCTTAATCCAGTCTATCGTTGTTGGACATTTGGGTTGGTTCCAACTCTTTGCTATTGTGAATAGTGCCGCAATAAACATACGTGTGCATGTGTCTTTATAGCAGCATGATTTATAGTCCTTTGGGTATATACCCAGTAATGGGATGGCTGGGTCAAATGGTATTTCTAGTTCTAGATCCCTGAGGAATCGCCACACTGACTTCCACAATGGTTGAACTAGTTTACAGTCCCACCAACAGTGTAAAAGTGTTCCTATTTCTCCACATCCTCTCCAGCACCTGTTGTTTCCTGATTTTTTAATGATGGCCATTCTAACTGGTGTGAGATGGTATCTCACTGTGGTTTTGATTTGCATTTCTCTGATGGCCAGTGATGAGGAGCATTTCCTTCCTTACACCTTATACAAAAATTAATTCAAGATGGATTAAAGACTTATATGTTAGACCTAAAACCATTAAAATCCTACAAGAAAACCTAGGCAATACCATTCAGGACATAGGCATGGGCAAGGACTTCATGTCTAAAACACCTAAAGCAATGGCAACAAAAGACAAAATCGACAAATGGGATCTCATTAAACTAAAGAGCTTCTGCACAGCAAAAGAAACTATCATCAGAGTGAACAGGCAACCTACACAATGGGAGAAAATTTTTGCAACCTACTCATCTGACAAAGGGCTAATATCCAGAATCTACAATGAACTCAAACAAATTTACAAGAAAAAACAAACAACCCCATCAAAAAGTGGGCAGAGGACATGAACAGACACTTCTCAAAAGAAGACATTTATGCAGCCAAAAAACACATGAAGATACTCAGTATTAACCATCACACCCCTACAGATAGCACCTTATAGCCTCATCCCAAAATAATAATTGTTGACATAAAACAGTTGTTTATTCTGTGTCAGGCACTCAGGTAATCTCTTTACATAGATGATCTCAATCTAATGCTCACAAAAATCCAGTGAAGTAATTTTTAAAGCTACTTTTTTCGGATGAAGAAGGAAGTCAGATGGCTTGCCTAAGGTCATAAAGTTTGTAAGCGATAGAGCCATGAAGGCTCATTTTTTCACACTTAAGCAATACTGCTTTGTGTTATGTGGTTCAGTAGTTCTGATGTCTTGCCATGGAAGTGAGCAGTCTCCATGAGGGAATGTATAGTGTGTTTTTGTGGCATCTGCTAATTCAACAGTAACTGAGTAAGCACCTACCATATGCCAAATACTGTGTTCATGTCTGTTCATGCAGTGAGCATGACAAGTGTAAAGTCTGCCATCCTACCACTTGTAGACAAGCAGGAAAGGCAGAAAATTGAATGAGGATTAATTTTTAAATATAATAAAGGCTATCAAAATGAAATAACAGAATACCCTAGAAATTTATAGCAGAACCAAGTGTCCTACCCATTTGGAGAGAAATTTTGAAAAAGAAAATTGTAGACAGACACTAGAATAGTAACCAAAAGTCGGGCAAGAGGCAAATAAGAGAGTATTTGTGAAAGTTTTCAGGTGAGCAAGAACAGGGCATGTTTTAGGAGTAAATGAGTACATTGTGGCTGGGGAAGAATCCATGAGAGAGAACATTAAGTGGTTTGATAGGTAAACCAATTCAAGACCATAGAAGACAATGTAAGTTATATTAAGAAGGTTAGATTTTATCCTAAGGACAGAGGGAAGCCACTGAAGAAGAAGTAATAAGCATAGAATTTTAAGACTCTGGCTGGATATATTGTGTCCAATGGATGAGAGTAAGGGGAGCCTAGATAATCGGTTATTCAGATTTGCAGTAGTTATAGGATGAAGCTGATAGATTACAGTTATCTGCTAGTTAACTGCTAGTTAACTGCTAGTTAGACTGGGAAGAAACAAAATTTGAAATCAGCAAGTCAGAATAATAGTTTTATGATGGAGATTGTGTGGGCTAAGGGAAAGGAAAGGCTCAAAAAAGACATACAGGACTCTGTATTGGGTAAATTACTAGACGGTGGAGCTATGCTCTGAGACGAGAAACAAAAAGTATAGGGGAAGCAATATCAACCGTGTTTAAGCATGCCCAATGAGGGTATATCTCCAATGGGCATTAACAAATAAGTCTGGAAGTTAAGAATGAGGCTCTTTCTTACCAGAATTGAGAGACGCCTAATGGATCAGGTTGCAAGCTAAGATCGTGACTAGGACTATAGCTAAATGTTTTTGAATTAGGCACAGTTAGGGTTCTGATTTTCCATAAAGAAAACAGATGACACAGATGTTAGCCTTTTGGAAAAGGTAGAGTACAGACTTTAGTTACATAAGGGAGTCTTAGAAGGTAGAAAGGGAAATAATAATAAATATGGCAGAAATTAAAACCTATGGGTTGCTCCAACTGTGGATGGAAAGAAAAAGGAAAAACACATTAAGGGATTAAATGGTTAATTTTGGGGAACCTAAGGTAGGTTGACCCCAGAGAAGGCTTGGGTAACAATTTGATAAGGATATGAATAGTATTTACTTAATCCCACTACATTTCAAATATAGGAGAGAACCATATTAACCCTTGGGTGTGGAGCACACTAAGTGTTTGAGTTGGAGTATTGGTAGACATACTACTACTATGCATGAACTGCAGTTCTAGTTTTGAGGTTGGGCACTCAGTAAGCTTAGATTAGAGAAGACTGGATATGGCAGAGGGAAGGTTGTTATCCAGGAATCTGGCTATATCTGGTCATTATGTACTAGTAACTATGATTATCTCATGTAATATTCACAAATAAGACAATTGATGCCCTGAGAAATGAAGGAACTTGACCTAAGTTAAACTATTTATAAATGACAAAGCAAGATTTTGGCTTAGGTGGGGAATGGGAACCAAGACTGGCAATATTTAAAGCCTGATCTGATCTCTAGGACAGATCAGAAACTGTTTTTCTTGGAAAGTTCCTCCTCACCCAAACAAGTGAGCTTCCTTGAAAACTTAGGCAGCATTCCTTAAAGCCAACATCTTTCGATATTAAAGGCAAATTGCCAGAAACCTGATACACGTATAAGTCATTTCTTTCCAAATCATGTTTTAAATCTTGTTCTGTGGTGTTTTGTCAGTGATTGCCCTCTGACATCTTTTTTCCAGGTTGGAATATTAAAAATAATAAACAAGAGCAAAATCATGCCCTAGATAAAAAGGGTACAACATCCAACTAAAATCATGAATATTAATATTTGTGGAGAGCTTTCTATCAAAATACTAGCTGATTGACAGGACTTATATTTTATTATATAATAGATGAAGATACTGAAGTTCAGACTTAACTGATTATATATATTTTTATAAGTAAAATAAAGTGACTTTTTCATCATTTGCACATATCATAGAAAAAAAAATTCAAACAATTTTACCCATTTAGAGATTATGTTTGGCATGTCTCACCCAATATGTGATGAACTGGCAGAGCCAAATTTCACTTGGGCAACTGTGGCTGGGGGAAATTTTGTAGCTACTGGATGGGAATTTTATACTTACTTATAGCATGCCAGTTATCCATGAGTATTTTCCAGCTTCCCATGCAGTTGGGTTAGAGCCATGCAACCAGCTCTGATTCATGCAATGCAACCAGAAATAATTCAAGTCACATTGGGACAAAGACTATTTAGAGAAAACTTGTCTTCTCCATCTCTTTTCCTCCTCTGTCTCAGTAACCTTGGAAGCTCTGCATTAAAGAAAATACTAACTACAAGATGCAGTCAGCCTAGATAATTGAATACACAGTTTGAGAAGAGTGACAGAAAAGCATATCTCTATTCTGAAAAAATAAAAATTAAAAGATTGTTTAATTAAATGTTACACTCTTAAGCCACAGAGATTTGTGGATTCTTTGTTTTGCAGAGTAGGCTAACCTATGTTGATGCAAACTATAGATACAAAGCAGCTTAACCTTAGAGACCTAGGAAATCATAGCAAGTTCCAATGAAGAGAGCCATGCTGTGTATATTCAGACACCATGGGCAGAGAACAATTATGCAACTGTTGCAAATAAGAGCCTTGTGTTCAAAGTCACAGAGTTACATGATATTAATAGTAGATATTACACACTGAGTTCTTCAAGAAGTTGACTCTTAGATGGATATTTTAATGCAATAAGCTTATTGAGGAGCGTTTTCAGGATCAACCTTGTTGAGGAAGTAATAATGCATGATTGAACAAAGAGAAATGTAAACTGAAATGCAGTCATAGCATTTTCCTGAAGTTTTTTACAGGGCCCTCTGGAGCTGAAATGGATTTCCAAAAATGTCTTGAATCAGATTATGGGTGCCAGGCCTTTAGACCCCACATAGACCAGTAAATTGATGCAGGATGCTGTCAGAAAGAAGGCATGACTTTGTCAAGGCAGCTTAATTCAGCTGGGGTTGCATCCCCCCCGCCAAAAAAAAAAAAAGGGAATTAGCTGAGATTTGTCGACTGTCAACACTCATCTTAGCAGCCCCAGGAGTCATTGTTGCAGTCTTGGAGGAGCACGTATGCAGGGAGGACCATAGAATCCAATACAGTAGGCATTGAAGTTAGGTCAGTAGGCTTCTTATGTGAGCATCTCTATATAGTCAGGCAAGTTGAAATGCAAAGATGCCTAGTAAGTCTGTAGGGTTTTGTTTGTTTCTTTTGTAAATCTAGACAGAATATTTCAATGCTGTAATGTGTCCACAACCTTGTAATGGCTCGATTGTATGATTAGAGAATTCCTGGCCCAGTCAACTCAGTCATTTGGAGACTATATTGACTTTTTATTTAATTCCACCACATAGTTAAACACAGCCTGTGACTTTTTGGTGTATGAGAGAAAGGAGGCTCAGCATGTTTTCCTTAATGAACCATTCTCTTCAGTTCCTCATTCTAACTGCTGATGCAGATCACTATCCTTCCCTTCTACCATCTCTTTAGGATAATAAATCTCTCTTTCTCTTTGAGAAAAGTATTAATATTTAATTGCAAAAACTCTTAAAATGTTGGGAAAATATTAAACTAAGCACTAAATAATGCCCAGGAGAGTAGGCAGCTTGATTTGTGCAGTGAAGTTTAGTTGTTCATTTGCATTTTTTTCTAATAACAGTGACCTACTAAGTGGATCTTTTTCATGTTCTTTTTCAGAAGTAAAGTTCTATTGAATAAGAAAATAAGTAGCAAAAGGGAATGTCGGTTTACATTTCTGTTCCAAAGTGCCCTTTGAAACACTGCTTATTTGAACACATTAAATTTGTTCCAAAAGTATTCGGGTCATGCATAATTGAATATGTAGCTTTTAGCAATTTTAGCTCTTCCAAAATATGTTGTATACTACGTAATTCGTACTTTTTACTAAGTATTACTATTTCATCCTTCCAGATGTCTCTGTAATTTGCTATTCAAAGGTTAATTTTTTGCGAGTAATGAAGGTCAAGATTTAGTGGAATTTTAAATGATAAAATGTACATGTTTCAACACATACCATTGTAAAAAAATTCAGACAAATATATTCAAGGGATGGCTCAAGATTAAAAAGGATTAAGGGCTATTTTAACATACAAAATTTAATGTATTTTATTGATTATACTGAATTATTTATATCACCAAGGTTATGAGTGCAAAGAAAGAGCATAAGTTCTGGAGGTCAGTCAGTGTCCATGAACAGTAGATTGTTTTTTTCACATCCACACAAAGATTACTCTCACGTTTCATCAGGAATTTTTGGTGTATGGTGATGATTTATTTAACTTATACAAATCTCTGAATAGGATATGCAATACCAAAAAAACTCCCTGTATTAGTAATAATAACAACAGCAATGATAATTGTGCCTACTGTGTTCAGGTAGTATTTCTAGTATATTCACATATTTGTCTTCCTTTGATTCTCACCAAAAATAACAGGTTTGCATCTTATCCTAATTTTACAGGTGAAAAGTCCCAGACACAGAAAGGCTCCATAAGTAGCCTGAGGTTACATGTCTAATAAGAGGCATAGAAGGGTTTTCTTTCCTGACTATTACAGACAAAATATTGTGCCCCCTGCCCCAGATTCATATACTGAAATGCTAACCTTCAATATAATGGTATTTGGAGGTTGGGCGTTTAGGAGGAAATTAAGTCATGAGGGTAAATCCCTCATGAATCATTAATGGAATTAGTGTTCTTATAAATGAGGCTCCAGAGACCCCTCCTGACTTCTTCCATCATGTGAGGACCCAGCAAGAAGATGACAGTCTACAACCCCAAAGCAAGCCCTTACCAGATACTGAATCTGCACGTGTCCTGATCTTAGACTTCTCAGTGCCCAGGACTGTGTGAAAAAAGAAAACAAAAGTGTTTGTTGTGTAAGGATCACCCAGTCTGTGGTACTTTTGTTCTAACAGCCTGAACAGACTATGGCACTGACAAAGAATGACCTTAACTTTAGGACAACTTGCTGATTTGTATCTCCTTACCCCCAAAACCCAGAACAGCACTCACAATTTCTTTATTATTTTTCTTCTCCTTTACAATCTTGATGGTCACTAGCGGCACATGAGGGCAAAGGGAAGCACAGTAGATACTAGGAAGAAAGTGACACAATGTGAGGTACTCCAGAAAGATCATTCCATATAATATTGATTATTTGCTACTTTAATTATTATGTTACCATAATAAGAAAATTATTTTTAAAATTATCTCCCAAAATGAATAGAGCCTTGATGTATGGTGTCAAAATTAATGTTACTTTCTTGAAGTACTATGTTTCAAGGTCTTTTTTTTAAATTTCTTTGTATGGGACATCACAGAATGACACTGAGAGTTAACAAAGGAAAAAGATAAAGATGAATCCAATTCTGATCATATGGATTACGTTCATCTCTTTGCCACTGCCTAATTATAAAGATCTACACCAATGTGGACTCCCATGAAATCAGGTGGCACAAGGCAGTGTATTTAATGATATTTTAAAATAAACATGCACATGCACATATATGCACATACACATATATACAGATTCTCCATGTGTTCTTTATAAAGTAGAAAATAATTAATTGCATGTATTTCTGATCAAATATGAAAGATCCACAAGCTTCCACCAATATTGAAAGAAATACTCTCTCTTTCTGAAGGCTAAAAAAACATAACATTTGTATAATCAAAATATATTTTCACCCTTAGGGAAATATGGATTTATTATAGCAGAGTTCAAATGAAATTCTCAATATCCAGTTAAGGCAAACCATGCCTCGTTAACTATTGACTTTCACCCATTGATTGAAAATCAAATTGATCAGAGATTAGAGTGGCCTGTAATTTGGAACTTCTGATCACCAGCATAACACTTGTCAAAAACATGTATATTCAGTACCCAGCCCTTTAGGGTTGCTTGGATTACAGTTATTCAATGCAATCTGTGTTCTCTGTAGTGGCGGCTTCACATGTTCCATGTGGCTGAAACATGCATGTGTTTCATACTTTGAAGATTTGTTTATCACAATTAGACATATAACAATAATTATTTGGATTTTAAATTTCTCCTTTTAAACAATTAAAACAACAAATTTTTCTTTAGTATTCTAACACAAATTCAACAACATACTAGCATTCTGTCATAATTCAGAACATAATTTTTAAAAAATGTTTGAATCTTGTTTGATCAGGAGGTAAATAGCTGAATGATCACAACCTCTCCCTACCCTCCTTCCACCTCTCTGCCTTTCCTCTGCCAGCCAAAAGACTCTAGAAACTCTTATATGTTTACCTCAGTACATATGTACACAAGTGGAAATGGGTCAAACAGCCAGTGACAGACAAAATTCCACAAACAAGTTGTTATGTATTTTCAGGGAGAGAACAGAAAAGAATACATTTAGGAAATGAGGAATAGGGTAATGGAAATCAAGAGCCAACACACACTAGGCTTTTAGAGAGGTCTGTGAAAATTTGGCCAAAGCGGGTAGAGATGGAAATGTGAATGGTAGTGCTAAAAAGATTAAGGACAGTTTTGTCCGTGAATTCGACATGCAGAGAGGGAGAAGATTTTTGAAACCATTGATTTTTCCCCATAAAGGGAATTCCCTATTTTTTTCCTGAAGGATTACCTTGAATATTCAAATTCATTTTTAGCTCCTCTAAGATTGTCAGAAATGATGCATCAACTTGAGTGTATGAAGTTGCAAGCCAATCTTTACCTAATATTTACCTGGCTTATCATCTTTGGCCACTAGAGTCTTGAATGATATAGTCAGCTGGGATACATTAAATCTACACATAACTTTTTAAATATTTTTGTATCTATGCTCCTAAGAAGTGTCCCAGAAGTTGTTTCTTCATTAATAGACATTGTGTAGATAGAAAGGAGGAAGTATTAAGCTAAATAAATAAAGTTAAACAACTCCCAACAGCTTTGCGTGAAGCAAGAGTTCTCAGTACTTTTCATATATCCTTGGACATTGCAAATCTCTAAAAAGCTAAGAAAATATGCATCATTTCTCAAAGATAATTATCAATTATTGCAGCACTGTGTTCATGCACATGTACATGTGTGACACATGGCATTAACATATGAAATATACTTGGGATTGTCTAAATCAGCAAGCACTATTTTTTTTTAGAAAGACTGAAGTCGTATCCCAGACACTAAGTATAATTGATTAACTAAATATAAGCTTGAACAGTTTATATATGTGTGCATGAACACATACACACACACATACACACAGGAACAATGCAAATACTGTATCTAATACCATTCTAGTATCAGTTTTCAACGTCTAATAAAATAACTTTGTGAACTTCTTAGCATGCACCGCTAATTGAAATATTTCTCCCATGGTCTGGATTACTTTCTTCAGTCATTGCAATCAACACTATGTGTCAATTTCTTGATGCGTTCCAAAGCCAATTTTGGAGGAACTGAACTTTACTTAAATATTTCTTTTTTTTTTCACCTGAATCTGTTTTTATCTCCAAATATGGAATACTCTTAGTCTATCCACCCATTTCAAACTTTCAGACTTAAAAAGCAAAGGTTATATCTATTGTTTCATTAATTTTGTTTGCTTTTGTTTGAATTTACAACAGTCTTTGCGATGGTATTCCATCCAGTAAAAAGTGGAATATTTCTACTTTTTTTCATCTAGAAACATCTTCCCTTTTCTGTTCTGTACAACATAGGCTGCTGCTTTCATCTGCGTGCTATAGGTAATAGTTAGTTTAAACCTAATTCAGATCATTTTAAAGGGTGGCATATTTTTCCAGATTTTGCCTGGAATAATAGCAGTCTCCTGGCAAGAGAGCAACTTGATAGCAGGTCCTACACTGGGCACTCACAGACTGCCAATCAGTGAGCATCATCTCTTTCCAGCTGATTCAGGCATTTCTTAAAACACACTTACGGGTTGACTCATTAAATATCTTCAGTTAAGACAGACAATTATCAAATTTGGAGAATTCACATTTAATAGTTTCTAAAGTGGTGGTGGGTGGAGAAGCAGGGGTTATGATTGCAAAGCCTACATAAAATAAAGCATTAGTTTTAAGTACATTTAGGTACTTAAAACAAAATTGTGGAGCAAATTAAAAGTTATAATTCAGGCACCAGAGATGGGTTAAAGTTTGAAATCCAAAGAAACTAATCTCTCTTTCTCCCCCTCTCTTCTTCTCTCTCCCCCTCCCTTTCATTTTCTCTGTCTCCAAAGCCATAGAAATTCTTATGCAGAAATCATTATTTTATGTTTTACTGTTAATTTACTCTTATTATAGAGAAAATTTGATTATCAGATGTTTGAAGTCAACAGGAAATCCACAGATACACTTTTGAACAGAGTTAAATAAGAACTCAAAAGGCCTATTCTAAAAGAAGACATTATCTTCAGCACAGAACTTCTGAGTGAAGGAATGTATGAATAAATGAATCACTTGGAGGAAAGTTTATATAAGGACACAGTTCAGGAAAATATCAAGAAGCCTAGATATGGAATCAATTAAAAATAGAAGATTAAAGAAATTTAAGGCATATACAGTCTAACAAGGAAAAGCTTGAGTAGTTTAAGGAGTTTAAGAATCACTGATTCTCCATTGAGGAAATAACTTTGTGTGTGAAAACTGCACCTCTGAAGTGGCCAAGTAAGCTCCCACCAAACCAACATTCCTACGTTTAGACTATAAACTCTGAATGAAAATAGAAAAAACAACTCAAATTAGTGGAGAGCTAAACATTACTGACACATTGTGGAGTGCAGTGAACACCTAAAACGGGAAATAATTGGGGGACGTTTCCTCTTTTAAATGAGATTTAGCCTGGGGACAGGTCAAAATCAGTGCCGCATGGAGGGGCTAAAATAGAACACCAAGTATCTTTCTGTTCTGGAAAAAAAAAAAAAAAAAAGAGCGAGTTCTGGGTAACCGTAACCACTGAACTACTGATAGTGAGGGAAGGGAATCCCAGGAAACAGCAAGCCAGAGGCAAGGAACAAATTCTGATCTCTGAAACCTGCATTTGTGAGGTAGATTCTAAGCAGCACAGCTAAAAGTTAAGAAACTAACCTAATATTAAAATGATGTCCAAAAGGGTTTGCAGTTCCAATCCAACCAAATTAATTGCCTATTAATACAAATAAGCAGAACAAAACACACAACATTTTGGGGGGGATTATAACAGTATCCAAAGTTTCTATAACACAGCATTCATAAATACAACCCTACACTGATCAATTTTTGGTCAAGTGATTTTTATGCAAAAATTACCTCAAAAGTAATCAAGAATTTAAATGTATGAGCTAAAAGTATATGATATTTGATATGGTTTGGCTGTGTCCCCACCCAAATCTCAACTTGAATTGTATCTCCCAGAATTCTCATGTGTTATGGGAGGGACCCAGGGGGAGGTAAATGAATCATGGGTTCTGGTCTTTCCCGTGCTATTCTCATGATAGTGAATAAGTCTCATGAGATCTGATGGGTTTATCAGGGATTTCTGCTTTGCTTCTCTCTCATTTTTCTCTTGCCGTCACCATGTAAAAAGTGTCTTTTGCCTCCCGCCATGATTCTGAGGCCTCCCCAGCCATGTGGAACTATAAGTTCAGTTAAATCTCCTTCTTCCCAGTCTCGGGTATGTCTTTATCAGCAGCATGAAAATGGACTAATACAATTATTTAAATACATAAAAAAAGTTGGAAAAAAACACCTGTTCGTGAAGAAATAAGCAAAACGCTGAGCAAGTATAAGATTGAACTTTCTTGATTTGATACAAGGAAATCCGCAATAACCTGCAGGTGACTGAAGTTACTTAATTGTGAAATATGCAATGCTTTTCTCGCCAAATTCAAAAAAATAATGCATGCTTACTACCCCACTTCTATTCAGAATTGTACAAGTTGGTCTTAATTATTGAAAAATAAGAGAATAAATTTAATGTCACAAAGATGTGAAAAGAAAAAGTAATACCGTCTCCATTTGCAACTGACATGATTACTCATGTAGACCACGTTAAGAAATTCACAAAATCTTATAATTCACAATGAAATGTATCACAGTCCTAAGTTACAAGTTAATGTATATAATTATTATGTTTTTGTATTCTGGCAGCAGTTAGACAATAAGATAAAAAGTAAACATTTCTACCTAAAGTATCATAAATAATTTGGAAATAAATTTAACAAGTATATGAATCTCTCTAGACTCAAAAAACAAAATGATAAGTGAAAATGAATACCAAAGTGAATAAAGAGATATACTATGGTCATGGATTGAAAAACTCAATATTGTCAATATGTCAATTCTTCCGTAAAGCCAGCAGCCCTTTTCTTTAAATCAATTTAAAAGCTTATTTTAAAATGTATTTGCAGGCACTAAAGGCATAAAATATTTTTTAAAAAAAACTTAAAGGGGAGGAACAAAGTTAGATAAATTATGTAATTTTAAGCTCCTAATGCTGTCCCTCCCCCCTCCCCCCACCCCACAACAGTCCCCGGAGCGTTATGTTCCCCTTCCTGTGTCCATGAGTTCTCATTGTTCAATTCCCACCTATGTTCTCACTCATAGGTGGGAATTGAACAATGAGAACTCATGGACACAGGAAGGGGAACATAACGCTCCGGGGACTGTTGTGGGGTGGGGGGAGGGGGGAGGGACAGCATTAGGAGATACACCTAATGCTAAATGACGAGTTAATGGGTGCAGGAAATCAACATGGCACATGGATACATATGTAACAAACCTGCACATTGTGCACATGTACCCTAAAACCCTAAAGTATAATAAAAAAAAAAAAAAAGATTTAATATGAAGAAAATGTAATTTCAGAACCACAATATTAGCATAAGAATAAATAATTGAGATGTAATAAAAACATACCCCCCAAATGGTCACTTTATATTACTATTTAAATTTTCACCAAGAGCACCAAAGTAATTCAATGGATAAAGATAGAGCCTTTGAATGAATCATGCTGGATGAAATAGATGTTCACAGGAAAAAATAATAATAGCCTCAATCTTACCCTCACATAATAAACTTAACTTAAAACAGAAGATAGACCTCAACATAACAGTTGCAATCATAAAGATTTTGAATAAATCATAGGCCACTGTATCCATGTATTTTGGGTACTCAAAAGTTCTTTGAAAGGACACAGAAAGTAATCAGCATAAAAGAAAAAAGAAATAAGAAATAAACTTCTGTTCATTAAAAGATAACATTAAGAACATAGACAAGTCACAGGCTGTGAGAAATATTCACAATCTATATTTTTGGAGAGACAAAGGACTGGTATCCAATCTATATAAACAACTATAATTCAATAATAAAGACAATTGAATAACAAATGAGCAGAGATTTGAACAGATACTTCAAAAACAGTTATGCAAATGGCCAATAAGCATATTTTTAAAAACATAATAGCATTTGTTATCAGGTAAGTACAAATTCAAATCACATTGAGATGGCACTATTTAGCCACTTAAATGGGTAAAATTAAAAAGCCTGGCTGCTACTTAAAGTCGGCAGGAATATAGTATGACTAGAACTCTCATAAATTGTTGGTGGAATATACAATGATGCAACCACTTTGCAAGACTGGAAATTTCTTTTCAATATTAAGCACACATTTCTCTATGTAAGAGCCATTCTTCTAGATATTCACCCAAGAGAAGGCAAAAAAAAAAAAAGACATTGGCTTACAAAAAGAATTATAAAAAGGTGTATAATGCTCTATGCGTGTTAGCCTTAAATGAAAAGTTGCCCAAGTAGTCATCAATAAAAAAATTGACTAAAAAAACACATTCATACAATAAAAAACTATCAGCAATACAAGAGAATATATTACTGATACACACAATGATATGGATGAATCTCAAAATATTGTGGTAACTGAAAGCTGACTTACACATTAAGCACATAGAATATGATTCTATTTATATAAAATTCTATATCAAACAGAAATAAATCTATGTTGGAAAAATTCAGAAAGGTGGCTGTTGCTGAATCTTTAGGGCATGTGTTAAGATAATTTTCTTGGGTAATGGTAATATTCTATAATTTGATATCCACGTATGCATTTGTCAAAGCTAAGTAAATATTCACTTAAGATTTTAGTTTCATAAATTTATCTAAAAAGTAAAAATACTGTAAATAAATATCTTACACTGGGTAAATATGTGAATCCTAAAGTATTTAGTGTACTAATGTAACAATTTACGCTGAAATATGTCCAAAAAAAACCAAAACAGATGGATTCATGGATAGATAAAGCAATTCATAAATTGATAAATATGGTGTTAATAAAAGTTATAGTAAAATTGTAATTGTAGAATTTGGCTGGTGGATATATATGTATTCACTATAAATTTATTTCAAATTTTTTATGTATTTGAAAATGTATAATACATAAATTGTTTTTTAATGATACATTTTGGTTTTAAAAGACATGTCAGCAGGAATAATTTATTATATATCATTCATTTACACTGGAATTTTAAAACGTCTATCTTTTAGGGGAAAAGTAAAAAAATTGCATTAATTTCTGCTATCAGTTGCTACAGAAAACCAACTTTGTGTGAGTCTATACATAAACCCAGCACACTATTCTCAACCTTCAGTTTGGGAGGAAGCAACAAACTCTGGTTTTCAAGTCATGAAACAAAATGCATCAAATATCCTATATATCAAGTGTGAATCTTGCTTTGCCTGACGCCATTTGAATGAAACTTCTTTAACAGACAAAATAGCATCAGAAAAGTACAGAATTTTATAAACAGAAATAACAGTAGAAATAGAAATGTATAGATTCTCTTGTTGACTTGTGTTAAGGTTTGGGTAGGGACCCTCCATCTGGGCCCCTAACTCCTTCCCCACTGTGGCTTCTAATGAAATCACAATAATTATCGAGCGTTCTCTACATCACACATAGAAATTACAGATCCAGTTTTATTCCCTTGTATTTTAAACAGAACACCAAGTCTCAGAGAATTAAAGTGACTCACCAAGTTCACAAAATGTAGTTCTCTAATTGCCAGTTGAATTTCGATTAAAATAATAATTCAGACTAATATGGTAACATAGAACAGTTGCTTGTGTGATTCAGTTTTCACTTCTTTCTTGCAATTATTGGTAGACTAGAAAACATACAGTAGCTTTTCTTCTATTTCCTGAATAACTTGATAATTTTGCATAAGTTTAGAATAAATTAAATGAAGAAGAAAAGGTACTCTTTCCTTGTGTCGTACCCATGAAACAGTTTCGGTGAATTTGCTTAGATGACACCAATTCCCCAGTGTTGCTTTTAATAATAATATTTTTCTTTTTTTTCTTTTTTTGAGATGGAGTCCTGCTCTATCACACAATCATGAAGGCTGGAGTGCAGTGGCACAACTCGGCTTACTGCAACCTCTTCCTCCTAGGTTCAAATGATTCCCCTGCCTCAGCCTTCAGAGTAGCTGGGATTGCAGGCGCTCGCCATCATTCCCAGCTAATTTTTGTATTTTTAGTAGAGACAGGTTTCACCATGGCTGGTCAGGTTGGTCTCGAGCTCCTGACCTCAAGTAATCTGGCCACCTCAGCCTCCCAAAGTGCTGGGATTACAGGTGTGAGCCACCACACCTGGCCTAATAATATTTTCAAATACCTTATTTCTTCATGCCAAATTCAGTCCTCACATATATTATTCACTCAAAAGTTGTTACTGTAAAAAGAAAATGGTCTCAAATATTTGAGGCTCAGCTCAGCCCTCGTTTCCTCAAACTGAATAACTGCTAACATATTAAAGGGCTACCTTTTCTTCATCTATTTGCTTTTTAACCATTATCAGCCACTTAATATGGTAGGACAAGAGTACCACCATCTTCACAACACCCCACCATCTTAAGCTTTAAATTTCTATTTGGCCACCTGGCCAAAACGGCAAATGTCAGCCCTTCCCATAGCTTCAACAGAGCATAAGGGCCCTAATCCTCACAGAACAGCCAGCACTTTCCCAACCCCTCCCCAATAGAATCTTGCTTCAAAGCACACTTCTCCACTGGGCCCTTTAAAAAACCCTCAAGCTGTAAGAGAAGCTTGCTCCCGACCTTGCTGACCAGAAGCCCTTCTCAGGTTTACTTGCAATTAACCTGTCTCAACTGTAGAGCTGCCTTCTCGCCTTTTCTTCCCTTAGTCTTTCTTTCTCAACATAATATGCATAAAGACTTGCGATTTCAGCTATCAAATGGAAATATAAGAAAATAAGGCTTAATTTGAAAACCTTGAGAACACACTACACAGATACCAACACATTTCTACCTAAGCAACCGAGCTATCTGCCTTTATCTTTCTGTTAGGGAAAATGTTGGCAATGATATATGATGGAACAGCTTTTTGGTATTTCTACTCTTCTATTATAATTATTGAAGTTTCACCTTTGAAATCTGAAGGGAATGGACATAATTTTGAGTTTAGAAAAACAGAACCACACTCTTTAGCATATATTCACCCTGTTTTAAGAAACTGCCCAACAGATTAAAAAATAGAATAAGTATTTTTTTGTTTGTTTGTTTGAGATGGAGTCTCACTGTGTCACCAGGCTGGAGTTCAGTGGTGCGATCTCAGCTCACATCAACCGCTGACTCCCTGGTTCAAGCAATTCTCCTGCCTCAGCCTCCTGAGTAGCTGGGATTATAGGAACGTGCCACCACGCCCAGCTAATTTTTGTATTTTTTTAGTAGAGACGGGGTTTCACCATGTTTGCCAGGATGGTCTTGATCTCCTAACCTTGTGATCCTCCCACCTCGGCCTCCCAAAATGCTGGGATTACAGGCGTGAGCCACTGCACCTGGCCATGAGTGTTCTAATGTACATGTTTCTATACAAGTATTCTGAAACTTTAGCTTCTATCTAAAACACCCAGAGGGTTTGATAAATCACAAATTCCTGGGCCCCAACCTTAGAACTTATTCAATAGTGCTGAGTAAGAATTTAAGAGTAGGAATTTGCATTTCTACCAAGTCCCCCTGGGGAGGTCCCTGTGATCAATACACTTGAGAACTATTGCTTCACACTAATCGCTCTGTGAGATAGATTTAAGTCATTAGATTCTCTTAAAGAGAATTCGAAAAGACTTAATGAAGTTCGAGGTTATATAATTTTTTTCTCTATTATCCTCCATGCTCAAGTTACATGAACAGAAAAAAATAGAGCCAAATGTGTAGAATATATGAATTAAATGTGTAGTCCATTTATAGAGATTCTATTTGATATTGGAATCTCAAAACATTTGATAACACTGAGATCTAATTATTTTCACTTTTTTTTTCTAATTTTTAAAACATTGTACAATTTGGGTGTTTTTGGTTTTTAATTTATTTTCTTCCTTCCCTCCTTCCTTCCTATAAGATAATTAAATACATAGGTTTTTTGTTTGTTTGTTTGTTTGTTTGTTTTTAAATATTCAGACCAAAGCTGAATCCCATTTGCAGGAGTGTGGCACAGGAATATAGCTCGTAGGTGCTGGAAGTTGGATATTATTACAATGTACATTCATATCCTCACTTGTGAGATTTAACACCTTCACAATGCCAATGGGAAAGCACTGAACAACTCAATCAGTTACATACATATGGAAACATGCCACAGTACTAGTTGCCCTGAAATGGAATAAACACCATAAATGGGGCTTCAAATTAGATGTTTTGAAAAGCGTAATCTCATATAAAACCCTCTATGTCATTTCACTTCATTTGTGACTTGGAAATAGGCGAGCACAGAAATGTGAGGAGGTGGGAAATGTAGAGATGAATTTCTCCCATCATCTTCCACCCCACACTGTGAGTCTATTTTAGTAAGTTTTCTTCCTTTGGAAATGTAAACGAAGAGCTGATGAGGCTTGGCAAACAGTACAATTTTCATTTGTTTCTTTCTTGCTACAAGTTCACAAGAATAAATATATAGTTTAAGTCTTTTTTTCTTTTTTGAGACGGAGTCTCGCTCTATTGCCCAAAGCTGGAGTGCAGTGGTATGATCTTGGCTCACTGCAATCTCTGCCTGCCAAGTTCAAGCAATTCTCCTGCCTCAGCCTCCCATGTAGCTGAGATTACAGGCACCTGCCACCACGCCTGGCTAATTTTTGTAATTTTAGCAGAGACAGGGTTTCACCATGTTGGCGAGGCTGGTCTCAAACTCCTGACCCCAGGGGATCCAACCGCCTCAGCCTTCCAAAGTGCTGGGATTACAGATGTGAGCCACCGCACCAGGCCGCTTAAGTTTTTTTTCAAAAGACCTGGGATAAAATATAAATAAATATATGTGCGTGTGTGTGTGTGTGTGTGTGTGTGTATGCATGATGTACATGCATTATATATGTGTGTATATATGTATATAAAATATCTTTGCAATAGCAAACGTTTTCTTGTTGACCTTGAATATCAGTTTTCTCATCTGTAAAAAGGATGCGGGAGTGGATTAAATAATTTCTATCTCTTGCATAAAATATTTTTTAATACTTTCCTCTTAAGCCATGGCAAATGGTGGTAAATAAGATATTGGGAACCCATTTAGTCAGTTTGTTGAGGACGGTACTGAACCCATCTGCACATATTTATTTCAGGTACAAAGCAGTAGCCCCTCACATGTGTGTTTGTTATGCACCTTATTTCCATGATGGCTCTCTAGCAAATAAAGGCTTGTGATTTTTTTTTGCTTCCCCAATTGTGACTTACATATATATTTTTCCCCTACATGTTTCTGGAAAAAAAGTGTTATTCCTTCTACACAATAATGTACAATTGCCTGAAATAATGAAGAATGCTTCTCTATTCTGACACAGTGTACTCTCATCTTTTGGCAAGAATCCTACATTCTTGGTGCTATTCAATTCATTTTAGCCATGGCTGTACTGCTTGTAATCTATGTTTTTTTTTTTTTTAACTGATGATCCACAACCTTAAAAAAATGTAGAAGAATTGGAACAAAAATACTTGACATGTTATGTGAAAGCAACTGATGAATGTGACTTTGGTATTTAGTTAAAATTCTAAATTTTAATATATTTATTAGGTTATATCTATAGCAGTATCAGATTCTTGCATGTTGTGGCATTATTTTACTGATTAATTTTTGCTCTTTAAAAATAAAGAGTCACTTTTTTCAGCTTCCAACTTTACAAATCCCTGATGAGGTCAGTGCTTTCTGAAGTAGGAGGCAATTTTATCCACTCTAAATGAACAATTAGCATAAATTCGTCTTTCTTGCATAGGATGAATTTTCCATTTTGAGCACCGTGGTTTATTTTAACATCTTCTGTACACATCAATAGCTTGAAGAATTCTGCATGCTATTATCCCAAAATGATTTTTGGTTTTCAAATTGCTAAACTTAATAAGATGGGCTTTCTTCATCTCCTGTATTACCATATCATACCTAATGAAATAAGATTCAACCAATCAAATTCTTGCATGACTGACCTTTATTAACTGTAATTCAAAAATATGATTTCAGAAAGCTCTATCTTATAATGCAAAAAAAAAAAAAAAATTACACAAGTAAGATTGCCACTCATTGGCCAAAGAAATAAAAGGTCCTCTGGAGACCAGCCAAAATTAAGCTTCAAAATATGACACAATGATAGAGAAACAATGTGTATCCTTCCATAAGATGACATTATTTCAGCTACTTTAATTATATGGCTTTATTGTGTTTTCTTTATTATCCTTGAGTAATGTCAATGTATGCTTGAAAATTGTGATAAAGTATTTATTATATTGACTCTATTCAGTCTTTTGCGAGGAAATACAGTTTCTTCTAAAGACATTTCTTTCAAGACACAATACACAATGTCACCATTCTTTCATCAAGCATGTTTGAATTGCATTAAGTTACTATATAGGTGTATGGGGAATACATTCCAAGCTCTTTAGCAGTCACCTTCTTTTTGTGAGGGACTAATATGAGCACTGGAGGTACAGAGAACCAGTCTGTACTCTCAAGAATATACAGTCCAGGATGAGAAACAAATTGCCATGTTGTGCTTTAAATGGTAAGACAGAATAAATCATTGTTTGTAAGTGGGGACATTCTCAGGTTGCACTGTACTTTCTTCTCTTGTTCTGGGCCACTGTGACATTGCTGTACACCCTATTCTTCTTCCCCACTTGCATTCTGAGTGAGTAGTTTTGTTTTGTTTTTGTTTTTGTGTTTTTTTGTTTGTTTTTTTAAGCCAAAGATTCCTTAACATTAGCTAGTTAAAAATCACAGACCTTTTTGGTTAGTTAGTTTTAGGGATTTTATTATAAATTGCTACACAGATAAAGATCAAATACAAAAATTTAAAATATGGAATATTGCTAATGTTTCGTGACTTTTAAATTATTTATAGTCCTGGGTGTTTATCCATGAATAGGAATACAAATCTGGCACGTATCCTATCCCAAAAGTAAATTTTTAGGAGAGGCGAAGTTTCAATATAAATAAGTAAGATGTATCAGTTAGGAATCTAGCAAGAAATGGATGATGCACTCAGACTGAGTAATTGAAAAACAGTCTGTAAAAAGTTATTTATTTAAATAGGTGTGGCAGGGACTTCCCCTTCTAAGAAGATAGACTAGACATACATTTCCTTATTCTTTTCTCTAAGAGAACTAATAACCTTGGGCATTACACTTAAGCACAAGAAGCCTCGAAAAGGCAAAAAGAAGAAGGCTCACAAACTACAGAACTTGGGACTCAAGGAACAGCACAGTGGGGAGTTCCTGTAGTTTTCTCTTTGCCTCATATATTCCCACACTTAGAGGAGAAAAAGCCAGCAAGTCCGAAATGCCATTCAGCACAGAAGAAAAAATACTATAATAAAAGCCTGCTCTTCTGCCAAAGGACCAAGAAAAGAGTAGCTTAGCAAGACAATATTTACATAATAACTGGTCTACTTTAGCCAAACACCAAAGGAAAAGCTGTGGCTCCACCCTCGTTCACACCAGAGAAGGCCCAGCGGAGAAACTAGACGTCTGTCTCGTTAGGCTGTAGTGAGGTTTCGTAGCCCTACTGCTGGAGTGGCATCAGAAAAGGCATGTAGACAGCAGAGACTTTCATCCCCATCTGATTGATGTTGAAACCCATCCCCACACACCATGCCAGTATGTCAGAGGAAGCCTAGTGATGAATGGGTGTGGGTTTCCTAAATACCAGTTGGGGATGAAAGTCTTGGCTGCTTACATGCTTTTTCTGACACTATCCTCGGTAGCAGAGTTAGGTGCCTGTTTCAGCTTGGCATGCATAGAAGTCTAGGTTCCTGAGAACTTTCACTATTGCACAGTGCTAACGAGGCAGTACTTTGCCACCTTACCATTGGTGTCAGTAGAGATTATATGGGTAGGAGCAAATAAAGTACTTTTACTTTTTCCAGTCAAAAAGTATCAGTGGGAATCCAGATGGCATACCCCAACCCGTTGGTAATGAGGAACAGCCTCCATAGTGTCAATAGAGGCTGACTGGGAAACCTGGAATTCTACCCCACCTGATTGTAATGAAGAGACAACCACCCTTTCTTTGCTAGAGCTGTGTCCGGAGAAGCCAGTTAAAACAAAGTTTAAATCCAGAATCTCATAAGACCCCAAATATTCAGATTTCAGTTAAAAACCACGCTTCATACCAGGAATCAGAAGGCTCTGTCTTTGAGAAAGAAAATCAATAGATGCCAACACCAAAGTAATAGAAATGTTAGAATTTAGCAACTCAACTATCATGGAGTTCAAGGCCTGGATTTAACTCTGCAAGGAAAACAAAATCCCGCCCTACTGGTTACCCACTGAAGTGGAACCTCATATAAATGTAGCAAGGAGAGAGTGAAAAAAAATGGTCAATACGTGAGAGGCAGAGGCCCCAAGACACTAAAGTGTCAAGGAATGAAAGGAAGAGTAATAGTCAAGATGAGGAGCATAATTAACTGTCTGAGATTCAAAGGTTGGCAACCAAGAAAATGACCACTGAATGCACTGAAAAAAATATTGATGGCCTGCCAGGAGGTAATTGGGTTAGAGATTACATGAGATTATATAAGAATCAATGAGATTTATATCTTTAAAGAAACAAACAGCTTAATGTCTGTATATTTGCTATACCATTATTGATCATGATGATCATAATGACAATAATGACGATGATGATGTTTTATATATGAAAGTAAGTGTAGCACTGTTTGTTCATTCTTAGAGCCCATTCCTTATCCTCTGATTTTTGGTTTATATTGTCACTTGTTACTATGGTAACTTAAGGAGATAGGGAATACCAGTTTTTAAGAACACACGCTGAGAATTGGGATTCTTCACACATAAATATGAAATTTTTCCAGTTTTTAAATATTTTCTCTTAAAAGTATTTCTTTCAAAATTTCTGTTATGCTATATAAGCAAATTACAATTAGAGCTGTTCCCTAGACTCTTATTAGTCCAGTTCCACTTTGAGGAGTTGTATTTATAGTTGGTGGAGGGGTTGGGTATTTTCAAGAACTTTTAAAGCATGTATGTGAAAATTTGGTGTACAAGTTTTTTTTTTTTTTTTTTTTTTTTTTTTGAGATGGAGTCTTGCTCTGTCACCCAGGCTGGAGTGCAGTGGCGAGATCTCGGCTCACTGCAACCTCTGCCTCCCAGGTTCATGCCATTCTTCTGCCTCAGCCTCCCGAGTAGCTGGGACTACAGGCGCCTGCCACCACGCCCGGCTAATTTTTAGTATTTTTAGTAGAGACGGGGTTTCACTGTGTTAGCCAGGATGGTCTTGATCTCCTGAACTCGTGATCCGTCCTCCTTGGCCTCCCAAAGTGCTGGGATTACAGGCTTGAGCCACTGCGCCTGGCCCACAAGAATCTTTAATAAATTAAGCCTAAGAAAAAAGTCAAATGAAGTCACAATTATGTGGAAGTCTAGTGGGTTTGGGATAAATGATCCATCTTACTACTTTTATACATTTTATACGTTGGTACATGGTATCAATTTATTCATTAACTTATTCAACTATTCACTAAATTGTCATCACTATGGGCAAGCGCTCCCTTGGGATTTAGGGGGAAGCTACTTAATTGAGCTTATACTTTTGAGAGAGAGAACAACATTAACACATTTCTAATGTAGCCATAAATGCTATGAAGATGAAGTGAGGGAAAGGTCTACACAGAATAGTGTAAGCAACTTAAGGAGACTATTTTAGATTGGTTGCTGAGGAAGAGCCCCTTAGAGGAGCTGGCATTTCACTGTATATATGATTGAATGGAGGGAGCATATAAAGCTATCTGAAGAGGGAAATATTCTAGGCAGAGAAGTAGTGAGTACAAAGCCTCTGATAAAGACTTAAGGTATTTCCAGAAGCAGAAATACAATGAGTTTGGTTAGAGCTGAATAGGAGAGCAGGAGAGTTTCAAGTGATACAGTCAGAGTGATACAGTTAGAGGATATATTGTACTTGACGTAGTCGGCCATGTAGGGAATTTTAGTTTTATTCTGAGTGTGATGAGAAGGCACTGGAGTTTTTTGAGCAGGTAAGAAACACTGGATTCACATTTAAGGGATTCACCCTGGCTGCTGAATGGAGAGTACATTGTAGAATAGCAAGAGAAGAGCCAGAGAAACCAATTAGGCTATTGAATAGTTCAGATAGGAGGCTATAGTGGATTAGACGAGGATGCAGACTTGAAGGTTATGGGTTCTTTTCTGTACATGGTTTGAAGTATGAATCCACATGATTTTCTGACTGATTAGATGGTTTTGCAAAGAAAAGAGAGAAATCATAATAAGATTTTTGGCCTGAACAATGGAAAGAAAAGCAATGCCAGTATTTAGCTATTACTTGAAATACATGTTTTTTGTTTTAGCATCACAGTGGGTGATAATCATCCCTGAAAATCAAAATCATGTTTTGATTCTGAAAGGATGGAATGTATATGCCCAAATTTCTACATTATACATATGGGCAAAAATCCGTACATTATGAGAAATGAATTAAGTTTATCAATATGGAGTTTCACTTTTTAACTTTTGAGTTTGGGTTGATGCCTAAAGTCATACACTTAAAAGATCCTATTTTAGATTCAATAGTGCAAGAGTTCATGATAGTATTTTAAGATGTTAAAAAAAGAAGTTCCAAAATCTATTATCTTTTTATACTGCTTAATAATTATGACTATGACTCACTCAAATCAACCTTTCAAGTAACTTGTCATAAAATAAAGGACAAGTCACAGGTGCATTAATAAGAAGTTAGTGAAGAGAATAAATGCATTATCCTGCAGCTTTCACTTAAGTTTAGAACCCTCCAAACTTATCATTAAAGTTAATTTCTGGTAACATGTCCTAAAATTGCTCTTTCAAATTAATTTTCACCTTATACTTCATATTAAATTCTCAAAAATCTTTTATGATGTGTATTAAATGGTTATAGATTTATAGCAATTCCATTCCAGGTTTTCATTCAAAAATCAGAAAGATGAGATGTGGTAATTTACATATGGCCATATAATTATCCTGGCACAGAGATTCAGAAAAGACAGATTCCAACTCAGTGTACAATGACACAGAAACGGAAAGAAATGACACACCACGTAGCTTTAATAATCACTTCATTATCAATTAGTGTCATGAATAAATTACCTTCTTAAGTGAGAAATTATAGACAGCCTTACATAGCCGAACAAATCTGGCAGTGGATATCTTCTGCAAATAAAGTAGAAATACTGTATTTAATTAACTTCAATTTTAGGAGCTGTTATGAAAATAAGATTTAAAAAAAAAGACAGTTGAATATAAAAACATCTATCTGGCATGTATAACGACACACCTACCAAGGCACTTGGTTTTAGCCCTAGGGAAATACCTTAAACATTCCTTGATTACATTCCAAAGCCTTTCCAGAAAGCTTAATTTTAAGATTAAACTTGTTTGCCTGAAATGGTTGAACAGAAGGATGGAAGACTGGAAAATATACAGCACGTTTATTAGGCTTAGGTTGTATCTTGATGGCCCATTCTGATCATATATGAGTTAAAAAAAAAAAAACTCTATAAAATGAAAATAATCACAGAAAGTAGCTACAACTTTGTTGTAAGGCATCCATGAGTTAATACATGTCACACATTTAGATATTGATTTTCCCAATTATAATGCCTTTATGCCAAATTCATAAACATGCATAGTTTTGAATTCTGCAGCAGTGTATATAACTCAGCACAATTAATAACTTAGAGCCCTCTATCGTCTTCCTGTTTTAGTTCATGCCTCTTTCTTCTAGGGTATATTCTGAGATTGCTCTAGAAAATAATGATCTTTCCTCCTTCAGGACTAGCCCTTAATACGCAGAGCCATATAATCTCCATGTCAAAAAGGGTTTTAATGGTTATGCTGTATGGCCTCCCTTTAGTAATTTCCCCTCTATGATGACTCTGCAAGTAATCACCGGGTATCTAGCCTTCTAGAGCAAGAGAACAGGCTCCATCTGATGTGGTGGTGGTGGAAAAAGAGCACTGATCTAGCAAGCAGAAGTGGTTCTTCTCTTACCAAGTGATTTGGTTTGGCTGTGTCCCCACCCAAATCTCATCTTGAATGCAGCTCCCACAATTCCCACATGTCATGGGAGGGAGTAGTTGGGAGGTAATTGAATCATGGGGGTGGGTTTTTTCCCATGCTATTCTTATGATAGTGAATAAGTCTCATGAGATCTGATGGTTTTATAAAGGGGAGTTCCCCTGCACAAGCTCTCCCTTGCCTGTTGCAATGTTAGATGTTTCTTGCTCTTATGCCATGACTGTGAGGCCTCCCAAGCCATGTGGAACTGTGAGTCAATTAAACCTCTTTCCTTTATAAATTACCCAGTCTCCAGTATGTCTTTATTAGCAGTGTGAGAAAGACTAAGACATCAAGTTCCTAAGGTAGCGCTCCTTATTACTGTAAACCCCTTCTTCATAAAATTTGAGGAGACTTCAAAAAGTTAATGGAAAAATAGAAATGATAAAATCAAAAAGTATAAACTTTCTCAACATAAGTTCCATCAAGGTCATGACACCTTTATAAGCCACAACATCAGCCATTTAGTTTAACCCTAAAGAACTGAGAGTTCTGGGAGTTTAACCATACCAATGAAGTCTTTTATAAATTATTAACTAAAAAAAATGGGTTATCTTTACATTTTAAAAGAATATTTTACCTCTTATTTTGGATTCAGGGGTTATATATTAGGTTTGTCACATGGGCATATTGTGTGATGCTGAGGTTTCCGGTACAGTTGGTCCCTTCACAAAGGCAGTGAGCATAGTACACAATCAATAGTTTTTTAGCCCATGCCCCTTTCCCCTCTCCCCTCCTAGTGGTCCCCAGGGTCTATTGTTCCCATCTTTATGTCCATGTGAACTCAATGTTTACTTCCTATTTCTAAGTGAGAACATGGTATTTGGTTTTCTGTTCCTGCATTAGTTTGCTTAGGATAATGGCTTCCAAGTGCATCCATGTTGCTGCAAAACACTTGATTTCATTCTTTTTTATAGCTGCATAGTATTCCATGGTATACATGTACAACACATTCTTTATTCAATCCACAATCGATCAACACCTAGGTCAATACCATGCCTTTGCTATTGTGAATAGCATTGTAATGAACATACAAGTTTGTGTATGCTTTTTGTAGAATGATTTATTCTCCTTTGGGTATATATATACCCAGTAATGGGATTGCTGGGTTGAATGTTAGTGCTATTTTAAGTTTTCCGAGAAAACTCCAAACCCATTTCCGCAGTAGCTGAACTAATTTGCACTCCCACCAATAGTGTATAAGTATTCCCTGTTCTCCACAGGCTTACCATCATCCATTATTTTTTTATTTTTTTAACAAATAGTGCTGGGATAACTGGCTAGCCACGTGTAGAATATTGAAACTGGACCCTACCTTTCACCATATACAAAAATTAACTCCAAAATAATCAAAAATTTAAATGTAAGACCTCAAACTATAAGAATCCTAGAAGAAAATCTAGGAAATAATCTCCTCATCATCAGCTTTGGCAAATAATTTATTCTTAAGTTTCCAAAAACAATTGCAACAAAACAAAAATTGACAAGTAAGAATTAAACTAAAGAGCTTCTGCACAACAAAATAAATAATCAACACAGTAAAGAGACAGTCTAAAGAAAGGGGAGAAAATATTTGCACACTATGCATCCATCAAAAGTCTGATATCCAGAATCTACAAGAAACTGAAACAAACAAAAAACAAATAATCTAATTAATAATAGACAAAAGGTAGGAATGGACACTCCTAAAAGAGACACACTAGTGGCCAAGAAACATGAAGAAATGCTCAACATCACTAATCATTAGAGAAATGCAAATGAAAACCACAGTGAGATACCAGTCAGACTGGCAATTATCAAAAAGTCAAAAAATAACAGATGCCTTTAAAGACTTTTTAAGCTTAGGAAGCAAAAAGTAGTCAGAGACAAATAGAAATTGTAAGATGGATGCCTATTGATTTTTCATCAAAACTAAAAAAAATCACCTTTGTTTGATGAGAGGAATGAACAGGAGCATTGTTGTGGTAGTGAAGGACTCTCTGATGGGGCTTTCCTGGGCACTATTTTCTGGTAAATTTTTGGCCGCATTTCTCAAAACACTCCCATTATAAGCAGATGTTATCATTATTTGGCCCTCCAGAAAGTCATCAAGCAAAATGCCTTGAGCCTCCCCAAAAGCCATTGCCATGACCTTTGCTGTTGACCAGTCCACTTTTACTTCGACTGAACCACTTCCATCTCTTGATACTCATTGCTTTGATCGTGCTTTGACTTCAGGATTGTACTGGTAAAACCATGGTTTATCTCCTGTTCTAATTCTTCCAGGAAATACTTCAGGATATTAACCCCACCTGTTTGAAATTTTTATTGAAAGCTTTGCTCTTATCTGTAGCTGATCTGGGCACAAGAGTTTTGGTACCCATCCAGTGAAAAGTTTGCTCAACTGTGTAAGCTGAAACAATTGAGATGTCTATGCTGTTGGCCATTGTTTGTACGGTTAATAGTCTTCTTCAATTGAGGCATGAACAAGATGAATTATTGTCTTCCAAACTGATGTAGATGGTCTGCTGCTGCAGGCTTCATCTTCAATGTCACCTAATCCTTCGTAAAATGAGTTATCCATTTTGAACTGCTGATTTTTGGGGTCATTGTCCTCATAAACTTTTGTGAAGCATCAGTAATTTCACCATTTTCCACCCAAGCTTCCCCACAAATGTAACATTTGTTCTCCAATTTTTTATTTTATTTATTTATTTATTTATTTTTTGAGACAGGATGTTGCTCTGTCGCCCAGGCTGGAGTGCAATGGCGCAATCTCGGCTCACTGCAAACTCTGCCTTCTGGGTTCATGCCATTCTCCTGCCTCAGCCTCCCGAGTAGCTGGGACTACAGGCGCCTACCACCATATCTATTTTTTTTTTTTTTTTTTTGTATTTTTAGTAGAGACGGGGTTTCACCATGTTAGCCAGGATGGCCTCGATCTCCTGACCTCGTGATCTGCCTGCCTCAGCCTCCCAAAGTGCTGGGATTACAGGCGTGAGCCACCATGCCCGGCCCTGTTCTCCAATTTTAGTAAAATTTATGTTGTTCTGAAAGAGGCTCTTTTCAAACTAGTATCTTATCCTTATTAGTGCCTCAAACTAGACCCTGTTCAGACGTGTTATAAAAAGTTTATACAACTTTATTTTGGTGCAAAAATTTTTGAAATTTATGCGTAGTTTTATTATAATATGCATTTCCATGAACATTTTGAAGAGCCGTTATATGCTTGTCTGTAGAAATGACCTCAAAACATTCCTTGAGCACTATGATTCTGTTATCTTGAGGTATCTCATTTCATGTTTTATCCTCTGTTGTGTAGAGTTCTTTAAACATACATAATCAATAACGGAAGAAATGACTTATTTTGATACAGCATTAGTGAGCTATTATGCAGTCAACAAAACGACAATACAAATACACATAACAATTTCAGAATAAAATGTTGAATTAAATTTTCAATGATATGTTACAAATATTTTTAAAAGACTTGTTATAGAAAAGATTATAAAAGATCATGCAAATATGAACATGCTTATAGAGTGAACAATTATAAGAACTTTCCACATTTTAAACAGTATTTCTATAACTTATATATAGCCCTTAACAATATAGTACAAGGAAATAGACACATTTTTATATCGAGCCAAAATTAACCACCCTGCCACTTTCAATAGACTCTTCTTTTCTGTCTCAGCCCCCCTGAGAGAATCTAGTCTCTGTAACATCGGCTTTCCAGTAATTTAAGGGTAAATTGCATACTGGTCTATGTTTTATTTCTTTTTCCCAAATGAAATCTCTGACTTCTTTGGTTATTTATCTTAGGACATTGTTTTTAAACCAGCACCATTTTGTTTTAATGTCCTTTTAAAAGTGAACCCAATCTTCCTGTGGTCATCTGACAAACCCAGGGCTGTCATTATCCTTGTTCTAATGAGTATGCAATTTCTATTACTATAGCTGAAAATTAATTAGCCTTTGAAGTAGTCATATCACATGGTTGACTAGATTTACTGTCATCCTTAGTCCTACATTTTTAAACATGCATTGCTTCTCTGCTTTTTTCCCATCTCATATTTTATTTTATCAAAATAATTATTTTGTATATATTTTGTACATATTTTTTCTAATTCTTCTTCCCAGTGGAGTCAACAACTTGACTAACTTTATATCCCCTACAAATGCAACTCAGATGGAAAACAAAAAAAAATTTAAGCCACCGAAACAGAGGTTATCAAAATTTTGAATGGAAATGCATCAAGTAAGTAACATTTTATAAATATAGATTTTTAGGCTCAAGTTTAAGAGATTCTTATCAGTCTGATACAAGTGGAGCCCTAGGAATTGCTTTCGAAGGCATTGCCAAGATGGTTTTGAAGCAGGTGACCTAGGGATCCGCTATCAAAAACTGCTATCAAAAATAACTATTTTCTGAGCTGTTCTCAGGCACTAATTATACCAGTTATTTAAATAGTTTTTTAGATTTCACCAAAGACCCTGCTAAATAGATATTGCAGAAGAGTCTCCAAGTTCTGGAATTTTAGGATGAAACTTGCTCACTTAGTTTCTACTGCATACCTGAGCACAGAGAGGTCTGAAATACTTGATTGCATCAAATACTAAGGCTTTTGGTACCTATCTATGAGGATATACACATCTTATCAGTATATCCATTTGTTCATTCGTCTAACATTTATTCATTCAGTGTTTATTATGTGCCAGGCACTATTCAAGTCTACAACATAAGATGAACCCTTCTTATTCATAAACAAAACTAAACAAGCAAACAAAGCCACAGCTTGTCACCAGCCATTCTTAGACTTTATCACATTAAAGGCATAGAAATGTCCACTCTCATTGTTCTTTGGGTATGAATATATGTTCTAAGCTTATTTCTGCTCTCCCAGTTCTGTCCTATATATTGTTTCCTTGTTGGCTTTTTCATTTTCAACAATCTCTTTAATTCAATACTGCCTTCTCAGGGCTCTATGTGTCATTTTGTAGGGTTCTTCATATATTCAAACAGTGATCTATGTGGTCAGATTCACTATGAATATCCACATGCTGCAGATCAGGACACATGGATGAAGAAGAGGTAGATACCTTGACCAATGTAGCAAAGATACTAAATAGAAGAAAAGTGTTAGAATGATGCTCTTACTTTCGACTCAGTCTATTTCCATTTCCTCATGCTGCTTTCAAAACAGCGTGGTGCCTGGCACATTTTCACTTGACAGATGCTCGTGATAAAAAACGATGCATTTTGATATGCCCCTGACAATACTAGGCAGTTTAGTGCTAAGACTTATTCCAAGTGAATATCGATGGGTCGATTCAATGTATAAAGGTATTCCATTTTGAGGTCCACACAAGAGGTAATAAGAATCCAGAGAACTTGGAGTGAATTAGACAGAAGTAAATAAGCATATAATATCCCTACAGGACCTAACCCTTTGCCTTATGCTCAGTTGAGCCTAACCTTTCATGCTCATTAAGCTATAGCCACACTAACTTCCCTTGTATTCTAAGAACTTGGACTGTGCTCTTTTTCCTCAACGCATGGAGGTACATTTGTCTCTACCTAAAATACTCTCAGCCCTCTTCATCAGATGGCTTCTTCTTGTCATTCGGCCCCCCACACAAATTTCACCTTCTAACTGGCATCCTCTGTTGCCTACTATTGATTCCCTCTGTTATTTTCTTTATAGCACTTTAGAACGTCTGAAATAATCTTTATTTATTTGGTTATTATCTGTCTCCCTCACTAGAATATTGATTAACGAGTAGAAATTTTTGATGTATTTGCAAGTATAACTCTGTAAAAACAGAATCTGCTAAGTAATAAGCAGTCAAATATATAAGTGAATGAATTAATGAATATGAAGCTGTTATATGCAAATAACTATGTGTGCTCAAAGACAGAATAAGGTAAAATGAAAGATCACTATATCCATTATCAGAAGTTGCATGTATGTTTCATTGAGGTTGTTCTGAGTTATTGCACAATGAGTAAGACTTGCATAGTAATTATTAAATCCCATAATGGCTATTTACTTAATCTCTGATTAGAAAAATAAAATAAAACATGCTTAAGGACACAGTGTGCTTCAAGAATATTCCTCCAAATAAGTAACTACTACATATTTCAGATATATTACAATTTTTCATTGTTCAAAATGAAAACACTTTTATTCTCACGTCTAAAAAATTTGTCCCTGAATCGCATTATCAGTTACTATTATTCCTTCTTCTAACAGATCTTTGTCATTGTTTTTTCCACTGATTTCAACCACCAAGAGCAACTAGAAATGATGAACGGTAGAAAATCTGGCTGATTTTCTCTTTAATTTCCAGAGTAGTAAAGTAAGGCACAATACTTTGTTTCTTTCTTCAACAGAATACTTTGTTTCTTTCTTCTTTTTCAGTCCCTTTTCTTTTTTCTTTTCTCTTTTCTCTTCCTCCCTTGCCTTCTCTCTTTTTCCACTTTATATTGAATTAGGAAACTTTAAGCTTTGGAATGGGATGCATTTACAGAGCACAATATTAAAAACTTGCTAATGATATTATGGCTTGCTTATTCAATAGGTTGTTTATTATTTATTTATTTATTTATTTATTTATTTTTACATCATCCTCAGGAAATACCTCTCCTGGAAACACTCACTTTCTAATAGTGAGAAACACCACTCCATCTGGGTTTTTCTGCATATGGTCCAATAGAAGTCCTTTTCAAATTTAGAAAGTCAATGCATTAGTTTTTGGGAAATTCTATTTGGAGCTCTGGGGATTTTTAAAAATTGATTGGATTAAGTGCCAAGAAAAGAGAATATGAATTTCTACACATATAGTTCCTTCCTGCTTAAAAATACAGAACCGAGTGGGGGCAATACATAATGTCACATCCCACAATCCTGGTTTCAGCTTTGAATGTAATTACCCATTTGGTCATGATCTTGGGTTGTTTATTACTCTCATCCACGGTTTCTCCACCTTCTACTATTGAAAACACCTCAAGCCGGCTATTGAAAGGATTAAAGGGAATAAATAAGCATTACATGTGCTAAAAACTTTTGTTTTTTCCTTTTCAGAAACGATCACATGGTTTGGAAATCATTAAATCACACACACACACACACGCATGCACATAAAAACACCCCCTACAGGCCAGGCCCGGTGGCTCACGCCTGTAATCCCAGCACTTTAGGAGGCTGAGGCGGGCGGATCATGAGGTCAGGAGATCGAGACCATCCTGGCTAACACGGTGAAACCCCATCTCTACTAAAACTACAAAAAAATTAGCCAGGTGTGGTGGCAGGTGTAGTCTCAGCTACTTGGGAGGCTGAGGCAGGAGAATGGCGTGAAGCCGGGAGGCAGAGCTTGCAGTGAGCCGAGATCGCGCCATTGCACTCCAGCCTGGGCGACAGAGTAAAACTGTCTTAAAAAAAAAAAAAAAAAAAAAAAAAAAACCCACATACATACATGCACATAAATATACACACAAGAAATGCAATTTAACAGTAACTCTTTGAAAAATCTTCCGATTGGTTCCAGTTTTATTGATTATGCTTGTCTCAGTCTTCTTACATTAAAGGATCAGGTGCTTCTGTTTTTCAAGGAGACATGGTTAGTATTACAGTATTATTTTATGCTCAGAGTAAAATGTTTAAGTTGTATGTGGAAACTTATGAGAAGATACCGAACACCACTCTAAGTAGAGATAAGCCTTCTTCTGAAAGACCTCACATGGATAGAGACGCAGAAGTGGGTGTTTTAATTGAGGATTTTTAAGATTGAGAATGCCTCTTCAATGATTCAGAGAAACACAAGATGAAAATAATAATTTTATGACTTACGGGTCTTGGGGGTTACACAGCATGTTTGGAGGCCACACACATATTTGGTTCCAGGGCATTATCCAAACAGGTTTCCTGTGGAAAGGTTTAATTGATGGTTGAAAGCAAGCAGGCATGAGTTCTAGGTGTTCACACTTTAACAGACAGGTGGTCACAGATGTCTATCTACACAGTCCATGTGGGCTGAAAGGGACCAGTCAAGTAGGTTATATCTAGTTGTTTCATAGGGAAGTGACGACCAGGAGGAGGTTGTATTAGGCAGATATCTGGATTGACCACCCTGAGGAACTGGGAGGAAATGTAGAAATAGCCACAGTGTGAAGGGTGACTGACCCCTGCTTCTGGTCTGAGAAAGTTGAACTTATCTTTAAAATGGACGTTGATGAGATGGATGCAGCTACCAAAGCTAAGCAGATAAGGGAGCAACTTTAATCAGAAGATGAGGGGGGTAAAGAAGATATCGCAGCAATCTAAAATTATAAGAATTCACTACAGCGAATTTCAAGTGGAAGGTTTCAAAGTCAAAGAAGAATTGTTTGCTGCCGGGTGCGGTGGCTCATTCCTGTAATCCCAGCACCGTGGGAGGCCGAGGAGGTTGGATCACGAGGTCAGGAGTTCGAGACCAGCCTGACCAATATGCTGGAACCCCGTCTCTACTAAAAACAAAAAAAATTAGCCCTGCGTGGTAGTGTGCCTGTAATCCCTGCTACTCAGGAGGCTGTGGCAGGAGAATCACTTTAGCCCGGGAGGTGAAGGGTTACAGTGAGATCCAGCCACTGCACTCCAGCCTGGGTGACAGAGGGAGAATCTGTCTTAAAAAAAAAAAAGAAGAAGAAAAGAAAAAGAGTTGTTTGCTCTAGTGAAAGACTGTTGTTGCAAATAGAGACTAGAATAATCAAAGGCACATATCTTTGACAATTTATTATTATTATTATTATTATTATTATTATTATTATTAATTTAAATGAAGATAGGGTCTTTCTATAGGTTGCCCAGGCTGGTTCTGATTGCTGACCTCAAGCAATTCTCCTACCTCAGCCTCTCACAGTGCTGGTGTCATAGGCATGAGCTACCACACCTGGCCACGTATATTTGAATTTAAAAGAAAAAAGTTGAAATTTAAATATCCTAAATAAAAAAAAAAATTGAATCAAAAATACTTCTGATCTGAGACCTGAGATGTTAGAGTCATGCAGATTGAAACTCGTCAGCAGATGAAACTGTTTCAAATAGGTGTTTCATAGTAACAGACATAGTTCTCGGAATGTAATAAAAGTGAGTGTCAACAAATAGATTCCCATGACAGTGGCCTGCCAGCATATGGATGCTGTCTTGTGAGGGAAAGTTTGAGTGGAGAGGAACATATTGTGATTCCATTTGGTAGTCAGCAGGAGACAGAGATCCTTTGAAATGCTAAGAATAAAATAGACATTCTCATTAGGAGAAAAGCAAGCTTTGACTTGGAAGTTTTCACTATTCTCACCCAATTCAAGGAAGAGAGACAAGGATATAGAAGAAGAAAAATGTTTTGTCTGATTGAACTCAGATTGATATTTAGTCTCACTGGAAATCATAATGTAAAGTAACAAGTGACTTTGGGCTCCGGCTTCCTGAGGTATGAAGTTTAGCTCTTACACTAACCAGTTCCACAGATCTCTACACATATTTCATTTGATTTCACACATCATTATAAACCTATTGTAATATAGCATAAGGTTTGCTATTTAAATAACATGTAATAGCCAGGCACAGTGGCTAATGCCTGTAATTCCAGCACTTTGGGAGGCCGAGCTAGGTAGATCTCTTGAGCTCAGGAGTTCAAAACCAGCCTGAGCAACATGGCAAAACCTTGCCTCTACCAAAAATATAAAAAGCTGGGCACAGTGGTGTGCACCTGTGGTCCCTGGTACTCAGGAGGCTGAGGTGGAAGGATCGCTTGAGTCTGGGAGGTGGAGGTTGTGGTGAGCTGAAATTGCACTGCTGTACACCAGCCTGGGTGACAGAGCCAGACCTCATCTCAAAAATAAAATAAGTAAATAACATAATAAAATATGCATTAATTTTATTCACCAGTAAATATTTTTATGTAAATAATTATTCCAATATTTAAAAAATTTCTAGGCTCACAGATCATACTAAGGTGCTCAAAATTTGCAACATTAATCAAACAGGTGGAAAAGTAATGTTAAGTAGCTGTAGAAAAGTCTTCACTGTAAAAGATGATACTGACTTAAAAATATAAAAAGTTTCCCATTTGAGGAAGTCATCATCATACAGACAGAATTCAAGCATTCTGTGAGAAATTGACTTGGCCTTTTGGATCTTTCTCATGTCTAATGTTTTGAGCATGTGAAATTATAAACATTTTGTGAAGAAATTGTAATCATATGTAATTATGGGGTAGAGTGATGTTATGATGTACGTATACAGTGTGTAATGATTGAAACAAGCTAATTAACATATCCATTACCTTAAATACTTATGTGTTCCTCCTGTCTAACTGCAATTGTGTACCCTTTGATCAAAATCTCCCCATTCTCCCCACCTCCCAGCTGCTGATAACTACCACTCTACTGTCTGTATCTATGATTTCTACTGTGTTAGATTCCACACATAAGTGAGATCATGTGTATTTGTCTTTCTGTGCCTAATTTATTTCACTTGGCATAATGTCCACCAGATTCATCCATGTTGTCTTTTGTTTTGTGTGTTTCTTATTTAACTTTTATTTAAAGTTCAAAGGTACATGCCTGAGTTTGTAATGTAGGTAAACTCATGTCACAGGGGTATGGTATACATATTACTTCATCACCCAAGTATTCAGCACAGTACCTGAGAGGTATTTTTTTCTGATCCTCTCCTTCCTCCCATCCTCCACCATCAAGTAGGTCCTAGTATCCATTGTTCTCCTGTTTTTGTCCATATGTTCTTCTTGTTCATCTCTCACTTGTAAATGAGAACATAGTGTGTTTGGTTTTCTGTTCCTGCATTAGTTTGCTGAGAATAATGGCCTTTAGCTCCATTCACGTTGCTGCAGAGGACATAATCTAATACTTTTTTATGGCTGCAAAGTATTTCCTGGTGTATATGTACTACATTTTCTTTATCAGGACAACCATTGATGGGCATTTAGGTTGACTCCGTGTCTTTGCTATTGAATAGCACTGCAATGAATGTACACGTGCATGTATATTTACGGTAGATTCCTTTGGATATATACCCAACAATGGGATTTCTGAGTCAAATGGCAATTCTGTTTTTAGTTCTTTGAAGAACTGCCACACTGCTTCCCACAATGGCTGAACTAATTTACACATCCACCAGCAGTGTATATGATGAGATGTCCTGATAGTGTTGATTCTACTTTCATTCATTCAATATATATTGTTGTAATCCATACCCTCATGAAGTTTATAATCTAGAAGAGAGTGTGGTTAAAAGTACATTTAAAAATATAATTAATTTCAACTTTGGCAAGTGCAGAAAAGTACAAGTGATATTATAACATAACTCAGGCCAGCAATTTTGTTTAACCTAGGAAAGGCATTCAAGGTTAACTCTAAAGTGTAAACAGGTATTGGTCTAGAACTATGCAAGGAAGGAAGGATAGAGGAAAATAAGTTTAGTCATGATTCACAGATGTTTAAAAATTTTAAACTGAAAAATAAAACTTTCTGTAGCAGGGTAAATAAAAGATAACTACCTGTTGCACAGAAAAAAAAAAAAAGGCAGAAAAGTCTCTCTAAAGGTCTCCTAAGTCATGACGAGGGGTTTGGAATTTATTTTAAGTTCAGAGGGAAGCAATTAAGTAATATTAAGAAGGAAAATGATGTAACGAGGAGTGAATTCAATAAATTCTATTAATGATTAATTGACAGTCATTTCTCCTCTCTTTTTCCATTTTCTCACCTGTAAAATGAGAGCATATGGTCATTTTTAATAGTTGCATTTTTTATAGTCTATTATGCTGTAGATTCTTTTCTGGCCACACACAATAAATCAACCTATCCAGACACTGGGCATTTTATGAGTCATGGAAGAGATGTAACATTTAAATTTCATTCAGACCTGGCCATTAGCAAATGTAGTGGTAAGAGAACAGAGCAGGAATAGTAGCTTCCCACTCACTGGCTATATGGGGGCCTGGGAAGTTACTCAACTGCTCAACATGCAATTGCCCTATTTTTTTGTTTCATTTGTTAAGTGGAAGGATAGTAATATTTTACTGGTAAATTTCTCCATACATGCAGCGATCTTTTTTAAGGGCTTATCCCATTCCCTTCTCTGAGACATTTGAAAACTGTGATTCGGTCTCAACTGGAATTATTTCCGCCTTTCATCCTGCCTCCTGCCAATGTCTACCATTTATTTTTTTGTCAAACCAAAGATACTTCCAGGCCTTCTAAGAATAAAAATGGTATCACATACTCACATGAAGCCTAGATGTTTAAAAATCTTAAGCTAAGAAAAATAAAACTGTCTGTAGCAGGGTAAATAAAAAAGAATGTGACTACCTGTTGCACAGAATAAAAAAAGACAGAAGAGAATCTCAAAAGGTGTCTTAAGTCATGGTGAGGAGTTATGCCTGTGAATACGACGGAATTTGGTGTCATTCATACTTTTGGCAAAGTAAAGCATAGGGGAGTTCCAAATATTTATTTAGGTTTTAAAAATGCAAAACGAAAAAAACAAAAAGGGGAAGTTAGTCATTGCCTAATTTAATAGTCTCATCCTTAAACTGTGCCAAGGCACTACTATTTTTTATTATACCAGTGCTTTTGTATGAGCCTGAGGATATCTGCACATTTCTGTGTGGTTTGACACTGATTCTCTCTGATCTGAGCTACCATGAAACCCACAGGGCCATCTATGTGTCCTGTTGACAGGCTAGAATAAAAGCCTCAGCCCAGGTTAAGCACCAACTGTTTTTACTCCTGTTCAAATAGGTTTACAATGGCGATTCCTGGCCTTTTACCGCTGCCATTTGTTTTCATAAAAAGTCAGAGGCTAAAAGAGATTTCTTCCACAGCTGATGTGATGTAATTATTTTCCCCTGGTGTTTCATGGTGAGAGTTTGTCTTCCGTTTACTGACTTACAGCTCTAGTGTTTTGCTGCCTGGTTTCATTTAAAGATACACCTCAGTTTTCAGGGTAAAGAATAAAATACCAGGCACAGTGAAATATTAATCACTTGCCCCGAGGGGAAATGTGAAGGAAATTTCAGGATCATAACACTAAATAGTATGTTTGTTATATTTTTTGCGTGTGATAGTAATAAAGCTCATAATACATACATAAAAATTTAAATAATTCATTTTCTTCTCAAACATCCTCAGAGAGAAAGAACATCAAAAGTTGACATCTCCTGAACCATAGCATATTTATAAAATGTACTAATAATTAATAAACATCACTGAGATATGATATTTTCAACAGTAAGGAGGTCAGCCCTTTATGTTTGTACATGGTTTTGTGCCTGTATACATTCCCTAGGAAGGCTTAAAATATTATTTGCAAAAATTGCTTCGCCTCGTCCTGATATATTATTTTTGAGAGAGAGTCAGGTAAAGTGGACTTTAGAAGGGGTGAAGAATGGAAAGACATAAATTTAAGGGTTAAGAATGGAAAGACGTACACTTGAGGGCCAGATGTGTTGTGAACCCTTCGGAAAGAGTCTCTTGCTCCATCTGGGCCTCACTGGTGTCATTGGTAACTGTAGAGGATTCAGCACATGCTCCAAAAGATTCTTTCCCAATTTGAATATTTACTAATTTTTTTTGTTTAATCTGTAAAAGCTTCAACAAAAACACAACCAGAGTAAAATATAAGAAACTTAATTTACAAGAACGTTCTGGTGAATTTTATTTGTAATTTGTTCTAGACCAGTGTTAATTTTGAAGCATTTAAATGTTTAACTCTCATGACGTTTTATAGAAAATTATTAAGGTTGCTGAAGCAGCCAATATCAGAAACAGTAAGTTTTCCATGATTTCATCATGTTTTCTAAGAATCTTATTGAGATTTGAGAAGAAAGATACTTCAGCCCACAAAATATATAGAATAAAATATAAACCTCATTCTACAGTATTATGTATTCTATGTGCTAGTATTAAAAATCCAATAAAAATAAAAGGTGAAATAGAAAATAAGTCATGAATAAATTCAAAGGGCATCAATGTGTTTACTTGCGAACTACCACAATAGCCTCTGAAGAAGCTGGCTCTTAAAAAAAAAAAAAAAATATATATATATATATATATATATATATATATATACACACACACACACACACACATATATAGAGAGAGAGCATATAATATATATCTATATATCTACATCTAGACAGAGTATATTATATATATATATAATATATGCTGATAATGATATGGACAGTGAAATTCAGGCTGATATGGTCTCAGATGGAGATGAGGAACGTGTTGGGAACTGAAGTAAAGGTGACACTTGTTACATTGTGGCAAAGAGATTGGCTGTGTTTTGCCCCTGTGCTAGAGATTTGTGGAACTTTGAACTTCAGAGAGATGATTTAGTGTATCTGGTGAAAGAAATTTGTAAGCAGCAAAGCATTCAAGAAGTGACTTAGGTGCTGTTAAAAGCATTCAGTTTTATACAAAAAGCAGAGCATAAAAGTTTGGAAAATTTGCAGTCTTACAATGTGATAAAAAAGCAAATCCCATTTTCTGAGGAGAAATTCATGCCAGCTGCAAAAATGTGCATATGTAGTGCGGACCTGAATGTTAATCCCCAAGACAATGGGGAAAATGTCTCCAGGGCATGTCAGAGAACTTCACATCAGTCTCTGCCATCATAGGCCCAGAGGCCTAGGAGGAAAAAGTGGTTTGAGGGCTGGGCCCAGGGTCCCCATGCTGTGTGCAGCCTAGGGAGTTGGTGGCCTGCATTGCAGCTGCTCCAGCCGTGGCTGAAAGGGGCCAATGTAGAGCTCAGGCCATGGCTTAAGAGGGTGCAAGCCCCAATCCTTGGCACCTTCCATGTGGTGTTGAGCCTGCAAGTGCACAGAAGTTGAGAATTGGGGTTTGGGAACCTTTTCCTAGATTTCAGAGGATGTATGGAAATGCTTGGATGCCCAGGCAGAAGTTTGCTGCAGGGGCAGGGCCCTCATGGAGAACCTCTGCTAGGGCAGTGCAGAAGGAAAATGCAGGGCCGAAGGTCCCACACACAGTCCCTACTGGGGCACTGCCTAGCAGAGTTGTGAGAAGAGGGCTATCATCCTCCAGACCCCAGAATGGTAGATCCACTGACAGCTTGCACCTTGTGACTGGAAAAGCTGCAGATATTTAATGCCAGCCCATAAAGGCAACCACGAGGGAGGCTGTACCCTGCAGAGCCACAGGGCAGAGCTTCCCAAGACCATGGGAACCTGCCTCTTGCATCAGCATGATCTGGAGGTGAGATATGAAATGAAAGGAGATCATTTTGGAACTTAAAGATTTGACTACCCTACTGGATTCAGACTTGCATGGGGATTGTAGATCCTTTGTTTTGGCCAGTTTCTCCCATTTGGAATGGTTGTATTTACCCAATGCATGTACTCCTACTGTATCTAGGAAGTAACTAAGTTGCTTTTGATTTTACAGTCTCATAGGTGGAAGGCATTTGTCTCAGATGAGACTTTGGACTGTGAGCTTTTGAGTTAATGCTGGAATGAGTTAAGACTTTTGGGGACTGTTGGGAAGGCATGATTGCTTTTGAAATGTGAGGACATGAGATTTGACAGGGGCAGGGGCAGAATGATATGGTTTGGCTCTGTGTCCACACCCAAATCTCATCTTGAATTCCCATGTGTTGTGGGACAGACCCAGTGGGAGGTAATTGAATCATGGGGGCAAGTCTTTCCCATGCTGTTCTCATGATAGTGAATAAGTCTCACAAGATCTGATGATTTTATGAAGAGGAGTTCTCCTGCACAAACTCTGTCTCTTTGCCTGTTGCCATCCATGTAAGATGTGACTTGCTCCCCCTTGTCTTCCAGCATGATTGTGAGACCTCCCTAGCCCTGTGGAACTGTAATTCTGTGAAACCTCTTTCTTTTGTAAATTGCCAAGTCTCAGGTGTGTCTTTATCAGCAGCATGAAAATGGACTAATACAGCTTTTCTTTTTAAACCTCCCATATAACATAGGAGTGATTATTCTCTTTATTTCTCATGCTTTCACCCTCAAGTTATTTTATTTTTGGCTTATCCTTGTAGTTTTAAATGTATTTGTTTCTATGCCAGCTCCATATTATGTCTGTGTTACATGTTAAGTTAAATTTTAATGTATTTAAAACTTGAAATGGGTGAGATGAGAACCTAAGAGTTGTTCATATTTACTTAACCCTTACTGCGAACTGCAGACTGTGTTAGACACTAGCCACCATTAACCCATGACATATGGAGTGGACCCAAATTTGTGTCCTATGTTATTAGGAACACAATGATTAAAAAAACACACACACACAAGAGGAAAAGAACATTTTTGTTATTGTTTACTTAGCCTTTCCTCTGATAATTAAGCTATATTTATGAGATGTGTGTCCAATTATAAGGGCTGGGATTAGTGAAATTTAAAATGATTAAAATAAAAGGATTGAAAAACTCACATAGAATATAACATAAATTACATTCATATAAATTTTACATTGTCCCACAAATACACCTAACTGCTAACGGTAACACTTACTTTACTTTGTGTGTAAAAGTCATAAGATCAGGAATTATATTTTATCTATTCTTCTAAAATTTTCGTATAGTTATATTACTTTTACTATTGAAAAGTAATTATTTTAAAATAACTTAAAAATACCACATGTTTAAGTGAGTTCCTTGGTTCAGGAAAAATATTTCTATTTAACAGTGTGCTTAGCAAGTTTTTCTGACTGTGTTTATCCATTCAATTTTAGGTCTGTAGCTGCTCTTTTTTTTCAAACTAAACTCTTTCTCAAGAATGGCCCCAGTTTAGCTCAAATCAAACCGCCCGGGAAAAGGGTTTACAACACATTATAGTTGGCCAGTTACAAAACTCCCTGGGTTTTTTCTTATGGCTTCTATTGTAGTTTACTCCATATGGTAAACCAATCACTCCACACAGCCCAGCTCATCAAAGAGACCTACACAATCTTCCTCTGCACACTCAATTTTCTCAGATAGAAGAACATGCAAGAGGCAGCAATAGAAAACCTACCTGTGAACATTGTCAAGTTCAATTGTTTTTAATAAGTGCATGTGTGCTTTCATGTTAACACCTTATTTTTTTAAAAGTGTTAATTGGTGGAAACCAGTTTAAAATTAAAGTCTCAATTATGGGAAAATTCCACCTGCCTAAAAATACATAAACACACTACTAGGCTATCTGCATTTTCCATGTACAGACAACAGCATGCAGAATTGACAAACTATGGATTTTGGAATTAGAAGGAGCTAGATTTGAGAGACAATGGCATCATTTAGCAACTGGTTATCTTACATTAAAGGTGCCTCAAAAACAAGACTCTGGAATCAGTATGAGAAAGAACAGGTAATTTATTTGGAAATGATAACAGAACACATCCGAAGGGAGTAGATAAATGGTAAATAAGAGGAAGAAAATCAGTTCATTAGCACAGAGAGGCACAGATGAGTATTAAAGGCAACTGGGGCTCTATTCCATTGGAAAATTCAGGGAAGCATTAGAGAATGTGCTTTAGAGCTACCCCTTCAAAAAAGCAAGAAAGTGCATTACGCTTACTCCTATCACTAATTGATGGAGAGAAATAGGGAAGCTATTGAGAAGGTGCTTAGTGCATGTGAATGCTCCCTGGCATATAGTTTGTGATATGCAGATGCAGGTGTTTTTTTTTTTTTTTTTCAACATTTCAGTTCAAGGTGTTGACTCTGGACATTGTTCAGAGAAATCTCTCCTTTCCCTTCTCTTAACTGCTCATCTTTGCCTAGTTTCTAACTAAAAGTCTTTGAAAACTGATTGAAGAAGGCATATCAAGTGTTTCATAAGTAGTACATACATAGAGTATGAGTTCAGGACAAGGCAAAGGTGCTCATGAATGGCAAAGATTGCTCAAAGCCAGTTTGGTGGGTCAAAGCCAGTCATGGCCAATCAAAATCAGTCAGAGCCAGTCAAGGCTGGTCATAACCAGTCATAACTGATCTAGACTGGTCAAAGCTGGTCATAACCAGTCAAGACTAGTCAAAGCCAGTCATAACTGGTCTAGATTTCTCAGAAACACTCATAGCCATTGAAAGCAAGTCATAACTGGTCTAGATCAGTCAAAGATTATCATAACCAGTTGTTAATTAACTGGACCAACCAGAGCCAGACATAATAGGTCAAAGCTGATCATCAACAATATAGACCAATCAAAGCCACTCATAACTGGTCATTACCAGTCAAAGATGGCCATAGCTATTTATAACTGGTGTAGAGCAGTCAAAACCAATTATATTTATGTGTAGCCGATCTAGACCAGCCAGAGTCAACCATAACTGAGCAAAACCAGTCATAATCAGTCTATACTAATTAGTCTGTCATAAATCACTCATAGCCTGTCAAAGCCAATCATGTCCTGTCTAGATCCATCAGAGATGGTCCCAGCTGGTCATGTTCAATCAAAGCCAGTCATAACTGGTCAAGACTGGTCTAGACTGTTTGAAGCCAGCCAAGATGGATCATAACCTGTCATAACCATTCAGATCCCTAAGATATAATAATCCATAATAATCCAGAATCTGTTATTTTCTGTCTTATTTTCAATCTGTGAATATTCAAATATGACAAATACTTTGCACAAATAAAGTTTTATGTGAATTGGAACTGTATAAGGTCAATAAAATAGTGATTGTCTACTTTAGGCAGCGGTGCAGAAACATAAATCAACACATTCATGTTCCCCATTACCCTACACATAGACCCTTGAGGTACATTTGAGAAACTCTGGAACCCTGGAAATTCATTAAAGTAGGCCTAATCAGCTGGGCTAGTCCATGGCTTCCTGAAGGTGAGGCCAGGGGTGGAAGAAGGCATTTGTACCTCTGAATGGCATTCTTCCCAGTACTCAGTGCAGTGCACCTAATTATGCCTGACACAACTCTCCGGTAAAGGAGGTCCTATAAATCTCCTTGTGGGCTTTCATAACACAAATCATTCTGGGTTAAAATTGTTCCACTAGGATTTAGAGGCAAGAAAAAGCACATTTCCTAACATGACTGTGAAGATGAATTGTTCCAAGAAAAGGCATGTGGTCTCAGATACTCAATATCATAGTATACAGCCTCCAAACAAAGTATACGACAAAGACAGACCACCAAACAACCACCAGAATAGGGGGAAGAGTTATTTTATCTGGAAAGCAGAGAACGTGAGGCTAAGTAAATAAATAAATAATGTGAAGTATGGTAAAAGGAGAAGAGGCCATTACTATATTACAGTAACTATTATCAATGCCAAAATTGTAAAAAGGAAATAAACCAATATTTCAGATAACACAGCTGCTACTTCTGAATTCAACATTTATAGAGTTCTAGATTATACTCTATAACTCAGAAAAGGCAGTATAACAAATTTTTTGTGCCCTGAAGTTATTGAAAGGGGATTTATATAACAGATAAAATGATACCATAAAGACAGTATAAAGTAGTTCTGCATTTTTTTTATTCCAAATGGCAACATCACCTATGTTTTAATAAAAACCCAACATTCAGTGTTTTCTCAACAAAAGCCCAATCACTTTTGAGTCCAATATAGGTGCTCAAGATTCAATACTTTATTGTTGTCAGTGGGTTGACACCTTTCAATTTCTCATAGTTTTGTGAAATTTAGTTCTGCGTAATTACATAGAAAACATAAAGTTTTGATTTTTCACATTTTGAAATCTAAAGGTCTGTATTAATTACCGATGGCCAGTACACTTCAGCATTACCAATAGTTTTGAAATCTGTTTAAAGTTTCAGATTAACTTGTTTGCCATGGTTTGACATATTTATAATTGATTTGTCTGATTTGCATGCAGAGAAATGATTATTCGGATTATCATGTATTACTAAATTTCTTGTATCAATTATCCAACTTATTCATTTAATTATTCAATTATTTAAATATTTGTTTTCCTAATAAGTATTTATTGAGCCTCAATTACATGTCAGGCACTGAAATACAGCGATAACTAAGGTAGGAAAGATACTTATATTAATGGACCTCACATTTAATTGATCCAAGTTTTAATTTTGGTTTGTTGGTGTTATTACTAATTTTGTTTTATAGGGAGACTAAATTGTGTCTAATTATCTTGACATCCTTTCAAGGTGGCATTATCATTTCTATTTTACTGGCTTGGAAACCGTAGGCTCAGATAGGTTCAAAGATGTGTATACGGTAAAACTGCCAACTTAGCGACTAAGCAATATATGGAACCAAAGTCTTTCTGATGGCTGAAAAAACTGTACTATCATATCACACTAATCTTAGAATTTTCCAAGGGTGAAAAATGATGACTAAAAGTCTCACAGACTGGAGTAGGTAATCATAGCTTAGCTTGGGAACAGAAATACTTGTAGCTCACTATTGTAGTTTAAAGCTATGACATGGTTTTAATAAAGTCACCACACCACTTTTTACTTAATAAATGATAGCTTTACAAAGTAAAAACTGACTCTTTTGTGGACACCTCTGAGATTTGTTTTGTCTTTTCCTTCATATGTGAATGTGGTGTAACGTTACCACCCCATATTACATTCGATTTTATTGGTCTAGGATTGAGCTCCTGGCCACAGGCCTTTAAAAAAAATTGTTTTAACATGAGAGCTGAGAAAGCTTTGCAGGAATTGTCCTCTCATAGTTGAAAGTACTCGACAGAAAACTTAAAAAATTGTCAATCATCATATTTCCCAGCATGTGAAGCAGTATCTGCAGAGAAAAAAAAAAAATGTGACTTTAAGAGACAAATGTGACTTTAAGAGACAGAAATTAATTTAGTGCCATTCAAGACCTTTATTCCAGTGGTTTTGGGTGTCCAGACTTTTAGATGAAATTTTATTGGATTTTGTAAGACCTTTATGTAGCTTGTTTTTGATACGCCTAATGTGACTTAGCTTTACCACTTGAATCTAAGACAATTCTCACTAATAATGAGGCTGTGTATTAACACACCCAATTATTATTCTCAGACCTGTCACTTTCTATTTGAGATTATCCAAGTGATGTCATACTCTCGGTATCTCTTCTCCAATCTGCAAAATCCTTTGCTATGGCTATTACATAGCGATATGAGAATTCAACTGGATATTGGACATAAAAGCACTTGATAACCATCCATTATTTGCTTATGCACATGTAGATAATAATAAGAAATTAAGCAGTGAAGTATGTGAACACCTTGAATGGCCTCCTATAGTATCATTCATTAGGCCCTTTCAAAATGTGCATTTCTTTGCTTCTTCAGTCTATTCTCCTCCCAACTTGTACTTCAGTCAATGAATTTTTCATAATTCCCTAAACACCTCTTTTTGCCTTTGCACGCACTTTTTCCACTTCCTGAAATGTCACTACCCCTCAATCCCATGCTGATTTCAAGATAAAATTGGTGCCCTCTCTGTAAAGACTTGTGTGACTTCCTTCCTAAAAGCAAGAAGAGATAGTACCTTTCCCACACTCTTTGGAAATCACTGTTTTCTAGAACACTTTTGTAGAACACAACGCTAATCAATAGTTTACTTCCAATTTTTGTGCCCTTGGTTAGAATCTTTGGAGGTAGACACGATCTCTTCTTAATCTTTAATTATAAACACACACACACACACACACACACACACAGACACACACACACACGCACACACAGAGAAAGAGGCATTAAATGTAGATTCAAAGTGGATTATTTTTTTCTTGAATCTTCCTTTTTTTCTTCTCCCGGAACACTCCCTATAATGTTGTGATACTATTGTATTTGTTTTAATTTCCTGGAACATTTTCTTCAGCAAGCGCATTAATATCTCATGAGAATCTATAGCTTTGTTTAACTTTAAAAGAACTACATTCCTGCTGTCGACTGAATCGTAATGGGACACTAAAGGACACACATGCCTCTGTTTATCATTAGGAGACAATTGCTTTCATTTAACTTTGTTATATTTTAGGAATCCCAATTCAGTTTGGTTTATGCACCATGTGAGATCAAAAGGGATTTGTTCCACATTTTTCTCAATAAATGATTATTACTTCTCAGTGAGTAAATAAACTAATCATCCTCTGAAATAACTGTGACCACACCCTAATACTGCGCACTTTTCCAATAGAAATGCTTTAATATATCCAGAATCCATGCTAGATAATTTGTGAAGCAGGGAGATACTGGTATGTAATTACTTCCATAATTTATTGTATTTCATCCTCACACTAATACTGTGAGAATTATATTAGCATCTCATCTAACAGATCAATAATTAGAGCCTTTTTCATGATTGAAATCACATGGCTTTTTTCCTTCAAGAAAAAAATGAGTGCAGGGCTGGAACATTGGCATTCATTTTCAACAATTCAAAAGAAGAAAAATCCTGTCCCTATTCATTAATTTTTGTAGAATCTTATTATCCTCATGTGTCCCTTTCTGACTTGTTAGCTTCTACCTGTCTCATGGGTCTAGCATAACTCCCTTGGCCATTGGTCTAGGTGTGGTACTCTTTGATTCAGCTCCCATGTCCACTTATCTTCCAAAAAAACCAAAAATTATGCTGTAAATCTTTTATATGATGGTCTGATTCTAGTCTGTTGAGCTACTACAAACTAGGAATGAATCCTTATATATTTTGTATTCTTATTACTTGGTACAATACATAACATATTGATTGCATTCAATAAATATTTTTCAATGAACGAAATAATGTATTTTTAATTTCCAAAGTGATATTCTCAGCCTTGTAATACTTAATCCTACTGCCTTACGTGATCCTGTTACCAGGTGTGACCAGAAACATCTCCAGATAAAAAATGTTTGATTACCTATTTGCTTTACCTAATATCTAGTACCCAGTATCTAGTACCTCATTTCTGGTATCTAATCCTTCAGAGTGGCCCCTACTCTTTAATTTAAATCCTGGGCCAAAACCAGGCCTGTTTAAACACTCATGAACTTTTTTTTCCCATTAAATCTATCCCAAGTTATTAGCTTTCCTGGGCAGAGCTTATCTAAAGAAAATAGAAAAAAAATCTAACTTCATATTTGTTGAGTTGTATGAAAAAAAAAAAAACAAGACATTACTGTCTTTTCCCTTGTATTTAAAATTCCAATGAGTGCATCTCATCACATTGTGTAACCAAAAACAAAATGGAGAAACATCAAAAAGCACGTTTCTTTTTGGGACCGGCATGGGGATGATTAAGATATAGGGTTTATATAAAAATTACTAGGATCGTTTAAACCTCTGCTATGTGGCAGGTGTTCTATGCCTTACCATAGAGAATTCTTATAATAGGCACATGAGGTAGACAGTATTCTCCCATGTTAAATATAAAACCAAAATGGGAATCACTGAAGATAAGTATGTACTACAAAAGACAAACAATAACTCTAGAATTCAATCTCTGTTCTTTGTCCCCAAAGCTCAAATCTAGTCACTTTGACTAGATTCTATCCACGTGGCAACAGCCAGGATAGTTGAATAAAACTGACCAGTGCGATTATTCAAATTACAGATTCCTGGGTTCCAACTTACTGAATCAATGCCTGAGAGGCCTCAGGAATCTATATTTCTAAGAATTCTTTTCTTGATGATTTTATTATGTATGCAGGTTTGGTGAATTGAACTGTATTACCGATGTTCTCTAAAATAAAATTACCTTTAGGTTGTCCAAGTTAATGTAATTAATTTAAATTTGTTCAACAGACACTAATGGATAGCAAATACGTGCCATGAATTTGTTCAAGACTTAACAACAAAGTGACTAAAACACAAAAACCTCTCAAGTTTTCTGTTTCTACTACTGCTCCAAAGTTTGACCTCTCACAGTGTTCTTTTTCATGTCACTGGCAATTATGCAGTCTTCTTTTTCTTTTCTTAAATCCTCTAGAGTCAACCCAACATAGATAGTAACCATAAAGAACATATGTTTTTCCCAACTTTCTTGAGGTATAATTGACAATTACAAGTTGTACATAGTTAAGATGTATAAATTTACACATCTATAGTCAACTGATTGTTGACAAGGGTGCTAAAACACAATGAAGAAAGGATGGTCACTGCAATAAATGGTGATAGAAAAACTAGATTTCCACATGCAGAAGAGTAAAATTGGACCTTATATCACATGTTTAAAAATCAACTCAAAGACTTAAATGTGAGACCTGAAATCGTAAGTTTACTAGAAAAAAAAAAAAAAAACAGAAAAAAAGCTTCTTGAAATTAGTCTGGAAAATGATCTTTGGATAGGACATCAAAAATATAGGAACATACGTTTTTGGGTCAAATGAGCTCAGCCACAGTTGTCTTCTGTTTTGTCCCAGTGTTTTGAGGTTGAGAAGTAGCTTCACCACTTATATCCTCAGTTATTTCTTCTATAAAATGGGAATAGTAATACGTAATTATCAAAGATCTATCTGGATTCATAATGACATACACCAAATACCTAGCAGATTGCCTCATAAAGCAGGTGTTTCTCAAAGAATAAATAATATTCCTACTAATGGGGTCTTCTGTTCTTTCGAGGTAAAGATGCTGCCTAAAGGAGTATACATGCATTGATCATAATACTTCCAATATGAATTCAAAGATTTGTCTCATTTGGAGAAGAGAGGATTGTAGGCTGTACTGCAGCTCTACAGACCAATCCTAGGATCCTTGCTTTTGAGGATACAGAGTGGCTTTGTCAGTGCCATCACTGAAGAGAAAAGAAAATGAGCATGCTAGAAATATAAGAACTATCAAAACAACACATTCTGGAAAATTTCTATAGCAAGACAGGGCAAAGTATTCTATTTAGTCCTGTACATTAATTATTATGAAAATATCTGAATATAACCCATTGATTAATACCACTGAGACCTAAAACTCTGGGAAGTAGTATTTTTCTTGTCTGATTTTAACTCAGTCTTCTATAATCCTTATATGAAATCGGATGAATTACAGCAGCTGAAAAGATAAAGTGGCTGTAAGGAAAACTGATGACAAAAATTGCCCTGGACAAAAATACCAGTTATAATTACCAACCAAGTGGTAAGGAGGAGGAAGTGCTATTCATCTCTAATTCCAACTGTTAATTACCTAAAAATATATATATTTCTTACTTACATTTTTGGCATATTATGATTTAATCAAAACATGGCCTGTCATAAGTTTAAGAAAAGCACATTCAATTCATGGGGTATTTTTAATAGTGTAATACTCCTGATGGCTAAGTAGCAGGAGACATACAAGAATAATAGAGGAACAGACAATATTTAGTGTTGTAAAAATACTAATATCCCAAATTAGGTGCCAGATGACAGAATGCTATATTTACTTCTAACTTATTTTACAATTTACATGATAAAATCTGAGCTGCCTCTTGGCAGGGTGAGAAAAGCATTCTGTACGGTTGGGCAGAGTAATTAGAGGTGTGTGGAAGTAATACCATCATCATCAGGTAGAAAATAAACTCTGTGCAGGATCAGTCACAAAGGATATATGCAGGTAAAAAATATTTACAGTGTTGCCTCTACTAAAAAATACAAAAAATTAGCCGGGCGTGGTAGCAGGCGCCTGTAGTCCCAGCTACTCATATATATATATATATATATATTTACATAGTGTTAAAACATCTATTACAGCACCCATCTGTTGTTATGTATATAATATTGGAAGAGATGGCTTTCATCTCTAAGTCTCATTTCCTTGTCTGTGAAATGGAGTAATACAAATATGATAATAAATTTCAAATAATATTCCACAGTATATTATTAATTATAGAGTATATATTGTATATACTTATTTTATACATAAATCACTGAGTATTCTCAAATTATCTTCATCTGTAGAAGAGGATACAAAAACACAGAGATTAAGGGGCTTGTTTAACCTCATGTAGCCCTCAGTGGTAAAATCTGAATGTGAACCCAGAAGACAGACACTGATTCCCGCCTTCTTAACTATTACTTCATAGAATCTCATATACAGTGAATATAAGTAAGAGCAACTGGCAATTGTAACTACAGTGATTATTACCTAGGAAAGAGGATGAATATTGTTACTGAAGTTGGTAACCGTCTATCATACAAATACAGATTTCACTAAGACATAAAACCCATACATATACACACACACA